>NW_027362763.1:763771850-765112475 GCF_046119375.1 Phyllobates terribilis
GCCAGATCCCGCAGCCCACATAGGAGTCACCTAAACTGCAGGCACCATAGAGTCGGCTAACCCGACCGCAACACGACAGGACAACGCATTGGAGGCAAAGTGACGTTGACACTACCCGGAAACAGCTGGCGTGCTGGAACCAGGCTGGGCAGGTCGCCAAAGACACTGCCGAGAACCAGCTGACGGTACTGGAACCCGGTGGGGACGGTACTGGAACCCGGATGGGTAGCAGAAGGTACAAGAGCCAATGGAACTACCGAGGACCAGCTGATGTTACTGGAACTCGGTTACTAAGCAGGAGGTACCTGTGCCAGAAAGCACTCACAGGCACTGCCGAGAACCAGCTGACGGTACTGGAACCCGGATGGGTAGCAGAAGATACAAGAGCAAATGGAACTACCGAGGACCAGCTGACGGTACTGGAACCCGGATGGGTAGCAGAAGATACAAGAGCAAATGGAACTACCGAGGACCAGCTGACGGTACTGGAACCCGGATGGGTAGCAGAAGGTACAAGAGCCAATGGAACTACCGAGGACCAGCTGATGTTACTGGAACTCGGTTACTAAGCAGGAGGTACCTGTGCCAGAAAGCACTACCAAGGACCAGCAGACGTTGGTGGAACTTGGATACCGAGAAGGAGGCACCTAATCCAAAGGCACTGCCGAGAACCAGCTGACGGTACTGGAACCCGGATGGGTAGCAGAAGATACAAGAGCAAATGGAACTACCGAGGACCAGCTGACGGTACTGGAACCCGGATGGGTAGCAGAAGATACAAGAGCAAATGGAACTACCGAGGACCAGCTGACGGTACTGGAACCCGGATGGGTAGCAGAAGGTACAAGAGCCAATGGAACTACCGAGGACCAGCTGATGTTACTGGAACTCGGTTACTAAGCAGGAGGTACCTGTGCCAGAAAGCACTACCAAGGACCAGCAGACGTTGGTGGAACTTGGATACCGAGAAGGAGGCACCTAATCCAAAGGCACTGCCGAGAACCAGCTGACGGTACTGGAACCCGGATGGGTAGCAGAAGGTACCCATGTAAAAAAAAAGTTCAAGGCCGCGAGCCGGCCGCAGTTACCAAAACCCACAGTCCTACAGAGGGTGCTTGTCCTATTGGCACTATGGAACCAGCCTTCATTGCCAGATCCCGCAGCCCACATAGGAGTCACCTAAACTGCAGGCACCTACAGGACATGAAGTGACGTTGACACTACCCGGAAACAGCTGGCGTGCTGGAACCAGGCTGGGCAGGAGGGAGTACCCGTGCCAAAGACACTGCCGAGAACCAGCTGACGGTACTGGAACCCGGATGGGTAGCAGAAGATACAAGAGCAAATGGAACTACCGAGGACCAGCTGACGGTACTGGAACCCGGATGGGTAGCAGAAGGTACAAGAGCCAATGGAACTACCGAGGACCAGCTGATGTTACTGGAACTCGGTTACTAAGCAGGAGGTACCTGTGCCAGAAAGCACTACCAAGGACCAGCAGACGTTGGTGGAACTTGGATACCGAGAAGGAGGCACCTAATCCAAAGGCACTGCCGAGAACCAGCTGACGGTACTGGAACCCGGATGGGTAGCAGAAGGTACCCATGTAAAAAAAAAGTTCAAGGCCGCGAGCCGGCCGCAGTTACCAAAACCCACAGTCCTACAGAGGGTGCTTGTCCTATTGGCACTATGGAACCAGCCTTCATTGCCAGATCCCGCAGCCCACATAGGAGTCACCTAAACTGCAGGCACCATAGAGTCGGCTAACCCGACCGCAACACGACAGGACAACGCATTGGAGGCAAAGTGACGTTGACACTACCCGGAAACAGCTGGCGTGCTGGAACCAGGCTGGGCAGGAGGGAGTACCCGTGCCAAAGACACTGCCGAGAACCAGCTGACGGTACTGGAACCCGGATGGGTAGCAGAAGATACAAGAGCAAATGGAACTACCGAGGACCAGCTGACGGTACTGGAACCCGGATGGGTAGCAGAAGGTACAAGAGCCAATGGAACTACCGAGGACCAGCTGATGTTACTGGAACTCGGTTACTAAGCAGGAGGTACCTGTGCCAGAAAGCACTACCAAGGACCAGCAGACGTTGGTGGAACTTGGATACCGAGAAGGAGGCACCTAATCCAAAGGCACTGCCGAGAACCAGCTGACGGTACTGGAACCCGGATGGGTAGCAGAAGATACAAGAGCAAATGGAACTACCGAGGACCAGCTGACGGTACTGGAACCCGGATGGGTAGCAGAAGATACAAGAGCAAATGGAACTACCGAGGACCAGCTGACGGTACTGGAACCCGGATGGGTAGCAGAAGGTACAAGAGCCAATGGAACTACCGAGGACCAGCTGATGTTACTGGAACTCGGTTACTAAGCAGGAGGTACCTGTGCCAGAAAGCACTACCAAGGACCAGCAGACGTTGGTGGAACTTGGATACCGAGAAGGAGGCACCTAATCCAAAGGCACTGCCGAGAACCAGCTGACGGTACTGGAACCCGGATGGGTAGCAGAAGATACAAGAGCAAATGGAACTACCGAGGACCAGCTGACGGTACTGGAACCCGGATGGGTAGCAGAAGGTACAAGAGCCAATGGAACTACCGAGGACCAGCTGATGTTACTGGAACTCGGTTACTAAGCAGGAGGTACCTGTGCCAGAAAGCACTACCAAGGACCAGCAGACGTTGGTGGAACTTGGATACCGAGAAGGAGGCACCTAATCCAAAGGCACTGCCGAGAACCAGCTGACGGTACTGGAACCCGGATGGGTAGCAGAAGATACAAGAGCAAATGGAACTACCGAGGACCAGCTGACGGTACTGGAACCCGGATGGGTAGCAGAAGATACAAGAGCAAATGGAACTACCGAGGACCAGCTGACGGTACTGGAACCCGGATGGGTAGCAGAAGGTACAAGAGCCAATGGAACTACCGAGGACCAGCTGATGTTACTGGAACTCGGTTACTAAGCAGGAGGTACCTGTGCCAGAAAGCACTACCAAGGACCAGCAGACGTTGGTGGAACTTGGATACCGAGAAGGAGGCACCTAATCCAAAGGCACTGCCGAGAACCAGCTGACGGTACTGGAACCCGGATGGGTAGCAGAAGGTACCCATGTAAAAAAAAAGTTCAAGGCCGCGAGCCGGCCGCAGTTACCAAAACCCACAGTCCTACAGAGGGTGCTTGTCCTATTGGCACTATGGAACCAGCCTTCATTGCCAGATCCCGCAGCCCACATAGGAGTCACCTAAACTGCAGGCACCATAGAGTCGGCTAACCCGACCGCAACACGACAGGACAACGCATTGGAGGCAAAGTGACGTTGACACTACCCGGAAACAGCTGGCGTGCTGGAACCAGGCTGGGCAGGAGGGAGTACCCGTGCCAAAGACACTGCCGAGAACCAGCTGACGGTACTGGAACCCGGATGGGTAGCAGAAGATACAAGAGCAAATGGAACTACCGAGGACCAGCTGACGGTACTGGAACCCGGATGGGTAGCAGAAGGTACAAGAGCCAATGGAACTACCGAGGACCAGCTGATGTTACTGGAACTCGGTTACTAAGCAGGAGGTACCTGTGCCAGAAAGCACTACCAAGGACCAGCAGACGTTGGTGGAACTTGGATACCGAGAAGGAGGCACCTAATCCAAAGGCACTGCCGAGAACCAGCTGACGGTACTGGAACCCGGATGGGTAGCAGAAGATACAAGAGCAAATGGAACTACCGAGGACCAGCTGACGGTACTGGAACCCGGATGGGTAGCAGAAGATACAAGAGCAAATGGAACTACCGAGGACCAGCTGACGGTACTGGAACCCGGATGGGTAGCAGAAGGTACAAGAGCCAATGGAACTACCGAGGACCAGCTGATGTTACTGGAACTCGGTTACTAAGCAGGAGGTACCTGTGCCAGAAAGCACTACCAAGGACCAGCAGACGTTGGTGGAACTTGGATACCGAGAAGGAGGCACCTAATCCAAAGGCACTGCCGAGAACCAGCTGACGGTACTGGAACCCGGATGGGTAGCAGAAGATACAAGAGCAAATGGAACTACCGAGGACCAGCTGACGGTACTGGAACCCGGATGGGTAGCAGAAGATACAAGAGCAAATGGAACTACCGAGGACCAGCTGACGGTACTGGAACCCGGATGGGTAGCAGAAGGTACAAGAGCCAATGGAACTACCGAGGACCAGCTGATGTTACTGGAACTCGGTTACTAAGCAGGAGGTACCTGTGCCAGAAAGCACTACCAAGGACCAGCAGACGTTGGTGGAACTTGGATACCGAGAAGGAGGCACCTAATCCAAAGGCACTGCCGAGAACCAGCTGACGGTACTGGAACCCGGATGGGTAGCAGAAGGTACCCATGTAAAAAAAAAGTTCAAGGCCGCGAGCCGGCCGCAGTTACCAAAACCCACAGTCCTACAGAGGGTGCTTGTCCTATTGGCACTATGGAACCAGCCTTCATTGCCAGATCCCGCAGCCCACATAGGAGTCACCTAAACTGCAGGCACCATAGAGTCGGCTAACCCGACCGCAACACGACAGGACAACGCATTGGAGGCAAAGTGACGTTGACACTACCCGGAAACAGCTGGCGTGCTGGAACCAGGCTGGGCAGGAGGGAGTACCCGTGCCAAAGACACTGCCGAGAACCAGCTGACGGTACTGGAACCCGGATGGGTAGCAGAAGATACAAGAGCAAATGGAACTACCGAGGACCAGCTGACGGTACTGGAACCCGGATGGGTAGCAGAAGGTACAAGAGCCAATGGAACTACCGAGGACCAGCTGATGTTACTGGAACTCGGTTACTAAGCAGGAGGTACCTGTGCCAGAAAGCACTACCAAGGACCAGCAGACGTTGGTGGAACTTGGATACCGAGAAGGAGGCACCTAATCCAAAGGCACTGCCGAGAACCAGCTGACGGTACTGGAACCCGGATGGGTAGCAGAAGGTACCCATGTAAAAAAAAAGTTCAAGGCCGCGAGCCGGCCGCAGTTACCAAAACCCACAGTCCTACAGAGGGTGCTTGTCCTATTGGCACTATGGAACCAGCCTTCATTGCCAGATCCCGCAGCCCACATAGGAGTCACCTAAACTGCAGGCACCATAGAGTCGGCTAACCCGACCGCAACACGACAGGACAACGCATTGGAGGCAAAGTGACGTTGACACTACCCGGAAACAGCTGGCGTGCTGGAACCAGGCTGGGCAGGAGGGAGTACCCGTGCCAAAGACACTGCCGAGAACCAGCTGACGGTACTGGAACCCGGATGGGTAGCAGAAGATACAAGAGCAAATGGAACTACCGAGGACCAGCTGACGGTACTGGAACCCGGATGGGTAGCAGAAGGTACAAGAGCCAATGGAACTACCGAGGACCAGCTGATGTTACTGGAACTCGGTTACTAAGCAGGAGGTACCTGTGCCAGAAAGCACTACCAAGGACCAGCAGACGTTGGTGGAACTTGGATACCGAGAAGGAGGCACCTAATCCAAAGGCACTGCCGAGAACCAGCTGACGGTACTGGAACCCGGATGGGTAGCAGAAGATACAAGAGCAAATGGAACTACCGAGGACCAGCTGACGGTACTGGAACCCGGATGGGTAGCAGAAGATACAAGAGCAAATGGAACTACCGAGGACCAGCTGACGGTACTGGAACCCGGATGGGTAGCAGAAGGTACAAGAGCCAATGGAACTACCGAGGACCAGCTGATGTTACTGGAACTCGGTTACTAAGCAGGAGGTACCTGTGCCAGAAAGCACTACCAAGGACCAGCAGACGTTGGTGGAACTTGGATACCGAGAAGGAGGCACCTAATCCAAAGGCACTGCCGAGAACCAGCTGACGGTACTGGAACCCGGATGGGTAGCAGAAGATACAAGAGCAAATGGAACTACCGAGGACCAGCTGACGGTACTGGAACCCGGATGGGTAGCAGAAGGTACAAGAGCCAATGGAACTACCGAGGACCAGCTGATGTTACTGGAACTCGGTTACTAAGCAGGAGGTACCTGTGCCAGAAAGCACTACCAAGGACCAGCAGACGTTGGTGGAACTTGGATACCGAGAAGGAGGCACCTAATCCAAAGGCACTGCCGAGAACCAGCTGACGGTACTGGAACCCGGATGGGTAGCAGAAGATACAAGAGCAAATGGAACTACCGAGGACCAGCTGACGGTACTGGAACCCGGATGGGTAGCAGAAGATACAAGAGCAAATGGAACTACCGAGGACCAGCTGACGGTACTGGAACCCGGATGGGTAGCAGAAGGTACAAGAGCCAATGGAACTACCGAGGACCAGCTGATGTTACTGGAACTCGGTTACTAAGCAGGAGGTACCTGTGCCAGAAAGCACTACCAAGGACCAGCAGACGTTGGTGGAACTTGGATACCGAGAAGGAGGCACCTAATCCAAAGGCACTGCCGAGAACCAGCTGACGGTACTGGAACCCGGATGGGTAGCAGAAGGTACCCATGTAAAAAAAAAGTTCAAGGCCGCGAGCCGGCCGCAGTTACCAAAACCCACAGTCCTACAGAGGGTGCTTGTCCTATTGGCACTATGGAACCAGCCTTCATTGCCAGATCCCGCAGCCCACATAGGAGTCACCTAAACTGCAGGCACCATAGAGTCGGCTAACCCGACCGCAACACGACAGGACAACGCATTGGAGGCAAAGTGACGTTGACACTACCCGGAAACAGCTGGCGTGCTGGAACCAGGCTGGGCAGGAGGGAGTACCCGTGCCAAAGACACTGCCGAGAACCAGCTGACGGTACTGGAACCCGGATGGGTAGCAGAAGATACAAGAGCAAATGGAACTACCGAGGACCAGCTGACGGTACTGGAACCCGGATGGGTAGCAGAAGGTACAAGAGCCAATGGAACTACCGAGGACCAGCTGATGTTACTGGAACTCGGTTACTAAGCAGGAGGTACCTGTGCCAGAAAGCACTACCAAGGACCAGCAGACGTTGGTGGAACTTGGATACCGAGAAGGAGGCACCTAATCCAAAGGCACTGCCGAGAACCAGCTGACGGTACTGGAACCCGGATGGGTAGCAGAAGATACAAGAGCAAATGGAACTACCGAGGACCAGCTGACGGTACTGGAACCCGGATGGGTAGCAGAAGATACAAGAGCAAATGGAACTACCGAGGACCAGCTGACGGTACTGGAACCCGGATGGGTAGCAGAAGGTACAAGAGCCAATGGAACTACCGAGGACCAGCTGATGTTACTGGAACTCGGTTACTAAGCAGGAGGTACCTGTGCCAGAAAGCACTACCAAGGACCAGCAGACGTTGGTGGAACTTGGATACCGAGAAGGAGGCACCTAATCCAAAGGCACTGCCGAGAACCAGCTGACGGTACTGGAACCCGGATGGGTAGCAGAAGATACAAGAGCAAATGGAACTACCGAGGACCAGCTGACGGTACTGGAACCCGGATGGGTAGCAGAAGATACAAGAGCAAATGGAACTACCGAGGACCAGCTGACGGTACTGGAACCCGGATGGGTAGCAGAAGGTACAAGAGCCAATGGAACTACCGAGGACCAGCTGATGTTACTGGAACTCGGTTACTAAGCAGGAGGTACCTGTGCCAGAAAGCACTACTAAGGACCAGCAGACGTTGGTGGAACTTGGATACCGAGAAGGAGGCACCTAATCCAAAGGCACTGCCGAGAACCAGCTGACGGTACTGGAACCCGGATGGGTAGCAGAAGGTACCCATGTAAAAAAAAAGTTCAAGGCCGCGAGCCGGCCGCAGTTACCAAAACCCACAGTCCTACAGAGGGTGCTTGTCCTATTGGCACTATGGAACCAGCCTTCATTGCCAGATCCCGCAGCCCACATAGGAGTCACCTAAACTGCAGGCACCATAGAGTCGGCTAACCCGACCGCAACACGACAGGACAACGCATTGGAGGCAAAGTGACGTTGACACTACCCGGAAACAGCTGGCGTGCTGGAACCAGGCTGGGCAGGAGGGAGTACCCGTGCCAAAGACACTGCCGAGAACCAGCTGACGGTACTGGAACCCGGATGGGTAGCAGAAGATACAAGAGCAAATGGAACTACCGAGGACCAGCTGACGGTACTGGAACCCGGATGGGTAGCAGAAGGTACAAGAGCCAATGGAACTACCGAGGACCAGCTGATGTTACTGGAACTCGGTTACTAAGCAGGAGGTACCTGTGCCAGAAAGCACTACCAAGGACCAGCAGACGTTGGTGGAACTTGGATACCGAGAAGGAGGCACCTAATCCAAAGGCACTGCCGAGAACCAGCTGACGGTACTGGAACCCGGATGGGTAGCAGAAGGTACCCATGTAAAAAAAAAGTTCAAGGCCGCGAGCCGGCCGCAGTTACCAAAACCCACAGTCCTACAGAGGGTGCTTGTCCTATTGGCACTATGGAACCAGCCTTCATTGCCAGATCCCGCAGCCCACATAGGAGTCACCTAAACTGCAGGCACCATAGAGTCGGCTAACCCGACCGCAACACGACAGGACAACGCATTGGAGGCAAAGTGACGTTGACACTACCCGGAAACAGCTGGCGTGCTGGAACCAGGCTGGGCAGGAGGGAGTACCCGTGCCAAAGACACTGCCGAGAACCAGCTGACGGTACTGGAACCCGGATGGGTAGCAGAAGATACAAGAGCAAATGGAACTACCGAGGACCAGCTGACGGTACTGGAACCCGGATGGGTAGCAGAAGGTACAAGAGCCAATGGAACTACCGAGGACCAGCTGATGTTACTGGAACTCGGTTACTAAGCAGGAGGTACCTGTGCCAGAAAGCACTACCAAGGACCAGCAGACGTTGGTGGAACTTGGATACCGAGAAGGAGGCACCTAATCCAAAGGCACTGCCGAGAACCAGCTGACGGTACTGGAACCCGGATGGGTAGCAGAAGATACAAGAGCAAATGGAACTACCGAGGACCAGCTGACGGTACTGGAACCCGGATGGGTAGCAGAAGATACAAGAGCAAATGGAACTACCGAGGACCAGCTGACGGTACTGGAACCCGGATGGGTAGCAGAAGGTACAAGAGCCAATGGAACTACCGAGGACCAGCTGATGTTACTGGAACTCGGTTACTAAGCAGGAGGTACCTGTGCCAGAAAGCACTACCAAGGACCAGCAGACGTTGGTGGAACTTGGATACCGAGAAGGAGGCACCTAATCCAAAGGCACTGCCGAGAACCAGCTGACGGTACTGGAACCCGGATGGGTAGCAGAAGATACAAGAGCAAATGGAACTACCGAGGACCAGCTGACGGTACTGGAACCCGGATGGGTAGCAGAAGGTACAAGAGCCAATGGAACTACCGAGGACCAGCTGATGTTACTGGAACTCGGTTACTAAGCAGGAGGTACCTGTGCCAGAAAGCACTACCAAGGACCAGCAGACGTTGGTGGAACTTGGATACCGAGAAGGAGGCACCTAATCCAAAGGCACTGCCGAGAACCAGCTGACGGTACTGGAACCCGGATGGGTAGCAGAAGATACAAGAGCAAATGGAACTACCGAGGACCAGCTGACGGTACTGGAACCCGGATGGGTAGCAGAAGATACAAGAGCAAATGGAACTACCGAGGACCAGCTGACGGTACTGGAACCCGGATGGGTAGCAGAAGGTACAAGAGCCAATGGAACTACCGAGGACCAGCTGATGTTACTGGAACTCGGTTACTAAGCAGGAGGTACCTGTGCCAGAAAGCACTACCAAGGACCAGCAGACGTTGGTGGAACTTGGATACCGAGAAGGAGGCACCTAATCCAAAGGCACTGCCGAGAACCAGCTGACGGTACTGGAACCCGGATGGGTAGCAGAAGGTACCCATGTAAAAAAAAAGTTCAAGGCCGCGAGCCGGCCGCAGTTACCAAAACCCACAGTCCTACAGAGGGTGCTTGTCCTATTGGCACTATGGAACCAGCCTTCATTGCCAGATCCCGCAGCCCACATAGGAGTCACCTAAACTGCAGGCACCATAGAGTCGGCTAACCCGACCGCAACACGACAGGACAACGCATTGGAGGCAAAGTGACGTTGACACTACCCGGAAACAGCTGGCGTGCTGGAACCAGGCTGGGCAGGAGGGAGTACCCGTGCCAAAGACACTGCCGAGAACCAGCTGACGGTACTGGAACCCGGATGGGTAGCAGAAGATACAAGAGCAAATGGAACTACCGAGGACCAGCTGACGGTACTGGAACCCGGATGGGTAGCAGAAGGTACAAGAGCCAATGGAACTACCGAGGACCAGCTGATGTTACTGGAACTCGGTTACTAAGCAGGAGGTACCTGTGCCAGAAAGCACTACCAAGGACCAGCAGACGTTGGTGGAACTTGGATACCGAGAAGGAGGCACCTAATCCAAAGGCACTGCCGAGAACCAGCTGACGGTACTGGAACCCGGATGGGTAGCAGAAGGTACCCATGTAAAAAAAAAGTTCAAGGCCGCGAGCCGGCCGCAGTTACCAAAACCCACAGTCCTACAGAGGGTGCTTGTCCTATTGGCACTATGGAACCAGCCTTCATTGCCAGATCCCGCAGCCCACATAGGAGTCACCTAAACTGCAGGCACCATAGAGTCGGCTAACCCGACCGCAACACGACAGGACAACGCATTGGAGGCAAAGTGACGTTGACACTACCCGGAAACAGCTGGCGTGCTGGAACCAGGCTGGGCAGGAGGGAGTACCCGTGCCAAAGACACTGCCGAGAACCAGCTGACGGTACTGGAACCCGGATGGGTAGCAGAAGATACAAGAGCAAATGGAACTACCGAGGACCAGCTGATGTTACTGGAACCCGGATGGGTAGCAGAAGGTACAAGAGCCAATGGAACTACCGAGGACCAGCTGATGTTACTGGAACTCGGTTACTAAGCAGGAGGTACCTGTGCCAGAAAGCACTACCAAGGACCAGCAGACGTTGGTGGAACTTGGATACCGAGAAGGAGGCACCTAATCCAAAGGCACTGCCGAGAACCAGCTGACGGTACTGGAACCCGGATGGGTAGCAGAAGGTACCCATGTAAAAAAAAAGTTCAAGGCCGCGAGCCGGCCGCAGTTACCAAAACCCACAGTCCTACAGAGGGTGCTTGTCCTATTGGCACTATGGAACCAGCCTTCATTGCCAGATCCCGCAGCCCACATAGGAGTCACCTAAACTGCAGGCACCATAGAGTCGGCTAACCCGACCGCAACACGACAGGACAACGCATTGGAGGCAAAGTGACGTTGACACTACCCGGAAACAGCTGGCGTGCTGGAACCAGGCTGGGCAGGAGGGAGTACCCGTGCCAAAGACACTGCCGAGAACCAGCTGACGGTACTGGAACCCGGATGGGTAGCAGAAGATACAAGAGCAAATGGAACTACCGAGGACCAGCTGACGGTACTGGAACCCGGATGGGTAGCAGAAGGTACAAGAGCCAATGGAACTACCGAGGACCAGCTGATGTTACTGGAACTCGGTTACTAAGCAGGAGGTACCTGTGCCAGAAAGCACTACCAAGGACCAGCAGACGTTGGTGGAACTTGGATACCGAGAAGGAGGCACCTAATCCAAAGGCACTGCCGAGAACCAGCTGACGGTACTGGAACCCGGATGGGTAGCAGAAGGTACCCATGTAAAAAAAAAGTTCAAGGCCGCGAGCCGGCCGCAGTTACCAAAACCCACAGTCCTACAGAGGGTGCTTGTCCTATTGGCACTATGGAACCAGCCTTCATTGCCAGATCCCGCAGCCCACATAGGAGTCACCTAAACTGCAGGCACCATAGAGTCGGCTAACCCGACCGCAACACGACAGGACAACGCATTGGAGGCAAAGTGACGTTGACACTACCCGGAAACAGCTGGCGTGCTGGAACCAGGCTGGGCAGGAGGGAGTACCCGTGCCAAAGACACTGCCGAGAACCAGCTGACGGTACTGGAACCCGGATGGGTAGCAGAAGATACAAGAGCAAATGGAACTACCGAGGACCAGCTGACGGTACTGGAACCCGGATGGGTAGCAGAAGGTACAAGAGCCAATGGAACTACCGAGGACCAGCTGATGTTACTGGAACTCGGTTACTAAGCAGGAGGTACCTGTGCCAGAAAGCACTACCAAGGACCAGCAGACGTTGGTGGAACTTGGATACCGAGAAGGAGGCACCTAATCCAAAGGCACTGCCGAGAACCAGCTGACGGTACTGGAACCCGGATGGGTAGCAGAAGGTACCCATGTAAAAAAAAAGTTCAAGGCCGCGAGCCGGCCGCAGTTACCAAAACCCACAGTCCTACAGAGGGTGCTTGTCCTATTGGCACTATGGAACCAGCCTTCATTGCCAGATCCCGCAGCCCACATAGGAGTCACCTAAACTGCAGGCACCATAGAGTCGGCTAACCCGACCGCAACACGACAGGACAACGCATTGGAGGCAAAGTGACGTTGACACTACCCGGAAACAGCTGGCGTGCTGGAACCAGGCTGGGCAGGAGGGAGTACCCGTGCCAAAGACACTGCCGAGAACCAGCTGACGGTACTGGAACCCGGATGGGTAGCAGAAGATACAAGAGCAAATGGAACTACCGAGGACCAGCTGACGGTACTGGAACCCGGATGGGTAGCAGAAGGTACAAGAGCCAATGGAACTACCGAGGACCAGCTGATGTTACTGGAACTCGGTTACTAAGCAGGAGGTACCTGTGCCAGAAAGCACTACCAAGGACCAGCAGACGTTGGTGGAACTTGGATACCGAGAAGGAGGCACCTAATCCAAAGGCACTGCCGAGAACCAGCTGACGGTACTGGAACCCGGATGGGTAGCAGAAGATACAAGAGCAAATGGAACTACCGAGGACCAGCTGACGGTACTGGAACCCGGATGGGTAGCAGAAGGTACAAGAGCCAATGGAACTACCGAGGACCAGCTGATGTTACTGGAACTCGGTTACTAAGCAGGAGGTACCTGTGCCAGAAAGCACTACCAAGGACCAGCAGACGTTGGTGGAACTTGGATACCGAGAAGGAGGCACCTAATCCAAAGGCACTGCCGAGAACCAGCTGACGGTACTGGAACCCGGATGGGTAGCAGAAGATACAAGAGCAAATGGAACTACCGAGGACCAGCTGACGGTACTGGAACCCGGATGGGTAGCAGAAGATACAAGAGCAAATGGAACTACCGAGGACCAGCTGACGGTACTGGAACCCGGATGGGTAGCAGAAGGTACAAGAGCCAATGGAACTACCGAGGACCAGCTGATGTTACTGGAACTCGGTTACTAAGCAGGAGGTACCTGTGCCAGAAAGCACTACCAAGGACCAGCAGACGTTGGTGGAACTTGGATACCGAGAAGGAGGCACCTAATCCAAAGGCACTGCCGAGAACCAGCTGACGGTACTGGAACCCGGATGGGTAGCAGAAGATACAAGAGCAAATGGAACTACCGAGGACCAGCTGACGGTACTGGAACCCGGATGGGTAGCAGAAGGTACAAGAGCCAATGGAACTACCGAGGACCAGCTGATGTTACTGGAACTCGGTTACTAAGCAGGAGGTACCTGTGCCAGAAAGCACTACCAAGGACCAGCAGACGTTGGTGGAACTTGGATACCGAGAAGGAGGCACCTAATCCAAAGGCACTGCCGAGAACCAGCTGACGGTACTGGAACCCGGATGGGTAGCAGAAGATACAAGAGCAAATGGAACTACCGAGGACCAGCTGACGGTACTGGAACCCGGATGGGTAGCAGAAGATACAAGAGCAAATGGAACTACCGAGGACCAGCTGACGGTACTGGAACCCGGATGGGTAGCAGAAGGTACAAGAGCCAATGGAACTACCGAGGACCAGCTGATGTTACTGGAACTCGGTTACTAAGCAGGAGGTACCTGTGCCAGAAAGCACTACCAAGGACCAGCAGACGTTGGTGGAACTTGGATACCGAGAAGGAGGCACCTAATCCAAAGGCACTGCCGAGAACCAGCTGACGGTACTGGAACCCGGATGGGTAGCAGAAGGTACCCATGTAAAAAAAAAGTTCAAGGCCGCGAGCCGGCCGCAGTTACCAAAACCCACAGTCCTACAGAGGGTGCTTGTCCTATTGGCACTATGGAACCAGCCTTCATTGCCAGATCCCGCAGCCCACATAGGAGTCACCTAAACTGCAGGCACCATAGAGTCGGCTAACCCGACCGCAACACGACAGGACAACGCATTGGAGGCAAAGTGACGTTGACACTACCCGGAAACAGCTGGCGTGCTGGAACCAGGCTGGGCAGGAGGGAGTACCCGTGCCAAAGACACTGCCGAGAACCAGCTGACGGTACTGGAACCCGGATGGGTAGCAGAAGATACAAGAGCAAATGGAACTACCGAGGACCAGCTGACGGTACTGGAACCCGGATGGGTAGCAGAAGGTACAAGAGCCAATGGAACTACCGAGGACCAGCTGATGTTACTGGAACTCGGTTACTAAGCAGGAGGTACCTGTGCCAGAAAGCACTACCAAGGACCAGCAGACGTTGGTGGAACTTGGATACCGAGAAGGAGGCACCTAATCCAAAGGCACTGCCGAGAACCAGCTGACGGTACTGGAACCCGGATGGGTAGCAGAAGGTACCCATGTAAAAAAAAAGTTCAAGGCCGCGAGCCGGCCGCAGTTACCAAAACCCACAGTCCTACAGAGGGTGCTTGTCCTATTGGCACTATGGAACCAGCCTTCATTGCCAGATCCCGCAGCCCACATAGGAGTCACCTAAACTGCAGGCACCATAGAGTCGGCTAACCCGACCGCAACACGACAGGACAACGCATTGGAGGCAAAGTGAAGTTGACACTACCCGGAAACAGCTGGCGTGCTGGAACCAGGCTGGGCAGGAGGGAGTACCCGTGCCAAAGACACTGCCGAGAACCAGCTGACGGTACTGGAACCCGGATGGGTAGCAGAAGATACAAGAGCAAATGGAACTACCGAGGACCAGCTGACGGTACTGGAACCCGGATGGGTAGCAGAAGGTACAAGAGCCAATGGAACTACCGAGGACCAGCTGATGTTACTGGAACTCGGTTACTAAGCAGGAGGTACCTGTGCCAGAAAGCACTACCAAGGACCAGCAGACGTTGGTGGAACTTGGATACCGAGAAGGAGGCACCTAATCCAAAGGCACTGCCGAGAACCAGCTGACGGTACTGGAACCCGGATGGGTAGCAGAAGATACAAGAGCAAATGGAACTACCGAGGACCAGCTGACGGTACTGGAACCCGGATGGGTAGCAGAAGATACAAGAGCAAATGGAACTACCGAGGACCAGCTGACGGTACTGGAACCCGGATGGGTAGCAGAAGGTACAAGAGCCAATGGAACTACCGAGGACCAGCTGATGTTACTGGAACTCGGTTAGTAAGCAGGAGGTACCTGTGCCAGAAAGCACTACCAAGGACCAGCAGACGTTGGTGGAACTTGGATACCGAGAAGGAGGCACCTAATCCAAAGGCACTGCCGAGAACCAGCTGACGGTACTGGAACCCGGATGGGTAGCAGAAGATACAAGAGCAAATGGAACTACCGAGGACCAGCTGACGGTACTGGAACCCGGATGGGTAGCAGAAGGTACAAGAGCCAATGGAACTACCGAGGACCAGCTGATGTTACTGGAACTCGGTTACTAAGCAGGAGGTACCTGTGCCAGAAAGCACTACCAAGGACCAGCAGACGTTGGTGGAACTTGGATACCGAGAAGGAGGCACCTAATCCAAAGGCACTGCCGAGAACCAGCTGACGGTACTGGAACCCGGATGGGTAGCAGAAGATACAAGAGCAAATGGAACTACCGAGGACCAGCTGACGGTACTGGAACCCGGATGGGTAGCAGAAGATACAAGAGCAAATGGAACTACCGAGGACCAGCTGACGGTACTGGAACCCGGATGGGTAGCAGAAGGTACAAGAGCCAATGGAACTACCGAGGACCAGCTGATGTTACTGGAACTCGGTTACTAAGCAGGAGGTACCTGTGCCAGAAAGCACTACCAAGGACCAGCAGACGTTGGTGGAACTTGGATACCGAGAAGGAGGCACCTAATCCAAAGGCACTGCCGAGAACCAGCTGACGGTACTGGAACCCGGATGGGTAGCAGAAGGTACCCATGTAAAAAAAAAGTTCAAGGCCGCGAGCCGGCCGCAGTTACCAAAACCCACAGTCCTACAGAGGGTGCTTGTCCTATTGGCACTATGGAACCAGCCTTCATTGCCAGATCCCGCAGCCCACATAGGAGTCACCTAAACTGCAGGCACCATAGAGTCGGCTAACCCGACCGCAACACGACAGGACAACGCATTGGAGGCAAAGTGACGTTGACACTACCCGGAAACAGCTGGCGTGCTGGAACCAGGCTGGGCAGGAGGGAGTACCCGTGCCAAAGACACTGCCGAGAACCAGCTGACGGTACTGGAACCCGGATGGGTAGCAGAAGATACAAGAGCAAATGGAACTACCGAGGACCAGCTGACGGTACTGGAACCCGGATGGGTAGCAGAAGGTACAAGAGCCAATGGAACTACCGAGGACCAGCTGATGTTACTGGAACTCGGTTACTAAGCAGGAGGTACCTGTGCCAGAAAGCACTACCAAGGACCAGCAGACGTTGGTGGAACTTGGATACCGAGAAGGAGGCACCTAATCCAAAGGCACTGCCGAGAACCAGCTGACGGTACTGGAACCCGGATGGGTAGCAGAAGATACAAGAGCAAATGGAACTACCGAGGACCAGCTGACGGTACTGGAACCCGGATGGGTAGCAGAAGATACAAGAGCAAATGGAACTACCGAGGACCAGCTGACGGTACTGGAACCCGGATGGGTAGCAGAAGGTACAAGAGCCAATGGAACTACCGAGGACCAGCTGATGTTACTGGAACTCGGTTACTAAGCAGGAGGTACCTGTGCCAGAAAGCACTACCAAGGACCAGCAGACGTTGGTGGAACTTGGATACCGAGAAGGAGGCACCTAATCCAAAGGCACTGCCGAGAACCAGCTGACGGTACTGGAACCCGGATGGGTAGCAGAAGATACAAGAGCAAATGGAACTACCGAGGACCAGCTGACGGTACTGGAACCCGGATGGGTAGCAGAAGGTACAAGAGCCAATGGAACTACCGAGGACCAGCTGATGTTACTGGAACTCGGTTACTAAGCAGGAGGTACCTGTGCCAGAAAGCACTACCAAGGACCAGCAGACGTTGGTGGAACTTGGATACCGAGAAGGAGGCACCTAATCCAAAGGCACTGCCGAGAACCAGCTGACGGTACTGGAACCCGGATGGGTAGCAGAAGATACAAGAGCAAATGGAACTACCGAGGACCAGCTGACGGTACTGGAACCCGGATGGGTAGCAGAAGATACAAGAGCAAATGGAACTACCGAGGACCAGCTGACGGTACTGGAACCCGGATGGGTAGCAGAAGGTACAAGAGCCAATGGAACTACCGAGGACCAGCTGATGTTACTGGAACTCGGTTACTAAGCAGGAGGTACCTGTGCCAGAAAGCACTACCAAGGACCAGCAGACGTTGGTGGAACTTGGATACCGAGAAGGAGGCACCTAATCCAAAGGCACTGCCGAGAACCAGCTGACGGTACTGGAACCCGGATGGGTAGCAGAAGATACAAGAGCAAATGGAACTACCGAGGACCAGCTGACGGTACTGGAACCCGGATGGGTAGCAGAAGATACAAGAGCAAATGGAACTACCGAGGACCAGCTGACGGTACTGGAACCCGGATGGGTAGCAGAAGGTACAAGAGCCAATGGAACTACCGAGGACCAGCTGATGTTACTGGAACTCGGTTACTAAGCAGGAGGTACCTGTGCCAGAAAGCACTACCAAGGACCAGCAGACGTTGGTGGAACTTGGATACCGAGAAGGAGGCACCTAATCCAAAGGCACTGCCGAGAACCAGCTGACGGTACTGGAACCCGGATGGGTAGCAGAAGGTACCCATGTAAAAAAAAAGTTCAAGGCCGCGAGCCGGCCGCAGTTACCAAAACCCACAGTCCTACAGAGGGTGCTTGTCCTATTGGCACTATGGAACCAGCCTTCATTGCCAGATCCCGCAGCCCACATAGGAGTCACCTAAACTGCAGGCACCATAGAGTCGGCTAACCCGACCGCAACACGACAGGACAACGCATTGGAGGCAAAGTGACGTTGACACTACCCGGAAACAGCTGGCGTGCTGGAACCAGGCTGGGCAGGAGGGAGTACCCGTGCCAAAGACACTGCCGAGAACCAGCTGACGGTACTGGAACCCGGATGGGTAGCAGAAGGTACAAGAGCCAATGGAACTGCCGAGAACCAGCTGGCGGTGCTGGAGCCCAGGGTAAATACTAAAAACAGAAGAGCCAGAGGTGTATTTGGAGGAGGTTTTAAATCCGTACTACAGTGGATGTGGACAAAGCAGGAGAATTTGCCGGACACACAGCTGGGGATCAGCTGACGTTACTGAATCCCAATAACACTGGAGCAAGCGTTGACTGTGCAGACGGCACTTCTGAGCAGCAACTAGCGGTATTGGAGCCCAGGGTAAATACTAAAAACGGAGGAGCCAGAGGTGTAATTGGAGCAAGTTTTAAATAAGTAGCACAGTGAATATGGACAGAGCAGGAGAAATTGCCGTGAACACAGCAGGGGAACAGCTGACGTTACCGAACCCCAATAACACCGCAGCAAGTGTTGACTGTGCAGACGGCACTTCCGAGCGCCAACTGGCGGTGCTGGAGCCCAGGGATAAGAATGAAAACAGAGGAGCCAGAGGTGTAATTCGAGCAACTTTAAAATGTGTAGTACAGTGGATGTGGACAAAGCAGGAGAAATTGCCGTCCGCACAGCAGGAGAACAGCTGACGTTACTGAACCCCAATAACACGGCAGCAAGTGTTGACTGTGCAGACAGCACTTCCGAGCGCCAACTGGCGGTGTTGGAGCCCAGGGTAAATACTAAAAACGGAGGAGCCAGAGGTGTAATTGGAGCAAGTTTTAAATAAGTAGCACAGTGAATATGGACAGAGCAGGAGAAATTGCCGTGAACACAGCAGGGGAACAGCTGACGTTACCGAACCCCAATAACACCGCAGCAAGTGTTGACTGTGCAGACGGCACTTCCGAGCGCCAACTGGCGGTGCTGGAGCCCAGGGATAAGAATGAAAACAGAGGAGCCAGAGGTGTAATTGGAGCAACTTTAAAATCTGTAGTAGTGAGAATGTGGACAGAGCAGGAGAAATTGCCGTCCGCACAGCAGGGGAACAGCTGACGTTACTGAACCCCAATAACATGGTAGCAAGTGTTGACTGTGCAGACAGCACTTCCGAGCGCCAACTGGCGGTGCTGGAGCCCAGGGATAAGAATGAAAACAGAGGAGCCAGAGGTGTAATTGGAGCAACTTTAAAATCTGTAGTAGTGAGAATGTGGACAGAGCAGGAGAAATTGCCGTCCGCACAGCAGGGGAACAGCTGACGTTACTGAACCCCAATAACACGGCAGCAAGTGTTGACTGTGCAGACAGCACTTCCGAGCGCCAACTGGCGGTGTTGGAGCCCAGGGTAAATACTAAAAACGGAGGAGCCAGAGGTGTAATTGGAGCAAGTTTTAAATAAGTAGCACAGTGAATATGGACAGAGCAGGAGAAATTGCCGTGAACACAGCAGGGGAACAGCTGACGTTACTGAACCCCAATAACATGGTAGCAAGTGTTGACTGTGCAGACGGCACTTCCGAGCGCCAACTGGCGGTGCTGGAGCCCAGGGATAAGAATGAAAACAGAGGAGCCAGAGGTGTAATTCGAGCAACTTTAAAATGTGTAGTACAGTGGATGTGGACAAAGCAGGAGAAATTGCCGTCCGCACAGCAGGAGAACAGCTGACGTTACTGAACCCCAATAACACGGCAGCAAGTGTTGACTGTGCAGACGGCACTTCCGAGCGCCAACTGGCGGTGCTGGAGCCCAGGGATAAGAATGAAAACAGAGGAGCCAGAGGTGTAATTCGAGCAACTTTAAAATGTGTAGTACAGTGGATGTGGACAAAGCAGGAGAAATTGCCGTCCGCACAGCAGGAGAACAGCTGACGTTACTGAACCCCAATAACACGGCAGCAAGTGTTGACTGTGCAGACAGCACTTCCGAGCGCCAACTGGCGGTGTTGGAGCCCAGGGTAAATACTAAAAACGGAGGAGCCAGAGGTGTAATTGGAGCAAGTTTTAAATAAGTAGCACAGTGAATATGGACAGAGCAGGAGAAATTGCCGTGAACACAGCAGGGGAACAGCTGACGTTACCGAACCCCAATAACACCGCAGCAAGTGTTGACTGTGCAGACGGCACTTCCGAGCGCCAACTGGCGGTGCTGGAGCCCAGGGATAAGAATGAAAACAGAGGAGCCAGAGGTGTAATTGGAGCAACTTTAAAATCTGTAGTAGTGAGAATGTGGACAGAGCAGGAGAAATTGCCGTCCGCACAGCAGGGGAACAGCTGACGTTACTGAACCCCAATAACATGGTAGCAAGTGTTGACTGTGCAGACAGCACCTCCGAGCGCCAACTGGCGGTGCTGGAGCCCAGGGATAAGAATGAAAACAGAGGAGCCAGAGGAGTAATTGGAGCAACTTTAAAATGTGTAGTACAGTGGATGTGGACAAATCAGGAGAAATTGCCGTCCGCACAGCAGGAGAACAGCTGACGTTACTGAACCCCAATAACACGGCAGCAAGTGTTGACTGTGCAGACGGCACTTCCGAGCGCCAACTGGCGGTGTTGGAGCTCAGGGATTACAGTTCAGGTGGTAGAAACATGAACAGAACAGGAGACCTGGATACTGTTGCCAACCAATTATTTATTCTGGAAGAGGACTGGCAAATTCATGAGAGATCCAGGCCTTGTTCATTTTGAGAAAAGTAAGCCGGTCAACGTTATCGGAGGATAGTCGCATGCGACGGTCTGTTAGTACACCACCTGCGGCACTAAAGACGCGTTCCGATAATACACTAGCAGCAGGGCAAGCTAGCACCTCCAGTGCATACTGACTAAGCTCTGGCCATGTATCCAGCTTACAGACCCAAAACTTGAAGGGAGAAGAGCCGTCTGGGAGTACACTAAGAGGGCAAGACATGTAGTCTGTCACCATCTGACGGAAACGTTGCCTCCTGCTGACTGGAGCTGTCTGTGATGGTGTAGACATTTGTGGCGGCGGGGACACAAAACTTTGCCACATTTCGGCCATACTGGTCTTGCCTTGTGCTGAGGCGCTGCTTCTGCTCCCTCTTTGTGCAGAGCTTCCTCCACTGCCTCGACGCACTGAGCTGCTTTGTAAAGCACTAGCAGCACTGCTCTCGGTTGGAATGGAGAACATGATGGAATGCACCAGTGCGTCTTGGTACTCCCGCATTTTACGCTCCCGGTTCAATGGTGTTATGAGGCTTTGTAAGTTGTCCCGGTAGCGAGGATCTAGGAGGGTGGACACCCAATAATCAGCCGTGTTGAGAATGTGGGCGATGCGGCGGTCGTTTCTGAGGCACTGCAGCATGAAATCAACCATGTGCTGCAGACTGCCAACTGGCCAAGAAACGCTGTCCCCTGCTTGAGGCGTGATCTCTGCCTGCTCTGCATCACCCCACCCTCGCTCTAGATACTGACTACTAGAGCATTGTGTACCTCCCTCCTCTGGACAGATGTCTTCCTCATCCATTGACTCCTCCTCATCCTCCTCACAAAGTGTCCCCTGCCTAGGCCTTTGTGAGGAACCACGTTGCGCAGACTCTAGAGAAGCAGATGGCATTTGTGACTCCTCATCCTCCACCTCTTCCAAAACCTCGTCCCTTAGTGCTTGCAGTGTTTTTTCAAGCAGGCAGATAAGGGGGATAGTCATGCTGACTAGTGCATCATCTGCACTCGCCATCCGCGTGGAATAATCGAAGGCACGCAAAACGTGGCAAATGTCCTTCATAGAGGCCCACTCAGTGGTGGTGAAGTGTGAACGGCGCGCACTGCGACTTGTTTGCGCCTGCTGCAGCTGGTACTCCATTACTGCTGCCTGCTGCTCACACAACCTCTCCAACATATGTAACGTTGAATTCCACCTGGTGGGTAGGTCACATATGATGCGATGTTCCGGAAGACATAATCGGCGCTGCAGAGCTGCAATGCGTGATCTTGCATTGCTGGAACGCCGCAAGTGAGCGCACTCTATGCGGACCTTGTGAAGCAGTGCATCAAGATCCGGATAGTCCCTCAAAAAACTCTGCACGACCAAGTTGAGCACATGTGCCAGACATGGGATGTGAGTGAGGTTGCCTAGGCCCAGAGCTGCCACCAGATTTCGGCCATTGTCACACACTACCATGCCTGGCTGGAGATTCGCTGGCACAAACCACACGTCACTCTGCTGCTTGATGGCATTCCAGAGCTCCTGCGCTGTGTGGCTTCGATTCCCCAAAGAAATTAATTTTAATACGGCCTGTTGACGTTTGGCCACGGCTGTGCTCATATCGGTCATCATAACAGGTAACCGTTCACGGGTCGATGTGGAGGTAGACCGTGACGGCTCCTGCAGCGCTGATTCAGAGGAACTGGAGTATGAGGAGGAGTCAATGTGTACAGACTGGATTCCTGCAATCCTTGGAGTTGGCAGAACACGTACAGCGCCACTCTCAAGATCTGTACCCGGCTCCACAACATTTACCCAATGGGCAGTGAGGGAACGGTATCGTCCCTGTCCATGCTTACTGGTCCACGCATCAGTGGTCAGGTGGACCTTGCTACTGACGGCGTTTTGTAGCGCATGTTTAATTTTTCCCTCCACATGATGTTGCAGGGCAGGGACGGCTTGCCTGCTGAAATAAAAGCGGCTGGGCACGTTGTATTGTGGGACTGCCAATGCCATAAAGTTACGGAATGTGTCAGTCTCCACCAGCCTGAATGATAGCATTTCAAGGGCCAGTAGTTTAGCAATGCCAGCATTCAGAGCCTGTGCTCGGGGGTGGTTTGCCGAGTATGGGCGCCTTTTCTCCCATGCCTGTGCTAACGATGGCTGTAGACTGGCCTGGGAGTGTGAGGATGACTGGGAAAGTGGTGCTGTGGGTGGAATTACACTGTGTCTCTGTACAACAGTGCCAGAGATTCTTCCATGGCGATCCTGTGAGGAAGCCGAACCAGCTGTGTGTGAGCTGGAGGAAGAGGCTACAACACGAGCTGAAGAGGTGGTAGGTGGCGCTGTAGGTTGGCCTAGGTCTTCAGTGTGTTTGTGTAACTCCACCACGTGCTTGGTCCGCACATGTTTCCACATATTTGTGGTATTGAGGTTGCTGACACTTTTCCCTCTTTTCACCTTCTGATTACACAGCTTGCATTTGACAAAGCAAATGTCATCTGCAACTGTGTCAAAAAAGGACCAGGCACTGCAAGTCTTGGGAGCGCCCGCTTTGGATTTTGGAAGAGCCATGCTCCTAATGGGTGCCGAAGTGGAGGCTACAGGCAACCAAGTCTGCCCCCTCCCTCTCCCTCCTTTTTGGGCCGTTCGGGGAATCTCTTCCTCAGAGCTGCTCCCACCACCTTCCTGTCCCTCACGCCATGATGGGTCAAGGACCTCATCATCTACACCACCCTCTTCAAACAACTGCTTCTCCTGGGTAGTCTCGACAGCACAGTACGCACCAGAAAGTGGCACCTGAGTCTCATCATCAGATGCGTACTGAGGTGTGCTGCTGACCATAGGCACTGGCCCACCCGCCTCTTCAGATTCAGAGAGACAAAACGGTTGCGCATCACTGCATACTACCTCTTCTTCAAATTCTCGAATTCTGCTTGGCTGGCCCCCTCTTTCCAAGCCAAGAGATTCAGAGAACAGAAGTAGAGATGGCTCCTGTCCAGGGCTCTCTGACTGCCTGGGCAATTTGGCAGGTGGTGAAGAGACAGATGGGTGCTCTTCAGTGCTCAGGACCTGAGAGGATCTGGAACTAATTGAAGTCGATGCGTTAGCTGCCATCCATCCGACAACGGCTTCAATTTGGTCCTCGCGCAGCAGTGGGGTATGGCTAGCTCCTACAAAGCTGCGCATAAAGGACTGTTCCCTGGTAAAACTGGGGGATGCTGAGTCACTGGTGCCCGCAGCAGGCACAGAATCCCCACGTCCTCTCCCTGCAGGCACAGAATCCTCACGTCCTCTCCCTGCAGAAACTCCACGCCCACGCCCACGACCACGACCACATGCCTTACTCCCTGCCTTCTTCATCTTGGTAGACTGATAAAGATAGGCAGAAAAGTACTAAGGGCTTAGTGTGCTTATTCCTGAACAGCTGCTAACAGGTATAAGAAACACTAATTTTATAAAGTGTGGACTAGACTTTAATATGAGCTAATGTGGCCTACACAACTGTAAAGTGGAGTGTTTGGTGAACTTTATTTAGGTTTTTTTTGTCACAAAAAGACACTGGATGTGCCTAAAGATGTAATAACGATAGTATCACAAACTTTTTGTAGCTATTACAATGTAGGAAGGTAACCTACAATGCAATAGATGAGGCTGCAAAAAATAGGCTAATACTAATCTGGCTGGGGCTGCAGGGCCCAATGCTGCAGAAAGGCTCCTCTATCTACTCCTATATAGTGTGTTTGGAATCAATTTAGCTGAATATGGATGGAACCACCACACTAATAGGAGATATCAGGAAAAATTATGAATTGGCAATAAAGGACAATGTATGAGGCAGTGACACACACTGAGTGCACTACAACCAGACGGGGTTGAAGCACACACTACAGGGTGAGCTGCACTCACACACCAGACCTTGCAGACAGCGGTGAACAGTACAGATGCAGAGCACTGTGCACTAGTGCTGCAAGACGGAAAAAAATTCTCTATCTACTCCTATATAGTGTGTTTGGAACCAATTTAGCTGAATACAGATGGAACCACCACACTAATAGGAGATATCAGGAAAAATTATGAATTGGCAATAAAGGACAATGTATGAGGCAGTGACACACACTGAGTGCACTACAACCAGACGGGGTTGAAGCACACACTACAGGGTGAGCTGCACTCACACACCAGACCTTGCAGACAGCGGTGAACAGTACAGATGCAGAGCACTGTGCACTAGTGCTGCAAGACGGAAAAAAATTTCTCTATCTACTCCTATATAGTGTGTTTGGAACCAATTTAGCTGAATACAGATGGAACCACCACACTAATAGGAGATATCAGGAAAAATTATGAATTGGCAAAAAAGGACAATGTATGAGGCAGTGACACACACTGAGTGCACTACAACCAGACTTGGCTGAAGCACACACTACAGGGTGAGCTGCACTCACACACACAGACCTTGCAGATAGCGGTGAACAGCACAGGGAACTGTGCACTAGCACTGCAAGGCACAGTGATTTAGAAAGTAGCTTGGGTAAAGCAGTATAGAGCAAATAGGTAGCTAAAACTGTCCCTCAGAACAACAGCGTCCTATCCCTAACTGAATTCACAGCAGAGTGAGCTCAAAATGGCGGCGGTGGCTTTTATAGTGCATCATGACATCATTTCAGCAGCCAATCACAGCCATGCCATTAGTTAAGATGCCTACATGCCTAACAGGATGTGCCCACACTTCTTAGGATCCTCATTGGCTGAATAAAATGAAAATGTCTCATTGCATTATGGGAACTTCCGATTCCGGTATACGATATTGCAATAGTATCGGAATTAAGTATCGGAATTCCGATACCGCGAATATCGGCCGATACCCGATATTTCAGTATCGGAATGCTCAACACTACTTATGGAACTACTGTTAGCCTTCCACGGCCAGGACAGCCTTTGAAAGTGTCCTCCCGTGCCGAGGCCAGGCTTGTCCGAAGAGTCAAGGCTAACCCAAGGACAACAAGGAAGGAGCTCCGGGAAGATCTCATGGCAGTGGGGACATTGGTTTCAGTCAATACCATAAGTAACGTACTCCACCGCAATGGTCTCCATTCCAGACGAGCCCGTAAGGTACCTTTACTTTCAAAGCGTCATGTCAAGGCTCGTCTACAGTTTGCTCATGATCACTTGGAGGACTCTGAGACAGACTGGTTCAAGGTTCTATGGTCTGATGAGACCAAGATCGAGATCTTTGGTGCCAACCACACACGTGACGTTTGGAGACTGGATGGCACTGCATACGACCCCAAGAATACCATCCCTACAGTCAAGCATGGTGGTGGCAGCATCATGCTGTGGGGCTGTTTCTCTGCCAAGGGGCCTGGCCATCTGGTCCGCATCCATGGGAAGATGGATAGCACGGCCTACCTGGAGATTTTGGCCAAGAACCTCCGCTCCTCCATCAAGGATCTTAAGATGGGTCGTAATTTCATCTTCCAACAAGACAATGACCCAAAGCACACAGCCAAGAAAACCAAGGCCTGGTTCAAGAGGGAAAAAGTCAAGGTGTTGGAGTGGCCTAGTCAGTCTCCTGACCTTAACCCAATTGAAAACTTGTGGAAGGAGCTCAAGAATAAAGTCCACATGAGACACCCAAAGAACCTAGATAACTTGGAGAAGATCTGCATGGAGGAGTGGGCCAAGATAACTCCACAGACCTGTACCGGCCTGATCAGGTCTTATAAAAGATGATTATTAGCTGTAATTGCAAACAAGGGTTATTCCACAAAATATTAAACATAGGGGTTGAATAATAATTGACCCACATTTTTATGTTTAAAATTTAATAAAATTCAACTGAGCAACATAACTTTTTGGTTTGTAAGATTTATGCTTCTGTTCATAAAACCTACTCTCGTTTGCAGTTTGAAGGCTCTAACTTATTTGCATCTTATCAAACCAGCTAAATCTGCAGGGGGTTGAATACTACTTGTAGGCACTGTAACTGCGGTTCAAATCCAGGCATTTGTCGAGAACGTGGAAAATAATATCCTCCATTTAAAATGGGCAAGGAATGTGACAAGGGATGGGGAAGTGGACATGATGATAATGGTGCATGCAGAGGCCGAGGCCGTGGCCAAGCTGAATTTGTGCCACAACAAACACCCACATCTTGTCGCTTGACCTTCCTGTCCCAATTGCTAGGGGACCACAGCACATCACTACTGTACCCAGAGCAGTGTCAAAAGGTTGTTGGTTAGATAGCAGATAATGCTTCCAGTCACTTTGCCACCACCACCACCACCACCCTGTCTTCCACACGGTCAAGTCTCAGTAGCCGTGAGTCTGGACCGCATATTCCTCATCCTGATCCTTCTTCCTTCCACCATGCCGAGTGCCCGGAGACAACTGATCCCACACTTGGACACTCCGAAGAGCTGTTCACTTTTCCATTGATAGATTCTGGCCTCTCACCCGGCCCTCTTCAAGCAGGGCAAGAAAAGAACACATATAGTTATGCCCAAATATTTGAACAGCCACGGTCACACGAAGGAAACGATGGGAAAGTGCAACTACTGTGGCAAGAGGTGGCTGATGATGAGACACAATTGCCAGAAAGTTAGGAGGAGTACCAGGGTGCGGAAGTGATAGACGAGGTGGAGGACGATGAAGTCACTGACGCAAGCTGGCAAGGTGCAGAGCGAGGACAGCAGCACACAGGGGAGGGAAGCATAGCACCACAACAGATAGGAAGAAGCAGTGTGGTGGCCGCAGACACAAGGCGGGCAACCATTCCCCAGAACACCAACACGAAGGAAGTTCCCAGTACAACTGTTAGGTCTTCCTGAGTCTGGTTGTTTTTTAAAGACTGAAAATAAACCCAAAAATGCCATTTGAACCATCTGCCAGACCAGCATCAGCAGGGGGAGCAAAATTAGCAGCCTGACCACCACCAGCATGATGAGACACATGACAGCAAAGCAGTCGACTATGGGGGCCAGGGTCCAAAAACAGTGTCTGTGGGTGACACCACTGCTTCTTCCGCTGTTGTGTCCATGGCACATGCAAAGATGCCTCCCACCCTGCAGCTGTCATTGCACACTCTCAATTAGCACCATCAGCAAGCACGTCCATGTCCTTGTCCCAGTTTAATGTTCAGTTGTTCCCACCCCAGTCCTTGGAATGCAAGCGCAAATACACAGCCAACGCCCCACAGGCCACACTACTAAACTCACACATTTCCCGAATGCTTGCTCTCAAAATGCTGTCTTTTAGGCTCGTGGAGACGGAAGGTTTCCGCAACCTGATAGCGGCGGCCATCCCTCGGTATTCGGTCCCCAGCTGCCACTATTTCTACCAGTATGCCGTCCCCGCATTACAGAACCATGAGTCCCAGAACATTACCCGTGCCCTCAGCAACCCAGTTACTGGGAAAGTCCACTTAACCTCGGACATGTGGACAAGTGATTGTGGGCAGGGATGGTACGTCTCGCTGACGGCACACTGGGTTAATATAGTGGAAGCCGGGACCCAGTCGGACCTTGGGACGGAACACGTCCTCCCGACGCCGAGGATTGCAGGCCCTGGGTCAATCAAAGTTGCCCCCCACATTCTTCAGCACCTGCACCTCCTCCTCTTCAGTCTCCATCTCTGAAATGACCACATCAGTCACAAGCAGGAAGCACTGCAGCACTGCCTCGGTCAAGCAGCAAGACGTTGCTGAAGTTAATATGCTTAGGTGACAAACCCCACACCGCTGAAGAGTTGTGGACAGCTCTTAAAGAGCAGGCAGATCTGTAGCTGACACCACTGAACCTACAGCAAGGCATGGTCATGTATGACAATGGCCGGAACCTGGTGGCGGCTCTGAAGAGAAGCGAGCTCACACACGTTGCATGCCTGGACCATGTGCTTAACCTCATGGTTCAGCGGTTTTTCAAAACCTACCCAGATCTGCCGGATCTGCTTGTCAAAGTACGCCGCATGTGTTCCCACTTTAGAAGTCAGCTACAGCTTCCGCCGCCCTTGTCGTGCTTCAGCAGCGTTTGCAGATTCCAGCTCACCAACTGCTGTGCGATGTCCCCACACATTGGAACTCAACATTGCAGAAGTTGGGAAGGATTTGGTAGCAGCAGAGGGCATTTATTGACTGCCAATATCTGGGCATGGATGTCAGACATCTGCCATCCTCCAAAACTTTGAGGACTCCACCAAGATGGTGAGTGGCTATGACGCCATAATTAGCGTCACCATCCCACCTCTCTGTCTTCTGAAAAGCTCTCTGCTCAAAATTAAAGAGGAGGCTTTGCAGGCGAAGAACAATGAGATGGAGCAAGGAACCATACAGGATGATTCTATACAGCACAGACTCATCTCATCCCAACGTGGATTGGGTGACAATGAGGAAGAAGAAGAGGAAGAGGAGGAGGAAGAACAGGAGCTAGTTTCCTGAACTATAGACGGTACTACCCGCACAACTGTCATACCGTCTGTTCAGCGTGGATGGCCTGAGGAGAGGGAGGAGGAGGAGAATGAGGAGGAGAGCATGGTCAGTCGTCCTCTTGGTGAGGACATAGAAGTCTCGCCTGCAGTCTGGCACACATGTCTGAGTTTATGTTACGCTGACTTTCCCGTCACCCTTGCGTTCTCAGAATTTTGGGTGACAGTTATTACTGGTTGGTGACACTTCTAGACCCACGCTACAAGGAAAAATTTCTATCTCTTACTCCCGTGGTGGACAGGTCTGCTAAAATGGGACAGTACCAGAATGCCCTTGTTGCGGAATTATTAAAAGAATTCCCATCTGAAAATGCTGGCGCAGAGGTCACAGTTCGTTGGACAACCAAAGAGTACAGGCGAGAGCGACACAAATCCAATCCAGCAGTGTCAGGGGAACACTGTCAAAGTTCTGGGACAGTTTTCTTAGAACCTACCATCGCACAGACCCTGATGCGTGGGGTAGTCTCACAAGGAGGGAAAAGTTTGGGAAGATGCTGAAGGAGTACCTTGCTGACTCTACCAACATCCTCGGTGAATTTTCTGTGCCTTATAATTATTGGGTATCCAAGCTGGACACATTGCATGAACTGGCTCTCTACGCCTTGGAGGTCCTGGAGAGCTCTGCCGCTAACGTTTTGTCAGAGCTGGTTTTTAGTGCCGCAGGTGGAATTATAACTGATAGGCGCATCCGTCTGTCAACTGAAAATGCTGACAGGCTGCCTCTTATAAAAATGAACAAGGGCTGGATTGTACCAGACTTCTCAACACCGCCGAATGATAGCAGCGTTACATAAACTCAAATCCAGTGTCTTTTTTTGGGAGGTTTATTCCCAGGCACCTCGTCATACCCAGACATGGGTATATGCTTCCTGATTTTGTCTATTTGCTCTTGTCCTCCTCCTTCTCCTCATCCTCATCTTCCACCAACATATCACCACCATATCTACCCTATCACCATATCTACGTCTCTTGCAAGGGACATTGGAGTGCGTCCAAATTTTTGACAGCCCTTGCATTCACTGCATATGCAATAACAGTATGGGAGACCCACTTCCTAATAATGGAAAAAAAAATTTCATGAGGCCCTCCTCCATGTTTCTTTCAATGGGGATTTGAGTGCGTCCAAATTTTTGGCAGCCGTTGCAGTCACTGCATATGCAAGAACAGTATTGGAGACCCACTTCCTACTAATGGGAACATTTTTTTCATGAGGCCCTCCTCTACGTTTCTTCCAAGGGGCATTGGAGTGCGACCAAATTTTTGGCTGTCGTTGCAGTCACTGCATACGCAAGAACCGTATGGGACACCCGCTCCTTTCTAGTGGGAACATGTCATTACTGAGGCCCACCTCTATGTGTCTTTGAATTAGTATTCGGGTTTTTCCCAAATGTAGGCAGCCATTGTACTCACTGCATACCCTATAACTGTATAGCAAAATTGCTCCTTTCTAATGGGAACATTTTGTTACTGAGGCCCTCCTCTTTGTGTCTTTAAATTGGTATTGGGGTTTTTCCCAAATTTAGGCAGCCATTGTACTCACTGCATACACTATAACTTTATAGCAGAACTGCTCCTTTCTAATGGGAACATGTCGTTACTGAGGCCCACCTCTATTTGTCTTTACATTGGTATTGGGTTTTTCTCAAATTTAGGCAGCTGTTGTACTCACTGCATACACAATAACTGCATAGCAGAACCGCTCCTTTCTAATGGGAACATTTTGTTACTGAGGCCCTCCTCTATGTGTCTTTAAATTGGTAGGGTTTTTCCCAAATTAAGGCAGCCGTTGTACTCACTGCATACCCTATAGCTGTAAAGCTGAACCACTCCTTTCTAAAGGGAACATTTCGATACTGAGGCCCACCTCTATGTGTCTTTAAATTGGTATTGGGGTTTTTCCCAAATTTTGGCAGCCATTGTACTCACTGCATACACTATAACTTTATAGCAGAACTGCTCCTTTTTAATGGGAACATGTCGTTACTGAGGCCCACCTCTATGTGTCTTTAAATTGGTATTGGGGTATTTCCCAAATTTAGGCAGCCCTTGCAGTCACTGCATGGGCATTACCACTATAGGAGACCCACTCCTTTATAATGGGAACATTTTTTTTTTACTGAGGCCCTCCTCTATGTCTCTTCAAAGGGGTATTGGGGTGCTTCCATTTTTGGCAGCCCTTGCAGTCACTGCATACGTAATAACTAGTGTTGAGCGAGCATGCTCGACACTGCTCGGTACTCGCCCGAGCATCTCACTACTCGGGATGTTCGGTGAGCACCGAGCATTTTCGGATTACTCGGGCGGGAGCTCGGGTCTCCGCCCTGCATGTTTGGCGCTCTTTACAGAGCTAATGAACATGCAGGGATTGCCAGCCAGTCACTGTAATGCCGCAGCCATGTTGGTAGTGGGCATTTGTCACGGGTGTGTTGCCACGAAGATCGTCACGAGTACACAGCCTGACTTCTCGCAGCTGACTTGTTGGTGCTTTGTGTTTTCTCGGCAGTGTAGGAGTTAATTCTCTCTCTCTCTCTGGGCTAGCTGAGGTCCAGCCTCGCCCAGCTGCAATCAATGCTTCTTTAGTGAGACTCCTTTATATTCCTGCAGGTCTGTTTGGGAGGTGTCGGTGAAAGCTTTTCATTCAGACTTACAGAGCGGATCGTGGTGTTTGGAGTTGCTGAGATAAGTGTATTTGGAAGTGTGTTTTCCCTTTCCTCGCTTTATCATTTATCTCCTTTCCCGTTGGTGTTCCCTCTGTTGTAGTTGTTTAGAAGTTGTATGCAAGGTGGTTTTGGTTTTTCCCTTGTACTGTCTCGTTCGTCTAAATACTGTGTGTGGGCATATTATTTCTGGTTCCCTATTGTTGTGATCGGGGTCCTTCTCAGGACTAGATTACTTAGGTGCAGGGATCCTCAGAAGGTAGGGGTTACGCTGGCGGCCTGGACCTCTGTACCTTTAACAGTACCTCCAGGATGAGGGATTAGTCAGGGCCCCAGCTTAGGGTCAGCTTAGGCCCCCTACCTCCAGTATTCTGTGACAGTGTGACATTTTCACCGACCGTCTTAGTTTTTCTCCAGCTACCATGGATCCAGTAGCCGGTCTAGCTCGGCAGTTGCAGAGTTTGTCCATGGGGCTGGCGGACGTTAGGTCCAAGGTTTTGCATCCTCTGGAGCAAGCCGGACCAGAACCTAAAGTAGCTCTCCCTGACAGGTTCACTGGGGGGCGGGACAAGTTTTTTGTTTTCCGGGAGGCATGCAAATTGTACTTTCGGCTGCGGCCTCGGTCATCGGGCAGTGAAGAACAAAGGGTGGGAATTGTCATCTCGCTCCTACAAGGGGACCCACAATCTTGGGCGTTCTCTCTTCCCCCAAGCTCCCCGGTTCTCCAGTCAGTGGATAGGTTTTTCGCTGCTCTGGGACTCGTATATGATGACCCAGATCGGATCTCCCTTGCTGAGTCTAAGTTACGTAGGATTCAGCAGGGAGATCGTCCGGCGGAGGAATTCTGTTCGGAGTTCCGTAGGTGGGCCACGGACACCCAGTGGAATGACCCGGCTCTTAGGAGCCAGTTTTGTCATGGTTTATCCGACAAATTACAGGATGTGTTGGCACAGTATGACTCTCCCGCGTCACTGGAAGCCGCTATGGCCCTTGCTATTCGCGTTGACAGACGGCTTCGGGAGAGGTGCGGGATAACTCTACCCCCTGTAATGTCTCCACCTCCTACAAGGTCCCCTCATATGGTGGTTCCCCTGGTCAGTCCGGAGGAGCCTATGCAATTAGGAGGGACATCATTTCGGGGAAGGGGACCGGTGGTGCGCCATAAGACAGGAAGGTGTTTTCTCTGCGGGAAAAAGGGACATTTTATTGGGGGGTGTCCATCCCGTCCCTTGCAGAGTAAAGAGTCGTCGAAAAAACTGTTGATCCCAGGTTGTGTGGTGGACGGCAATCTGGGAGTAGGTATTTCGTCCGTAGGTTCGTCTCAGTTTCTCGTACCGGCGGAGGTGGTGGTGGGTACGAGAACTGAGAGGATATCTGTTCTTCTGGATAGTGGGGCCGGGGCTAATCTGGTTGATGCTCGGTTTGCCCGGGTTCAAGGTATGCGATTGAGTGAGTTGGCTAAACCCATCCCCATATTCTCGATCGATGCCAGACCTCTCGGTCAGGGAAGTTTTTTGCAAGCTGTGCATGGCGTAAAACTTCAAGTGGGGGCAATACATAAAGAACTGTTGTCTTGCTACGTGTTGGAGGGTCTTCCCACTCCTATAGTGTTGGGCCTTCCTTGGTTAGCTAAGCATAACCCGGTTATTAATTGGCAAACCAGAGAGATAAGCCAATGGAGTAAATTCTGTAATAAAAACTGCATGAACACGGTCATCGGTGCGGTTACTCCTTGGGTCTTACCTCCATTTCTGGCGGACTTTGAGGATGTATTCTCGGAGAATGGGTGTCAGGAACTACCTCCTCATCGCGTGTATGACTGTTCTGTAAAACTGCTCCCTGAGGCCAAGTTACCTAAAGCTAGGTTGTATAACATTTCTGGTCCTGAGAGGCAGGCCATGAAGGATTATATTTCTGAAAGTCTGGCTAAGGGGCATATTAGACCTTCATCTTCTCCGGTGGCCGCGGGGTTCTTCTTTGTTAAGAAGAAAGATGGAGGCCTACGCCCTTGCCTGGATTTCCGTGAACTTAATCGGATTACGGTCCGAGATCCGTATCCGCTCCCACTTATTCCCGATCTCTTTAATCAGATCGTGGGCGCCAAATGGTTCTCTAAGTTGGATCTCAGGGGGGCGTACAATCTGATTAGGATGAAGGAGGGGGATGAGTGGAAGACGGCTTTTAACACTCCGGAGGGGCATTATGAGAACCTTGTCATGCCATTCGGTCTGACTAATGCCCCGGCGGTGTTTCAACACTTTGTTAATGATATTTTTCGCCACCTGGTGGGACAGTTTGTTGTCATATATCTGGATGATATCTTAATTTACTCGCCGGATCTGGTGTCTCATCAGGAGCACGTTAGACAGGTGTTACAGATCTTGCGGGATAATAAACTGTATGCCAAGTGGGAAAAGTGTGTGTTCGCCGTACAGGAACTCCAGTTTTTAGGCTTCCTGGTTTCAGCGTCCGGTTTTCGTATGGACCCTGGGAAAGTGCGGGCAGTTCTTGAGTGGGATCGGCCGGAGAATCTTAAGGCACTACAACGTTTCCTGGGGTTTGCTAACTATTACCGGAAGTTCATTCGTAATTTCTCGTCCATGGTTAAGCCTCTCACAGACATGACTAAAAAGGGGACGGATTTTTCTAGGTGGTCTGACAAGGCTTGTCAAGCATTCTCCTCCTTGAAAAAATGTTTTGCCTCGGCACCCATACTCATTCAACCTGATGCGTCTCAGCCATTCTTTGTAGAGGTAGACGCTTCCGAGGTAGGGGTGGGAGCAGTATTGTCACAGGGTTCGTCCCCTGGTAAGTGGCATCCGTGCGCCTTTTTCTCTAAAAAATTGTCGTCCGCTGAGAGGAATTACGATGTTGGCAATAGGGAACTCTTGGCCATTAAGTTAGCTTTTGAGGAGTGGCGCCATTTTTTGGAGGGGGCAGTTCATCCGGTCACCGTCATCACCGATCACAAGAACCTGCTATATCTGGAGTCCGCTAAACGTCTGAATCCCAGACAAGCTAGGTGGTCATTGTTTTTTACCAGGTTTAATTTCGTCGTTACATATCGTCCTGGGTCTAAAAATGTAAAAGCGGATGCCTTATCTCGTAGTTTCCCTGGGGCCGGGAATACGGACGACCCGATTCCTATTCTTCAGGAGGGGGTGGTGGTTTCGGCAGTATGCTCTGAGCTGGAGGAGGAGATATTGGAGGCTCAGGGAGACGCCCCTGTTGGACCTCCGGGGAGACTGTTCGTTCCAGATCAGTTGCGACAAAAGGTGATCGAGGCACACCATAACTCAGTTTTTGCAGGACACCCGGGGAGTAAAGCAACTGTGGATCTCCTCTCGCGTCGGTTTTGGTGGCCTAACTTACATAAAGAGGTGGTAACTTTTGTCGCGTCCTGTGGGGTTTGTGCGCGCTCTAAGACCTCACATACCCGTCCGTCTGGGGCCCTCTTACCTTTGAAGATCCCGGAGCGTCCTTGGACTCATCTGTCTATGGACTTTATTACTGACCTCCCTCCGTCTTCGGGTAAAACGGTCATACTCGTTGTAGTGGACAGGTTCAGCAAGATGGCACATTTTATCGCTCTTCCGGCTCTCCCTAATGCTAAAACTCTTGCGCAGGTGTTCATTGGGGAGATTGTGAGGCTTCACGGGGTACCCTCCGAGGTGGTGTCTGATCGGGGGTCTCAGTTTGTGTCCAAGTTCTGGAAGGCGTTTTGTGCACGGCGGGGGATGCATTTGTCATTCTCGTCGGCTTTTCATCCTCAGACCAATGGTCAGACGGAACGTATGAACCAGAGCTTGGAGACATATCTTCGGTGTTTTGTGTCAGAGAACCAGGAGGACTGGGCTTCTTTCCTACCTCTGGCAGAGTTTGCTCTCAATAATAGGCGGAGCGAGTCCACTGGTAAGTCCCCGTTTTTTGGGGCATATGGTTTTCACCCCCAGTTTTGTACTTTCAGTAGGGGGGGCTCTTCGGGGGTTCCGGAGGAGGAACGATTTTCCTCATCTCTCGCTTCAGTATGGAGAGGGGTGCTGAAGAATCTGAATACTATGGGGAACCGATACAAACGTATGGCTGATAGGAGGAGAGTGTCTGGTCCGGACCTAAGTGTGAACGATCAGGTATGGTTGTCTACCAGGAATATTAAACTTAAGGTTCCCTCCTGGAAACTGGGTCCCAGGTTCATCGGGCCGTACAGAATCAGTTCTGTTATTAATCCGGTGGCATTCCGTCTTGACCTCCCCCCTACGTTTAAAATTCACAACGTGTTTCACAGATCATTGCTTAAGAGGTATGTGGCGCCGGTGGTACCGTCACCTTTACCTCCCCCTCCTGTGGTTGTCAATGGTAACTTGGAGTTCCAGGTATCGAGGGTCATTGATTCACGCTTTAATCGCCGGTCCCTTCAGTACTTGGTTCATTGGAAGGGGTATGGTCCTGAGGAGAGGATGTGGGTTCCTGCGTCGGATATTAACGCAGACCGATTAGTTCGGGCCTTCCACACGACTCACCCGGATAAACCTGGCCCTGAGGGTCCAGAGGCCCCTCGTAGAAGGGGGGGTACTGTCACGGGTGTGTTGCCACGAAGATCGTCACGAGTACACAGCCTGACTTCTCGCAGCTGACTTGTTGGTGCTTTGTGTTTTCTCGGCAGTGTAGGAGTTAATTCTCTCTCTCTCTGGGCTAGCTGAGGTCCAGCCTCGCCCAGCTGCAATCAATGCTTCTTTAGTGAGACTCCTTTATATTCCTGCAGGTCTGTTTGGGAGGTGTCGGTGAAAGCTTTTCATTCAGACTTACAGAGCGGATCGTGGTGTTTGGAGTTGCTGAGATAAGTGTATTTGGAAGTGTGTTTTCCCTTTCCTCGCTTTATCATTTATCTCCTTTCCCGTTGGTGTTCCCTCTGTTGTAGTTGTTTAGAAGTTGTATGCAAGGTGGTTTTGGTTTTTCCCTTGTACTGTCTCGTTCGTCTAAATACTGTGTGTGGGCATATTATTTCTGGTTCCCTATTGTTGTGATCGGGGTCCTTCTCAGGACTAGATTACTTAGGTGCAGGGATCCTCAGAAGGTAGGGGTTACGCTGGCGGCCTGGACCTCTGTACCTTTAACAGTACCTCCAGGATGAGGGATTAGTCAGGGCCCCAGCTTAGGGTCAGCTTAGGCCCCCTACCTCCAGTATTCTGTGACAGTGTGACAGCATTACAGTGATTGGCTGGCCGCACAGCGTCACCTCGAGTATTTAAAACCGGGCTCCGCCATCTTGGACACAGTCGCTCCGGATCAGACAGTGTAGGGAGAGTGATGCTGAGCTAGGGAGAGATTTATACTGCGAAATAGGTAGTGTAGGGTCTCTAAAGCCTGCAAAATCAAGCAAACAGTCCTTCTGAGGACTAATATCCATCCCAGATACCAGGCAGGCAGGCAGGCAGGCTGTATAGGAGATGCAGCGGTTATACCAGGGGTCTCAAACACGCGGCCCGCGGGCCGCATGCGGCCCCTCCGGCTGCTTCTTGCGGCCCGCAGGCACAGACCCTGTAACTATCGTGGCTCTCTCCAGCAGCTGCCGACATCAGCGCTGTAATGCAGTGTATTGCCGCGCAGAGACCGGCTCTCTGTACAGCAATACTAGTGTCAGCCACCGGCCTATCAGAGGCCAGCAGCTGACCTCTGCGTCCCAGCATCGGCGTATGACGTCACTGCCATGCACAGATGTCAGCTGCTGGCCTCTGATAGGCCGGCGGCTGACACTGGTATTGCTGTGCAGAGAGCCGGTCTCTGCGCGGCAATACTCTGCATTACAGCGCTGATGTCCGCGGCTGCTGGAGAGAGCCGCGATCGTTACGGGGTCTGTGCCTGCGGGCCACAGGTGCAGAAAGGACACCGAGGGAACGGAGGACAAGTATTTCTCTGTCATGTGAAATACTGCACAGGGGACCTGTGCTCAGTATAAGGGGGGGGGGCACTGTGCGCAGTATGGGGGGGACGGGAACCCTGAGTGCTGTATGGGGGAGCGGGGACCCTGAGCGCTGTATGGGGGTGACGGGGACCCTGAACACTGTATGGGGGGACGGGGACCCTGAGCGCAGTATGGGGGAGGACGGGGACCCTGAGGGCAGTATGGTGGGACGGGGACCCTGAGCGCAGTATGGGGGGGATGGGGACCCTGAGCACAGTATGGTGGGGGGGACCCAGAGCGCAGTATGGGGGGACGGGGACCCTGAGCGCAGTATGGGGGAGACGGGGACCCTGAGCACTGTATGGGGGGGACGGGGACCATGAGCGCTGTATGGGGGGGACGAGGACCCTGAGCGCTGTATGGGGGGATGGGGACCCTGAGTGCAGTATGGGGGAGGATGGGGACCCTGAGCGCAGTATGGGGGGGCATGGGGACCCTGAGCGCAGTATGGGGGGGCGGGGACACTGAGCGCAGTATGGGGGGGACGAGGACACTGAGCGCAGTATGGGGGGATGGGGACAGGGACCCTGAGCGCAGTATGGGGGGATGGGGACGGGGACCCTGAGCGCAGTATGGGGGGACGGGGACCCTGAGTGCAGTATAGGGGGGCGGGAACCCTGAGCGCAGTATGGGGGGGACGGGGACACTGAGCGCTGTATGGGGGGATGGGGATGGGGACCCTGAGCGCAGTATGGGGGGATAGGGACGGAGACCCTGAGCACAGTAAGGGGGGACGGGACCATGAGTGCAGTATGGGGGGGCGGGGACCCTGAGCGCAGTATGGGGGAGGACGGGGCTCCTGAGTGCAGTATGGGGGGGACGGGGACCCTGAGCGCAGTATGGGGGGGATGGGGACCCTGAGCGCAGTATGGTGGGGGGACCCTGAGCGCAGTATGGAGGGATGGGGACCCTGAGTGCAGTATGGGGGGACGGGGACCCTGAGCGCAGTATGGGGGGGACGGGGACCCTGAGCGCTGTATGGGGGGGACAGGGACCATGAGCGCAGTATGGGGGGGACGGGGACCCTGATCGCTGTATGGGGGGATGGGGACCCTGAGCGAAGTATGGTGGAGGACGGGGACCCTGAGCGCAGTATGGGGGAGCGGGGACACTGAGCGCAGTATGGGGGGGACGGGGACACTGAGCGCAGTATGGGGGGATGGGGATGGGGACGGGGACCCTGAGCGCAGTATGGGGGGATGGGGACGAGGACCCTGAGCGTAGTATGGGGGAACGGGGACCCTGAGTGCAGTATGGGGGGGCGGGGACCCTGAGCGCAGCATGGGGGGGACGGGGACACTGAGCGCAGTATGGGGGGATGGGGACGGGGACCCTGAGCGCAGTATGGGGGGATGGGGACGGGGACCCTGAGCACAGTATGGGGGGACGGGGACCCTGAGTGCAGTATGGGGGGACGGGGACCCTGAGTGCAGTACGGGGGTATGGGGACCCTGAGCGCAGTATGGGGGGACGGGGACCCTGAGCGCAGTATGGGGGGAGACGGGGACCCTGAGCGCAGTATGGGGGGAACGGCGACCCTGTGCGCAGTATGGGGTGGACCTGGATGGGGGACATGCCTGCAACATGGGGACCTGGATGGGGGACATTTCAGCAAAATAAGGACCAGGATGGGGGACCATGTCTGCAATATGAGGGACCATGTCTGCAATATGGGGGACCTGGATGGGGGACCATGTCTGCAATATGGGGACCATGTCTGCAATATGGGGGACCTGGATGGGAGACTATGTCTGCTGGATGGGGGACCTGGATGGGGGACCATGTCTGCAATATGGGGGACCTGGATGGGGGACCATGTCTGCAATATTGGGGACCTGGATGGGGGACCATGTCTGCAATATGGGGACCATGTCTGCAATATGGGGGACCTGGATGGGGAGACCATGTCTGCTGGATGGGGGACCTGGATGGGAGACCATGTCTGCAATATGGGGGACCTGGACGGGAGACCGTGTCTGCAATATGGGGGACCTGGATGGGAGACCATGTCTGCAATATGGGGGACATGGATGCGGGACCATGTCTGCAATATGGGGGACCTGGATGGGAGACCATGTCTGCAATATGGGGGACCTGGACGGGAGACCGTGTCTGCAATATGTGGGAAATGGAGTGGAGACCGTGTCTGCAATATGGGGGACCTGGAGGGGAGACCAGGTCTGCAATATGGGGGACCTGGAGGGGAGACCACGTCTGCAATATGGGGGACCTGGAGTGGAGACCATGTCTGCAATATGGGGGACCTGGAGGGGAGACCATGTCTGCACTATGGGGGACCTGGAGGGGAGACCATGTCTGCAATATGGGGGACCTCGAGGGGAGACCATGTCTGCAATATGGGGGACCTGGAGGGGAGACCATGTCTACAAGATTAGGACCAGTTCAAAAGGTGTCTAGAAAAAAAAATGCTATCACTAAAAATGTCACTTTGTCACGCACATAATGCGGCCCCCCAAATTAAATGTTTTTCCGTGTGCGACCCATATGCCCAGCTGAGTTTGAGACCCCTGGGTTATACCAACAAGCAATGCATTACAGTCCTGTGTGCTGCTGCTGTTCAAATTGCTAGACTTAGCCCCAGGTCTCAGGGGCCAGGAAAAATCCTTTTTTTTTCATCTAAATCCTCTTTTTTTTTTTTTTTCCTCAGTCAGACTGTACAAATACCCGTCTTATTAACCTTTTGGTATCCCCCCCCCCCCAAAAAAAAAAAAATGAGTGTGCCTGTGAGTGTTCAGACACAAATATATCTGTTTAAAAGAGTCTGGTTTCGGCCAGATAACTAGAACTGTGGTTTTGCAGTTCCACGGTTCAGATCTCTGTATTATCCACCTTTTTGCCTTTTTTCCATAAAGAAAAACAGTTTCAGTGTCTCACTGACTGTTCAGACACAAATATATCTGTTTAAAAGAGTCTGGCCTCGGCCAGATAACTAGAACTGTGGTTTTGCAGTTCCACGGTTCAAATCTCTGTATTATCCACTTTTTTGCCTTTTTTCCATAAAAAAAACAGTTTGAGTGTCTCGCTGACTGTTCAGACACAAATATATCTATTTAAAAAAGTCTGGTATACGCCAGGAAATTAGAACTGTGGTTTTCCTCTTCCACGGTTCTAATCTCCTTTTTATTACCCTTTTGCCATTGAGAGTGCGAGTGTAAGCTATTTTACTTCATTTACAATGGGCAAGGTGCGTGGCAAGGGACGTGGAACTGGATGTTCTAGTGATGGTGCGTGCAGAGGACGGGGCCGTGGCCAAGGTGAAAATGTGCCACAACCAACAGCCACATCTTCTCACTTCCAGTTCTTGACCGAATTACTAGGGAAGCACACAACAACACCACTATTGCCAACTGATCAGTGTGAACAGGTTATTAATTGGATAGCAGATAATACTTCCAGTCACCTGGGCACCACCACCTCCGGTCTGTCTTCCACACGGTCAAGTCTTAGTAGCCGTGAGTCTCGACCGCATACTCCTCCTCACCCTGATGCTCCTTCCTCCCACCATGCCGAGTGTCGTCAGACAGCAACTGATCCCACACTTGGACACTCTGAAGAGCTGTTCACTGGTCCATTTCCATATTTGGGCCCCTCGCCTGCTCCGCTTGAAGTGGTGGAAGAGGAGATCCCATGTAGCGATGGCCAAATATTTGAACAGCCACGGCCACAGGAAGGCGACGCTGGCAATTTGCTACAAGAGGTGGACGATGACGAGACACAATTGCCACGAAGTGAGGAGGAGGATCGTGGTGCGGAAGTGGAAGAGGAGGAGGTGGTGGATGATCTAGTAACTGAACCAACGAGGCAGGAGGACACGCAGAGCGTGGCCAGCAGCACACGGGGGGGGGCAGAGTACCCCAACAGGCAGGAAGAAGCAGTGTGGTGGCCGCAGACAGAAGGCGGGCAACCGTTCCCCATAACACCAACATGAGGGACGTTGCCAGTACAACCGGTAGGTCTTCCAGAGTCTGGAATTTTTTTAAAGACTCTGCTGATAACCCCAAAAAGGCCATTTGTACCACCTGCCAGGCCAGCATCAGCAGGGGTGACAAGTCACCCGACTTTGTGGGGCGAACCCCAGGGTCCACGACCAGTGTCAGCGGGTGTCACCACAGCTTCTTCTGCTGCTGTGCGTGTAAGAGAGCCCCCTGTTGTGCGTGCAAGGCAATCCCCTGTCCATACTTCATGCAAAGATGACCCCTCCTCTCAGACTTCACTTGTTATGGCAGTTTCTCAAGAAACAGCATTAACGTACACGTCCACGTCCCACCGCAGCGTTCAATTGTCCATATTCCAGACCTTTGAATGACAGAGCAAATTCGCAGCCAACGCCCCACAGGCCACAGTCCTAAATTCGTACATTTCACGACTGCTTGCGTTGGAAATGCTGCCTTTTAGGCAGGTGGAGATGGAATCCTTCCGCAACCTTATTGCGGTGGCCATCCCTTGGTACTCGGTCCCCAGCCGACACTATTTTGCCCGGTGTGCCATCCCCGCACTACACAAGCACGAGTCTCAAAACATCTGCCGTGCCCTCAGCAACGCAGTTACTTGGAGAGACCACCTGACTACAGACATGTGGACATGTGCTTGTGGCCAGGGACGGTACATCTCCCTGACGGCACACTGGGCAAACATAGTGGAAGCCGGGACCTTGGGACAGAACACATCCTCCCCACACCTAGGATTGCAGGCCCTATGTCAGTCAGAGTTACCCGCACAGTGTACAGCTCCTGCTCATCATCCTCCTCCTCCTCATGTTCAGCCTCCTTCTCAGATATCACCACATCAGTTACAAGCTGGAAGCACTGCAGTACTGCCTCAGCCAAGCGGCAACAGGCTGTGCTGCAACTCATAAGCTTAGGTGATAAACCTCACACTGCTTGTGAGTTGTGGACAGCTGTGAAAGAGCAGGCAGATCTGTGGCTGACACCGCTGAACCTACATCCAGGCATGGTCGTGTGTGACAATGGCCGTAACCTGGTGGCAGCTCTGAGGCGAGGTGAGATCACACACGTACCATGCCTGGCTCATGTGCTTAACCTCATGGTTCAGCGGTTTCTTAAATCGTACCCCGAGTTGCCAGATCTGCTCGTCTAAGAACGCCGCCTGTCAGCTCATTTTCGCAAGTCGGCTACAGCTTCTGCCGCCCTTGCTGTGTTGCAGCAGTGTTTGCAGCTTCCGGCACACCGACTGGTGTGTGATGTCCCCACACGTTGGAACTCTACCCTCCACATGTTGCAAAGGGTTTGTGAGCAGCAGAGAGCAGTTGTGGAGTACCAGCTGCAACAAGGCCGTCGGGTCAGACTCCACACATAAGACCTCAGAAGTGGACCTGGATGTCTGACATATGTACCATCCTGACAAACTTTGAGGAGTCAACCAAGATGGTGAGTGGTGATGACGCCATCATTAGCGTCAGCATCCCACTTGTCTGTCTTTTGCAACGCTCTCTGCAGAGAATTAAAGAGGAGGCATTGCAGCCAGAGTATGATGAGATGGATCAAGAACCCGTAATGGGCGATTACACACAGCCCAGCCTCATCTCATCCCAACGTGCATTGGGGGACAATGAGGGAGAGGAGGAAGAGGAGGAGAAGGAAGAACAGGAGCTGATATCATGCGCTGTAGACGGTAGTACCTGTACAACTGTCATACAGTTGGCTCAGCGTGGGTGGCCTGAGGACAGGGGGGAGGAGAAGATCATGGTCAGTCGTCATCTTGGTGAAGACAAGGAAGTCTTGCCCGTTACCAGTCTGGCACGCATGGCTGACTTTATGTTACGCTGCCTTAACCGTGACCCTCGCGTTGTCAAAATGTTGGGTGGCAGTCATTACTGGTTGGTGACACTTTTAGACCCCCGCTACAAGGAGAACTTTCACTCTCTTATTCCTGAGGTGGAGAGGTCTACAAAAATGGGGCAGCACCAGAAGGCCATTGCTGCAGAACTGTTAAAAAAATTCCCATCTGAACAGGCTAGCGGCAGAGGTCACAGTTCGTTGACCAACCAAGGCGTACAGGCGAGAGAGACGCAACTCCAATCCAGCAGAGGCAGGGGAACACTGTCAACATTCTGGGACAGTTTTCTGAGACCCGCCCAGCTTACAGGCCCTGAGGCGCGGGGTACTCTCACAAGGAGTGGAAAGTTTCAAAAGATGGTGAGGGAGTACCTTGCCGACCGTACCAGCGTCCTCCGTGATTCCTCTGTGCCTTTTAATTATTGGGTATCCAAGCTGGACACTTGGAATGAACTCGCTCTGTACGCCTTGGAAGTCCTGGCCTGCCCTGCCGCTAGCGTGTTATCGGAGCGTGTTTTTAGTGCCGCTGGGGGAATTATAACTGATAAGCGCACTCGCCTGTCAACTGACAATGCTGACAAACTGACCCTTATCAAAATGAACAAGAGCTGTATTGGGCCAGACTTCTCATCAAAACCAAATGACAGCAGAGTAACATAAAGTCAAATCCACTGTGTTATTTCGGGAGGTGTATTCCCATGCACCGATTCACATCCACACATGGGTATACGCTTCCTCATTTCAGCTATTTTTTTGCTCTTCTCCTTATCCTCAGCCTCCACCACCACTATACCACCAAGGTGACCCTGGTCCGTGTTGCCAGCATTGCAAGTTCCTCCGTCCTAATTTTTGGCAGCTTTTGCTTGGAAGGCATAGGCAAAGACTATGGGAGACCCACTCCCCAATAATGGGAATAATGTTTTTAATATGCTGTACTGCATGGCTCTTGTAAGGGGCATTGCAAGTTCCTCCGTCCTAATTTTTGGCAGCTTTTGCTTGGAAGGCATTGGCAAAGACTATGGGAGACCCACTCCCCAATAATGGGAATAATGTTTTTAATATGCTTTACTGCATGGCTCTTGTAAGGGGCATTAAATTTGTCTTGTTAAGCTACTGTGACCTCCACGTCTCTTCCAAGGGTCATTGATATTGTCTTTTTATTCCATTGGGACCTCCACGTCTCTTCCAAGGGGCATTGATATTGTCTTTTTATTCCACTGTGACCTCCACGTCTCTTCCAAGGGGCATTAAAACCGTCTTGTTGAGCTACTGTGACCTCCACGTCTCTTCCAAGGGGCATTAAAACCATCTTGTTAAACCACTCTGAACTCCACGTCTCTTCCAAGGGGCATTAAAATTGTCTTGTTAAGCTACTGTGACCTCCACGTCTCTTCCAAGGGTCATTGATATTGTCTTTTTATTCCACTGGGACCTCCACCACTCTTCCAAGGGACATTGATAATGTCTTTTTATTCAACTGGGACCTCCACCACTCTTCCAAGGGGCATTGATTTTGTCTTTTTATTCCACTGGGACTTCCACCACTCTTCTAAGGGGCATTGATATTGTCTTTTTATTCCACTGGGACCTCCATGTCTCTTCCAAGGGGCATTAAAACCATCTTGTTAAACCACTCTGAACTCCACAGCTCTTCCAAGGGGCATTGAAATGTTGTTTTTAATTACCTCTGACCTCCACGACTCTTCCAACGGGCATTGCATTTCCTCCTAATTTTAGTCAGCTTTTGCTTTTCAATGCATAGGCGAACACTAAGGGAGACCCACTCCCCAATAATGGGTAGAAGGTTTTTAGTATGCTGTAATCCACGTCTGTTTCAAGGGGCATTGCAGTTCCTCATAATTTTTGGAAAGGCTTCCATTCACTGCTTAGGCCAACAGTGTACAGGAAACCCAGTTGCTATAAATGGAAAAAAAGGTTTAGTTAAGGCCCTCTGACCTCCATTTCACTTCCAAGGGGCATTGGAGTGCCTCAAAATTTTTGGTAGGCATTGCACTCACTGTATGCCCTATAACTGTGTAGCCGAACTGCTCCTTTTTGGTACAGAAACATATCCTACAAGACATGTGTGGTTGACTGGGCTGATATTGATGTGAATGGTCCATGTTCTTCCTGCTCTTTCTCCTTTGCCACCACCTCATCCATCATTCATCACCTTAACTTTGTTTTAACGGGAGTCATAGAACTGGGATAGTAACAGGAAAACATCCAGCAATCCTCGGAGGTGGTAGGATATGCGCCAAAACGCTGACCACCTCAGGCCTAGCTGCTACTACATACATGCGCTTGCATTCCAAGGAACAGAAAGCTAAGGAGATGGATGGCCTCATGATCATGAATAATTTACTCGTTGTGTAGGAGGCCGACCACTGCTGCTGTCTACCTTCTGAACTTCGTGTTGAAGCCTGATTGACCCAGGACCCACAATCCTCTATGTCTGGAGGACGTGTTGCATCCCAGTGTCCAACTGTGTCCCGGCTTCCATAATATTAACCCAGTGTGAAGGCGTCAGTGAGATGGACCATCCCTGGTCACATTCACTTGTCCACGTGTTTGTGGTTAGGCTATCCTTCCCACTAAATGCACTGGGGAGGGCACAGATAATGTTTTGGTATGCGCGCTTGTGTATAATTTCAAGTGCAAGCAAGCAGTATGGTATTGCAGCCTGGGGGTGGGTGGGTGGCAGGCTGCATACTTGCGCTTGCATTGCAAGGAATGGAGGAGGTACAATTGAACACTGCCCTGGGACAAGGACTTGAACGGGGATAGTTGCAAGTCTGCAACGACAGGTGCAGGGCGGGAGGCATCTTCGCATGTGCCATGAAGAGGGGGTTGGCGAGCACACACTACAGCAGAATAGGCTGTCCTTCCCACTAAATGCACTGGGAAGGGCACAGGTAATGTTTTGGTATGCGTGCTTGTGTATAAGGCGTACCGGGACAAATGGGGGCGGCTGTGGACCGAGTATGGACACCCGGCCGCCCCCTGGCGGCTGGGGACCGAGTGTGGACACCCGGCCGCCGGGCAGCTGGGGACCGAGTATGGATACCAGGCCGCCGACGCAGCCATGACATGGTGGCCGGCGTCAGCCTCCACTAGCCTAAAAGGCCTCATTTCAAGTGCAAGCAAGCTAGCAGTATGGTATTGCAGCCTGGGGGTTTGTGGGTGGCAGGCTGCACACTTATGCTTGCATTCCAAGAAAACAAAGCAGATGCTAACTTCTATCATCATCATCATGCTCCTCACCTTGGCACTCTCAACTCCCCTGATGGAGAAGCCAGGGTCCACCGGAGGAGTCTCTGGTTGTCTGGTGGGTTCGTCCAATGCGGCCTTAAAGCAGGCCAGGCTAAGAAAAGTGTGGGGAAGGTTCCCCGGACAAATAGTGGCGGCTTGGGACTGAGTATGGAGACCTCGCCGCCAACGCAGCCATGAGGTAGTGGCCAGCTTTGGCCTCCTCCAAACTAAAAGGCCCCATTTCAAGTGCAAGCTAGCAGTATAGTATTGCAGCCTGCGGGTGGGTGGGTGATTGGCTGCATATTTGTGCTTGCATTGCAAGGAATGAGGGAGGTACAATTGAACACTGCCCTGGGACAAAGACTTGCACGGGGATAGTTGCAAGTCTGCATCTTCTGATGCGGCAAGGATCACTTCTGATGGGCACACTTTTAGGCAGTGACCTGAGTGTCAGAGATGCTTCCAGGGGTCTTCCCCATGCTGTTTCCATGTCTTTTCGGCACTGTATGCATGTGTCACACAGCACATGGCCAGATAAGGTTGTAAAATGTTAAAATGACATTTCCCGGTGAATGCATTTGTCACGGTTGAAAGCAATGCAAAAGTGCAAAAACGCATAAAAAATGCTACTTGTGAACATAGCCCAAGGTGTGGAGGAGTATTTTTGTTTTTGGTTATTTAGGCTATGTGCCCACGATGCAGAAATGCTCCGGATTTTTCTTGAGTGTTTCTGCATCTCCCCTGGCAGAAAAAACGCATGCGGATTGTACATGCGTTTTTCCTGCCAGGGACATGCGGATATGAAGCGTTCTTCACATGCATTTCCGCATCCGGGTTGACAAGTGCTTGCCAAGCGATTTTAGCATCACTTGGAAAGTGCTTGTCAACTTGGTCACACTATATAAATCCATGCAAACGGCATGGATTTATATAGTGTGACCTAAAGAATGGTTAAAAATAATAAAAAAAAATCTATACTTACCTACCGATGGCCCCCGCAGTCTTGCCTCGCTGCATCTTGGCTGCCAGCAGATCGCGGTACACTGAAGGACCTGCCGACGTCAGCATCGCTTGACCCGTCACATGACTATGACGTCAACGCAGGTCCTTCAGTCCATCGCTAGCTGCCGGCATGGGAGGACAAGCGCACCATGGGCCATCAAAAGGTAAGTATAACATTTATTTTTTATTTTATTCTTTTTTTCACATGTTCTATGGTACCCGGGTCCGGAGGAAAGTCTCCTCTCCTCCACACCTGGGTACCATCCGCACATTGGAACGCATGGAATGCGCATCTACATATACAGTGATGCCGAATCCATGCGTTCCAGTGCAAGTCAATGGCGGCGAAAACGCAGTGCTTCTGGCAAATAATTGGTAGTGCTGCATTTTTTTCCGCAATGATAATCCGCAGCGGAACTTCCGTAGCATGTGCACAGCACATGCGGATTATCATTGGGGAACATGGCAGGCCTTCTACCATGCGTTTCTTAAGCGTTTCTGCCGCTGCGGAAACGCTTAAAAAATGCATCATGGGCATACAGCCTTATTTTACTTTATACACAAGTCTTTACCCTGGAAAGGATGTTCTTTAAGATATTTCACAGGAAAACAGTTTCAGTTTAGTTTTTGAGCGTTTTTTTGTGAGCCCGTAAAAGTGGCTTAATACCTCTGATCATGTTGTTGACAGCAGTGACCTGGGGGTCAGAAATGCTTCCTGGGGCAATCCCCATGCTGTCCCCATGTCATTTGAGCACTGTTACTATTGTTTTGGGCACTTTTTAAGCTTTCTACAGACTGCAGGGGGTGCTGCCGCAAAAATGCTTGGGTCTCCCATAGACTAACATTGGGCTCGTTGCTCGGGTCGAGCACCCGAGTATCACGGTGAGCTCGGCCCGAGCTTCGAGCACCCGAGCATTTTAGTGCTCGCTCAACACTAGTAATAACAGTATAGGAGACCCACTCTTTAATAATGGGAACAACAAAGCACAGCCAGCTGATGGCTCTCTAACAACAGTGTGGGTCGACTGCTGACCCTTTAAGAATAGTTAAGGTCATCTAATGACCCTATAAAAATAGGCTTTGTGACTTTCAGAGTCCCTCCTTCATAAATGAAACAGGATGTATCTGATCATGTCTCACACACAACATGGCCAGATGAGGTAGTAAAATGTTAAAATTATATTTACTGATGAATGTATTTTTCACCGTTGAAAGCAATGCAAAAGTGCGAAAAAGCATCAAAAACGCTACATATGAAAATAGCCCAATGTGTCGAGGAGTATTTTTCTTTTTGGCTATTTATTTTGCCTTATATTCAAGTCACTACCCTGGAAAGGATGTTCCTTAACATTTTTCCCAAGAAAATCCATTTTGGTTTTGTTTTTGAATGTTTTATTGTGAGTCTGTAAAAGTGGCGTAATACTCTGACAGCATTGTTCACAGCAGAAACCTGGGAGTCAGAGATGCTTCCAGGGGTCTTCCCCATGCTGTCCCCATGTCATTTGAGCACTGTTCCCATCGATTTGGGCAATGTTTAGGCCCTCTGCAGACCTCCGAAAGGGCCGCCGTAAAAATGCTCGAGTTTCCCATAGCCTTACATTGGGCTCGTTGCTTGGGTCGAGCACTCGAGCATTCCAATTTGCTCAACTTGAACTACGAGTACCCGAGCATTTTAGTGCTCACTCATCACTAATCCTGAAATCTATGTTGGAGGCTCCAACCAGTGGAGCCGCAGCAGTTGGATATATCATTGAGCTTCTGTAAGAGTTGTGCTTTCTCACAACTCAATCAGGTGAGCAGTTACTGCACTACATAAACGTCTTATCTGATAGCCCTAAATGCCCTTTTGGCCCTTTTTAGCTTTCCTTCAGGAAGGATTTTTTTACATTCCACTGTTTTAATTTTCTATAAAATTTGGTTTATATTATTGAAGAATGTTTTTTTTCTGTCCGTGCATCAGCTGGGGTTTGTAATTATAAAAGATTGATCTAGATGGACTTTTAACACATTTTCTATGTAATCCTTTTTCATGTGGCAATTTTTTTCCCAGGGGCAGCTCTGCAGGTGCCAATAACAAAATAAATCAATCATGGTTCTCTGTGCAAGAACCATCTGTGGTTCCCTTGATGTCAAACAGCTCAACACAGAGCATTCCCCTTGTGTCCTTCTAAAAATGCACAACTAATTGTGAGATATAAAATGAATAAATTAAATACCTTACTGTAAGGGAAATGTATAACATCAATAAAGTTACATTGATTTGAGTCTGCATCCACAGGACTGTCTTTACACAAAGGACATAACTTCTGGGTATTTAGATCATAGGAATCCAGCAATGAGGTTTTTTTTTTCACTGAAAATACATAGGTGTCAATCGTGACACGTTAGCCTGGTGAGCCAAGTTTCAAAGAGGGGGCAGATGGTCATTATAGCCAGGCTGGATATTTCCTATTTACTATATGGAGGAGGGAGAAGTGGAGACACAAAGTATTTAAACTGCAAAGTGCTTACCGCTAAATTAGCCAACGGTCCAGTCACAGACCAGCAATTTGAATAATATAATCTAGACCATCCTGGAAATGTGAGTCCAGGACCAGGCGTATAAAAGATGGGTTACACAATAGGAAGGTGTTCACATGTGGGGTCAACAATGTTGTTGCTTGTGATCCACAAATCATTTCTCCTTATCTTAATGAAACTGAAGGATAACTTTAGAAGGAAATGTTTAGGCATTTCTGTTTGTCACTGTTTATTTTAGAACTGTTTTGCATATTTGTCTCTTGTTTTATCTTAACTTTTTATACCTTTTCTTGTAGGCATTGTTTTTTTTACGTTAATAAATTTGGCCCTTGTTTGTTCTAAAGATTCCATAGCCTTTCTGAGAGCGTGACCTTTTTGATTGTCAGACAGTAGCATATTTTGGGGACTTATCACCTCAGTGTCTTTGATGAGTGGTGGCAACATGTTGTGTATCTTGGGGTGTGGACTGTATCGGGGTGTGATTTATGCTCACTTTATAGCCTATAACAGAGGTTAAGTGCTGGATTGAGTGAGAGGAGATAAATTAACCTTTGCAGACCCAACAGAGGTCACGTGCTGGGAAGTGTGCATGTGACAATTACATGCCATCTAGACTTCAACACCTGCTTATGATATAGGAATATAGTACTGGAGGTCCACTTCAGGTGCTGAAAAATATTGAGGCAATCTTTGACAGACAGACACTGGCAAAGCAGATTGCAGTGGAGAGAGCTGTACTCTGCTGAACACTGAGGAACAACACTTCTTGGCTGATTACAACATCTGGACAAAAACGTTGCTGGTTGAGCTGACTCACTGTCCTTGTATTTTATGGCATAAATTAAAGAATGCAATCATGTATGAGTGCTGGGCCTGAGTTTCTTTTCATTGTTGATATTACTATAATAACAGTATACTGTTTAGACGGTTGTCACTATACATTTTTGCTAATAGAAGTCAACAATGCTCCCCCTTTAAACCTCCCCACACACACATACTTCGTTGGAATCAAATTGATCAGCTTGAGGAAATTATTTACCTTACTGCAATTTTTAATGGTGCTGCATCTGTCTACAACCCATTAGATATGTTTTCTATGTGACATTGGGGAGCCAATACACTGTTACTGACTGTATTGAAGATTAACTTGTGACACTTTTGAGGTAACTGAAAGGATCATGCTACTTTTTACACTAAACAGAAGCATCAAGAAATAAGCATCTTTGAATTTGTGAAAGTTCATCAAACATTGTGCACCCGTTTCGATGAATATGTCATAAAGTCCATTGAAAAAAAGAGAAACAAAACAAAAAATGACAAACAAAACACAAATGGTAAACTTGAGACAAAGACTAAGGAGTAAAGTGGAAGATTTCAAGATGGTACAGTAGTGTTCAAAAACATGAGTTAAGCACAAAATCTTTACACTAGTTTTTATTTCCATGCATTGGGAACATTGCACACTGTTTTCTAATTCAGAACATGAAGAGAAATGTATATAATTTTTAGCTACTAAAAAATGAACATTAGACTGTTCTAAAAAAGTAGCAGTGTCTGCATTTCTCTTTACAAACTCACAATATGTATTTTTTTGAGGACTTAGCATTCCTGTGAATCACTAACCTAATATTTAGTTGTATACCCACAGTTCTTTAGCACTACTTCATATCTATGTTGCATAGAGTCAACCAACTTCTGGCTCCTGTCAACTGTTATTCCAGCCCAGGATGCTTTGACTACATCCCACAATCTTTTGGCATTTGTTGGCTTTGCCTCAGAAATGGCATTTTTGATGTCATCCCACAAGTGTTCTATCGGATTAAGGTCCGGGGATTGTGCTGGCCACTCCATAACCTCAATTTTGTTGGACTGGAATCAAGGTTTTGCTCATTTACTGTTGTGTTTAAGGTCGTTGTCTTGTTGAAACACCCATTTCAAGAGCATATCCTCTATAGCGTAAGGCAACATGACCTCTTCAAATACTTTAATATATGCAAACTAGTCCATGATCCCTCGTATGCGGTGAATAGGTTCGGCACCTTAGGAAGAGAAACATGCCAATATCATGATGCTTGCACCACCATGCTTCACTGTCTTCAGAGTGTACTGTGGCTTGAATGCAGAGTTTGGGGGTCGTCTGACAAACTATTTGCGGCCTTTGGACCCAAAAAGAACAATTTTACTTTCATCAGTCCACAAAATGTTTCTTCATTTCTCTTTAGGCCAGTTGATGTGTTCTTTGACAAGTTGTATCCGCTTCAGTACATGTCTTTTTTTCAACACAGGGACTTTGCGGGGACTTCTTGCTAAGAGATTAGCTTCACACAGGCGTCTTCTAACTGTCACAGGACTCACAGGTAACTTGAGACTGTCTTGGATCATCCTGGAACTGATCATTTCACAGAGCCTTTGCCATTCTGGCTATTCTTCTATCCATTTGAATGGTAATCTTCCATTTTCTTCCACATCTCTCTGGTTTTTCTTTCCATTTTAAAGCATTGGAGATCATTTTAGCTGAACAGCCTATCATTGTCTGCATTTCTTTATTAGTTTTACCCTCTTGAATCAACATTTTAATCAAAGTACGCTGTTCTTCTGAACAATGTCTCGAACAACCAATTTTTCTCAGGCTTTCAAGGAGAAATGCATGTACAACATGTGCTGGCTTCACCCTTAAATAATGGCCTCCTGATTCACACCTGTATCTTCACAGAATGATTGACCTCACTAATTGAACTTCACACTGCTATTATTTTGAACACACCCCCTTTCAATTAATTATTCAAATACACAGACTCAAAAAACATGCAAATCATGAATGCAGAATCTGTTGGTTTTCTTAGAATCTACTGCACCAACTGATAAATAGTTTCACATGTGGTAATATAATTTATACCAAAAACAGTGATTAATCTGGTTAGTCATATTGGACTGTTATTATTTTGAACACTACTGTATGTATGGGAACAGAAAAATATGGTGGCTTTCTGCCCAAACCAGTTCCATGCGCACTTTTTTTGTTTGAAGTTATAGCTTAGCCCCAATAACTTAAAGTGGTTGTCCACTACTTGAGCAACCCCCCTTCAATTACTATATTTCTCCAAGCTAAAATAAAAACAGCCCCAACTCACTTCTAGTAGTAGTGCCATTCTGGGGACGACGGCACCAGGTCTCGTGTGACATAGATATGTCACATGAGCCTTGCAGCCAATCAGCAAATGCTAATGGTCCGCTTCATTCTTACTTCCTTCAGACAAAACTGACAGAGAAAATGAGGTGGCCCATTAGCTGCCATTCATCGAGTGTAGGACTCATATGCATGCTTGTACTGGCCCACAGGAGAACAGGAGAATCCTCCAGTGGGCCCTTGTGCAAGAGTCTTAGGGATTTTAAAATTTTACTATACCTTTAAGATTCAATTTCCCAGTCGGTAATTGGCATTGTGAGTAAAGTCTTGTCGATATTTTTAAAAGTTATGTTTTAGCTAGCATGTAGTAGAGCTCGGAAAGTTGACCCCACCCACTCCACAGCTTTCTGTGTATATTTTGTATTAACAGTGAACTGCGTATCAGAGGTGGTCGGACCAGGGCTCACACAAACTATAGTCCAGGCAGTGATAATCTCCTAGTGATAAAACTTTCATTGTATTAAAACAACAGCACACAGCCTAATAAGAGACACATCCCTGAAATCTGTGTTTCAGCCTCTACCTAATGCTGTCCTAAGGTTACATAGCAAAAACCTGCTGACAGATTCCCTCCAAGTGAAGCAGAGATACACTACCAGACCAAACCAATGGACAAGTGAGTTTCTTGCATAAAAGCAGTCATGTTTTTAGACTCCTTTACAATCCCTTTACCCTTATATTCCATTATTGATGCCCCTTGTGACAGGTGCACTTCAAGCATTTTTTTTTCACATTGAGAATGTTATGCTTTCTTTAGAAATACTATTAACGTTTCATTTACATAATGTCTTTGTATTATCTAAAGCACCACTTACAGCTTCTAGAGAATATTATGAAATAATGAAACTGTTGTGTTATAAAAACTAAAGCCATAAATAAATATTTGGAAATAACTGAAATAAATAAATGAATTGTTACCTAATAAAAATATATTGCTGTTTGTTTCTGCTCTTATATTCCTTCTGAATGTGAAAACATTTTCAATGTGGGATAAAATAATTGCACTGTGTCTAAATGGCTTTTCCTCCTGTATAGATTTATCTGATTTTGTCAGATAATTTTAAACCTACGCACCAGCAAATAAGCAAATTGCTCCGCACATTTTTCATCCTTGCATAAACTTGTCATGACTATTGATCACACAATACATATTAGTCACTGAGCCTGATCTTCTGTTGCATTTTATAGAACTGGAGACACTTCCATTTTCTCTTTTCTGGACAAACATATAAATACTTTACCTGAAACTAAAATATTTTTAATTATACAGTGCCTTGTGAAAGTATTTGGCCCCCTTGAACTTTTCTACATTTTGCCACATTTCTGGCTTCAAACTTAAAGATATAAATTCTAATTTTTGGGGGGAAGAATCAACAACAAGTGAGACACAATCGTGAAGTGGAACAAAATTTATTGGATATTTTAAACTTTTTAAAAAAATTAAAAACTGAAAAGTGGGGCGTGCAATATTATTCGGCCCCCTTGAGTTAATACTTTGTAGCGCCACCTCTTGCTGCAATTACAGCTGCAAGTTGCTTGGGGTATGTCTCTATCAGTTTTGCACATCGAGAGGCTGAAATTCTTGCCCATTCTTCCTTGCAGAACAGCTTGAGCTCAGTGAGGTTGGATGGAGAGCGTTTGTGAACAGCAATTTTTAGCTCTTTCCACAGATTCTCGATTGGATTCAGGTCTGGACTTTGACTTGGCCATTCTAAAACCTGGATATGTTTATTTTTGAACCATTCCATTGTAGATTTTGCTTTATGTTTGGGATCATTGTCTTGTTGGAAGATAAATCTCTGTCCCAGTCTCAGGTCTTTTGCAGACTCCAACAGGTTTTCTTCCAGAATGGTCCTGTATTTGGCTCCGTCCATCTTCCCATCAATTTTAACCATCTTCCCTGTCCCTGCTGAAGAAAAGTAGGCCCAAACCATGATGCTGCACCACCATGTTTGACAGTGGGGATGGTGTTTTGAGGGTGATGAGCTGTGTTGCTTTTACGCCAAGCATATCACTTTTAGTGATAAGCGAGCACTAAAATGCTCGGGTACTCTTGGCTCGGGTCGAGCACATTGGAATACTCGGGTGCTCGACCCGAGCAACGAGCCCAATGTAAGTCTATGGGAAACTCGAGCATTTTTCAGGCGGCTCCCCCCGCAGTCTGCAGAGGGCCTAAAAATTTCCCAAATCGATGGGAACAGTGCTCAAATTACATGGGAACAGCATGAGGAAGACCCCTGGAAGCATCTCTGACTCCCAGATCACTGCTGTTAACAACGTTGTCAGAGTATTACGCCACTTTTACGGACTCACAATAAAACATACAAAAACTAAACCAAAATGGATTTTCCTGGGAAATATGTTAAGGAACATCCTTTCCAGGGTAATGACTTGTATATAAGGCAAAATATATAACCAAAAACAAAAATACTCCTCCACACCTTGGGCTATGTTCACACGTAGCGTTTTTTGATGCGTTTTTGCACTTTTTTGCATTGCTTTCAACCAAGACAAATGCATTCACCAGGAAATGTCATTTTAACATTTTACAACCCTATCTGGCCATGTGGTGTGTGAAACATCATCAGACACATGCATACAGTGCTGAAAAGACATGGGAACAGCATGGGGAAGACCTCTGGAAGCATCTCTGACTCCCAGGTCACTGCCTAAAAGTGTGCCCATCATAAGTGATCCTTGGCACATGCAAAGATGCCTCCCGCCATGCACCTGTCATTGCAGACTTGCAACAATCACCGTCCACGTCCTAGTCTCAGTGCAGTGTTGAGTTGTCCCTACCGCATTCCTTGGAATGCAAGTGCAAGTATGCAGCCAGCCACCCACCAACCCAGAGGCTGCAATACTATACTGCCAAATTTTTGACACCTGCTTGCACTTGAAATGTGGCCTTTTAGGCTCGTGGCGGCGGAAGCTTTTCATAACCTCATGCCGGCGGCGGCTGGGTGTCCATACTTGGTCCCCAGCCGCCACTATTTCTCCCGGTATCGTATCTGCCTTCCACAAGCACGGGTCCCACAACATTACCCGTGCCCTACCCAGTGCACTTACTGGGAAGGACCGCCTAACCACAAACACGTGGACAGGTGAATGTGGCCAGGGACGGTACGGAGCCAGCCCTCAGCTTTTTTTGCTCAGTTGTATTTCACCACAGCCATATTCTTTAGCTTGGTGAAAAGACTTGGGAAACCATATCTAACCAGCTGTCATTTCTCCCAGGAAGTCCTCTAAAGCTGCTTTCACTTGAAATGTGGCCTTTTAGGCTCGTGGAGGCGGGAGCTTTTCATAACCTCATGCCGGTGGCGGCCGGGTGTCCATACTCAGTCCCCAGCCGCCACTGTTTCTCCCGGTGTCGTCTCCGCCTTCCACAAGCATGTGTCCCACAAAATTACTCGTGCCCTCCCCTGTGCACTTACTGGGAAGGACCGCCTAACCACAAACACGTGAACAGTTGAATGTGGCCAGGGACGGTACGGAGCCAGTCCACAGCTTTTTTTGCTGAGAGTTGTATTTCACCACAGCCATATTCTTTAGCTCGGTGAAAGGACTGGCATAGAGGGAAACAGCATCTAGTCTGGGTGTCATTTCTCCCAGGAAGTCGTCTAAAGCAGCTTTTGCAGAAGCAATGGCAGCCCGTCCAACATCAACTCGCACTTCTCGGTGGTGCTTTGACACACAAACATCTTTCTCTGCGCATTTAATTTCATGACTACAGAGTTGGGCAATGGCCTGATCTGCAATCCAGTTTGAGAAATAACATGCATAAGCACATCCCATCCACATTAAAAAAAACAGTCATAGAGTGTCCGGGAACCTTCCCCCACACTTTTCTTATCCAGGGCTGCTTCTCGGTGGGGTTGGACGGACCCAACAGAAAACCGGAGACTCCTCCGGTGGGCCCTGGCTTCTCCTTCAGGAGAGTTCATAGTGCCCAGGTGAGGCCATCATGATGATAGAGGCCACCATCTGCTTAGTTTTCTGTTAGTGGGAATGCATGCGCAAGTATGCAGCCAGCCACCCACCCACAGGCTGCAATACTAAACTGCCAGATTTATGGGCAGCTGCTTGCACTTGAAATGTGGCCTTTTAGGCTCGTGGAGGCAGAAGCTTTTCACAACCTCACGCCTCATGTCCATACTCGGTTCCCAGCAGTCACTATTTCTCCCGGTGCTGTCTCCGCCTTCTACAAGCGCGGGTCCCTGAACATTACTGCTGGTACTTTTCTGTAGGAATTTGCTTGCCTCCTACCAGCCTGGAATATTTCCAGTAAACTATGGTACGACGCTATGGTATTAGCACTGCCCCCAGTAACAGTAGCAAAGCCATCCCCAATTTCCTTCTCAGGAATTTTATTTGGTAGACTGTGTAGCTGCCCAAATACATTAGTTTCTAACAAAGGAGCTGAAGATAGAGTGGCAATAGGTGCAAGTTTATCCAGCCTGTTAGATATTAGAGGGTGAACGGCAGCACATTGGATCAGTTGTTAGCACTGAAGCCTTGCAGCGCTGGGATCCTGGGTTCAAATCCCAGCAAGGACAACATCTGCAAGGACTTTGTATGTTCTCCCCATGTTTGTGTGGGTTTCCACCTCAGTAAAAAAGCAGCCATAGAGTGTCCAGGAACCTTCCCACACACTTTTCTTAGCCAGGACTGCTTCTCGGCAGGCTTCTACATCAGGAGAGTTCATGATAGCGCTAACATTGCAGCTGCTATGGGGCTCTTGAGCGGGGAAGAAAAGTGAGCCCTCAGAATAAAATCCTCTGGTGGGCACAATGTTTTTCAATCTGAAACAGCTTCTCAGTGGGAGTTGTATTTCACCACAGCCATATTCTTTAGCTCGGTGAAAGTACTGGCAGAGAGGGAAACCGTATCTACTCCGGCTGTCATTTCTCCATTACCAGGTTCTGCCCATTGTCACACACGACCATGCCTGGCTGTATGTTCAGCGGTGAGAGCCACAGATCAAGCTGCTGTGTTAAAGCTTTCAACAACTCTGCAGCGCTGCGCGGTTTGTCACCTAAGAATTAAGCATGTTATCTTCAGCACAGCCTGTTGCCGCTTGGTGAAGGCAGTTCTGCAGTGCTTTCAGCTTGTGACTGATGTGGTCATTTCGGAGATGGAGGAAGAGGTGCAGGAGCTGAACAATGCGATTACATTGAGGTTACATTAGCGCCTCTGTTTTTATACTAAAGAAAGATGCTAATATTTTTTTTTTTTACGTTATTTTTTAAGGCAAATGCATTCACCGGGAAATGTCATTTTAACATTTTACAACCTTATCTGGCAATGTGGTGTGTGACACATCATCAGACACATCCTGTTTCATTGTTGATGGAGGGACTCTGAAAGACACATAGAGCAAGGCCACAGTAACGAGTACAACATGTTCCCATTAGAAAGGAGAGAGTCTGCTATACAGCTATAGAGTATGCAGTGAGTCCAACGGCTGAACAAATTTAGGAAAATCCCCACTAAGAAATTAAAGACACATAGAGCAGGGCCACGGTAACGACAAATTCCCATTAGAAAGGAGAGAGTCTGCTATACAGTTATAGGGAATGCAGTGAGTCTAACGGCTGACCAAATTTAGGAAAAACCCCACTAACAATTTAAAGAGACATAGAGCAGGGCCACAATAATGACAAATTCCCATTAGAAAGGAGAGAGTATGCTATACAGTTATAGGGCATGCAGTGAGTCTAACGGCTGACCAAATTTAGGAAAAACCCCACTAACAATTTAAAGAGACATAGCGCAGGGCCACAGTAACAACAAATTCCCATTAGAAAGGAGAGAGTCTCCCATAGTGTTGGCCTATGCAGTGAATGCAAGGGCTGTGAAAAATTTGGAGGCACTTCAATGCCCCTTGGGAAGAGACGTGGAGGAGGGCCTCATAAAAAAATGTTCCCATTAGAAAGGTGCGGGCCTCCTATACTTGTAATGCCCATGCACTAAGTGTATGGGTTGACAAACATTTACCCCTGGAGGGTATACATGAACATACTGTATAAAAAAAAATTTTTTACGGGCATCATAAACACCCTTTAAAAAAATTATGTGGGTGTTGCATCACAGACCACGGTCACCCTGGTGATATGGTGGTGGAGGATGAGGAGAAGGAGGAGGACAAGAGCAAATAGCCAAAATTAGGAAGCGTATACCCATGTCTGGGTGTGAAAAGGTGCATGGGAATACACCTCCCAAGAAAAGACACTGGATTTGAGTTTATGTTACGTTGATATCATTCGGTGGTGTTGAGAAGTCTGGCCCAGGCGGATGCGCTTATCAGTTATAATTCCACCCGCTGCACTAAAAACCCGCTCTGATAAAACGCTGGCGGCAGGGCAGGCCAGGACTTCCAAGTCATAGGGAGCCAGTTCATTCCAGGTATCCAGCTTGGATACCCAATAATTATAAGGCACAGAGGAATCACGGAGGATGTTGGTACGGTCGACAAGGTACTCCCTCAGCCTCTCCCCAAACTTTGCACTCCTTGTGAGAGTACCCCACACCTCAGGGCCTGTGCGATGGGAGGGGCTGAGAAAACTCTCCCAGAACTTTGACAGTGTTCCCCTGCCTCTGCTGGATTGAAGTTGTGTCTCTCTCGCCTGTACTCCTTGGTTGTCCAACGAAGTGTGCCCTCTGCCACCAGTGTTTTCAGATGGGAATTTTTTTAATAGTTCCGCAACAAGGGCCTTCTGGTACAGCCCCATTTTTGTAGACCTGTCCGCCTCAGGAATAAGAGATATAAAGTTCTCCTTGTAGCGTGGGTCTAGAAGTGTCACCAACAAGTAATGACTGTCACCCAAAATTTTGAGAACGTGAGGGTCATGGGAAAGGCAGCGTAACATAAACTCAGCCATACGTGCCAGACTACTAAAGGCAAGACTTCCGTGTACTCACCAAGAGGATGACTGACCATGCTCTCCTCCTTCTCCTTTCTGTCCTCTGGCCATCCACGCTGAACAGACGGTATGACAGCTGTGCAGGTAGTAGCGTCTATAGTGCATCAAACTAGTTCCTGTCCTTTCTCCTCCTCCTCTTCCTCATTGTCACCCAATCCACGTTGGGATGATATGAGGCTGAGCTGTGTGTAATCACCCTGTATGGTTCCTTGCTCCATCTCATCATGCTCCACCTGCAATGCATCCTTTTTGATTGTGAGCAGAGAGCATTTCAGAAGACAGAGAAGCGGGATGTTGATGCTAACTATGGCGTCATCGCCGCTCACCATCTTGGTGGAGTCCTCAAAGTTTAGGAGGATGGCACATATGTCTGACATCCATGTCAACTCCTGAGGTCTTATGTGTGGAGTCTGAACTGAATACCGACGGCCTTGTTGATGCTGGTATTCAACAACTGCCCTCTTCTGCTCACAAATCCTTCCCAACATCTGCAGTGTAGAGTTCCAATGTGTGGGTACATCACACACCAGTCTGTGAGCCGGAAGCTGCAAACGCTGCTGAAACACGGCAAGAGTGGCGGAAGCTGTAGCTGACTTTCTAAAATGGGCACACAGGCGGCGCACTTTAACAAGCAGATCCAGCACCTCCGAGTAGGATTTGAGAAACTGCTGAACCACGATATTAAGCACATGGGCCAGGCATCGGACGTGTGTGAGCTCGCCTCGCCTCAGAGCCGCCACCAGGTTCCGGCCATTGTCACACACGACCATGCCTGACTGTAGATTCAGAGGTGAGAGCCACAGATCTGCCTGCTCTTTCAGAGCTGCCCACAACTATTCTGCATTGTGCGGTTTGTCACCTAAGAATATTAGCTTCAGCACAGCCTGTTGCCGCTTGGCCGAGGCAGTGCTGCAGTGCTTCCAGCTTGTGACTAATGTGATCATTTCGTAGATGGAGGCTAAAGAGGAGGAGGAGGCTGAGGAGGATGAGGTACAGGAGCTGTAGACCTTGGGGGCAACCCTGATTGACCTAGGGCCCGCAATCCTTGGTGTCGGGAGGACGTGTTCCGTCCCAAGGTCCGACTGGGTCCCGGCTTCCACTATATTAACCCACTGTGCCGTCAGCGAGATGTACTATCCCTGCCCACAAGCACTTGTCCACGTGTCCATGGTTAGGTGGACTTTTCCGGTAACTGCGCTGTTGAGGGCACGGCTAATGTTTTGGGACACATGCTTGTGTAATGCGGGGACGGCACAGCGGGAGAAATAGTGGCGGCTGGAGACCAAGTACCGAGGGACGGCCGCCGCCATCAGGTTGCGGAATGCTTCCGTCTCCACGAGGCTAAAAGGCAACATTTCGAGCGCAAGCAGTCGTGAAATGTAAGGATATGGTAGTGTGGCCTGTGGGGCGTTGGCTGCATATTTGCACTTGTGTTCCAAGGACTGGGGTATGGACAACTGAACACTGCACTGGGACAAGGACATGGACATGCTTCCTTATGCTGCTACTTGAGAGTGTGCAACGACAGGTGCAGGGCAGGAGGCATCTTCGCATGCACCATGGACTGGGGATTGGCTTGCATGCACGACAGCGGAAGAAGCAATGGTGCCACCTGCAGACACTGTTCCTGGACCCTGGGGTTCGGCCCACAAAGTCAGGTACTTTGCTGCCATGTGCCTGGTCAGGCTGGTCGTTTTGCAACCCCTGCTGATGCTGACCTGGCAGGTGGTGCAAATGGACTTTTTGAGGTTATCGGCAGTCTTTAAAAAACAACCAGACTCGCGAAGACCTAACAGTTGTACTGGCAACTTCCTTCGTGTTGGTGTTTCGGGGAACGGTTGCCTGCCTTCTGTCTGTGGCCACCACACTGCTTCTTCCTGCCTGTTGGGGTGCTCCCTCCCCCTGTGTGTTGCTGTCCTCGCTCTGCATGTCCTCCTGCCAGGTTGGGTCAGTTACTATATCATCCACCACCTCGTCTTCCACTTCCGCACACTGGTCCTCCTCCTGACATTCTGGCAATTGTGTCTCATCATCGTCCACCTCTTGTGACACTTTCCCACCGTTGCCTTCGTGTGACCGTGGCTGCTCAAATATTTGGGCATCGCTACATGCGATCTCCTCAAGTGGACCGGGCGAGAGGCCCAAATCTATAAATGGAAAAGTGAACAGCTCTTCAGAGTGTTCAAGTGTGGGATCAGTTGTCTCTGGGCACTCGGCATAGTGGGAGGAAGGAGGATCAGGGTGAGGAATATGCAGTCCAGACTCACGGCTACTGAGACTTGACAGTGTGGAAGACAGGGTGGTGGTGGTGGCTAAGTGAGTGGAAGCATTATCCGCTATCCAACCAACAACCTTTTGACACTGCTCTGGGTTCAATAGTGGTGTGCTGCGGTCCCCTAGGAATTGAGACAGGAAAGTCAGGCGAGAAGATGTGAGTGTTTGTTGTGGCACAATTTTAGCTTGCCCACGGCCTTGTCCTCGGCCTCTGCATGCACCATCACCATCACGTCCAGTCCCCGTCCCTTGCCACGTGCCTTGCCCATTTTAAATGGAGGACAGTATCTTCCACGCTCACTACAAATGACTGAGTTTGGAGCGAACTTATATGTGATCCGTGTGATGGAGAAAACAGAGTTTTAAATACATGGCCTGTAGGTAACTAGTTTGAACAGCAAACTGGTGTGAATTGCTTCACTGGGACATTGAAAGAAATTTTTAATGGAGGCCAGAAATGACAGTATTTTCTGACAACGTATATGTGATCCGTGTGACGGAGAAAACAGAGTTTTAAATACCTGGCCTGTAGGTAACTAGTTTGAACAGCAAACTGATGTGAATTGCTTCACTGACACACTAAAGGAAATTTTTAAAGGAGGCCAGAAATGGCAGTATTTTCTGACAACGTATATGTGATCCGTGTGACGGAGAAAACAGAGTTTTAAATACCTGACCTGTAGATAACTTGTTTGAAAAGCAAACTGGTGTGAATTGCTTCACTGACACACTGAAAGAAATTTTTAACGGAGGCCAGAAATGGCAGTATTTTCTGACAACGTATATGTTATCTGTGTGATGGAGAAAACAGAGTTTTAAATACCTGGCCTGTATGTAAGTAGTTTGAACAGCAAACTGGTGTGAATTGCTTCACTGACACACTGAAAGAAATTTTTAACGGAGGCCAGAAACGGCAGTATTTTCTGACAACGTATATGTGATCCTTGTGATGGAGAAAACAGAGTTTTAAATACCTGGCCTGTATGTAAGTAGTTTGAACAGCAAACTGGTGTGAATTGCTTCACTGACACACTGAAAGAAATTTTTAACGGAGGCCAGAAATGGCAGTATTTTCTGACAACGTATATGTTATCTGTGTGATGGAGAAAACAGAGTTTTAAATACCTGGCCTGTATGTAAGTAGTTTGAACAGCAAACTGGTGTGAATTGCTTCACTGACACACTGAAAGAAATTTTTAACGGAGGCCAGAAACGGCAGTATTTTCTGACAACGTATATGTGATCCTTGTGATGGAGAAAACAGAGTTTTAAATACCTGGCCTGTATGTAAGTAGTTTGAACAGCAAACTGGTGTGAATTGCTTCACTGACACACTGAAAGAAATTTTTAACGGAGGCCAGAAACGGCAGTATTTTCTGACAACGTATATGTGATCCTTGTGATGGAGAAAACAGAGTTTTAAATACCTGGCCTGTATGTAAGTAGTTTGAACAGCAAACTGGTGTGAATTGCTTCACTGACACACTGAAATAAATTTTTAATGGAGGCCAGAAATGGCAGTATTTTCTGACAACGTATACGTGATCCGTGTGACGGAGAAAACAGAGTTTTAAATACCTGGCCTGTAGGTAACTGGTTTGAACAGCAAACCGGTGTCAAAAATGTCGCTGACACAGTGAAAAAAAATTGGTATGGAGGCCAAAAATGGCAGTATTTTCTGAAAACGCATATGTGATCCGTGTGACGGAGAAAACACAGTTTTAAATAGCTGGATTTCTAGCGCTGTAATATGGAAAGGACCTGGCTGTATTCTGCAGTGCCAACAAGCGAATGGCACAGAAAAACGCTGTTCTCTGAATTGCTTTTTAAGCAAATAATGAGGATTAAGATCCAAAAAAAAGCATTCGTGGTCCCTGAGACCTGGGCCTTTGTATAGAAATATCTAACAGCAGCAGAAGGCAGAACTGGAATGGAGCCTCTTGTGCTATATGCACTGCAGTCTGCGATATACCCTGCCTGTCTGCCTATATACACTGCCTGCCTGATATCTCTGCAGATGGATTAGTTAGTCCTCAAAAGGAATGTTTGTTAAGGTGGATATGTGTAATGTTCGTTTTTTCTCCCTACACTACCTAATACACAAGCAAATCTCTCCCTGACGCAGCAGCACCTCTCCCTACTCTGCCTGATTGCGGAGTGACTGTGACGAGCATGGCGGCGCCAGGTCTGATATAGACCTGATGACGCTGTGCGGCCAGCCAGTCACTGTAATGCCACAACCAACATGGCTGCGGCATTACTGTTATGATCTGCAACAAGTACTAAGGAAAGATAGGGGAAAGCTGTCCCTACAGTAAGACTAAGCTGAATCCCTACGATGTAGTGGGCTGCCTGTTCCTAGTGAACGGACCCGCCTTAGTCCTCGGCTAGTCTGAACGAAGGCCTATAGAATTAAGGGAGGGGTCCCTAAAAGAACTAAGGACTGGAACAAAAATGGGAAACCTCCTAAACAGAAGTTGTTGCAGAACACAAAAAGACAAACTGACAAAAAGTACTAGAGGTCCCAGAGGACCAAGCGAACTTGACAGAGAAAGGCACAGAAGCACCAGGCTAGAGAGACAGTAAAACACTGAAGTCCAGCACAGCCAGAAGGGCGGAGCTGGAATATAAAGGCAGATGGTCACGTGACCACAAACACAAGATAGAAAAAACAAACAGGAGGGTTCTAACAATTACAATGAGTGGCAGGCAATCCCTGCATGTTCACTCTAAAGAGCGCCAAACATGCAGGAAGGGGACCCGAGCTCCCGCCGAGCAACCCCGGAAATACTCAGCGAGTGCCAAGCATCTCGAGCATCGCTCATCACTAATCGTTTTGCATTGTGGCCAAAAAGTTTGATTTTGGTTTCATCTGACCAGAGCACCTTATTCCACATGTTTGGTGTGTCTCTTGAGAAATGGCTTTCTTCTTGCCACTCTTCCATAAAGGCCAGTTTTGTGCAGTATACAACTGATTGTTGTCCTATGTACAGACTCTCCCACCTCAGCTCTAGATCTCTGCAGTTCATCCAGAGTGATCATGGGCCTTTTGGCTGCAGTCTTCTCCTTGTTCGAGATGAAAGTTTAGAGGGACGGCCGGATCTTGGTAGATTTGCAGTGGTCTGATACTCCTTACATTTCAATATGATCGCTTGCACAGTGCTCCTTGAGATGTTTAAAACTTGGGAAATCTTTTTGTATCCAAATCCGGCTTTAAACTTCGCCACAACAGTATCTCGGACCTGCCTGGTGTGTTTCTTGGTCTTCATGATGCTCTCTGCACTTGAAACAGAACCCTGAGACTATCACAGAGCAGGTGCATTTATTTGGAGACTCGATTACACACAGGTGGATTCTATTTATCATTACCAGTCATTTAGGACAACATTGGATCATTCGGAGATCCTCACTGAACTTCTGGAGTAAGTTTGCTGCACTGAAAGTAAAGGGGCCGAATAATATTGCACGCCCCACTTTTCAGTTTTAAATTTGTTAAAAAAAGTTTAAAATATCCAATAAATTTCGTTCCATGTCACCATTGTTTACCACTTGTTGTTGATTCTTTCCAAAAAAATTAGAATTTTATATCTTTATGTTTGAAGCCAGAAATGTGGCAAAAGGTAGAAAAGTTCAAGGGGGCCAAATACTTTCACAAGGCACTGTATATGGAGTCACTATAGATGAGTGAATAAATTTGAGTGTAATTGAATTCTATCAGTCTATTTGAATGTTAGAAAAATTTGCCTTCTCGAAAATGCGCATTTTTACAATTCCATTCTGTGTGGATTCAGCAAAAATTCTCTGAACCGTAAAGGACCATCAAAAGGTTAAAAAAAAATCTTTATACTTATGGCTCACCTCTCACGCTGAAATCCCCAGGATTTCCATGGTGAATCGGTGCTACCAGTTTCAAGAATGTTCCATCCCCTTCATCAGATAAAATATCTGATGCAGGGGAATGACTGTTCTTGAAACGCGTAGTCCATTCAAGTTTTTCTTCTGACCTGGAATCGGCTGTCTCCTCCTTGCAGCATCAATAGGAATCCGCCTCCTTTTCCTTCATGTTTCAGCTCCGTGCCTTGAGCATCGGGCATTTGCGGATCGGGGCAGTAGCAGTTCAGGGGAATTCCTATGCTTTGTCCAGTGTTGTGCATGGTCAGCACAACCATTGAAGGTGAGCATCATTCACATCTGTCCAATTTCTCCTATTAGTGGATTTACACATGGAGCACTTTTCTCTATTTTCTTAACCTGGTAGCCTTTGGAGCAGGAATCTGAAAAATAATGCAGACAGGACTAGTGATCCACCCTAGGTAAATACCCAGTTATGTCAACTAAGAGTTCATGCACAAGATAAATTTATGTGAACAGACCTTGTACAGCAACACATGGACTCCCCATAGATCAGAAAGTTATCAACTATTCTGTAGGATGGTGATAACTTTCAATGTTTGGATTAATTTTTAATTACAAAGTGTATTAGGAAATTGTATACATTTTTATTATGTAATAAGTAAGTCTCAAAAGTGATTTCCTGTGAATGTTCTGAAAAATCTTTCAGTTCTATTACAATTTTTGCCATTGACTTCAGTAGCAGTAAAGCAGATGGTACTTAAGAGATCCAATGGGGCATTTTACTATAATCTGTTAACTGTTATATGGTCCATAAACTTTTTGCTTTATTTGCATGAGTTAGTTTATTCATATAGCTGCTCGGTGAAGTTATAGTCTAGTTAAAAATATAACAACTTATCAATTAAAATACTTTGTCGAATGCGAGATTTGCTAAGGATCATATGATAATGGAAAAATAGAGAACATGGCCTCCTCAATATGTCTTACGCTTTTTAGACACTTGTTGCAGTTATTTCAAACATTGAAAGCCGAGTAGATAAGTGTTAAGATAATTTAGATAAGTGGCCAAAATCTTCTACCTTTTTTCACAGAAAAGATTTGTGTAATTGCACAGTAGCCATCAGGTGACATAAGAAGAGCATTGGAGGCGATTCATCAAGATCAGCAATTCTCTCACTGGTCTTAATGAGGTGGGCATTTTGGAACACACTTTATTCTTAGAATCATAGAATGTTAGAGTTGAAAGGGACCTCCAGGGTCATCGTGTCCAACCCCTGCTCACTGCAGGATTCACTGAACCATCTCAGATGTCTGTCCAGCCTCTGTTTGAAGACTTCCATTGAAGGAGAACTCATCACATCTCATGGCAGCCTGTTCCACTCATTGATCACCCTCACTGTCAAAACTTTTTTTCTAATATCTAATCTGTATCTTCTCCCTGTCAGTTTCATTCCATTATTGCTTCTCGTGCTTCCATGTGTAAATGAGAATAAAGATGATCCCTCTACACTGTGACAACCCTTCAGATATTTGTAGACAGCTATTAAGTCTCCTCTTAGCCTTCTTTTTTGCAAGCTAAACATTCCTAGATCCTTTAACCGTTCCTCCTAGGACATAGTTTGCAGTCCGCTCACCATCCTGGTAGCTCTTCTCAGAACTTGCTCAAGTTTTTCAATGTCTTTTTTAAAATCTGGTGCCCTAAACTGGACACAGTATTCCAGATAAGGCCTGCCAAGGAGGAGTAGAGGAGGGAAATTACTTCACGGGATCTAGAATGATCTTGATTCATTAAGAAGCAAACAGGTGGCAATGCAACATAGGAAATCATTAGACATGATATTACAACGGGATCTTAATGTCACACGACTCGTGCAAACCTAGGCAGAAGCATATCTGTGCTTTCTCAGGAAACATGTAGAAAAGCATGGTCTTGCAGCCCTGATACATTAAATTAAAATGGCTTTGCACATAACGGTCTTATATTTCCAAGAACTGACCTCATTCTCATGCTCAGTGATTTGTCATCCGCTCTTTTTATGTGGTTCCTCTCTATCTGCATTCTTGCACCACTATAGATGTTGGAAATTTCTTTCTTCCTTTTTAAAATAAGAATTACAACTGTAAAATGGCTACGGTGGCCTGTTAGACCATGCAAGCAGCATGGTCTAAAAGGGTTCTGTCAGAGTATTACTGACAGGTATAATGCATTGCATAGCTGGTGCATTGCAATGCCTTATACCAGTGATCAGAGAAATAAAAGTTAAAGTCCCATAAAGGGACTAAGTAAAAAAAAAGTATAAAAAAAAGTTTAAAAAGTTGTATTTTTGAAAAATAACAAAATAAAAAAACAAAAAAATGAAAAAAATATTATACCAATAAATAGTTACATTTATTTAAAAAAAAATAACCAAAAAAAGTATACATATTTGATATTGCCACATCTGGAACAACCCGAACTATAAAACTGTCATTATTTAACCCCTTCAGTGAACACTATGAAAAAAATTATAAAAAAAGTGGCAAAAAATTATACTTTTACATAATTTTGCCAAAAAACTTGAAACAAAACTCGATCAAAAAGTCAAATATAAATACAAATGGTATCACCTAAAATGTCATCCTGTCCCGCAAAAAACATGCTGCGATTCAGCTCTATCAGCGTATAAATAAAAAAGCTATAGCTCTCATAATACAGCTAAGCAAAAACAATTCTTTCTGCTATAAAAATATTTTTTATTGTGTTAAAGCAGCAAAACTTAAAAAAAAAAATTATATAAATGTGGTATCACTTTAATCGTACTGACCCGAAGAATAAAGCTGTCTTATCACTTTTGAGCTCTAGAATGTGCCTAAACCACATTTAGCGTCCACATGTTTGGCATTTCTGTAACAATGATAGCCTACTTAATTTATAGGTGCATATCTCCAGAAGCACAAGCTGGGCATAATGTACATGGTAAAGGGCATTACAATGTATGGGGACTACAGTGGAAGTTTTGCAATTTTCACTCAACAATATGCACTGCTGCTTGTTAATGGAAAACACCCATGAAGTCAAAATCTTCACTACACCTGTAGATAAATTCTCAGAGGGGTATAATTTCCAAAATGGGGTCACTTGAGGGGGATTCTGCTCTTCTTAGGAGCTCTGTATATAGAATCTGCAAACTATTCTATGATAATTTGTTTTCCAAGAGTCAAATAACACTACTTCCATCCCAAGTCACGCTGTGTGACTAAGCAGTACAGTACAGCCACATATGGGGTATTGCCACATTCAGAAGAAATTGTTTGACAAATTTTGGTGCCATTTTTACCAATTTCCCCTTGTGAAAATGTAAAATCTGGGGATAAAACAAAATTTTTGTAGTAAAAATGTAATTAATTTTCCTTCCCTGCCCAATGGTATAACATTCTGTGACATACCCATGGTGTCACTATGGTCACTTCACCCTTAAATGAATTCATTGAGAGGTGTAGTTTGTAAAATGGGGTCACTTATGGGGTGGTTTGCTGGTCTGGCACTTCAGGTGCTCTTCAGGTGATTCATGGCACCCACAAACCATAACAGCAAAATCGGCACTATAATATGGCGTTCTTGCCCTTCTTAGCTTTCCACTGTGCCTGAAAAGTAGTTCCCGATTAGCCCTTATAAAAATTTTAACTGTGGGGCTAAAGCAACATTTTAGATGTAAAAATTTAATTATTTTTTCTCCATTGCCCAATGATATAAAATATGTGAGGCACATGTGGTGTCAGCATGCTCACTGCCCCCCTAGATGAATTCCTCAAGAAGTGTAGTTTTCAAAATTGGGTCACTTATGGAAAGTTTCTGCTGTTCTGGCACCTCAGGAGCTGTGCCAATATGACATGGCACTCTCAAACCATTTCAGCAAAATCTGAACTTCAATATGGTGCTTCTTCCCTTCTGAGCTTTGCACTGTGCCTCAAAAGTAGTTTTTTAACCACATATGGGGTATTGATGTAATTAGGAGAGATTGTGTAACAAATTGTAGCATTCATTTTCTCCTATTATCCCTTTTGAAAATGAAAAAAACATGGGGCGAAAGCAACATTTTAGATGAAAAAATGGTGATTTTCCATTTACTCAGCCCAATGTTATATAATTCTGTGAATCGCCTGGGGGTTGAAAATGATCACTAAACCCCTAGATGAATTCCTCGAGAGGTGTAGTTTTCAAAATTGGTTCACTTGTGAGGGTTTAGCTGTTTTTGCATGTCAGGGACTTGTCAAATGTGACATTGCATCCTCATTTTATTCCAGTCAAATTGCATTTCAGAATTCAATTGGCGCTCCTTCTTTTCTGAGCCCTGCCATGCGCCCAGCAGTTGTTTTACACCACATATGGGGTATTGGTGTACTCAGGAGAAATTGCACAAAAAAATTGTATGGTCCATTTTCACCTGTTACACTTGTGAAATTGAAAATTTGGGGCAAACCAACATTTTTGCCAGAAAAATGTATTTTTTCATTTTCACGACTCAATGTTATAAAATTCTGTGAAGCACCTACAGGTTCAAGGTGCTCACCACACCTCTAATAAATTCCTTGAGGGTTTTAGTTTCCAAAATGGGGTCATTTGTGGGGAGTTTCAACTGTTTAGGCACATTAGGAGTTCTGAAAATGCGACATGTTGTCCACTATCTGTTCCAGCCAATTTTTCACTCCAAAAGCCAAATGATGCTCCTCCCTTTCCAAGCCCAGACATGTGCCCAAACAATAGTTTTCCACCACATATGAGCTACTGGTATACTCAGGAGAAACTTCACAACAAATTGTATGGTTCATTTTTTCCTGTTACCCTTGTAAAAATGAAAAATTTGGGGCAAAAACAACATTTTTGTGGAAAAAATTAAAATGTTAATTTTTTCCTTCCACATAGCTTTAATTTCAGTGAAGCACCTAAAGGTTAATAATCTTCTTGAATGTTGTTTTAAACACTTTCAGGGATGCAGTTTTTAGAATTGTGTCACTTTTGGATATTTCTGTCACCCAGGCTCCTCAAAGTCACTTCAAATATGCCGTGGTCCCTAAAAAAATTGGTTTTGTAAATTTTATTGGAAAAATGAAAAATTGCTAATAAAGTTTTAACCCTTCTAACTTAAAAATAATGCTGATGTAAAGTAGACATGTGGTAAATGTTATTTATTATTTATTTTGTGTAGTATAACTATCTGGTTTAAGAGCACAAAAATGCAAAGTTTAAAAATTGCTAAGTTTTTGAATTTTTTGTTAAAATTTCAATATTTTCATAAATAAACACAAATCATATCAACCAAAATTTACCATTAACATGAAGTACATTGTATCACAAAAAAAAACACTTTAAAAATCACTGGGAAGCATTCCAGAGTTATTACCTCTTATAAAGTGACCATACGGTGCGGTTCAGTCCAATGGGCACCTCCTCTCTCGTTGCAATTGCCATCCTCCTGCCCTGCTTCATGTGGATGATGCGTCCTACGTCACCCATACAGTGTCCTTCAATCATGGTCCTGCAGAGGGCAGGGCAAAGTACTGCAACGTGCATGCACTGGGAGAGGCCAAAGAGCACCAATGACCATTAAGTAAAGCCGGCACATGTGCACTACAGTATTTTACTTTATTTCAGCAGGGCAGAGAGAAGTAGCGATGAATATAGCAGGAAGAAGTCGCTTTGGACGTGCTTGAAACTAGTCATCGGAGATGCATGTTCCCCGGACGGCTTTTCAACATTTGTCTTCTCTGAAATACTGTTCATTTCAGAATAAAACATAGATGACTCCAATAATGCAGCTAGGGCCTGATTCATGCTGCCAGTGGTTCGGACAGTATGATACAGCAGACAGATTCTTTTTTTTTTAAAAAAAAAAGAGAAAGTATTGTGTAAGAAAGAATTAGCACAAGTGCCCTAATAATTATATAAAGCGGTAATGAAATAAGGCAAACACATAAATACTCGTAACCTATAGATTCGACCTGTAATTTAGCAGAATAGGATATGAGGTGTGCTGCATCTGTTTTCCAATAAAATCTGCTACATTATTGATTTTTAAGAAAGATGGTTCACATGATGTCAGGCAACATTTGTTAAGTAACCTGTTGTGATTGCTCTCATGTGGGACTGTGATTATTGTAAGCTGCTCTAGGTTTGTGTAATGATCTCTCGTGATAAATGTCATTGTTATTTCTGTACTTTTTGGGTAGTAGAATATTGTTTATTAACACAATAAAGCAAAGATGGGAGTGAAATCATCTGAATATGTACTTCAAACATTTTTTACATATTTATGTTGCTCATGTGCAAGCAGCTATGAATGAAATAAAATATCAGAAGCAAACAATGAAAATTTCATGGCTGACTTTGAGTAAAAAGCAATTCCACTAAACTCTTTCACAAAGTCCTAATTTAGCTGCACTTTATTCTATATTGCAGTTGCAACAATGGGACGCCACAAAAAAGGAGTAGCAGTGACCATCGGAAATCAGTGCTGGATTACCCAGAGAATTTGGGTGACAGTATCCAAAAGAATGAACCCACAACTGCTGAATAGTAATCATCAACATACTATTATAAATCTATAAGAACTTATTTAGAAAAAAAAAATGTAAAATGGTTGTTCACCTCTGGGCATTTTTTTTACATAAAATGCATGTATTTGGGGCTAAAAATCATTATTGCAATTTGGTTTCATTATAAATTTTGCACCATTTGACTTCAACAGGCTCTTTTTATTCCTGCATTTTCAACTTATATGGTCATAAATCAGCTGGGAGGATTTAAAACAACATTAAAGATTTAGAAACTTTCAGAATGAACTCATTGATGGAGCCCGAGTTAACTCATTCTGCAGCCAACAATAGTGCAATTAAGAGGCTATAGCAGATAAACAGTGCAAAATTTTTAATGAAATCCAATAAAAAATGACTTTTAAACAAAAATATATGCATTTATGAAAACAAATGTCCCGAAAGATGAATAATATATCTAAACGGTAGATATTAATTTTCACTGGTTCCAAGAACATAAATATATGAGCCAAAAAAATTCTCCATCTTCTCCATTCTGACCGTCCGTGGAAATCGTACAGCAATCTGATGTCATCCGAGTACAGTCTGATATTTCTCATGAGCTTATTGACTTGAATGGCCGAGTGTGAGCCGAATATCGGATCAAACTCGGGCTCGCTGCAATTTTTTCCCTAGATCGGCTCTGTCTGATGAAAAAATCAGACATGTGCACGGCCTCATAACATAACATTTTTCATGGTGTGATTTGATGTTTTGTCGGATCGCACTTGGACCGATAATATGGTCATGTGCATGAGCCCTAAAGCTGAAGATTTTGCAGTGTAAGTTATATTCTTAACCTTATTTTAAATTTTTGGTGGTTAAATAAATGCTCTATGAAACTCAGTCTCGTCAAAATTTTGGAAATTATTCTTGTGTTCAATAAGATATTGATTAAAATCTTTCTTTTCGAAGGGGGTGTACTCATTTATGCTGAGCATTGCACTTAAAGTTGGCTTAACCTTTCACACGGGAAGACTTTTTTGCCCAAAACAAATGCTGATCGAGGCCATAGCAAGTCGACCTGCACTCATTTAGCAGTAGTGAGCAATCATTGGCATTGTACAAACTGTATGGGAACAGACTGTATGGCGACCGACAATTATTGGGGACAGACTGTATGGGGGCAGACTATTATTGGGGACAGACTATTGTTGAGCACAGTCTGAATGGGGACAGACTATTGTCAGGGACAGACTATTGATGGGGATAGACTATTATTGGGGACAGACTGTATGGGGACAGACTATTGTTGATGACAGACTGTATGGGGACAGACTATTATTGGGGACAGACTATTGTTGGGGACAGACTATTGTTGGGGACAGACTATTATTGGGGACAGACTATTGTTGGGGACAGATTGCATGGGGACAGACTATTATTGGGGACAGACTATTGTTTGGGACAGACTGTATGGAGACAGACTATTATTGGGGACAGACTATTGTTGGGGACAGACTATTATTGAGGACAGACTGTATGGGGACATACTATTGTTGGGGACAGACTGTATGGAGACAGACTATTGTTGGGGACAGACTATTGTTGGGGACAGACTATTATTGGGGACAGACTGTATGGGGACAGACTATTGTTGGGGACAGACTATTATTGGGGACAGACTATTGTTGGGCACAGACTGTATGGAGACAGACTATTATTGGGGACAGTCTTTTGTTGGGGACAGACTATTGTTAGGAACAGACTGTATGGGGACAGACTATTGTTGGGGACAGACTGTATTGTAATACAGTTTGCATTATTATCAGCAGTACATACATACCTTCTTACACAGAAGATGTGCCGCCGATAATCTGGCAATAAATGAGCATTTTGTTGATTGTTTTCAGATCACTGCCATGTTTACTCAGTCTATGATTACCATTGAGCATTACTATGAGCGTTCTCTCTGTCAATCATCTCCCCATTCTAAAGTTTTTTTACCAATATTATATATGGGCTGTTTGACAGTCTTATGATAGGCTATCCCCTGAGAAAGAATTCATTCTAACAAACAGGTGGGAGGGGACCAATAGCTTTCTAATTTGAAGGGACAGATTTATACTGCATATTGTCATTCAGCCGGGGATATCCATTAAGGGGATTAATAATGGTTAAATGGTGGTCTAAAAAGACATATGCTTATAAAAATACTTCATATACTCATACATCAGAATCATGTACGCTGCTATTTTTTTTGCTTCCTCTTCCTATGGGGGCCATCACTTGACCACTGCAGCCAATTAGCACCCACTGATCAACTGCAGCAGTAACATACCGTGCCCACAAGATGTAGAAAAAAAGGTGACCAGAGGGGGTCTGACTGCTGATTTTTTTTATTTGCAATCCTCCATGGGCACATTTTAAAATTAAAAAAAGGTTAGACAACTCCTTTAAAATGAGAATGATTTTTAGTAAATGCAGCTGAAATGTTTTTGTATACCTTGTTACACATTATAAAAATAAAGGTTATTATAAAGTCGTTAACATTTTTACAGATTTTTTTTTGTGCGCCTTCTGTCTGTTTTCCCTGTAGGCTATGCTAACTAATGTATATTGTATTTTTTATTATAATGCTCATTTACTGGATTTCTGTTAATTGGAATTCTCTTGCGGAATCCGCACATGATGGAAACACACTTATCTTCTTACACAGAATAACTGAACTGTATTCACTATTAAATACTAATATAAATGTCAAAAATGTATGTAATATAAGAGACTGGATATGTTTTCTGATTTCATCTCCTAGATATAATTTCTTTATATAGATTCTAATGTATTAAACAGAAACTTTAGCGGCCATGAAATAAAAATGTAATCGCAAGCAATTAAAGAAGCACTCCCATCAAACTTTTTATCCTCTTAATATATTGTAATCATCATATTATATAGCACTGTGTACTTACAATTGCTAATTTTGCCTTTCTACCCAGATGATTCTATTGTTTTCCATTAGGTCTATTACATCATGTGATTAAAAATTGACAAGCTGAATTCTTCTAAACTCTATGTAGAAACAGGAAATCTCTTTTCCCTGCATGAGTTATCATTAGAACTACAATTCTACATAACCTCAAAGACCCTGGCAGGGAGAGGAGTGGAGCAGCTGGATGAGGAATTAAAGAGGGGGATGACTCATGCAGGGAAAAGAGACTTCCTGTTTCTACATAGAGCTTATAAGGATTTAGCTATTCAGTTATTAATCATGGGATATCATAGACCTAATGGAAAAGAGCAGAATTAGCTGAGTCTCAACTGATAAGAGCTGTATCACACCTTAGTCAGCAGCCAAGAGCAAGGTTGTGATATGTAAAGAAATATGTCTTAACCTGAATTGTGCTCTGAGAGATCTCTAGCTTCATCCTTCTCCTCCGTTAGTATGATAGCTTTATAGCAGAGCATGATTTATTCAAGTGACTGATTGTGCCCAATTGGGGAACAAATAAACATTAAGGAGGATGAAGCTGGAGATAATCTCTGTGTACTTAGCTATTAGAAGATATATTTATTCAAAAATCACAGTTCTGCACCCGGCCGCCGACTCAGGTATATGGGACACAGCTCTTGTCAGTTTAGATAGAGGTCTCAGGAACTGTATGCCTACCCTTTGCAGCCTATTCAGACATGTGACTAGGATGGACTGCAGTTTAAATCACCTAAGAGATGCCATTTTATCTCATTCTCAGAGAACTCCTTTAAAGGAGTAAATTTAGTTTCAGGTGATTTTTTCTAAAATAAGCTGTCATGTGTACGTATAGCCTTATTGTAGATGAAGACCAGCTCACATACACAGTATGTATTTACAAAATGGGGAGAACCCCCCCTCTCTAACAAGCCATAAAACTTATCTTTTATTTATTAATTAAAATGTGTTTGTTCTTACACGTCTTCGGTTTGTTTTAGAGCACAAATTTTTTCTATTTAATGAGGATATCATCCACCAACTCAGGGATACTGCCATGGAGACGGTTTGTGAACCTTCCTATGCCAATTTATTCCTTGTTTGGTGGGAGGATAAATTTGTGTTTAATGAGGACCTTTCATTTTACACCAGTCACGTATTACTTTGGGCACATTTTATTGATGATATTTTGATTTTTTGGGAAGGGCATGAATCTCTTTTTCTTGATTTTGTCCACATTTTAAATAATAATGATCTTGGCTTGAGATTTACTCATGAAATTAATGCTAGATCCATCAACTTTCTGGATCTTACCAACTGGATTGACTCAGTTGGTAATATTCAGACAAAAACTTTTAGAAAGGAGACGTCAACAAATAGCCTCCTCCATTGGGATAGTTTTCATCCACTACCTTTCAAGAAAGGCATTCCAACCAGACAATATTTAAGAGCAAGAAGGAATTGCTCGAGAGATGAAGATTTCATGGAGGAGTGCTCTACTCTCTACAGACTCTTTAAAGACAAGGTTTATCCTGATAAACCACATAAAAAGGCTTTTCATCGAGCGCTACACACTCAGATAAGCCAACTGTTGCAAGTCAAGAAACCTTTTCAGCAAAATAAGGATGAACAACTGATACGATGTATCGGTACATATGATCAAGGAGTATTTGAAGTAAAAAAAATATTGACTAAATATTGGCACCTCCTAAGGAAGGATAAAGATCTATGTGACAAAATTAGCCAATTCCCTACTGTCACATTTCGAGGAGGACCTAATTTGAAGAACATGCTAGTTCCAAGTCACTTTCCATCAGTGACCGAACCAAGTACTAACTGGTTAACAAACAAGATTGTGGGGTGTCTTAAATGAGGTCATTGCAAGGCATGTAGTCATATTTCCACAATTAAAAAGTTTGACATTCCAAAACAATCAGGAAAAAATTACACTGTAAAAAAATTTCTAAATTGTACTACCTCAGGTACTGTATATGCAGCTAGGTGTTCTTGTCCTCTTCTATATGTTTGCAAGACAAGTCAACAATTTAGACTTGTATTACAACATATTGGGTCTATAAGAAATAGTCATGATACACCAGTGTCATGACACATAAGGCTTCATCACAATTCAGATCCTTTGCCCATTCAATTTTGGAGTATTCAAAAATACACCCTTAGACAAAGAAAAGTTTACCTTAATCAACTTCTTTTAAAGGAGGAAGCTAAATGAATATATTGTCTTGGCACCTTGAGTCCAGGAAGACTAAATAAGGGATTTTCATATGGTGCCTTCTTCTAGACTGCCATAACCTAAAATTCAAAATCATATATTAAACCCTTTACAACCAAGGGCGTATTAGTACGTATCTGTGCCCTGGGCCTTATGGACCTGATACATATTAGTACGCCCTGGCGATTTCGCCCGCACACAGGCTGTGCGGGCGCGATCGCCGCCGGGTGTCAGCTGATTGTCACAGCTGACACCCAGGGCTCTGTGCAGGGAGCAGTCCCGCACCGCTCCCAGCACATTAACCCCCGCAATGCTGCGATCGAAGTCGATCGCAGTCGATCGCAGCATTGCGGTGGCAAGGGGAGGTGATCGCCAATACTCAACTCCTCTTCCGGCCTCCAGCGATGTCTGCCGCGGCTTCCAGGATGTTGCCATGACGACCCGATGTCGTAATGACAACATCCGGGTCACCAGACAGCAGGAAGATTTTTTGGACATGCGCAGTGCATCTCCAAACTATCTTCTCCCTGTCCAGCGCTGACAGCCTGCATGGCACAGGGATGGTGCTGCATTCCTGTGCCATGCAGGCGATCAGAGAAAAAAAAGTGAAAGTCCCATAGTGAGACAAAGTAATAAAGTATAAAAAATATCAGAAAGTGAAAAAAAATAAATAAATAAATAAAAAAATATTTTAAAAAAATAAAAAATATAATCCACCAAAAATAAAAATATAATGTACCCATCAATAAATATTATTATAAAAAAAAAAACAACAAAACAATAAAAGTACACATATTTGGTATCGCCGCGTCTGGAACAACCTGACCTATAAAACTGTCCCACTAGTTAACCCCTTCAGTGAACACGGTAAAAAAAAAAAAAAACGAAGCAAAAAACAATGCTTTATCAGCATACCACCAAACAAAAAATGGAATAACACGCGATCAAAAAAACAAATATAAATAAAAATGGTACCACTGAAAACGTCATCTCGTCCCGCAAAAAACAAGCCACCATACAGCTCCATCAGCCGAAAAATAAAAAAGTTATAGCTCTCAGAATAAAACTATGCTAAAAAATAATTTTTTCTATAAAATTGCTTTTATTATTTAAAAGTGAAAAACATAGAAAAACGATATAAATGTGGTACCGCTGTAAACGTACTGACCCGAAGAATAAAGCTGCCTTATCAATTTTACCACACGCGGAACAGAATAAAAAAAAACAATTCCTGAATTGTTGGTTTTTGTTTATTCTGCCTCCCAAAAATCGGAATAGAAAGCGATCAAAAAATGTCACGTGCCTGAAAATGGCACCAATAACAACGTCAACTCATCCCGCAAAAAACGAGCCGTCGCATGACTGTCGGCCAAAATCTGGAAAAATTATAGCTCTCAAAATATGGCGATGCAAAAACTAGATTTTACAAAAAATGCGTCTTTTAGTGTGTGACAGCTGTCAGTCATAAAAACCCCGTATGATTCTGGTATTGCTGTAATCACACCGACCCGAAGAATAAAGTCGTCTAATCACTTATACCGCATGAGGAACGGCGTAAAAAATAAACTCTCAGGTTAGGGTTGAGCTAGGGTTAGGGCTGGGTTTGGGGTTAGGGTTGTGATGAGGTTGGGATTTTTTTCAAAAGTAAGAAAAAAAGATGACGATATGGCGACTAGTGTTGAGCGCAATTGCTCGCTACTTGAGTTTGCATTGGGTGCTCTGGTATGCATTGAGTATCGTGGGTATTTGAGTGACATGCTCGAGTCTCCGCCCCATATACTTCGCGGCCAAAAAAACTTTGCGGTGATTGCCTGCCATGCACGAGCGATCCCCGCATGGTTTTTTTTGGTGTCTAATAACCGTGAAACATGCGGAGCAGGGACTCGAGCATGTCACTCGAGCACACGCTGTACATGGTGCATACCTGAGTACCCGATGCAAACTCAAGTAGCGAGCACTTGCGCTCAAGACTAATGACAACTTATTCAATATGATGACCTAATGTTATCAAATTCTGTGTTGTACCTCTGGGTTCAAAATGTTCACTATACACCTTAATAAAATCCTTGAGGGGTATAGTTTCCAAAATGGGGTCACTTGTGGGGGAGCTCCACTGTTTAGGCACATCAGGGGCTCTCCAAACGCGACATGGTGTCCGCTAACAAATTGAATGGAAAATCGGCGCAAATTGTTAGCGGACGCCATGTTGCGTTTGGAGAGCCCCTGCGTGCCTAAACATTGGAGCTCCCCCACAAATGACCCCATTTTGGAAACTAGATCCCCCAAGGCACCTATCTAGATGCATAGTGAGCACTTGGAACCCCCAGGTGCTTCACAAATTGATTCGTAAAAATGAAAAAGTGAAAAAAAAAACACTTTTTCATTTTTATGAATCAATTTGTGAAGCACCTGAGGGTTCCAAGTGCTCACTATGCATCTATATAGGTGCCTTGGGAGGTTTAGTTTCAAAAATGGGGTCACTTGTGGGGGAGCTCCAATGTTTGGGCACACAGGGGCTCTCCAAACGCAACATGGTGTCCGCTAACAATTTGAGCCGACAATTTGTTAGTGGATACCATGTTGCATTTGAAGAGTCCCTGTGTGCTCAAACATTGGAGCTCCCCCACAAGTGACCCCATTTTGGAAACTAGACCCCCCAAGGCACCTATCTAGATGCATAGTGAGCACTTGGAACCCCCAGGTGCTTCACAAATTGATTCATAAAAATTAAAAAGTGTTTTTTTTTTCAATTTTTCATTTTTGCGAATCAATTTGTGAAGCACCTGGGGGTTCCAAGTGCTCACTATGCATCTAGATAGGTGCCTTGGGGGGTCTAGTTACCAAAATGGGGTCACTTGTGGGGGAGCTCCAATGTTTGGGCACACAGGGGCTCTCCAAACGCAACATGGTGTCCGCTAACAATTTGAGCCGATTTTCCATTCAATTTGTTAGCGGACACCATGTTCCAAAATTGTGCTGATGTAAAGTAGACATGTGGGAAATGTTATTTATTAACTCTTTTGTGTGACATATCTCTCTGATTTAAGAGCATAAAAATTACAATTTTGAAAACTGCAAAATTTTCAAAATTTTCGCCAAATTTCCGTTTTTTTCACAAATAAATGCAAGTGACATCGAAGAAATTTTACTACAATCATGAAGTACAATATGTCATGAAAAAACATTCTCAGAATCAGGGGGATCCGTTGAAGCGTTCCAGAGTAATTACCTCATAAAGTGACAGTGGTCAGAATTGTAAAAATTGGCCTGGTCATTAACGTGCAAACCACCCTCGGGGGTAAAGGGGTTAATTAGGGGGATATTTGTATATCAATTTAGTTTAGCTGCTAGTATGGGGTATATGGTTTTATTCTGTTTTTAATTTGCACTTTAGCCTTATGCCTCGCCATATAAAGCAATGATTATTACATCTTGCTTCATTGGAGTGTTGAGTATTAACTAATAGAAATACTAAAGTGGATAGTTTTACTTCATAGCTTACATGTAATAAATGAGAATGATTTAATCTTACTGATGTATATTGATTGAAGTGGGGAAAAATGAATGTGTAAGAGCAAGTAAAGTATTTCTCCAAAGGCTGATATGGCAGTACCTAAAATAGAAATAAATAAATATTAATACCATCCTTTTTAATATAGTTTTATTTGATGTTATTTGATGTGATGCAACTCTATCAATAAATGGCAGTTCAACCTAATTATGAATTCATCAAAATGAGCTAATACCCATAAACCTAATAATTGTAATAGTCTAATAAATAATTGATTAAATTGATTATTTGTATTGTGATGTGTCCATTGTTCCCATTGTTCTGGCCATTCAGCTAATAGAACACTGCTCTGTTGTATTAAGGAATCAAATAGAATATACAATTATAATTTAAAAAAAATACATCTTTGAGTTACTAATTTAATCACAACAATTTAATAAATATATGAATGATAGAAACACATTACGGGTATTTTGATACATCCGGAGCTGTAAGCTATTTAGAATTGGAATACTATTGTGTTATTATAGCTTATAAAACATGTAATTATATTACTTTCAATTGTAAGGCTAGACGTCATGGTCATGTCTCCGATGTCAAACTCCTATGTGATTGGAGTTTCAGAGTGAACGGATCTATCTATTGGATGGGCATCTCTATAGCAACAACAAAGTAAGATGCTTTCTGTTGGTGCCGTATCAGTATACCTCTTTCAATTAACTATGATATAAGGTGATTGGTCTATTGTTTTGATAACAATACTTGAGGCAGATTAGGGACAATATTTTATACCCTTATGCATTTTAATATAATTAATAAATAAAAGCTAAGTTTTATGGTTTGTTAGAGAGGGATCTTTTGGGGGTTCTCCCCATTTTGTAAATACATATATAATACATTCCTCTCAGGCCATTGTTCTCCTCTCAGTTTGGTATCACATACACAGGACACTAAGACATGAAGAATTCCTGCTTTTCTGTATCTATAGTATTCTGCATCTGCATGTTTGAATGCAGTACCAAAAAAACACTATGTAGCAGTACTGAAATGTGTAGCTGCGAATCCAACACTGGATGAAGCTAAAAAACGTAAGCAGTAGCAATGTCTCTCTCTTATTTGGCTACTACATCCTCCTTCCCCTACTGTTTTCTATAGACTGCAATATGCAGCTGTAATCTGATCCCTCAGTATTTCCTCTAATATGTGCAGAAGAAAAAATATTTTTCTGATAAGAAACAGGTGTAGCCCTTGTTAAAAGAATGCAGATACACAGCACTGGGATATCAAGGCGAGGAAAAAGTGTAATTTGACACCCAACTTGGCTTTTTCAAACTTTTCTAGGCATCCACCACTGCTTAGCAGCTCTTTGTCACTATACAAAGCTCACAAAAAGCTGTAGTGTGGGAGGGGTATACACAGCTCAACAATTGAACACTACTAGATCTGCAGCAGACAAAACTGTGATTTTATCATAACTACTGCACCCAGTAAACTAAGTGATAAATCGCTGGAATCAGGGTCTCTGTTCCAAACCTCGTGCTGCTGTCAGATTACATAGCAAGCACCTGCTGACAGATTCCTTTAACCCCTTCCCGAAATTTGCAGTATATATACGTCATTTTCAGGAAGGACTTCCTGACCAATACAGTTAGTGTTGAGCGAGCACTAAAATGCTCGGGTGCTCGAAGCTCGGGCCGAGCTTGCCGTGATACTCGGGTGCTCGACCTGAGCAACGAGCCCAATGTTAGTCTATGGGAGACCCGAGCATTTTTGTGGCGGCACCCCCGGCAGTCTTTTAAAAGCCTAACAAGTGCCCAAAACTATAGTGACAGTGCTCAAATGACATGGGGACAGCATGGGGATCGCCCCAGGAAGCATTTCTGCCCCCCAGGTCACTGCTGTCAACAACGTGGTCAGAGGTATTTAGCCACTTTTAAAGGCTCACAGTAAAACGTTCAAAAACTAAACTGAAACTGCTTTCCTGTGAAATATGTTAAGGAAGTTCCTTTCCAGGGTAAAGACTTGTGTATAAGGTAAAATACATAACCAAAAAAAAAATATTCCTCCACACCTTGGGCTCTGTTCACAAGTAGCATTTTTTATGCATTTTTGCACTTTTGTATTGCTTTCAACCGTGACAAATGCATTCATCGGGAAATGTCATTTTAACATTTTACAACCTTAGCTGGCCATGTGCTGTGTGACACATGCATACAGTGCTGAAAAGATATGGGAACAGCATGGGGAAGACCCCTGGAAGCATCTCTGATACCCAGGTCACTGCCTAAAAGTGTGCCCATCAGAAGTCATCCTTGCCGCATCAGAAGTTGCAGACTTGCAACTATCCCCATGCAAGTCCTTGTCCCAGGGAAGTGTTCAATGGTACCTCCCCCATTCCTTGCAATGCAAGCGCAAATATGCAGCCAACCACCCACCCACCTGCAGGCTACAATACTATACTGCTAGCTTGCACTTGAAATGGGGCCTTTTAGTTTGGAGGAGGCCGAAGCCGGCCACTACCTCATGGCTGCTTCGGCAGCGAGGTATCCATACTCAGTCCCCAGCCGCCCGGCGGCCTGGTGTCCATACTCGGTCCCCAGCCGCCCCGCGACCGGGTGTCCACACACGGTCCCCAGCCGCCTGGGGGCAGCCAGGTGTCCTTAAACAGTCCCCAGCCGCCCCTATTTCTCCTGTCAACTTCCCCCCACACACTTTTCTTAGCCCAGCCTGCTTTAGGGCAGCATTGGACGAGCCCACCAGACTCCTCCGGTGGACCTTGGCTTCTCCATCAGGGGAGTTGAGAGTGCCAAGGTGAGAAGCATGATGATGATGATAGAAGTTAAAATCTGCTTTGTTTTCTTGGAATGCAAGCGCATGTATGTAGTAGCGGCTAGGCCAGAGGTGATCAGCGTTTTGGCGCATATCCTACCTCCTCCGAGGATTGCTGGATGTTTTCCTGCCACTATCCCAGTTCTATGACTCCCGTTAAAACAAAGCTTCAGGTGATAAATGATGGATGAGGTGGTGGCAAAGGAGAAAAAGCAGGAGGAACAGGGACCATTCACATCAATATCAGGCCAGTCAACCACATATGTCTTGTAGGATATGTTTCTGTAACAAAAGGAGCGGTTCGGCTACACAGTTATAGGGCATACAGTGAGTGCAATGCCTACCAAAAATTTCGAGGCACTCCAATGCCCCTTGGAAATGACATGTAGGTCAGAGGGCCTTAACTAAACCGTTTTTTCCATTTATAGCAACTGGGTCTCCTGTACACTGTTGGCCTAAGCAGTGAATGGAAGGCTTTCCAAAAATTATGAGGAACTGCAATGCCCCTTGAAACAGACGTGGACTACAAAGTACTTAAAACCTTCTACCCATTATTGGGGAGTGGGTCTCCCTTAGTTTTCGCCTTTGCATTGAAAAGCAAAAGCTGACTAAAATTAGGAGGAAATGCAATGCCCGTTGGAAGAGTCGTGGAGGTTAGAGGTAATTAAAAACAACATTTCAATGCCCCTTGGAAGAGCTGTGGAGTTCAGATTAACTTAAGAATACGCTTTTAATGCCCCTTTGAAGAGACGTGGAGGTCACAGTAGCTAAACAAGACAGTTTTAATGCCCCTCGGAAGAGACGTGGAGGTCACAGTAGCTTAACAAGACGGTTTTAATGCCCCTCGGAAGAGACGTGGAGGTCCCAGTAGCTTAACAAGACGGTTTGAATGCCCCTTGGAAGAGACGTGAAGGTCACAGTAGCTTAACAAGACGGTTTTAATGCCCCTTGGAAGAGTGGTGGAGGTCGCAGTAGCTTAACAAGACAGTTTTAATGCCCCTTGGAAAAGTGGTGGAGGTCGCAGTAGCTTAACAAGACGGTTTGAATGCCCCTCGGAAGAGACGTGGAGGTCCCAATAGCTTAACAAGACGGTTTTAATGCCCCAAGAAAGAGACGTGGAGGTCACAGTAGCTTAACAAGACGGTTTTAATACCCCTCGGAAAAGTGGTGGAGGTCGCAGTAGCTTAACAAGACGGTTTTAATGCCCCGTACAAGAGCCATACAGTACAACACCTTAAAAACATTATTCACATTATTGGGGAGTGCGTCTCCCATAGTCTTTGCTTATGCCTTCCAAGCAAAAGATGCCAAAAATTAGGACGGAGGAACTTGCAATGCCCCTTACAAGAGCCATGCTGTACAGCATATTGCAAACATTATTCCCATTATTGGGGAGTGGGTCTCCCATAGTCTTTGATTATACCTACCAAGCAAAAGCTGCCAAAAATTAGGACAGAGGAACTTGCAATGCCCCTTACAAGAGCCAAGCAGTAGAGCATATTACAAACATTATTCCCATTATTGGGGAGTGGGTCTCCCACAGTCTTTGCTTATGCCTTCCAAGCAAAAGCTGCCAAGAATTAGGAGGAAATGCAATGCCCGTTCGAAGAGTCGTGGAGGTTAGAGTTAATCAAAAACAACATTTCAATGCCCCTTGGAAGAGCTGTGGAGTTCAGAGTGGTTTATCAAGATGCTTTTAATGCCCCTCAGAAGAGACGTGGAGGTCACAGTAGCTTAACAAGACTGTATTAATGCCACTTGGAAAAGTGGTGGAGGTCACAGTATCTTAACAAGACGGTTTTAATGCCCCTCGGAAGAGACGTGGAGGTCCCAGTAGCTTAACAAGATGGTTTGAATGCCCCTTGGAAGAGGCGTGGAGGTCACAGTAGCTTAACAAGACGGTTTTAATGTCCCTTGGAAAAGTGGTGGAGGTCGCAGTAGCTTAACAAGACGGTTTTAATGCCCCTTGGAAAAGTGATGGAGGTCACAGTAGCTTAACAAGATGGTTTTAATGCCTCTTGGAAAAGTGGTGGAGGTCACAGTAGCTTAACAAGACGGTTTTAATGCCCCTCGAAAGAGACGTGGAGGTCACAGTAGCTTAACAAGATGGTTTTAATGCCCCTCTGAAAAGTGGTGGAGGTCGCAGTAGCTTAACAAGACAGTTTTAATGCCCCTTACAAGAGCCATACAGTACAGCATCTTAAAAACATTATTCCCATTATTGGGGAGTGGGTCCCCCATAGTCTTTGCTTATGTCTTCCAAGCAAAAGCTGCCAAAAATTAGGACGGAGTAACTTGCAATGCCCCTTACAAGAGCCATGCAGTACATCATATTACAAACATTATTCCAATTATTGGGGAGTGGGTCTCCCATAGTCTTTGCTTATGCCTTCCAAGCAAAAGCTGCCAAAAATTAGGACGAAATGCAATGCCCGTTCGAAGAGTCGTGGAGGTTAGAGTTAATTAAAAGCAACATTTCAATGCCCCTTGGAAGACCTGTGGAGTTCAGAGTGGTTTAACAAGACGCTTTTAATGCCCCTCAGAAGAGACATGGAGGTCCCAGTAGCTTAACAAGACGGTTTTAATGCCCCTCGGAAGAGACGTGGAGGTCCCAGAATCTTAACAAGACGGTTTTAATGCCCCTCGGAAAAGTGGTGGAGGTCGCAGTAGCTTAACAAGACTGTTTGAATGCCCCTCGGAAGAGACGTGGATGTCCCAGTAGCTTAACAAGACGGTTTGAATGCCCCTTGGAAAAGTGGTGGAGGTCGCAGTAGCTTAACAAGACGGTTTGAATGCCCCTTGGAAGAGACGTGGAGGTCCCAGTAACTTAACAAGACGGTTTTAATGCCCCTCGAAACAAACGTGGAGTTCACAGTAGCTTAACAAGACAGTTTTAATGCCCCTTGGAAAAGTGATGGAGGTCGCAGTAGCTTAACAGGACGGTTTGAATGCCCCATGGAAGAGACGTGGAGGTCCCAGTAGATTAACAAGATGGTTTTAATGCCCCTTGGAAAAGGGGTGGAGGTCACAGTAGCTTAACAAGACGGTTTTAATGCCCCTTGGAAAAGTGGTAGAGGTCACAGTAGCTTATTAAGACAGTTTTAATGCCCCTTGGAAAAGTGGTGGAGGTCACAGTAGCTTAACAAGACAGTTTTAATGCCACTTACAAGAGCCATACAGTACAGCATCTAAAAAATATTATTCCCACTATTGGGGAGTGGGTCTCCCACAGTCTTTGCTTATGCCTTCCAAGCAAAAGCTGACAAAAATTAGGACGGAGGAGCTTTCAATAATGGCAACACGGACCACGGTCACCCTGGTATTATAGTGGTGGTAGAGGCTGAGGATAAGGAGAAGAACATAAAACAGCCGAAATGAGGAAGCGTATACCCATGTGTGGGAGTGAAGCGGTGCATGTGAATACACCTCCTGAAATAACACAGTGGATTTGACTTTATGTTACTCTGCTGTCATTTGGTGGTGATGAGAAGTCTGGCCCAATCCAGCCCTTGTTCATTTTGATAAGGGTCAGCTTGTCAGCATTGTCAGTTGACAGGCGAGTGCGCTTATCAGTTATAATTCCCCCAGCGGCACTAAAAACATGCTCCAATAACACGCTAGCGGCAGGGCAGGCCAGGACCTCCAAGGCGTAAAGAGCGAGTTCATTCCAAGTGTCCAGCTTGGATACCCAATAATTAAAAGGCACAGAGGAATCACGGAGGACGCTGGTACGGTCGGCAAGGTACTCCCTCACCATCTTTTGAAACTTTCCACTCCATGTGAGAGTACCCCGCGCCTCAGGGTCTGTCCAAAGGGAGGGTCTGAGAAAACTGTCCCAGAACGTTGACAGTGTTCCCCTGCCTCTGCTGGATTGGAGTTGCGTCTCTCTCGCATGTACGCCTTGGTTGGGCAACGAACTGTGACCTCTGCCGCTAGCGTGTTCAGATGGGAATTTTTTTAACAGTTCTTCAGCAAGGGCCTTCAGGCACTGCCCCATTTTTGTAGACCTCTCCACCTCAGGAATAAGAGAGTGAAAGTTCTCCTTGTAGCGGGAGTCTAAATGTGTCACCAACCAGTAATGACTGTCACCCAACATTTTGACAACGCGAGGGTCATGGTTAAGACAGCGTAACATAAAGTCAGCCATGCGTGCCAGACTGGTAACGGGCAAGACTTCCGTGTCCTCACCAAGATGACGACTGACCATGCTCTCCTCCTCCTCCTCCCCCCTGTCCTCAGGCCACCCACGCTGAACCGACGGTATGACAGTTGTACAGGTACTACCGTCTACAGTGCATGATACAAGCTCCTGTTCTTCCTCCTCCTCCTCCTCTCCCTCATTGTCCCCCAATGCACGTTGGGATGAGATGAGGCTGAGCTGTGTGTAATCGACCGCTATGGCTTATTGATCCATCTCATCATACTCTGGCTGCAATGCCTCCTCTTTAATTCTCTGCAGAGAGCGTTGCAAAAGACAGACAAGTGGAATGCTGACACTAATGATGGCGTCATCGCCACTCACCATCTTGGTGGACTCCTCAAAGTTTGTCAAGATGGTACATATGTCAGACATCCAGGTCCACTCCTGAGGTCATATGTGTGGAGTCTGAACTGAATATCGACGGCCTTGTTGCAGCTGGAACTCCACAACTGCTCTCTTCTGCTTACAAATCCTTAGCAACATGTGGAGGGTAGAGTTCCAATGTGTGGGGACATCACCCACCAGTCGGTGCGACGGAAGCTGCAAACGCTGCTGCAACACAGCAAGGGCACGCGGAAGCTGTAGCCGACTTGCGAAAATGAGCTGACAGGCGGCGTACTTTGACGAGCAGATCTGGCAACTCGGGGTACGATTTAAGAAACCGCCGAACCACGAGGTTAAGCACATGAGCCAGGCATGGTACGTGTGTGATCTCGCCTCGCCTCAGAGCCGCCACCAGGTTATGGCCATTGTCACACACGACCATACCTGGATGTAGGTTCAGCAGTGTCAGCCACAGATCTGCCTGCTCTTTCACAGCTGTCCACAACTCACAAGCAGTGTGAGGTTTCTCACATAAGCTTATGAGTTTCAGCACAGCCTGTTGCCCCTTGGCGGAGGCAGTACTGCAGTGCTTCCAGCTTGTAACTGATGTGGTGATATCTGAGATGGAGGCTGAACATGAGGAGGAGGAGGAGGAGGATGATGCGCAGGAGCTGTACACTGGGGGGGCAACTCTGACTGACATAGGGCCCGCAATCCTCGGTGTGGGGAGGATGTGTTCTGTCCCAAGGTCCGACTGGGTCCCGGCTTCCACTATGTTTACCCAGTGTGCCGTCAGGGAGATGTACCATCCCTGGCCACAAGCACTTGTCCACGTGTCCGTTGTCAGGTGGACTCTCCAAGTAACTGCGTTATTGAGGGCACGGCAGATGTTTTGGGACACGTGCTTGTGCAGTGCGGGGATGGCACACTGGGCAAAATGGTGTCGGCTGGGGACCGAGTACCGAGGGATGGCCACTGCCATAAGGTTGCGGAAGGATTCGGTCTTCACCAGCCTAAAAGGCAGCATTTCCAACGCAAGCAGTCGTGAAATGTGCGAATTTAGGACTGTGGCCTGTGGGGCGTTAGCTGCGAATTTCCGCTTTCCCAGGTCTGGGATATGGACAATTGAACGCTTCGGTGGGACGTGGACGTGGACGTTGATGCTGTTTCTTGAGAAATAAGACTGAGAGGAGGGGGCATCTTTACATGCAGTATGAACAGGGGATTGCTTTGCACACACAACAGGGGGTTCTATTGCACACACAACAGCGGAAGAAGCAGTGGTGACACCCACTGACAGTGGTCGTGGACCCTGGGGTTCGCCCCACAAAGTCGGGCGCTTTGCTGCCATGTGCCTGATCATGCTGGTGGTGGTCAGGCTGGTAGTTTTGTCTCCCCTGGCTGGCATGGCAGGTGGTACAAATGGCCTTTTTGGGGTTATCAGCAGACTCTTTAAAAAAATTCCAGACTCTGGAAGACCTACAGGTTGTACTGGCAACGTCCCTCGTGTTGGTGTTACGGGGAACTGTTGCCTGCCTTCTGTGTGCGGCCACCACACTGCTTCTTCCTGCTTGTTGGTGTACTCTGCCTCCCTCACCCTGTGTTCTGCTGGTCTCGCTCTGCATGTCCTCCTGTCACGTTGGGTCAGTTACTAGATCATCCACCACCTCCTCCTCTTCCACTTGCGCACCACGATCCTCCTCCTCACTTCCTGGCAATTGTGTCTCGTCATTGTCCACCTCTTGTGACAAATTACCAGTGTCGACTTCCTGTGGCCGTGGCTGTTCCAATATTTGGGCATCGCTACATGGGATCTTCTCTTCCACCACTTCAAGTGGAGCAGGTGAGGGGCACAAATCTGGAAATGGACCAGTGAACAGCTCTTCAGAGTGTCCAAGTGTGGGATCAGTTGCTGTCTGACGACACTCGGCATGGTGGGAGGAAGGAGCATCAGGGTGAGGAGGAGTATGCGGTCGAGACTCACGGCTACTAAGAGTTGACCGTGTGGAAGAAAGACCGGAGGTGGTGGTGCCCAGGTAACTGGAAGTATTATCTGCTATCCAATTAATAACCTGTTCACACTGATCAGTTTGCAATACTGGTGTTGTTCTGTGCTTCCCTAGTAATTCGGTCAAGAAGTGGGAGCGAGAAGATGTGGCTGTTGGTTGTGGCACATTTTCACCTTGGCCCCGGCCCCGTCCTCTGCACGCACCATCACCAGAATGTCCAGTTCCACATCCCTTGCCATGCGCTTTGCCCATTGTAAAGGAAGTAAAATAGCTTACGCTCGCACTATCAATGGAAAAAGGGTAATAAAAAGTAGATTAGAACCGTGGAAGAGGAAAACCACAGTTCTATTTCTCTGGCCTACACCCGACTCTTTTAAACAATCTGAAAAATCAGGGAGACACTATTAGTTTTTTTTTTACGGCAAAAAATGGCAAAAGCAGGATAATAGAGATTTTTTTACCGTGAAACAGTGAAACCACAGTTATAATTTACTGGCGTATAGCAGACTTTTTTAAATATATATATTTGCGGCTAAACAGTGAGTGACACACTCAAACTGTTTTTCTTTAGATACAAATGGCCCAAAAGTGGATCATACAGAGGTTTGAACCGTGGAATTGCAAAACCTCACTTCTGTTTCTCTGGCCTACACCAGACTATTTTCAACAGATATATTTGTGTCTGAAAAATCAGGGAGACACTATTAGTTTTTTTTTACGCCAAAAAATGCCAAAAGCAGGATAATAGAGATTTTTTACGGTGGAACAGCAAAACCACAGTTATAATTTACTGGTGTATACCAGACGTTTTGAAATATATATATTTGCGGCTGAACAGTGAGCGACACACTCAAACTGTTTTTTTTTAGATACAAATGGCCCAAAAATGGATAATACTGAGGTTTGAACCGTGGAACTGCAAAACCACACTTCTGTTTCTCTAGCCTACAACAGACTATTTTCAACACACTTTTTTTTTCTTTTTTTTGGGGGGGGGGGCACCAAAAGGTTAATAAGATGGGTATTTGTACTGTAATGCAGCGTTTGCTGGTATAACCACTGCGTCTCCTATTCAGCCTGCCTGCCTGCCTGCCTGATATCTGGGATGGATATTAGTCCTGAGTAGGACTGTTTGTTTGATCTGGCAGCCTCTACAGACCCTACACTAACTATTTCGCAGTATATATCTCTCCCTAAATCAGCAGCGCTGTCCCTACACTGTCCGATCCCAGCCGTCTGTGTCCAAGATGGCGGCGCCCAGTTTTAAATACTCGAGGTGACGCTGTGCGGCCAGTCAATCAATGTAATGCCCACAACCAACATGGCTGCGGCATTACAGTGACTGGCTGGCAATCCCTGCATGTTCATTGGCTCTGTAAAGAGCGCCAAACATGCAGGGCGGAGACCCGAGCTCCCGCCCGAGTAATCTGGAAATGCTCGGTGCTCGCCGAACATCCCGAGTAGCATGATGTTCGGGCGAGTACCGAGCAGTGTTGACCATGTTCGCTCAACACTAAATACAGTATATATACATCATGGCGATCGCGGGCGATTGCCACCGGGTGTCACCTGATTCTAACAGCTGACACCCAGGACTCAGTGCCAGGAGCAGTATCCCCACCTCTACCAGCACTTTAACCCACTAAATGTTGCAATCCCATAATTTAACAAGCAGGCAGAGGGAAGAAAGCCCCTCTGCCCTTGGATTCGAGACCCCGCAACATCATCACGGGGTCCCAATCATTGCCATGATGACCTAATATTGTTATAACGACATCCAGGTCACCAGAGCTAGCAAAGTCGCTAGCTCATGCGCAGTGCACAGTGCATGATCTAGCAACTTTGTGTGTCAGTGCAGCACTGACAATTTATAAGTCATACAGTGCTGATCACCATTATTGGCACCCCTTCATTTTTTTCATAGACTGTACAATCTCTTCAGAAATGTACCAAAGTTATAATTTGTCAGGATTTTTTAATTAGTGGTCCAAAGTAATACAACAATAAAACATTGTTTTGCAACTTCCATGTTGCAATTTCAAAGAAAACACTGAATAAACAGCATGTGCAGTAATAAAGGCACCCTTAATTAATATTTGGTTGCATACCCTTTGGCATTGCTGATAGCCTCCAAATGTTCTTTGTAGCCATCTAGAAGCTTCTTGCACTTCTTAGCTGGAATTTTCTCCCACTCTTCCTTTGCAGTTTGTTCAAGCGCTTGAATGTTGGCAGGGTTCTTTTTCCCAATGGCAGATTTTAGCTCACCTTAAAGATCCACAATGGAATTGAGGTCAGGACTGGCCATTTTAAAACAGTCCATTTTTTATTTTTCAACCATTCCTGTGTACTTTTGGATGTGTGATTTGGGTCATTCTCTTGCTTAAGGACCCATGATCTTCGACTCAAACCAAGTTTTCTTATACAGGGTAGGACATTTCACTCTAAAATCTGTTCATAATTCTCTGATTTCATAATTTATGTGATACGGTCAAGGCCTCCAGTACCAGACGCAGCAAAGCAACCCCATAGCATTATGGATCCTCCACCATTCTTAATTGTTGGTAAGGTGTTCTTTTCCGTATAAGCTTCATTGTGCTCTCTGTAAACAAACTGTTGCTTTGCATTGCCAAAAAGATCTATTTTTGTTTCATCTGTCCACAGAACATTTTCTCAGAAGGATTGTGGTTTGTCAAGGTATTCTTTGGAAAAGATCAGTCATTTCTTTTTATGTCTTTTCTTCAGCAATGGTCTCTTCCTTGGCCTTTGCCCATAAATCTCTGCTTGGTTTAGTGTGCGGCGTATGGTACTTGTAGAAACCATAACCCCAGACTGTTTCAGGTTGGCCTTCAGGTCTTTGGATGTTTGACGTGGTGTTTTTTCCACCATTCACACCAACTTTTGAAGACATCTCTTGTTAAGTTTCCTCCTTCCCTCACATCCAGAAAGGTTCTTGATGGTTCCATGCTTGGCTAACTTCTTAACAACATTGCGCACTGTTGAAACGGGGATACCAAGGTCTTGTGAGATGGACTTATACCCTTTGGAAGTCTTGTGTTTGCTAATAATAGCAGTTCTGATGTCCTCAGACAGCTCCTTTGTCTTTACCATTGTGGCAAAGGAACAGGGCCTACCATGTGGCTTTTTAAAACACTGAAACCATCATTCATTAGCTAATTCATGTCACATGGGCATTGACAATTAATTACAGGTGAATCTCTTTTGTGATTTACCACAGGTGAGTCAAAATGTGCTTCCATACTAAATTATTGTAAAGGATGCCAATACTAGTGACACAGCAAGCTTTAGGTTTTTCTATTCCCCCACCTATTGTTCTTTGTTTTAAATTATTATTTATCATTTGGTCTTTTGTATTTAACACGAGTGCTCTATGCAAAAAACTGTTTCACTTTATTAATTTTTTTCAGGAGATATTCCACATTATGTACTTAAACTTCATGGGTGCCAATAACGGTGAGCAGGACTATAGGAATGCTACTGCATCCCGATGCTTTATAAGCAATCAGGTTAAAAAAAGTGAAAGTCTCATAGTGGGACAAAGTGTAAAAGTAAGCGAAAAAAAATTGTAAAAATATTTTAAATAAACCCACAAAATAATAATAAAAAATAAAAACATATTGTACCCATAAATAAATATTTTATGAAAAAAAAAGTAGACATATTTGGTATTGCCACGTCTGGAACAACCTAACCTATAAAACTATCCCACTAGTTAACCCCTTCAGTGAACACCGAAAAAAAATTAATAAAAAACAAGGCAAAAAACAATGCTTTATCATGAAACCGCTGAGCAAAAAGTGGAATAAAATGTGATCAAAGAGATGAATGTAAATAAATATGGTATATCTGAAAACATCATCTTGTCATACCATACAGCTCCATCAGCTGAAAAATAAAAAAGTTATAGCTCTCAGAATAAAGCGATGCAAAAATAATTATTTTTTCTATAAAATCATTTTTATTGTTTAACAGCGCCTAAACATAAAAAACTATATAATGTGGTATTGATGTAATCATACTGACCCGAAGAATAAAGCTGCCTTATCAATTTTACTACACGTGGAACAACATGAAAAAAAAATCCTGAATTGCTGGTTTTTACTCATTCTGCCTCCCAAAAATCAGAATAGAAAGTGATCAAAAAATGCACATGCCCGAATATGGTACCAATAAAAATGTCAGTTTGTTCCACAAAAAACAAGACCTCACATGACTCTGTCAGTCGAAACATGGAAATATTATAGCTGTCAAACATGGCGATGCAAAAACTAGTTTTTGCAATAAAAAGCATCTTTTAGTGCGTGACACCTGCCAAACATGAAAACCTGATATAAATCTGTTATCGGCATAATCGCACCAACTCAAAGAATAAAGTTGCCTAATCACTAATACCGCACGAGGAAAGGCATAAAAAATAAATAAAACCAATTCTTCACCTGCTGTTGACTTGTTCATTCTGCCTCCCAAAGATCATAATAAGGCTCGGCGCACACTTATCCTGTGGTCTGCGCTGGGCGCTTACAGCTGGGTTTCCGTGTAAATCTCTGAAATACATGATTTAGACATAACCCCCGGCAGGAGATTAACTATAATAGGGCAGATGGAGGCACTGTGGATGTCATCTGACCTGTGATCCGGCAGTGTCCGTCTTTTTAGGCGTGCATAAAAGTGGTTTCGGCCACTGTTTTGTGCACTTCTGAAAAGGACAACGCTGAACAGAGATCAGACAGAGTCCAGAGTAACTCTGCTGCCTCATTATAGTGAATGGATCCTTCGGGGATTTCATCTGAATTACGTCACTTGGAAATTTAGATAGAAACTACGATATAAGTGCTTAGCGTAAAGAGCCGGATAAATGGGATCCAAAATGTTATGTAAAATGTTCCCAACAAAAGCTTCAACTCAATCCACAAAAACAGCAAGTCCCTACTCAGGTCCATCATCTGTTATCGGAAATATAGGGGGCTTCCATGTTACTGGTAGTACAAAGGCTCTGGAAAAGGTGCCGTGGTTTCTTGCCCCCCAAAAGAATTCAGCAAATTCTGCACTCCCAAATAGAGATGAGCGTTGTTCTACTCGAACTGTTCGCCAATCTCAAATTCGAGCTGTTTTGGGCGGTGTTCGAGCCGTTCGGCGAACACGAACAATTTGAGAAAAATTCGGCTGTTCGAGGTTATGTTCGATAACTGTTCGTGCACCAAAATCATAACTGGATTTTTTCTCAGTAATGATGAAAATTAATGTTAATACGCAGTTTGAGTGTACAGCGGGGTGGGGGGAGGGGCAGGGGATGGATCTCTGCAGGAACAATGAAGATCTCCATTTTTTTTTCTCTTTCCCGCATTTACAGTGGGGAGGTGCAATCTGTCAGCCTATCAGCAGCACACACACGGAGCGAAGTGCTTTTTTTCACACAAGCAAGGGCATGTGTCATTGGCAGTGTATGTCACATGTCCTTGCCCTATAAGACCAAGCCATTTTCCCCGTCGCCACCATTTTCTCACTGCTGCAGCTGCGTGTTAGACGGCACCGCTGTTGCTGTGTGCGCTATACCTTGTTAATTTCAAGCCAATTTTCGCACAAATATACAGATAGCTTGGGAGTAGGGAATAGTTGTGATTGCAGTCCTTTTAAGGACTAGGTTACAGCATTTCCTACGACTTTTATCAGGCAGGTCTGTGCTCTTAAATAGATAGGTTGTGGGAGTAAAGACTAATTGTAATTGGAGTCCTTTTCAGGACTAGGTTACATCAGTTCCTATCAGTTTTTGCCAGGCAGGTCTGTGCCAGTGCTGTGCAAGTTTTTTTCACAGCATTTGGCTGAATATAGCAAAGCTAATCCTTTTTGGCCTATTGCAGAGTGTGTTAGTCAGTGGAGTAGCCTATCTGTGTTGCAAGATATACCACCTGTGTATAGAATACCAATTTTTTTACTGCACCTAGTGAAGTAAAATCTTTTGGGCATAGCATCATTCTATTAGTCCATCTATACTGACCTCCATCAGGTTGCAAACTGAATCTAATTTTTTTCTGCATCTAGCTCTGAAAAAATATTTGGCCTTCTAGCAGTGTGTCGGACTTTCTCTATTAGTCCATCTATACTGACCTCCATCAGGTTGCAAATTCAAAATAATTTTTATCTGCATCTACAGTACCTCTGAAAAAATATTTGGGCTTCTAGTTGTGTGTGGGACTTGTTGTATTAGTCCATCTATACTGACCTCCATCAGGTTGCAAACTGAATATATTTTTTTCTGCATCTACCTCTGAAAAAATATTGGGCTTCTAGCTGTGTGTGGGACTTGTTGTATTAGTCCATCTATACTGACCTCCATCAGGTTGCAAACTGAATATATTTTTTTCTGCATCTACCTCTGAAAAAATATTGGGCTTCTAGCTGTGTGTGGGACTTGTTGTATTAGTCCATCTATACTGACCTCCATCAGGTTGCAAACTGAATATAATTTTTTTCTGCATCTAGCTCTGAAAAAATATTTGGCCTTCTAGTAGTGTGTCGGACTTTCTCTATTAGTCCATCTATACTGACCTCCATCAGGTTGCAAATTAAAAATAATTTTTATCTGCATCTACAGTACCTCTGAAAAAATATTTGGCCTTCTAGCAGTGTGTCGGACTTTCTCTATTAGTCCATCTATACTGACCTCCATCAGGTTGGAAATTCAAAATAATTTTTATCTGCATCTACAGTACCTCTGAAAAAATATTTGGGCTTCTAGCTGTGTGTGGGACTTGTTGTATTAGTCCATCTATACTGACCTCCATCAGGTTGCAAACTGAATATATTTTTTTCTGCATCTACCTCTGAAAAAATATTGGGCTTCTAGCTGTGTGTGGGTCTTGTTCTATTAATCCATCTATACAGACCTCCATCAGGTTGCAAACTGAATATAATTTTTTTCTGCATCTAGCTCTGAAAAAATATTTGGCCTTCTAGCAGTGTGTCGGACTTTCTCTATTAGTCCATCTATACTGACCTCCATCAGGTTGCAAATTCAAAATAATTTTTATCTGCATCTACAGTACCTCTGAAAAAATATTTGGGCTTCTAGCTGTGTGTGGGACTTGTTGTATTAGTCCATCTATACTGACCTCCATCAGGTTGCAAACTGAATATATTTTTTCTGCATCTACCTCTGAAAAAATATTGGGCTTCTAGCTGTGTGTGGGACTTGTTGTATTAGTCCATCTATACTGACCTCCATCAGGTTGCAAACTGAATATAATTTTTTTCTGCATCTAGCTCTGAAAAAATATTTGGCCTTCTAGTAGTGAGTCGGACTTTCTATATTAGTCCATCTATGCTGACCTCCATCAGGTTGCAAATTAAAAATAATTTTTATCTGCATCTACAGTACCTCTGAAAAAATATTTGGCCTTCTAGCAGTGTGTCGGACTTTCTCTATTAGTCCATCTATACTGACCTCCATCAGGTTGCAAACTGAATATATTTTTTTCTGCATCTACCTCTGAAAAAATATTGGGCTTCTAGCTGTGTGTGGGACTTGTTGTATTAGTCCATCTATACTGACCTCCATCAGGTTGCAAACTGAATATATTTTTTTCTGCATCTACCTCTGAAAAAATATTGGGCTTCTAGCTGTGTGTGGGACTTGTTGTATTAGTCCATCTATACTGACCTCCATCAGGTTGCAAACTGAATATAATTTTTTTCTGCATCTAGCTCTGAAAAAATATTTGGCCTTCTAGTAGTGTGTCGGACTTTCTCTATTAGTCCATCTATACTGACCTCCATCAGGTTGCAAATTAAAAATAATTTTTATCTGCATCTACAGTACCTCTGAAAAAATATTTGGCCTTCTAGCAGTGTGTCGGACTTTCTCTATTAGTCCATCAATACTGACCTCCATCAGGTTGCAAATTCAAAATAATTTTTATCTGCATCTACAGTACCTCTGAAAAAATATTTGGGCTTCTAGCTGTGTGTGGGACTTGTTGTATTAGTCCATCTATACTGACCTCCATCAGGTTGCAAACTGAATATATTTTTTTCTGCATCTACCTCTGAAAAAATATTGGGCTTCTAGCTGTGTGTGGGACTTGTTGTATTAGTCCATCTATACTGACCTCCATCAGGTTGCAAACTGAATATATTTTTTTCTGCATCTACCTCTGAAAAAATATTGGGCTTCTAGCTGTGTGTGGGACTTGTTGTATTAGTCCATCTATACTGACCTCCATCAGGTTGCAAACTGAATATATTTTTTTCTGCATCTACCTCTGAAAAAATATTGGGCTTCTAGCTGTGTGTGGGACTTGTTGTATTAGTCCATCTATACTGACCTCCATCAGGTTGCAAACTGAATATAATTTTTTTCTGCATCTAACCCAGCCAATAGTTTTGGCCTAATACCATAGTTTGGCCACTCAGCTCTGCTCGGTTACCATCCATTGTTTTTTTGTGCAAACAACTCCAGAGTTGTGAATTAGTTAACCACCAAAATGAGTGGAAAAAGGCCTGCTGCTGGTGGAAAGGGGAATAGGCGTGTTGGGAAGGGGAAAAAAGGTTGTGTCCGTGGGGTAGGTGTTAAAGCAACAGTAACATCTGCAGAAGAAAGACCATCTTCCAGCCAAACTAAAATGTCTACTTCTTTTAGCGGACAATGTGATAAGATCCCTTTCTTACGGCCACGCCAATCGCTACAAATTCCAGATGAGGCACAAAAACAGCAGGTGCTTCAACGGATATCAAGTGCTCCTTTAAGTGGGCTCTCCTCCACATCAACTTCAACATCACAAATACTCCAGTCCTCAAAGGTGTCACCCAAATCGCACTTGCTTCCTCACAGCTCCCAAATCTCCAGCTGCCCGTCTGAGTATGAGGTAGAACAGATGGTTGAGTCTGCAGAGCTGTTTACTCATACTATAGCCTGGGAATCAGAGGTCGACTCCAGCGCTTCTGTGAATCCAGACGAGGAAATGATCTGCACTGATGCCCAGAATCTTTATGAGTCGGATCCAGGACCAGACGCAGAAGGTTCTGACCATAATGTAGACCCTCATTCCCAAACTGTAACTCCTGTTGGTGGAGACAATGAGGAAGACGATGATAAGACTCAAATACCTGATTGGAGCGACAACTTTAGTTTTTTGTCAGGGCAGGAACAGGTTGGCTCTGAGGACGACGGGTGTGATAACACACAGGGTGATGATGATGAGGTTGGAGATCCCACTTACTGTCAACCCACAGTCAGCCAAGAGATGAGGTCAGCAGAGGAGGTGGAGGAAGATGCGAGTGACGACGAGGTCAGGTTGCGCCTTCCTGGACAGAGACGTAGTACTGGAAGCACGTCAACAACTGCATCCTCAAACACAACTCTGCCTCTCACCACAAGTCGTGGTGGCTCTTCAGGTCGCATGGGTGCTAAGCCTTGCATAGCCTGGGCATTTTTTCAGATCGATAAAGATGACCCAACTCGTGTTATCTGTAACATTTGTCAGCAAAAGCTAAGTAGAGGCCAAAAAATACATAGTTTGAGTACTTCATGCATGAACCGGCACATGGACATGAAGCATAAGTTGCAGTGGGAAGCTCAGTGTGCTACAATGCGGCCTAGCCGGCCGGGCCAACCACCGTCTGCCATATCTTGTGCATCCGCGGCCTCTTCATCCTCTGTGACTGGGGGGACAGCAGTCACACCTGTTTTGGGGCGCAGACCTGCCACCTCTTTACTAGTGTTGAGCCACCCCCGTAGTGTTCGAGTCCGGTTCGGTTCGTCGAACACTCGTGTGTTCGCCGAACTGTTCGCCGAACTGTTCGTCGAACACCTTCGAACACCGTTAAAACCAATGGCAGGAAAACAAAAACACATAGAAACACATAGAAAACACCTTCAAAGGTGTCCAAAAGCTGACAAACTGCTCAGAAGACATAACTAACACATGGAAAAGTGACAAGTACATATAGTCATGCGAAAATAAAAGAGGTGGAGGAGTAAAAGGAGGGGGAGACACAGATATAGGCATGTCATGCCCTTCTAAAATCCAAAAAGTGAGAAGCCGACACGGCCAGTCCGCTCCTGCCCGTGCCACCTCTGTGTCGCCGGGTTTGTGCCAGAGCCGCGGTGAACCCTGATGGCCAGCCCCCCTCTCCCAATACTGGTGCCTGTCCGCTGGTGGGTCGAGCGAGCCCCCCTGTGGTGGAGGCAGCTCTAAGCTTTTTAATTTAAATTGTCTCTCTAATTTGAATGAATACACTTTAAATCCATTTACAAGGATCTATTGGAGGGCAAGTCTCATGCCAGCAGCCGCGTAATTCCAGCTCCAGTAGCGTCCACTAAAGCTGCTGCAGTTAAAAAGCTTTTATAAGGATCGAGCTCGGCTGTCCACCGCAAGGCATCCTACTGCCAGTCCCAGCCCCTATGCCTTGGGGTGCCTCCTGATGCTCTTCACTGAGTATCCCGTGGTCCCGAAGCATTTCCTTTGAAAAAATGAAGTGTCCAAACTACAGGTGGTGTAGCTTGCTTAACAGCCGGGATAATCCGCTGACTAGCAGACCCTGCTACTAGGCACAAAGTATTTCCTGGGCTAGATGCAGTTAAAAATTTGTAATTAGATACTCTCGTTGGATGCTGAGAAAGCATTCCATAGAGTCTCCTGGCACGCCATATATGATTCTCTTAAAAAGCTTGGGGTAGGGGTCTAGGGGACCCTTTTATAGCCAAAATCACGGCCCTGTATCGCAATACGTCACCTAGGCTGAAGATAAATGGAACTGTAGCACCCTGAGGGCTCGGTTGCTACAGAGGTATTGCACCTCACCCAGAGGTGTGATATCTCACTCTCAGGTAAGGATGTAGTGTGGATCAGGACCCGACACCTGCATGCATTACACCACATTGCCGTGGGGCAGGGCGACCAATATGCCCCTGAGATGGGCACGACAGTCCCTGTCCCTGGCTGGAGTGGGGGGAGGGAACACTGAGGAAGGGGAACCCTGTAGTGCAGGAGCAGGGAGGAAGCAGTTCCTGGGTGCATTGAGAAGGGAGTATAAAAGGTGGGCACCATCTTAGTTCAGTGCAGAGAAGTCTGAGCAGAAGTGGCAGGGAGCAGGGGCTCTGCATGAGCTCTGCTCCGGAGGCGGGCCTAGTAACAGAGGCCCAGGCCTGGAAGAGGGAGAAGGAAGGAAGAGGAGCGGAGAAGGCTCCAGGAACGAGGAACGAAGGGATCTCAGGGGTGCGGACGGGCGAGTCGCCACCGCACGCCAGAATCCACCTGCGTGGAGGGGTCAGGCCAAAGGGGGAGACCGGTCCCCGAAACTAGTGGAGGCAGGAAACGACCCTCAGCTAGAAACAGGAGGCTGTGACATTTTATGTGGCGCAGCCGCTCGCTACACCCGCTAGGAAGGCACCACATAGGGTCAGGGAAACTGGCGCCAAGTTTACCAAGAGGAGGCCCGAGGCAGCCGGACAGAAGGGTTGGTAAGAAAGGCCAGATAAAGGACACACAAAGGGGGTCCTGTGAAGCGCTCCAAAGTTTTCTGGGAGTTGTCTGAGCCCCTCACCTGGTGAGCAAAGTACGACGTGGGCAGCCGTTACCTGCAGACGTGGTCTGGATAATAAGAACTGTGAGTAAAGGCCCTGGACTGCATCACTGACTCCGTGTCATTACTGCTGCTGCCCTGCACCATCACCCCCATCCTCCGCAAACACTGCCCTGAGGCTATACTCCTCCCGTGGGGAGTTATGCTACGCTCTGCTGCACCCACAACACCAGCCTGAGCGGTCTGCCCTGGAGCGGCGGTTCACTCTGACCGCAATCCACGGGTGGCGTAGTCGGACATTTAAACATCAAAACCACATAAATAGTTCCGCCACTGGTTTTACCGCCCTGAGCCACGGAACCGGGTTGCCGCCACGGAGACTACAACCACCAGCATCCACCAAAAAGGGTCCGGCTCCGGGTGTCCCAAGGCCCAGGGGGCGCGTCAGAACATTTTCATCACCTTTCACAATCACCAATGGGACAAGGCAGGGATGTTCTCTGTCCCCTCTCTTATACATCCTAGTGACGGAGCACCTGCTCTCATCAATTCGCCATAACCCCAATATTAGGTGGATTGAGGTGGGAGGCACCGAGTACAAGTGCTCTCTATTTGCTGATGATGTCCTAGTATATATCACTCAATCACATATATACATCCATGCTGTTATGGCTGAAATAGATCACTTTGTTACATGGTCAAATTTTAAAATCAATGCAGCGAAGTCTGAGGCCCTCGATGTCTCCCTCCCCAAATCCATATAGGATTCCATCCAGTCCAACTTTCCCTTTGCCTGGCCCTCACAGGGTATCAGATACTTAGGAATTCCTATTCATAGAGACCTCTCCCATCTATGTTATCTTAATTTTGGGCCCTTTATTGAACAACTCCATACAGACGACGGTTGGCAAGTTAGAACTGTAAGATTCACTACGTGAACCACTGGTGTTTTGTGGAAAAGCACATGTACACTGTGTTCCAAATTATTATGCAAAAAGTGTTTAGGAGTGATAAGGGAAGAATTTGTTTGTTTGTCAGTTAAACTAATTGATGGTGATGTGTGTCAGGGCTCTTTATATCACTGTAAGCAATTGCAGACACCAGTGCTAATTAGTTTGGCAGGTGTGTCCAATGAAAGGCAAGACTACTTAAGAAGGCTCTCTCACATTATTCAGCAGCCTACATTTTCTGCCAAAATGGGAAAGAAAAAGGATGTGTCGGCTGCTGAGAAGCAACAAATTGTGGAGTGTTTAGGTCAAGGCATGACTACAATCAACATTGTGTGATGATCAGGATGAAGTGTCTTGGCAATCAAGAAGTATGTAGCTGATTCACAGTACACACGTGTGCGTGCTGATAAGGGCAAATTGAGGACTCTTTCCTACAGGCAATTACGTCAGGTTGAAAGAGCAGCGGCAAAAAAGCCTTGTCATAGCAGCAGACAAGTTTTTGAAGCTGCTTGTGCCTCCATCGTCCCCCGAACAACAAGATGCAGGGTCCTTCAGAGGTTTGCAGCTGTGCATACGCCATCCTGTCGACCTCCTCTATCCACTTCACACAAGCAGAAACGGCTCCAGTGGGCCAAACATTACATGAAGACTGATTTCAAAACTGTTTTGTTCACGGATGAGTGCCGTGCAGCGCTCGATGGTCCAGATGGATGGAGTGGAGGATGGCTGGTTGATGGACACCCCACGCAAACACGGCTACAGCGCCAACAAGGAGGATGTGGAGTAATGTTTTGGGCTGGAATCATGGGGAGAGAGATTGTCGGCCCCTTTAGGATCCCTGAAGGCGCTAAAGATGAACTCCATAATGTATGTGGATTTTCTCAAACAGTACTTCCTGCCATGGTTCAAGAAGAAGAACCGTGTATTTCACAGCAAGATCATTTTTCTGCATGATAATGCACCATCTCATGCTGCACATAAAACATCTGCATCTCTGGCTGATATGGGCATAAAAGGGGACAAACTTATGGTGTGACCCCCATGCTCCCCTGACCTCTACCCCATTCAGAACCTTTGGAGCATCATTAAAAGGAGTGTCTATGATGGCGGGAGGCAGTTCACATCTAAGCAACAGCTCTGGGAGGGTATTCTGTCCTCATGCAAAACAATTGAAGCAGAAACCATCCAAAACCTGACAAATTCAATGGACGAGAGAGTTCAGAAGCTCCTTTCGAACAAGGGGTCCTATGTGAAAATGTAACATCACCTACAATAAAGTTTTGAGTTGAAAACTGTTTGATTTCAGTTTCTAACAACCTGCTAATGCTTATAATTTCAAAAATGACCATTTTTTTGGTCTTTATTAAAATGAAAAGGTTGATCGAAAAGTTTGGGGGATCTAAGAGTGTGGCAACCCAGTAGTCATGATTACTTCGAATTCTGACAATATGAGGGTCATGCTGCAGGTAGTGCAGCAAGAAGGCACTTATGTGTCTTGCGCATCTCGGAGCCCCAAAATTATTTTCCGGGCTAGATGCAGCTAAAAATTATTTTTAATTTTAAATCTGGTGGAGCTTATTATAGATGGCCTAATAGGATCAGTGCTGCACACTGCTACAAAGCCCAAATTATTTTCCAGTCAAGATACAGATAAACATGATTAGTAATTTGAAAGCTTAAAACGGTTGGTAGGGTGATTTTAACCAATCATCAAGCTTTTACTCTCCCCAGGATGACACAGGGGTAGAAAAGTCGTTTCGGATCCATGATTTGTTCATCTTTATGAACGTGAGTCTGTCTACATTATCAGTGGAGAGCCGCGTGCGCTTATCTGTCAGCACACCACCAGCAGCGCTGAACACACGTTCAGACAGAACGCTGGCTGCGGGGCATGACAAGATCTCCAAGGCGTAAGTGGCTAGCTCCGGCCATTTATCCAGATTGGAAGCCCAAAAAGAGCAAGGGTCCAGTGACACAGTCGTGGCTTCAATGTTTACTTGGAGATACTCCTGTACCATCGTCTCTAGGCGTTGACTATGTGTCAGACTTCTTGTCTCCTGTGGCCTTGCAAAGGATGGGCTAAAAAAGGGGTGAAATGATTCCGCAAAATTGATGTTACCAGCAGATACTGTGGTTCTGTTACGGTTTGAGTGCTGAACACTTGACGGTCCCACGGTTGGCAAGTTGGAACTGTGAGATTCACTACGTGCACCACTGGTATTTTGTGGAAAAGCACATGTAAGATTCTGCAACAGTCTCTGCTGATACTCCTGCATGCGTGCATCCCTTTCTATGGCAGGAATAATTTCTGCAAATTTACTTTTGTACCGGGGATCTAACAGTGTGGCAACCCAGTAGTCAGGATTATTTCTAATTCTCACAATTCGAGGGTCATGTTGCAGGTAGTGCAGCAAGAAGGCACTCATGTGTGTTGCGCATCCAGGAGCACCAAGTCCCTGTTGTGTTGGTGGCGAGGTAACAATCATGCTTCCTTCCTCTGTCCTCTCCCCCCAACCTCGCACAACAGAAATGTGATCAAGGTCTCCCTCATCTGATGAGTCTTCCATCAGTTCGTCCTCCACTTCTTCCTGGGCTCCTGCACCTTCCTCACTAGTTTGGCTGCTACCATGCGCCCTGGTAAAACCATCTCCCCCACCCTCACATGCCTGCCGCCTTGGTGCTGCCGACCGTCTGGACCTTGCAGATGTTAGCCCTTCCGCATACAACTCCTCCTCCTCTACTTCCTCCACCTCCTCTTGTGCCACCACCTGACTCCGAATTCTGTTTAACATGTGCTCCAGCATGTAAATCACCGGAATAGTCATGCTGATAATGGCATCGTCAGCACTAAACATCTTCGTCGCCATTTCAAAACTGTGCAGAAGGGTGCATAGGTCCCTGATCTGAGACCACTCCTCCAGCGTGATTTGCCCCACCTCTGAATCTCGTTGGCCCAGGCTATACGTCAGAACGTATTGCACCAGGGCTTGTCGGTGCTGCCACAGTCGCTGCAACATGTGCAGAGTTGAATTCCACCGGGTAGGCACATCGCATTTTAGCCGGTGAAGTGGCAGGCCCAACGACTTCTGTAGAGATGTAAGTCGCTGAGCTGCGGGATGCGAACGGCGGAAGTGAGCACACAGCGACCGTGCCCTCTGCAGAAGGCCATCTAGTCTGGGATAGTGGGCTAAAAATTGCTGGACAACCAGGTTCAACACGTGAGCCATACAAGGCACGTGTGTGACATTGCCCCGGCGAAGGGCTGCACCCAGGTTTGCAGCATTGTCGCACACGGCCTTCCCTGGTTTCAGGTCCAGTGGAGACAACCATTCATGAAATTGGTTCTCCAGAGCTGACCACAACTCCTCAGCTGTGTGACTCACATTTCCCAGACATTTCAATGTAAAAACCGCCTGATGACGTTGAGCCCTACTGCCAGCATAGTAAGGAGGTGTGCAGGATCCCTTCTGCGCAGTTAGAAAGCTTGTGGCATGACCAGACAGGCTTTGGGTGCAGGTGGAAGACCGAGAGGAGGTTGAGGAGGCAGAAGCAGTGGAGGAACTTTGACATAAAGAGGATTGACGCACAACTCGTGGGGACGGCAAGACTTGGACAGCAGCCCCTTGTCCTGCTGTCACCATAGTTACCCAGTGCCCAGTCAGCGACATGTAACGCCCCTGTCCATGCCTACTCGTCCAAGTGTCTGTGGTGAAATGCACCCTGTCACACACAGAGTTTCTCAAAGAAGCGGTGATGTTGTGTGCGACATGCTGGTGGAGCGCAGGCACACCTTTCTTTGAGAAGTAGTGCCAACTGGGCATCTGGTACTGGGGCACTGCGACGGACATAAGGTCTCGAAAATCCTCTGTGTCCACCAGGCGGAAAGGCAGCATTTCTGTAGCCAAGAGCTTGCAGATGGTGAAATTCAACCTCTTAGCTTTCTCATGGCTAGGAGGAAATGGTCTTTTACTTGTCCACATCTGAGGGACCGAGGGCTGGCTATTGTGCTTAGACGGGGTTGATAAGGGTGTCCCCGGCAAACTGCCGGTCTGTGAGGAAGATGCAGGCGGACATGTTAGGTTGCCTTGATCCAAAGGTGGTGCTATCGATGTCGGACAGCGCTCAACACCAGCTGCTGTTACCACCTCCAAAGAAAATGATGACCTGCCAATCACGCTGGCTGTTGCGGGTAAAGAGGTGGCAGGTCTGCGCCCCAAAACAGGTGTGACTGCTGTCCCCCCAGTCACAGAGGATGAAGAGGCCGCGGATGCACAAGATATGGCAGACGGTGGTTGGCCCGGCCGGCTAGGCCGCATTGTAGCACACTGAGCTTCCCACTGCAACTTATGCTTCATGTCCATGTGCCGGTTCATGCATGAAGTACTCAAACTATGTATTTTTTGGCCTCTACTTAGCTTTTGCTGACAAATATTACAGATAACACGAGTTGGGTCATCTTTATCGATCTGAAAAAATGCCCAGGCTATGCAAGGCTTAGCACCCATGCGACCTGAAGAGCCACCACGACTTGTGGTGAGAGGCAGAGTTGTGTTTGAGGATGCAGTTGTTGACGTGCTTCCAGTACTACGTCTCTGTCCAGGAAGGCGCAACCTGACCTCGTCGTCACTAGCATCTTCCTCCACCTCCTCTGCTGACCTCATCTCTTGGCTGACTGTGGGTTGACAGTAAGTGGGATCTCCAACCTCATCATCATCACCCTGTGTGTTATCACACCCGTCGTCCTCAGAGCCAACCTGTTCCTGCCCTGACAAAAAACTAAAGTTGTCGCTCCAATCAGGTATTTGAGTCTTATCATCGTCTTCCTCATTGTCTCCACCAACAGGAGTTACAGTTTGGGAATGAGGGTCTACATTATGGTCAGAACCTTCTGCATCTGGTCCTGGATCCGACTCATAAAGATTCTGGGCATCAGTGCAGATCATTTCCTCGTCTGGATTCACAGAAGCGCTGGAGTCGACCTCTGATTCCCAGGCTATAGTATGAGTAAACAGCTCTGCAGACTCAACCATCTGTTCTACCTCATACTCAGACGGGCAGCTGGAGATTTGGGAGCTGTGAGGAAGCAAGTGCGATTTGGGTGACACCTTTGAGGACTGGAGTATTTGTGATGTTGAAGTTGATGTGGAGGAGAGCCCACTTAAAGGAGCACTTGATATCCGTTGAAGCACCTGCTGTTTTTGTGCCTCATCTGGAATTTGTAGCGATTGGCGTGGCCGTAAGAAAGGGATCTTATCACATTGTCCGCTAAAAGAAGTAGACATTTTAGTTTGGCTGGAAGATGGTCTTTCTTCTGCAGATGTTACTGTTGCTTTAACACCTACCCCACAGACACAACCTTTTTTCCCCTTCCCAACACGCCTATTCCCCTTTCCACCAGCAGCAGGCCTTTTTCCACTCATTTTGGTGGTTAACTAATTCACAACTCTGAAAAAAACAATGGATGGTAACCGAGCAGAGCTAAGTGGCCAAACTGTGGTATTAGGCCAAAACTACTGGCTGGGTTAGATGCAGAAAAAAATATATTCAGTTTGCAACCTGATGGAGGTCAGTATAGATGGACTAATAGAGAAAGTCCGACACACTGCTACAAGGCCAAATATTTTTTCAGAGGTAGATGCAGAAAAAAATTATATTCAGTTTGCAACCTGATGGAGGTCTGTATAGATAGATTAATAGAACAAGACCCACACACAGCTAGAAGCCCAATATTTTTTCAGAGGTAGATGCAGAAAAAAATATATTCAGTTTGCAACCTGATGGAGGTCAGTATAGATGGACTAATACAACAAGTCCCACACACAGCTAGAAGCCCAATATTTTTTCAGAGGTAGATGCAGAAAAAAATATATTCAGTTTGCAACCTGATGGAGGTCAGTATAGATGGACTAATACAACAAGTCCCACACACAGCTAGAAGCCCAAATATTTTTTCAGAGGTACTGTAGATGCAGATAAAAATTATTTTTAATTTGCAACCTGATGGAGGTCAGTATAGATGGACTAATACAACAAGTCCCACACACAGCTAGAAGCCCAAATATTTTTTCAGAGGTACTGTAGATGCAGATAAAAATTATTTTTAATTTGCAACCTGATGGAGGTCAGTATAGATGGACTAATAGAGAAAGTCCGACACACTGCTACAAGGCCAAATATTTTTTCAGAGCTAGATGCAGAAAAAAATTATATTCAGTTTGCAACCTGATGGAGGTCAGTATAGATGGATTAATAGAACAAGACCCACACACAGCTAGAAGCCCAATATTTTTTCAGAGGTAGATGCAGAAAAAAATATATTCAGTTTGCAACCTGATGGAGGTCAGTATAGATGGACTAATACAACAAGTCCCACACACAGCTAGAAGCCCAAATATTTTTTCAGAGGTACTGTAGATGCAGATACAAATTATTTTTAATTTGCAACCTGATGGAGGTCAGTATAGATGGACTAATACAACAAGTCCCACACACAGCTAGAAGCCCAAATATTTTTTCAGAGGTAGATGCAGAAAAAAATATATTCAGTTTGCAACCTGATGGAGGTCAGTATAGATGGATTAATACAACAAGTCCCACACACAGCTAGAAGCCCAAATATTTTTTCAGAGGTACTGTAGATGCAGATAAAAATTAGTTTTAATTTGCAACCTGATGGAGGTCAGTATAGATGGACTAATACAACAAGTCCCACACACAGCTAGAAGCCCAAATATTTTTTCAGAGGTACTGTAGATGCAGATACAAATTATTTTTAATTTGCAACCTGATGGAGGTCAGTATAGATGGACTAATAGAGAAAGTCCGACACACTGCTAGAAGGCCAAATATTTTTTCAGAGCTAGATGCAGAAAAAAATTATATTCAGTTTGCAACCTGATGGAGGTCAGTATAGATGGATTAATAGAACAAGACCCACACACAGCTAGAAGCCCAATATTTTTTCAGAGATAGATGCAGAAAAAAATATATTCAGTTTGCAACCTGATGGAGGTCAGTATAGATGGATTAATAGAACAAGACCCACACACAGCTAGAAGCCCAATATTTTTTCAGAGGTACTGTAGATGCAGATACAAATTATTTTTAATTTGCAACCTGATGGAGGTCAGTATAGATGGACTAATACAACAAGTCTCACACACAGCTAGAAGACCAATATTTTTTCAGAGGTAGATGCAGAAAAAAATATATTCAGTTTGCAACCTGATGGAGGTCAGTATAGATGGACTAATACAACAAGTCCCACACACAGTTAGAAGCCCAAATATTTTTTCAGAGGTAATGTAGATGCAGATAAAAATTAGTTTTAATTTGCAACCTGATGGAGGTCAGTATAGATGGACTAATACAACAAGTCCCACACACAGCTAGAAGCCCAAATATTTTTTCAGAGGTACTGTAGATGCAGATACAAATTATTTTTAATTTGCAACCTGATGGAGGTCAGTATAGATGGACTAATACAACAAGTCCCACACACAGCTAGAAGCCCAAATATTTTTTCAGAGGTAGATGCAGAAAAAAATATATTCAGTTTGCAACCTGATGGAGGTCAGTATAGATGGACTAATACAACAAGTCCCACACACAGCTAGAAGCCCAAATATTTTTTCAGAGGTACTGTAGATGCAGATACAAATTATTTTTAATTTGCAACCTGATGGAGGTCAGTATAGATGGACTAATACAACAAGTCCCACACACAGCTAGAAGCCCAAATATTTTTTCAGAGGTACTGTAGATGCAGATAAAAATTATTTTTAATTTGCAACCTGATGGAGGTCAGTTTAGATGGACTAATAGAGAAAGTCCGACACACTGCTAGAAGGCCAAATATTTTTTCAGAGCTAGATGCAGAAAAAAATTATATTCAGTTTGCAACCTGATGGAGGTCAGTATAGATGGATTAATAGAACAAGACCCACACACAGCTAGAAGCCCAATATTTTTTCAGAGGTAGATGCAGAAAAAAATATATTCAGTTTGCAACCTGATGGAGGTCAGTATAGATGGACTAATACAACAAGTCCCACACACAGCTAGAAGCCCAAATATTTTTTCAGAGGTACTGTAGATGCAGATAAAAATTATTTTTAATTTGCAACCTGATGGAGGTCAGTATAGATGGACTAATACAACAAGTCCCACACACAGCTAGAAGCCCAAATATTTTTTTCAGAGGTACTGTAGATGCAGATACAAATTATTTTTAATTTGCAACCTGATGGAGGTCAGTATGGATGGACTAATAGAGAAAGTCCCACACACTGCTACAAGGCCAAATATTTTTTCAGAGGTAGATGCAGAAAAAAATTATATTCAGTTTGCAACCTGATGGAGGTCTGTATAGATGGATTAATAGAACAAGACCCACACACAGCTAGAAGCCCAATATTTTTTCAGAGGTAGATGCAGAAAAAAATATATTCAGTTTGCAACCTGATGGAGGTCAGTATAGATGGACTAATACAAGTCCCACACACAGTTAGAAGCCCAATATTTTTTCAGAGGTAGATGCAGAAAAAAATATATTCAGTTTGCAACCTGATGGAGGTCAGTATAGATGGACTAATACAACAAGTCCCACACACAGCTAGAAGCCCAAATATTTTTTCAGAGGTACTGTAGATGCAGATACAAATTATTTTTAATTTGCAACCTGATGGAGGTCAGTATAGATGGACTAATAGAGAAAGTCCGACACACTGCTAGAAGGCCAAATATTTTTTCAGAGCTAGATGCAGAAAAAAATTATATTCAGTTTGCAACCTGATGGAGGTCAGTATAGATGGATTAATAGAACAAGACCCACACACAGCTAGAAGCCAAATATTTTTTCAGAGGTAGATGCAGAAAAAAATATATTCAGTTTGCAACCTGATGGAGGTCAGTATAGATGGACGAATACAACAAGTCCCACACACAGCTAGAAGCCCAAATATTTTTTCAGAGGTACTGTAGATGCAGATAAAAATTATTTTTAATTTGCAACCTGATGGAGGTCAGTATAGATGGACTAATACAACAAGTCCCACACACAGCTAGAAGCCCAAATACTTTTTCAGAGGTACTGTAGATGCAGATACAAATTATTTTTAATTTCCAATCTGATGGAGGTCAGTATAGATGGACTAATAGAGAAAGTCCCACACACTGCTACAAGGCCAAATATTTTTTCAGAGGTAGATGCAGAAAAAAATTATATTCAGTTTGCAACCTGATGGAGGTCTGTATAGATGGATTAATAGAACAAGACCCACACACAGCTAGAAGCCCAATATTTTTTCAGAGGTAGATGCAGAAAAAAATATATTCAGTTTGCAACCTGATGGAGGTCAGTATAGATGGACTAATACAACAAGTCCCACACACAGTTAGAAGCCCAATATTTTTTCAGAGGTAGATGCAGAAAAAAATATATTCAGTTTGCAACCTGATGGAGGTCAGTATAGATGGACTAATACAACAAGTCCCACACACAGCTAGAAGCCCAAATATTTTTTCAGAGGTACTGTAGATGCAGATACAAATTATTTTTAATTTGCAACCTGATGGAGGTCAGTATAGATGGACTAATACAACAAGTCCCACACACAGCTAGGAGCCCAAATATTTTTTCAGAGGTACTGTAGATGCAGATAAAAATTATTTTTAATTTGCAACCTGATGGAGGTCAGTATAGATGGACTAATAGAGAAAGTCCGACACACTGCTAGAAGGTCAAATATTTTTTCAGAGCTAGATGCAGAAAAAAATTATATTCAGTTTGCAACCTGATGGAGGTCAGTATAGATGGATTAATAGAACAAGACCCACACACAGCTAGAAGCCCAAATATTTTTTCAGAGGTAGATGCAGAAAAAAATATATTCAGTTTGCAACCTGATGGAGGTCAGTATAGATGGACTAATACAACAAGTCCCACACACAGCTAGAAGCCCAAATATTTTTTCAGAGGTACTGTAGATGCAGATACAAATTATTTTTAATTTGCAACCTGATGGAGGTCAGTATAGATGGACTAATACAACAAGTCCCACACACAGCTAGAAGCCCAAATATTTTTTCAGAGGTACTGTAGATGCAGATAAAAATTATTTTTAATTTGCAACCTGATGGAGGTCAGTTTAGATGGACTAATAGAGAAAGTCCGACACACTGCTAGAAGGCCAAATATTTTTTCAGAGCTAGATGCAGAAAAAAATTATATTCAGTTTGCAACCTGATGGAGGTCAGTATAGATGGATTAATAGAACAAGACCCACACACAGCTAGAAGCCCAATATTTTTTCAGAGGTAGATGCAGAAAAAAATATATTCAGTTTGCAACCTGATGGAGGTCAGTATAGATGGACTAATACAACAAGTCCCACACACAGCTAGAAGCCCAAATATTTTTTCAGAGGTACTGTAGATGCAGATAAAAATTATTTTTAATTTGCAACCTGATGGAGGTCAGTATAGATGGACTAATACAACAAGTCCCACACACAGCTAGAAGCCCAAATATTTTTTTCAGAGGTACTGTAGATGCAGATACAAATTATTTTTAATTTGCAACCTGATGGAGGTCAGTATAGATGGACTAATAGAGAAAGTCCCACACACTGCTACAAGGCCAAATATTTTTTCAGAGGTAGATGCAGAAAAAAATTATATTCAGTTTGCAACCTGATGGAGGTCTGTATAGATGGATTAATAGAACAAGACCCACACACAGGTAGAAGCCCAATATTTTTTCAGAGGTAGATGCAGAAAAAAATATATTCAGTTTGCAACCTGATGGAGGTCAGTATAGATGGACTAATACAACAAGTCCCACACACAGTTAGAAGCCCAATATTTTTTCAGAGGTAGATGCAGAAAAAAATATATTCAGTTTGCAACCTGATGGAGGTCAGTATAGATGGATTAATAGAACAAGACCCACACACAGCTAGAAGCCAAATATTTTTTCAGAGGTAGATGCAGAAAAAAATATATTCAGTTTGCAACCTGATGGAGGTCAGTATAGATGGACGAATACAACAAGTCCCACACACAGCTAGAAGCCCAAATATTTTTTCAGAGGTACTGTAGATGCAGATAAAAATTATTTTTAATTTGCAACCTGATGGAGGTCAGTATAGATGGACTAATACAACAAGTCCCACACACAGCTAGAAGCCCAAATACTTTTTCAGAGGTACTGTAGATGCAGATACAAATTATTTTTAATTTCCAATCTGATGGAGGTCAGTATAGATGGACTAATAGAGAAAGTCCCACACACTGCTACAAGGCCAAATATTTTTTCAGAGGTAGATGCAGAAAAAAATTATATTCAGTTTGCAACCTGATGGAGGTCTGTATAGATGGATTAATAGAACAAGACCCACACACAGCTAGAAGCCCAATATTTTTTCAGAGGTAGATGCAGAAAAAAATATATTCAGTTTGCAACCTGATGGAGGTCAGTATAGATGGACTAATACAACAAGTCCCACACACAGTTAGAAGCCCAATATTTTTTCAGAGGTAGATGCAGAAAAAAATATATTCAGTTTGCAACCTGATGGAGGTCAGTATAGATGGACTAATACAACAAGTCCCACACACAGCTAGAAGCCCAAATATTTTTTCAGAGGTACTGTAGATGCAGATACAAATTATTTTTAATTTGCAACCTGATGGAGGTCAGTATAGATGGACTAATACAACAAGTCCCACACACAGCTAGGAGCCCAAATATTTTTTCAGAGGTACTGTAGATGCAGATAAAAATTATTTTTAATTTGCAACCTGATGGAGGTCAGTATAGATGGACTAATAGAGAAAGTCCGACACACTGCTAGAAGGTCAAATATTTTTTCAGAGCTAGATGCAGAAAAAAATTATATTCAGTTTGCAACCTGATGGAGGTCAGTATAGATGGATTAATAGAACAAGACCCACACACAGCTAGAAGCCCAAATATTTTTTCAGAGGTAGATGCAGAAAAAAATATATTCAGTTTGCAACCTGATGGAGGTCAGTATAGATGGACTAATACAACAAGTCCCACACACAGCTAGAAGCCCAAATATTTTTTCAGAGGTACTGTAGATGCAGATACAAATTATTTTTAATTTGCAACCTGATGGAGGTCAGTATAGATGGACTAATACAACAAGTCCCACACACAGCTAGAAGCCCAAATATTTTTTCAGAGGTACTGTAGATGCAGATAAAAATTATTTTTAATTTGCAACCTGATGGAGGTCAGTTTAGATGGACTAATAGAGAAAGTCCGACACACTGCTAGAAGGCCAAATATTTTTTCAGAGCTAGATGCAGAAAAAAATTATATTCAGTTTGCAACCTGATGGAGGTCAGTATAGATGGATTAATAGAACAAGACCCACACACAGCTAGAAGCCCAATATTTTTTCAGAGGTAGATGCAGAAAAAAATATATTCAGTTTGCAACCTGATGGAGGTCAGTATAGATGGACTAATACAACAAGTCCCACACACAGCTAGAAGCCCAAATATTTTTTCAGAGGTACTGTAGATGCAGATAAAAATTATTTTTAATTTGCAACCTGATGGAGGTCAGTATAGATGGACTAATACAACAAGTCCCACACACAGCTAGAAGCCCAAATATTTTTTTCAGAGGTACTGTAGATGCAGATACAAATTATTTTTAATTTGCAACCTGATGGAGGTCAGTATAGATGGACTAATAGAGAAAGTCCCACACACTGCTACAAGGCCAAATATTTTTTCAGAGGTAGATGCAGAAAAAAATTATATTCAGTTTGCAACCTGATGGAGGTCTGTATAGATGGATTAATAGAACAAGACCCACACACAGGTAGAAGCCCAATATTTTTTCAGAGGTAGATGCAGAAAAAAATATATTCAGTTTGCAACCTGATGGAGGTCAGTATAGATGGACTAATACAACAAGTCCCACACACAGTTAGAAGCCCAATATTTTTTCAGAGGTAGATGCAGAAAAAAATATATTCAGTTTGCAACCTGATGGAGGTCAGTATAGATGGACTAATACAACAAGTCCCACACACAGCTAGAAGCCCAAATATTTTTTCAGAGGTACTGTAGATGCAGATAAAAATTATTTTTAATTTGCAACCTGATGGAGGTCAGTATAGATGGACTAATACAACAAGTCCCACACACAGCTAGGAGCCCAAATATTTTTTCAGAGGTACTGTAGATGCAGATAAAAATTATTTTTAATTTGCAACCTGATGGAGGTCAGTATAGATGGACTAATAGAGAAAGTCCGACACACTGCTAGAAGGTCAAATATTTTTTCAGAGCTAGATGCAGAAAAAAATTATATTCAGTTTGCAACCTGATGGAGGTCAGTATAGATGGATTAATAGAACAAGACCCACACACAGCTAGAAGCCCAAATATTTTTTCAGAGGTAGATGCAGAAAAAAATATATTCAGTTTGCAACCTGATGGAGGTCAGTATAGATGGACTAATACAACAAGTCCCACACACAGCTAGAAGCCCAAATATTTTTTCAGAGGTACTGTAGATGCAGATACAAATTATTTTTAATTTGCAACCTGATGGAGGTCAGTATAGATGGACTAATACAACAAGTCCCACACACAGCTAGAAGCCCAAATATTTTTTCAGAGGTAGATGCAGAAAAAAATATATTCAGTTTGCAACCTGATGGAGGTCAGTATAGATGGATTAATACAACAAGTCCCACACACAGCTAGAAGCCCAAATATTTTTTCAGAGGTACTGTAGATGCAGATAAAAATTAGTTTTAATTTGCAACCTGATGGAGGTCAGTATAGATGGACTAATACAACAAGTCCCACACACAGCTAGAAGCCCAAATATTTTTTCAGAGGTACTGTAGATGCAGATACAAATTATTTTTAATTTGCAACCTGATGGAGGTCAGTATAGATGGACTAATAGAGAAAGTCCGACACACTGCTAGAAGGCCAAATATTTTTTCAGAGCTAGATGCAGAAAAAAATTATATTCAGTTTGCAACCTGATGGAGGTCAGTATAGATGGATTAATAGAACAAGACCCACACACAGCTAGAAGCCCAATATTTTTTCAGAGATAGATGCAGAAAAAAACATATTCAGTTTGCAACCTGATGGAGGTCAGTATAGATGGATTAATAGAACAAGACCCACACACAGCTAGAAGCCCAATATTTTTTCAGAGGTACTGTAGATGCAGATACAAATTATTTTTAATTTGCAACCTGATGGAGGTCAGTATAGATGGACTAATACAACAAGTCTCACACACAGCTAGAAGACCAATATTTTTTCAGAGGTAGATGCAGAAAAAAATATATTCAGTTTGCAACCTGATGGAGGTCAGTATAGATGGACTAATACAACAAGTCCCACACACAGCTAGAAGCCCAAATATTTTTTCAGAGGTAATGTAGATGCAGATAAAAATTAGTTTTAATTTGCAACCTGATGGAGGTCAGTATAGATGGACTAATACAACAAGTCCCACACACAGCTAGAAGCCCAAATATTTTTTCAGAGGTACTGTAGATGCAGATACAAATTATTTTTAATTTGCAACCTGATGGAGGTCAGTATAGATGGACTAATACAACAAGTCCCACACACAGCTAGAAGCCCAAATATTTTTTCAGAGGTAGATGCAGAAAAAAATATATTCAGTTTGCAACCTGATGGAGGTCAGTATAGATGGACTAATACAACAAGTCCCACACACAGCTAGAAGCCCAAATATTTTTTCAGAGGTACTGTAGATGCAGATACAAATTATTTTTAATTTGCAACCTGATGGAGGTCAGTATAGATGGACTAATACAACAAGTCCCACACACAGCTAGAAGCCCAAATATTTTTTCAGAGGTACTGTAGATGCAGATAAAAATTATTTTTAATTTGCAACCTGATGGAGGTCAGTTTAGATGGACTAATAGAGAAAGTCCGACACACTGCTAGAAGGCCAAATATTTTTTCAGAGCTAGATGCAGAAAAAAATTATATTCAGTTTGCAACCTGATGGAGGTCAGTATAGATGGATTAATAGAACAAGACCCACACACAGCTAGAAGCCCAATATTTTTTCAGAGGTAGATGCAGAAAAAAATATATTCAGTTTGCAACCTGATGGAGGTCAGTATAGATGGACTAATACAACAAGTCCCACACACAGCTAGAAGCCCAAATATTTTTTCAGAGGTACTGTAGATGCAGATAAAAATTATTTTTAATTTGCAACCTGATGGAGGTCAGTATAGATGGACTAATACAACAAGTCCCACACACAGCTAGAAGCCCAAATATTTTTTTCAGAGGTACTGTAGATGCAGATACAAATTATTTTTAATTTGCAACCTGATGGAGGTCAGTATGGATGGACTAATAGAGAAAGTCCCACACACTGCTACAAGGCCAAATATTTTTTCAGAGGTAGATGCAGAAAAAAATTATATTCAGTTTGCAACCTGATGGAGGTCTGTATAGATGGATTAATAGAACAAGACCCACACACAGCTAGAAGCCCAATATTTTTTCAGAGGTAGATGCAGAAAAAAATATATTCAGTTTGCAACCTGATGGAGGTCAGTATAGATGGACTAATACAACAAGTCCCACACACAGTTAGAAGCCCAATATTTTTTCAGAGGTAGATGCAGAAAAAAATATATTCAGTTTGCAACCTGATGGAGGTCAGTATAGATGGACTAATACAACAAGTCCCACACACAGCTAGAAGCCCAAATATTTTTTCAGAGGTACTGTAGATGCAGATACAAATTATTTTTAATTTGCAACCTGATGGAGGTCAGTATAGATGGACTAATAGAGAAAGTCCGACACACTGCTAGAAGGCCAAATATTTTTTCAGAGCTAGATGCAGAAAAAAATTATATTCAGTTTGCAACCTGATGGAGGTCAGTATAGATGGATTAATAGAACAAGACCCACACACAGCTAGAAGCCAAATATTTTTTCAGAGGTAGATGCAGAAAAAAATATATTCAGTTTGCAACCTGATGGAGGTCAGTATAGATGGACGAATACAACAAGTCCCACACACAGCTAGAAGCCCAAATATTTTTTCAGAGGTACTGTAGATGCAGATAAAAATTATTTTTAATTTGCAACCTGATGGAGGTCAGTATAGATGGACTAATACAACAAGTCCCACACACAGCTAGAAGCCCAAATACTTTTTCAGAGGTACTGTAGATGCAGATACAAATTATTTTTAATTTCCAACCTGATGGAGGTCAGTATAGATGGACTAATAGAGAAAGTCCCACACACTGCTACAAGGCCAAATATTTTTTCAGAGGTAGATGCAGAAAAAAATTATATTCAGTTTGCAACCTGATGGAGGTCTGTATAGATGGATTAATAGAACAAGACCCACACACAGCTAGAAGCCCAATATTTTTTCAGAGGTAGATGCAGAAAAAAATATATTCAGTTTGCAACCTGATGGAGGTCAGTATAGATGGACTAATACAACAAGTCCCACACACAGTTAGAAGCCCAATATTTTTTCAGAGGTAGATGCAGAAAAAAATATATTCAGTTTGCAACCTGATGGAGGTCAGTATAGATGGACTAATACAACAAGTCCCACACACAGCTAGAAGCCCAAATATTTTTTCAGAGGTACTGTAGATGCAGATACAAATTATTTTTAATTTGCAACCTGATGGAGGTCAGTATAGATGGACTAATACAACAAGTCCCACACACAGCTAGGAGCCCAAATATTTTTTCAGAGGTACTGTAGATGCAGATAAAAATTATTTTTAATTTGCAACCTGATGGAGGTCAGTATAGATGGACTAATAGAGAAAGTCCGACACACTGCTAGAAGGTCAAATATTTTTTCAGAGCTAGATGCAGAAAAAAATTATATTCAGTTTGCAACCTGATGGAGGTCAGTATAGATGGATTAATAGAACAAGACCCACACACAGCTAGAAGCCCAAATATTTTTTCAGAGGTAGATGCAGAAAAAAATATATTCAGTTTGCAACCTGATGGAGGTCAGTATAGATGGACTAATACAACAAGTCCCACACACAGCTAGAAGCCCAAATATTTTTTCAGAGGTACTGTAGATGCAGATACAAATTATTTTTAATTTGCAACCTGATGGAGGTCAGTATAGATGGACTAATACAACAAGTCCCACACACAGCTAGAAGCCCAAATATTTTTTCAGAGGTACTGTAGATGCAGATAAAAATTATTTTTAATTTGCAACCTGATGGAGGTCAGTTTAGATGGACTAATAGAGAAAGTCCGACACACTGCTAGAAGGCCAAATATTTTTTCAGAGCTAGATGCAGAAAAAAATTATATTCAGTTTGCAACCTGATGGAGGTCAGTATAGATGGATTAATAGAACAAGACCCACACACAGCTAGAAGCCCAATATTTTTTCAGAGGTAGATGCAGAAAAAAATATATTCAGTTTGCAACCTGATGGAGGTCAGTATAGATGGACTAATACAACAAGTCCCACACACAGCTAGAAGCCCAAATATTTTTTCAGAGGTACTGTAGATGCAGATAAAAATTATTTTTAATTTGCAACCTGATGGAGGTCAGTATAGATGGACTAATACAACAAGTCCCACACACAGCTAGAAGCCCAAATATTTTTTTCAGAGGTACTGTAGATGCAGATACAAATTATTTTTAATTTGCAACCTGATGGAGGTCAGTATAGATGGACTAATAGAGAAAGTCCCACACACTGCTACAAGGCCAAATATTTTTTCAGAGGTAGATGCAGAAAAAAATTATATTCAGTTTGCAACCTGATGGAGGTCTGTATAGATGGATTAATAGAACAAGACCCACACACAGCTAGAAGCCCAATATTTTTTCAGAGGTAGATGCAGAAAAAAATATATTCAGTTTGCAACCTGATGGAGGTCAGTATAGATGGACTAATACAACAAGTCCCACACACAGTTAGAAGCCCAATATTTTTTCAGAGGTAGATGCAGAAAAAAATATATTCAGTTTGCAACCTGATGGAGGTCAGTATAGATGGACTAATACAACAAGTCCCACACACAGCTAGAAGCCCAAATATTTTTTCAGAGGTACTGTAGATGCAGATACAAATTATTTTTAATTTGCAACCTGATGGAGGTCAGTATAGATGGACTAATAGAGAAAGTCCGACACACTGCTAGAAGGCCAAATATTTTTTCAGAGCTAGATGCAGAAAAAAATTATATTCAGTTTGCAACCTGATGGAGGTCAGTATAGATGGATTAATAGAACAAGACCCACACACAGCTAGAAGCCAAATATTTTTTCAGAGGTAGATGCAGAAAAAAATATATTCAGTTTGCAACCTGATGGAGGTCAGTATAGATGGACGAATACAACAAGTCCCACACACAGCTAGAAGCCCAAATATTTTTTCAGAGGTACTGTAGATGCAGATAAAAATTATTTTTAATTTGCAACCTGATGGAGGTCAGTATAGATGGACTAATACAACAAGTCCCACACACAGCTAGAAGCCCAAATACTTTTTCAGAGGTACTGTAGATGCAGATACAAATTATTTTTAATTTCCAACCTGATGGAGGTCAGTATAGATGGACTAATAGAGAAAGTCCCACACACTGCTACAAGGCCAAATATTTTTTCAGAGGTAGATGCAGAAAAAAATTATATTCAGTTTGCAACCTGATGGAGGTCTGTATAGATGGATTAATAGAACAAGACCCACACACAGCTAGAAGCCCAATATTTTTTCAGAGGTAGATGCAGAAAAAAATATATTCAGTTTGCAACCTGATGGAGGTCAGTATAGATGGACTAATACAACAAGTCCCACACACAGTTAGAAGCCCAATATTTTTTCAGAGGTAGATGCAGAAAAAAATATATTCAGTTTGCAACCTGATGGAGGTCAGTATAGATGGACTAATACAACAAGTCCCACACACAGCTAGAAGCCCAAATATTTTTTCAGAGGTACTGTAGATGCAGATACAAATTATTTTTAATTTGCAACCTGATGGAGGTCAGTATAGATGGACTAATACAACAAGTCCCACACACAGCTAGGAGCCCAAATATTTTTTCAGAGGTACTGTAGATGCAGATAAAAATTATTTTTAATTTGCAACCTGATGGAGGTCAGTATAGATGGACTAATAGAGAAAGTCCGACACACTGCTAGAAGGTCAAATATTTTTTCAGAGCTAGATGCAGAAAAAAATTATATTCAGTTTGCAACCTGATGGAGGTCAGTATAGATGGATTAATAGAACAAGACCCACACACAGCTAGAAGCCCAAATATTTTTTCAGAGGTAGATGCAGAAAAAAATATATTCAGTTTGCAACCTGATGGAGGTCAGTATAGATGGACTAATACAACAAGTCCCACACACAGCTAGAAGCCCAAATATTTTTTCAGAGGTACTGTAGATGCAGATACAAATTATTTTTAATTTGCAACCTGATGGAGGTCAGTATAGATGGACTAATACAACAAGTCCCACACACAGCTAGAAGCCCAAATATTTTTTCAGAGGTACTGTAGATGCAGATAAAAATTATTTTTAATTTGCAACCTGATGGAGGTCAGTTTAGATGGACTAATAGAGAAAGTCCGACACACTGCTAGAAGGCCAAATATTTTTTCAGAGCTAGATGCAGAAAAAAATTATATTCAGTTTGCAACCTGATGGAGGTCAGTATAGATGGATTAATAGAACAAGACCCACACACAGCTAGAAGCCCAATATTTTTTCAGAGGTAGATGCAGAAAAAAATATATTCAGTTTGCAACCTGATGGAGGTCAGTATAGATGGACTAATACAACAAGTCCCACACACAGCTAGAAGCCCAAATATTTTTTCAGAGGTACTGTAGATGCAGATAAAAATTATTTTTAATTTGCAACCTGATGGAGGTCAGTATAGATGGACTAATACAACAAGTCCCACACACAGCTAGAAGCCCAAATATTTTTTTCAGAGGTACTGTAGATGCAGATACAAATTATTTTTAATTTGCAACCTGATGGAGGTCAGTATAGATGGACTAATAGAGAAAGTCCCACACACTGCTACAAGGCCAAATATTTTTTCAGAGGTAGATGCAGAAAAAAATTATATTCAGTTTGCAACCTGATGGAGGTCTGTATAGATGGATTAATAGAACAAGACCCACACACAGGTAGAAGCCCAATATTTTTTCAGAGGTAGATGCAGAAAAAAATATATTCAGTTTGCAACCTGATGGAGGTCAGTATAGATGGACTAATACAACAAGTCCCACACACAGTTAGAAGCCCAATATTTTTTCAGAGGTAGATGCAGAAAAAAATATATTCAGTCTGCAACCTGATGGAGGTCAGTATAGATGGACTAATACAACAAGTCCCACACACAGCTAGAAGCCCAAATATTTTTTCAGAGGTACTGTAGATGCAGATACAAATTATTTTTAATTTGCAACCTGATGGAGGTCAGTATAGATGGACTAATACAACAAGTCCCACACACAGCTAGGAGCCCAAATATTTTTTCAGAGGTACTGTAGATGCAGATAAAAATTATTTTTAATTTGCAACCTGATGGAGGTCAGTATAGATGGACTAATAGAGAAAGTCCGACACACTGCTAGAAGGTCAAATATTTTTTCAGAGCTAGATGCAGAAAAAAATTATATTCAGTTTGCAACCTGATGGAGGTCAGTATAGATGGATTAATAGAACAAGACCCACACACAGCTAGAAGCCCAAATATTTTTTCAGAGGTAGATGCAGAAAAAAATATATTCAGTTTGCAACCTGATGGAGGTCAGTATAGATGGACTAATACAACAAGTCCCACACACAGCTAGAAGCCCAAATATTTTTTCAGAGGTACTGTAGATGCAGATACAAATTATTTTTAATTTGCAACCTGATGGAGGTCAGTATAGATGGACTAATACAACAAGTCCCACACACAGCTAGGAGCCCAAATATTTTTTCAGAGGTACTGTAGATGCAGATAAAAATTATTTTTAATTTGCAACCTGATGGAGGTCAGTATAGATGGACTAATAGAGAAAGTCCGACACACTGCTAGAAGGTCAAATATTTTTTCAGAGCTAGATGCAGAAAAAAATTATATTCAGTTTGCAACCTGATGGAGGTCAGTATAGATGGATTAATAGAACAAGACCCACACACAGCTAGAAGCCCAAATATTTTTTCAGAGGTAGATGCAGAAAAAAATATATTCAGTTTGCAACCTGATGGAGGTCAGTATAGATGGACTAATACAACAAGTCCCACACACAGCTAGAAGCCCAAATATTTTTTCAGAGGTACTGTAGATGCAGATAAAAATTAGTTTTAATTTACAACCTGATGGAGGTCAGTATAGATGGACTAATAGAATGATGCTATGCCCAAAAGATTTTACTTCAATAGGTGCAGTAAAAAAATTGGTATTCTATACACAGGTGGTATATCTTGCAGCACAGATAGGCTACTCCACTGACTAACACACTCTGCAATAGGCCAAAAAGGATTAGCTTTGCTAGATTCAGCCAAATGCTGTGAAAAAAACTTGCACAGCACTGGCACAGACCTGCCTGGCAAAAACTGATAGGAACTGATGTAACCTAGTCCTGAAAAGGACTCCAATTACAATTAGTCTTTACTCCCACAACCTATCTATTTAAGAGCACAGACCTCCCTGATAAAAGTCGTAGGAAATGCTGTAACCTAGTCCTTAAAAGGACTGCAATCACAACTATTCCCTACTCCCAAGCTATCTGTATATTTGTGCGAAAATTGGCTTGAAATTAACAAGGTATAGCGCACACAGCAACAGCGATGCCGTCTAACACGCAGCTGCAGCAGTGAGAAAATGGTGGCGACGGGGAAAATGGCTTGGTCTTATAGGGCAAGGACATGTGACATACACTGCCAATGACACATGCCCTTGCTTGTGTGAAAAAAAGCACTTCGCTCTGTGTGTGCGCTGCTGATAGGCTGACAGATTGCACCTCCCCACTGCAAATGCGGGAAAGAGAAAAAAAAATGGAGATCTTCATTGTTCCTGCAGAGATCCATCCCCTGCCCCTCCCCCCACCCCGCTGTACACTCAAACTGCGTATTAACATTAATTTTCATCATTACTGAGAAAAAATCCAGTTATGATTTTGGTGCACGAACAGTTATCGAACATAACCTCGAACAGCCGAATTTTTATCAAATTGTTCGTGTTCGCCGAACGGCTCGAACACCGCCCAAAACAGCTCGAATTTGAGATTGGCGAACAGTTCGAGTAGAACAACGCTCATCTCTACTCTTTACCCGCAACAGCCAGCGTGATTGGCAGGTCATCATTTTCTTTGGAGGTGGTAACACCAGCTGGTGTTGAGCGCTGTCCGACATCGATAGCACCACCTTTGGATCAAGGCAACCTAACATGTCCGCCTGCATCTTCCTCACAGACCGGCAGTTTGCCGGGGACACCCTTATCAACCCCGTCTAAGCACAATAGCCAGCCCTCGGTCCTTCAGATGTGGACAAGTAAAAGACCATTTCCTCCTAGCCATGAGAAAGCTAAGAGGTTGAATTTCACCATCTGCAAGCTCTTGGCTACAGAAATGCTGCCTTTCCGCCTGGTGGACACAGAGGATTTTCGAGACCTTATGTCCATCGCAGTGCCCCAGTACCAGATGCCCAGTCGGCACTACTTCTCAAAGAAAGGTGTGCCTGCGCTCCACCAGCATGTCGCACACAACATCACCGCTTCTTTGAGAAACTCTGTGTGTGACAGGGTGCATTTCACCACAGACACTTGGACGAGTAGGCATGGACAGGGGCGTTACATGTCGCTGACTGGGCACTGGGTAACTATGGTGACAGCAGGACAAGGGGCTGCTGTCCAAGTCTTGCCGTCCCCACGAGTTGTGCGTCAATCCTCTTTATGTCAAAGTTCCTCCACTGCTTCTGCCTCCTCAACCTCCTCTCGGTCTTCCACCTGCACCCAAAGCCTGTCTGGTCATGCCACAAGCTTTCTAACTGCGCAGAAGGGATCCTGCACACCTCCTTACTATGCTGGCAGTAGGGCTCAATGTCATCAGGCGGTTTTTACTTTGAAATGTCTGGGAAATGTGAGTCACACAGCTGAGGAGTTGTGGTCAGCTCTGGAGAACCAATTTCATGAATGGTTGTCTCCACTGGACCTGAAACCAGGGAAGGCCGTGTGCGACAATGCTGCAAACCTGGGTGCGGCCCGTCGCCGGGGCAATGTCACACAAGTGCCTTGTATGGCTCACGTGTTGAACCTGGTTGTCCAGCAATTTTTAGCCCACTATCCCAGACTAGATGGCCTTCTGCAGAGGGCACGGTCGCTGTGTGCTCACTTCCGCCGTTCGCATCCCGCAGCTCAGCGACTTACATCTCTACAGAAGTCGTTGGGCCTGCCACTTCACCGGCTAAAATGCGATGTGCCTACCCGGTGGAATTCAACTCTGCACATGTTGCAGCGACTGTGGCAGCACCAACAAGCCCTGGTGCAATACGTTCTGACGTATAGCCTGGGCCAACGAGATTCAGAGGTGGGGCAAATCACGCTGGAGGAGTGGTCTCAGATCAGGGACCTATGCACCCTTCTGCACAGTTTTGAAATGGCGACGAAGATGTTTAGTGCTGACGATGCCATTATCAGCATGACTATTCCGGTGATTTACATGCTGGAGCACATGTTAAACAGAATTCGGAGTCAGGTGGTGGCACAAGAGGAGGTGGAGGAAGTAGAGGAGGAGGAGTTGTATGCGGAAGGGCTAACATCTGCAAGGTCCAGACGGTCGGCAGCACCAAGGCGGCAGGCATGTGAGGGTGGGGGAGATGGTTTTACCAGGGCGCATGGTAGCAGCCAAACTAGTGAGGAAGGTGCAGGAGCCCAGGAAGAAGTGGAGGACGAACTGATGGAAGACTCATCAGATGAGGGAGACCTTGATCACATTTCTGTTGTGCGAGGTTGGGGGGAGAGGACAGAGGAAGGAAGCATGATTGTTACCTCGCCACCAACACAACAGGGACTTGGTGCTCCTGGATGCGCAACACACATGAGTGCCTTCTTGCTGCACTACCTGCAACATGACCCTCAAATTGTGAGAATTAGAAATAATCCTGACTACTGGGTTGCCACACTGTTAGATCCCCGGTACAAAAGTAAATTTGCAGAAATTATTCCTGCCATAGAAAGGGATGCACGCATGCAGGAGTATCAGCAGAGACTGTTGCAGAATCTTACATGTGCTTTTCCACAAAATACCAGTGGTGCACGTAGTGAATCTCACAGTTCCAACTTGCCAACCGTGGGACCGTCAAGTGTTCAGCACTCAAACCGTAACAGAACCACAGTATCTGCTGGTAACATCAATTTTGCGGAATCATTTCACCACTTTTTTAGCCCATCCTTTGCAAGGCCACAGGAGACAAGAAGTCTGACACATAGTCAACGCCTAGAGACGATGGTACAGGAGTATCTCCAAGTAAACATTGAAGCCATGACTGTGTCACTGGACCCTTGCTCTTTTTGGGCTTCCAATCTGGATAAATGGCCGGAGCTAGCCACTTACGCCTTGGAGATCTTGTCATGCCCCGCAGCCAGCGTTCTGTCTGAACGTGTGTTCAGCGCTGCTGGTGGTGTGCTGACAGATAAGCGCACGCGGCTCTCCACTGATAATGTAGACAGACTCACGTTCATAAAGATGAACAAATCATGGATCCGAAACGACTTTTCTACCCCTGTGTCATCCTGGGGAGAGTAAAAGCTTGATGATTGGTTAAAATCACCCTACCAACCGTTTTAAGCTTTCAAATTACTAATCATGTTTATCTGTATCTTGACTGGAAAATAATTTGGGCTTTGTAGCAGTGTGCAGCACTGATCCTATTAGGCCATCTATAATAAGCTCCACCAGATTTAAAATTAAAAATAATTTTTAGCTGCATCTAGCCCGGGAAATAATTTTGGGGCTCCGAGATGCGCAAGACACATAAGTGCCTTCTTGCTGCACTACCTGCAGCATGACCCTCATATTGTCAGAATTCGAAGTAATCATGACTACTGGGTTGCCACACTCTTAGATCCCCCAAACTTTTCGATCAGCCTTTTCATTTTAATAAAGACCAAAAAAATGGTCATTTTTGAAATTATAAGCATTAGCAGGTTGTTAGAAACTGAAATCAAACAGTTTTCAACTCAAAACTTTATTGTAGGTGATGTTACATTTTCACATAGGACCCCTTGTTCGAAAGGAGCTTCTGAACTCTCTCGTCCATTGAATTTGTCAGGTTTTGGATGGTTTCTGCTTCAATTGTTTTTCATGAGGACAGAATACCCTCCCAGAGCTGTTGCTTAGATGTGAACTGCCTCCCGCCATCATAGACACTCCTTTTAATGATGCTCCAAAGGTTCTGAATGGGGTAGAGGTCAGGGGAGCATGGGGGTCACACCATAAGTTTGTCCCCTTTTATGCCCATATCAGCCAGAGATGCAGATGTTTTATGTGCAGCATGAGATGGTGCATTATCATGCAGAAAAATGATCTTGCTGTGAAATACACGGTTCTTCTTCTTGAACCATGGCAGGAAGTGCTGTTTGAGAAAATCCACATACATTATGGAGTTCATCTTTAGCGCCTTCAGGGATCCTAAAGGGGCCGACAATCTCTCTCCCCATGATTCCAGCCCAAAACATTACTCCACCTCCTCCTTGTTGGCGCTGTAGCCGTGTTTGCGTGGGGTGTCCATCAACCAGCCATCCTCCACTCCATCCATCTGGACCATCGAGCGCTGCACGGCACTCATCCGTGAACAAAACAGTTTTGAAATCAGTCTTCATGTAATGTTTGGCCCACTGGAGCCGTTTCTGCTTGTGTGAAGTGGATAGAGGATGTCGACAGGATGGCGTATGCACAGCTGCAAACCTCTGAAGGACCCTGCATCTTGTTGTTCGGGGGACGTTGGAGGCACCAGCAGCTTCAAAAACTTGTCTGCTGCTATGACAAGGCTTTCTTGCCGCTGCTCTTTTAACCTGACGTAATTGCCTGTAGGAAAGAGTCCTCAATTTGCCCTTATCAGCACGCACATGTGTGTACTGTGAATCAGCTACATACTTCTTGATTGCCAAGACACTTCATCCTGATCATCGCACAATGTTGATTGTAGTCATGCCTTGACCTAAACACTCCACAATTTGTTGCTTCTCAGCAGCCGACACATCCTTTTTCTTTCCCATTTTGGCAGAAAATGTAGGCTGCTTAATAATGTGAGAGAGCCTTCTTAAGTAGTCTTGCCTTTCATTGGACACACCTGCCAAACTAATTAGCACAGGTGTCTGCAATTGCTTACAGTGATATAAAGAGCCCTGACACACATCACCATCAATGAGTTTAACTGACAAACAAACAAATTCTTCCCTTATCACTCCTAAACACTTTTTGTATAATAATTTGGAACGCAGTGTACATGTGCTTTTCCACAAAACACCAGTGGTTCACGTAGTGAATCTTACAGTTCTAACTTGCCAACCGTGGTCTGTATGGAATTGTTCAATAAAGGGCCCAAAATTAAGATAACATAGATGGGAGAGGTCTCTATGAATAGGAATTCCTAAGTATTTGATACCCTGTGAGGGCCAGGCAAAGGGAAAGTTGGACTGGATGGAATTCTATATGGATTTGGGGAGGGAGACATCGAGGGCCTCAGACTTCGCTGCATTGATTTTAAAATTTTACCATGTAACAAAATGATCTATTTCAGCCATAACAGCAGGGATGGATATATGTGATTGAGTGATATATACTAGGACATCATCAGCAAATAGAGAGCACTTGTACTCGGTGCCTCCCACCTCAATCCACCTAATATTGGGGTTATGGCGAATTGATGAGAGCAGGTGCTCCGTCACTAGGATGTATAAGAGAGGGGACAGAGGACATCCCTGCCTTGTCCCATTGGTGATTGTGAAAGGTGATGAAAATGTTCTGACGCACTCCCTGGGCCTTGGGACACCCGGAGCCGGACCCTTTTTGGTGGATGCTGGTGGTTGTAGTCTTCGTGGCGGCGACCCGGTTCCGTGGCTCAGGGCGGTCAAACCAGTGGCGGAACTATTTATGTGGTTTTGATGTTTAAATGTCCGACTACGCCACCCATGGATTGCGGTCAGAGTGAACCGCCGCTACAGGGCAGACCGCTGAGGCTGGTGTTGTGGGTGCAGCAGAGCGTAGTATAACTCCCCACGGGAGGAGTATAGCCTCAGGGCAGTGTATGCGGAGGATGGGGGTGATGGTGCAGGGCAGCAGCAGTAACGACACGGAGTCAGTGATGCAGTCCAGGGCCTTTACTCACAGTTCTTATTATCCAGACCACGTCTGCAGGTAACGGCTGCCCACGTCGTACTGTGCTCACCAGGTGAGGGGCTCAGACAACTCCCAGATAACTTTGGAGCACTTCACAGGACCCCCTTTGTGTGTCCTTTGTCTGGCCTTTCTTAACAACACTTCTGTCCGGCTGCCTGAGGCCTCCTCTTGGTAAACTTGGCGCCAGTTTCCCTGACCCTATGTGGTGCCTTCCTAGCGGGTGTAGCGAGGGGCTGCGCCACATAAAATGTCAGAGCCTCCGGTTTCTAGCTGAGGGTCGTTTCCTGCCTCCACTAGTTCGGGGACCGGTCTCCCCCTTTGGCCTGACCCCTCCACGCAGGTGGATTCGGGCGTGCGGTGGCGACTCGCCCATCCGCACCCCTGGGATCCCTTCATTCCTCGTTCCTGGAGCCTTCTCCGCTCCTCTTCCTTCCTTCTCCCTCTTCCAGGCCTGGGCCTCTGTTACTAGGCCCACCTCCGGAGCAGAGCTCATGCAGAGCCCCTGCTCCCTGCCACTTCTGCTCAGACTTCTCTGCACTGAACTAAGATGGTGCCCACCTTTTATACTCCCTTCTCAATGCACCCAGGAACTGCTTCCTCCCTGCTCCTGCACTACAGGGTTCCCCTTCCTCAGTGTTCCCTCCCCCCACTCCAGCCAGGGACAGGGACTGTCGTGCCCATCTCAGGGGCATATTGGTCGCCCTGCCCCACGGCAATGTGGTGTAATGCATGCAAGTGTCGGGTCCTGATCCACACTCCATCCTTACCTGAGAGTGAGATATCACACCTCTGGGTGAGGTGCAATACGTCTGTAGCAACCGAGCCCTCAGGGTGCTACAGTTCCATTTATCTTCAGCCTAGGTGACGTATTGCGATACAGGGCCGTGATTTTGGCTATAAAAGGGTCCCCTAGACCCCTACCCCAAGCTTTTTAAGAGAATCATATATGGCGTGCCAGGAGACTCTATGGAATGCTTTCTCAGCATCCAACGAGAGTATCTAATTACAAATTTTTAACTGCATCTAGCCCAGGAAATACTTTGTGCCTAGTAGCAGTGTCTGCTAGTCAGCGGATTATCCCGGCTGTTAAGCAAGCTACACCACCTGTAGTTTAGACACTTAATTTTTTCAAAGGAAATGCTTCGGGACCATGGGATACTTAGTAAAGAGCATCAGGAGGCACCCCAAGGCATAGGGGCTGGGACTGGCAGTAGGATGCCTTGCGGTGGACAGCCGAGCTCGATCCTTATAAAAGCTTTTTAACTGCAGCAGCTTTAGTGGACGCTACTGGAGCTGGAATTACCGCGGCTGCTGGCATGAGACTTGCCCTCCAATAGATCCTTGTAAATGGATTTAAAGTGTATTCATTCAAATTAGAGAGACAATTTAAATTAAAAAGCTTAGAGCTGCCTCCACCACAGGGGGGCTCGCTCGACCCACCAGCGGACAGGCACCAATATTGGGAGAGGGGGGCTGGCCGTCAGGGTTCACCGCGGCTCTGGCACAAACCCGGCGACACGGAGGTGGCACGGGCAGGAGCGGACTGGCCGTATCGGCTTCTCACTTTTTGGATTTTAGAAGGGCATGACATGCCTATATCTGTGTCTCCCCCTCCTTTTACTCCTCCACCTCTTTTATTTTCGCATGACTATATGTACTTGTCACTTTTCCATGTGTTAGTTATGTCTTCTGAGCAGTTTGTCAGCTTTTGGACACCTTTGAAGGTGTTTTCTATGTGTTTCTATGTGTTTTTGTTTGCCTGCCATTGGTTTTAACGGTGTTCGAAGGTGTTCGACGAACAGTTCGACGAACAGTTCGGCGAACACACGGGTGTTCGATGAACCGAACCGAACTCGAACACTACGGGGGTGGCTCAACACTACTTTTAACGTTTTTAAAAAAAAAAAAAAAAAAAAAAAGCAAAAACAAAATTTGCTGCAGTGCATTTCCCACTTCCAGGCTGATCTACAGTACAAATGTCACAATGCCAAGTTAATTCCGCATGTGTCAACCAGCTAAATCTGCAGGGGGTTGAATACTACTTGTAGGCACTGTATATCTGTTTATTAGGTAACTTAATTCTCTACAGTTTGAGTTTACAGCCAACATCATCATTTCTATAATACTAGAGCATTATCAAGTTACCAACATTCTAAAAAGCTCCCATGTAATCTATAGGCAGATATAGGCTGTTAGCTAGGACACAGATTTAATATTTCAAGCTTTTATTATTCTGCTTCCAATGATGGACCCATAGAGCAATCTAAGGGAAAATTAACAGATTATAATGTCTAAAAATATTCCAATCATCAAGGCAATTGAGGCATGTCCGAGACAAGGTTCAATTGCATAGTAACATTTTGACACATATATACCTTGTTCTGCACACAGTGGCATTAATAAAATGATTATAGGTTACTGTATAGAAAAATTATACATGTGAAAGTGAAAAGGTCACATCAAATTATTAAAATCTTAAAAATAGCCACAGGGCGTAACTTGTAAAACACATGACTTCAGACGAGAAAAAGTAATGATCATGAAATCCGCAGAAATGCAATAGAAATATTCATTTGGGCATCAATGTGGCTAGTTATTTCTGAATTATAATTATGTTTGAGTCTTCACAGGAAATTAGTAACTCTGGAGCAGTTCCAGAGCAAGAACTGTTAATTCAACCGATGAAGTCCACATCATATTGCGGAAAGCAGCAGGAATAATTAGTGAAAATGGAGCAGGATAATCCCAGTGGATGTGACATGATTTACACAGAGTGATATGGTTTCTCAATCAAAGGTGTAAAATCTGCTTTTTGCTTGAAAGAACAAATTTAACACCATATTTTTATTACGCTTTGCCAACCCAATTAAATCATGTACTGGCACCAATTAAAATTTTTTGATATACATTTTTTTTTATTTTTAGATATACGGTAAAAAAATTATTTTTATAAAACATAATATATGTAGACAAACAAAATCTACCTTTATACATTCACAAAACCAACACATTTTACGTTTCTGTCCAGGCAACATGGTACCTGAGATACTGTGCTACAGCTAGAGGTTCAAGAATACTATTGTGACTTGTAACCATGTACGTTATTCTTTAAGTAATCATAAGTTAACATGATAATGATGAATGCCTTTCAGTTTTCACACTTTTATGAATAAGGTTTTCCATTAATGATATGTAGATATCTATGGACATATCCCATTGATATATGTAAATCCTCAATCCCCTTGAGAACTGCACAAAATTAAAAAAAAAACAGAGAATCATCCTTCCATCTCAAGCTTCTTTTTTTTAAACTGTAAATATTTATTGAAAGTTTTGGAACAGACAGAGAAATTACATTTCAAAATGACAAAAATACAGGAGAAAAACAATACAAGAGAAAGGTGCAGGGGGGATAACTAGAGAAGGAAGGGGGAGGGGAGAACTGTGAGAGGGAGGTGTATCCAGGAGGTGGAGGATCAAAGCTAGCAGAAAAGGGGAGAGTTTCTTAAGGAGAATCGGAGGCTGTGGAAGCCTGTATGTGTACCAGTGGTAGAGCAAAAGGGGTATTATTACTGTAATCTGCCCAAGGAGCCCATGTTTGACTCCAGCCAGAGTGGCCAAAGCCATCCCTAACTATTCCCCTCGGTGTTTCCAAAGATGCCAGTCTGAAGGCGATATGTATCCCATATGGTGGCTCTGCCTCAAAGAGCGTAGACTCTGGATTAGAGTATACTTCCTTATCCTCTCAGTCAGGGGCCACAATCTTAAGACAAACCCCTGTTAGGCATTGTTAAATAAACTTATCTCCAATGTCCTAAATACTCATATGCTCTCATTTTCCTGGCTACTAAGCAAACCATCATTTCACCCTGGAGAAAACCAGGTCTAGATCTGATGTAAATGAAGAATCGGGTTTCATGATCCATCTGAAGCTTTTGACAATTGTAATATATAGTTCAAATAGATTAAACATCCTTTTGGTCAGTACTCCTCTGTCTCAGATATCACATCTTCAAATGTTTGCTACGCTTCCTCGCAGAACACTTCTAGATCCCATGTTTGGTCATCTTGTGCTCTCGCAATTTCACTTTTACCTCCCCTTCTTCCAAGTGACATAGCTTTTTTCTTTCAGTTGACATAGCCAGATGATAGTTTGATTTTTACCGAATGAGTTGTAATTTTGAATAAAACGATTTATTTTATTTTATAAAATACGGGTACATGGAGAAAAAATTCTGAAATCCCCCAAAAATGCAATTGCATCATTTTTTTTGTATTTTCATCCTTCTTAGTGTTTTAAAATTGATCTGCCAACACAATTCTCCATGGTTAATACAATTATTTCAATACCAAACAGATTTTTTTTTTAATTTTAGTGGTGAAAAAAAAATCAGAAATCTGTTAAAAAAATGAAAAAAAAATTGGCTTGTGCCACCATTTTTTGAGACCCATGACATTATTTTTTCATCAGTTGAGCTGTTGTAGGGCTTGTTTTTTGCATTCCAGGCTGATGTTTTTATTGATACTTTTTAGGGGTAAATATGATGTTTTAATCACTTTCATTGCTTTTTTTTGTGAAGATCTACGAGTCGACTGAAAAACGTAAATTCTGAGGTTTCTTTTTTTTGTTTTTCAGCATTTACATTATGGGTTAAATAATTTTATAATTTTGATAGATCTTTTATATATGCAGCAATATTGAATATGTTTATTTATTCTTATCTTTATTTTTAATGAAGGAAAAGGAGAATGATCCAATCTTTTTTAAAAAAAAAAAAAAAAAACTTTTTTAAGGACTTGTTCTATTTACTGCCATGTAACAGTATCACAGTCTCCTAGGGGTAATTGGGGGACTCTTTTACCTAAATGAATGTTTTTTTTTTTACTAAAAATATTTTTTTTTCAATATGGTTTCAATTAAAATTTGGGCTTCTGCAGCCTTTATGTATCAGAGAGAACAAAGCAGGTAACAGAATAAGTAAAAAGAGAAATCCATCATTGATTTTTAACACTTATCTTTTTCTTCCTGAACTATCTTCTAGTTTATCGTCTAATGTGTTCAAGCAAATCAATTTCGTTCTTTTCCTTTGCCACTGATTTTTAGTATTGTGTACTATTTCATTTGTACCTGATTCTTTCCATTTATTTTAATATACAAGAATATTCTGAAAAGATTGTGGTAATGATTAATAGATTTTTTTCCTGCTGAATATTTTATTACAATTGTCTTGCTGTTAAAGTAAATAGTAGTAGTTTACTGCTGGACATAATTTGCATCATAAATCCAGATATAATCAATTATTTTGCTCCTGCAGTACGTTGTTCTCATGTTCAAGGATAATTTTAGAAAATTCTGCATTTCGCCATGGGACTGATGATATATTGTTCTGATAAATTGATGTAGAAGTTTTTGTCTTATAATAAATTAGACTATTACACCCGCATTTCTATTACTGAAATTAAGGTTTCATGGAGTTTATGCTTTGAGTGGATTTACAAAGTGCAGTCATTAAAAATACAATGGCTGGGAAAAAATGTAAATGTTCTGAAGAAGACAAATGATGCACTGCTAATTTAGTGCCATTGCTAACAACACAGCTGGATGTATGGTGCCAAGTCCTGGACCTTCTAATGATGCTCCTACCCCCATATACAATGTACAAATACCACCAAATAAGCGCCATAAACATGCTACCCAAAATACAGTACTATATGGTAACTAGTATGGGCCTGATCTAAAATTTGAAACTGGGCCCCCACCAGCATGTTGGTCAGATATATGGTCACCTGTATCGTTCTAGATCCTATAAAGACATTTGTGTCACTCCCTCAAGACTGCAGATAAAATATGTAAATCTCATAGAAAAGACAGCAGTAAGATGATTTTCTAAGCAATACTTCTAAATAGTAGTCGTATAGTTACCAAATATCACCATATCGTTACTGAACAAGTTCGCTCTACCAAAACTAATATACCAATGATAAACCACATAAAGGGAATAAGTACCGCCACACAATGACCATATATCATCACCACATAGTGTCTCAATAAAACCACCATCCTGTTACAGACCAATATTCCAATAATACCACATACAAGCGATAAATACCGCCAGACCATGACCAGACCACATATTACCACCACATCCCAGTGCTAACAGATATTACCATAAGTGACAGTTATACGATCCACAGAGCCCCTGAGTATAAGTGTATGAAGTACAGATAAATCCAGGGACTAAGCACTTCTACAGCACCATCCACACTTCCCCCACTTTTACACTCCGCCAGATGAAGAAGAAAAGTGACACAGAACCGCCCTGGTGCCCTGCACAGTAACATTACCCTTGTGTTTCGCCATAATAATAGTATCCACGAATATTAAATATATTACAGTAGTGATTTCTCCCTTTATGACCCTCTCACAGTAGAAATGTCCCCCTTTGTTGAACCCATACAGTATTAATGCATATGACTCCTTTTGTTGCCCCTGTGCATTCTAAAATTTCTTTTTCTGCATCCACTCAGTAGTAATCTCCATCTTTGTGCTGAAATACAACAGTAATGATCCCTCCCCAGAGGCTACATTACAGTAGTAAAGTACACCATTTTTGCCCCCATATAGTAATAGAGTTCACTTTTATGCCTCAATGCAGTTAGAACGTCTCAAATTGTGGCTCCATAAATTAATAATTAAAGCGGTTGTCCACTACTATACATAATGCCTCCATTGATTTAAAGAGTGGAAAAAAGTGTTTTTGTAATTACCTTGTGTGGTCATTCTTGCCTGTGTGCAGCGCTATCGCTGACCACTCGCTAAGCATCATGTGACCCCGGCTGATGTCACGTCAAGTTCAGACTGCAGCCGGGCGTGACCCAGGGACGCGCTCTCCCTGTTTGATGGACTGTGGGCGTTGTTTCACTGCATGTCACAGCCCAGCACTTTCCCAACAAATACAGGATAAGGGCTTACTCAAACGACAGTATAAGGCTGTGTGCCCACATAGCGTTTTATAAGCGTTTATGCTGCGGAATTTCCGCAGCATAAACGCTTGCGAAACGCTTAGTAATCCGTCCCCCATGGTCCCCAATGACAAGCTGCACTTTCAATGCCCATGTTGCGGATTTTTCCGCAGCGTTTATGCTGCGCTCAAAAATTCACAGCATGTCCATTAATTTTGCGGACACGCAGTGTAATCGCCTCAATTGACTTGCATTGGAGCGCATGACATCCGCATCACTGCATCTGCACATGCGGATATCACACGGTTCAATGTGCGGATGGTACCCAAGTCTAGAGGAGAGAAGACTCTCATCCAGACCTGGGTACCATAGAAAACTGTAAAAAAAGAATTTAAAATAAAAAATAAAGTTTATACTCACCTACCGATGTCTTCCCGGTGTTTTGTCTGCTCCTGGACGGTGTCTTGCAATGTTCACGTTGATGTGAAGGACCTGCCATGACATCACTGAGTCATGTGACCCATCACATGGCTCAATGATGTCACCGCAGGTCCTTCACACTACCGCAAGCAGTGCAAGACACCAGACGGAGCAGACAAAACACCGGGAAGACATCGGTAGGTGAGTATCAATTTTTTTTTTATTATTTATCACCCTTGTTATTCTTTTTTTTAACTAACTTGGTCACACTACTATAAATCCATGCCGGTTGCATGGATATATATAGTGTGAACAAGTTGTCAAGCACTTTTCCAAGTGATGCTAAAATCGCTTGGAAAAGCGCTTGATAACCCGCATGCGGAAATGCATGCAACGACGCTTCACAAACGCTTCTACCTGGCAGGAAAACCGCATGTAAAATCCGCATGCATTTTTCCTGCCAGGGAGAAGCGTAAAACATATGCTTCATTTCCGCAACGTGGGCACATAGCCTAGCAAGGCCGAGTTCTATCCAATGTTTTATCAGATAGTAAAATAAAAGAACAGCCAAAGCAATAAAAACTTTAAAAATTCTTCAAATAATTCAATTATAGACATAGCTATACTGTACATGTGTGTGACTTGCACCCTATTGCAAGCTTCATCTGTGTTCAATACAAATAATAGGGAGAGGAAAGAATCAATGCAAGGAAGGAAGGAAGTGGACACCTGATATTAGAATAAGCATACAATTTTATTAGTACAAAAGGGACACACATGAAAGATAATAAAATCACTTACAGCGCACCTGTCAGCAGGATTGTGCTCAGTAAACTACATACACTGTCAGGTGGGCGACATTTCACTGATTAATATGATACCTTGGTTGATGAAATTCGTCCTGTGGTTCTTTTATAATCCTTATTTTGAGTTTTGAGAGATTGATATTCTCATACTTTCAGGGCGTCTTGTGGGGAGGGGCTTTATCTTTTGCTCTGCTTATATATTCACTTTCTGCATTTTGTACAGGTCACTGTGCCTTCAGTGACCTGCCTCCTATTTTAAATATGTGCATATGTAATTGCGTGGGTCAAATCTCGAAAATTACATGCAGCAAAATGGCGCCGCCGGCCACGCATGCACAGTAGCATCTCTCGTTTGTTGAGAGATGCTGCTGCGCAAGACTGGCCAGCAGCGCCATATTGCTGTAGGCATTTTTTTTTCCTCCAACAAAATGGCACCTGCACGTGCGCAGTAGCATCTCTCGGTTGCCAATAGATGCTACTGTGGAAGCACGGCTGGCAGCGCCATATTGCTGCAGGCAAATTTTTTTCCTCCAACAAAATGGCGGCGCTGGCAGCGCTTGTGCAGTAGCATCTATCGGCAAGCGATAGATGCTACTGCGCACGTATGGGAGCCATTTTGTTGGAGGAAAAAAATTTGCCTGCAGCAATATGACTACGCTGGCCGCGCTTACACAGGAGCATCTATCGGTAAATGAGAGATGCTACTGGGCATGCACGGGAGGCAGCGCCATATTGCTGCAGGCAAATTTCTGGCCTTGACCCACACAATTACATATGCAGTATTTAAAATAGGAGGCAGGTCTCAAAATTGAAAATAAAGATTACACAAGAACCACAGGATGGATTTCATCAACCAAGGTATCATTTTACTCAGTCTAATAGCATCCACCTGACAATGTATGTGGTTTACTGAGCACAATCCTGCTGACAGCTTACTGCTATGAAGTAACTATAATACTGAAACAGTGCCAATATGTAGTATATTAATAGAAAAGACCTCTGAGTTAGTTGCCTTCGTAACGCCAAAAATCAATTATATCAATAGAGGTGTGCGCAAGCTTGGACCCTAGGTGTCCTGAGGGAAAAGCTAGGCACACAAGATAGTGAAAGAAATTGCAGATTCCACTCAACCAATATAAGTGGCAATTGAAACAATCTCCACACTGCAATTGCAGTCAGACAACATACCTAAAAGAAGGGGTAGCCGGAGGAATACGAAAGTAACAAACCCGGCCTGGGATGAGCCTGGTCATGTGAAAGAGGCCAACATGGTGAGGGGATAAGGAAGGAGGAGCAGGATTGCCCTGGCGAAGCCATTCAGCGGCGATACACGTGGGCTCCCTCCCATACCCCTGCTCCTCCTTCCTTATCCCCTTATCATGCTGGCCTCTTTCATATGACCAGGCTTGAAAAAGACCTCTGGCTAGTCGAAACGTCGCATATATGGCAGAATGAATGGAACCTTGAAGTTATTTTCACCTAAATTGGAAGCTTTCTCTTTCTTCCATTAAATCTGCAGGATGTCAGTTCTTTCAGCATTCTTGCTGCATATTTCACCCATACTAATGAGTGGGCAAAAACCTGCAATAGAAAGTGATGTAAAAAAAGCAACGAAAACTTGTCAGAAATGGCATATTTTATTCTACGTTTTCCTTGCATACAGATCAAAATTTACAGCAGAAGTTCTGCTGCAAATCCTGAACATGAGCACATACTCTAGTTCTTAAAGGGTCATTTCCATTTAGAACATTTATGGCATACCCACAGGATATGTCATTAATGTCCCATAAATAAGAGTCCTAGCACTGAGACCTGCATCAATTTAGAGAATGGAGCCCCATTGTGTCCTGCCAGAAATGGAAAGGTAGCCGCCACAGGCATGGATCCCTCTATTCACTTCTATGTTAGTTCAGAATATTGGCTTGCAAGCATTCTTATAAATTTTCATAACTTCTATACCAGATAGTCTAGAGAGTCATGCATTGTCAGCCATTTTTTCATTTCCTGTGGTGCTCAACAGGGTTTTGTTTTCAAGATAGTCAGTGAACAGACTCTGTTTCTTCTCACCTCAGTAGAGTGATAGGTGCATATTCATACTACTATGGCAACATAACTATTAAAGAAAAAAAAGTTAATAATACATATATAATAGATAATTTTTCAAATTCATACCATTTTGAAATTGAGTCTCTAATTTTAAAATCTAGATTTTGGGTTTTAAAATTAGACACTACATTAGCCATGTTTACTTTTTAAAATATATAAAGTATATTTAAAAACCATAAGTATACATTTCAAAAGTGATCTAATATATATTTCTACTTTTTTTTATATGTTAAGAGGAATATATATGTGTACATAATATATTGATTATAGTGCAGTATGTATTCTTCTTGTATGTCAATCCATGGTCTTGTTCAATTGCTTTAAAAAAATAAGATGGATTAAGTCACAATAATAGAAATAAATTCTCATGGAGGCAGTACAAGATAATTTGTGTTTAATTATGGAAAACTGTTTATTTCAAAGGAAAAGTTTTTAAGTAGATACCCATGATTCAGCTATTAGGTTATAGCTAAGGGCACAAGTATGGCAGAAACACGTCAGTATTTTTATCTCATGTAGGTGTAATTTTAATTGATTCTAAATCAAGCTGTGATTTTTATGGATTATCATGGATGTGCTGCAATTCCCTTCTCTTGATTTGTTGGCCTGACTACAAAGCACAGAATCTGACTGGTCAGGTCTACAAAAAAAAAAATTCAGATGGCAAGGTTTTTTTAATGGATTTGGGGTATTTTGAGGGTGCTGAATTAAAAAATCCCATTACTTTTGCTGAATTGGTAGTTTTTGAGATAATTCATCCCTGAAAATAATGCATTCCCCCAATGTGACTTTTGTGTGATAACAAGGGCAGGACAGTGGTTCAGTGGTTAGCACTGCAGCTTTGCAGAGCTGGGGTCCTTGGTTCAAATCCCACCAAGGGCAACATCTGCAAGGAGTTTGTATGTTCTCCCAGAGTTTCCTCCTGGTTCTCAGGTTTCCTCCCACACTCCAAGCACATCCTGATAGGGAGTGTAGATTGTGAGCCCCAATGGGGACAGTGCTCATAATGTATGTAAGTGCTGTGGAATTAATGGTGCTATATAAGTGTGTAAAATAAATAAAAATAGCTTTCAGTCTTTTGACTCTTTAACAGTGTCTTAGGTAATGAAATATTGCATACAATTATTTTGTATTTCAATTTGTAGGCCTGCAATGCTATAAATGCAACTTTTTGAAGCCAGAATTCTACTGTAAATAACTATTAAATATCTCAGAAATTAGAGCCATTCTGGCAAAACCAAATTCATATTCTTAATCAGCACCATAAACAATAGTCATAATAATCTTTTAATTTTATATAACACCAACATATTCCACAGCACTTTACAATTCACAGACATTATGGGCACTGTCCTCATTGGGGATCACAATCTACATTTCCTATCAGTTTGTCTTTGGAGTGTGGGAGGAAGCCAGAGAACCTGGAGGAAACCCACACAAACACAGGGAGAACATACAAGCTCCTTGCAGATGTTGTCCTTGGTGGACCCCAGTGCAGAAAGACTGCAGTGCTAACCACTGAGCCACTGAGCCACCGTGCCACCCTGAACTTAATATAAAACTGTTCAGACATCGTTGGCACCATAATCACTGAATACCAGTGCTATCAATAGAGTTAAATATAGCTCAAGGACATTTTGTAACTTTTTATATATCTTTTAATTTCAATAACACCAGCATTCTCTATCACAGCTCAATGGGCCCCTGCTGCAGCTCCAGAAGAAGCCACACTTGGGTCTCCAAGAACTACCCTTATTCATAGTCTTAACCATCAATGGCAAAAACGTCCAAAATAACTTTTCTGTCATCAAAGACAAGTACAAGTGACTTTTGTAGAACTTGTACAGCTGTTATCAGTCATTTCTGCTGTGTTGTAACAAAAGATGAAACAAATATGTGCCCAGTGCAGTAAGGCGCAATTGTGTTAGACAGCCAAAGCCTTGTTTAGTAACTCCGCTTCCTTATAATGTATTGCTTTAATTTAAATGCTCTTTACAGTGGCTGCTCTGGGGAATTATTCAGTAGAAGGTTTAATCTTAAAAGCTGCTCAGTGAAATTGTGCAGCTGACAGGACCCATGGAAGATCAGTTAACCCTCTTGTAAACTCCGAGTCATGAACAGTAAAGCCTTGGAATGATCTCTTCTATTTTTAGGGTTTGTTGCTGTTGTTTTTTAGTCCTAATGTGCAATTCTGGAGAAGCGGTTTCGCAGATTCAGCAACTCTAAAATCGTTGTACAAGCGTTAATAGAATTGCCTTGTAAAGGATATGTTCTCTATTGCTTCTATCAACAAATAAAAACTTTACGACTATATTTGTTGACTTGCTTTGAGCCAATAATTTGTACCAAAGTTTGTTGCAGTTTTAATGGACGGTGTAGTAATTTGAGCTAGGCATGTTTTTGCTAATTTTAGCTAAAAGTAGAGTAAATTTTCCCCAATTGTCTTTTTAAAAAAATTACATAAAATATTCGCTGTACAATGCAAAAGATCAAGATAGCACCTTCCATGAAACGGAAATAAATATGAAGGCTCCAGAAAATATTTTCAGACAGGTTATGTTTTCACTTTTTTTTCAATTTCGATGACTCACATTTAGTGGCCAGTGTCAGGCTGCTGCTACAAAGACAAATAAAATAATGGGATGCATTAAAAGAGGCATAGATGCTCATGAGGAGAACATAATTTTACCTCTATACAAGTCACTAGTGCGACCACACTTAGAATACTGTGTACAGTTCTGGTCTCCGGTGTATAAGAAAGACACAGCTGAACTAGAGCGGGTGCAGAGAAGAGCGACCAAGATTATTAGAGGACTGGGGGGTCTGCAATACCAAGACAGGTTATTACACTTGGGGTTATTTACTGTGGAAAAACGAAGGCTTAGGGGTGATCTTATTACTATGTACAAGTATATGAGGGGACAGTACAAAGACCTTTCTACTGATCTTTTTACTCTGAGGCCAGAGACGGGGACAAGGGGGCATCTTCTACGTCTGGAGGAAAGAAGGTTTAATCATAATCACAGACGGGGATTCTTTACTGTAAGAGCAGTGAGACTATGGAACTCTCTGCCGCATGATGTTGTAATGAGTGATTCACTGTTAAAATTTAAGAAGGGCATGGATGCCTTTCTTGAAAAGTATAATATTACAGGTTATATATACTAGATTCCTTGATAGGGCGTTGATCCAGGGAACTAGTCTGATTGTCGTATGGAGTCGGGAAGGAATTTTTTTCCCCAATGTGGAGCTTAGTGTTTGCCACATGGTTTTTTTTTGCCTTCCTCTGGATCAACATGTTAGGCTATGGGTTGAACTAGATGGACTTAGTCTTCCTTCAACCTTAAAAACTATGTTACTATGTTACTATATTTACTATGCTTATAAAGATGAAGTTCTTTGGGCCAATTTTTATCAACTTCTGAGCCCATGTGTATATATTGACTATATAGGCTTACAGCCTGCCATGACCCTGCTGCCTCCTCAACACCACTGGAGCTGCTGCATTACCAACACCGGACCTGTGCCTCACAAACACTGGAGAAGCTGCAACCCCCCACCTACTGTCTCCTTCCCCACCATCCTGTAGATTGTAAGCCTGCAAGGGCGGGGTCCTCTTCCATCTGTACCAGTCTATCATTGTTTATTTGCTACTGTAAGTGACGCACCCCCTGGGGCCGTGGGGTACTCGGAAGTCGGGCCGGTCGGTTCTATTTCGGTAGTCATGGTGGCGTGACCCAGTCCGTACCCCAGGGCAGTCAATAATTAAAGAAAAAGAGGGGAATAAAGTTTTGGGGATAAGGTTTCGTGACACCACCCATGGTATGAGGCTATAGGTGGCCGCAGCCTCTGTTCAGATCCACTGGGGCTGTTGGTGACACAGCAGAGATGGTTCAGCTCTCCACGGGTAGAGCTAGGCCCCAGGGCAGTTAAGGAGATGATTTTAGATGTTGGTGTTGTAGTGCAAGGCATGTGACGCAGCAATTAAGTCAAGGAAAAGCGCGGTGTGCAGTCTTCAAGTTTTTACTCACAGTTTTTACGGTGCTCCAGGTTACAACTGTCAGCAGGTTATAACAGCCCACCGAGTCCTGTGTCCTCTGGGGAAGTGATCCAGCCAACTCTCAGATAACTTGGGTGCACTTAAAGGGGACCCCCTTCTTGTGTACCTTCCAGGGTCCTCTCTCTGTGCTGGCTCTTGCCCTTCTGCCCTGCACCTCACATACAGTGTCCCGAGCCAGTGGCCACGGGCCTTGTCGGGCGACGTCCTCTTTCTCCCCTTGGTCCAATATAGCCACCTTTTCAGCGAATTTGTGTGGTTTTTGGCAACGGCACTTAAAGATATCGCAACCTCCGGTTTGCTAGCTGAGTCTTGCAGTGCTCCACTAGTCTGGGGCTGGTCCCCTACTGCGACCTGATACCTTCAGCGTGAACTTGGGCGCACGGGTGGACTCCGCACTTCCCGTGCCCCTAGGATCCTCTCTCTCTTTCTGGAGCCTTTATCACTGCTCCGGTCTTCTCTCTTCACACCCCTACTGGGCCCCTCTGACTGGGCCCCCACTCTGTCTGGACCCTACTGCTCAACAGTCCTCACTCACTGAACTCTTCTAGATGTTTCTACCTTTCTTTTATACTCACTGTCATGTGACCCACGTCACCAACTGTCATTCTATGTGGTCCCCTCTAGCTTCAGTCCTTTTTTCAGTGCTCCCCTAAACCACTTCCTCCACCCACCTCCTCTACCTAGTTCCACCTTCCAAACAGGGACAGGGTCTGTGCTCTCCATTAGGAGCAATCTGGACCTTCCCTAATGGAGTGGTATGGTGTTGGATGTGAGTGTGTGAGTCCCGGGTAGTGCTCCCTCCTTAGCTGAGAGTGGGGTACCACACCTCTGGCTGAGATGCAGTACCTCTGTGGCAACTGGACCAGCAGTGGCGCCACATAAGTGATATCTGTATTTTGTATATAACCCTTTCTTATGTACAGCACCATGGAATCATTGGTGCTATATAAATAAATAAATAATAATAATAATATTGGCCTGGAAATCTGTATTCCAAGCAAAACATCCATCTTCACACCCTTCACCTTCATATTGTGAGTCAAAAGAGCTCAAAATCAATGGGCTTTTAATCATGAAACTCAGCAGAGCAGCTGATTGGCGTAGTAGTTATTGGCTCATCGGGGAGGTTGGGTAACAGCCGAGTTTGCTATTTTATACCTATATGAGCCTTTGCTCAAAAAAAAAGTTTACCCTGGAAAACCCCTTTAGATTCAATAATCTAATATGTCTTTTTAAAGGGGCTGTATATCATTAAAACTTAAACAGTCAAACATAAGACAGAGCCCCGTTAAAGTTAGTGCATTCTTGAGATATAGATGCAATTTACCAATAAAATGACTATTTATGCACTATATACAAATATTACTCCCCATGTGTTAAAAAAATATTCCTAATGGGGTTGTTAAAGTTGCTTAAGTTTGTATCTGAAAAGCAAATAAACAATAAAAAAATATCTGGATGAAGGTGTACATAGCTCATAAAGATCAATGCTATTTCAGCACTGTGTTACCAGCACTATTTCAAATTTCTGGCTGCGTGCTGCTGCTCAGTTTCATTGCATTGAACGAGACTGGCTGCAATTCTCTGCATAGAACGTGAGAAGTGAGAAGCCAATGCAGCACTAAAGTGCAGCAATCATTAAAGGGCCTGCCCAGCCTTAGGCAACAAGTCTGCAGTCACTCCATGTGACTGCAGACTTGTGAATCTTTACATTGCCTGCACTGCACGCTGTGAAGATTCTCCAGTGTGGCGCTGGTAATGATGGTCGAGTAACCATAAGTAGGTGATTTGCCTACTCCCGTCCACATTCTGACTGTGTCCAGTCTCACTCAATACACTTGCATTGAGCAAGGTCATGCCCATCTAGTTGGCATGTAGCTCCTCCTTCATGTAAAATAATCTCTATTGGAAGAGTTGTCTTCCAGGCAGCGTCCTCCCCAGAGCCTGGAAGAGGTCATTTATATAAAGTGATAAATGAGGATTTACTCACAACAAGGCTTCTGATATGAGACATACAGGGAGGACATTTTTTTCAGCAGTCTATAACATGTATGGCCATATTAATAGTTTAGATAGGTCAAATGTGGTGACAGATTCCCTTTAAAGCACCACTCCAGTGGTACAATAAAAAAATGCTGGAGTGGTGCTTTAAAATAGCAAAGACCTAGACATCTTTGGTTACTGTAGTAAAGCAGATAGCCCACTAATAGCATTTATCACTAATCCATAGGAAAGATGATAAATGTATAATTGATGGGGTTCAACTTAGAGTAACCCTATACATCACGATAATGGGGGCCCCATGTCACCTGTTTTATTGGAGTGGTAGTGTACATGCATGATACCTGCTCTATTCACCATGTGAGCAGTGGTCACACATGCACACTATGATGCCAATAGACCCATAAAAGTAAATGCCGCAGAATTCATGTACGGACACTACCACTCCATATCAACCACCAATAGAGAAACCATGCAGGATCAATATCCAATAAAGAGGAATAATTTTAGAATTAGAATAGCAAATATGCTATTTCTTATAACGAGACAATAAAATGATGCATTTTATTGGACTTTGGTTTGTGTGTTTTCTCTTCATTGGTGGGTGTCATATCATGAATGTTGGCACAATATATAAATGCAAGCTCTAACTGGTTCCATTGCAGATTACAGTATCACAGCTTACTTCTCTCATCTGCAGGGATTTGATCAGATGGGAAGTATGAATTGCTCCATTATACATATCTACAGTTAGGCTTGGACTGGCCCACAGGTAAACGGGAGAATCCTCCGGTGGGCCCCTGTGCAAGAGTGGGCCACCAGCCTCTTATATGAGCAGTACTTGGCACAATATACAGTAGTTGAAGCACTGTGTACAGATGAAGGCAGCATATTATTCATTTACCAATCTAACCAGTTCATTGTTATATAAATTTGTGATTGAGGATAATGTCATATTTGCATGTAATTAAAAAGTGGGGCCCTGGAGATGGTTACTGGTGGGCTCTTGGCACCCCAGTCTGGCATTGTCTACAGTAGATGAGCTCGTTCCTTGCTATTTTTTGCATATTGACATGTGGACTTTTAATCTAAAGTGCCTGACCGCTCCATTAGTCACCCAGCCTTTTTTAATACAAGAATCAAGCCTGCAACACTCAGATTATCCAGGGATTGTTGGACATGACCTTGTTTATATGTTGCTGAATGCAGAAAAAGGAGCAGAAATCCAAGCAGTAAATCTAGTCATGTAGAGGGAATGTTGCTGCACATTATGGTCGGTTGCTTCCTAAAGCTTAATTATTTGCAGTGGGAGAGACGGATCTGCCAAAGTACACTATGCAACACACTCTAAATCATGCTGATACCTCTGTGACATATTAGAAGCCGCATTATCAGTCCGAGACACAGCTTGTAATTTAGCAAAGCTTTCCCTTAATGGGGAAATCTGTATTAATGAAAAAATAGAGATTAGTGGAAGACTCTTACCATGAACCCGCAGTTTCCCTAACTAAAGCAAATCTTAGTGCTTTCTGAATCGTGCAGATCTGTATGTGAAAAATATGATCATGCCTTCACGGCATATATCTGCAAACAAAACAGTGGTTATTTTGTGAAATTTTCAGATTTTCGTTGAAAGGATTGAAACACTGAAGAATGTGGCTATGGAGCGCATCACAAACACAGCATTTTTCATGGATAGAACACATACCCATTATATTATATTGAACTGTTCACATTTTTTTTGCAGACCATGTGTTTACAATAAAATCATGAAGACATGTATATTTTTAATCCAAATCATGGATCCAAATTACCCATACAGGTCTATGGTATATGAAAATCACTGACAGCACACAGATGGTATCCATCCATATGCAATCTATGTGCTTTCTGTAATTAACACGTCAATAGGTTGGAGAAGCTTTACTTTTTTAATACATGAGAATCACTGATATCTGTATGAGGCATTAGGGTTTATGACTAGGCTGTTTTAACCCCTTCACCCCAGAGCCTGTTTTCACCTTCATGACCGGGCCACATTTTACAGTTCTGACCACTGTCATTTTATGAGTTAATAACTCTGGAATGCTTTAATGGATCCAACTGATTTTGAGATTGTTTTTTCATGACATATTGTACTTCATGATAGGGATCTTATCTAGATGTGTGGTGAGCACCTTGAACCCTCAGGTGCTTAACAGAAGTTTATAACGTTGAGGCAGAAAATAAAAATTTCACATTTTTCTCACAAAAATGTTTTTCAGCCCTAAATTTTGCATTTCATAAGAGTAACAGAAGAAATTACATCATACAATTGGTTGTGCAATTTCTCTTGAGTACGCCGATACCCAATATGTGAACAAAAACTACTGTTTGGGTGCACAGCAGGGCTTGGAAGAGAAGGAGTACCTATTGACTTTTTGAATGCAAAATGTGCTAGAATAATTAGTGGACGACATTTAATGTTTGGAGAGCCCCTCATGTGCCTAAACAGTGAAAACCCCACACAAGTAGCGCAATTTTGGAAACATGACCCCTCAGGGAACTTATATAGATGTGTGGTGAGCACCTTGAACCCCCGAGTGCTTCACAGAAGTTTATAATGTTGAGCCATGAAAATAAGAAAATCCCATTTTTCACACAAAAAAGTTCTTTTAACCCCAATTTTTTTTATTTTCAAAGGGGTAACAGAAAAAATGGACCCCAAATTTTTTTGTGCAATTTCTCCTGTGCATGAAGATATCCCATATGTGGGGGGAAACTATTGTTTGGGCACATGGCAGGGCTCAGAAAAGAAGGAGTGACATTTTGCAACGAAGATTTTGATGGAATGGTCTGTGGGTGTCTTATCACGTTTGGAGATCCCCTGAAGTGCCTAAACAGTGGAAACCCCCCACAAGTGACACTATTTTGGAAATTAGACCCCTTAAGGAATTTATTTAGATGTGTGGTGAACACCTTGGACCCACAGGTGCTTCACAGAATTTTACAACGTGGATCTGTAAAAATGGAAAAAACATTTTTTTACCACAAAAATATTTTTAGTCCTGCATTTTCACAAGGGTAGGCAGGGGAAAATCGACCCTAAAATTGTTGTGCAATTTTTCCTGTGTATGCCGATGCCCCATATATGTTCAAAAACTACTTTGGAGAAACAGTGCAAAGCTTAGAAGGGAAGAAGCACCATATTGGAGTTCAGATTTTGCTGGACTGGTTTGAGGGTGCCATGTCACATTGGCAGAGCCCCTGTGGTGCCAGAACAGCAGACCCCCATAAGAGACCCCATTTTACAAACTACACCTCTGAATGAATCCATCTAGGGGTGCAGTGATCATATTGACACCACAGGTGGGTCATAGCATTTTATACCATTGGGCAGTGAAGAAAAAAATAATTACATTTTTATCACTAAAATTTTGTTTTAGCCCCACAATTTTCATTTTCACACTGAAAAATGGGTACAAATGGCACCAAAACTTGTCCCACAATTTCTGCTGAACATGGCAATATCCTATATGTGGCTGTACAGTACTGCTTAGCCACACGGTGAGACTCAGAAGGGACAAGCGCAATTTGCCTCCTGGAGAGCAGATTTTCCTAGTATAGTTTGTGGACTCCATATATAGAGCCCCTAAGTGCTAGAATAGCAGAATCCCCCTCAAGAAACCCCATTTTGGAAATTATACCCCTTTTGGAATTTATCTACAGGTATGGTGATGATTTTGACTAAATGGGTCTTTTCCAGAAACAAGCAGCAGCGGATGTTACTGAGTGAAAATTGCAAACTGCCATTGTAGTGACCAGTACGTTGTAGTGACCAGTACGCTGTGCCCAGCTCGTGCTTCTGGAGACACACACCTGTAAATGAGGCGTGCTCTCATCGCTGCAGAAATAGCAAATATGTGGATGCTAACTGCGGTTTAGGCACACACTGGAGCTCAGAAGGGAGGGGATCATTTGGATTTGGGAGTAGTGTTGAGCCACCCCCGTAGTGTTCGAGTTCGGTTCGGTTCGTCGAACACCCGTGTGTTCGCCGAACTGTTCGTCGAACTGTTCGTCGAACACCTTCGAACACCGTTAAAACCACATAGAAACACATAGAAAACACCTTCAAAGGTGTCCAAAAGCTGACAAACTGCTCAGAAGACATAACTAACACATGGAAAAGTGACAAGTACATATAGTCATGCGAAAATAAAAGAGGTGGAGGAGTAAAAGGAGGGGGAGACACAGATATAGGCATGTCATGCCCTTCTAAAATCCAAAAAGTGAGAAGCCGACACGGCCAGTCCGCTCCTGCCCGTGCCACCTCCGTGTCGCCGGGTTTGTGCCAGAGCCGCGGTGAACCCTGACGGCCAGCCCCCCTCTCCCAATACTGGTGCCTGTCCGCTGGTGGGTCGAGCGAGCCCCCCTGTGGTGGAGGCAGCTCTAAGCTTTTTAATTTAAATTGTCTCTCTAATTTGAATGAATACACTTTAAATCCATTTACAAGGATCTATTGGAGGGCAAGTCTCATGCCAGCAGCCGCGGTAATTCCAGCTCCAGTAGCGTCCACTAAAGCTGCTGCAGTTAAAAAGCTTTTATAAGGATCGAGCTCGGCTGTCCACCGCAAGGCATCCTACTGCCAGTCCCAGCCCCTATGCCTTGGGGTGCCTCCTGATGCTCTTCACTAAGTATCCCATGGTCCCGAAGCATTTCCTTTGAAAAAATTAAGTGTCTAAACTACAGGTGGTGTAGCTTGCTTAACAGCCGGGATAATCCGCTGACTAGCAGACACTGCTACTAGGCACAAAGTATTTCCTGGGCTAGATGCAGTTAAAAATTTGTAATTAGATACTCTCGTTGGATGCTGAGAAAGCATTCCATAGAGTCTCCTGGCACGCCATATATGATTCTCTTAAAAAGCTTGGGGTAGGGGTCTAGGGGACCCTTTTATAGCCAAAATCACGGCCCTGTATCGCAATACGTCACCTAGGCTGAAGATAAATGGAACTGTAGCACCCTGAGGGCTCGGTTGCTACAGACGTATTGCACCTCACCCAGAGGTGTGATATCTCACTCTCAGGTAAGGATGGAGTGTGGATCAGGACCCGACACCTGCATGCATTACACCACATTGCCGTGGGGCAGGGCGACCAATATGCCCCTGAGATGGGCACGACAGTCCCTGTCCCTGGCTGGAGTGGGGGGAGGGAACACTGAGGAAGGGGAACCCTGTAGTGCAGGAGCAGGGAGGAAGCAGTTCCTGGGTGCATTGAGAAGGGAGTATAAAAGGTGGGCACCATCTTAGTTCAGTGCAGAGAAGTCTGAGCAGAAGTGGCAGGGAGCAGGGGCTCTGCATGAGCTCTGCTCCGGAGGCGGGCCTAGTAACAGAGGCCCAGGCCTGGAAGAGGGAGAAGGAAGGAAGAGGAGCGGAGAAGGCTCCAGGAACGAGGAATGAAGGGATCCCAGGGGTGCGGACGGGCGAGTCGCCACCGCACGCCCGAATCCACCTGCGTGGAGGGGTCAGGCCAAAGGGGGAGACCGGTCCCCGAACTAGTGGAGGCAGGAAACGACCCTCAGCTAGAAACCGGAGACTCTGACATTTTATGTGGCGCAGCCCCTCGCTACACCCGCTAGGAAGGCACCACATAGGGTCAGGGAAACTGGCGCCAAGTTTAACAAGAGGAGGCCCGAGGCAGCCGGATAGAAGTGTTGGTAAGAAAGGCCAGACAAAGGACACACAAAGGGGGCCCTGTGAAGTGCTCCAAAGTTATCTGGGAGTTGTCTGAGCCCCTCACCTGGTGAGCACAGTACGACGTGGGCAGCCGTTACCTGCAGACGTGGTCTGGATAATAAGAACTGTGAGTAAAGGCCCTGGACTGCATCACTGACTCCGTGTCGTTACTGCTGCTGCCCTGCACCATCACCCCCATCCTCCGCATACACTGCCCTGAGGCTATACTCCTCCCGTGGGGAGTTATGCTACGCTCTGCTGCACCCACAACACCAGCCTCAGCGGTCTGCCCTGTAGCGGCGGTTCACTCTGACCGCAATCCACGGGTGGCGTAGTCGGACATTTAAACATCAAAACCACATAAATAGTTCCGCCACTGGTTTGACCGCCCTGAGCCACGGAACCGGGTCGCCGCCACGAAGACTACAACCACCAGCATCCACCAAAAAGGGTCCGGCTCCGGGTGTCCCAAGGCGCAGGGGGTGCGTCAGAACATTTTCATCACCTTTCACAATCACCAATGGGACAAGGCAGGGATGTCCTCTGTCCCCTCTCTTATACATCCTAGTGACGGAGCACCTGCTCTCATCAATTCGCCATAACCCCAATATTAGGTGGATTGAGGTGGGAGGCACCGAGTACAAGTGCTCTCTATTTGCTGATGATGTCCTAGTATATATCACTCAATCACATATATCCATCCCTGCTGTTATGGCTGAAATAGATCACTTTGTTACATGGTAAAATTTTAAAATCAATGCAGCGAAGTCTGAGGCCCTCGATGTCTCCCTCCCCAAATCCATATAGGATTCCATCCAGTCCAACTTTCCCTTTGCCTGGCCCTCACAGGGTATCAAATACTTAGGAATTCCTATTCATAGAGACCTCTCCCATCTATGTTATCTTAATTTTGGGCCCTTTATTGAACAATTCCATACAGACCACGGTTGGCAAGTTAGAACTGTAAGATTCACTACGTGAACCACTGGTGTTTTGTGGAAAAGCACATGTACACTGCGTTCCAAATTATTATGCAAAAAGTGTTTAGGAGTGATAAGGGAAGAATTTGTTTGTTTGTCAGTTAAACTCATTGATGGTGATGTGTGTCAGGGCTCTTTATATCACTGTAAGCAATTGCAGACACCTGTGCTAATGAGTTTGGCAGGTGTGTCCAATGAAAGGCAAGACTACTTAAGAAGGCTCTCTCACATTATTAAGCAGCCTACATTTTCTGCCAAAATGGGAAAGAAAAAGGATGTGTCGGCTGCTGAGAAGCAACAAATTGTGGAGTGTTTAGGTCAAGGCATGACTACAATCAACATTGTGCGATGATCAGGATGAAGTGTCTTGGCAATCAAGAAGTATGTAGCTGATTCACAGTACACACGTGTGCGTGCTGATAAGGGCAAATTGAGGACTCTTTCCTACAGGCAATTACGTCAGGTTAAAAGAGCAGCGGCAAGAAAGCCTTGTCATAGCAGCAGACAAGTTTTTGAAGCTGCTGGTGCCTCCAACGTCCCCCGAACAACAAGATGCAGGGTCCTTCAGAGGTTTGCAGCTGTGCATACGCCATCCTGTCGACCTCCTCTATCCACTTCACACAAGCAGAAACGCCTCCAGTGGGCCAAACATTACATGAAGACTGATTTCAAAACTGTTTTGTTCACGGATGAGTGCCGTGCAGCGCTCGATGGTCCAGATGGATGGAGTGGAGGATGGCTGGTTGATGGACACCCCACGCAAACACGGCTACAGCGCCAACAAGGAGGAGGTGGAGTAATGTTTTGGGCTGGAATCATGGGGAGAGAGATTGTCGGCCCCTTTAGGATCCCTGAAGGCGCTAAAGATGAACTCCATAATGTATGTGGATTTTCTCAAACAGCACTTCCTGCCATGGTTCAAGAAGAAGAACCGTGTATTTCACAGCAAGATCATTTTTCTGCATGATAATGCACCATCTCATGCTGCACATAAAACATCTGCATCTCTGGCTGATATGGGCATAAAAGGGGACAAACTTATGGTGTGACCCCCATGCTCCCCTGACCTCTACCCCATTCAGAACCTTTGGAGCATCATTAAAAGGAGTGTCTATGATGGCGGGAGGCAGTTCACATCTAAGCAACAGCTCTGGGAGGGTATTCTGTCCTCATGCAAAACAATTGAAGCAGAAACCATCCAAAACCTGACAAATTCAATGGACGAGAGAGTTCAGAAGCTCCTTTCGAACAAGGGGTCCTATGTGAAAATGTAACATCACCTACAATAAAGTTTTGAGTTGAAAACTGTTTGATTTCAGTTTCTAACAACCTGCTAATGCTTATAATTTCAAAAATGACCATTTTTTTGGTCTTTATTAAAATGAAAAGGTTGATCGAAAAGTTTGGGGGATCTAAGAGTGTGGCAACCCAGTAGTCATGATTACTTCGAATTCTGACAATATGAGGGTCATGCTGCAGGTAGTGCAGCAAGAAGGCACTTATGTGTCTTGAGCATCTCGGAGCCCCAAAATTATTTTCCGGGCTAGATGCAGCTAAAAATTATTTTTAATTTTAAATCTGGTGGAGCTTATTATAGATGACCTAATAGGATCAGTGCTGCACACTGCTACAAAGCCCAAATTATTTTCCAGTCAAGATACAGATAAACATGATTAGTAATTTGAAAGCTTAAAACGGTTGGTAGGGTGATTTTAACCAATCATCAAGCTTTTACTCTCCCCAGGATGACACAGGGGTAGAAAAGTCGTTTCGGATCCATGATTTGTTCATCTTTATGAACGTGAGTCTGTCTACATTATCAGTGGAGAGCCGCGTGCGCTTATCTGTCAGCACACCACCAGCAGCGCTGAACACACGTTCAGACAGAACGCTGGCTGCGGGGCATGACAAGATCTCCAAGGCGTAAGTGGCTAGCTCCGGCCATTTATCCAGATTGGAAGCCCAAAAAGAGCAAGGGTCCAGTGACACAGTCGTGGCTTCAATGTTTACTTGGAGATACTCCTGTACCATCGTCTCTAGGCGTTGACTATGTGTCAGACTTCTTGTCTCCTGTGGCCTTGCAAAGGATGGGCTAAAAAAGGGGTGAAATGATTCCGCAAAATTGATGTTACCAGCAGATACTGTGGTTCTGTTACGGTTTGAGTGCTGAACACTTGACGGTCCCACGGTTGGCAAGTTGGAACTGTGAGATTCACTACGTGCACCACTGGTATTTTGTGGAAAAGCACATGTAAGATTCTGCAACAGTCTCTGCTGATACTCCTGCATGCGTGCATCCCTTTCTATGGCAGGAATAATTTCTGCAAATTTACTTTTGTACCGGGGATCTAACAGTGTGGCAACCCAGTAGTCAGGATTATTTCTAATTCTCACAATTCGAGGGTCATGTTGCAGGTAGTGCAGCAAGAAGGCACTCATGTGTGTTGCGCATCCAGGAGCACCAAGTCCCTGTTGTGTTGGTGGCGAGGTAACAATCATGCTTCCTTCCTCTGTCCTCTCCCCCCAACCTCGCACAACAGAAATGTGATCAAGGTCTCCCTCATCTGATGAGTCTTCCATCAGTTCGTCCTCCACTTCTTCCTGGGCTCCTGCACCTTCCTCACTAGTTTGGCTGCTACCATGCGCCCTGGTAAAACCATCTCCCCCACCCTCACATGCCTGCCGCCTTGGTGCTGCCGACCGTCTGGACCTTGCAGATGTTAGCCCTTCCGCATACAACTCCTCCTCCTCTACTTCCTCCACCTCCTCTTGTGCCACAACTGACTCCGAATTCTGTTTAACATGTGCTCCAGCATGTAAATCACCGGAATAGTCATGCTGATAATGGCATCGGCAGCACTAAACATCTTCGTCGCCATTTCAAAACTGTGCAGAAGGGTGCATAGGTCCCTGATCTGAGACCACTCCTCCAGCGTGATTTGCCCCACCTCTGAATCTCGTTGGCCCAGGCTATACGTCAGAACGTATTGCACCAGGGCTTGTCGGTGCTGCCACAGTCGCTGCAACATGTGCAGAGTTGAATTCCACCGGGTAGGCACATCGCATTTTAGCCGGTGAAGTGGCAGGCCCAACGACTTCTGTAGAGATGTAAGTCGCTGAGCTGCGGGATGCGAACGGCGGACGTGAGCACACAGCGACCGTGCCCTCTGCAGAAGGCCATCTAGTCTGGGATAGTGGGCTAAAAATTGCTGGACAACCAGGTTCAACACGTGAGCCATACAAGGCACGTGTGTGACATTGCCCCGGCGAAGGGCCGCACCCAGGTTTGCAGCATTGTCGCACACGGCCTTCCCTGGTTTCAGGTCCAGTGGAGACAACCATTCATGAAATTGGTTCTCCAGAGCTGACCACAACTCCTCAGCTGTGTGACTCACATTTCCCAGACATTTCAAAGTAAAAACTGCCTGATGACGTTGAGCCCTACTGCCAGCATAGTAAGGAGGTGTGCAGGATCCCTTCTGCGCAGTTAGAAAGCTTGTGGCATGACCAGACAGGCTTTGGGTGCAGGTGGAAGACCGAGAGGAGGTTGAGGAGGCAGAAGCATTGGAGGAACTTTGACATAAAGAGGATTGACGCACAACTCGTGGGGACGGCAAGACTTGGACAGCAGCCCCTTGTCCTGCTGTCACCATAGTTACCCAGTGCCCAGTCAGCGACATGTAACGCCCCTGTCCATGCCTACTCGTCCAAGTGTCTGTGGTGAAATGCACCCTGTCACACACAGAGTTTCTCAAAGAAGCGGTGATGTTGTGTGCGACATGCTGGTGGAGCGCAGGCACACCTTTCTTTGAGAAGTAGTGCCGACTGGGCATCTGGTACTGGGGCACTGCGACGGACATAAGGTCTCGAAAATCCTCTGTGTCCACCAGGCGGAAAGGCAGCATTTCTGTAGCCAAGAGCTTGCAGATGGTGAAATTCAACCTCTTAGCTTTCTCATGGCTAGGAGGAAATGGTCTTTTACTTGTCCACATCTGAGGGACTGAGGGCTGGCTATTGTGCTTAGACGGGGTTGATAAGGGTGTCCCCAGCAAACTGCCGGTCTTTGAGGAAGATGCAGGCGGACATGTTAGGTTGCCTTGATCCAAAGGTGGTGCTATCGATGTCGGACAGCGCTCAACACCAGCTGCTGTTACCACCTCCAAAGAAAATGATGACCTGCCAATCACGCTGGCTGTTGCGGGTAAAGAGGTGGCAGGTCTGCGCCCCAAAACAGGTGTGACTGCTGTCCCCCCAGTCACAGAGGATGAAGAGGCCGCGGATGCACAAGATATGGCAGACGGTGGTTGGCCCGGCCGGCTAGGCCGCATTGTAGCACACTGAGCTTCCCACTGCAACTTATGCTTCATGTCCATGTGCCGGTTCATGCATGAAGTACTCAAACTATGTATTTTTTGGCCTCTACTTAGCTTTTGCTGACAAATGTTACAGATAACACGAGTTGGGTCATCTTTATCGATCTGAAAAAATGCCCAGGCTATGCAAGGCTTAGCACCCATGCGACCTGAAGAGCCACCACGACTTGTGGTGAGAGGCAGAGTTGTGTTTGAGGATGCAGTTGTTGACGTGCTTCCAGTACTACGTCTCTGTCCAGGAAGGCGCAACCTGACCTCGTCGTCACTAGCATCTTCCTCCACCTCCTCTGCTGACCTCATCTCTTGGCTGACTGTGGGTTGACAGTAAGTGGGATCTCCAACCTCATCATCATCACCCTGTGTGTTATCACACCCGTCGTCCTCAGAGCCAACCTGTTCCTGCCCTGACAAAAAACTAAAGTTGTCGCTCCAATCAGGTATTTGAGTCTTATCATCGTCTTCCTCATTGTCTCCACCAACAGGAGTTACAGTTTGGGAATGAGGGTCTACATTATGGTCAGAACCTTCTGCGTCTGGTCCTGGATCCGACTCATAAAGATTCTGGGCATCAGTGCAGATCATTTCCTCGTCTGGATTCACAGAAGCGCTGGAGTCGACCTCTGATTCCCAGGCTATAGTATGAGTAAACAGCTCTGCAGACTCAACCATCTGTTCTACCTCATACTCAGACGGGCAGCTGGAGATTTGGGAGCTGTGAGGAAGCAAGTGCGATTTGGGTGACACCTTTGAGGACTAGAGTATTTGTGATGTTGAAGTTGATGTGGAGGAGAGCCCACTTAAAGGAGCACTTGATATCCGTTGAAGCACCTGCTGTTTTTCTGCCTCATCTGGAATTTGTAGCGATTGGCGTGGCCGTAAGAAAGGGATCTTATCACATTGTCCGCTAAAAGAAGTAGACATTTTAGTTTGGCTGGAAGATGGTCTTTCTTCTGCAGATGTTACTGTTGCTTTAACACCTACCCCACGGACACAACCTTTTTTCCCCTTCCCAACACGCCTATTCCCCTTTCCACCAGCAGCAGGCCTTTTTCCACTCATTTTGGTGGTTAACTAATTCACAACTCTGGAGTTGTTTGAACAAAAAAACAATGGATGGTAACCGAGCAGAGCTGAGTGGCCAAACTGTGGTATTAGGCCAAAACTATTGGCTGGGTTAGATGCAGAAAAAAATATATTCAGTTTGCAACCTGATGGAGGTCAGTATAGATGGACTAATACAACAAGTCCCACACACAGCTAGAAGCCCAAATATTTTTTCAGAGGTACTGTAGATGCAGATAAAAATTATTTTGAATTTGCAACCTGATGGAGGTCAGTATAGATGGACTAATAGAGAAAGTCCGACACACTGCTAGAAGGCCAAATATTTTTTCAGAGGTACTGTAGATGCAGATAAAAATTATTTTTAATTTGCAACCTGATGGAGGTCAGTATAGATGGACTAATAGAGAAAGTCCGACACACTACTAGAAGGCCAAATATTTTTTCAGAGCTAGATGCAGAAAAAAATTATATTCAGTTTGCAACCTGATGGAGGTCAGTATAGATGGACTAATACAACAAGTCCCACACACAGCTAGAAGCCCAATATTTTTTCAGAGGTAGATGCAGAAAAAAATATATTCAGTTTGCAACCTGATGGAGGTCAGTATAGATGGACTAATACAACAAGTCCCACACACAGCTAGAAGCCCAATATTTTTTCAGAGGTAGATGCAGAAAAAAATATATTCAGTTTGCAACCTGATGGAGGTCAGTATAGATGGACTAATACAACAAGTCCCACACACAGCTAGAAGCCCAAATATTTTTTCAGAGGTACTGTAGATGCAGATAAAAATTATTTTGAATTTGCAACCTGATGGAGGTCAGTATAGATGGACTAATAGAGAAAGTCCGACACACTGCTAGAAGGCCAAATATTTTTTCAGAGCTAGATGCAGAAAAAAATTATATTCAGTTTGCAACCTGATGGAGGTCTGTATAGATGGATTAATAGAACAAGACCCACACACAGCTAGAAGCCCAATATTTTTTCAGAGGTAGATGCAGAAAAAAATATATTCAGTTTGCAACCTGATGGAGGTCAGTATAGATGGACTAATAGAGAAAGTCCGACACACTGCTAGAAGGCCAAATATTTTTTCAGAGCTAGATGCAGAAAAAAATTAGATTCAGTTTGCAACCTGATGGAGGTCAGTATAGATGGACTAATAGAATGATGCTATGCCCAAAAGATTTTACTTCACTAGGTGCAGTAAAAAAATTGGTATTCTATACACAGGTGGTATATCTTGCAACACAGATAGGCTACTCCACTGACTAACCCACTCTGCAATAGGCCAAAAAGGATTAGCTTTGCTAGATTCAGCCAAATGCTGTGAAAAAAACTTGCACAGCACTGGCACAGACCTGCCTGGCAAAAACTGATAGGAACTGATGTAACCTAGTCCTGAAAAGGACTCCAATTACAATTAGTCTTTACTCCCACAACCTATCTATTTAAGAGCACAGACCTGCCTGATAAAAGTCGTAGGAAATGCTGTAACCTAGTCCTTAAAAGGACTGCAATCACAACTATTCCCTACTCCCAAGCTATCTGTATATTTGTGCGAAAATTGGCTTGAAATTAACAAGGTATAGCGCACACAGCAACAGCGGTGCCGTCTAACACGCAGCTGCAGCAGTGAGAAAATGGTGGCGACGGGGAAAATGGCTTGGTCTTATAGGGCAAGGACATGTGACATACACTGCCAATGACACATGCCCTTGCTTGTGTGAAAAAAAGCACTTCGCTCCGTGTGTGCGCTGCTGATAGGCTGACAGATTGCACCTCCCCACTGTAAATGCGGGAAAGAGAAAAAAAAATGGAGATCTTCATTGTTCCTGCAGAGATCCATCCCCTGCCCCTCCCCCCACCCCGCTGTACACTCAAACTGCGTATTAACATTAATTTTCATCATTACTGAGAAAAAATCCAGTTATGATTTTGGTGCACGAACAGTTATCGAACATAACCTCGAACAGCCGAATTTTTCTCAAATTGTTCGTGTTCGCCGAACGGCTCGAACACCGCCCAAAACAGCTCGAATTTGAGATTGGCGAACAGTTCGAGTAGAACAACGCTCATCTCTAGTTAAAAGTTAATTCAGAGTGTCATTTATTATTCAACCCCTCAAACCACAAGAATTCTGTTTGGTCCCCCTAAAGTATTAAGAAGTAGTTCAGGCACCAAGAATAATGAGCTTCACATGTGTGGATTAAAGATCTCTTTTGCCAGCCTTTTCTGACTATTTAAGACCCTCCCCAAACTTGTGAACAGCACTCAGACATGGTCAACATGGGAAAGACAAAGGAGCCTTCCAAGGCCATCACAGACAAGATCGTGGAGGGTCACAAGGCTGGCAAGGGGTACAAAACCCTTTCCAAGGAGATGGGCCTACCTGTCTCCACTGTTGGGAGCATCATCCGTAAGTGGAAGGCTTATGGAACTACTGTTAGCCTTCCACGGCCTGGACAGCCTTTGAAAGTTTCCTCCCGTGCCGAGGCCAGGCTTGTCCGAAGAGTCAAGGCTAACCCAAGGACAACAAGGAAGGAGCTCCGGGAAGATCTCATGGCAGTGGGGACATTGGTTTCAGTCAATACCATAAGTAACGTACTCCACCGCAATGGTCTCCGTTCCAGACGAGCCTGTATGGTACCTTTACTTTCAAAGCGTCATGTCAAGGCTCATCTACAGTTTGCTCATGATCACTTGGAGGACTCTGAGACAGACTGGTTCAAGGTTCTATGGTCTGATGAGACCAAGATCGAGATCTTTGGTGCCAAACACACACGTGACGTTTGGAGACTGGATGGCACTGCATACGACCCCAAGAATACCATCCCTACAGTTAAGCATGGTGGTGGCAGCATCATGCTGTGGGGCTGTTTCTCAGCCAAGGGGCCTGGCCATCTGGTCCGCATCCATGGGAAGATGGATAGCACGGCCTACCTGGAGATTTTGGCCAAGAACCTCCGCTCCTCCATCAAGGATCTTAAGATGGGTCGTAATTTCATCTTCCAACAAGACAACGACCCAAAGCACACAGCCAAGAAAACCAAGGCCTGGTTCAAGAGGGAAAAAGTCAAGGTGTTGGAGTGGCCTAGTCAGTCTCCTGACCTTAACCCAATTCAAAACTTGTGGAAGGAGCTCAAGAATAAAGTCCACATGAGACACCCAAAGAACCTAGATAACTTGGAGAAGATCTGCATGGAGGAGTGGGCCAAGATAACTGACAGACCTGTGCCGGCCTGATCAGGTCTTATAAAAGACGATTATTAGCTGTAATTGCAAACAAGGGTTATTCCACAAAATATTAAACATAGGGGTTGAATAATAATTGACCCACACTTTTATGTTTAAAATTTAATAAAATTCAACTGAGCAAAATAACTTTTAGGTTTGTAAGATTTATGCTTCTGTTCATAAAACCTACTCTCGTTTGCAGTTTGAAGGCTCTAACTTATTTGCATCTTATCAAACCAGCTAAATCTGCAGAGGGTTGAATACTACTTGTAGGCACTGTATGTCATATTAACTACTTGAAAGACCCCCATAGACATTATAATTACCATTACTCCCCACACACAGGAATGCCCCGATCAGCCAAGCTCTCTTGTGTACACTCTAAGGCTGTGTGCCCACGATGCGGATTTAATGTGTTTCCGCAGCGGCATTTCCGCCTCAGAAATGCATTAAAATCGCTTGTTAAGATGTCTGCCATGTTTCCCAATGATAATCTGCATGTGCTGTGCACATGCTGCGGAAATTTCCACTGAGGATTATCATTGTGGAAAAATACGCAGCACAACCAATTATTGTGTGATTTCGCAGCGAAATCGGCGCCATTGACTTGCATTGAACCGCATAACATCCGCATGTATACATGTATACATGCGGATGATATGTGGTTCAATGCGCGGATGGTACCCGGGTCTGGAGAAGAGGAGACTCTCCTCCAACCCGGGTACCATGGTACCTGCAAGTTTATAAAGTAAAAAACAAAAATAAATATTCATACACACCTCTCCTGCGGCCCCCGGTCTGCTCCAGGGGGCGTCCTCTCTCCTCGGCGGCCCGCGGTGTACTGGCAGGACCTGCGGTGACGTCATTTAATCAGCTGATGGTCACACGACTGCTGACGTCAGAGTTCAGGTGATGGTTGCGTGACCATCAGCTGACTAAATGACGTCACCGCAGGTCCTGCCAGTACACCGCGGGCCGCCAAGGAGAGAGGATGCCGCCTGGAGCAGACCTGGGGCCGCCGGAGAGGTGTGTATGAATATTTTTTTTTTTTTTTTTCTTTATAATTCTTTTTTTTTTTTTACCAATAGTGCAGTACTTTAAGCAGAAATCTCGGTCATACAATATAAATCCATGCCAGTTGCATGGATTTATATTGTGTGACCAACTTGTCAAGCCCTTTTCCAAGTGATGCTCAGAATCGCTTGGAAAAGCGCTTGAAAAAACGCATTCATAAACGCATGTAAAATCATGCGTTTTTTTCTGCCAGGGAGAGGAAAAAACGCTCAGGAAATTTCTGCTTGAAATCTGCATCGTGAACACATAGCCTAAGACAGAAACTGTGAGACTCCTTATCTTCCTTAAAGGGAATCTAAACTACTTCTATGTTCATACACTGCTACTCACCATTATTGGCACCCCTTAATTTTTTTCATAGACTGCGCAATATCTTCAGAAATAAATGGAAATGTACCGAACTTATATCCTCAGGATTTTTTAATTAGTGGTCCAAAGTAATACAACAATAAAACATTGTTTTACAACTACCATGTTGTAATTTCAAAGAAGAAACAGAATAGACAGCAGGTGCAGTAATAAAGGCACCCTTAATTAATATTTGGTTGCCCACTAGTGTTGAGCGAGCATGCTCGACACTGCTCGGTACTCGCCCGAGCATCACGCTACTCGGGATGTTCAGCGAGCACCGAGCATTTCCGGGTTACACGGGCGCGAGCTCAGGTCTCAACCCTGCATGTTTGGCACTCTTTACAGAGCCAATGAACATGCAGGAATTGCCAGCCAGTCACTGTAATGCCGCAGCCATGTTGGTTGTGGGCATTACATTGATTGGCTGGCCGCACAGCATCACCTCGAGTATTTAAAATCGGGCGCCGCCATCTTGGACACAGACGGCTGGAATCAGACAGTGTAGGGACAGCGCTGCTGATTTAGGGAGAGATATATACTGCGAAATAGTTAGTGTAGGGTCTGTAAAGGCTGCCAGATCAAACAAACAGTCCTTCTCAGGACTAATATCCATCCCAGATATCAGGCAGGCAGGCAGGTAGGCTGTATAGAAGATGCAGTGGTTATACCAGCAAATGCTGCATTACAGTCCTGTGTGCTCCTGTTGCGGAAATTGCTGGACTTAGCTCCAGGTCTCGGGGGCCAGGAAAAATCCTTTTTTTTTCATCTAAATCCTCTTTTTTTTTTCCTACTTCACACTGTACAAATACCTGTCTTATTAACCATTTGGTGCCCCCCCCCCAAAAAAAAAAGTGTGTCTGTGACAGTTCAGACACAAATATATCTGTTGAAAATAGTCTGATGTAGGCCAGAGAAACAGAAGTGTGGTTTTGCAGTTCCACGGTTCAAATCTCTGTATTATCCACTTTTGGGCCATTTGTATCTAAAAAAAAAAAACAGTTTGAGTGGGTCGCTCACTGTTCAGCCGCAAATATATATATTTTAAAAAGTCTGGTATACACCAGTAAATTATAACTGTGGTTTTGCTGTTCCACGGTAAAAAATCTCTATTATCCTGCTTTTGGCATTTTTTGCCGTAAAAAAAAAACTAATAGTGTCTCCCTGATTTTTCAGACACAAATATATCTGTTGAAAATAGTCTGGTGTAGGCCAGAGAGACAGAAGTGTGGTTTTGCTGTTCCACAGTAAAAAATCTCTATTATCCTGCTTTTGGCATTTTTTGTCGTAAAAAAAAACTAATAGTGTCTCCCTGATTTTTCAGACACAAATATATCTGTTGAAAATAGTGTGGTGTAGGCCAGAGAGACAGAAGTGTGGTTTTGCTGTTCCACGGTAAAAAATCTCTATTATCCTGCTTTTGGCATTTTTTGCCGTAAAAAAAAAACTAATAGTGTCTCCCTGATTTTTCAGACACAAATATATTTGTTGAAAATAGTCTGGTGTAGGCTAGAGAAACAGAAGTGTGGTTTTCCAGTTCCACGGTTCAAACCTCTGTATTATCGACTTTTGGACAATTTGTATCGAAAAAAAACCAGTTTGAGTGTGTCGCTCAATGTTCAGCTGCAAATATATATATTTAAAAAAGTCTGGTATACACCAGTAAATTATAACTGTGGTTTTGCTGTTCCACGGTAAAAAAAAGCTCTATTATCCTGCTTTTGGCATTTTTTGCATTAAAAAAAAAAAATAATAGTGTCTCCCTGATTTTTCAGACACAAATATACTGTATCTGTTGAAAATAGTCTGGTGTAGGCCCGAGAAATAGAATTGTGGTTTTGCAGTTCCACGGGTCAAATCTCTGAATTATCCTGCTTTTTGCATTTTTTGCCGTAAAGAAAAACTAATAGTGTCTCCCTGATTTTTGAGACACAAATATATCTGTTGAAAATAGTCTGGTGTGGGCCAGAGAGACAGAAGTGTGGTTTTGCTGTTCCACGGTAAAAAATCTCTATTATCCTGCTTTTGGCATTTTTTGCCGTAAAAAAAACAAACTAATAGTGTCTCCCTGATTTTTCAGACACAAATATATCTGTTGAAATTAGTGTGGTGTAGGCCAGAGAGACAGAAGTGTGGTTTTGCTGTTCCACGGTAAAAAATCTCTATTATTCAGCTTTTGGTATTTTTTCCGTAAAGAAAAACAGTAATAGTTTCTCCCTAATTGTTCAGATTGTTTAAAAGAGTCGGGTGTAGGCCAGAGAAATAGAACTGTGGTTTTCCTCTTCCACGGTTCTAATCTACTTTTTGTTACCCTTTTTTTCCATTGAAAGTGCGAGTGTAAGCTATTTTACTTCCTTTACAATGCGCAAGGCGCGTGGCAAGGGACGTGGAACTGGACTTTCTGGTGATGGTGCATGCAGAGGATGGGGCCGTGGCCAAGGTGAAAATGTGCCACAACCAACAGCCACATCTTCTCGCTCCCACTTTTTGACCGAATTACTAGGGAAGCACAGAACAACACCAGTATTGCGAACTGATCAGTGTGAACAGGTTATTAATTGGATAGCAGATAATACTTCCAGTTACCTGGGCACCACCACCTCCGGTCTGTCTTCCACACGGTCAATTCTTAGTAGCAGTGAGTCTCGACCGCATACTCCTCCTCACCCTTATGCTCCTTCCTCCCACCATGCCGAGTGTCGTCAGACAGCAACTGATCCCACACTTGGACACTCTGAAGAGCTGTTCACTGGTCCATTTCCAGATTTGTGCCCCTCGCCTGCTCCGCTTGAAGTGGTGGAAGAGGAGATCCCATGTAGCGATGCCCAAATATTTGAACAGCCACGGCCACAGGAAGTCGACGCTGGCAATTTGTCTCAAGAGGTGGACGATGACGAGACACAATTGCCAGGAAGTGAGGAGGAGGATCGTGGTGCGCAAGTGGAAGAGGAGGAGGTGGTGGATGATCTAGTAACTGACCCATCATGGCAGAAGGACATGCAGAGCGAGGCCAGCAGCACACAGGGTGAGGGAGGCTGAGTACCCCAACAGGCAAGAAGAAGCAGTGTGGTGGCCGGACACAGAAGGCAGGCAACAGTTACCCGTAACACCAACACGAGGGACGTTGCCAGTACAACCTGTAGGTTTTCCAGAGTCTGGAATTTTTTTAAAGACTCTGCTGATAACCCCAAAAAGGCCATTTGTACCACCTGCCATGCCAGCATCAGCAGGGGTGACAAAACTACCAGCCTGACAACCACCAGCATGATCAGGCACGTGGCAGCAAAGCACCCGACTTTGGGGGTGAACCACAGGGTCCATGACTAAGTGTCAGCGGGTGTCACCACTGCTTCTTCCACTGTTGTGCGTGCAATAGATCCCCCTGTTATGTGTGCAAGGCAATCCCTTGTCCATACTGCATGCAAAGATGCCCCCTCCTCTCAGTCTTCACTTGTTCCGGCAGTTTCTCAAGAAACAGCATTAACGTCCACATCCCACCGCAGAGTTCAATTGTCCATATCCCAGACCCTTGAACGAAAGCGGAAATTCGCAGCCAACGCCCCTAAAGGCCACAGTCCTAAATTCGCACATTTCACGACTGCTTGCGTTGGAAATGCTGCCTTTTAGGCTGGTGGAGAAGGAATCCTTCTGCAACCTAATGGCGGTGGCCGTCCCTCGGTACTCGGTCCCCAGCCGACACTATTTTGCGCGGTGTGCCATCCCCGCACTGCACAAGCACGTGTCCCAAAACATCTACCGTGCCCTCAACAACGCAGTTACTGGGAGCGTCCACCTGACAATGGACACGTGGACAAGTGCTTGTGGCCAGGTACGGTACATCTCCCTGACGGCACACTGGGTAAACATAGTGGAAGCCGGGACCCAGTCGGACCTTGGGACGGAACACATCCTCCCCACACCGAGGATTGCGGGCCCTATGTCAGTCAGAGTTGCCCTCACAGTGTACAGCTCCTGCGCATCATCCTCCTCCTCCTCATGTTCAGCCTCCATCTCAGATATCACCACATCAGTTACAAGCTGGAAGCACTGCAGTACTGCCTCCGCCAAGCGGCAACAGGCTGTGCTAAAACTCATAAGCTTAGGTGAGAAGCCTCACACTGCTTGTGAGTTGTGGACAGCTGTGAAAGAGCAGGCAGATCTGTGGCTGACACCACTGAACCTACATCCAGCCATGGTCGTGTGTGACAATGGCCGTAACCTGGTGGCGGCTCTGAGGCGAGGCGAGATCACACACGTACCATGCCTGGCTCATGTGCTTAACCTCGTGGTTCAGCGGTTTCTTAAATCGTACCCCGAGTTGCCAGATCTGCTCGTCAAAGTACGCCGCCTGTCAGCTCATTTTCGCAAGTCGGCAACAGCTTCTGCCGCCCTTGCTGTGTTGCAGCAGCGTTTGCAGCGTCCGGCACACCTTCTGGTGTGTGATGTCCCCACACGTTGGAATTCTACCCTCCACATGTTGCAAAGGATTTGTGAGCAGAAGAGAGCAGTTGTGGAGTACCAGCTGCAACAAGGCAGTCAATATTCAGGTCAGACTCCACACATAAGATCTCAGGAGTGGACCTGGATGTCTGACATATGTACCATCTTGACAAACTTTGCGGAGTCCACCAAGATGGTGAGTGGCGGTGATGCCATCATTAGCGTCAGCATTCCACTTGTCTGTCTTTTGCAATGCTCTCTGCAGAGAATTAAAGAGGAGGCATTGCAGCCAGAGTATGATGAGATGGATCAAGAAGCCATAGCGGTCGATTACACACAGCCCAGCCTCATCTCATCTCAACTTGCATTGGGGGACAATGAGGGAGAGGAGGAGGAAGAACAGGAGCTTGTATCATGCGCCGTAGACGGTAGTACCTGTACAACTGTCATACCGTCGGTTCAGCATGGGTGGCCTGAGGACAGGGGGGAGGAGGAGGAGAGCATGGTCAGTCGTCATCTTGGTGAGGACACAGAAGTCTTGCCTGTTACCAGTCTGGCACGCATGGCTGACTTTATGTTACACTGCCTTAACCGTGACCTTCGCGTTGTCAAAATGTTGGGTGACAGTCATTACTGGTTGGTGACACTTTTAAACCCTGGCTACAAGGAGAACTTTCACTCTCTTATTCCTGAGGTGGAGAGGTCTACAAAAATGGGCAGTACCAGGAAGCACTTGCTGCAGAACTGTGAAAAAAATTCCGATCTGAACACGCTAGCGGCAGAGGTCACAGTTCGTTGCCCAACCAAGGCGTACATGCGAGAGAGATACAACTCCAATCCAGCAGAGGCAGGGGAACACTGTCAATTGTCTGGGACAGTTTTCTCAGACCCTCCCTTCGGACAGACCCTGAGGCACGGGGCATTCTCACAAGGAGTGGAAAGTTTCAAAAGATGGTGAGGGAATACCTTGCCAACCGTACCAGAGTCCTCCGTGATTCCTCTGTGCCTTTTAATTATTGGGTATCCAAGCTGGACCCTTGGAATGAACTCGCTCTGTACGCCTTGGAGGTCCTGGCCTGCCCTGCCGCTAGCGTGTAATAACTGATAAGCGCACTCGCCTGTCAACTGACAATGCTGACAAGCTGACACCTATCAAAATGAACAAGGGCTGGATTGGGCCAGACTTCTCATCAAAACCAAATGAAAGCAGAGTAACATAAAGTCAAATCCACTGTGTTATTTCGGGAGGTTTATTCACATGCACCGCTTCACACCCACACATGGGTATACGCTTCCTCATTTCGGCTGTTTTAAGTTCTTCTCCTTATCCTCAGCCTCCACCACCACTATACCACCAGGGTGACCGTGGTCCGTGTTGCCATTATTGAAAGTTCCTTCGTCCTTATTTTTGTCAGCTTTTGCTTGGAAGGCATAAGCAAAGACTGTGAGAGATCCACTCCCCAATAATGGGAATAATATTTTTAAGATGCTGTACTGTATGGCTCTTGTAAGGGGCATTAAAACCGTCTTGCTAAGCTATTGTGATCTCCACCACTTTTCCAAGGGGCATTAAAACGTCTTGTTAAGCTACTGGGACCTCCACGTCTCTTCCAAGGGGCATTCAAACCATCTTGTTAATCTACTGGGACCTCCACGTCTCTTCCAAGGGGCATTAAAACCATCTTGTTTAGCTATTGCGACCTCCACCACTTTTCCAAGGGGCATTCAAACTGTCTTGTTAAGCTACTGGGACCTCCACGTCTCTTCCAAGGGGCATTCAAACCGTCTTGTTAAGCTACTGCGACCTCCACCACTTTTCCAAGGGGCATTAAAACCGTCTTGTTAAGCTACTGGGACCTCCACGTTTCTTCTGAGGGGCATTAAAAGCGTCTTTTAAACCACTCTGAACTCCACGACTCTTCGAACGGGCATTGCATTTCCTCCTAATTTTTGGCAGCTTTTGCTTGGAAGCCATAAGCAAAGACTATGGGAGACCCACTCCCCAATAATGGGAATAATATTTTTAAGATGCTGTACTGTACGGCTCTTGTAAGGGGCATTAAAACCGTCTTGTTAAGCTGTGACCTCCACCACTTTTCCAAGGGGCATTAAAACTGTCTTGTTAAGCTACTGGGACCTCCACGTCTCTTCTGAGGGGCATTAAAAGCATCTTGTTAAGCTACTGCGACCTCCACCACTTTTCCGAGGGGCATTAGAACTATCTTGTTCAGCTACTGTGACCTCCACCACTTTTCCAAGGGGCATTAAAACTGTCTTTTTAAGATACTGTGACCTCCACCACTTTCCCAAGGGGCATTTAAACCGTCTTGTTAAGCTACTGGGACCTCCACCACTTTTCCAAGGGGCATTAAAACTGTCTTGTTAAGCTACTGTGACCTCCACCACTTTCCCAAGGGGCATTTAAACCGTCTTGTTAAGCTACTGGGACCTCCACATCTCTTCCCAGGGGCATTCAAACCGTCTTGTTAAGCTACTGGGACCTCCACGTTTCTTCCAAGGGGCATTCAAACCGTCTTCTTAAGCTACTGCGACCTCCACCACTTTTCCAAGGGGCTTTCAAACCGTCTTGTTAAGCTACTGTGACCTCCACCACTTTTCCATGGGGCACTAAAACTATCTTGTTAAGCTACTGGGACCTCCACGTCTCTTCCGAGGGGCATTAAAACCATCTTGTTTAGCTACTGTGACCTCCACGTCTCTTCAAAGGGGCATTAAAAGCGTCTTCTTAAGCCACTCTGAACTCCACAGCTCTTCCAAGGGGCATTGAAATGTTGTTTTTAATTACCTCTAACCTCCACGACTCTTCCAACGGGCATTGCATTTCCTCCTAATTTTAGTCAGCTTTTGCTTTTCAATGCAAAGGCGAAAACTAAGGGAAACCCACTCACCAATAATGGGTAGAAGGTTTTTAGTATGCTGTAATCCACGTCTGTTTCAAGGGGCATTGCAGTACCTCATAATTTTTGGAAAGCCTTCCATTCACTGCTTAGGCCGACAGTGTACAGGAGACCCAGTTGCTATAAATGGAAAAAACAGTTTAGTTAAAGCCCTCTGACCTCCATGTCATTTCCATGGGGCATTGGAGTGCCTCGAAATTTTTGGTAGGCATTGCACTTACTGTATGCCCTATAACTGTGTAGCCGAACCGCTTCTTTTGTTACAGAAACATATCCTACAAGACATATGTGGTTGACTGGCCTGATATTGATGTGAATGGTCCCTGTTCCTCCTGATCTTTCTCCTTTGCCACCACCTCATCCATCATTTATCACCTGAAGCTTTGTTTTAACGGGAGTCATAGAACTGGGATAGTAGCAGGAAAACATCCAGCAATCCTCGGAGGAGGTAGGATATGCGCCAAAATGCTGACTACCTCAGGCCTAGCCGCTACTACATATATGCGCTTACATTCCAAGAAAACAAAGCAGATGCTAACTTCTATCATCATCATCTTGCTCCTCACCTTGTCACTCTCAACTCCCCTGATGGAGAAGCCAGGGCCCTCCGGAGGAGTCTGGTTCTCTGGAGGGCTCGTCCAATGCTGCCCTAAAGCAGGCCGGGCTAAGAAAAGTGTGTGGGGGGGAATTGACAGGAGAAATAGGGGCGGCAGGGGACCGTTTATGGACACCCGGCTGCCCACAGGTGAGTATGGATACCAGGCCGCCAACGCAGCCATGACGTTGTGGCCAGATTCCGCCTCCACATGCCTAAAAGGCCGAATTTCAAGTGCAAGCAAGCAGTATGGTATTGCAGCCTGGGGGTGGGTGGGTGACAGGTTGCATACTTGTGCTTGCATTGCAAGGAATGGGAGAGGTACAATTGAACACTGCCCTGGGACAAGGACTTGAACGGGGATAGTTGCAAGTCTGCAATGACAGGTGCAGGGTGGGAGGCATCTTCGCATGTACCATGAACAGGGGTTTGGCATGCACACACTACAGCGGAATAGGCAGTCCTTCCCACTAAATGCACTGGGGAGGGCACAGGTAATGTTTTGTTATGCGCGCTTAATCTTATGTATAAGGCACACTGGGACAAATAGGGGCGGATGGGGACTTACTATGGATACCCAATTTCAAGTGCAAGCAAGCAGTACGGTATTGCAGCCTGGGGGTGAGTGGGTGGCAGGCTGCTTACTTGCGCTTGCATTGCAAGGAATGGGGGAGGTACAACTGCTCTGGACAAGGACTTGCACAGGGATAGTTGCAAGTCTGCATCTTCTGATGCGGCAAGGATGACTTCTGATGGGCACACTTTTAGGCAGTGACCTCGGTGTCAGAGATGCGTCCAGGGGTCTTTCCCATGCTGTTCCCATGTCTTTTCAGAACAGTATGCAAGTGTAACACAGCACATGGCCAGATAAGGTTGTAAAATGTTAAAATGACATTTCCCGGAGAATGCATTTGTCAGGGTGGAAAGCAATACAAAAGTTCAAAAACGCATAAAAAATGCTACTTGTGAACATAGCCCAAGGTGTGGAGGAGTATTTTTTTCTTTGTTATTTATTTTACCTTATACACAAGTCTTTACCCTGGAAAGGAACTTCCTTAACATATTTCACAGGAAAGTAGTTTCAGTTTCGTTTTTGAACGTTTTATTGTGAGCCCTTAAAAGTTGCTTAATACCTCTGACCACGTTGTTGACAGCAGTGACCTGGGGGTCAGAAATTCTTCCTGGGGCGATCCCCATGCTGTCCCCATGTCATTTGAGCACTGTCACTATCGTTTTGGGCACTTGTTAGGCTTTTAAAAGACTGCCGGGGGTGCCGCCGCAAAAATGCTCGGGTCTCCTATAGACTAACATTGGGCTCATTGCTTGGGTCGAGCACCTGAGTATCATGACGAGCTCGGCCGAGCTTCGAGCAACCGAGCATTTTAGTGCTCGCTCAACACTATTGCCCACCCTTTGGCATTGCTGACAGCCTCCAAACGTTTCTTGCAGCCATCTATGAGCTTCTTGCACTTCTCAGCTGGAATCTTCTCCCACTCTTCCTTTGCAGTTTGTTCAAGCTCTTGAAGGTTTGCAGGGTTCTCTTCCCAATGGCAGATTTCAGCTCACCCCAAAGATTTTCATAGAATCATAGAATGGTAGAGTTGGAAGGGACCTCCTGGGTCATCTGGTCCAACCCCCTGCTCAAAGCAGGATTCACTAGATCATCTCAGACAGATTTCTGTCCAGCCTCTGTTTGAAGACGTCCATTGAAGGGGAACTCACCACCTCTCGTGGCAGCCTGTTCCACTCATTAATCACCCTAACTGTCAAAAAGTTGTTTCTAATATCTAATCTGTGTCTCCTCCCATTTAGTTTCATCCCATTGCTTCTAGTCTTTCCTTGTGCAAATGAGAATAAAGATGATCCTTCTACAATGTGACAGCCCTTGACATATTTGTAGACAGCTATTAAGTCTCCTCTCAGTCTTCTTTTTTGCAAGCTAAACATTCCCAAATCCTGCAACCGTTCCTCATAGGACATGGTTTGCAGACCAGTCACCATTCTGGTCGCTCTTCTCTGAACTTGCTCCAGTTTGTCTATGTCTTTTTTAAAATGTGGTGCCCAAAACTGTACACAGTATTCCAGATGAGGTCTGACCAAAGAGGAGTAAAGACCGATAATGACTTCACGTGATCTAGACTGTATGCTTCTGTTAATACATCCCAGAATTGTATTTGCCTTTTTTGCTGCTGCATCACACTGTTGACTCATGTTCAGTCTATGATCTATTAGTATACCTAAGTCTTTTTCACATGTACTGTTGCTTAGCTCTATTCCTCCCATTCTGTATATGCTTTTTTCATTTTTATTGCCCAGATGTAGTACTTTGCATTTTTCCCTGTTAAAAACCATTCTGTTGGTTGCTGCCCACTGCTCCAGTTTATTTAGGTCTTTTTGAATCCTCTCTCTCTCTTCTCTAGTATTAGCTATCCCTCCTATCTTTGTGTCATCAGCAAATTTAATCAGTTTACCCTCAATTCCTTCATCTAAATCATTGATAAAGATGTTGAACAATACAGGTCCCAGGACGGAGCCCTGTGGTACCCCACTTGAGACATTCATCCAGCTGGATGTGAAGCCATTTACAACCACCCTTTGAGTCCGATCACTAAGCCAGTTATGAATCCACCTAACAGTTGTCTGGTCCATTGCGTACTTGGTCATTTTTTCAATAAGGATGGTGTGAGATACTTTGTCAAATGCTTTGCTGAAGTCAAGATATACTATATCTACAGCATTTCCCTGATCCACCCAGTCAGTGATTCTGTCATAGAAGGAAATTAAGTTAGTCTGACATGACTTGTTAGTTACAAACCCTTGCTGACTCTGGTTAATCACTTCATTCTTATCCATGTACTTACATACATGTTGTTTAATAATTTGTTCAAAGATCTTTCCTGGTATAGAAGTCAGACTCACCGGCCTATAGTTCCCTGGGTCCACCTTCTTCCCCTTTTTGAAGATAGGAACAACATTTGCTCTTCTCCAGTCTTCTGGGACTTCTCCTGTTCTCCAAGAATTTTCAAAGATTATGGAGAGTGGTTCTAAAATTTCTTCTACGATCTCCTTCAGTACTCTGGGGTGTAATTCATCTGGACCTGGAGACTTGAACTCATTTATGTTAGCTAAATATTCCCTCACAATCTTTCTGTGTACAGATAACTTGGATTCCTCTATTCCTTTAAAAGGACAGTGAAGATCAGTTGATGTTACATTTTCTTTCTGAGAGAAAACAGATGCAAAATAGGAATTAAAAAGTTCGGCCTTCTCAACATCCTCTCTTACCATTTCTCCATTTTCATCCTGTAAAAATCCTATAGCATCTTTGACTTTTCTTTTACTTTTGACATACCCCCAAAATCCTTTTTTATTGCTTTTGACATCTCTTGCAAGCCTTAATTCATTGTCAGCTTTAGCTAACCTGATACGTGCCCTGCAGGATTTCAATGGGATTGAGGTCAGGACTCATTGCTGGCAATTATAAAACAGTCAATTTTTTTTTCACCACTCCTGTTTATTTTTGGATGTGTGCTTTGGGTCATTCTCTTGCTTAAGGACCCATGAACTTCGACTCAAACCAAGTTTTATTACACTGGGTAGGACATTTCGCTCTAAAATCTCTTGATAATTCTCTGATTTCATGATTTCTGTGATACGGTCAAGACCTCCAGTACCAGACTCAGTAAAGCAACCTCACAGCATTATGGATCCTCCACCATGCTTAACTGTTAGTAAGGTGGTCTTTTCCTGTGCACCATCTGTAAACAAACTGCTGCTTTGCATTTCCCAAAAAGATCTATTTTTGTTTCATCTGTCCACAGAACATTTCCCAGAAGGATTGTGGTTTGTCAACGTACTCTTTGGAAAGATCAGTCGTTCCTTTTTATGTATTTTTTTCAGCAATGGTCTCTTCCTTGGCCTTTGCCCATAAAGCTCTGCTTGGTTTAGTGTGCGGCGTATGGTACTTGTTCAAACCATGACCCCAGACTGTTCCAGGTTGGCCTTCAGGTCTTTGGATGTTTGACATGGTGTTTTTTCCAACATTCACACCAACCTTCTAAGACTGCTCTTGTCAATTTTACTCTTTCCCCCATGTCCAGGGAGCTCCTTGATGGTTCCATGCTTGCCAAACTTCTTAATAACATTGCGCACTGTTGAAACTGGGATACCAAGGCCTTTGGAGATGGCCTTATACCCTTTGAAGTCTTGTGTTTGCTAATAATAGCAGTTAGGATGTCCTCAGACAGCTCCTTTGTCTTCACCATTGTGACAAAGGAACTGGGCCTACCCTTTTTAAGACACTGAAGTCATCATTCATTGGCTTATTCATGTCACATGGGCACCGACAATTAATCACAGGTGAATCTCTTTTGTGATTTACCACAGGCAAGTCAAAATGTGTTTCCATACTAAATTAATGTAAAGAGTACCAGTATCAGTGTCACAGCAAGCTTTAGGTTTTTCTATTTTTCCTTCACATTGTTTTCTGTTTTAAATTATTGTTTATCATTTGCTCTTTTGTATTTACACGAGTGCTCTATACAAAAAAAACTGTTTCACTTGATTCATTTTTTTCAGGAGATATTCCACATTATGTACTTAAACTTCAAGGGTGCCAATAACCATGAGCAGGACTGTAGGTCTTTCAAAGACAAGTTCTGCAATACCACTACATGGCCAGTCCAATCTTCCATTACTGAGAAATCAGTATATGAATTGATATGCAAATAAGGCTAAAGAGCTACTGTAGATATGAAACCTCTCATTAGTGTTGAGCCACCCCCGTAGTGTTCGAGTTCGGTTCGGTTCGTCGAACACCCGTGTGTTCGCCGAACTGTTCGTCGAACTGTTCGTCGAACACCTTCGAACACCGTTAAAACCAATGGCAGGCAAACAAAAACACATAGAAACACATAGAAAACACCTTCAAAGGTGTCCAAAAGCTGACAAACTGCTCAGAAGACACAACTAACACATGGAAAAGTGACAAGTACATATAGTCATGCGAAAAGAAAAGAGGTGGAGGAGTAAAAGGAGGGGGAGACACAGATATAGGCATGTCATGCCCTTCTAAAATCCAAAAAGTGAGAAGCCGAGACGGCCAGTCCGCTCCTGCCCGTGCCACCTCCGTGTCGCCGGGTTTGTGCCAGAGCCGCGGTGAACCCTGACGGCCAGCCCCCCTCTCCCAATACTGGTGCCTGTCCGCTGGTGGGTCGAGAGAGCCCCCCTGTGGTGGAGGCAGCTCTAAGCTTTTTAATTTAAATTGTCTCTCTAATTTGAATGAATACACTTTAAATCCATTTACAAGGATCTATTGGAGGGCAAGTCTCATGCCAGCAGCCGCGTAATTCCAGCTCCAGTAGCGTCCACTAAAGCTGCTGCAGTTAAAAAGCTTTTATAAGGATCGAGCTCGACTGTCCACCGCAAGGCATCCTAGTGCCAGTCCCAGCCCCTATGCCTTGGGGTGCCTCCTGATGCTCTTCACTAAGTATCCCGTGGTCCCGAAGCATTTCCTTTGAAAAAATTAAGTGTCCAAACTACAGGTGGTGTAGCTTGCTTAACAGCCGGGATAATCCGCTGACTAGCAGACACTGCTACTAGGCACAAAGTATTTCCTGGGCTAGATGCAGTTAAAAATTTGTAAGTAGATACTCTCGTTGGATGCTGAGAAAGCATTCCATAGAGTCTCCTGGCACGCCATATATGATTCTCTTAAAAAGCTTGGGGTAGGGGTCTAGGGGACCCTTTTATAGCCAAAATCACGGCCCTGTATCACAATACGTCACCTAGGCTGAAGATAAATGGAACTGTAGCACCGAGGGCTCGGTTGCTACAGACATATTGCACCTCACCCAGAGGTGTGATATCTCACTCTCAGATAAGGATGGAGTGTGGATCAGGACCCGACACCTGCATGCATTACACCACATTGCCGTGGGGCAGGGCGACCAATATGCCCCTGAGATGGGCACGACAGTCCCTGTCCCTGGCTGGAGTGGGGGGAGGGAACACTGAGGAAGGGGAACCCTGCAGTGCAGGAGCAGGGAGGAAGCAGTTCCTGGGTGCATTGAGAAGGGAGTATAAAAGGTGGGCACCATCTTAGTTCAGTGCAGAGAAGTCTGAGCAGAAGTGGCAGGGAGCAGGGGCTCTGCATGAGCTCTGCTCCGGAGGCGGGCCTAGTAACAGAGGCCCAGGCCTGCAAGAGGGAGAAGGAAGGAAGAGGAGCGGAGAAGGCTCCAGGAACGAGGAATGAAGGGATCCCAGGGGTGCGGACGGGCGAGTCGCCACCGCACGCCCGAATCCACCTGCGTGGAGGGGTCAGGCCAAAGGGGGAGACCGGTCCCCGAACTAGTGGAGGCAGGAAACGACCCTCAGCTAGAAACCGGAGGCTCTGACATTTTATGTGGCGCAGCCCCTTGCTCCACCCGCTAGGAAGGCACCACATAGGGTCAGGGAAACTGGCGCCAAGTTTACCAAGAGGAGGCCCGAGGCAGCCGGACAGAAGTGTTGGTAAGAAAGGCCAGACAAAGGACACACAAAGGGGGTCCTGTGAAGCGCTCCAAAGTTATCTGGGAGTTGTCTGAGCCCCTCACCTGGTGAGCACAGTACGACGTGGGCAGCCGTTACCTGCAGACGTGGTCTGGATAATAAGAACTGTGAGTAAAGGCCCTGAATTGCATCACTGACTCCGTGTCGTTACTGCTGCTGCCCTGCACCATCACCCCCATCCTCCGCATACACTGCCCTGAGGCTATACTCCTCCCGTGGGGAGTTATGCTACGCTCTGCTGCACCCACAACACCAGCCTTAGCGGTCTGCCCTGTAGCGGCGGTTCACTCTGACCGCAATCCACGGGTGGCGTAGTCGGACATTTAAACATCAAAACCACATAAATAGTTCCGCCACTGGTTTGACCGCCCTGAGCCACGGAACCGGATCGCCGCCACGAAGACTACAACCACCAGCATCCACCAAAAAGTGTCCGGCTCCGGGTGTCCCAAGGCCCAGGGGGTGCGTCAGAACATTTTCATCACCTTTCACAATCACCAATGGGACAAGGCAGGGATGTCCTCTGTCCCCTCTCTTATACATCCTAGTGACGGAGCACCTGCTCTCATCAATTCGCCATAACCCCAATATTAGGTGGATTGAGGTGGGAGGCACCGAGTACAAGTGCTCTCTATTTGCTGATGATGTCCTAGTATATATCACTCAATCACATATATCCATCCCTGCTGTTATGGCTGAAATAGATCACTTTGTTACATGGTAAAATTTTAAAATCAATGCAGCGAAGTCTGAGGCCCTCGATGTCTCCCTCCCTAAATCCATATAGGATTCCATCCAGTCCAACTTTCCCTTTGCCTGGCCCTCACAGGGTATCAAATACTTAGGAATTCCTATTCATAGAGACCTCTCCCATCTATGTTATCTTAATTTTGGGCCCTTTATTGAACAATTCCATACAGACCACGGTTGGCAAGTTAGAACTGTAAGATTCACTACGTGAACCACTGGTGTTTTGTGGAAAAGCACATGTACACCGCGTTCCAAATTATTATGCAAAAAGTGTTTAGGAGTGATAAGGGAAGAATTTGTTTGTTTGTCAGTTAAACTCATTGATGGTGATGTGTGTCAGGGCTCTTTATATCACTGTAAGCAATTGCAGACACCTGTGCTAATTAGTTTGGCAGGTGTGTCCAATGAAAGGCAAGACTACTTAAGAAGGCTCTCTCACATTATTAAGCAGCCTACATTTTCTGCCAAAATGGGAAAGAAAAAGGATGTGTCGGCTGCTGAGAAGCAACAAATTGTGGAGTGTTTAGGTCAAGGCATGACTACAATCAACATTGTGCGATGATCAGGATGAAGTGTCTTGGCAATCAAGAAGTATGTAGCTGATTCACAGTACACACGTGTGCGTGCTGATAAGGGCAAATTGAGGACTCTTTCCTACAGGCAATTACGTCAGGTTGAAACAGCAGCGGCAAAAAAGCCTTGTCATAGCAGCAGACAAGTTTTTGAAGCTGCTTGTGCCTCCAACGTCCCCCGAACAACAAGATGCAGGGTCCTTCAGAGGTTTGCAGCTGTGCATATGCCATCCTGTCGACCTCCTCTATCCACTTCACACAAGCAGAAACGGCTCCAGTGGGCCAAACATTACATGAAGACTGATTTCAAAACTGTTTTGTTCACGGATGAGTGCCGTGCAGCGCTCGATGGTCCAGATGAATGGAGTGGAGGATGGCTGGTTGATGGACACCCCACGCAAACACGGCTACAGCGCCAACAAGGAGGAGGTGGAGTAATGTTTTGGGCTGGAATCATGGGGAGAGAGATTGTCGGCCCCTTTAGGATCCCTGAAGGCGCTAAAGATGAACTCCATAATGTATGTGGATTTTCTCAAACAGCACTTCCTGCCATGGTTCAAGAAGAAGAACCGTGTATTTCACAGCAAGATCATTTTTCTGCATGATAATGCACCATCTCATGCTGCACATAAAACATCTGCATCTCTGGCTGATATGGGCATAAAAGGGGACAAACTTATGGTGTGACCCCCATGCTCCCCTGACCTCTACCCCATTCAGAACCTTTGGAGCATCATTAAAAGGAGTGTCTATGATGGCGGGAGGCAGTTCACATCTAAGCAACAGCTCTGGGAGGGTATTCTGTCCTCATGCAAAACAATTGAAGCAGAAACCATCCAAAACCTGACAAATTCAATGGACGAGAGCGTTCAGAAGCTCCTTTCAAACAAGGGGTCCTATGTGAAAATGTAACATCACCTAGAATAAAGTTTTGAGTTGAAAACTGTTTGATTTCAGTTTCTAACAACCTGCTAATGCTTATAATTTCAAAAATGACCATTTTTTTGGTCTTTATTAAAATGAAAAGGTTGATCGAAAAGTTTGGGGGATCTAAGAGTGTGGCAACCCAGTAGTCATGATTACTTCGAATTCTGACAATATGAGGGTCATGCTGCAGGTAGTGCAGCAAGAAGGCACTTATGTGTCTTGCGCATCTCGGAGCCCCAAAATTATTTTCCGGGCTAGATGCAGCTAAAAATTATTTTTAATTTTAAATCTGGTGAAGCTTATTATAGATGGCCTAATAGGATCAGTGCTGCACACTGCTACAAAGCCCAAATTATTTTCCAGTCAAGATACAGATAAACATGATTAGTAATTTGAAAGCTTAAAACGGTTGGTAGGGTGATTTTAACCAATCATCAAGCTTTTACTCTCCCCAGGATGACACAGGGGTAGAAAAGTCGTTTCGGATCCATGATTTGTTCATCTTTATGAACGTGAGTCTGTCTACATTATCAGTGGAGAGCCGCGTGCGCTTATCTGTCAGCACACCACCAGCAGCGCTGAACACACGTTCAGACAGAACGCTGGCTGCGGGGCATGACAAGATCTCCAAGGCGTAAGTGGCTAGCTCCGGCCATTTATCCAGATTGGAAGCCCAAAAAGAGCAAGGGTCCAGTGACACAGTCGTGGCTTCAATGTTTACTTGGAGATACTCCTGTACCATCGTCTCTAGGCGTTGACTATGTGTCAGACTTCTTGTCTCCTGTGGCCTTGCAAAGGATGGGCTAAAAAAGTGGTGAAATGATTCCGCAAAATTGATGTTACCAGCAGATACTGTGGTTCTGTTACGGTTTGAGTGCTGAACACTTGACGGTCCCACGGTTGGCAAGTTGGAACTGTGAGATTCACTACGTGCACCACTGGTATTTTGTGGAAAAGCACATGTAAGATTCTGCAACAGTCTCTGCTGATACTCCTGCATGCGTGCGTCCCTTTCTATGGCAGGAATAATTTCTGCAAATTTACTTTTGTACCGGGGATCTAACAGTGTGGCAACCCAGTAGTCAGGATTATTTCTAATTCTCACAATTCGAGGGTCATGTTGCAGGTAGTGCAGCAAGAAGGCACTCATGTGTGTTGCGCATCCAGGAGCACCAAGTCCCTGTTGTGTTGGTGGCGAGGTAACAATCATGCTTCCTTCCTCTGTCCTCTCCCCCCAACCTCGCACAACAGAAATGTGATCAAGGTCTCCCTCATCTGATGAGTCTTCCATCAGTTCGTCCTCCACTTCTTCCTGGGCTCCTGCACCTTCCTCACTAGTTTGGCTGCTACCATGCGCCCTGGTAAAACCATCTCCCCCACCCTCACATGCCTGCCGCCTTGGTGCTGCCGACCGTCTGGACCTTGCAGATGTTAGCCCTTCCGCATACAACTCCTCCTCCTCTACTTCCTCCACCTCCTCTTGTGCCACCACCTGACTCCGAATTCTGTTTAACATGTGCTCCAGCATGTAAATCACCGGAATAGTCATGCTGATAATGGCATCGTCAGCACTAAACATCTTCGTCGCCATTTCAAAACTGTGCAGAAGGGTGCATAGGTTCCTGATCTGAGACCACTCCTCCAGCGTGATTTGCTCCACCTCTGAATCTCGTTGGCCCAGGCTATACGTCAGAACGTATTGCACCAGGGCTTGTCGGTGCTGCCACAGTCGCTGCAACATGTGCAGAGTTGAATTCCACCGGGTAGGCACATCGCATTTTAGCCGGTGAAGTGGCAGGCCCAACGACTTCTGTAGAGATGTAAGTCGCTGAGCTGCGGGATGCGAACGGCGGAAGTGAGCACACAGCGACCGTGCCCTCTGCAGAAGGCCATCTAGTCTGGGATAGTGGGCTAAAAATTGCTGGACAACCAGGTTCAACACATGAGCCATACAAGGCACGTGTGTGACATTGCCCCGGCGAAGGGCCGCACCCAGGTTTGCAGCATTGTCGCACACGGCCTTCCCTGGTTTCAGGTCCAGTGGAGACAACCATTCATGAAATTGGTTCTCCAGAGCTGACCACAACTCCTCAGCTGTGTGACTCACATTTCCCAGACATTTCAATGTAAAAACCGCCTGATGACGTTGAGCCCTACTGCCAGCATAGTAAGGAGGTGTGCAGGATCCCTTCTGCGCAGTTAGAAAGCTTGTGGCATGACCAGACAGGCTTTGGGTGCAGGTGGAAGACCGAGAGGAGGTTGAGGAGGCAGAAGCAGTGGAGGAACTTTGACATAAAGAGGATTGACGCACAACTCGTGGGGACGGCAAGACTTGGACAGCAGCCCCTTGTCCTGCTGTCACCATAGTTACCCAGTGCCCAGTCAGCGACATGTAACGCCCCTGTCCATGCCTACTCGTCCAAGTGTCTGTGGTGAAATGCACCCTGTCACACACAGAGTTTCTCAAAGAAGCGGTGATGTTGTGTGCGACATGCTGGTGGAGCGCAGGCACACCTTTCTTTGAGAAGTAGTGCCGACTGGGCATCTGGTACTGGGGCACTGCGACGGACATAAGGTCTCGAAAATCCTCTGTGTCCACCAGGCGGAAAGGCAGCATTTCTGTAGCCAAGAGCTTGCAGATGGTGAAATTCAACCTCTTAGCTTTCTCATGGCTAGGAGGAAATGGTCTTTTACTTGTCCACATCTGAGGGACCGAGGGCTGGCTATTGTGCTTAGACGGGGTTGATAAGGGTGTCCCCGGCAAACTGCCGGTCTGTGAGGAAGATGCAGGCGGACATGTTAGGTTGCCTTGATCCAAAGGTGGTGCTATCGATGTCGGACAGCGCTCAACACCAGCTGGTGTTACCACCTCCAAAGAAAATGATGACCTGCCAATCACGCTGGCTGTTGCGGGTAAAGAGGTGGCAGGTCTGCGCCCCAAAACAGGTGTGACTGCTGTCCCCCCAGTCACAGAGGATGAAGAGGCCGCGGATGCACAAGATATGGCAGACGGTGATTGGCCCGGCCGGCTAGGCCGCATTGTAGCACACTGAGCTTCCCACTGCAACTTATGCTTCATGTCCATGTGCCGGTTCATGCATGAAGTACTCAAACTATGTATTTTTTGGCCTCTACTTAGCTTTTGCTGACAAATGTTACAGATAACACGAGTTGGGTCATCTTTATCGATCTGAAAAAATGCCCAGGCTATGCAAGGCTTAGCACCCATGCGACCTGAAGAGCCACCACGACTTGTGGTGAGAGGCAGAGTTGTGTTTGAGGATGCAGTTGTTGACGTGCTTCCAGTACTACGTCTCTGTCCAGGAAGGCGCAACCTGACCTCGTTGTCACTAGCATCTTCCTCCACCTCCTCTGCTGACCTCATCTCTTGGCTGACTGTGGGTTGACAGTAAGTGGGATCTCCGACCTCATCATCATCACCCTGTGCGTTATCACACCCGTCGTCCTCAGAGCCAACCTGTTCCTGCCCTGACAAAAAACTAAAGTTGTCGCTCCAATCAGGTATTTGAGTCTTATCATCGTCTTCCTCATTGTCTCCACCAACAGGAGTTACAGTTTGGGAATGAGGGTCTACATTATGGTCAGAACCTTCTGCGTCTGGTCCTGGATCCGACTCATAAAGATTCTGGGCATCAGTGCAGATCATTTCCTCGTCTGGATTCACAGAAGCGCTGGAGTCGACCTCTGATTCCCAGGCTATAGTATGAGTAAACAGCTCTGCAGACTCAACCATCTGTTCTACCTCATACTCAGACGGGCAGCTGGAGATTTGGGAGCTGTGAGGAAGCAAGTGCGATTTGGGTGACACCTTTGAGGACTGGAGTATTTGTGATGTTGAAGTTGATGTGGAGGAGAGCCCACTTAAAGGAGCACTTGATATCCGTTGAAGCACCTGCTGTTTTTGTGCCTCATCTGGAATTTGTAGCGATTGGCGTGGCCGTAAGAAAGGGATCTTATCACATTGTCCGCTAAAAGAAGTAGACATTTTAGTTTGGCTGGAAGATGGTCTTTCTTCTGCACCTACCCCACGGACACAACCTTTTTTCCCCTTCCCAACACGCCTATTCCCCTTTCCACCAGCAGCAGGCCTTTTTCCACTCATTTTGGTGGTTAACTAATTCACAACTCTGGAGTTGTTTGCACAAAAAAACAATGGATGGGAACCGAGCAGAGCTGAGTGGCCAAACTGTGGTATTAGGCCAAAACTATTGGCTGGGCTAGATGCAGAAAAAAATTATTTTTAATTTGCAACCTGATGGAGGTCAGTATAGATGGACTAATAGAACAAGTCCCACACGCTGCTAGAAGCCCAAATATTTTTTCAGAGATAAATGAAGAAAAAAATTATTTTTAATTTGCAACCTGATGGAGGTCAGTATAGATGGACTAATAGACCAAGTCCCACACACTGCTAGAAGCCCAAATATTTTTTCAGAGCTAGTTGCAGAAAAAAATTATTTTTAATTTGCAACCTGATGGAGGTCAGTATAGATGGACTAATAGACCAAGTCCCACACACCGCTAGAAGCCCAAATATTTTTTCAGAGCTAGATGCAGAAAATTTTTTTATTCAATTTGCAACCTGATGGAGGTCAGTATAGATGGACTAATAGACCAAGTCCCACACACTGCTAGAAGCCCAAATATTTTTTCAGAGCTAGATGGAGAAAATTTTTTTATTCAATTTGCAACCTGATGGAGGTCAGTATAGATGGACTAATAGACCAAGTCCCACACACTGCTAGAAGCCCAAATATTTCTTCAGTGCTAGATGCAGAAAAAAAATATTTTTAATTTGCAACCTGATGGAGGTCAGTATAGATGGACTAATAGACCAAGTCCCACACACTGCTAGAAGCCCAAATATTTTTTCAGAGCTACATGCAGAAAAAAATTATTTTTAATTTGCAACCTGATGGAGGTCAGTATAGATGGACTAATAGAACAAGTCCCACACGCTGCTAGAAGCCCAAATATTTTTTCAGAGATAAATGAAGAAAAAAATTATTTTTAATTTGCAACCTGATGGAGGTCAGTATAGATGGACTAATAGACCAAGTCCCACACACTGCTAGAAGCCCAAATATTTTTTCAGAGCTAGATGCAGAAAAAAATTATTTTTAATTTGCAACCTGATGGAGGTCAGTATAGATGGACTAATAGACCAAGTCCCACACACTGCTAGAAGCCCAAATATTTTTTCAGAGCTAGATGCAGAAAAAAATTATTTTTAATTTGCAACCTGATGGAGGTCAGTATAGATGGACTAATAGAACAAGTCCCACACGCTGCTAGAAGCCCAAATATTTTTTCAGAGATAAATGAAGAAAAAAATTATTTTTAATTTGCAACCTGATGGAGGTCAGTATAGATGGACTAATAGAACAAGTCCCACACGCTGCTAGAAGCCCAAATATTTTTTCAGAGATAAATGAAGAAAAAAATTATTTTTAATTTGCAACCTGATGGAGGTCAGTATAGATGGACTAATAGACCAAGTCCCACACACTGCTAGAAGCCCAAATATTTTTTCAGAGCTAGATGCAGAAAAAAATTATTTTTAATTTGCAACCTGATGGAGGTCAGTATAGATGGACTAATAGAACAAGTCCCACACGCTGCTAGAAGCCCAAATATTTTTCAGAGATTAATGAAGAAAAAAATTATTTTTAATTTGCAACCTGATGGAGGTCAGTATAGATGGACTAACAGACCAAGTCCCACACACTGCTAGAAGCCCAAATATTTTTTCAGAGCTAGATGCAGAAAAAAATTATTTTTAATTTGCAACCTGATGGAGGTCAGTATAGATGGACTAATAGACCAAGTCCCACACACTGCTAGAAGCCCAAATATTTTTTCAGAGCTAGATGCAGAAAAAAATTATTTTTAATTTGCAACCTGATGGAGGTCAGTATAGATGGACTAATAGACCAAGTCCCACACACCGCTAGAAGCCCAAATATTTTTTCAGAGCTAGATGCAGAAAAAAATTATATTCAGTTTGCAACCTGATGGAGGTCAGTATAGATGGACTAATAGAATGATGCTATGCCCAAAAGATTTTACTTCACTAGGTGCAGTAAAAAAATTGGTATTCTATACACAGGTGGTATATCTTGCAACACAGATAGGCTACTCCACTGACTAACACACTCTGCAATAGGCCAAAAAGGATTAGCTTTGCTAGATTCAGCCAAATGCTGTGAAAAAAACTTGCACAGCACTGGCACAGACCTGCCTGGCAAAAACTGATAGGAACTGATGTAACCTAGTCCTGAAAAGGACTCCAATTACAATTAGTCTTTACTCCCACAATCTATCTATTTAAGAGCACAGACCTGCCTGATAAAAGTCGTAGGAAATGCTGTAACCTAGTCCTTAAAAGGACTGCAATCACAACTATTCCCTACTCCCAAGCTATCTGTATATTTGTGCGAAAATTGGCTTGAAATTAACAAGGTATAGCGCACACAGCAACAGCGGTGCCGTCTAACACGCAGCTGCAGCAGTGAGAAAATGGTGGCGACGGGGAAAATGGCTTGGTCTTATAGGGCAAGGACATGTGACATACACTGCCAATCACACATGCCCTTGCTTGTGTGAAAAAAAGCACTTCGCTCCGTGTGTGCGCTGCTGATAGGCTGACAGATTGCACCTCCCCACTGCAAATGCGGGAAAGAGAAAAAAAAATGGAGATCTTCATTGTTCCTGCAGAGATCCATCCCCTGCCCCTCCCCCCGCCCCGCTGTACACTCAAACTGCGTATTAACATTAATTTTCATCATTACTGAGAAAAAATCCAGTTATGATTTTGGTGCACGAACAGTTATCGAACATAACCTCGAACAGCCGAATTTTTCTCAAATTGTTCGTGTTCGCCGACCGGCTCGAACACCGCCCAAAACAGCTCGAATTTGAGATTGGCGAACAGTTCGAGTAGAACAACGCTCATCTCTACCTCTCATGTCCGAAATGCTATTAACAATTTAAAAGGTTAATTTGCATGATTATAGCAGTACAATGCTGTCCATTCTAAAAGTGTGACTACAGGAAGAAAATTTATTTTATTTATTCCTCCTGGAAGCCATCGGCTTTCAGTCATAGAGGTGTGCCCGGAATGGCTATAGTCACTGCTCAGTACATAGTGAGCAATGACTGAAAGCATTTTCTGGCACTATGATTGACAGCTCGCTCAGCAGCACATCTGTGTAGAGCAAGCTGCCAAATTGCCGGAGTGGTGTGTTTACAGTGTGTTTACAGCCGCTGCTCACCATGCTGTGAGCGGTGACTGCAACCACTCTGTGCACGCCTCAATGACCGCCTCTCTTCTTTTCATCAGCAATAACTATTATCTTTTCACTGACATGGCTGTATGGGCCATATTTATTTTAGGTGGAACAAATTGTATTATCTTTTAGCACTTTTTTGGGGTACATATAAATTATTATATAATATAAATAATTTGCTTATTTTTGGTTTAAGTTTATAGTTGATATTTTTTACTATTTGATTATTTTAGGTGCGTTTATTTAATTCTTACGACTTTCTTTTATTTTTTCAGATGATTTATATGGGTATATTTTTTTAAATAATTTGCCCAACAAAAGATCATTAAACATCTTTGGAGAATATTTAATTCCTTAATTGGTCATTTTTTTCCTCTGTAATTGGGGCATCCATAGTAGCCCCAGTTACAGGGGAAAACAGCCTACTGGAGTGACACAAGTCACGGACAGAGATGATCGGGTCTGCTAGGACTCAGCAACTCTGATTGGTCAGTAGAAACTGGCAATCATCTGATCGCCAAGCAATACAGGAACATTGGTGATGCTTCTTTAAACTACATAGCGCTTATTAAGTGCAGTATAGATGGAAAATGTAAAATGAAAGTGGTAATAAACCACTGTCTTTTCACCAAGATCTGACAGATGGCACTTGACTTCCTCCTGCTTGATTTCAGGAACAGGAGCCTTAACCCTGCACCATAAATTTACAATAGTATAATGTATAAGGGAGTAGAGTAGAGCTGTGTGTCATTATAAACAGCTCTGAATCTACAACTGTCATCCCATGGCACTGTCAGCTCTGCTATACTTCCCCTCTCCCCACAGTCACAATTCCATAGCATGAGAGCTGCAGATGCCCATTGTAAATTAATCACAGTAGAGGCCACTTGTGAGATCAGTGAGGAGAGCTGGGTTGTGTGTCCATATATGTCTTACACAGAGAAATCTAAGTCTGACCATCTCTAGGAGAATGATCTTTTTGTTCCCCTGCATGACACCTGCTGTATATGATTAAGCAAAGTTATGCAGAAGAAAAAGTAACTTCCCCACAGAATTGAATCTTTGCTAATGTCCTCTTGGTCTTAGCAAAATTTAGAATTTAAACTTTACAAGCTAATATCTCCACAATGGAGATGAGAGATTAAAACATAAAACCTGTGTTTTATTCATCTCTGTAGACATTGTTCTATGAGGTGGCAAGTTCAAGATGATAGAACTGGTGAAATGTTCTCTTTAAAGGAGTTGTCCTACGAACAAAGTATATGACGCGCCCCCTGGGCCATATTCTTTAGGGGGAATATCCGGAGCCGGATCAGATGGGAGTTGTAGTCTTCCGAGTGGCTGTGACCCGGTCCGTGCCCAGGGTGTCAAACTCAGTTGTATGTGGCAGTCCTACAGATGTTATTAAGTTCTTTATTGTCGACTACGCCACCCGTTGTATTGCGGTCACTATGGCCGCCGCTGCAGCAGGGTCCGCTGAGGCTGATGGTGTAGGTGCAGCTTTTGGTGGTATAACCCCCAACGGGTGGGGTATAGCCTCAGGGGGTCAGGTGCAGAGGATGGGGGTTGTGGTGGTGCAGCATAGATGTTAAATGAAGACAGAATCGGGTTGTGCAGTTTAGGGTATTTACTCACTGCTGATGTTCCGGTCACTCCAGCTTCAAGTGACCTCCCGAGCCGTGCTGCATCCACCAGGTCCTGGATCCAGCCAACCCCCAAGCGAGTCCGGAGCGTGACCCTGAGCTCTCCTTCTGTCCTTTCTCTGGCCGTCCCCACTAGTGATCCACCCAGGTCCAGCTCCCTCGGGCCTTCTGTTGGGAGACCCTTGGCCTTGGGTTCCCTGACCCTCCACGTGGTATGCCTTCGGGGTGGATGTGGTGGGTGGCCGTGGCAGACGCTGCCCACGGCCTCCGGTCTCTGGCTAGGGTGTGTTTTTGCCCCCACCAGCTTGGGTTCCGGTACCCTGATGCCAACTCTTCACCCGCTGATGGACTTTGGGTTCTCAGAGTTCCTTTTCTGTTTCCCCCTCTGGGTCTTTCTGGCTTTCTCCTCTCTCTCTCTCTCTGGGACTGCTCTGCTCCTCTTCCTCCTCTGACTTCTCTGCAAAGACTCACAGACTGACTGACCCTGTTCTCTGATGGTGCCCACCTTATATACACCCTCTATGTGTGAGCTCAGGTGACCAGCACCCAATGAGCTCCTATCTTTACCCAGGCTGCTCCCCCTATCTGCCCCTACACTACTTGGGATGTACCACCCCCCTCCCACTCCAGCCAGGAACAGACTCGGTCGTACCTGCACATTTCTAAGTGGGAGTACCGTCGGTCTGCTCCTCGGAAATGGGATGTGTGTAGTGCATGCAGCCTACCGAGCTCAGATCCACACTCCATCCTTACCCGGGAGTGGAATATCACACCTCTGGGTTGAGGTGCAATACCCCTGTAGCAGCCGAATCCTCAGGGTGCTACATTCCCCCCTGGTAAATCACAGCACGTCCTCGGGCTGTAAGAACAAAACACCAAAAACATACAAATTTTTGCATAAACATATAAAACATATAAAACAACATATATTAGCAGATAAAACATTCTCGTCGCCTCTGGCTCCTCCTCCGGTCACTGTGCAACGTGTGACCGGGTAAAGTGCGACAGTCTCTCTAGAAAACTGGTTTTCCTATAAAACCGGTAGGGGCGCTTTAGGACGCGCAACTATATACAAAAAGGGAAGGTGGCCGCTCTCAGTCCTCGGCCAGGTATTGGGGAGGAATGACCGTTCTCAGTCCTCGGCCAGTGGGATTTAGGGAAATACGGGTAACAGTTCACACTTGCTGGTCCCAACGGGGACTATATTTAGCAACAGTAACAGTTTCAGTTTCAGTTTCAGTTTATGGTGCCCCGACGGGCAACTATATACAGCTTCTGCTTCGCTGTACTTAGCGACGGCGTCCTCCTGCTCTTTCTTTATGGTTACCTCTGGCTTCAGACCCGTTCGGGCACGTATGCTGGGCAAACAGATCTTCTCCCAGATGCGGCACTCTTGGTCTTATGGGCGCGGTGGTGTTAGCGCCCGGGTTGCCCGGGCCTTGCGGCCAGGCCTGGGGTATCTGGAAGGTAAAGGGCACCGTAAGGACGGCGGCGCCCTGGGCTACTTGGCCCTGCGACCAGGCCGGGGGCTCCGCGGAGGTAGGGGGCGCTGTTGGTATTGCGGCGCCCGGGGGTACTAGGCCTTGCGACCAGGCTGGTGGTACTTCCTGCTTGGTCACGCTCGGGGTCGAGGCGTGTGACGTCACAGGGGTCGCGGCTCCCGTTTGAGGCCTAGTCTGCGGCGGTGGCGTTGCAGCGACGGGCACGGCAGGATAGACTTCGGGCTCTGCGACGGGGAGCTGGGGCAGGTACGCGGTTTCCCGGTTTGGGGTATAGACGTCCCCTTTACCTGCCTCCACTCGTTCGGCTCCCTTCTCGGCGCCGTCTCCGGCCTTCATTCCTCCTGCGCCATCCTCAGAGGCGGTCTGTCTCCTCGTCTTGGGTGGCGTGCTCCGCTGACAGGTCTCGGTCTGCTGGGCCATCTCACGGCTCCACTCCGCCAACGTCTCTCGCTGCACCCGGGCCATCCTCCTTGCGAGGCCCTCCAGAGCGGTCTGTGCACACTCCCGGTCTCGGGGGAGCTGTGCTAGGACCTCCACTAGGCCTAGTGGGGTCGTTGCTTCCAGCAGGCTCCTGACCAGCGGGTCGGTGCTGCTCTGCTCTCCTACAGTTGCTTCCAGCAGGCTCCTGGCCAGCGGGCCGGTGCTGCTCTGCTCTCTCACCATCTCCGGGTAAGCTCCTCCGATATTCTTCTCCAGGCTTCTTGCCTCCGGGTGCGCTCGCTCTAGACTGCTCCAAGCGACACCCATCTTTGTTCTCTCCTTTCGTCTCCTCCCCCTTCGAGGGCGGTCCCGGGGCCACTTGGTGACTGTCAGCTCCAGGGGCTGTTCTTTCACGCTGACAGACACCTCTAGCATCACAGTCTCTGTTGGTGGGGGCGGTTTCCACTTTTGGCGCCATTTTCGGTCCTGGCCCACGATGGGAGGTGGCCTCTCGCCACCCTCTGGCACGCCCATAATGGCGTCCGCTCTTCCAAGGCGGGAAACCTTCGGAAATGGCGGGAATCGCTTCCCAGTGGCGGGAAACTCTGCAGATGGCGGGAAAAAGCTGTTAATGGCGGACAACCGGCGGGAATCGACCTGTGATGGAGTCCGATGGCGGGGAGCCTCCGGAACCGGCGGGAGACTTCTTTTTGAGGTAAACTTGCACTTTTCTTCAGGCACGCAGTACCCAGGTGTTGCGGGCACGTAATCCTGCCGACTACGCCAAAGTTGACGCGCCCCCTGGGCCATATTCTTTAGGGGGAATATCCGGAGCCGGATCAGATGGGAGTTGTAGTCTTCCGAGTGGCTGTGACCCGGTCCGTGCCCAGGGTGTCAAACTCAGTTGTATGTGGCAGTCCTACAGATGTTATTAAGTTCTTTATTGTCGACTACGCCACCCGTTGTATTGCGGTCACTATGGCCGCCGCTGCAGCAGGGTCCGCTGAGGCTGATGGTGTAGGTGCAGCTTTTGGTGGTATAACCCCCAACGGGTGGGGTATAGCCTCAGGGGGTCAGGTGCAGAGGATGGGGGTTGTGGTGGTGCAGCATAGGTGTTAAATGAAGACAGAATCGGGTTGTGCAGTTTAGGGTATTTACTCACTGCTGATGTTCCGGTCACTCCAGCTTCAAGTGACCTCCCGAGCCGTGCTGCATCCACCAGGTCCTGGATCCAGCCAACCCCCAAGCGAGTCCGGAGCGTGACCCTGAGCTCTCCTTCTGTCCTTTCTCTGGCCGTCCCCACTAGTGATCCACCCAGGTCCAGCTCCCTCGGGCCTTCTGTTGGGAGACCCTTGGCCTTGGGTTCCCTGACCCTCCACGTGGTATGCCTTCGGGGTGGATGTGGTGGGTGGCCGTGGCAGACGCTGCCCACGGCCTCCGGTCTCTGGCTAGGGTGTGTTTTTGCCCCCACCAGCTTGGGTTCCGGTACCCTGATGCCAACTCTTCACCCGCTGATGGACTTTGGGTTCTCAGAGTTCCTTTTCTGTTTCCCCCTCTGGGTCTTTCTGGCTTTCTCCTCTCTCTCTCTCTCTGGGACTGCTCTGCTCCTCTTCCTCCTCTGACTTCTCTGCAAAGACTCACAGACTGACTGACCCTGTTCTCTGATGGTGCCCACCTTATATACACCCTCTATGTGTGAGCTCAGGTGACCAGCACCCAATGAGCTCCTATCTTTACCCAGGCTGCTCCCCCTATCTGCCCCTACACTACTTGGGATGTACCACCCCCCTCCCACTCCAGCCAGGAACAGACTCGGTCGTACCTGCACATTTCTAAATGGGAGTACCGTCGGTCTGCTCCTCGGAAATGGGATGTGTGTAGTGCATGCAGCCTACCGAGCTCAGATCCACACTCCATCCTTACCCGGGAGTGGAATATCACACCTCTGGGTTGAGGTGCAATACCCCTGTAGCAGCCGAATCCTCAGGGTGCTACATATATTTTAGTCAATAGATCTTGGAATAAAAATAAGTTCCATCTTATTACCTCACAGAAAAATTAGCTGTGATCCTGTGCTTCCTATCTGTACCCTTTCTTTTGCTTCCTCCCCGCCCAGGGGATGTGGTACATTCAGTGGAGTTCTGGAGACTGGTCCTGGGAGACGAGGCCTAGTTACGAGACCTTGGGCTTGTAATACTGAGTAGTAACGGGCCTTAACAGGACTGAGTACGGGGGACTATTGAAGGGTCCCGAGAGGATGTTCCAGGGCTCCAGTAGTGGAAGAAATAGTACGTGGAACCACTGAACAAGTGAAGGAGACTAGTTGTACAGGACTGTAGCGTTAAAGCTGGGTTGTGAAAAAGTAGGGAGAAACAGCAGACACAAATAGCTCTGGAGTATACTACCGAGGAAGGATGCTGTGTGGAAAATGCTGCATGTTGCAAGGGAAACGTCCATAAGACTTTGTACCTTCTATCCATTGTACAAAACCCTTACAAAGTTGCCATTTAGTAAAGAGTTTATATCTGAACGGTAGTCTCCTTCATTAAACTATGAAACATCTGGTCCTAGCAAACCAGCAAAATTGATTACAAGCAGCCTGCACATGCGTAGCACCCTCTTAGAACAAGTCCACAAACCCAGCCAGAACCTCCACTTTCATGTAACGTGCCAAGGCAGAGGAAGAGTGCCTCGCCTGTGGATTCCACCCGGCACCATGTAACACTAGGATGCAAAATTTTCCCAGCAGAACACTATTTAGAAGATCACACTTGTGTTGAAAGCTTAAGTCCCTTCCATAGTGCATCTTGGTACCATCTCTTATCCAGGTAAAAAACGCACATGCACCCGGTCATCTACAGTAAAATTTAATATGATTCATCAGAGTAAATTATTTTCTTCCATTGTTCTATGATTCAGTAAAGTTATGATACTCATGAATGAACTGTCATCACTTTTATCGAGATAGGGGTCTTCATTGGCACTTTGACCAGTTTCCTGTTACTTAGTCCCATAAGTAGTAAGCTGCAATGCTAGCTATGTTGTTACACATTTATATCATAGCTATCTTTAACCCCTTTAAAGCCCATGACGTATCAGTGTCCTGGGCTTTAAGAGCCTGACGCGTATTAGTACGTCATGGCGATCGTGGCGATCGTGGCGATCATGGCGATCGTGCGCGCACACAGTACTGGGTGTCAGCTGTGTCACAGCTGACACCCAGTACTATGTGCAGGGAGCACTCCTGGCACATTATCCCCTGCAATGCTGCAATCGAAGTCGATTGCAGCATTGCGGTGGCTAAGGGGAGGTGATCGGTATACTCACCTCCTCTTCCGGCCTCCAGCGCTGTCTGCCGCGGCTTCCCGGATGTTGCCATGACGACCCGATGTCGTCATGACAACATCTGGGTCACCAGACAGCAGGAAGATTTTTTGGTCATGCGCAGTGCATGACCAAACTATCTTCTCACTGTGCAGCGCTGACAGCCTGCATAGCACAGGGATGGTGCTCCATCCCTATGCTATACAGGCGATCAGAATAAAAAAAGTGAAAGTCCCATAGTGGGACAAAGAAAACAAATAAAAAAACTGTCAGAAAGTGAAAAAAAATTGTAAAAATATTTAAAAAATAAAAATAAAATAATCCACCAAAAATAAAAATATAATGTACCCATCAATAAATATTATTCTGAAAAAAAAAAAAAAAAACAAGCAATAAAAGTACACATATTTGGTAGTGCCGAGTCCGGAACGACCTGACCTATAAAATTGTCCCACTAGTTAACCCCTTCAGTGAACACGGTAAAAAAAAAAAAAAAAACGAAACAAAAAACATTGCTTTATCATCATACCGCCAAACAAAAATGGAATAACACGCGATCAAAAAGATGAATATAAATAAAAATGGTACCGCTGAAAACATCATCTTGTCCCGCAAAAAAAAAGCTACCATACAGCTCCATCATCTAAAAAATCAAAAAGTTATAGCTCTCAGAATAAAGCGATGCAAAAAAATAATTTTTTCTATAAAATAGCTTTTATTGTGTAAAAGCGCCAAAACATAGAAAAACGATATAAATGTGGTACCGCTGTAAACGTACAGATCCGAAGAATAAAGCTAACTTATCAATTTTACCACATGCGGAGTAGAATAAAAAAAATAAAAAAAAAACAATACCTGAATTGTTGGTTTTTGTTTATTCTGCCTCCCAAAAGCTGGAATAGAAAGCGATCAAAAAATGTCACATGCCTGAAAATGGCATCAATAAAAACGTCAACTCATCCCGCAAAAAACAAGCTGTCATATAACTGTCGGCCAAAATATGGAAAAATTATAGCTCTCAAAATATGGCGATGCAAAAACTAGATTTTACAAAATATGTGTCTTTTAGTGTGTGACAGCTGTCAATCATAAAAACCCGATATGATTCTGGTATCTCTGTAGTCGCACCGACCCGAAGAATAAGGTAGTCTACACTGTGTTCCAAATTATTATGCAAATAATATTTTCTCAGATTTTCCCAAATTACCTATATGAATTGCAGTCATTGTAATTTTCCAGTCAAATAACTATTAGAGTACAATTGAAAGGTTTTTGTACAAACTGCCTATGATAACAGTATATTTTTAAAAAAATAAAAAACTCAAACTGCACTCAAAATGCATGTTCCAAATTATTATGCACAGCAGAGTTTTCAACCTTTTCATTTTAATAAAGAACAAAAAAATGGTCATTTTTGAAATTATAAGCATTAGCAGGTTATTACAAACTGAAATCAAACAGTTTTCAACTCAAAACTTTATTCTAGGTGATGTTACATTTGCACATAGGACCGCTTGTTCGAAAGGAGCTTCTGAACTCTCTCGTCCATTGAATTTGTCAGGTTTTGGATGGTTTCTGCTTCAATTGTTTTGCATGAGGACAGAATACCCTCCCAGAGCTGTTGCCTAGATGTGAACTGCCTCCCGCCATCATAGACACTCCTTTTGATGATGCTCCAGAGGTTCTCAATGGGGTTGAAGTCAGGGGAGCATGGGTGCCACACCATAAGTTTGTCCCCTTTTATGTGCATAGCAGCCAGAGATGCAGATGTGACTTCAAAGTGACTTCAAATATGATGTGGTCCCTAAAAAAATGGTTTTGTAAATTTTGTTGGAAAAATGAGAAATCGCTGGTCAACTTTTAACCCTTATAGCTCCCTAACAAAAAAAAAATTTGATTCCAAAATTGTGCTGATGTAAAGTAGACATGTGGGCAATGTTATTTATTAACTATTTTGTGTGACATCTCTCTGATTTAAGGGGATAAAAATTCAAATTTTGAAAATTACAAAATTTTCAAAATTTTCACCAAATTTCCATTTTTTTCACAAATAAACGCAAGTGATATCGAAGAAATTTTACCAGAATCATGAAGTACAATATGTCATGAAAAAACAGTCTCAGAATCAGGGGGATCCGTTGAAGCGTTCCAGAGTAATTACCTCATAAAGTGACAGTGGTCAGAATTATAAAAATTGGCCTGGTCATTAACGTGCAAACCACCTTGGGTTGTAAAGGGGTTAACTTTTTCATTAATTTGTAATACAGTAGGTCTCTTGTAGGTCAGACTGACTAGCCTTCACTGTCCACAAGCAATGTTGTGTATCATCACAAAATTCTATTAATGGCCTTACTTTGACCACTTTAGTTAGGTTCTAACCACTACATTCTGAGAACAACCCATCCATTTTGGAAATGCTCCAACCCAGTCATCTAGTTATCTCATTTTAGATCTTGTGAGAGCTGCTGAAATCTTAGCCTGCCCATTTTAATGCTTCCAATGAATCAGCTTTGAGAAATGGCAGTTCACTTGCTGCCTAATATACCTAACTCATTGAGTAGTGCCATTGTCATGAGATAATCACTGCTATTCACTTCATTTGTCAATTGTTTTAATTTTATCTTTCACAGGTGTTTTTAAATTTACAGTCTGCATACTATCTTTATCGTTGGTACTAGATACACCAACTCCTCCATTTTAACTATAACAAGATGTAATGTTTAATTCAAAAATATAATCTCACCTAATTTGGGTATATGCACACCATCCGTACTGTCAGCGCTTTGAACGCAGCATACTTTATGCTGCATCCAAAGCGCTGCACGCAGGTGAATCCCCATGTGTTCATTGAACCATGCGGATTCACCGCAATCAGTACATTGTATTAATCTAATTTCTCTTGCGGAGTCGCTAGTCTCCGCAAGAGAAAATTACATGCTGCGGTCTGGAAAGACGCGCCACAACTCCGTGTCCTTAGGTGATCCGCAGGTGCACGGAGACGCATAGTGAGCATGTGATTTCTTGAAATCCCGTCCACTTTGCTTGCAATGTAGAATGCTGCGGTTTGCTGACCGTAGGCATATACCCTAAGTTGAAGAAAATGAAGAATAGTTAGTCACATAAAGCCACAATACTTTTGTAGTAGAGACAATCGAATCTTTTGAAATTTGAATTTGTCAGATTCTGCAAATTGTTCCCCAAAAATTTGATTAGCCATTAATCACAAGTACTCTAATTGCCCTGAAAAGATGTGTATAACACTCTATGCAACCCTTTTCAAGCTCTTTAAACCCCTTCGCTACCTTTGATGAACATTTACGTCAAAGGTCGTGCCCTTGCCTTTGATGCGGGCTCGCACGCTGAGTCCACATCTTTCACTGCACATGATGACTGATTTAATGTGCTTTTAACAGCCGTGGGTGTTGAACAGTTAAATCAGCGGGATTTAACACATGCTGGCTGGAAGCCTGTCATTCATCCCACCCATCGGCGCCCCTGTCACATGATCACAGGGCATCGATTGGTTGGTCTGCTGATGACCCCCCTGTCACTAAGATCCTTTTGTGAACGTTGGCCTGTGACCAGCATTCATAGGAGATCGCGATTTCTGCTATACATAGCAGTGCTTCAGCACTGCTATGTATAGCACAAGAGATCAGACAATCGTAGCTTCAAGTCCCTATTCAATACAGTAAAATGTGATAAAAAAAGTTTGTAAAAATATGAAAAAAATAAAAAAACCACAAAAGTTCAAATCACCTCCATTTTGCCCTTTTAAAAATAAAACAATAAAAAAAATACACATATCTGGTATCGATGCATTTGCATAGGTCCAATCTATCAAAATATAAAATAAATTAATCCAATTGGTAAAAATCGAGAAACAAATCAAAAAGACAGAATTACGTTTCTTTGGCCGCCACATTTCAATAACAGGCAATCAAAACATCATATCTACCCCAAAATGGTATAAAAAAAGTCAGCTCAGGGTGCCAAAAAATAAGCTCTCACCCAGCCCTATATCCCGAAAAATGAAAACGTTACGGGTCTCGGAAAATGGCGACAGAAGCAAAAAATATGTTTTTTCTACAAATTTCGGAATTATTTTTCACCATTTAAAAGAAAATTAAAAAACTATATATATTTAGTATCTGCCTACTCATACTGACCTGGTAAATCATATTTCCAGGTCAGTTTTAAAATATAGTGAAATGGTAAATGGAAAAACCCAAAGAACAATTGTCGAATTGCATTTTTTTTGCAATTTCAAAGCACTTTTATTTAGTAATTTTACTCCCATTTTACAGTGCATTACATAATAAAATGAATGGTGTCACTCAAAAGTACAACTCGTCCCACAAAAACAAGCTCTAATTCAGCTATGGAGATGGAAAAATAAAAAAGTTATGGCTCTTGGAATAAGGGGAGCAAAAAACAAAAAATTGCACGATCATGAAGGGGTTAACACAAATAGAGCCTTAGCAATATCAAAATGACCTCATCATCTTGGATTTAACCCAGATATTTCATGTTTTTTTTTTATTTAAAAAAAAAAAGTCCAAAAACTATCCCTCATGGTCATTTTTGATCAGACAGACCATTGTGTGCAGAACATTGACTCAAACTTATGGTGTCACTGTTAGAGGTAACATAATCCTGCTGGGACTGAGACGACTGATGTGCCATATATTCTATAATGTCCTCCACTTCCTGAACACTAATATGCTTGCTGGAGGAAATGGAGGTCCATTGTGGCCTCCTTTCAGTAGGATTACTACCCAGACGGTTTAGGCCAGTGATGGAAGTGGTGCTTCTGCTATTGCAGGTATCTCCCACATTCTTAGCCATGGTCTGGAGGGCTTTTTTTCTGTTACACCCCACATCAATTGTTTTTGTCCCTTTTTTGTCAAAATGGACAAGTAACATGTCTATATTAAAAAAAAAGTAATATTTTTCTATATATATATTTTTTTTTTATTTAACCTCACGTAATGTACAGTACAGACCAAAAGTTTGGACACACCTTCTCATTTAAAGATTTTTCTGTATTTTCATGACTATGAAAATTGTACATTCACACTGAAGGCATCAAAACTATGAATTAACACATGTGGAAATATATACTTAACAAAAAAGTGTGAAACAACTGAAAATATGTCTTATATTCTAGGTTCTTCAAAGTAGCCACCTTTTGCTTTGATGACTGCTTTGCACACTCTTGGCATTCTCTTGATGAGCTTCAAGAGGTAGTCACCAGAAATGGTCTTCCAACAATCTTGAAGGAGTTCCCAGAGATGCTTAGCACTTGTTGGCCCTTTTGACTTCACTCTGTGGTCCAGCTCACCCTAAAACATCTCGATTGGGTTCAGGTCTGGTGACTGTGGAGGCCAGGTCATCTGGCGTAGCACCCCATCACTCTCCTTCTTGGTCAAATAGCCCTTACACAGCCTGGAGGTGTGTTTGGGGTCATTTTCCTGTTGAAAAATAAATGATGGTCCAACTAAACGCAAACCGGATTGAATAGCATGCCGCTGCAAGATGCTGTGGTAGCCATGCTGGTTCAGTATGCCTTCAATTTTGAATACATCCCCAACAGTGACACCAGCAAAGCACCCCCACACCATCACACCTCCTCCTCCATGCCTCACGGTGGGAACCTGGCATGTAGAGTCCATCCGTTCACCTTTTCTGTGTCGCACAAAGACACGGTGGTTGGAACCAAAGATCTCAAATTTGGACTCATCCGACCAAAGCACAGATTTCCACTGGTCTAATGTCCATTCCTTGTGTTCTTTAGCCCAAACAAGTCTCTTCTGCTTGTTGCCTGTCCTTAGCAGTGGTTTCCTAGCAGCTATTTTACCATGAAGGCCTGCTGCACAAAGTCTCCTCTTAACAGCTGTTGAAGAGATGTGTCTGTTGCTAGAACTCTGTGTGGCATTGACCTGGTCTCTAATCTGAGCTGCTGTTAACCTGCGATTTCTGAGGCTGGTGACTCAGATAAACTTATCCTCAGAAGCAGGTGACTCTTGGTCTTCCTTTCCTAGGGCGGTCCTCATGTGAGCCAGTTTCTTTGTAGCTCTGTATAGTTTTTGCAACTGCACTTGGGGACACTTTCATAGTTTTCCCAATTTTTTGGACTGACTTACCTTCATTTCTTAAAGTAATGATGGCCACTCATTTTTCTTTACTTAGCTGCTTTTTTCTTGCCATAATACAAATTCTAACAGTCTATTCAGTAGGACTATCAGCTGTGTATCCACCAGACTTCTGCACAACACAACTGATGGTCCCAACCCCATTTATAAGGCAAGAAATCCCACTTATTAAACCTGACAGGGCACACCTGTGAAGTGAAAACCATTTCCGGTGACTACCTCTTGAAGCTCATCAAGAGAATGCCAAGAGTGTGCAAAGCAGTCATCAAAGCAAAAGGTAGCTACTTTGAAGAACTTAGAATATAAGACATATTTTCAGTTGTTTCACACTTTTTTGTTAAGTATATAATTCCACATGTGTTAATTCATAGTTTTGATGCCTTCAGTTTGAATGTACAATTTTCATAGTCATGAAAATACAGAAAAGTCTTTAAATGGGAAGGTGTGTCCAAACTTTTGGTCTGTACTGTACATGATCAAAAAGCTAGTACCTGCAGCACGGCACTGAATTTATGTTGGCTGTACAGCCATAAAATTTCACTAGCAAACAAGATATGCAAAATAAAGATACACATACTTTGTGAGGATGACGGTCACAGTTAAATGTCTGTATTTTAAACACAATCGAATCACAAATTGTTCGAATTTGCTGAGACCTGTGAGTTCCAAAAAAATTTGACTCAAATTCTATTTAGATAGAATCGATTCCATCATCTGTAGTTTGTGGTATTGATTAAAACATATAATAAAACAAAAAATCAGATGTTTATAATTTGCACAGAAATGTATTTAATTTAAAAAATATTAAAGAAAGAATCATATCACAATATCAGTACATGTTCTTTATTATACTGTAGTTTATACTATATTGGCTGTGTTTGTATTAATTATACTCTGTTTACATATAGCTTACAATAACTATAATACATGGAAATAAGCTTGCATTGTGACACATAGGCTAAAACGCTGTTTGCTTGTGCTTTATTCTCTCTACAAGTAGATTACATTGTCAATAAAACGGGACAAAAATGCATTATTCCCAAAAGTAACATGGTGCTTATTGTGTACTATATTATACAGCATTGTGTAAACTGAATACTAAGAAAAAAAGGCAGAAAAGTTAATACGACATAAAATACATGATACTAAGATGTTTTTGTTATGACTTCTATTCAAAGTAGTATACAATACATTTATTAGAGAGAATGAATGCCAATTACAGATATATAACCACCAATGTAAGACAGACATCCTGGTAGTTTATTTAGTTATTTTGTGAATGTTCAATTGTTCTGTTACTTGTTTGAAAAGAAAAATCATCTGAATCTGTTGACTACATAATTGTTCCTGATTGCTTCATGTAGAAAACATTTTCTATCTCTCAACTTGACAATTCCACCTGGGAAGTCACTCAAATCCCCACACTAAAAGCTTGTGCACTTTTATAAATGTAGAAAACATTTAGAAAATATCTCTGCTTTTACAGTTTATGACTTGTTCTGTGTTGCTTTTTTATGCAATTTGGGAAATGGCAGCACTTACATTTTATAGGATCCAAGCTGAAAATTTGATATTTTAAAATGTGCTGTAAACGCGGATCATTCATGAACTTTAAAATGACGGTGGCCATTTAACTGCGCCATGAACAAACATAACTTTGTGATCTATACAGTGATTGGACTATAATAGTATAGTGACCCATAAGTTCAAATCGGGCTTCCACAATCAGATAATGTGCTGGCCATTCTGTCTTAGAGAGTCCAATGAGCCTATTCTTTAATCCTTAATTCAGGGATATATCACAGCAGGTAGTTTATATATCAAGAATTCAATACCTGGCATAAGGTACTGCAAACAGGATGTAAGTGCCTTGACTACTGATTCACTGCTCAACCCATTCGGCAACTTGTCTAATGATCAAGAAGGGGGTCTTTGGTGTGACTGCTATCTGTTTTTCTTTATCATGTCTTTTCATTATATAGATGTCTTACCATTAACCAGTTAAAACTTCCTTCCATTGTTTTTGATTAATAAGAAAGTAAACTTTGACCGTATGATAAGTATGAAAATTTTGGACTCTATGTCCATGAATATTTGTCAACTAGACTCAAGGGGTTTTTACTTTTGCAGACCATTCTCACATAGGTAAATAGATACACTATGCCACGGGGGCACTGTGCGTGGTAGCCTCGCAGCTCTTAATAGCAATAGTCACACCCTCTACCAGATCCCAGAGGATGCCTGTTGTTAGGAATTGTGGTTCTGTGCTCCCACCTGGGAATGAAGCAGGTCCGGTGCTACATTACTCCGGTCGCAGGTGCCGCCATTGTCCTGACACTGGAGACGGAGCTAGTACGCGTTCACGGAGACTGTCCCAATATTATGGAGCATCGTGTTCTGGTGTTGTAGGATGTGTGAGGACATGGAACGCCATGTCTCTCATTGATTTCTCCAGTTGCCAGGCAACGTAGGACGCTGCTCTGTCTGGCACTATGCAATGTTGAGATATTGTCCATTCTGCTGTTCAAACTAGCAGGAAGTGGCTGTCTGGGAATGATTGGGGCTATTTAATCCTGCTCAGTCCTTTTTTGTTTACTGTAGTTACTATGTGCTTGGTGTTGAGTGGTGCTAGCATCAGTGTTGCTATCTTTTTTGAGGTTTTGTCATTTTCTCCTCTGGTTTTACTTCCTGAGGTTCTTGCAGAGGTACTCACCTGGTTCTTGACTAGGCTTCGACCGCATCACCAGACGCCAACTGTCCGACGACAGAGGGCCTGGGAAGGGCTCTGGCAAAGTCCCCCTTCCTTTTACTGGGAGCTGGGTGAAGAGTATTCCTGGCCCTCAAGGGCTTGCCTAGCTGGCAGCTTGTGCCAAATGCATCTGTGGCTGCTCCTTTGCTGGTTTGGTGCCAGTCTTGCTGCGTTCCTCTGCAAAGCGCATAACACCTGGACAGCAACCTAGGTTTAAAGGGGTTGTCCAGTACTTTATATTACCCCCCAATGTATTCCCCCGGAGCCCCTAAGTATTTTTGTAATTACCTTACGTTGTAGATACTGCCTGTGAGCGGCGCTATCACTGGCCGCTTACAGGCATCACGTGACCTCCGGCTGCAGCCGGCTCTGACATCCGCTGACGTCACGACAAGTGCTAGCAGCAGCCGGGGGTCTCTGTCTTCTGCGTTCCACGGTGGATGCCAGGTTGTGGGCAGGGTGCATCCACCGCACACTCTGCCTCTCCCCATTCATTGGGAAAGCGCGCGGTGGATGCTGGGTGTGACGCTGGGTGTGACGCGGGGGGTAACCCCGACCACAACCCAGCAGCCACCGCGGGGACCCCAGCGCTGAGTCACGCCTCACTAGTTGGCATGGGGTCACGTGATGCCTGTGAGCAGCCAAGGATAGCACCGCTCACAGACAGAAACAGCAAAGTAAGGTATTTACAAAAATCTTTAGGGACCCGCGGGGATACATTGAGGGGGTTAATATAAAGTACTGGACAACTTCTTTAACCCTGGAATGGGCGCAATGTTAAGTAGGGTTTAATTTAGATCTATTAAAGGAGTCTGTGTGTTTATTTCAAATAAAATATTTTATTCTGGGTGTGGGTGTTTTTATTTCACATTTGACATTCACTATGGGGCTAGTAATGGGGACGTCTCAGACGCCTCTCCATTACTAACCTGGGCTTGATGTCAGCTGGCATTATAAGTTGACTTAAGTTGAACTTAAGTATCAACCCCAGCCCTATAACCCCACTTGCCACCACCACAGGGCAATGGGCAGAGCGAGGCTAAGTGCCAGAATTGGTGCATCTTATGGATGCGCCATTTCTGGGGTGACTGATAGGAGCTGGTGTTTGTAGTCTGGGAGGTGTCCAATATTCATGGCCCCTTCCTAGGCTATTAATTTCATCCCCCAGCTGTCTGCCTAGCCTTTGCTGGCTGTTAAAATAGTGGGACCCTACTTCAAATTTTTTTTGAGTCCCCCATTTTAATAGCCAGTAAAGGCTAAGTATACAGCTAGGGGCTGATATTAGTAGCCTGGGAAGCACCATGGTTATTACCCTCTTCCCAGGCTAAAAACATCTGCCCCAGCTGTCTGCTTAACCCCTGCTAGAGAATAAAATTACGGGGGGCATTTTTTTAAAATTCTTTAATTCAACAATAAATGACATGTACAGTAACCAACTCAGTCACTGTACTAATTATATATGTCACTGACATCTTTCTATCTATCTATTCTATGTGTGTATATCTATTCTCTCTATTCTAAATTGTCGGTTACCGCTGTGTTTTTACTGTACGCGGCTGATGAATTGCCGGGTTTGAAGGAGATGGGTGCATGAAAATTGGACGGCACTCGCATGGTCCGATTTTTTTCTCTGTCCGATTTCAGCTGAGAAAAAAATCGCAGATGAGATGTACCTCATAGAATAACATTGGTCAGAGTGCAATCTGATTTTTTATCGGATTGCACTTATCCGTTTTTCTTGCATATGGTTATGAGCCCTTATAAATAACAGAATTATAAAGGCAAACTGGAAACTAGATTGAGATTGCTGTGATTTACTAACTTGATTGCAGTGACTGAGTATAATCTACAGTGGCATGTAAAAGTTTCTTGCGTACAGTGCATGCAAGACGACCCATGAATCTCACAGAACTGGAAGAATTTTCCAAGGAAGAATGGATGAAAATCTCTCAAACAAGATTTGAAAGACTCTTGACTGACTGCAAAATGCATTTATAAGCTGTGATACTTACAGAAGAGGGTGCTACTAGGTACTAACCATGCAGAGTGCCCAAACTTTTCTCATCGGCCCATTTTCGTTTTTGTAATTTTTAAAATGTAAATGATGAAAATGTATATTTTTTTGCCTAAAATACAAAGGAAATGTGTCATCTTTAACTTCAGGCCATTTAGATTATTTAGATCATTTCATCTTCAACTTGCTTAAATTTCACAATAACAGTAATTTTGACCAGGGGTGCCAAAACTTTTACATGCCGCTGTACGTATAATCTACATTGTTCCATATCTTGATGATGTTCTATTTATATCTTATATGCATCTTTGATTGTGTTCTATGTAGCTGTTAAAGAGGCTGTCCAGGCTTGAGTCAACCCCATGAAAAACATTGAGGATGAGTATAACGAATCTTTATAATTCCATATATTAATGATACACTATTTTTATCCGGTATGCATCTTCTACATAACTGCTATAAGGGTTGTTCAGCCTTGGGAAAATGTTACTTAGACACTGCTGAATTCTGAAAGTGTGCAGTGCACAACCTGTCATGATTCCCCGGTAATGCTCATGCGAGTGGGCGGTCAGATTATCACATGTATGTGATTTGCATTCTTGCAGTCAGGCTCCAAATAGATGCATTTGGCTTCTCTCAATATATGATATTGAGAGAAGCCGGTCCCGTCTAGTCGGAATGTGATTGCAAGTTTGCAAATCGCATAACAGCGGCCACTGGCAATACAGGGAAATCATGACAGCTTGTGTACTGCATGTTGTTGCGATTCAAGAGTGACTGCAGAAATTTGTTCCAAACCTGGACAACCTCTTTAATGATATCTTGAATGTCTTTCTATTTTTTTGCATGTGTTTTGTCCTTTTTATGTAGGTAAGCTATATTACAATTAGTGACTGACTGTGTATAGACCTATTTATTCTTGCCTCTTCAAATACACTGTAATTGACTTTAAAAAGCTTTTATCTTCAGTTGATCACTGTCAAATCAGGAGTTATCAAAGTGTAAGGGTAGATAATTCAACGCGAAAAAGAGCAGGCATATCTTTTTCCAGACAATTCTAAACACTAAGCAATATAAAATATGGAGTATTTATTTTACAAGTTATTATGATTATGACCATACCAAATATGTGTTTATAATTTGATGCTTTTGGATTTATATTTATAATGTTTTTTGATTGTAGAAATGAAGTGACTTAATTTTATTTATTGAAAATATTTATTACAGAAGAAGACATTACCTCACTCCTACGCAGGGTCTACCATCTCATTTTACTGGACCCAATTAATTAAACCACTGTAACCATAGAAACAGCCATTGCAGTCCTCAGTTTGTCATCTTGATTCCAGGTGTTGCTTGTTATTGGTATCGTATCAGCCAAAATGTCAACAACCTTCCTCTGTATTAGATGACATTTCATGCTTTAGAATCTATTCTAATATAATACAGCACAACACTTAATGGAGCACAGTGTTACAGGCTCACCTGGTGGAAACGATTCTCACCCTGAGGGTGAGCAACAGGGACCAAATGCACGGCAGATAGGACTTGAAGAACAAAATATAGATCAGCAAGAATTAAAACAGCAGAGTATGCCGAATGGCTGGAAGGCAAGCAGAGAAAGGACACCAGGAGACAAAGTCATCAGTGTAGATGTATGCAGGAACTGTAGATGTAAGCTACACCAAAGGGAGATTGCCATAAGGGAAGGGAGCATGGCCTGGTGCTGGAGCCAGGACAGGTAACACACAGAATCCCATTGCTTTTAGTACCAGTTTAACACTGATGACATTCAAATTTACCTTTTAGGTTACTCTTTTAGCTTTTTAAAACTCAACAATAAGGAAAATTTAATTTATTATTGATCCATCATTTCCCACCCCCAACCTCCCAACCTATCAATCACTGTTAACACTTCACTCTTCAACACCACTGATGCCTACTAAGACCTAGGGATGACCTTTGACTGTATTTCATGCTACACATCTAAGCCTCTACTATCCCCTACCATCTCCAACTCAAAAACATTTTATTTTAATCCACTTTTTTTTAAACTTTGAGTCAACCAAAATACTAGTGCATAATCTAACACTTACCCTTCCAATCCGCCCTCTACTCTGCTCCCCAATTAATCCGCCTCTCATCTCATCACTCTTCTGAGATTCCCCTCTGCCAATCCCCACACTGGCTACCCATTACAGAGAATTCAATTCACAATACTTACAATAACTTACAAAGCTGTCCACAACCAGTTTCCTAAATACAATTCTTATCTAATCTCTCCTACCTTCTCCTCTCACAACTGTCTCTTCAAGATTCTCCAGAGCATTCTCCTTGCTCTAGGACTCATTGCCCCAAAAAGTCAGACTCTCGTCTACCTTTCAAACCTTCACTAAAAAAATCCTTTTCAGAAGCCTAAAACCTACATAACCCTGCTGATACTACATTACCATATAAGCAGCTTCTATCATCACCTTCTGTCGCCTTTCCCCTTTCCTTGTAGTTTGTAAGTCCTTGCAGGCAGGGTTCTCTTTCCTACCTGTCTGTCACTCAAAAACCAAAAGCTAAAGCAGAAAAACAGATAAAACTCAATGGATTATGTAATAAAAAGATATACAGTATACTTTATTAATCAAACAAATGGTGTGCAGTGGATATACAACAAGATAAAAAGGAGGTGCACATCCCAATATAAAAACAATGGTGCAAAAGAGTCAAAAAACTGGTGGTACAAATGTATGAGTATATAAAAAGAGGAGGAATCTGCTTTAGTTATACAAAAATCAGTTTAAGCCTATTGTCAAATAGCAATATTATATAATCGGCATAGAAAGGTAGCCTGCAACGTGTCTTGACAAGACCATGTGTCTATGTGTGGATAGTACACAAACCAGGAAAGTGATTAGTATATAAGTCAATGGTAAAAATCAGGTTATGGAATAGACTGTAGTATGAAAGGTCAAGACATAAATCTACAAACCAGGTAAATTATGACAGTATATAACCATTGGAGTTACAGAGTGCAGAGTCACAAAGGTTGGTCAAATCACATGCAGGATACATAATGGACAAAAAATGTATAATGGAGGTTTGGTACCTACATAGGTTACAGCAGAGACTCCCTAAGGATGCGCCCACCTTGACGCGCCTTTCGCCATTGCCTTCCTCAGGGTGAAAACAAGTTCAAACAAATATGGTGAGCATCTGTCACTCACCATATTTATTTTAACTTGTTTTCTACTTTTTTTATATCCATATGTTATATTATGTATTGCTATATGAATGTTTGCGTTGTAAAACCTCTTTTCCCAAATACAGGACCATAGAATTCAAGGCAATTAAAAAAAATAATACAAAAATAGGGAGCTGTTTTAGGGTGTACAGACAAAAAAAATTCCTTCATCACTTCAGTGCCACTAGGCCTGGGGTTACATGCTACCCTATATTTACATTACTAAAGTGCTGATAATCCATACCAAGACATGACCTGTATAGGCAATAACTAATCATTAATAATGCCTCCTGGAACAAGGTTAATATTTTACGCTGGCCTTAATACACAAAGCTTATTTCCTAAGTATGGATACATTTCAATTCACTTTTCCTGACCATGTACAGATAATACAAGTGTATAGTCCACATTCATCCTGTGAATAACATTTATCACTCATTCACAGGATAGGCGGTAAACGTATAATAGTTGGGGTTTGGTCCACCAATCCCAAAAACAAGGGACCACTGCACATGCTTAACCACTCTTCCACTCAGTTTTATAGAAGGGAGAAGTGGGGTGGATCCCGAGCACTGTCGCTGACAAAGGTCAATCCAGGATCATGGTGTTACACAGGGAGTGCCTCTTGTTTTTTATTTCTCCACTCACTTTTATGGGTCTTTGTGAAGCCCACTGCCATAGTTAGTTAGGAGCCGTGGTCATGTATGCACACTACATCGCCCACCTTTTTCAAGATCAGTTGTGGCCGACCTATTATACACGTTGGTGGGATAAATGTTGTCAGTGGGATAGAACCTTTAGAGCTTTGTTCACATAAGTGGAAACTGGAGACTGCATCGGAGCTATATACACAAAATAGTAACATTTTCCATCAAAACTCCCTACACAGTTTCTCTGTTAATCATTAAAGATCCATTGGAACAATAAACATGAGTTGCAACGTTCGCCAATTAGATAATTTTGACAATATCTTTTCCATTTTCCTTACTCAAATTCCTGCTTCTTACAATAGACTTCAAGTTGCATGTTTTTTATATTTGTAAATGCACACAGCATGTTATCCATGTGTCATCTTATAAGTCTGTTTGGTAACATCTGTGTGTACACTTTATTTTTCCTATTTAAAGCATTGTGTTACATAAGATTATCCCACATGATTAAAAACCTCGGCATATCCGAGATGAAATAAGCTGCATTCATAGAGACAGCTTATTGACTTCAAAGCCTTTGATTTTAGTGGAAAAAATAAAATATGTTACTTCCCTAATGATTTATCTCCAGAGGACCGCTTTCCACAGTTGTCTTGTATTTGCATATTTGCAAATTTCAATTAGTTTATCATTGTAGTTCACATTCAGAAAAAAAATAATCAAATACATTAACAGTTCTCTGAAAGACAACATATCTCCAGGTTTACAAGTAACCATTCCACAATTCATATCTCCAAATGTAACATTTTCATTGACAGAAGTTTAGTCTGGAATTGACTTGATTCTTCAGGTTTAAACAATTTAGTATTATAGTTATTCGGCAGTTTCGGATGAATCTATAACTCGCTCATTTGGGCTCCAAAATCATGGAAGCAAAAAATAGGGATCTTTGAAGCTCTCAGACTTCTGGTAAAGTGGGAATTACATTTATGATAAATGTGACCAAATGTTCCCATAATATGTTCATCTTTTCTTTGTCAGAGCAGTCATTAAAATGTCATTTTTATATCCTGGCAATGATAATACCAAACAAAGGTCACAAATGGCCACCTATGCTTTTGGCAAGTGTGTTAGTGGGGAAGAAGTATATAGTGTAACAAAATATATGTTACATCACTAATCTCAATCATAGCAGAATGATGTTACCTCTGACAGCAACACCATCAGCTTAAGTCAGCATTCTGTTTAGTCCATCTCCTCAGCCATGATATCACTCATTGTTGTACATTGTCAAATTTGAATTCTGTTAATGAGACCTGTTTCTATTCTGCCCTTTAGTCCCCTAAACCCCAGCATCCCGGGTGCTATGGAAGATACTTCACCAGAAGAACTTCTTCCAGTTGATTTATTGGAAGAAATGAACAGTCAGCCTTTTTACTCAGTAAACATGGACCTACAGCAGATGGAAGAGAAAATTCAAGTGCTTAGCTATGTTCCTCTGTGAGCTATAGTGGTAGGGGTACTGACAGTGGTAGTAGCACTCTGATCCAGGACAAATATCAAAGTTAGAAGCAGAAAGAGGGCAATGAGTTCAGGACATTTTCCACACAGAGGCAACTGTAAGCTGAGTCAGGATTGATGATGATGATTCTTTGGTGAAAAAGACCTGGGAACCAGAAAGGGTGCCAAGGAGGTGATGTCATCAGAGGGGGAAGGTCTTGGCTTCAACAACATACAGTGGAGGCAACCAGCAGCTAAACGATCCTCTAGGGCAAAATCTTCTATATTCTGCTGCATGTTCTGTTAGTGAAGGAGACCCTACAGTGCCTAAAAGCTCTGCTAATGGTGGTGGCAAGACATATGCATGGGCAACTTGGATCTTCCAGTTTTTTTACTAGCTCATAGCAAAATAATCTGGGGTATTCTGCAGGCTCTGCAAGACGAAAATAAGATGGCCAGGTTTGCAAAGACTAGGAACTACAGCTCTCCATTCATGTTAAACAGCGAATTTTATGAAATTCGACTCAAACTAAATCCTTCACAGATTGATCAACTCATCTCTACTTCTTTACTGAACACTTTGTACTACTGGGCAATCCACGGAGGTTGCAGTTCTGGAATATAGTGTTGAGCCACCCCCGTAGTGTTCGGGTACGGTTCGTCAAACACCGGGATGTTCGTGGAACTGTTCGTCGAACACGTTAGAACACCATCGAACACCGTCGAACACCATTAAAACCAATGGCAGGCAAACAAAAACACATAGAAACACATAGAAAACACATAGAAAACACCTTCAAAGGTGTCCAAAAGCTTACAAACTGCTCAGAAGACACTCTCTTTAAAAAGCAGGCCGGCAATTCAGCAGCGGCATACACCGGTACCTGACAATTTAGAACAGAAAGAATAGAGCATCACACATAGATTTCACATATATAAGAAGTACAGTGACAGTGTTGCTTACTGTACTTGTCATTTAGTGTTAAAGGATTTATTTAAAAAAATAATAGTGTTTTCATGCACCGTCTCTTTAAAAAAGCCGGCCGGCAATTCAGCATCGGTACCCGCCAATTTAGAATAGAAAGAATAGAGCATCACACATAGATTAGATACATAGAAATATGTCAGTCACATATATAAGAAGTACAGTGATAGTGTTGATTACTGTACTTGTCATTTAGTCTTAAAATAAAGGATTTATTAAAAAAAAAATTGGCGTGGGGTTCCCCGTAATTTTAGTCTCTAGCGGAGGTTAAGCAGACGGCTGGGGCAGATGTTTGAAGCCTGGGAAGGGGGTAATACCCACGGAGCTTCCCAGGCTACGAATATCAGCCCCCAGCTGAATACCTAGCTTTTACTAGCTATTAAAATGGGGGACCCCCCAATTTTAATAGCTAGCAAAGGCTAGGCAGACAGCTGGGGGCTGATATTAATAGCCCAGGAAGGGTGCCATGAATATTGGTCCCCTCCCAGGCTAGAAACACCAGCCGTCAGCCGCCCCAGAAATGGCGCATCCATAGGATGTTTTTTTTTTTTAACTTTGACTATGGGGTTAGTAATGGGGGTGTTTTATACACGCCTCTCCATTACTAACCTGGGCTTGATGTCAGCTGGCATTATAAGCTGACATCAACCCCAGCCCTATTACCCCACTGCCACCGCTACAGGGTAGTGGGAAGAGAAAGGCTAAGTGCCAGAATCCTATGGATGCGCCATTTCTGGGACGGCTGTCGGCTGGTGTTTCTAGCCTGGGAGGGGGCCAATATTCATGGCACCCTTCCTGGGCTATTAATATCAGCCCGCAGCTGTCTGCCCAGCCTTTGCTAGCTATTAAAATAGGGGGAACCCCACGTCATTTTTTTTTGGGGTCCCCCATTTTAATAGCTAGTAAAGGCTAGGTATTCAGCTGGGGGCTGATATTAGTAGCCTGGGAAGCTCCGTGGGTATTACCCCCTTCCCAGGCTTCAAACATCTGCCCCCGCCGTCTGCTTAACCTCCGCTAGAGACTAAAATTACAGGGAACCCCACGCCAATTTTTTTTTTAATAAATCCTTTATTTTAACACTAAATGACAAGTACAGTAATCAACACTGTCACTGTACTTATTATATATGTGACTGACATGTTTCTATCTATCTAATCTATGTGTGATGCTCTATTCTTTCTATTCTAAATTGTCGGGTACAGATGCTGAATTGCCGGCCGGCTTTTTTAAAGAGACAGGTGCATGAAAACACTATTATTTTTTTTTAATAAATTCTTTTTTTTAATAAATCCTTTTTTTAATAAATCCTTGTAAGCATTGGTGGTATAGTGGCGAGCATAGCTGCCTTCCAAGCAGTTGACCCAGGTTCGATTCCCGGCCAATGCAATACATGGGTGTGTTTCTTTTAAACTAGAAGAAGAGGGGATGGGAAGAAAAACGCCGGACACGAACATGTAACCAGAGAACATACTAATGAAAGACATGAAGTGCGACAAAGAAGGTCCAAGACAAGATACTTGGAAGGGAGGTAAGAAAATTTCTAATACAATGCACAGGGAGAAGATTGGAACAAAACAAAATCGTGTAAACTGCGTGCTAGCAAATGCCAGGAGCCTGACAAACAAGATGGATGAACTGGAAGCAGAAATATCTACAGGTAACTATGACATAGTGGGAATAACCGAGACATGGTTAGATGAAAGCTATGACTGGGCAGTTAACTTACAGGGTTACAGTCTGTTTAGAAGGGATCGAAGAAGTCGAAAAGGGGGTGGAGTCTGTCTATATGTAAAGACGTGTCTAAAGCCTACAATACGGGAGGATGTATGGGAGGGAAATGAGGAGGTCGAGTCCTTATGGGTGGAGATACATGGGGCAAAAAACAATAATAAAATTATCATAGGAGTCTGTTATAAACCACCAAATATAGCAGAAGCCACGGAAAGTCTATTAATGAGACAAATAGACGAAGTAGCAAAAAATAACGAGGTGATTATTATGGGGGACTTCAACTACCCCGATATAGACTGGGAAACCAAAAGCTGTAGATCTCAGAAAGGAAACAGGTTTCTGTCAATTATCAAAGACAATTATTTGTCACAACTTGTGCAGGAACCAACTAGAGGGATGGCCCTTTTAGACTTAATATTAACTAACAGGCCAGACAGAATAACTGAGGTGCAGGTCGGGGGGCACCTGGGAAATAGTGACCACAACATTATACAATTCCACATGTGCTTCAGTAGGGTGCCCAGCAAGGGAGTCACAAAAACACTGAACTTCAGGAGGGCAAAGTTTGATCAGCTAAGAGATGCCCTTCACCTTATAGACTGGGATAGCATCTTTAGTAATAGGAGCACGGATAGAAAATGGGAAATTTTCAAAACAGTCCTACATAGTCACTGTAGAAGGTACATACCTTATGGGAATAAAAGGGCTAGGAATAGGAGGAAGCCAATGTGGCTAAATAAGGAAGTCAAGAGGGCAATGAAAAACAAAAAAAGGGCTTTCGGTAAACTTAAACAAGAAGGCAGCGAGGAAGCGCTAATATCTTATAGGGAAAAAAACAAAATCTGTAAGAAACAAATAAGAATAGCAAAAGAGGAGACAGAGAGACTAATTGCCAAGGAAAGTAAAATGAATCCCAAACTGTTCTTTAACTATATAAACAGTAAAAGGATTAAAACTGATGGAGTTGGCCCATTGAAAAATAACCTGGGTAAAATCATAGAGGGCGATGAGGGTAAAGCAAACCTACTCAATAGCTTTTTCTCCACTGTTTTCACAAAAGAAAACAATTTATCGGAGGAAATGCAGAGTGATAAAGTAAACCCTCCGCTAAATATCACCCACCTAACCCAGGAGGAAGTTCAGAAATGCCTAAATAATATCAAAATAGACAAGTCACCAGGCCCAGATGACATACACCCCCGGGTACTAAAAGAATTAAGTAATGTGATAGACAGACCGCTGTATCTTATATTCAAGCACTCGTTATGGACAGGGACTGTCCCACTAGACTGGCGCCAAGCAAATGTGGTACCAATATTCAAAAAGGGGTCTAAAAGTGACCCTGGGAACTATAGACCAGTCAGCTTAACGTCTGTTGTGGGTAAATTGTTTGAAGGATTTCTTAGAGATGCTATTGTAGAATATCTTAATGATAATAACTGTCTAACTCCATATCAACATGGATTCATGAGGGATCGCTCCTGCCAAACAAACCTGATCGCCTTCTACGAGGAGGTGAGCTCACAGCTGGACCGGGGAGAGTCAGTGGACGTTGTATACCTTTACTTCTCCAAAGCGTTTGATACCGTGCCACACAAAAGGTTGGTCTATAAAATGAGAATGCTTGGTCTGGGGGACAATGTGTGCAAGTGGGTAAATAGCTGGCTGAGTGATAGAAAGCAGAGGGTGGTTATCAATGGAGTAAGCTCAGGGTGTGTCAGGGTTACTAGCGGGGTGCCTCAAGGGTCTGTCTTGGGCCCTATATTATTTAATATATTTATTAATGATCTAGTGGAAGGGTTGCATAGTAAAATAGCAATATTTGCAGATGATACTAAACTTTGTAAAGTAGTTAATACAGATGAGGATAGGGCACAGCTACAGGAGGATTTAGATAAATTGGGGAGTTGGGCCAAAAAATGGCAAATGGGGTTCAATGCCGATAAATGTAAGGTCATGCACATGGGAAAGAAAAACAGCAGTCACCCATACATATTAAATGGGAAACCATTGGGGAAATCTGACATGGAGAAGGGCCTGGGCGTCTTGGTTAATAGCAAATTAAATTGGAGTGCCCAGTGTCAGGCAGCAGCTGCGAAGGCAAATAGAGTCATGGCATGCATCAGAAGAGGAATAGGGGCATATGATGAGAACATTGTTCTTCCTCTGTATAAAGCGCTGGTAAGGCTGCACTTAGAATATTGTGCACAGTTCTGGGCTCCGGTGCTCAGGAAAGACATATTGGAGCTAGAGACGGTACAAAGGAGGGCGACTAAGGTAATAAAGGGAATGGAGGGACTAGAATACCCAGAGAGGTTGTCAAAATTAGGCCTATTTACGTTGGAAAAGAGAAGGCTTAGGGGAGACCTCATAAACATGTATAAATACATCAGGGCGCAGTACAGAGATCTCTCCCATGACCTGTTTATACCAAGGATGGTGACAAAGACGAGGGGGCACACTATGCGTCTGGAGGAAAGGAGGTTCCTGCACCAGCATAGAAGGGGATTCTTTACGGTCAGAGCCGTGAGACTCTGGAACTCTTTGGGAGAGGAAGTGGTGATGTCCAACTCACTTAATGAGTTCAACAGAGGCATGGACGCCTTTCTTGAGAACAATAAAATTACATCTTATGCTTAGTTAATTAATCCAGGGATTTAATCTGACTGCCAGATTGGTGTCGGGAAGTGAATTTTTCCTCAATGATGTAAATTGGCCTATACCGCATGTTTTTTTGTTGCCTTCCCCTGGATCAACGCTGCGGAATAGCTGCAGTGCACAAGAAATAGGCTGAACTGGATGGAAGCTTGTCTTTTTTCGGCCTTATAAACTATGTAACTATGTAACTATGTTTAACACTAAATGACAAGTACAGTAACCAACACTGTCACTGTACTTCTTATATATGTGACTGACATGTTTCTATCTATCTAATCTATGTGTGATGCTCTATTCTTTCTGTTCTAAATTGTCGGGTACCGGTGTATGCCGTTGCTGAATTGCCGGCTTTTCATGTTTCACTGTGAGCACTGTTTTCATCGATTTGGGCAACCACTGTAATGCCACAACCACCATGGCTGTGGCATTACAGTGAGTGGCAGACAATCCCTGCATGATTGGTGCTCTAAATAGCGCCAGACATGCAGGACACGCTTTTGGTGCACGAACAGTTATCAAACATAACCTTGAACAGCCGAATTTTTTGCAAATCGTTCGAGTTCGTCGAACGACTCGAACACCGCCCAAAACAGCTCGAATTTGAGATTGGCGAACAGTTCTAGTCGAACACCGCTCATCTCTAAATATGACAGCACTGGAAAATAAAGGGGTTTCTGATCACTTCACATTTGATTCTTCTCAACAAGTTTTATGTGACCCTGTTGACTATTTGCAAAAAAAATTGTTGGTTCTGTAATCATACCCCAATATCTTAGCAATTTCAAGAGTGCAGCATCCCTCTGTAAGAGTTGTAACAGTTTTTGACTTTTCAGACTCAGCTAAATCTCTTTTTTTGGTCCATTTGACTGAGGAAAACAAGTGACCTATAATTTTGCACACTTTGATAAACGGTATTGTATCCTAATGCCTCACCCTCCTCATTACAGAAATACATACCACCTGATCTGCTTCATCCAATAAGAATTAAAGTTTATATAGCTTGGAATTGGAAAATCTGCAAAAAAAAATGATGGCACATACACATTATGTGAATGGCTTTATTGACAGAAAAATAAAAAAGTTATGGCTGTTAGAAGAGTTGGAGAAAGAAATGTCATGTTAAACAAAATGGCCAGTTGCGAAGCAGATACATTTCAACAATTGCCTTACACATATCTTTTTTTCAGATGAAAAAGAAGGTTCCAAATATATATTTTTTTGAAAAAGTGTCCTTTAGGTTTGGCTCACATGGCAGGATTTCAGAGTTTGCTATTCCCAGACCAATCTAAGGTCTCCTGGGGCAAAATCAGCTACCTCATATATGCATATAAGGCTACTTTGTCCTAGTTAGAAGACTGGTGATCTGTCTAGGGATAATGACTTGTACATGGACCGTGAAACACTACCGTCTGAACTTAGCCGTAGGCTACGTTCCCACATGCATTCGGACATTCGGTTTGTCTGTTCTGTTCTAAGAGCCATTGGGGTTCCCCTGCAATTGGTTATTATAGGTAGCATCTGGATTAAGCTATATGTCAGTATTAAGAACAGAAGGAAGATGCAAAACATTTTTTTACTTTCTAAAACTTACACAGAAGCACCCCATAAATATCAATGGATTCCCCACACACATACCCAATTCATTACATTAACATGTCCACCCCATTTTATTAGAATTAGAAGTCCCTCCACCCAATTCATTACAATTATATGTCCTTCATCAAATCTTCACAATTACAAGTCTACATGTTGTCTCTCCCTTCCATATTCCCAATTCCTTACAATTACATGTCCTCTTTCCTCCCCCCCAATTCATTGCAATTCCAAATCTTCTCTCCCACCCACACCCCAATTCAGTGCCATTCCATGTTCTTTCTCTCACCCACACCCCAATTCATTGCAGTTACATGTTGTCTCTTCCACCATCAAACCCCCCAATTTACTACAATTCCATGTCTTCTCTGTCACCCCTCAATTTATTAAACTTTTATGTCCTCTCTCTCACCCACCTGCAATTTATTACAGTTATATTTCCTCTCTCCCAACCTTCATTGCAATTCCATTACGCTAGCTCAAGTTCTATGCAGGAAGTAGAGAATGGCTTCCTGCAGAGATGTCGGAATGCTGCCTGCCCAGCTATAAGTGCTGTCAATATTGGCAAATAAAACCATAATTTAAGCAATCTGGCCATGGTTTCCCTGGATCCTTGGATTATGGGCACTAGTCCAGATTGTCCACATTATAATTTGTCCCATGCTGTGGGGTATCTACTACATTATCTGTTCTCAGAGAGTGATTACTATGTTATCAGTTGTGTTACATAGGGCTGCAGGTAGCATCTACTACAATATTTGTACTCAGAACGTTATCACAATGAGTTGAATGTGGTTTTACATGGGACTGCATGTAACATCAACTACATTATCTGCACTTAGAGAGTGATCACTATGTAATCTGTGGTGGTAGGGAGGGAATGGAAGTAGGCAGGAAACACATATGCCTCATGGCTTGAGCCTCTGACCTTTTCTGGCCCTAGCAAGGCCCCTTGGTATAGTCACTATATAGTAGAAGAGTACACAATACATATAAAAAGTCTAGCTGGTGAATAGTCCAGAAAATCAAGTAAAATGGTACAGAACGATCAAATGATCTAGAATCTCACAAGACAAATGATTAAAGACTAGATAAAAGTTGCCAATATGAGACTCCTCTGGTTCAGCATCTCCACATATTGTTTCTAGAACTGTCAAATATCAGGTTGTATTAATGCTGGATTAAAGGAATTGTACTGCATTTCTATTCAAGAGAAGTGAAAAGCAGATAATCAGTCAAAAGAAATTATTTTGTGCAGGCGCCTTGACAAAATTGATTGCTGCGTGCTGTGTTTTAAAGGATGTCATAATATTGCATAAATCCTATAATTATAAAATTCCCTGCTCTAACATTTAACAACATCCAAACATAATACGCACTGATTTCTAACCACTTGGGGACCGCCCAATGACTTTATTCATTGTGGTGTTTTATATAAATCAGTAAGGAAGGCAGGATGTACATATATATGTCCAGTCATGCAGACACGGGAGAAAAGTCGGGGATATATGATAGCTACAAAAGCAAAACCTTGTTTCTCTCCTCTCAATTACCATATACACAGAGGTTAATGAGTGACATGTACATAATTTACAACATGTGAAAATAGAACTTTCATAGAGTATGCAATCATAGTTTCTAAGGATCCATTAACAAGGTGCCACCTACAAATGCCCCCATGGTGTTTATATGCCCCATAAAGTGTGTGCCACTTGCTAGGCATGAGCGAACATTTCAATGTTCGGTTCGGAAAAGTCCGCCGAACAAATTGATATTCGCCAAATTTATTCACCGAATGTTCGTCGAACATTTCCGAATCCCAGAGGAGTCAATGGGGGGACCAAAAAGATGCATATACAACACCTAGAAATGGGACCAAAAGCTGCCAAAACACATCAAATTAGGTGTAGATACCAGGGAAGTGCCATCAATTGACCCAGAGTACAAGTACTATAATTATTATTACTGTGACAGCGACATCTATTCAGTTGCGCTTTACATGTCAAAAGGGGTCACTGACTGGTACAACAGGAGAGAGGACCCTGCCCACGAGGGCACACTGTCACGGACGTGGTTTGTGGAACCATTGTGCCACAGACCCCGGAGAGCCTGGAGGGGCGTGACTAAGCGAGCAACGGACTGTTCACTAGAGCCTCTGATGGTGAGGTAAGACTTGGCTGCCGATGAATGCCAGGTGCCACTCCAGGACAGACCAACGGACGCGCAGCAGCAGGACCCAGTAGGACAGACTAGATGGTGCAGTAGGCAGAGTCTGTATCAGAGTGCAGCATGCAGAGTCTGTATCAGAGTGCAGCATGCAGAGTCTGTATCAGAGTACAGAAGGCAGAGTCTGTATCAGAGTGCAGAAGGCAGAGTCTGTATCAGAGTGCAGCATGCAGAGTCTGTATCAGAGTGCAGCATGCAGAGTCTGTATCAGAGTGCAGAAGGCAGAGTCTGTATCAGAGTGCAGAAGGCAGAGTCTGTATCCGGAGTGCAGCAGGCAGAGTCTGTATCAGGAGTGCAGCAGGCGTGGTCTGTATCAGGAGTGCAGCAGGCAGAGTCTGTATTAGGAGTGCAGCAGGCAGAGTCTGTATTAGAGTGCAGCAGGCCGAGTCTGTATCAGGAGTGCAGCAGGCAGAGTCTGTATCAGAGTGCAGCAGCAGGCACAGTCTGTGTCAGGAGTGCACAAGGCAGAGTCTGTATCAGGACTGCAGCAGGCAGAGTCTGTATCAGGAGTGCAGCAGGCAGAGACTGTATCAGGAGTGCAGCAGGCAGAGTCTGTATCAGAGTGCAGCAGGCAGAGTCTGTATCAGGAGTGCAGCAGGCAGAGTCTGTATCAGGAGTGCAGCAGGCAGAGTCTGTATCAGGAGTGCCGCAGGCAGAGTCTGTATCAGGAGTGCAGCAGGCAGAGTCTATCAGAGTGCAGCAGGCAGAGTCTGTATCAGGACTGCAGCAGGCAGAGTCTGTATCAGGAGTGCATCAGGCAGAGTCTGTATCAGAGTGCAGCAGGCAGAGTCTGTATCAGGAGTCCAGCAGGCAGAGTCTGTATCAGAGTGCAGCAGGCAGAGTCTGTATCAGGAGTGCAGCAGGCAGAGTCTGTATCAGGAGTGCAGCATTCAGAGTCTGCATCAGGAGTGCCGCAGGCAGAGTCTGTATCAGGAGTGCAGCAGGCAGAGTCTATCAGAGTGCAGCAGGCAGAGTCTGTATCAGGAGTGCAGCAGGCAGAGTCTGTATCAGGAGTGCAGCAGGCAGAGTCTGTATCACGAGTGCAGCAGGCAGAGTCTGTATCAGAGTGCAGCAGGCAGAGTCTGTTTTAAAGTGCAGCAGGCAGAGTCTGTATCAGAGTGCAGCAGGCAGAGTCTGTATCAGGAGTGCAGCAGGCAGAGTGTGTATCAGGAGTGCAGCAGGCAGAGTGTGTATCAGGAGTGCAGCAGACAGAGTCTGTATCAGAGTGCAGCAGGCAGAGTCTGTATCCGGAGTGCAGCAGGCAGAGTCTGTATCAGGAGTGCAGCAGGCAGAGTCTGTATCAGGAGTGCAGCAGGCAGAGTCTGTATCAGGAGTGCAGCAGGCAGAGTCTGTATCTGCAGTGCAGCAGGCAGAGTCTGCATCAGGAGTGCAGCAGGCAGAGTCTGTATCAGGAGGGCAGCAGGCAGAGTCTGTATCAGAGTGCAGCAGGCAGAGTCTGTTTTAAAGTGCAGCAGGCAGAGTCTGTTTTAAAGTGCAGCAGGCAGAGTCTGTATCAGAGTGCAGCAGGCAGAGTCTGTATCCGGAGTGCAGCAGGCAGAGTGTGTATCAGGAGTGCAGCAGGCAGAGTGTGTATCAGGAGTGCAGCAGGCAGAGTGTGTATCAGGAGTGCAGCAGACAGAGTCTGTATCAGAGTGCAGCAGGCAGAGTCTGTATCCGGAGTGCAGCAGGCAGAGTGTGTATCTTGAGTGCAGCAGGCAGAGTCTGCATCAGGAGTGCAGCAGGCAGAGTCTGTATCTGGAGTGCAGCAGGCAGAGTCTGTATCAGGAAGGCAGCAGGCAGAGTCTGCATCAGGAGTGCAGCAGGCAGAGTCTGTATCAGGAGTGCAGCAGGCAGAGTCTGTATCAGGAGTGCAGCAAGTAATGGTACGCAACCTTACATAACTTAGACTGCAGAACAGGAAGGTTCCACTACAGCCAACCAAATAGATGGAGACCCAATCAGGATTCCCCACATTTAAAAAAATTAGTGGGAGACACCAGCAAAGTGGCATCAATTTCGCTACTGTACAAATAGTGTAAATAGGACCCACACCTGTTCCAGTATAGCCAACCCAGGAGATGGAGACTTAACCAGGAGTGTTCACATTGCCCTAAATGAGGGCCTAAAACCACCGAAGAGGCATCAATGTCATCAGACTACAAGTAGTTTAATGCAGACCCATACCTGTCCTATTACAGCCAACCCAGGAGATGCAGACTCAATCGGAAGTGTTTACATTTAAAAAAATAGGGCTTAAAACCACCATTTCTGTGGCCAACAGATTGGAGATGGTGGAGTTCAACCTCTTAGCTTTGTCATGTGTAGGATGAAACAATCTTTTACGTGACCACAACAGCGGGATTGAGGGCTGGCTGCAGTGCTGAGCGAGGGCAGAGTACGGTGAAACGGACAAACCGATAGACCATGAGTGAGGTGCAGGCGGAGATGTTAAGGTGGATTGAGAAACGTGTGGTGTGCTCAGAGGAACGAACACAGCAGGCTTGTCCTCTTCACTCACATCTGACGGGCTGTCACTCAGCCTAATTGCGGCGGGTATACAGCTGGTTCTGTCAGACACCTGTGACACAACTTGGAATGGTAACAGAGGAGGAAGAAGCAGCAGAGGTGTTTGATGGGGCGGCTGATGGTTGTTTATTGAAAATCAATTTAGAGTTTATCATGTTTGTGTACCCGTATGCGGAGAATAATATCTGCACCAAATGCTCAGTTTCACTACAGTGTAACTATAGAAATGCATGGAGACCAAAACCTCTTCCACTACAGTCAACCCAATGGATGGAGACCCATTCAGGATTCCCCACATTTCCAAATATTAGCGGTAGATGCCAGCAAAGTGTAATCAATCTCACTACAGTAGAAATAGTGTAAATGAGAACCACATCTCTTCTAGTACAGACAACCCAAGAGATGGAGACTTAACCAGGAGTGTTCACATTGCCCTAACTGAGGGCCTAACAAACACCACCGAAGTGGAATCAATTTCACTAGAGTATAAGTATTACAAAGGAGGCCGAAACCAGTTCCTCTACAGCCAATCCAATAGATGGAGACCCAATCATGAGTCTCCACATTTCAAAAAATTAGTGGCAGACACTAGCCATGTCTAATCAATTTCACTACTGTACAAATAGTGTAAATAAGAGCCACACCTCTTCCAGTACAGCCAACCCAGGAGATTGAGACCTAACCAGGAGTGTTCACACAGGGCCTAACACCACCGAAGTGGCATCATTGTCATCAGACTACAAGTAGTTTAACGCAGACCCAAACCTGTCCCACTACAACCAACCCAATGGATGGAGACACAATCAGAATTCTCCACATTTCCCAAAATTAGGGCCTAAAACCTTCAGCAGCAGCAGCAAGAGCAGGCGCAGAAGCCATATCACAGACTGCAATTTCAAGGGATCAATGCAGCACACTCAAAACGACAACATCGCCTACTCTGTACAGTCTGCAATTGGGGTGCAAAAGTCCTTGGAGATCCAGGACTTGGTCATCTTGATGAAAGTTAGGTGGTCTACACTTTCAGGGGACATTCGGGTGCGCTTATCCATCAAGACACTACCAGCAGCGCTGAAGACACGTTCAGAGAGAATGTTGGCTGCCGGGAATGATAAAACCTCCAAGGTGTGAGAGGCGAGCTCAGGCCATTCATCCATTTTTGAAGACCAAAATGTAAAAGGGTCCAAACCCTCCCTGATGGTATTGATATTGAACTCTAGATACTCATGCACCGTCCTCTCCAGTCGTTCACCACGTGTCAGACTTGTACTCTGTTGTGCTGATGCACAAACTGGTGCAAAAAATGTGTGAAAAGACTCACAGAAATTGCTTCTGCCACTTACTCTGCTGCTGCTGCTAATGTTTTAGAGTTGATGAACTTACATGCCGGAGGTTGAAAGACTACAGCTGCGATGCACACTGTGTGCCTCACTGTTATCTTGGGGAAAACCTCTATAAGGCTGCGTGCACACGATGCGTTTTTCATGCGTTTATGCTGCGGAATTTCCGCAGCTGAAACGCATCAAAAATGCATGGTTATCCACACCCCATGGTCCCCAATGGCATTCCGCAATGTCAGTGCACATGCTGCGGATTTTTCCGCAGCGTTTCTGCAGCGCTCATAAATCCGCAGCATGTTCATTAATTTTGCGGAAGCGCCGACATTGACTTGCATTGAGACGCATAGAATACGCGTCTGTACATTTGTACAAGCGGATTATATGCGGTTCAATGTGCGTATGGTACCCAAGTCTGGAGGAGAGGAGACTCTCATCCAGACCTGGGTACCATTGTACCTGTAAAAAAAAGAATAAAATAATAAATAAAGTTTATATTCACCTGTCCGGCGGCCCCTGCAGCGCTTCTCCTTCCAGGACCTGAGATGACGTTGCGGTCATGTGACCGCAGGCTGTCTCACGAGATGCCGGCAAGCCAGGAAGGAACCAGGAGGGAGCGCGACAGCACACGCGGTGGCATCGGAGGTAAGTATAGCTTTTATTTTTTTATTTTTACGGTCACACTATATAAATCCATGCCGTTTGCATGGATTTATATAGTGTGACCTAGTTGTCAAGCACTTTCCAAGTGATGCTATCGCCTGGAAAGTGCTTGTCAGTCCGCATGCGGAAACACATGCGTTAACGCATGTGGATACACATGTGAATCCGCATGTATTCCGCAGGAAAAACGCATGCACAATCTGCATGCGTTTTTTCTGCCAGGGAGATGCAGAAATGCTGCAGAAATTTTCTGCGTCACTTCTGCATCGTGGGCACATAGCCTTAAGGTTGCTTAAAAGCTTGTTTCGATACTCCAACATAAGCAGATCCCATTCCAGGGCGGGAAGCATCTGCCAAAATTAACTCTTATAACGTGGATCTAACAGAGTGGCAACCAATATTTCGAATCCTAACTATACGGGGATCATGTTGCAGATAGTGCATCAAGCAGGCACTCATATGTCGGGCTCTTTCAGGAGGTCCAAAGCCAGGCTGTATTATGGGCTACGTAACACTGATGCTTGTTTCCTCCGTCCCCTCCTGCCAACCACGTTCAAACGAGAGGGGATGATTATCCTCTTCATCCTCTGACAGCTGCTCGCCCATCACCTCTTCCTCCTCCATTAGTTCCTCTGCTCTTGCACCTTCACTAACAGTTTGCCTGGTATCACCAAACCCCCTCAATCGCTGTAATCCAACATCACTTGGCATCCGCCTGTGTGACAACAGTCTAAAAATTTGAGACATTGGTATCCCTTCCACATCCTCCTCTTCTTCTGGGGCCACCACCTCCTGCCGCAGGTTATTAAAAGTTTGCTTCAGCATGTATATGACCAGAATAGTGATGCTGATGATGGCATCGTCAGCAATAACCAGTTTAGTAGCCATTTCGAAACCATGCAGAAGGGTGCAGAGGTCCTTAATCTAATCCCACTCCACAAACGTGATATGCCCCAAGTCCATACTGCGTTTCCCCAAGCTATATGTCATGACATACTACGTCAGAGCTCGTTGCTGCTGGCACAGTCGCTGCAACATGTGCAGAGCGGAATTCCACCGTGTTGGCACATCGCAGATCAACCTGTTAACTGGCACGGACAAAGACCTCTGTATCGATGCAAGTCGATGACATGAGGGGTGCGAACGGCAGAAGTGAGCACACAGCTTCCATACTTTGTGAAGCAGCTGATCCCGGATAGTGGTGGAGAAATCACTGTACCACCAGGTTGAGAACGTGAGCCATTCAAGGCACGTGTGCGAGCTTGCCTCGGCCTAGGGCCGCTAACAGGTTCGCACCATTGTCGTACACGGCCTTCCCTGACTCTAGGTTCAGCGGAGACAGCCATTGCTCAAACTGAGCCTGGAGAGCTGCCCACAACTCTTCCCCTGTATGACTGCAATCTCCAAGACATATTAATTTGAAGACTGCCTGATTACGATGAGCCCTGACTGCGGAGTATGGAGGCGCTGTGTATTTGCTCCTCACCCTTGGAACGCGTGTCTCGTTAAGGCAGAGGTTGAGTGCGCAGGTGGAGGCCCTAGAGGAGGTGGAGGATGCAGAAGCAGAGGAGGAAGTGGGAAATACAGAGGTTTCTTCTGCAAGCCAGGGGGATTCCAAGATTTGTGGAGCAGCCCCTTCCCCACCGGCCCCCACAGCCACCCAGAGTCCAGTCAGCAAGATGTAACGCCCTTGGCCACGCTTACTCGTCCAGGTGTCTGTGGTGAAATGCACCCTGGCACACGTAGATTTAGACAAGGAATGGGTGATGTTGTCTGTGACATGCTGGTGTACTGCAGGCACGGCTTTCTTAGAGAAGTATTGGCGACTGGGCAACTGGTACTTGGGGACTGCGACTGCCATCAGTTTTTGGATACCGTCTGTATCTGCCAGGCGGAAAGGCAGCATTTCCGTGGCCAACACTTTGGAGATGGTGGAGTTCAACCTCTTAGCTTTGTCATGCATAAGATGAAACAATCTTTTACGTGACCACAACTGTGAGACCGAGGGCTGGCTATGGTGCTGAGAGAGGGCGGAGTATGGTGAACCGGAAATTTGGTGGAGCGTGAGTGAGGTGCAGATGTTACGCTGGATTGAGAAACATGCGGTGTGCTCGGTGAAACAAACACAGCAAGTGTGTCCACTTCCGTTACAGCTGATGCGTTTTATGGGGCAGCTGATGCTTGTTGAGGTGCGCTGGTCCACATTTCAGTGCAGTAATATTCCCACCGTAAAGAATGTTGTTTGAGCATGTGAACGTTCATGCATGTAGTAGTCAAATTATTGCAGCTTTTCCCTCTACTGAGTTTTTTATCACAAAGTTTGCAGATAACGTGAGTTGGCTCATCCTCTGCAGTGACAAAAAAGGCCCATGCTAGGCAAGCCTTGCTGCCCCTGCAAGCTGCAGACCCGTGACCGCTGCTGGCCACAGCCACGGTTGTGGCTAAGGATGCAGTGCTCCTCGTGCTTGCATCACTCTGTGTCTGTGCCATAGGGTGAAATGTAACCTCCACGTCTTCCTCCTCCACCTCCTCAGATGAGCTACTCGGCTGCGTGATTCTGGGTTCACACCAAGTAGGATCAGCAACCTCGTCATCATCCAATGTGTTATCCCATTCCTTGCCCTCAGAGTGACTCCTCTCCTCTTGTTGCCCTGACAGCACAGTACAGTCCGCATGAGCGTCAGGTATCTGAGTCTCATCGGAATCACCTCCCTCCCCTGCGGTTAACGTCTGGTGATGAGGGTCAGGAACCCGCTCGGACCCTACTTCGTCCTGCCCCGAATCCAAGCTAAAAAAATGTTGGGCATCGGTGCAGATGCTTTCCTCCCCTTGACTCTGTGACTGTTTGGAGTACACTTCTGATGCCCATGGTGTAGAATGGATGAAGAGCTCTACAGACTTGCCCATCTGTGGTTCGCTACAGTCAGTTGGGCAGTTGGCCAGTTGTGACACAGGAGGAAGCATGGGTAATTTGGGTGCCACCTCTGTGGACTGTACTGCGTGTGATGTTGAGGTGGAGGAAGAAGAGGAGAGGGCACTGGAAGCAGAGCTTGCCATCCACTGGGTCACCTGCTCTTTCTGGGCCTTAACAACAAGGTGTATCGCTGTGCAGCTGCCAAAAGAAGGGAGTGCAGTAGGCCGTCCACTAACATAAGTTGTCAGTTGTCTTTGGATAAGACCTGTTTGTGTTGGTTCACTAGTGCTTTCACTAACATTACCACGTACCCTACGTACACCTTGATCATCAAGCCTATTCCCCATTGCACCATGCCCTCTCTTTCTCCCACTCATGTTGGTCAGATACAGTGGTAGGAGCACGCAATTAACTAAAGAAAAATACGTTTTTTTCCTGTGCAATAGCTCAGCACACACCTGAATTTCAGCGACACTAAATGACAAGGTAAGATATGGCCTGCCTTATAACGTTACTAACAGACAAAAGAAATTTGTTAGGCCAATAAAACCTTCAAGATATTCTCCAAACAATTTCAAACTGAGATGTCCCCTGCGATATTACTTTAGGAACAGAAGAATTTTTTTTTTGAATGTGGATGAGGCCAGTATGACATAGAATATATGCTCCAAAATATTTCAAAGTCAGATCTAGCCAGCTGTATCACTTTACTCAGAGCAAAAAATATTTTTGGGTTACTCTGCATAAGCTCTGCGTCCAGCTGACTTTGACCGCCACTGAAGTAGTAGCTGGCTAATAGAACTGTATGACTTTTGGCACAGGAAAAAATATTTTTTGGACTGGGCCTAGTAAGAGAAGTTTTGTTTTTTTTAACTGTGAAACCAGGACAAGTTCAACGCCACTAAAATAGGATCTGCCTTTTAGCAGACTGAGTCAACTTTGCCACAGTAAAAAACCTTTGGTGTACTCTGCCTACCAGCACTTGCACAAGAACACCAAAAATGTGCTACACCAGTGGTTGTAGAGGTACACAGGCCAGGAATTATCTACACTATCTGACTACCACACAAGAGCCCATCTATCGAGCTAATATCTCTCATTACACAAGAGAACACTGAGCTGCATCTGTCTCCAGCAGTGACATGGATATAATGGCGCTGAGGGAACATGGCCACTTTTTATATTGAGAGGACATGTGATTTCTACAGCCAATTGCAAAAGTCCTTATTTCTGGACAGAGTAGATGCTTCATGCGCAATGACTGGCTGGCCGCACTTTCCTCAGTTAAAGTTACCGCCCACAGGAAAAAAAAACAGTGCGCCTCTGATCTGACCTGTTCTTAGCTCTCTACAGCCCCCACACTCACCTGGCAAATGTCACCGCTCATCATACACTTGCACTATGCTAACAAAAGTGTTCAAAAAGCTGTGGTTACCCTGTATTCGCAGTCCGGCGCAGATTCGTCGAACTTTTCCGATTTTAAGAAAGTTTGCTCGCCTTTGCGATCATGAATCCAAATGTGCCATATTCATGCTGAATTTGAAACTTTCGAACATTCGCCGAACAAATTCGCTCAACACTACCACCTACCAATCCTTACAAAAATGATCCATAGAACGCCAGCCCTACATAAACCAGATACAAAGTTGTGCTTGTTACAGCAAAAATGCTGTTAGGCACTGAGATGACCAATGTCAGTCTCTAAACTGGGGCAGACGGCCCTAAGTTCATACTGGCTCAGTACATTTCCCAGCCTCATCTGGCTAGAGAGTATAAGCATTTTCTGCATGATGGAGGTATTGATGCCATTGACTGGCCAAGACATTTCACAGATCTGGCTTGAACTGAGAACCTTAAGAACATTATATATCAGTGGATCTACAATGCCATGTAGTGCTACAGACTGTCCAGGAGCTCACTAATGCCCTGAATATGTGAGGTGATCCTCAGGACACCATTCACCGTCTCATCAGAAGCATATCTAGATGTTGTCAGGAGAGCATACAGATAAATGAGGACCATACACACCACTGAGTCACATTTTGAGATCATTGATGAAAATCATGCAAATTTGGATCCACCTGTGATTTCAATTTTTTCGATTTTGATTTCCATTGACTAGAAATATGTCATTGTCAAAAATTTACACAATTTAGAACAGTAAAGATTTCCAGCTTGAATCTTTCGTTTATTAAGATTGGATGTGTTCCCTTAATTTTTTTTAGCTGTGTAGATCAGAATTTAAAAAAAGCCTAGAAACATATCTACGGTAATAGAAAATGGCATTGAGGATTATAAATAATCTAGCTATAAATAATGTGTAACCTATCGAAAAATGTTGGACTTAATTGACCTGTGCCTTTTTCAACCTCTATAAATCTTTACCGTTAAAAAAGTAAAAATATAAACGCCTAGTCATAAAGCGCTAACCATACAGATAATTTTATGGTTTATCCAAGACATTAAGGTGAAAAAATCATCCCCACTTTCAGCACTGGGATCCTGAGCTTCTACTTATACATATTTCCTGATGATACCCAAAGGTCCTCACATAAGACTAAAATCGGACGAGCTCACTGATATCGGTGGGATCACCTGAAAGTGTATGAGGGCCTCCTGACTCTCATCAGACAGACAACATACGAGGAAACACGAATCCAGCATGTTTGATTTCCCAAGGCCGCTCCTTTTTTTCTCAGAGAGAAAAGCCGCTGCAAGGGAGTCTGGCCTACCTAGAGAAGACAGGAGCCGAGTGTTCAAGTGTATGGAAGACTTGGGAGAAGTAGCTGTTAGCCGAATGATTATTCTGCAGACAGTTAGGCTATGTGCCCAGGTAGCGTTTTTGTAGCGTTTCTGCGGCGTTTTTACGGCCGCAAAAACGCTTGTAAAACCGTCTGCCATGCAAAGCAATGTGAATTCAGATGTACTGTGCACATGATGCGCTAATTTGCGCGCCGAATTCGCACTGCTTTGCAAAAAGCAGCATGACCATTTCTACCGCGATTACGCTGCAGCGTAATCGCGGTGCGTGTGGTACCTGGGATGAAGACGAGACTACAACTCCTCTTCATCCCGGCTACCACGCGGTGAAAAAAAGAAATAAAAAAGTTAAAAATAAACAAAACCTGTATATTCACCTCTCCGGCGGCCCCCAATCTGCTCCCGGCCACGTCCTCTCGCCTTGGCGTCCCGCAGTGTACTGTCAGGACATGCGCTGACGTCATTTAGTCACATGATGGTCACGCGACTGCTGACGTCGGCGGTCAGGTGATGGTCGCGTGACCATCAGCTGACTAAATGACATCACCGCAGGTTCTGACAGTACACTGCGGGACGCTGAAGAGAGAAGACGCGGCCGGGTGCAGACTGGAGGAGACCGGATGCTCAAAATCGCTTGGAAAAGTGCTTGAAAAAACGCATGCAAAAACGCTTCTCTGTGGCAGAAAAAACGCATGTAAATCTGCATGCGTTTTTTCTGCCAGAGAGAGGCAAAAACGCTCTGCATCAAATCTGCTACGTGGGCACATAGCCTTAGGGTGTATTTGGGGCCCAAAGATGCATTTACATTGACAAATAATTGTGAATGAAAGTTCTTATGAAAGCTTGTTTCCTGATTATCTTGCAGTGTAAACAGGCTGCTGTTCACCCGACGAACAAGCAAAATGTTCTTTCATCATGTGAAATGATCTTTTGTGTATCAGTGCATTATCCTGTGTAAACAGGACTCACACCGCCAAGAACAATGTCAGCCAATGGTCACTGAGCCATATATTACAGATTGCTCAGTGTGTTTCGTCTACTGTAGTCTACCAGTGTAAGCAGGTCGATCGCCAATCGGTAAAGATTTACCTATCTCTAGTCGTATCATGCCACCAGTCGGTTCATGTAAACGGAGCCTTACACTCTAAATATACTGATTTATCACTAGGAAGATGGTATTATTCCTAGTTAATGACAAAATATTAGAAAAAAAAAATCTTTATCTTGTCCATACAAGACAGCACTCCTCGTGTCCACGGGCTGTCAGGCATTGCACCTTGGCTCCATTCACTTGAATTATCTTGATACAATAAAATCGAAAGATCTCTTTTTAAGAGCCATTGGTCGGCAATCTCCATATACATTGCCATTCCACTCTTCACTGACCAATAAGGTTCTTAGTGTGTGGTTCATTGTGAATGTATATTATTTTAGTGCTTCTGCATTTGACGTAAACAGTCTATTGACTTCTTTTGCTGATCGCTGCTTGCCGTGACCTATATCTACGTAAGCATATTGATTTTACTCTGCCTGTCCTGACCTCAGATTGAATGACTGTCACTTGTAAGGAGAGCAAACTTCAAATCTTCCATCAACAGCACGTGGATGTATCCTTTGAACATTTTTGCCTCTTTCATTAAATTGACTGATTAATTACCTGAATGTTCAGTAGCTTATTTGTTCTTGTCTGTAATGTGTATTTTGTAAATTGTTATGCTGCACTAACAATGCTGTTATTTTACAGTTTGTGTAAAAATTCAAATTATAACTTTAAATACGCATCGTTCACAATAATTGTGTACAGTAAATGGGTAGAGCGACTGAACGATGTGTCCAAAAACTTATTCAATGTACATGTAATCTTTTATGCGAGCAAAAAAATGATCGTTGATCTTTTATACATTGTATAATGTAAATGGAGAATGTTCGCTTGCTGAACAGTCAGGCTTCAGAAAGGAGGGATGGAAAAGCAAAAATTCAATAGTGATGTTTGATCGGTTGATTGGGTTGGTTAGACGTGTCTGGGAAATTGGCATGAATGTGTTCCAAAGCAGTTCTTCAGTAGCAGTTGCAGTATTGGAGCATGTGGATAATCAAAAATTAGAGTTTTTCACTTTGTGCCAAAGAAATATTTATGTTCCTAAAGCTATCACTCAAAAATATTCATAGAATCATAGCATGTTAGAGTTGGAAGGGACCTCCAGAGTCATCACCTCCAACTGCCCGCTCAAAGCAGGATTCACTAAACCATCTCAGACAGATGTCTGTCCAGCCTCTGTTTGAAGACTTCCATTGAAGGAGAACTCACCACCTCTCGTGGCCGCCTGTTCCACTCATTGATCACCCTCACTGTCAAAAAGTTTTTTCTAATATCTAATCTGTATTTTCTCCCTTTCAGTATCAGTCCATTGCTTCTCATGTTTCCATGTGCAAATGAGAAAAAGGATGATCCATCTACACTGTGACATTGATTCAGATATTTGTAGATAGCTATTCAACTATTAGGCAGCATGCACACGATGCGTTTTTCATGCATTTCCGCTGTGGAATTTCCGCAGCGGAAACGCATCAAAAACGCATGGTAATCCGCACCCCATGGTCCACAATGGCATTCCGCAATGTCAATGCACATGCTGCGGATTTTTCCGCAGCGTTTCTGCAGCGCTCATAAATCCGCAGCATGTTCATTAATTTTGCGGAAGCGCAGCGGAAGCGCCGCCACTGACTTGCATTGAGACGCATAGAATCCGTGTCTGTACATTTGTACAAGCGGATAATATGCGTTTCAATGTGCGGATGGTACCCAAGTCTGGAGGAGAGGAGACTCTCATCCAGACCTGGGTACCATTGTACCTGTAAAAAAAAGAATAAAATAAAAAATAAAGTTTATATTCACCTGTCCGGCGGCCCCTGCAGCGCTTCTCCTTCCAGGACCTGAGATGACGTCATGTGACCGCAGGCTGTCTCGCGAGATGCCGGCAAGCCAAGAAGGAACCAGGAAGGAGCGCGACAGCTCACGCGGCGGGGCATTGGAGGTAAGTATAGCTTTATTTTTTTATTTTTACGGTCACACTGTATAAATGCATGCCGTTTGCATGGATTTATACAGTGTGACCTAGTTGTCAAGCACTTTCCAAGTGATGCTATCGCCTGGAAAGTGCTTGTCAGTTCACATGCGGAAACACATGCGTTAACGCAAGTGGATATGCATGTGAATCCGCATGTATTCTGCAGGAAAAACGCATGCACAATCTGCATGTGTTTTTTCTGCCAGGGAGATGCAGAAATGCTGCAGAAAATTTCTACTTCATTTCTGCATCGTGGGCACATAGCCTTAGCCTTATTTTTTGAAAGCTAAACATTCCCAGATCCTTTAACCATTAGCCTAGGACATAGTTTGCAATCCGCTTACCATCCTGGTAGCTCTTCTCTGAACTCCAGTTTTTCGTATTCCAGATGAGGTCTGAGCAAAGAGGAGTAGAGGGGGGTTAATTACTCACATGATCTAGACTCTATGCTTCTCTTAATACTTCCCAGAACTGTGTTTGCCTGTTTTGCTGCTGCATCACACTGTTGACTCATGTGCAGTCTGTAATCTATTAGTATACACAGGTCTCATGGCTCTCAACACAAACCTATATCTCCAGACAAAAATAACTAAACAATTCTGTGCAAAACAATGAATACACTACCGTGCTGAAAAAAAGAGGCATAAACAAAAAGGTGTCACTGTCTACCACTGAATAATTAGCCTTTTTTGGTATGTTGAACACACCCACACTTCAAATTATCTATCAGTATAACATTGCATGATGTTCGATGTACTGAATGAGCGATTACTGTTCAACTCTTTGTAACCCGATTCTCATAATAATAATCTTTATTTTTATATTGCGCCAACATATTCTGCAGTGCTTTACATACATTATCATCGCTGTCCCCATTGGGGCTCACAATCTAAATTCCCTATCAGTATGTCTTTTGGAGTGTGGGAGGAAACCGGACACCCCGGAGGAAGCCGGACACCCCAGAGGAAACCCACGCAAACACGGGGAGAACATATAAACTCCTTGCAGATGTTGTCCTTGGTGGTATTTGAACCCAGGACCCCAGAGCTGCAAAGCAACAGTGCTAACCACATCCAATGTAAACACTTGTCTACCATCATTTGCTGATCGTTAGTTACGATCTTATTGTTCATAGCTTTAAAAGGTTTGTCCAGGTTTAGCATGAAAGTCTGCAGTCACGCTATGTGACTGCAGACTTGTGAATCCTCACATTTCACACTGTCAGAATTCTCCGGTGCTGGAAGTGGGCTGTCACGTAACTGAAAGTATGTGATATGCAGTCTCCCGGCCACATTCTGACTAGACGTGCCCGGCCTCTCTTAATTCACTTGCAGTGAGCGAGGCCGCCACGTATAGTCAGAATATGTATTCACATGGCATATTTGCAATCACATGATCCAGGATACCATCATAGTCAAGTCTGCAAAAGACGACAACTTCCAGGATGCAACGTAGAGAGCTCCTGCTCTAAAGTCCATAAAATAAAGGGAATGATGAAAAACACACATGATAAAAGCCTGCAAAAAACATTCTATAATATGACACGCAAGAAAAATGCCAGCATAAAAAAAATAGCTCTTATAGCTAAAATAGAAAATTGCCCACATAATACGTGATTGTGGCTTTTTTCTCTGTGTACTTTTTATGTAGGCTTTTTAATGTGTTTTTTCCTGGTTTGCAACAAGAATTTGGAGGTAATGACTAGTGTTGAGCGAGCACTAAAATGCTCGGGTGCTCGAAGCTCGGGCCGAGCTCGCCGTGATACTCGGGTGCTCGACCCGAGCAACGAGCCCAATGTTAGTCTATGGGAGACTCAGTCTTTTAAAAGCCTAACAAGTGCCCAAAACGATAGTGACAGTGCTCAAATGACATGGGGACAGCATGGGGATCGCCCCAGGAAGCATTTCTGACCCCCAGGTCACTGCTGTCAACAACGTGGTCAGAGGTATTAAGCCACTTTTACAGGCTCACAATAAAACGTTCAAAAACGAAAGTGAAACTTTTTTCCTGTGAAATATGTTAAGGAACATCCTTTCCAGGGTAAAGACTTGTGTATAAGTTAAAATAATTGACCAAAAACAAAAATACTCCTCCACACCTTCGGCTATGTTCACAAGTAGCATTTTTTATCCGTTTTTGCACTTTTGTATTGCTTTCAACTATGACAAATGCATTCACCGTGAAATGTCATTTTAACATTTTACAACCTTATCTGGCCATGTGCTGTGTGACACATGCATAAAGTGCTGAAAAGACAAGGGAACAGCATGGGGAAGACCCCTGGAAGCATCTCTGACTCCCAGGTCACTGTCTAAAAGTGTGCCCATCATAAGTGATCCTTACCGCATCAGAAGATGCAGACTTGCAACTATCCCCATGCAAGTTCTAGTCCCAGGGCAGTGTTCAATTGTACCTCCCCCATTCCTTGCAATACAAGCTCAAGTATGCAGCCTGCCACCCACCCACCCCCAGGCTGCAATACCATACTGCTTGCTTGCTTGAACTTGAAATTGGGCCTTTTAGGCATGTGGAGGCGGAATCTGGCCACCACATCATGGCTGTGTTGGCGGCCTGGAATCCATACTCAGTCCCCAGCCGCCCCGCGGCCGGGTGTCCACACAGGGTCCCCAGCCACCTGGGGGCAGCCGGGTGTCCATAAACGGTCCCCAGCCGCCCCTATTTCTCCTTGGAACATCCCCCCACACACTTTTCTTAGCCTGGCCTGCTTTAGGCAGCATTGGACGAGCCCACCAGAGAACCAGACTCCTCCGGTGGGCCCTGACTTCTCCATCGGTGGAGTTGAGAGTGCCAAGGTGAGGAGCATGATGATGATGACAGAAGTTAGCATCTGCTATGTTTTCTTTTAATGCAAGTGTAAGTGTGCAGCCTGCCACCCACCCACCCCCAGACTGCAATTCCATACTGCTAGCTTGCAGTTGAAATGGGGCCTTTTAGTTTGGAGGAGGCCGAAGCTGGCCACTACCTCATGGCTGCTTCGGCAGCGAGGTATCCATACTCAGTCCCCAGCCGCCCATATTTGTCCTGGTGTGCCTTATACATAAGATTAAGCGCGTATACCAAAACATTACCTGTGCCCTCCCCAGTGCATTTAGTGGGAAGGAGAGCCTATTCCGCTGTAGTGTGTGCATGCCAAACCCCTGTTCATGGTACATGCGAAGATGCCTCCCACCTTGAACCTGTCGTTGCAGACTTGCAACTGTCCCCATTCAAGTCCTTGTCCCAGGGCAGTGTTCAATTGTACCTCTCCCATTCCTTGCAATGCAAGCGCAAGTATGCAGCCTGCCCCCCACCCACCCCCAGGCTGCAATACCATACTGCTTGCTTGCTTGCACTTTAAATTGGGCCTTTTAGGCATGTGGAGGCGGAATCTGGCCACCATGCCATGGCTGTGTCGGCGGCCTGGCATCCATACTCAGTCCCCAGCCGCCTGGTGGCCGGGTGTCCCCGCTTGCTCCCCAGCCTCCAGGGGGTGGCCGGGTGTCCATACTCGGTCCCCAGCCACCCCTATTTGTCCCGGTAACCTTTCTCACACTTTTCTTAGCCTGGCCTGCTTTAGGGCAGCATTGGCCGAGCCCACCGGACTATCAGACTCCTCCGGTGGGCCCTGGCTTCTCCATCAGGGGAGTTGAGAGTGCCAAGGTGAGGAGCATGATGAGGATGATAGAAGTTAGCATCTGCTTTGTTTTGTTGTAATGCAAGCGCATGTATGTAGTAGCGGCTAGGCCTGAGGTGGTCAGCGTTTTGGCGCATATCCTACCTCCTCCGAGGATTGCTGGATGTTTTCCTGCTACTATCCAAGTTCTATGACTCCCGTTAAAACAAAGCTTCAGGTGATAAATGATGGATGAGGTAGTGGCAAAGGAGAAAGAGCAGGAGGAACAGGGACCATTCACATCAATATCAGGCCAGTCAACCAGATATGTCTTGTAGGATATGTTTCTGTAACAAAAGGAGCGGTTCGGCTACACAGTTATAGGGCATACAGTGAGTGCAATGCCTACCAAAAATTTCGAGCCACTCCAATGCCCCTTGGAAATGACATGGAGGTCAGAGGGCGTTAACTAAACCTTTTTTTCCATTTATAGCAACTGGGTCTCCCGTGTACTGTTGGCCTAAGCAGTGAATGGAAGGCTTTCCAAAAATTATGAGGAACTGCAATGCCCCTTACAAGAGCCATGTGTGGCACCCCAGGGGTCTGGTCACCACAGTAATAGAGATATTACGTCGGAGAGCAAGTGGGAGGTTTCCTGGTCAGGATCCCTTAAACATGCAACATCCTCCTGCCCCAATCCTGGGAGGGGAGAATTCTGCCCTTATAAACTGGATCTGGGGCGGGGTTGAGTGAGTCAGAGAACAGTCAGAGTCAGAGTGAGAGCAAGGGAAAGTAACAGCAAGGAGCTCTGTAGGAGCTAGGAGCTAAAGACCAGGGGCTGGAAGCTGAGCAGAGCTCGCCCTGGCAGAAGACAATAGGAACCGGACACAGGAGTCAGAGGCTGTGAGGACTTATATATCCAGCAGCAGAAACCAGCCGGCAGGGGATTTCAGGTCCTCTGGCCATAGAAGCCTGGAGGCTCAGTCACAAGCAAGGGACCAGCACCGCCGTCGTGGAGCGGAGGCTAACAGAAGGCCCCAAGTCACCAGCCATACAGGTTAGCACTACACGGTACACTCAGGGACGTGGGCTACTTCTACCCGCTTACAGCAAGGTAGCCAGGAAGAGTGCAGACAGACGGGGGAGGCCTACAACTCCACCTGGTCAGGGGAACTCCTGCTTGCTCACAGACTGACCAGGCCTCTTATGCTAGCCAGTACTCCCGGGAGGGTCTACCTTATAATCATCAGTAAAGACCCTGAACTGCAATGCAAAGACTCTGAGTCATTCCTGCTGCGCTCGTGCACCATCACCCCCATCATCCACACTCACTGCCCTGAGGCTATACTCCTCCCGAGGGGAGTTATCCCATTCTATGCTGCGCACACAACACCAGCCTCAGCGGTCTGCCTCGCAGCGGTGGTACTCCCTGACCGCAATCCACGGGTGGCGCAGTCGGACAATTAACCTCAAAACCTAAGAAAGACTGCCACTGGTTTGACCAGCCTGAGCCACGGGACCAGGTCACCGCCACGGAGACTACAGACCCCAGAGACCCGACACCGGGTATCCCACACACGTGTACACACGGCCCAGGGGGCGCGTCACATGCAGTACAGCATATTACAAACATAAGTCCCATTATTGGGGAGTGGGTGTCCCATGGTATTTGCTTATGCTTTCCAAGCAAAAGCTGCCAAAAATTAGGACGGAGCAACTTGCAATGCCCCTTACAAGAGCCATGCAGTACAGCATATTACAAACATAAGTCCCATTATAGGGGAGTGGGTGTCCCATAGTATTTGCTTATGTTTTCCCAGCAAAAGCTGCCAAAAATTAGGAGGAGCAACTTGCAATGCCCCTTACAAGAGCCATGCAGTACAGCATATTACAAACATAAGTCCCATTATTGGGGAGTGGGTGTCCCATAGTATTTGCTTATGCTTTCCCAGCAAAAGCTGCCAAAAATTAGGACGGAGCAACTTGCAATGCCCCTTACAAGAGCCATGCAGTACAGCATATTACAAACATAAGTCCCATTATTGGGGAGTGGGTGTCAAATAGTATTTGCTTATGCTTTCCCAGCAAAAGCTGCCAAAAATTAGGACGGAGCAACTTGCAATGCCCCTTACAAGAGCCATGCAGTACAGCATATTACAAACATAAGTCCCATTATTGGGGAGTGGGTGTCCCATAGTATTTGCTTATGCTTTCCCAGCAAAAGCTGCCAAAAATTAGGACGGAGCAACTTGCAATGCCCCTTACAAGAGCCATGCAGTACAGCATATTACAAACATAAGTCCCATTATTGGGGAGTGGGTGTCCCATAGTATTTGCTTATGCTTTCCCAGCAAAAGCTGCCAAAAATTAGGACGGAGCAACTTGCAATGCCCCTTACAAGAGCCATGCAGTACAGCATATTACAAACATAAGTCCCATTATTGGGGAGTGGGTGTCCCATAGTATTTGCTTATGCCTTGCAAGCAAAAGCTGCCAAAAATAAGGACGGAGGAACTTGCAATGCTGGCACCCTGGTGGTATAGTGGTGGTGGAGGCTGAGGATAAGGAGAAGAAGATTAAACAGCCGAAACGAGGAAGCGTATACCCATGTGTGGGTGTGAAGCGGTGCATGTGAATACACCTCCCGAAATAACACAGTGGATTTGACTTTATGTTACTCTGCTGTCATTTGGTGTTGATGAGAAGTCTGGCCCAACCCAGCCCTTGTTCATTTTGATAAGGGTCAGCTTGTCAGCATTGTCAGTTGACAGGCGAGTGCGCTTATCAGTTATAATTCCCCCAGCGGCACTAAAAACACGCTCCGATAACACGCTAGCGGCAGGGCAGGCCAGGACCTCCAAGGCGTACAGAGCGAGTTCATTCCAAGTGTCCAGCTTGGATACCCAATAATTAAAAGGCACAGAGGAATCACGGAGGACGCTGGTACGATCGGCAAGGTACTCCCTCACCATCTTTTGAAACTTTCCACTCCTTGTGAGAGTACCCCGCGCCTCAGGGTCTGTAAGCTGGGCGGGTGTCAGAAAACTGTCACAGAACGTTGACAGTGTTCCCCTGCCTCTGCTGGATTGGAGTTGCATCTCTCTCGCCTGTACACCTTGGTTGGGCAACGAACTGTGACCTCTGCCGCTAGCGTGTTCAGATGGGAATTTTTTTAAGAGTTCAGCAGCAAGGGCCTTCTGGTATTGCCCCATTTTTGTAGACCTCTCCACCTCAGGAATAAGAGAGTGAAAGTTCTCCTTGTAGCGGGGGTCTACAAGTGTCACCAACCAGTAATGACTGTCACCCAACATTTTGACAATGCGAGGGTCACGGTTAAGGCAGCGTAACATAAAGTCAGCCATGCGTGCCAGACTGGTAACGGGCAAGATTTCCGTGCCCTCACCAAGATGACGACTGACCATGCTCTCCTTCTCCTCCTCCTCCTCCTCTTCCTCCTCCCCCCTTTCCTCAGACGACCCACGCTGAACCGACGGTATGACACTTGTACAGGTGCTACCGTCTACAGCGCATGATAGCAGCTCCTGTTCTTCCTCCTCCTCCTCCTCCTCTCCCTCATTGTCCCCCAATGCACGTTGGGATGAGATGAGGCCGGGCTGTGTGTAATCGCCCGCTAAGGCTTCTTGATCCATCTCATCATACTCTGGCTGCAATGCCTCCTCTTTAATTCTCTGCAGAGAGTGTTGCAAAAGACAGACAAGTGGGATGCTGACACTAATGATGGCGTCATCGCCACTCACCATCTGGGTGGCCTCCTCAAAGTTTGTCAGGATGGTACATATGTCAGACATCCAGGTCCAGTCCTGAGGTCTTATGTGTGGAGTCTGAACTGAATATCGACGGCCTTGTTGCAGCTGGTACTCCACAACTGCTCTCTTCTGCTCACAAATCCTTTGCAACATGTGGAGGGTAGAGTTCCAAAGTGTGGGGACATCACACACCAGTCGGTGTGCCGGAAGCTGCAAACGCTGCTGCAACACAGCAAGGGCGGCGGAAGCTGTAGCCGACTTGCGAAAATGAGCTGACAGGCGGCGTACTTTCACGAGCAGATCTGGCAACTCGGGGTACGATTTAAGAAACCGCTGAACCACGAGGTTAAGCACATGAGCCAGGCATGGTACGTGTGTGATCTCACCTCGCCTCAGAGCCGCCATCAGGTTATGGCCATTGTCACACACGACCATGCCGGGATGTAGGTTCAGCGGTCTGTCACAGATCTGTCTGCTCTTTCACAGCTGTCCACAACTCACAAGCAGTGTGAGGTTTATCACCTAAGCTTATGAGTTTCAGCACAGCCTGTTGCCGCTTGGCGGAGGCAGTACTGCAATGCTTCCAGCTTGTAACAGATGTGGTGATATCTGAGATGGAGGCTGAACATGAGGAGGAGGAGGATGCGCAGGAGCTGTACACTGTGGGGGCAACTCTGACTGACATAGGGCCCGAAATCCTCGGGTCCGACTGGGTCCAGGCTTCCACTATGTTTACCCAGTGTGCCGTCAGAGAGATGTACCGTCCCTGGCCACAAGCACTTGTCCTCGTGTCCGTTGTCAGGTGGACTCTCCCAGTAACTGCGTTGTTGAGGGCACGGCAGATGCTTTGGGACACGTACTTGTGTAGTGCCGGGATGGCACACCGGGCAAAATAGTGTCGGCTGGGGACCGAGTACCGAGGGACGGCCACCGCCATAAGATTGTGGAAGGATTCCATCTCCACCAGCCTAAAAGGCAGCATTTCCAATGCAAGCAGTTGTGAAATGTGCGAATTTAGGACTGTGGCCTGTGGGGCGTTAGCTGCGAATTTCCGCTTTCGTTCAAAGGTCTGGGATATGGACAATTGAACGCTGCGGTGGGACGTGGACATGGACGTTGATGCTGTTTCTTGAGAAACTGCCATAATAAGTGAAGACTGAGAGGAGGGTACATCTTTACATGCAGTATGGACAGGGGATTGCGTTGCACACACAACAGGGGGTTCTATTGCACGCACAACAGTGGAAGTAGCAGTGGTGACACCCGCTGACACTGGTCGTGGACCCTGGGTTTCGCCCCACAAAGTCGGGTGCTTTGCTGCCATGTGCCTGATCATGCTGGTGGTGGTCAGGCTGGTAGTTTTGTCACCCCTGCTGATGCTGGCATGGCAGGTGGAACATATGGCCTTTTTGGGGTTATCAGCAGAGTCTTTAAAAAAATTCCAGACTCTGGAAGACCTACCGCTTGTACTGGCAACGTCCCTCGTGTTGGTGTTACGGGAAACGGTTGCCTGCCTTCTGTCTGTGGCCACCACACTGCTTCTTCCTGCCTGTTGGGGTACTCTGCCTCCCTCCCCCGGTGTGCTGCTGGCCTCACTCTGCATGTCCTCCTTCCATGTTGGGTCAGTTACTAGATCATCCACCACCTCCTCCTCTTCCACTTGCACACCACGATCCTCCTCCTCACTTCCTGGCAATTGTGTCTCGTCATCATCCACCTCTTGTGACAGATTGCCAATGTCGACTTCCTGTGGCCGTGGCTGTCAGGCGAGGGGCCCAAATATGGAAATGGAGCAGTGAACAGCTCTTCAGAGTGTCCAAGTGTGGGATCACTTGCTGTCTGACAACACTCGGCATGGTGGGAGGAAGGAGCATCAGGGTGAGGAGGAGTATGCGGTCGAGACTCACGGCTACTAAGAGTTGACTGTGTGGAAGACAGACCGGAGGTGGTGGTGCCCAGGTAACTGGAAGTATTATCTGCTATCCAATTAATAACCTGTTCACACTGATCAGTTCTCAATACTGGTGTTGTTCTGTGCTTCCCTAGTAATTCGGTCAAGAAGTGGGAGCGAGAAGATGTGGCTGTTGGTTGTGGCACATTTTCACCTTGGCCACGGCCCCGTCCTCTGCACGAATCATCACCAGAACGTCCACTTCCACGTCCCTTGCCACGCGCCTTGCCCATTGTAAATGAAGTAAAATAGCTTACACTTGCACTATCAATTGTAAAAGGGTAATAAAGAGTAGATTAGAACCGTGGAAGAGGAAAACCACAGTTATTGTTTACTGGGGTATACCACACTTTTTTAAATAGAGATATTTGCGGCTGAACAGTGAGCGACACACTCAAACTGCTTTTTTTTTAGATACCAAAGGCCCAAAACTGGATAGTACAGCGATTTGACCCGTGGAACTGCGAAACCACACTGGGATGTCAGGCCTACACAAGACTATTTTCAACAGATATATTTTTGTGTCACAACAGTCAGGAGACACTACTGTTTTTCTTTACGGAAAAAACTACCAAAACCTGAATAATAGAGATTTTTTACCGTGGGATGGCAAAACCACAGTTATTGTTTACTGGGGTATACCACACTTTTTTAAATAGAGATATTTGCGGCTGAACAGTGAGCGACACACTCAAACTGTTTTTTTTTTTTAGATACAAATGGCCCAAAATGGATAATACAGAGGTTTGAACCGTGGAAGTGCAAAACAACCCTTCTGTTTCTCTAGCCTACACCAGACTATTTTCAACAGTTATATTTGTGTCTGAAAAATCAGAGACACACTTTTTTTGGGGGGGGGGGGGGACACACCAAAAGGTTAATAAGATGGGTATTTGTACAGTGTGAAGGAGGAAAAAAAAAGGAGGATTTAGATGAAAAAAAAAAGGATTTTTCCTGGCCCCCGACAACTGGTGCTAAGTCCAGCAATTTCAGCAACAGGAGCACACAGGACTGTAATGCAGCGTTTGCTGGTATAACCACTGTGTCTCCTATACAGCCTGCCTGCCTGGTATCTGGGATGGATATTAGTCCTGAAAAGGACTGTTTGTTTGTTCTAGCAGCCTTTACAGACCCTACACTAACTATTTCGCAGTTTATATCTCTCCCTAAATCAGCAGCTCTGTCCCTACACTGTCTAATCCGGAGCGACTGTGTCCAAGATGGTGGCGCCCCGTTTTAAATACTCGAGGTGATGCTGTGCGGCCAGCCAATCACTGTAATGCCCACAACCAACATTGCTGCAGCATTACAGTGACTGGCTGGCAATCCCTGCATGTTCATTGGCTCTGTAAAGAGCGCCAAACATTCAGGGCGGAGACACGAGCTCCCGCCCGAGTAACCCGGAAATGCTCGGTGCTCGCCGAACATCCCGAGTAGCGTGATGCTCGGGCGAGTACCGAGCAGTGTCGAGCATGTTCGCTCAACACTAGTAATGACAACTGATGAAGGTATGATATCTCTGTTCCGCTGTTAACATGCATTTGATTTATTGTAAAGTATTTTTAAATAGAGAGACCCCTTCCTGTTGCATCAGAACTTGCACAATGGAAAAGGTTCCCTGGCTTCAGTAAATAAAAAATACTAGAATGCCTCAATCCTTTGCCTTTCATAAACATTAAGTGGCCATTTGGTACCAAGATTCATAAAGATTTTAATGAGCAGATATTTCATATGCTACAAACACAAATAGCTGAAAACTAAAATCAGGACTAGAGAGATGTTTTTCTATTGTGTATGAGAAAACAAAAGGCAATTAACTTGTAAATATTCACTGCTGATGGAGTCGGTGTTTAATGAGAGATTTTCGTGAACAGAATTAATAAGGAAATTTCCATCTCCTCCATGTTTTTATAGGTTCAGTTTTTCAGGTGATGAAAAAATAAAGTAATGAAAAGTAGAAAACGTAACATTTTTCTAGAAGAACCTATAAAATATCTAAATGAACACAAAAGTATTACATAGATAAGAAGAAAACAACCTTCTCAAATTCTGCCTAGTTTATAATATCATGTTTTACAATATTATTGCCTGAAGTTAATCTATTCACACCTAGGATACATTGAATAACTAGTTTTAATACAGGAACACTGAAAAGAAATATAGTTTGTTGCCCGCAATGTTTTTTAGGCTGCATCATTTTTCCGCATGATCCTGAGATAGTGAGATATCCTGCAGAAAACAAAGAGTTAATCTTCTGCTGATCAGTACCATTTTCGGCTTGTGGCCGGGTAAAGCTTGTCAACTTATCAAAAGGGACGTGGCTTGGTGATCTCCAGTTGTAACGGACGCAGGGAACATCGGGTAGGTATTCTGCTGCAGGCAGTCATCTTACAACTACACACAGGACATGTGGAAGAAGAGGACATGGCTGAGCTCCTGAAACATGCAAAGAAAATTTCTTAAAGAGTAATTAAACTTTTTTTTTGTATGTAAATAACATCGTGGCATTGAAAAGTTATACATTTTTGTAACATAACTAATTACCTTTTTATGCTGTACTATGCTGCAGCGCTGTTTCAATGTCCTGTCCATGCTGCTTTAGAAACTGCTTACATCTGCTGCTCTGCAAGAATCCCTACACTATATTGAACAGTCTGTGTAAAGCACTTTCCCTGTCTGAGAATAACTGCTCCCCACTCACATTTTTAGACAGGGAAAATCCTGAATACAGACTATTTACATATAGTTCAGCAGTAGAAAGCAGCTTCTAAAGGGCATTGAAATAGCAATGGAACATACTGTTTATAAAAGAAGAAAGCAAAATAAGTAAACAAATTATTTTACAGAAATTCATAATATTGGTCATGCCTGGAAAATAATTAAATTAAAAAATGTCTATTTGGTATGGTTGGAATTACTAGGCAGGTACTCATTAGTACTGTCATTACTTAGCATTAGAAAATAGTCCAACAATATGACAACAAGAAAGATAAACATGCAGCACTTATCATGTTGAATCTATGAAGATCTATCTATGAAGATATGTTTATTTAATCCATATATAAAATAGTTCACAGAAATGCAGTGACAAATGGCTAACCTGCTTGCCATTTTGTACGGTATGTCTCTTGAAATAAATATCTTCATGGATTTTAATGCAATGTGGTGAGTGCCGCATATTTATATTTCTTGGAACATAAATGAAAAAAGTTTATAGTAGTTTCTAAAAATGTTTAGACTGACATGAAATTTCCTGTTTCAGTAGTTTTGCATCTTTTAGCCAGATGTTTCTATGGTTACTGAAGTACAATTATCAACATTTCTCAAGTTTTTAAACTTATTGACAAATACATCAAGTTTATGTGAATACTCAGTATTTACAATGTTGACACTTATTTTCCAAGATTTCTACAATTCAGTCTGACATTCTGGATATCAGCTTCTGGCTAAATCCTGACTGTTTGCAAACCATTCTTGTCTAAAGTCTAACCCCGGTGAGTGCTGTGAATATATTTATATATCAAAGACTTTATTGTATCTTATTAATGTACATAGAGCACCACCGTCGATATCATGAGAACCTGTAGATATTGCCTATAGAAACAGACTCTTATGATATAGAACCTTTCCAGAATTGTTGACCATTCTTGTCTAATCAGTGCTTGGAGTTAATCATACTTTCTGTGTTTTTGTTTATTCACCTGCCTTTTGAAAATTCACAACAGGTTCTCAGTGGGATTAAGATTTGGGGTGTTTCCTGGCTATGGACCCAAAATGTCAACGTTTTGTTCACTGAGTCACCTGGGTATCACTTTTGCCTTATGACATCCTGCTCCATCACTGGAAAACCAGTGTTCATCACCAAGTACTGTGTTGGATCATTGGGCACTTGTTAGACATTTTGGGTGCCCTGAACCCTTCTTCACAGCAAAATAATCTTTCCCTTTGAAGTTCTTGATGATCTGATAAATGGTTTGTTTAGGGGCAATCTTATAAGCGGCAATGTTCTTGCCTGTAAAGCCCTTTTGATGCAAACAATGATGACTGCACGTCTTTCCTTGGAGGTAACCAAGGTTAACAGAAAAAAACAATAATTCCAAGCACCAGCCCCCTTATAAAGCAACAAGTTATTCAATCAGCATGACAGAGTGATATTAGCTTTCTGGTCCTTGTTAACACTTTCTTCTGAGCTAATGAGAAGATCACAAAAATTATGTAAGCAGGTCATTTTGCGGCAGGGCTGAAATTCAGTTGAAATTGTTTTTTTTTAATAGTTTTTTTTTAATAGTTAATTTTCATGGCAAGGAATGACTTTGCAATGTATTGCAATTCATCTGTTCACTCTCAATAACAAGTTAATGCAAACGGCCACAATCAAAACTGAAGGAGCAAACTTTGTGAAAACTCAAATTTGTGTTAGTCTCAAAACTTTGGCCATGCCTATAGTTCCTGCTGACATTGCTTACTATACAGTGATGGCCGAAAGTGTTGGCACCCTTGAAATTGTTCCAGAAAATGAAGTATTTCTCCCAGAAAATTCTTGCAATTACACATGTTTTGTTATACACATGTTTATTTCCTTTGTATGTATTGCACCAACACAAAAAAACTGAGAAAGAAATGCAAATTACACATAATTTCACACAAAACCTCAAAAATGGGCTGGACAAAATTATTAGCACCCTCAACTTAATATTTGGTTGCGCACCCTTTGGAATAAATAACTGCAATCAATCGCTTCCTATAACCATCAACAAGCTTCTTATACCTCTCAACTGGAATTTTGGACCACTCTTCTTTTGCAAACTGCTCCAAGTCTCTCATATTTGAAGGGCGCCTTCTTCAAATAGCAATTTTAAGATCACTCATTTAGATCTGGGCTTTAGATCTTGACTAATTGCTGGCCACTTTATAACTCTCCAGCTCTTTCTTTCCATCCATTTCTTTGTGCTTCTTGAAGTATGTTTGCGGTCATTGTCCTGCTGGAAGACCCATAACCTAGGACGCAAACCCAGCTTTCTGACACTGGCATTACATTGCGACTCAAAATCCTTTGGTAATCTTCAGATTTCATGATGTCTTGCACAAAGTCAAGGCACCCAGAACCAGAGGCAGCAAACAACCCCAAAACATCTTTGAACCTCTACTATATTTGACTGTAAGTACTGTGTTGTTTTCTTTGTAGATCTCATTCCATTTTCAGTAAACAGAATGATGTGCTTTACTAAAAAGCCCTATCTTGGTCTCATCTGTCCACAAGACACTTTCCCAGAAAGATTTTGGCAAATTGCTTAGCTTTTTTTATGTCTCTGTGTCAGCAGTGAGTCTCCTGCCATAGCTCTTGATTTAATTTAAATGTCAATGGATAGTTCGCTCTGACACTGATGCACCCTGAGCATGCATAACAGCTTGAATTTCGTTAGAACTTAATTGGGGCTGCTTTTCCACCATCCGGACTATCCTGCGTTGCAACCTTTCTTCAATTTTTGTCTGCCGTCCACGTCCAGGGAGATTAGCTACAGTGTCGTGGGTTGTAAACTTCTTGATTATGTTGTGCACTGTGGACAAAGGAACATCAAGAATAAGATCTCTGGAGATGGACTTGTATCCTTGAGATTGTTGATATTTTTAAACAATTTTGGTTCTCAAGTCCTCAGACAGTTCTCTTCTCCTCTTTCTGTTCTCCGTGTTTAGTTTGACACACACAGACACACAATGCAAAGATTGAGTCAACTTCTCCTCTTTGTAACTGATTTCAGGTGTGATTTTCATACTGTCCACACCTGTTACTTGGCACAGATGAGTTTTATCAAGCATCACATGCTTGAAAAAGTTGTTTACCCACAATTTTGAAAAGGTGCCAACAATTTTGTCTGGCTCGTTTAATTTTTTGTGAAATTATGTCTAAGTTGCCTTTTTTTCTCAGTCTTTTTGGGTTCCAATATACACAAAGAAAATAAACATGTGAATAACAAAACATAAGTAATTGCATTAAATTTCTAGGAGAAATACTTCATTTTCTGGAACAATTTCAAGGGAGCCAACACTTTCAGCCATGACTGTATACTTTATTTTGCAGATTATAAGATGCACAGGACCATAAGATGCACCCCAAATTTTGGGGAGCAAAATATTTTTTTTAATAAAATGGTGGTGCGTCTTATTGTCCGCTTTTACAGGAGCTTACTGGGGGGTGGGCGGCTGCGATGGAGCAGGGCTCCAGGAGGCAGGGTCACTGCAGCAGGAAGTTTGCAGCAGCAGCAAAAGTGGGGCATGTGCAGATTGAGATCTTGGGAGCCAAGATCTCGGGAGCTGAGATCTCGGTGCCAAGATCTCAATCTGTGTATGCGCTGACTCCGGGGCCTATTTTCCTGAACTCCTTCGCAGTGAAAACGATGGGAAGTGTGGGGACTCCGCTTACATTTTCTGAAAATCCAGCGTCCGCCGAAGCCTCGCACCTCCAAACACCCCCTCCTCCCAGCCCAGGACCCGCAGCATCGCCCCACTTCTACTGCCACTACCAGCTTCCTGCAGCAGCGGCCCTGACTCCTGGTATCCCACTCCACAGCAGCCGCCCCCCGGTAAGCTACATTTCGGTTATAAAACGCACTCCCATTTTCCCCAAAATTGTTTTGGGAAAAAGTGCTTCTTATAATCTGAAAAATAGGGTATTTAAGTCATGGTCTATACTGTGACTTGAGGTGAGATGGTGCAGTCAACTATCAAAGAAGGGAAACTTTCAACTAATTTATTTTGCATAAAAATGATATGCATTATAAATTACTTTATACAGCAGAAATTTTACAGCAAGCTCTCAACACACGGCTGCTGCATACTGCCTAATGTATTAACAACTTTCTAACATTTGGTCAACCACAATTGCAGTAAAATTGCATTGTTAGTGCCACATATGAGACACTTAAATACTTTTTTTTTGGAAAACCATGTAAAATTTTTGGTACTGGAAGTCAATTTGCAACTTTCTTTTTTTAATAAAAGATAAAGCATTAATACGTCATGTGTCATGACACCCGGTTCAGTGAGGGATCCGGCGGTGAGCCCGCACTGAACCGGGCACATGTCAGCTGATTATTACAGCTGAGATGTGCCCGCAACAGCCAAGGGTGGAATCGTGATCCACCCGTGGCTGTAAACTAGTTAAATGCCGCTGTCAATCTCTGACAGCGGCATTTAACAGCGCCGCGCCGGAAGCGCGTCACTTACCCCGCCCATTGGTGACCCTGTCATGTGATCGCGGGTCACCGATGGTTGGGCATGACAACCCGGGGTCTGCAGCAGACCCCAGTGGTTGTCATGAAAAGATTGCTATGAGCGCCACCTAGTGGTTGGCGCTCATAGCACAGGAGCATTTCAGCTACATAGAGGCGATCTGTTCATCGCCTGCATGTAGCAGAGTCGATCAGGTAATTGCTGCTTCTAGTCTCCTATGGAGACTATAGAAGCATGCAAAAAGTTATAAAAAAATGTTTTTAAAAATATTGAAAAAATAAAAAAAATATAAAAGTTTAAATCTCCCCCTTTCTCCCCATTCAAAATAAAATGATAAAAAATACATCCCACATACACATATTTGGTATCGCCGCGTTCAGAAACACCCGATCTATCAATATAAAAAAAGAATGAATCCAATCGGTAAATGGCGAAACGAGAAAAAAATTACAAATGCCAAAATTACGTTTTTTTTGTCGCCGCAACATTGCAATAAAATGCAATAACGGGCGATCAAAACATCATATGTACCCCAAAATGGTATCAATAAAAATGTCAGCCGGCACACAAAAAATAAGCCCTCACCCAGCCATAGATCCAGAAAAATGGAGACGCTACGGGTCTCGGAAAATGGCGCCATTTTTTTATTTTTTTTTTAGCAAACTTTGGAATTTTTTTTCACCACTTAAATAAAAAAGAACCTATACATGCTTGGTATCTACGAACTCGTAATGACCTGGAGAATAAGAATGGCAGGTCAGTTTTAGCATTCAGTGAACGTGGTAAAAAAAAACAAACAAAAAAAAACATCTGTGGTATTGCATTTTTTTTGCAATTTCACCGCACTTGGAATTTTTTTCCCGTTTTCCAGCACAGGATATGGTAAAACTAGTAATGGCGTTTAAAAGTACAACTCGTCCCGCAAAAATAAGCCCTCACACGGCCATATTGCCCAAAAAATAAAAACGCTATGGCTCTGGGAACAAAGGGAGCAAAAAACAAAAATGCAAAAACGGAAAATGCTCCGGTCATGAAGGGGTAGATTTAAAGTGGATTGATGATTTCTAAACAGTACTACATGAATGCCAGCACAGTATATAGAGTAGTTGCTATACTACTACTTGTGTACTACTATAGATTGAGATTAACTGATATAAGTATCCTCATTTAAAAAATAAGGAATGGAAGAGTTTAGTGATCTACACAACATCTTGATAAAAATCAGCTGGAGTAAGAGGAGTCATCAGTAGATGCACAAGAATCAGGAGCTAGAGTACATTTCTGCTATGATTTATGCCACTTTCTGGAGTGAATTATAGAATGTTGAGTCATGCTCTACTATTAAGGTCCATCTACAGTTTTATGAAAGTGATGGAGCTCATATAAAAATGCAAAAAGGCAGAACATTTCTGAGCAACCAAGTGTTATAAAAAAAAAAATCATGACCTTAATAGAACAGTTTTCTGGCATAAGGGCTCCAATTCATCAAATCTTTTAAGCCAGACACTGGCATAAAAACCTTTGAAAAGGTGCAACATTTTTGTGCAACGTGAGGCTGCAGAAAAATCTTGAGGCTTTTGGCATTTTCATGCCATTTTTTCCAATCTCGACAAAGTAGATGGAGCTGGGACAGGTCATGGTGGCCCCCGCTCGTCAAATTCATTCCTTATGCCACAAATCTTATTCCAGTCCATGCCTGGAGTAAGACTTGTGGCAAGCCGCACATGGAGGTACATGCCACTTCATGCCTCACCTGATTTATCAGAAAGGAATACTCCTCTCAATGATTCAGGCGCCTCACACTCCACCCCACCCTCTTCACTGATGTGAAAAATGCCAGTCTTGATAAATTGGGGCCAATGTGTTTGATAAATTCTATCCTTACAGTTTAATATGAGCAGTGTCAGCACTAATAGTAAGATATCTATTCAGTCATCTCATATTGCAATATTGGGCAGCATATTTTAATACTTTATCAAGCACCAGTGCAAGAGATTGTATGGTAACAGTTGCAAATCATTTTGTTTTTAGAATATTAAATTCAAGTAATAAAGAAAAACGGAATACAAAATCATCCTGTGTATATGAAATCTCATATGTAAGTAAAACAGACTGAATAGCAAATACACAATAATAATTTGCTGTTATTTTAGCAAAATCAATGATAATATTCCCAAGAAAACATAAAAAGAAAGATATCTAGCAAAAACATTAATCAAAACTGAGACTGCAAAAATTCATATGAGAATATTGATATTGTCTTGAGCTGAAAGGAAAGCAAACATTGTATTTTAGCATTAGTTTTGGAATCCTACTTATCATATTAAAGGACAGAAAAGTAAAATTGATTTAATACCAATTGGTTTTACATTTTTAGGAATTCACTGAACTCCGGCAAATTCGATAACACTATGTCATTAGCTTCGTGTAAATCGCCTAAAATGGCTGCCACCATGTAACACACTGCAGAAGAGTGCAACAGCCAGAGAAGGATCAACTGACCTCAGGCGCTGCTGAGTGGGCTTCCCCATAATCCCTTACTGCAAACACATTAGATGGAATCACAAGGTATAGCACAGCCAATCAGGAGGGACTATGAGAGCCTGTGTAAAAGCAGAAGCAGGAAATGCAACAGACATTTTGTGATGAATCTAGATAGTAAGAGGATGTCACAGCTCTCAGCTTAGTTATAGAAAGAGGGCTTGAAAGTCAAAAAGACATAAAACTTTCTCCGCTGTAACAGCATAGCAGTGAAAAAGATTACCATGTGTGGAAAAGACAATAATACTGTAGCATCGGCGTGTCTGCCTCCTGCCCGGCAGAGACGCCGTCCCCCTTACCGCCACGGTCCTGCTCTGGCGTCTTCTGGCCTCCCTGCAGCTGCTGCTGGTGCACGCAGCTTCCCTGGCCCTGTGCTTAGGGCGCGCGCGCGCTCCCGCCCTCTTAAAGGGGCCGCACGCGCCGTCCTAAAATGTCCTCGGCCAATGGCCGGAGGACTTCCCCTATAAAAGGCACCTCCTCCAATATGGAGGTGCCCGTGCAAGGTTGTTGCTCTGTATGCTAAACTCTGCTTCAGCCCACAGGTCCTGCTACCTGTCTGACTACCAGTCCAGTAAGTCTGACTATCAGTCCAGTCTGCCAGCCTGATTACCAGTGCAGCCTGACAGTCTGCTTACAGCCCAGTCCGCTAGTCTGTCTATGGGCTTGGCCAGTCCGCTTATCCGGAGCCTTCACTTGCTACCTGTCTCCGCCTGCCAAGGACACTCTCCAGCCCAACGGTCTGCCTACGGTCAAACCCGCCAGTCTTTCTATGGGCTAGGCTAGCCTGCTTACCTGGTGAACTTGCCTGTCACCTAGAGGCTCCTGCCCGTCTCCAGCCGAGCCTGCCTGACAGCCTACCTAGAGGCTCCTGCCCGTCACTTGCCATGACCACCTGACAGCCTACCTAGAGGCTCCTGCCTGTCACTTGCCATGACCACCTGACAGCCTACCTAGAGGCTCCTGCCTGTCACTTGCCATGACCACCTGACAGCCTACCTAGAGGCTCCTGCCTGTCACTTGCCATGACCACCTGACAGCCTACCTAGAGGCTCCTGCCTGTCACTTGCCATGACCACCTGACAGCCTACCTAGAGGCTCCTGACCGTCACTTGCCGTGACCACCTGATAGCCTACCTAGAGGCTCCTGCCTGTCACTTGCCGTACATGCCTGACAGCCTACCTAGAGGCTCCTGCCTGTTACCTGCCATGCCTACCTGTCAGCCTACCTGGAGGCTCCTGCTGGTTACCTTCCGTGCCTGCCAGTAAGTCTGCCCGGATCACCCGTCAGCCTGCCTGCTGTGCTCATCTGCTGTACCGGTCAGTCCCTGCCTTCTGACCCGTGGGAGTCACCTGCTCTCATACAAGGTCGGTCCCCAGAGTAGCACCTGGTCCCTCTGCTCGGTCCTTCCCTGGTCACGGAGTCGATTGAGCCACCGTACGGCCTTGGTCAGTCCGAGTTGATACCTAGTTACACCCCTCTGGTCCCTCCTTGCACCGCAGCACAGAGGTTCCACCACCAGGATCCGTAACAAATACAAATTTAATGGAGTGACTGTGGTTTGTGAAGCATGGCTAGGGATCTGGCAGCTGTTGCTATTTGCATAAGATTATAGCGGTACGACTGCAATTCACTCATATTTTTCTGCATTAATATTGCTGAAAGACCAAAAAATGGTAATTACACTAACCAGTACTTTGATGTTTTGGAGTCCGCCTCCTAGGACAGGAAACCTGTTTATACAAAAAAAGGGAAACCTCCCAACATTCCTCAGTGGTTTCCAAGAAAGAAGTCGCCTCATTGTGGTTAGTTTAAAAGTTTTAAAAGTTGTTGTTTTTTTTTTTTTAACATCCAGTAAGATGACCCCCACCAAAAAAAAACAGAAGTAAAGGGAGGGAATGTAAAGGTGCTGTCATGGGCTCTGGAAGATCAAATTACCAGTTATTGTAATGATCATTTTTGTCTTTACCCATGACATCACCATGAAAGATTGTCCAGGAATCGTCCCTTGGGGTGGGACCACCGCTTGCAACACTTTGCACTTGCAAAAGACAATACAGACATTACAGCAGGGGATTGTAGAGGATTCATTATGTGAGGTAAAATATTGTTTAAAAAAAAGGCAGTGAAATGTTTTACCTCAGAAAATGAATCCTATTCAATCCCCTGCTATAATATCTGTATTGTCTTTTTCTTCCTCCCCTGCCCAGGAGATGTGGTATGTTCCGTACACGGTCAGACACACTCAATTTTTAAAATGACCTTTTAATCGAGGGAAAACCCCTTTAAGGAGAATTTCCCCTGTTGGCTAAGGGTATCTATTTCTAGAGGCTGGTCCTTTGAATTAGAGAAAAAAAAACAATCTCGTCTTTGTGTTTGCTCGTGAATATATGTACAACTGGGCTCCCCCACCTCTGTATGATCCTGTTGTATAATGCCTGATTTAAACACCATAGTGACTGGATCAGAAGCTGGTGGCTGAGGAAGTCTACTCTCTTGTATATCCCCTGTAGGTGAATTGCTGAAAGGGAGAAGGCCTGCTCCTACAGGAGGCATATAATTCTCATTAGATCTGCTGACCTGGTAGGCTACTACCGTAGCATTATCCAATCATGTCTTGACATGTTGACCCATTATCTGAGTGAGGAACTTCTAAAGAGTTTTTAGAACAGCTGTTAGTTCTCTTAGAATGAAAGAATTGTTGGAGGAAGAACTGTCCCATTTTCCCTGCACATTTTGTGACCCAATGTGGGCCCTCAAACCGTAGTGACTGGCATTGGTCATTATTATTCTTGGGTTCCTCACCCTCCAGGGAACTCCAATGGTTTGAACTGGTCAGCCATCATTGCAGCTTCTGGTAAGCGTCCCTGAAGATAGTCATCTGGGAGCCTACATGCAAAAACTTCTCCTTCCAGCTCCTTAAGATGAGCCTGGAGACATCTGGACTGTCCCTGCATCCATTGTACCCCCGGAATGCAGAAAGTCAGGGATCTAAGTATTGACATTGCTTTTCTTATTGTCACTAGTGATGAGCGAGTGTATTCGTTACTATTCGCTATTCGCACGGATAGTACGGAATTCGGGTTACTTGTTATATTGCGAGTATTTGTGTACTCGCCTCGCTGTATACGGATGTCCCGCCCTGCAGTTTTGGCGCCTCCTTTGCAGCCACTAAACATGCTACACTTAACCAATCACAGTAATGTCGCAGACATCTTGGTCGTGGCATTACTGTGATTGGCTGACCGCCCAGCGAGAGTGTTTAGGCCTCTTTATAAAACAAAAGCCCTTACCTGCACTTTATACTAGTGCAGTGTAGAGTAGGGAGGGAGATACTCGAGCAGCGACAGTTTAAAGGAGCTGCACACTAGCTCCATAATACCACCAAAAAATAGCTCTTTTCAAAGCTGAAGACAAACAACAAAGTCAGAGTACAGGGAGGGAGAGATTGTGTATTAGGTAGGGAGAGGTTAAAGTGTTCTTCCAGTGTCCATCTTAAAACAGCTCTTGTCAGAGGCAAAGCAATATTTTTCCAGCACACAGAGTAGTAGCATTTTTTGCTGCCTTTTTTTTTTTTTTTTTTTTAAAAGCACCGGTCTATTTTCCCCGCAGTTTAGGGGTCAGAGTCTGGCTTCTGCTGTCCACATTAGTCCACTTAAAAAGGCGTTTAGTGCCCAACTCAAATCAGTAGTCCAAACATTTCCTACTGCCGGCTACCAAGCACGCACCAGGCCCTTTTAACCACTATTTTGGAAGCCACAATCCCAAGGGTTACCACTCACAAAAAGTAGTTAGGCTGGAGTAGGAATATTGTCCTGGTTTGTCCACTGTACAATGTGCATAGGGTTTGTAAAAATTAGCCCTATGGGCTGAGTCATGGTTGAGTCATGGTGTGTATACAGTATATACCTGGTGTGTCTAGGTGGCATTGCCAGTTATACTCATTTCTACTTGGAACTTGGCTGAAGCAGCATCACATCCTCTCTGGAGTCTTGAGGCCGTGTGCCCTGTTGGAGTTCTTCTAAAACAAAGTTATAATTCCCCTGTGTTGTCTTCCCCTTTTTGTCTTTAGAGTGCTAGTGCAGGTTGATTAGTGTTGATCTCCTTCCACCCCCAGCTATAGCCTTACACTAGGGATAGTAGGTCGAGGCACGTGATCGGCGACAGCTGCGGAGGTGGATAGGGATGTTAGAGGGAGACAGGGTGACGCTAGTCCAGATTAGGTCACCTCTTCCCCCTTTCCCCTCTGTGTTGCTCTCACACCTGACGTTACTCTGTGTTGCACTCACACCTGGCGTGACACCGGTTGTGCCACATTGTGACTTGAGATAGAGGATACATATTCAATACAAATTTACTGTCATTCACGCTACTTGGCAAAAAAACAAGCCTGGCTTGTGCCACATTGTGATTGTAAATTTCTATTGAATATGTATCCCCTGACTGTTGATGACCAACTGATGGCCCTCTGAAACACTGAATTGAGGGCCACAACTACAGTACTCCATCGTAGATAATGTTTGTCAAGGGAGGCCCTTGTCATGGACAATTCCTGGACCTATGACACGTCCCCCAGAAGTAATTTTTGGAAATCCGATGCACATTCTGTACTGGACCAAGTAGAACAGTATCAAGAAGTCTTCTCTTGCTTTATAATCTGGGGAATATTGGCAATCAAAATCTCTGAGCCATTAGAAGCTTCTCCAACCCATCCTGGAGGGGGGGCACCATATATCCTTTGTCCATTGACTTGCACAAGTGATATATTTGAGCTAGTCATCCAGTTGACTAGTGCAGCTTTATTTTTTCGGTTCACAGAGTTCAGCCATACCTGAGAATCACAGGCCACACTCACTGCTATCTTCCATGTCTCTTGGCCTTTTTCTCTGTAGTCTCTGCCCTTAAATGAGTTAAATAATAGAGTGAGGGCCCTGCAATATGAATAAGTGAGGGCATTCTCAAATGTACACAAGAAGGACCTCCAAAATTTCTAGAGGGCACTTCAGAATGTATGTTACAGGGCCACACAAGGGCTCTCACAAAACTCAGCTTTTGCTTTTTTCCCCCAGTTATACTCTGCTGGAATTTGTTATAGGGGAAGGAAATAAATTCCAGCTTCAGACCATTCTTTATTATACCCAGGACCTTGATGTAATCTCTTCCCAACTTTGATAAAACTGTTGTAATTTCCCTCCTACCTACAACCTGGCGTTATTTAGTTCAAGCTGGGGGTGAGTTACGATCCCTATCAAATTTTCTCCTGTGAAAGTATCTACCTGAAGAAAGAGGAAGCCTTTATTTTTCATCTGCGGCCTGTGCTAAAATGTCATCCAAAGATGACCCAGACATGTGTTCCCCATCAAACAAGGAATTGCATATAACTTATATTTTTGAGGCATTATCTCCTTTACAATTTTTAAGCCAGAGGGCTCTGTGGGCTGAGTTGATTAGGGAGGTGGAGCAAGCTACTAACCTCACTGCATCTGACAAGGAATCTGCCTTCTGAATAAGGGGTAGAGAGGCCAAGATGTGCTCTGGGCACCCAGCTGTTGTAACTATAGGACCAGGGATCTAGCTGTGTAGGTACCCGCTATGAACTTCCTGACTGACAAAGCTATTCTCAAAAGACTCTCTGCCTTTTGTCCATGGGATCAAGTAACCCTATATCATCAAATGGAAGGGACGACTTCCTCGAAATCTTGGAGATTGGAGCATCGATTTATGATGCCTTATCCCTCAAACGGATATTTGTATTTGACACTCTTTGGAATAAAGTCCTTTTTACCCAGTCTTTTTTTATTCTTTCTTAATCATGGCCGAGATGTTTTTTATGAATAAAGAAGGTCATCCTATTCTTAGTCTCTAAACCCCCAAACATAATATCGTCTATGGAGCTTGATTCCTTGGCCTCTTCAATACTGATATTGGCCCTGATGACCTTGAGTAATTGGTCCGTATCCTTAGACTGAAAAAATGGTTTTCCTGACTTTCTCAGAAGGAAAATGAGTCTACCTCTCTAATATTGAACCTCTCGGGATCTTCACTAGAGTCATGCGAATCTAGATCCCTACCATGGGGTGTATTAGGAACATCCCACTTCCTGGCCTGTTTTCAGTCTCTCACTCCTGAGGGTAGTACACATTTCCCCTTTAATCATCTGTTTGATAGAGTTAAACAAAGATGGGGTCTAAGCGGCCTCAGTCTCCCCAATACACTTTTGACAGAAGCTTATAGTAGGAGGCACCGTTTAGATTAACAAACCTCACATTCCGTAAAGGGAACCTGACAGGTGATACATGCTGCCCAAACCCTGGGAGGCATGTATCAGTCATTGGCTGTGTGATTACAGCCATATATATCTTTAATGGCTGCCGAGGACTGAGCCGCACTATTGACTAGTCATACAAGTGGGTGTCTGGCGGCTTCTCCCTGCCTGCTGACAGTGACTGACACGCCTCTGTATATACGCGCACGTGGGCAGAGGCAAACATACATGGCTGGGATACTACAGCCAGTGGCTTATATATGCTGACCACAATTTGGACAGCATGTATCAGTTGACATGTTCCCTTTAAATGTTGTTTTAGCTGAGGCTTTCCTAGGCCTATCCTCCAAGAGCAGTAATATAAATACATTAGTAAGGGGGGAAAAAAAGCTCTTTGACACATAACCACTGAAACAGAACATCTTTCACACTATAGTTGTATGGCGTAGCCGTATCACGATTCACTTTGCCTGGACTGTCCATCTTGTCAGATGAGTGTCCATGAGGAGAAGCTCTCCTTCTGCCACTGGATCGGTCCTTAAGAAAAGGTGATCCTGGGCCGTCACTCCCCCTCCACTCCTAGTAGTAATCAACAGGAGGAGCCCCTGTAATACGGGTGAATTTAGTTGTAGACCACCAGCGGTTCCATACAGTGACTGTGGGCTGTTACTTATTTTAAATCTCCCACCCTGGACTTGCGCGCGCCGGAAGTGATGTCACCTGATCGCAACTTCTAGGGACGTCCTTACGGCCCTCAGAATGGCACTGGAGCCCATACTGAACAAAGCCCATCGCCTTTTCTGCCCTGTACCGGTAAATGAGGCATCTGATCTTCTGGATAACACAGTTCAGGGACTCCAGCACACACACACGCTTGAGCAGGTTTCATTTGGGCCAGGGTGCAGTCCTTGAGGGGAAACTACCGCTTAGCTGAAGGCCTGTGGCAGGGCAGACTGCGGTTGGGTGAAGAAAACTATATTCACCTGGTCCCAGGTAACACCTGAGAGTCCACAGGATCCTGTCTCCAAGACAAGAAACCACTGAGAAATTGTTGGAGGTTCCACCTTTTTGTATCCACACGTTTCCTGTCCTAGGAAGAGGACCCTCTCTCATGGTGCTGTCATTGGTGAAGGGAAAAAAAAAGCTTTGTGACTGCCTCAGAAAGTATACGTGTCACAAACCGTACTGATTTTTTTTTTTTTGCACACCTGTTTTAGTAGTTTAATTTGACAGACGTATATACACTGTACCACAACAATACGGTGTCTTCATGCCGCTGTTATTTTTTTGTGTTTATTTGGCATATCTTGGTCGCTCCTATTTCGGAAGGAGAGAAATGTGTTGAAAAACAAAAAAGAAGTAAATAAAACTGTAATGTAAAAGGAATCGCTGTCAATTAATGCCAGTGCGCAGAAGTGTAACAAATCCCAGTGTGTGCAGGGAGAGCAGCGAGGAAGAGGAGGGGCAGCTTCTTATTAGCCTCTCTGCTCTCCCTACACATGCTGGCATGTCAGTTACACTGCTGTGGGCATACTGCCACTGCAAACTGGTATTGATTCACAGCAGCCCTAGTTTAGTTCAGTGACTGGAGGCAGAGAGAGCAGGGACAATGAGATTTACTTTTAATTTCTTACATTTAGCGTTTGGGGCTTATAAAAGCATCTTTTCAAAATAGTTATCCAGGACTTATTATTTTACAAGGGGGAAACAGAGATTAAAAAGGGGTTGTCCAAGAAGTGGACAACCCCCTTAACTCCCTTTTGCCGGCTCCATACATAGCCAACGCTGATTGTAGTAGATGCCGTCATTAGCGACCGCACTTTCTAATCAGTTAAAGGACTGCCAAGAGTGCCACCCTAAAGAAAACCCCCATGGCTGAAGAAAAAATTAAAGCATAACTGCAATAACCTGGTCATATCAGGAAAGCAAACATTTTTCCTCTAAATATTAAAAACAAAAAATACATAAACGTAATTACATTTAAAATGTCCTTTAAGTTGCATAATCTAGGTGAAACATTTGTGGTCAAGGATTTCTTTTTCCTCCAAATATTAACATGGGCAGAGAAAAAGAACAACTTAAAATGGATGGTCCAAGATCACAAAAAGGGCTTACTATTTTGTCATATACACATGGGCTGTCTGTAGAATTTTAGATTTTTGCAGTTTACATTACTTTATTTTTTATAGATCATCCCCGATATGCAGTTTGCAACATATTCCTATTTTCACATGTGGGCTCATCCCCTCCATTAATACACTCCTTTAACCTTGAGATTGCAAAACCTATAAGAAAAAGTCGTGGAATTATGATACGCAAATCATGAAAAAATGGAACCAAAATGTTTATAGCATATCAATTTATTCAGTATAGAGTATGAGTTCCACACAGAAATCCCTGCACTTACAGACCTTGGCTGCTGTCAATGAGGTTATTAATGGCTGCCTGAGGAATGTTCTGTCACGTTGAATGCACTTAGGCAAATCATCAAGATCCGCTGCTGGCAGCTCCCTTTACAATGGACTTTGGACAGCCATGCTTAGAACTCTTTGATTTCCCCTCGTGAAATCTTATACGGATGCTTGCTAGCTTCTCTATACACTCAAACAGCCTATGTGATCTTTTTGCCCTCTGTCTCCCAACACCATAATTTTTGGATTAGGACTGGTGTGATGTTCCTTTGTGAAGGTTTCTTCATGGCACTCCACACATGGTTTCTACATGGAAAAATGGCGGTTGGAATGGAAGTTTATGCTCATCAGGGTCATTCAGATTTCTCTTGGTTTACTTTATGCAATCAAATTTGTTAAAAGGCGTTTGGTTGGAGAAGTGAATTTACATGCAAGTGTTATTTTATCACCTTTACCCCTGTTATGCTTTTTTTCGTGGATGGGAGGCAGTAAAAGCCTTACATATCTTGGGTTACACTAGTTGATCAGAAACTACATACCGTATTTTTCGGACTATAAGACGCACTTTTTCCCCTCAAATTTGGGAGGAAAATGGAGGAGGTCTGGCTAATAATCCAAATGCAGGCTTACCTGGGGTGGGAGTTGCGGTGGTGGAACGGGATCAATGGAGGCAGGGTCCCTTCTTCAGGAGGCAGAAGTGTGGCGATGCCATCTTATAAAAATCTTATTTTTTTTCCTATCTTCGACTCCAAAATTTGGGGTGCGTCTTATGGTCCAGAGCGTATAGTCGAAAAAATATGGTACATTTGTGCAAAGTGTAATAAGAAGCTATTTTTCAAAGACGAAAAGGGATAAGTTTGCAATTTGTGTCTTTACACAAAACAAATAGTACGTCCTCATAATCGGTGAGCAATTCCATGCACCTTCCCACCTACTTGTTTTCCATTTATCTCCTCCCCCCTTTCCCATGATTGACAGCTCTGGTTTTAAAGGAGCCAGAGGATTTGGGGGAATATAGATTGAATACAAGTAGGTGGGAAGGTGCACTGAATAGTTCAACAAAGTTAAGGTCTCATTCAGATGTCACTTTTCCGCATACAAATTCTATTCATGTTTTCCACATATAAGACTCGTGCCTAGTATAGACTATAGGACTTCACATGTCTGGGTATTTTCGTGGACTGGTCTGCACAAAATCACTGCGACATGTTTGATTTTGATCCAAATCTTGGACCAATATTACCAATAGAAGTGTATGGGTTAGTGAAAAAAAATATAAAATCAGACAGCAGTGTCATGCCATCTATATACTGCCTGGTTTTCACTAACCGTTTGATATGAGAAGCTTGTGAAATTGGCAGTTTTTTTTCTGACCAAACTGATGCACTGATCAAAAACACTGATGAAAATGGAATTAGCTTTTTGCGTACAAGAAAAAAAAAAAAAATAAATAAATCACCGACGTCTGAATGGGCCCCAAGGACGCACTGAGCGCCTGGGATTGGTTTGAACAGTCATCTTGTGCTGACAGAGTCCCTTAAAGTTTGATAATCCTGTGATTTTTATAGGATTCTTTATGAAATGAAGACATGCTAAAAGCATAAAATAAAATTAAAAAAAAGACACTTTTATTTAAGGAATGAAAAACAAAACAAGTTAAAATCATTAGCGAAATACATATTATATTGATGGAAATGAATAAACCAGTAACCAGCAGTGTCACCTTCTACATTCACGCAGCCTTAGCTGGATTACACTTATACCAGGTCACCAATACAATACACTGCAGTTACAGGAAATACCAAAAATGGCAGCAGAGTCAAAACATAAATAAGTGGCAAAACAATACAGAATGCTAGCACTGGCCGTTCATCGCGAGATCACTGCACAAACATGAACCAGAAGTATTAATAATAAATGGAAAGGAGATCAGTGAAGATGGGACTTTCAACGCAAAGGCACAAAATGTCAACGTCTCTAAATATAGGTCTATGTAATGTATTTAATTAGTGATATGTTCCAAAACTTTATAGAAAGTGCAAAGTCATAGTGTTTCCATGGAATTTAGGAGCCAGGAATAGGTAAGGAAACATGGCTGATTTCTTCAGTAACTATTTAATCTTCGTAGCTCCACCCAGTGCATTTAAAGGGATTGGCCACTATTTTAATTGATATCCTATCCTTAGCATCTGATCGGTGGGGATAAGACAACTAGCACGCCCGCTGATCAGCTGTTACCAGCGCCAGTAGGAAGTTCTCGAATGAGGCTAGAACACAGCAGCTCCATCCTCACCATAGTGGCCGTGGCCGGGTATTGCAGGTCTACCCTCCTATTCAAATGAATAGGTAACAGCTGATCGGTTGTCATGCCCCCTACCGATCAGATATTCCTGACCTATCCTAAAAATAAGCAATCAATATAAAAAAAAAAAAAAAAAAAAAAAAAAAAAAGGAGTATTGGTAAACCTCTAAGTGAGCCCAGGATGCAATACCACTCATAGCCCAATGACCAGACTGGAGCTGTTTCTGGAGGAAAGCATCCACGTTTCCAGTCTCATTTAGCACGAAGTGTTACTATATATGTAGTGTTTTACTAAACTTGATCTTGTCAAACATAAGCAAAAAAAAAAAACCCTCAATGCTGCATGTTTATTAAAATTAGTACTAAAGAGAAGAAAAAAAAAAAAAACAGAGAGCAATAGTAATCAATCAGGACACTGCTTTCAATTACCAGAGGGTCGCTGAAAAGTGACAGATGAATTCTGATTGGTCAACTCATCTGTTCTTCTGCACTCGTTTTGTAAATCTCCCTCTATGTTATACAGGACAATATACCACTAGTGGGTTCTTAGGACTATTTCTACATTTAGCATTTGTCCCAGGGACTATAATGGCAAGTGACCCAGGACTAAACATGGCCGCTTTAAAGAAAAATAACTAAAATTAAAATTAAACCAAATATTGGATAGTTAAAATCCAGTTATAAAATGGTAATGATTGGGGGTACAGCCAGCAGTGACAAACTAAAAAAAATATATATATATCTATCAAATCTAGTTAGTGGGCGGCAGTAATGTGAAATGTCAGCTTAAATAGGGGATCGTACAATGAGCAGATTTTATTTTATTTCCTCCAAGATGCACATTGTATAAGGAATGGATTGGAAATGTACAGCAAATAATATACATCTCATCTGAACGAAAAGTTATGATGCTACACCATTAGTTTTCAGCACTCTGGATTAAATATGTGCTGTGGTCATGTGCTGATCCAGCAATAACGGCTCCACTACAGAAGTAGATCTCATATGCCATTACTATGGGCTCCATCACATATCTATGCATTTCCACATTTCTGCAGGCATATTCTTGTTAATCCCAATGACATGTGTAATAAAGTCGAGCAAAATGATTTGCAAGACAGTAGTCCAGCAACCAAGTCAGCAGTCCATGGCTGTCCCACCGAAGCCTTGGGAATGTCCTCCTATGTGCTGGAGTCCCTGGCGCCTCACCTTATTAGTAGGACTGGCACGTCGTCTCGACCGAAACGACTAATCACAGGAGGCGCCAGGGATGCGGTGACGTGGGAGGACACTCGCAGGGCTCTGGGTACAGCTATGGACTACCGATGTAGTCTGTAATAAAGCTTATATCCTTTCTTATTATATCTGCCCATTGTAGAGCAAAACGACTAACAGTAATTAGTGGAACACATTTTAAAAACCAAAGGACATTTGCAAATACCATCTGCACAATTTAGACATATAATTTGAGACAAGAAAAAGGCATGATAGAATTCATAAACCATCTGCCAACCAGTCACATGAATTTCCTCCCCTATAGCGTTCTATAACTGTTTGCTTTAACATTATGTAAATTAATTTTGAATACTTCGCTCGTTATTTGGCAACAACCCCTGAAGAGTCATCAGGGCGGTGCTGTTTGGGTGACTGAACAAAGCAGAGACGTGAGACCCCATGCGTGGAGACGTCCCTCAGGCCAGGATACATCATTATCAGCAGCATTACATGCAATGTACTGGCCTTGGTTTCGTCTGCACACTGCACCAGAGCCGGCTTGCAATGACTTAGGCCGGCCTAAGTGGCATCAATCAAACATAAAGCTATTGCTCAGCAGCATTAAGTCATAGAACTTTAGAGGAGGAAAAATAAACTCACAGGTTCTCTTTAATGTAAAAACTAAGTCTAAAATGCGGGTTGTAATATCATGTTAAGTTGACCAATACCTGTAACTATTAATAAAATAAAATTTTCTCTTCCTTTGGTTAATAAGTTAATTTTTAATGGCTGGTCTAGGGTTACAGCAATTTATTGCTGCGTTTCATAAAAACCAAAGCTCAGTCTACTTAAGTGATGCACAATAAAGCCACCTATATACTATAAAATACACATTTGTCTGATTAGCATGTAGAAAAGAAAGTACAGAGAAGCAGTAAGAGTGCATAGGAATTGTGCTGTCCAGTTAACCGTTAAAGTGGTTGTCTATGAGTAAGATATTGATGACCTATACTTAGGATAATCTATCAATATCAGATCAGTGATGGTCCAAGACCCGGTAGCCCCAAGGATGAGTTGTTAAAAATGCCCATGGAGGCTGGATGTACACAGTGTATAGAGACAGGACAGCACAGCTCTGTGCACTGTAGTGTCTGTTCCCAATTACTGCAGATCATCTCCTATCGAAGTGAATGGGAGCTGAGCTGCAGTTGCAGTGCACGGACATGTTTTGTTCCATACGTCTGCTAGTGGGACCTCCTAATAGCTGGTCAGTTGGGGTACCGGAAGCCAGACTTCTACTGACAACCAAAAGTAAGGCTAGGCCATCAATATCAAAGTCTTGGACAGCCCCTTTAATTAAGATACTGTGCAGGGGGAGGAATAAATATGATGGAGAATGAGAGTCTGTAAAAAGGAGGAGTTGCGGTAACATTTCACTATCAGTTTAGTAAAGTCATTTTTATATATTCTATAATTTCAGTATTTTTGGTTTAATGAACCTTAGAAAGAAATTTAGTAAGTAAAGATAAGCTTGTATTTAGCAAAATACCTTCTTTTCTGCAAGCTTAATGTTAATGAACATTTAGAAACTATTTTAAAAAGTGTCTTTAATTTACAACATTGCTATACAAGTGAATCTATACCAAACGGTTAAAAGTAAACTCGATATATAGGTGTCATCCTCACCAGAAAATGAAATATAGATACATCACATTCGGTCTAGTCTCATACTCGGCATTGCACAAAGATCCATTAGACTCTACGATATATTCTTATTAGGCATAGAAAATAAGTTCGGGTATCTGTCCTCCTTGCACCCCAGTGCCATTAGTGCTGTCCGAGGAGCACTGAAACTGAACAGTTACTTTACCGCACTGCACCTCTGTCATTCCCTCCTGTCCAAAGTAGCTCAACTCATTGCCATCCAGGACCACACTGGCCGTGTAGAAGGTATCTGGTTCGATTTGCACGGGGTACTCAAACCAGACAGGAAACGTGTTGCTGGATCCATCTGAAAAATATTTACTTAGATTCTGTCCCAACGTCACTCCTTGGCGTTTCAGTTCAATTTTTGCGCTATATTCAGCTGACCCACAGCTGGAGCCATAGAGGCCGAAACCTGCAATGAAGACCCTTTTATCCACAGAAAACTGTATGCTGTCACAACGGCCTCTGTAACGCCACTGGTTACTACGATAGGCACAGGACTGAAAGCGGTGGCATCTCTGAGGGACTAGACCCTTTCTGGGTTTGCTGACAAATTCTAAGTCGGGCTTCTTAGCAGCTGTATACCAAAGAAATATATCATTGGTTTCGTTAAGAGTCAGCACTCCGGACTGCGCTGCGCCGTTAGCAAAGTCATCAAGGGCCATTGTTGGGATGCGAATCAAGTAAAGAGCTTTGCCTAAAACTTTCCTCTTGTTCTCTATGGTGGGAGTTAACTCTTGCCGTTGACATTCGACTTCGGCCCAACAGAGAGCTGCCTCAAAGACAACGATTTCTTTGGCGTTTAGAGTCTCTCTTCTAAGGATACTTTCAAGCGTCTGAAAGTCAATGTCGCAAAAACCTTCACTTTTCAAAGCAAGTTCGGCTTGTGCATCAATCACTTCCCAGCACCTCTGGGTCAGATCAGGTTCCTCAAAGAGGCAGCTCTGAGAGAGGAGAACACAGGCATTCTTCGCACTTAGGCTCGTCTCTAGGAAGTTGACACAAGCTCTGGCCAGATGGGGGACGATATATTTCTTAGCAGCATACAGAGTTGCCAGAACGGTATCAGCAGCCAAGTCAATTTCATCACAATACAGATACCTACATGAAAGAAAACAACATTTATCATCTAAGAGGTCAGTTCTGCTCAGCAGATCTGTAGCTGGACAAAGCCTCAGACAAGAACTACTTACTACTAGAGAGGTGTTACTATTACTAATACTGTCTATTAAGAGAAAAACATGAGCGCATCAAAAGGACCCATCAGAGACAAAGGACGTGTATACCCTAGGTGGGCACATAGCTATTGAACTTCTAGAGAATATTATTTGGAAATATCACAAATTTCAGATCCACTTTTCCAATTATCCATTGGATCCTCATTTTGATTTCCTCAACCGGGTTTGAGCAATCATTACTCTTGACCGTCATTAAAGCACCACTCCAATGATTTATTTTTATTTTAATTTGCCTCTCTCTTAGCCATCATGTGTGTGTCACGAAGGTAGTAGCAAACTCACCGATCGCTGTCTTCTCCCGGTTTCAGCGGCACTCTGGTCGGTTTCGGCACCAAGTGACTGCATCTATGACCTTCTGTATTACTTTGTGGAGTGGTGGTCGCTCGCTTTGGGTAAGAGTGTAAGTCTATGAGACTCAGAACGTGACTCTAGTCACGTTCTGTGTCTCAGGCATGCATTGAGACAAGTCAAAAAGTGACCTCCGCTCCAGACCGCAACCACGGTGTGATTCGGCAGATAATAGATGCAGTCACGTGGTGCAGACATGGACCTGAGCGCCGCGAAAACAGGGAGAAGACGAAAACCTACCTTCATGACATAATACACATGATCCCTAATAAAAGGGGACATAAAATTATGTATATTGGAGGGAGTTTATCATGATGACTAGAATAAATTTTGAAAATCAAAGCAAATGTAAATAACAAATATAACATACACAAACTCCCACCAAGGACAACATCTGCAAGGAGCTTGTACGTTCTCCCTGTATTTGTGTGGGTTTCCTTCTGGTTCTTCAGTTTCCTCCCACACTCCAAAGACATACTGAAGACGTGATGACAACGTCTAATGTGCTGTGAAATGTGTTGGCACTTTATAACCAATCATAACAAAAGTTTTTAAGACTTTGTTTGGGCTGTAACAGCAAAGGGAAAAATAAAGAACTTCACTGAGCAGGACAATCACGGCCCCCAATTAGTACAGAGCCATGCTGCGTACTACAGCAACAGAGAAGTGAGCCGGGGTGCGCCATACTGTAGAGAGGTCCAGGTCTTGCCTACATATACACTGGATAGGCTACATTTAGTGCAGACTCCAGCCTAAGGAAAACAGAAGGAACATTTCCAGCTGCCCCGTTTCTCAGCTACTTTCACACTTGAGGTGAGAACGGATTTGTATTGCAGAAGTCTCACACTTTGAACTCATCCCAGGTTTTTTTTTTTTGCAAGCTGGCTGCTCTTGGATCTAGTTTCATGCACCATTTCCCTGTGCATCAATATATAACAGAGCTAGGGACAGAACTAAATAAAAAAATAAATCTACTGCTTTATAACCTAACATATACGCATATTGCCAACATGTTCTGCAGCGTTGCATACACTCACATCACACACATACAGGGGATAGAGGTTTTTCCAAACATTTTGTACTTTATGAATCTGCACTGACAACAAATGCGTTCAGAGTGTCCACATCCGCGTCAGGACCGGAGAGCTCCCACTTCGAAACCTCCTCATTATATTATTTGTCTCCAGCTGTACAAGTTCAGGGAAGAGAAATCCTAATAAACATGAAACCCGCTCCCTGCAAAGTTAAAACAAAGACTTTAATAAAGCCCAGAGTCTCCGGTTAAAAGGACAGCCAGTCATTTGTTAAAAGCAGCAGCGCAGCTGTGGAAGGACGCCGGCTTATATCCTGCTAATTGGAGCCACCGCGAGTATTGACATCGACAGACAAATTATTGTAATGTAGGGATAAAGCTTACTTCAGCATGGCAAGGAAAGCAGCGGGTTCAACATCTGGGATGCGAATTTCATCTTTGTCCTCTGCGAGCTCTCCGTAAAACATTGCATGGAAAACAGAGCTCCCGACAGCCAGGACATACTGGGGATGGGAGACCACGAAAGGTGGTGAGCATGTATAAGAGTACTCAGGGGCAACAGTATATAACATGAAAACATTAGAAAGAGAAAATACATACATATGTCAAAGAGATTGTAGATAGAAAGCTAGCAATGAATGAAAAAGAGAGAGAGAGACAGATATAAAGAAAAAGAAAGAGATAAAGAGAGATAGACAGATAGAAGAAAATGAATGACAAGAAGGGCAGATCTATGCATTTATCCACTTTGCCATAAGGTTGCAGAGCTAAGTTAGGCCCCTGCATAAAAACAGTGACAAACTCTGCTCTGCTACATATACTATTATTGGCAGGTTATTTTGTGTGTAACATTCTTTTATAGCAGCACTGCTTACCTTATGCCCCGGCAGGCACTGAGTCCCACTTGGGGGTCCCACCACAAAATGCACATCTGCCATCAATTCATTATTGAACATCACAGAATTCCTAAAGAGTTAAAATTGGCTTAAATGAACATTTAGGAGAAAACAACCACCACCCTGCTTCTTAGTTTACAGGTACAGCAAATCCATTTCCCTTATAATACTACTGCCCCGAGCGCGGTCTGACCTTTCTCGGATGGTGCCGTGCAGCCCCTGCCAGTTTGGGGATGGGATGGTGTTATTGTTGTTCAGATTTTGCTGGTGATATTGCTGCACGGAGTTGGAGTTGCTGTTAGCTGGCTTCTTGCTCGGAAAGATCTCAGCAGCCATCTTCTTCTTCTTTCTGTTTTTTAATGTAATTATTTCATAGCAAACTGGAGGTAACTTACTGCCGCTGCTAGAACTTGCCTTTTTGGGACCTTTTTTGGAACGATTCTTGACAGTTTCTGGAAGCATCAAGAAAAAAGTGAGACATTTCATGTTCTTTCCTTTGGCATCTACCATCAGTATTTTAGTTCATGCAGCTCTAAAGTCCAGGAAATGCAAAAGAAGATTACATGAAAAAAAAAAAAAAAATGAAAAAAGTAGAGACTTTTGCTCTATTTGCAAAAATGACTTCAAGTTTGATCCAGCACTTGATGTGATAAATCTATTCCGAACATGTCTCCTCCGTTATCCCCCTCAGACACAGCACAGCTGGGCCACCTATTGTGCGGCGGCAGAACACAGAGCGCGTATAGCTGTCTGCATGTCTTTTACTAAATTAGGTTAATAAGATTGGATTCTGCTTTAAGCGGCGATAGTCCGCTCACTGACGGCAGCCGTGTGCTCAATGCATCTGAAGAGAGCAGAGATTGCAGCTTTGCAGATGGTGTCAGACAGTCAATAGCTCTGAGCCAATAGCTGAAGCCACAGATAATGATTGGACCAAGCATCGCAGCAAGAGTGTTTGCTATATACATCGTCTCCGGTTAACGGGGACGTGGTGGTATACTTATGGAAGATATAGGTAGATTGGAAAACACAGCTAAGTTGCATAAGAAATCATCTGTGTTCAACCACACAGCATAGGCAGAATTTTTTTTTTCCCATATTATATATTATATATATATACACACACACACACACACACACACACACATACATGGAGACATACCTTCATACATTCCATATATTTGTATGTATGTTTAACATATATCTTATGTTTCACACACACACACAAATATATGGAATGTATACAGTATGACAAGTGTCTATGTATGTGTGTACATGTATATCACAACACTATAGTATATACACACATGCACAAGTATATATGTGTGTACACTAATCTATACATACTATATGGTAGGTGCTAAGCATACATTTGTATACACTCATACATTCTATGTATATAAGCATGTGTGATATACACACAAGCACATGCGTATAAGCTCATTATATTTACACTTGTGTATGCATATAATGTAGGAATGTATATGTATATATGCTTGTGTGCCTATACACACGCCCACATTTGTATCACTGCATACATTCCATAAATACGTAGTATATAGTGTACACATACACCAACATATACACTACACACAAACATAGAATGTATGTAGGGAGACAAATGTCTCCATGTTTACTAGGAACAAACTCACTTTGGAAAAAAAAAAAAAAAAGATTAGGTCACTGGATTTTATTTAATCCACCCCCCCCCCCCCCACACTAACATAATGGGCTCTGACAGTTCCAAATTACTAAGCTGTGCTAATTAGGCCAATGGCTATGGCAGACATACAAGGGGGGTGGGTGTGTGAATTTCTGCAAACAAGATGCACAGAAATAATAGTACGTGTCACTGCTCCTCCCCCTCCTCACCTTGTTGCAGATTCGGCTTCTAAGGGATTTTAGGGAATACAGGGGCACGCTGGCAAATTGCCACAACCGACCTGATTTCACAGATCAGAGTCAAATTGATTTTAAAAGCAGATGCGACATCGTCCTCGACAATCAGTCCCAGCGGGGCACCGGCACTCAAAATGCATCGTGTGCCGTCATGTGAGCGCTTTTCTTCAGGTGTTATGAACTCATTTCCCATAATGTTTCATTAATGCGGACGGGATGCAGAACACGGTAGTGTTGGGGTTTTCTGTCTTGCTGCGTATTAGGCTCACCTGACGGTATACACCACATCAAGTAATCCATATATACCGCTATTTATAGAGAGGAAAGCTCTTATTACAGCACAGTGACTGATCTCTATCCAGGGAGTTCCCCGCTCTATGGCAGAAAGGCATCATCTGTGCTCGTTAACCCCTGAAGCCCATCTAAGTACAGGAAAGCTCTTTAGGCTATGTGCCCACGTTGCATTTATGAAGCAGAAAATTTCTGCTGCATAAATGCAAGTCCTCTCCCGGAAAAACGCATGCGGAATTCCGCACGCGTTTAATCGCGCATTTTTCGCGCGTTTATCACGCGTTTTCCACATGCGGAATTGCCTTGCGCTTTTTATGCATTGGACAAAGGCAATTCCGCTTGCGGAAACGCAAAATTAAATGACATGCTGCTGATTTTTGAACGCGGCATAAACGCTGCGGAAAAATCCGCAGCATGTGCATAGAACTTGCGGAATCCCATTGGGGACCATGGGGTGCGGATATACATGCGTTTTTCAAGCGTTTACGCTGCGGAAATTCCGCAGCATATACGCTTGAAAAATGCTACGTGGGACACACACACACGTAATTTTTCTGAAAAATACCAAGTTTTTCCAGGAGCTTTAAATTTGGGGGTTAAAAAATTATGTTAGCTTTTTATGTTTTGATGGCATTCTTCGATCAATGGCGCCCCCCCCCCCCTCCTCCAGACTCATGCAGCATATGTACATATATACACACATACATACTTCAGTCACGGGGTCGGGGGCGCCGCAGGTTCAGTCACTGCTCTGAGAATAAAGAGGAGTGGCTGTAATCGCACCCCCGCAACTGAATGCTGGTGGGAAGAATGAAGTTCATTTCCTCCCCGCTGCATTTGGCTGTGTGCAGGCGCCGGACAGCTTAACGCCATTAACCTTCAGATTAACAGCTTTATTTCTGGTGACAGGTACCCTTTAAAGGGAACCTGTCACATCCTAGCTGCCCTCTAGACTGACCCCATAGCGTTATTAGTGATGCAATGTGCAGTACTAATAAGATGTTTTCATGAAAATTGGTGCAGCAATAATGATTTTATCACGTTTTATATACTTAGATCCTACCTGCGTATTCAGGCATAGGGGTGTGCTTGTCATATTCAGTCATGGGCAGGGCAGGACAGCATTCACTCACTGCTGGCGCCACCCATGTATATGAATACTGCTCCCAGCAAGCGCTGATACTGTGGGGCGCAGGCGCACTTGTAGATGTCTGGCCGCCTGCGCAGTGAGGCTGTGTGATTACCAGCTTTATTGCGCATGTGCGGGGAATAGAGCGTCATAGTGCATGCGCAGTGCAGCTGCAAACTACACAGCCTCACTGCGCATGCGCTATGATGTGCTATGTTCCCAGCGCATGCGCAGTGAAATTAGTAATCACACAGCCTCACTGCGCAGGGGGCCGGACATCTACAAGTGCGCCTGCCCGGAGCAGGATTCAAATACATGGGTGGCGCTAGCAGTGAGTGAATGCTGCACCCGCCCCTGACTGAATATGACAAGCACGCCCCTATGACTGAAAACACAGGTAGGATCTAAGTATATTAAACGTTATAAAATCATTATAGCTGCACCGATTTTCATGAAAACAGCTTGTTAGTGATGCACACTGCATCACTAACACCACTATGGGGACAGTGTACACAGCAACTAGGACGCGACAGGTTCCCTTTAAACTACCTCCAAAAAGTGGAGTTTACAAAAGTAGCAAAAAAAAAAAAAAAAAAAAGGTCCATTAGGAAGAGTCCTAAATCTGACACTGGACACTACAAAAGCCCATTCCTAGAATTCAAGTGATAACTTCCTTTCAATAATCTTGAAACTCTAAAACTACAGCCCACAACTCAATAAGAAATAAAGAGGTCAACTTGACTAGCTGCAATTAGCAGAAACATTTGCTATAGATCATCTCTGCGCAAAGCCCCGCACACACAGACTAATTTCGGCCGAACCTGTCAATAACAACGGGTTTAGACTACAGGTTACTGTGTACGGGATCCCCAAACAATTTAAAATGTTTGTCCGACAGCCATCTACTGTGTATGGCAGACTTATGGGCGAGTGCAGCTCCTTACACAGGTTTTCCACCTACTTGGATGCAAGTAGGTGGTGGGTGGGAGGGATGAAAAGCAGATCTAACGCAAAAACACCACTGATGCCCCGTTTTTTGTTTATAAGAGGCCCGCAAGTGTTCTTTGCAGCCTATAAGGAAGGGTATGTGCCCACAGTCAGAAGCAGCTGCGGGTTTGAAGCTGTGTGTTTATGCAGCATCAAACCCGCAGCAGCCAGATATTACAGTCTAGTGGATGAGTCTCTGGGCACCTGTGGAACACCCGCAGAAACTGACATGCGGTGCATCTTTCAGACCCGCAGCATGTCAATTTCTCTTGCGGGTCTGCTAGTAGACTTTCCCCATAGATTAGCATAAAAAAAAAAAATTGTGGCGGCTCATTTGCGTAATGAGGGCGGAAGCCACGCAGCTGATCTGTAGCGTCGGGGACGCAGCGGCTACGGATCGTTGGCACAGACCCTTAATGGCCTTGGGGGTCAAGTAACGCATTACTGGCAGAGCCACTCAGATGAGAGGAGCCATGATTTAGGTAATTCAGCATGTGACCTCTGAAGCCACAGACTGGCAAAGTCACAAACTGACCACTTGTAAATAAAGACCTGGAGCATTGCCCTGGATCACCAAGGGAGAGAAGAAGAAAGGGGTATAGTAGATTTTGATATTTTACCACATCTGCTGCAGTTTTTACAAAGGCTGGATATCCCCTTTAATACACAGCTACATCTTTAAGGCCATATTCACACGTTCAGTATTTGGTCAGCATTTTACATCAGTATTTGTAAGCCAAAACCTGGAGTGTGTGAAAAATGTGGGGACGTGTTTTTATACTTTTACGCCAATTGTTCCACTCCTGGTTTTGGCTTACAAATACTGAGGTAAAATACTGACCAAGTACTGAACATGTGAATGGCGGGACATTCCAGGGAACTAGTCTGATTGCTGTATGTGGAGTCATGAAGGAATCCCCCCCCCCCCCCCAATGTGGGGCAATTAGCATCAGTCTCATGGGGCTTTTGTCTTCCTCTAGATCAGGGGTGCACAACTACAGTCCTCAAGAGCCACCAACAGGTCATGTTTTCAGGATTTCCTTAGTATTGCCCAGGTGATGATTCCAACACCATGTGCAATGCTAAGGTAATCCAGAAAACATTCACTGTTGGTGGCTCTTGAGGACTGGAGTTCTGCATCCCTTCTCTCAATGAACATGTCAGATTATAATAGGTTGAACTTGAGATACTTATGTCTACCTGTAACCCTAAAAACTATGACCTCTGAACCATACACAGGCATACTGTGTCCCAGAAAGCAATGTTTCAGAGGAAAAACACCTTAGTACAAACATCTCCAGAGGAACAAATACATGACTATTTCTACTGCAGCCTTGGCACGGCTCCACAGAACACAAAGCCGTAATATTGGCCTGAAGCTCTAGATCAGTGGTCGGCAAACTTTTTTGCACCAGGGACCGGCTTTAAGCAAGACCAGTTTTCAATGGCCCGGTGGGGGTGGGGGCGGGGCTTTGGTCATATGTGGGTGGGGTTATGGAGGGGTGCATACTTATCATATAATTATGACATTTATAATGAGAATGTGATTCAACTTACCATAGGTTCAGAATGAGTGAGAGCACCAGGCTTGTTTCCCTGGATCAGTGGGAGCACTGGGCTTGTTTTCCTGCAACAAGACGGTCCCATCTAGGTCCCATCTGATGATGATGACCACTACTGCTGCTACTGGACACAGCCACTGCTGCTATGAATTTTCACTGTTATTTGCTTTTTTCACTTTAACCAGAAAATCCGCTGCTGGGCCGCACGACACCAGAACACAGCTACAGGAGTCATAAGGGTGGGACACCTGACGTCATATCTAGCTGCCCATTAGCATCCAGAGCCCCTCCCCCTCCAACTCGCAGCTAGCAGGAGGGGAAGGAGCGCTGGACACACATGACCTGCTTGTCCCTGCTCCTGCCTGAGCACATTCTGCGAGTAGGGCCGCATGGCTAATTATCTATTCACTGCCAGTCCCTCCTCCTCTTTTCTTATAGGCTACTGATCACATGCTGGCTTTCTCCCTGCTGATCCTCTACAACTGTCAGCGGCGCCGCGGACCGGCTGAAAAACCCCAACGGCCCGGTCCTGGTCCGCGGACCGGCGGTTGGGGACCTCTGCTCTAGATGACCCTCAAGAAACAGTTTTTAGTTTTTCTTCTCTCTCCTGAAGACTCTTTACTTATAGCAGGGAGTGTTAATTTTCAGCTGAAGGTCAGATAATTTTGTATTGATAAGTATCTCCTAAAACTAGACAAAGGATTTAATAGACTTGAAAAGTGCCTCGATCATAAGGTTGGTGCCAAGTGCAAGGTGCTCATAAAATCTGAAATATCATGAGATCAGGGTTGGCCCAGAAGGATAAAGGGGGAAATGTTGGAGCTGTTCAGTGTTGTTATAATTCTAACCAATGGAACATACGTGAAGCCAAGTGCCCATAGGCCCCCGCAGTGCTGCAGCATGGCGCCTTCTAGGGGCATCACATCCCCCTGCAATAGCTCTATAATACAGCACATAATAGAAAATGGGGCATTATTTATCACATTTATTTATGGGAATAAACCTTTGTGCCTCCATATAAAATCACCCATACATATAAATGTTGTAATACCGCTGTGTGCATGACAGTGGCAAATAAGCATACCTGGGGATGATGCACAGCTACAGACACTGCCATGTGTGTTTTTGTAGATGGTACCTGGCTGCCTGTTACCACTGGGCCTTGAGAATTGCTATCTTGTACTGGGACATCAAAGGGAATCTGTCAGCAGTTTTTTGCTATTTAATAATAGAACAGCATAATATAGGGATGTAGAGCTTGATTCCAAGGACGTATCACTTATTAGGCTGTGTTGTAGTGTCAATACAATCAGTGTTTTAGCAGCAGGAGATTATCACTGCCTGACTAGTTGGACTGGTTTGCAGATGAGACCTAATCTGTGTAACCCCTCACCCACCACCGATTGGCAGCTTGCAGGCAGTGCAGAGTGTACACAGGAAGCTGCCAATCAATGATGTTATACACAGCTCAGCTACATCTACAGCAGAGAAAACTGCACCAAGCAGCCCAGTAAGTGACACATCACTGTGTTCAGGATCTCTATCCCTACATCACGCTGCTATCGGATTATATAACAAAAACCTGCTGACAGATTCACTTTAATTGATTGTATATGTGTGGCAATAGATAAAGTATTACAAGAATACAAGGAGATTACAGCACCGCGATCTTCAAGCGTAAATCCAAATAATGTTTAAGAGTATTAGGTAGGTAGAGCCAGCTGGATGCCAGGATCTGCACGCCAATTGGCCTACAGAATTATTTTACTACAATCAACCAAAGTGGCAAAAGCTTGTGAAAATGTAGCGCTTAGCACCTTCCCAGGACGAGTGACCCTCAAAGCATTTTTTTTGTGATGATTTTTTTCCCCCCATACAGGCTTAGGGTGATGTATGATGTAGCACAAGACAAAATCTGCAATAATACAATTTTCAGCAAATCATCAACATGTGAATTTACTTCCAACTTCTATGAAGCTCATGTGATTAGTATCACCACTTGGTTTTGGAGGGTATATTTTAAAGAAGCACTCCTCCTCCCATCAAAATGCTATCTTCTTAATATATTGAAGTCATCATATTATATAGCACTGTGTACTTACAATTGCTCATTTTGCCTTTCTACCCAGCTAATTCTTCCTTTTCCATTAGGTCTATGACATCACGTGATTAAAAACTGACTAGCTGAATTCTTCCAAGCTCTATGTAGAAACAGGAGGTCAATTTTCTCTGCACAAGTCAAGAGTCACTGCAAAAGTCCCTGGAAGGGGGGAGGAGGGAGCAGCTGGGACAGGGGGTGAAGAGGAGAATGATAAATGCAGGGACAAGAGACTTCTTGTTTCTACACAGAGTAGAGAAAAGAGAAGAATAAGCTGGGTAGAAAGGCAAAGTGAGCAATTGTAAATACATAGCGCTATATAATACAGGGCTGTGGAGTCAGAGTCGGAGACGGTAGAAAATGGACCGACTCCTAAAATATATAATAAATTGGGTACAGTAGTTCAATGCAGTTTGTGGGGAATATTTTTTCATAAGAATTTGGGAAAGTTATGAGATGTCCTATTCCTGATCTAAGGGTCTAGACTTTTAGCTGAGATGAATCTGTGCTACAGTAAATTTATCACTTAAACATGAGCCGAGTATGAGGGAGTCGGAGTTATGGAAGTTGAGGAGTTGGAGGTCTGGCTTACTGACTCCACAGCCCTGATATAATATGATGATTGCAATATATTAAGAGGATACAATTTTGATGGGAGGAGTGCTTCTTTAAACACATTTTATGAAAAGTGGAACGTCCTAAATATATCCAAATCTTTAGGGCCAGATACATAATTTGTCACTTTTTTTGTAATGTGTTTTTCGTTATCTATTTTTGCACCAAATTTCTGCAAAAAAAGTAGCTGCACAGAAAAATAGGTGCACAGCCAAGCATGAGAACTGGTAAAAAACAGCTTTATTGAAGAACAGAAGTTTGATTTTATTTTGCTTAGCCCTTATGTTCTTCAATAAAGCCATTTTTACCAGTTCTGATGCACCTCTTTTTCTGTGGAGCTTCTTTTCTACTTGACTATTCCTTTTTGCACAGTCAGTTGTAGCACACCTAGTCTTTACTCATTACATACCGGTATTTTTTTTCTGATGCCCACTATTTTCTTCAAATTCTTCAAAAAGGCGCACTTGGTTCATGAACATGGTGTATAATCAAAAATTCTATCTTTTTTTTTGCTTTTTTTTTTTTAAAGAAAAAGTTGCATGTTCTGCCAAAAAGTTGCATAATTTGTCCAAGGAAGGAGGGAGGGATAAAAATAAATAAGATCCAGGCATACATAAAAATCACTTGAGTGGGGGGGAAAGTCTGCAATACATTTGAACAAAAACATTGCGACTTTTCGAAAAGTCACAATTCATAAATCGTCCGTAAGCACCTGAACAACAAAAACCACGTCCACATTGGTGAACATTAACTACTTCTGGACCGGACAGACTATAAACGTCCAGGCGGTCCACACTTTACTCTGCAATAAAGTTTTAGAACATCAGTGCAGAGAAAGCAGCTTGCAGGAGATCATGCAGCTGTGGGGGTGGGGAGCCGGCTGTCAGACTCCCCAGAGAAGGGCTGTGGAGTCGGAGTCGTGGAGTCTGAGCCCATTTTGGTGGAGTCGATATAAAATGGACTGACTCCTAAAATATATAATAAATTGGTACAGTAGTTCAATGCAGTTTGTGTGGATTCTTTTTTCATAAGAATTTGGGAAAGTTATGAGATGTCCTATAAATGTTTGTCCTATTCCTGATCTAAGGGTCTAGACTTTTAGCTGACATTAATCTGTCCTACAGTAAATTTATCACTTAAACATGAGCCGTGTATGAGGGAGTCGGAGTCATGGAAATTGAGGAGTCGGAGGTTTGGCTTACCGACTCCACCGCCCTGCCCCAGAGGAGGCAGACAGGATTTGATACATATGTTTGCTTTCCTGAGCCCGGTGAACACATCACTGAACCAGCACTGTGTGTACAGCTAAGCAAACACTGACCCTGCTTCCTCCTCCGTACCAAGTGATCGAGGGCTGTGGGGAAGGAGCATTAGTCGTTGGGTCCTAGGAGACCCAGTTAGCTCTGCTATCCTGGCAGGAGGCTGAATTTCCACTGTAAGTGGGACTAATATTCCAAGGAAAATAAAGTATTATGTTAAAATGCCCCCCACCCCCTCCCAAAGTTATTTTAATACCTCATGGGAGAGGGGGCAGTGGATACAAAATAAATGAAACAAAAAATAGGAAAAAAAAAAGACACTGACAGTTTGCATTGATGTTTATAGCCCTGCCCATGGAAGAAAAAAAACAAGACATAGTGGTCCTTTGTGTTCAGAAAAAAAAAAAAAAAAACAGACACGTATTACCAAATTTTCCCCTGATATAAGCCCAAAAAAAAAATGAATTTGAAAATGAAACCCCCATGTATTGCAAGGAAAAAAAAAAAAGTCACAAATTAAAAGAAGACTTTGTTGCAAATCAAGAACAGGCTAAAAACACCAAAAAGACTAAACAAAAAAGGTACAAGGGCAATAATGAATCGGGTCCTCAGTTTTTAACACATTAAATTAATTTTAGATTTTTGTTCTAGTGAATTCAGAGCAGTAATGGAGCTCTGCGTTCAGTTTGGAGATTCTACAACACAAGGCCTCGTTCTGACATTATCCATGTGCATACTATAAGGCTGTGTGCCAACGATGCATTTTTTTAAGCATTTCCGCAGCGGCAAAAATGCTGCAGAAATGCTTAAAAAAACGCATGGTAGAAGGCCTGCCATGTTCCCCAATGATAATCCGCATGTGCTGTGAACATGCTGCTGAAATTTCCGCTGCGGATTATCATTGCGGAAAAAAACGCAGCACTACCAATTATTTTGCGGAAGTGCTGCGTTTTCGCCGCCATTGACTTGCATTGAAACGCATGGATTCCGCATCACTGTATATGTAGATGCGCATTCCATGCGTTCCAATGTGCGGATGGTACCCGGGTGTGGAGAACAGGAGACTCTCCTCCAGACTCTGGTACCATAGAACCTGTGAAAAAAAGAATAAAATAAAAAATAAATGTTATACTTACCTTCTGATGGCCCCCAGTCTCCTTGCCTTCACTTGCCGGCAGATCGCGATGGACTGAAGGACCTGCGCTGACGTCAGTCATGTGACGGCAGGTTCTTCAGTGCAGTGTACCACGATCTGCCGGCAAGGGAGAACGGAGCGAAGCAAGACTCCGGGGGCCATCGGAAGGCAAGTATAGATTTATTTTTTACCATTCTTTAAAGTCACAGTATATAAATCCATGCCGTTTATATATAGTGTGACCAAGTGGTCAAGCACTTTCCAAGTGATGCTAAAATCGCTTGTCAACCCGCATGCGGAAATGCAAGTGAAGAATGCTTTACATCCGCATGTCCCTGGCAGGAAAAACGCATGTACAATCCGCATGTGTTTTTTCTGCCAGGGAGATGCAGAAATGCTCAGGAAAAATCCGGAGCATTTCTGCATCGTGGGCACATAGTCTAACAGTATTTCACAGAATCTGGTCACCATTATACTCTATTTCTTGGCTGGGCGCCTGTTGAAAACCAAAAAGATATAACTACTTTTGTCTGCAATCAGAACTCTACTGTGGGCCATACAGGTATGTATAGATTTACTTTTCTATACCCTGTCTGGCCATAGTAGCGGTCTGATAACTCCAAAGTGGTGACAGATTCCCTTTAAAGCGAACCTGTCAGCAGGATTTTGACAAGTCCCTCCCGGAGCACGGGCATATCATTCCCTCCAAACACTGATTACACAAGAACCACAAGACAGATTTCTTCACCTCAGGTATCATATTAATCAGTGCAGCAGCCCCAACATGACAGTGCCTGTAGTTCACTTAGCAAAATCCTGATGACAGGTTCGCTTTAAACTGTAAATGCGACTTACATTGTTAGGGCACAGTCAGACGGCCATATAAATCGGACAGAGATGGGATTGCAATGCTTATACTGGTCGGTGGGTCTCCTGACCGTGACAGCTTCATATATTTCTATGCAACTGTCACACTCAGGTTGGGAGACCCGCCGGCCAGTCCGAGCACTGCAGTCTGATTTATACGGTTGTGAGTGAGTGAAGAGGAGAGGAGCGGCACTACCCTGGGAAGGCAGAGATCAGAGTATCTTACCGCACTTACTAGGGTAGGGGGAACACGTACAGCATTTGTTGCACACACTCCTCTTGGCCGGAAAAAAAGCAGCATAAAACGTGCGTTTTTTCCTATTCATTTGAACTGGTGGAAAGATTCTGCAAAAATGCTGCAAGAATTCACCTGCTACAAATCTGCAAGGAAAATATAAGCTGTGTGTGCACGAGACTTAAGGGATCTCATTCACTTTGCTGGGACAGTAAAACACTTTCTCAGGAAACAATGCAGTGTGTGAACAAACCCATACACAGATTTAGGCAATAAAAAAAATATACGCTGCGGATTTAACGCTTTACAGTGCACAGATGAAACCTGCACAGTTTGGGGCAGATTTTTCATGGTGTACCCGTCAGTGGCAAAGACTGGACCCCAGAGATTTTTATGCCATGGATAGAATGCAACATTATATTATATATATAAAAATAAACCTCACATGAAAAACCCCACAGAGCAGATCTGCCGCTGTATAGCAGGGAATTCTTCACAGGGGTTGTAGAACTACAAGTAGCAGCAGCCCCTACATAACACCCTGCAGGCTGTATCCTCAGGGCAGTGAGCAGATAGCACTATAGTGACCGGTGCTCGCTTCTACCCTTCAGTAACGGCTCTGGCAAAACATAGAGCGCAGTGACCCGGCCACAAGAATGCCGCAGCCGAAGAAACCCTCCGCTGTGAACCCGCGAGAACTCCCGGTCCTGAGTGCAGCCACAGTGGCCCCCAGGCTCCTACCTCTCCCAGCACAGCGCCGCTCAGGGACCGACAGCTCCGCAGCACCGGAAACGGAGACTCGGCATCCCGGCAAAACAACTCTCCTGCGTAAGTCCCGCCCCCTGTGCAGACTAAACGCCAATAGGTGAATGGTGAGCGCGCAGCAGCCAATCAGATCGCAGCTATCAGCAGCACCCAATGAGGGGACGGGTGAGAGGAGAATCGTGATTGGCTGGTACGGTGGTGATCGTAAAGAGAGGAGAGCGGGAACCGGCGCTGCTGTGCTGCAGCTCAGGGGGAAACTTATAGACGATGAGATTGGAAGTTCTGGCGGCGGATGGGTGACTCCTGCATGGAGGGACCAGAGCGGCTCCATCAGGACCTTGTTTTTCTTCTGCAGCGTGGGAATCACGTGTTAGAGTTTTTAACCCTTCTTCAGCCAGGCCTTCTTGTCACTTAACCCTTTCAGTAGAGCATTTGTTTTTACTGTGGCTCCAGGGTCATGGCCGTTTAATTCCTGACCATTTTGATCTACAGATAAAAACTTTTTTTTGGGTGGGAAGAATGAAAAGATAAACCTGAACAGGGAGCCATATTGTCTCCTGTTCACCATCAGGTTCTGTGTTTTGCTACTTTTGTACTAAAACTATATTTTTAGGAAAAAAACAAAACCATTTTCTGTTGTCACCACGTATCGTTCTGTCATTCTCCTCGGTGACATTTTGGGATAGATGGGATTTGTTTTTATCACTTTTTTTATTCTATTTTTTTTAGAAGCTGATCAACAAATAATTGTTTTATTTTTTTAAAGCGGTATTTACCATATGGGATAGTTAGTGGGATATTTTTTTTATAACTGGGGACTATAGGGACACAGTGATACCAAATGTGTTTTTTTTTTTTTTTCAGTTTTTACATAATAAAGAGATTTCTAAGGTGAAAAAAGTTTTTTTTTTTTTTTTTTTTTTTATATGGTTTTTCGACCATCTTGCTTTACTTTTTATTTTAGTCCTAGTGGTGGTCTTGAAGATCAATAAGATCGGTCATAAAATCCTTTTATATTGCAGTGTGTTATGCCATCATTAGGGCTCGTGCAGATGATTGGCCGAGTGCTATCCGTCATTTTGATTTCACTATGTTATTCTATGGGGCTGTGCGCATGTCCTGATTTTTAATTTTTTCCTCTTCGGAGTGGTCCGAGGAACACCTCCAGGGTTTTCCTGAAGCGTCTTCTGCTTCAGAAACAATGCTGGTATGCCGGCGTCTTAAAGATACACATACCCATAGGCCGGTTTCAGACAGGTTTTTTTTTTTTTCTCATATGTAAAAAGCAATCCACGTCTTCTGTCTCAGTGGGCTTGACCCATTCATGGTCTGTGTCAGTTTTTACAATCCCTATTGCATCTGTTTTTCTACTATGAAAAAATATCTTAGCTTCTTGTACCCGTCGAACAGTAAAATACAGACCACACATGGATTACATCTGTCTGCTATCTTTTTTTTTTTCCCATGGGGCCATTTTTTTATTCACTTACATTGGTAAGTTTGATCTGCAACAAATGTCTTCTTTTAGTTTTTTGTAGACAATCGGTCTGCAAAAAAAAAGGACGTGAAAATGCACATTGTAATGCGTCCGTGATCTATCTGCGAGAAAAATGTATCACACACATACCAAGAAATATCTGATGCGTGAAACCTTAAACTGATCAGTCCTATGGAGGGATTAATGGACTGACAGAGGAAGCCTCTCTTCTCTGCCTAACCATTTAGATGCTACTATTGCTTTCTACTGTGACATCTTATGGGTTAAACTGAAGGGATTGTTCTCACTGCTGTTTCAGCAGGTGCCTGACTATGTTTATCAACTGGGCACCTGCCGCTGATCTCATGGGTACAGAGGTAGCACATGTCGATCAGGAGGATGTATAGAGTCATGAAGCCTTTATTAAAGGGGTTTTATGGGCTCAACATAAAATTTTGTAGTACTTCAGTCACACTGTAGGTTGCAATTCATCTGACACACCGTCGGCATTCATCTGACACACCGTCGGCATTCATCTGACACACCGTCGGCATTCTTCTGCCTGCTTGAGTGGTCGTGATGTGACCATATGAGATTTGCACACTTGAGTCATGCCAACTGGATTCTTATCCACTTCTCTCAATAGAGTATGGGTCCCTGTATAAAGCACATTTGAATCATCTGGGCCAAGAGAGACCGTCCTCCAAAACGAAATGCTGAAGTTTCACATTCACTTCCATTATGCTCGCTACTCGATTCGAGGCTGTCCAAGCGTCCGACATGCTTGATTCGAGTACTCGAGCATTTCACTGCTTGATCATCACTAATAAGGGGTTAATGACAATGTTTTCTGTTTTTTACCTCTGCATTCAAAGAGCTATAACTTTTTTACTTTTCAATCACTTTTGTGTCAATGGACCTTTAAGTTGAGGCTCGGTTTTTGGGGGTATTTTTTAGTGTACAGTTTGCAGGCAAACATGTAAATTTCATGTCCAAATTTAATTAAAGATACTTAAATGTCACAAGACAATAGAAGTCCACAGAAACCTGGGACACCCTTCTATGAGCAAGAAGAGAAATCTGCAAATAATATAGTACATTTCCCAAATGGAAGTGCTCTAGGGGAAAGGTATCTTTCTGCAAAATCAGCTGTTTCTCGGGGTTGCCAGGAATAGGACCCTGGGTTATAAAAGTTGTATGTAAGTCAACCCAACCTTATGTATCATGCACAATACTGTATTGTAGGATTTGGAGCACAAGGAATATACAAAGTATGAGAAATATTATTTTTGTGTACAATATATGGAAGAGGAGTGTTTTTATTAGGCCACAGCCCCAGTATCAGTGTTTGGGCAGTAGTTTTTCTCAGGAGTGGGAGCCAAAACCAGGTGAGGAGCAATCAGAGAAAAGGTATAATAGAAACAAGTCACCAATTCTGCAGTTATCACCCACTCCTTGTTTTGGCTCTCATTCCTAAGAAAAAAATACTGACCAGATACTGATAGTGGGACTGTGGCCTCAATGTGTTTTTCTGTTGGGATTTTTTACATTTCCTTAAAGAATGATGATATGTGTTCTTCCAGCAGTCCTCTATGCAGATTGTATGGCTGTTGTCCCGTAGATCAATATTACCAGTGATCTGCACACAAAGGAATGCTGGGAGGACACATCATATGCTCTAAGCATCTCCCACCCCATCATCACTATGTCAGGGGTTTCAGTGCCAACAGCCCATTGATTGATCTGTTAATAATCATTCACCATTTTCTCTACTTTTTCTTCATTCCTCATCAGAGGTTTTATCACTTCAACTAATAAACCATTATGTCACTTTCACCACTCGTACCAAAAAAGGTCATGTCGGAAGAGGATCCAAGCTCAGAAGATTGTTTGGCTTCAATATCTGAATAGATGCTATAAGAAGGGAATTACCTACTCTGTTGATAATTCTATAAGATAAAATGTGCTATTTTCATCTGACAACATGGGAGAGTTACTTCGCACTGTGATGGATGTGGAAAGAGGCGACATGTTTTGTTCAAGATGTTCGGCGGTCTAAGGTCCAGAAGGAAACTAGAATTTCACATACAGGAGAATATTCAATCTTCAGATAGGTATATCTAGAAAAACCTTTGGTCATCCTGAGTGCGTTGTACAACACATTTCCATTTGATCAAGATGTAGTTAAATGTTGGTCTGAGATTCTAAAATCGACATCCATGTAGCTAAGGTTGAAAAAAAACAATTTTACCCTACGAAGACTCCTCACAACTGACAGAACCTATGGAATGAAAAATGGAAATCTTGGGAAACATCTACATTATTAAAAACAAATGTTGAATTTACTTCTTTTTTAAGGTAAATTTTTTTTTTTTTGCTGGTTAAACCAACCAAAGGAGAATCTAAGGTTAGTCACTATTAGAAAACAAAAATTGCCATCTTTGCCTTTTCTCTAAAAAGCCACGAGTTTCGTAACATGCCGCAGCAGGATCTGTTAGAATAGAAGCTAGATCTTCTGTGTTAACCAACACAACAAGATGAGCTTCGTGGTTGTTTCCAAATCTAAACTCTGTTCTTTTCTCTTTCAAGGAGAGTATGTTTTCGGTCCAGTCTTAGACAAACTACTTGAAAAGGAAATCCCTGCCTGACAAAAAACCTTTTAGAAGAAAATATCCTTTTATTCCCCACAGAACCAAGCTCTTTAATACAGAAGAAAATGGAAATGGGATGCTGGAGTTATTCTAAAGGAGAAAAGGGTAGAGGCATACTGCTCAATCAGAACTAACCTAACATACAATGACCCCAGAAGAATTGAAGGTTGAATCTTAGAATTACATATACAGCAGAAAAACATTTCATCCAAACCTTGGATTCTGGAATCCATCAGGGAAGGATCCAAAATATTCTTTCTATCATTCAAAGAGTCTAAAAGTAACATCATTACCGTCCTCAAAATTACAAGTTGTACTAACATCTGATCTTCAAGATCTCCAATTCATGGGTGTGGTTTCTTTGGTTCCAGAAATAGAACAATGCTTGGGATATTACTTTGATATATGTCTAGTAAAAAAAAACTTATGGAGCATACAGGATAACTATCAGGCCGAAACCATTAAACTCATATATTGCAAGCAATTCAAGAAATCCACCATTCTTCCAATATGGAAAGGCTTTCTCATGCCTCTCGTCAAACTGTAAGACGTCTATTACCACATTTCTATCCATCCAACTCACCCAAAATTCTAAAATTTGCCATTTCTGAAAGTCTTTAAATTCTTATTTTTCAGTTCATTGTTTACCGTTCAGGATCTCTTCAGGAGCTCCACTTGTTTTCACTGATGTTATGGGAGAAGTGGCATTTATCAGGGAACAGAACATCTGCACCATGCCATACCTAGACAATCTGATTATGGCCCTATTTTTTCCACTCTTAGGCTAAGTGCCCACAATGCAGAAATGCTGTGGAGCGTTTCTGCATCTCCATGGCAGAAAAAACGCATGCGGATTTTACATGCGTTTTTTCTGCCAGATAGAAGCGTTTGTGAAGAGTTTTTAGATGTGATTTCGCATGCGGATTGTCAAGCGCTTTTCCAAGCGATTTTAGCATCACTTGGAAAAGAGCTTGACAACTTGGTTACACTATATAAATCCATGCAACCGGCATAGATTTATATTGTTTGACCTAGTAAATGTAGCATCAATGGTAAAAAGAAAGAATAAAAATGTTGAAAAATAAAAAAAAACATTATACTCACCTTCCAATGGCCCCTGGTCTCCACTACCGTGCGTCCGGTGTCTTCGACGGCTCACAGTGCTCTAAAAAGGACCTTCCATGATGTCATTTAGTCATGTGACTGGTCACGCGACCGCTGATGTCGGCGGTCGCGTGACCTGTCACATGACTAAATGACGTCATGGAAAGTCCTTTTACACCACCGCGAGCAGCCGAAGAGCCTGCAGCGCCGCCGGGAGCAGACAGGGGGCCATCAGAAGGTAAGTATATGTTTTTTTTTTTTATTTTAATTCTTTTTTAACTACAGGTACTATGGTACCCGGGTCTGGAGGAGTCTCCTCTTCTGCAGACCCGGGTACCATCCGTGCATTGAATCGCATAATATCCGCATGTGTACATGTAGTCATGCGGATGTTATGCGGTCCAATGGAAGTCAATGGCGGCGATTTCACCGCGATTCAGCAAAATTATTGGTTGTGCTGCGGATTTTTCCGCAATGGTAATCCACAGCGGAAGTTTCCGCAGCATGTGCACAGCACATGCAGATTATCATTGGGAAACATGAGAGACATCTTAACAAGCGTTTTTAATGCGTTTTCGCGGCAGAAATGGTGCCGCGGAAACGCATTAAATCCGCATCGTGGGCACGCAGCCTTAGAACACGTAGAAAAAACAAGCTAGATCCTGACTTCTTTGAATTGGTTAATCAACTCTCATAAATCCAGCCTGACTCCTTCCACTCAGAAGACCTTCTTTGGAATTTCCTGGATTATCAAAATCAAACGCCTTTCTATCTGAAGTAAAACAGCCCCAGATATTTTCAAAAATATCTTACTTCAGAAAAGAGTATCCTTAAAGAAAACCTGACGGGTCCCTATGCCCTCAAAATCACCAGCATGTGAATATTCCTTTATAAATAACCTGCCTATCAAGCCCTTTATACTGTTTGACACATTAACAGATCTGTAAAAAAATAAGAGTCCTTTTTTAATATGCAAATCGCTTTTTGACTAGTCGATGGGGCATTTGTTTCCCCAGATTAGTGGTCTCACTCAGCATGTTATCACGCCCTTGTTGGACGTCTTTACTGGCTGTCTGCAAATCTGCTCCACAACATGGCCTCTCATCTGAGAGATACAGGGAGGACTTTTTTTCAGCAGTCTATAACCTATATGCCCATATTAATTGTTTAGATAGGTCAAATGTGGGTGGGCTTACAAAATTTTGATGAGAATTGTAAAGTAAGTACCTCTCATTTTTATCTGTTTATTGAATTGTGTGTTGAATTCTTGTATTCACTAATTGCATAGAAATGTTGCATAGTGTGTATACAGTATATATATTTGTGTCTTTTCAAGAAGGTAACATTCCTGTCTTACAGATTGAACTCTTTGGCCAGACCACTTATTTGTTTAGTGCTGTAATGCTCTAAAGAGATATGGTAGACTATTTCATAACTACTGTGCATTTGTTGCAATGATAAAAAATGTAGGTGTGGAGGAAATGTAGAGAACAGATTGATAGTCCAAAATAATATCAGTAGAACTAAATCTTCACACGTTTAGAGCCAGAAATAGTGTCTGATCATGGCATCTTCCCAAGAAGACCTTCTGTTATTTTCATTCAGTCGCTGCTTCCTGATAACACCCACATAAAGTTTTGTTTGAATTTTTAAGAAAATGGATGTTGTTAATACAAATTTACAATACTATGCAACATTCCAAGACCACCCTTATATCTAATTTCCAGATGTAAAAGTTAATCTTTTAATAACTGATTTATCAGAAAAATAGGCAAAACCCTTAAGATTAATTACACAGATCAGCCATTACAGTGCATTCGCCAGACTACTATTGTGTAGGTCCTGCCAATGCCACCAAAACAGCTATGACCTGTCATGGCATGGGCACTATATCTGGCAAAAAGACATTATTAGATTCTTTTACCCCTTCCTCACATTCAACGTACACTGAGTAAAATAAGTATTTGATACACTGCCGATTTTGCAAGTTTTCCCACCTACAAAGAATGGAGAGGTCTGTAATTTTTATCATAGGTACACTTCAACTGTGAGAGACAGAATGTAAAAAAAAATCCAGAAAATTACATTGGATGATTCTTACATAATTTAATTGAATTTAATTGCATGAAATAAGTATTTGATCACCTACCAACCAGCAAGAATTCTGGCTCTCACAAACCTGTTAGTTTTTCTTTAACCCCTTTCTGGCCTGGGGCGTATTAGTGTGCCCCAGGCCACCCCCCCCGATTCAGTGAGGGCTCCGGCGCTGAGCCCGCACTGAACCGGGCACATGTCAGCTGATTATTACAGCTGACATGTGCCTGCAACAGCCATGGGTGGAATCGCGATCCACTTGCGGCTGTTAACCAGTTAAATGCCGCTGTCAATCTCTGACAGCGGCATTTAACAGCGCCGCGCCGGAAGAGCGTCACTTACCCCGCCCATCAGTGACCCCGTCACGTGATCGCGGGTCATCGATGGGTGTGCATGACAACCCTGGGTCTACAGTTGACCGCTGTGGTTGTCATGTCTCGATTGCTATGAGCGCCATCCAGTGGTCGGCGCTCATAGCAAGTGAGCATTTCTACTACATAGAGGCGATCTGCTCATCGCCTCTATGTAGCAGAGGCAATCGGACAACTGCTGCTTATAGTCTTCTATGGAGCCTATTGAAGCATGCAAAAAGTGTAAAATATTGTTTTTAAAAATCTTAAAAAAAATATAAAAGTTTAAATCACCTCCCTTTTGCCCCATTCAAAATAAAATAATAAAAAATAAACCCCAAATACACATATTTGGTATCGCCACGTTCAGAATAGCCAAATCTATCAATATAAAAAAATTAATCCAATCGGTAAACGGCGTAACGAGAAACAACATTGCAATAAAATGCAATAATGGGCGATCAAAACATCGGATCTACCCCAAAATTGTATCAATAAAAACTTCAGCCTGGCGCGCTAAAAATAAGCCCTCACCTGGCCCCAGATCCCGAAAAATGGAGACGCTACGGGTCTCGGAAAATGGTGCCATTTTTTTTTTTTTTTTTTAGCAAACTTTGGATTTTTTTTCACCACTTAAATAAAAAAGAACCTATACATGTTTGGTGTCTACGAACTCATAATGACCTGGAGAATAATGATGGCAGGTCAGTTTTATCATCCAGTGAACGTGGAAAGAAAAAAAACAACTGTGGAATTGTATTTTTTTTGCAATTTCACCGCACTTGGAATTTTTTTCCCATTTTCCAGTACACGATATAGTTAAACTAGTAATGGCATTTAAAAGTACAACTCGTCCCGCAAAAAATAAGCCCTCACACGGCCAAAAAATAAAAACGCTACGGCTCTGGGAACAAGGGGAGCAAGAAACGGAAATGCAAAAACGGAAAATCACAAGGTCGTAAAGGAGTTAAATAAATAATTAGCATTTTATTGCATGAAAAAAGTATTTGATACAATAGAAAACCAGAACTTAATATTTGGTACAGAAACCTTTGTTTGCAATTACAGAGGTCAGATGTTTCCTGTAGTTTTGACCAATTTCGCACAAACTGCAGCAGGGATTTTGGCCCACTCCTCCATACAGATCTTCTCCAGATCTTTCAGGTATCGGGGCTGTCACTGGGCAATATTGAGTTTCCGCTCCCACCAAAGATTTTCTATTGGGTTCAGGTCTGGAGACTGGCTAGGCCACTCCTTTCGGAGGCACTCCTTAGTTGCCCTGGCTGTGTGTTTTGGGTCATTGTCATGGTGTAAGACCCAGCCACAACCCATCTTCAATGCTCTTACTGAGTGAAGAAAGTTGTTGGCCAAAATCTCATGATACATGACCCCATCCATCCTCCTTTCAATACGATGCAGTCGTCCTGTCCCTTTGCAGAAAAAAAACACCAAAGTATGATGCTTCCCCCACCATGATTCACAGTTGGGTCAGAGTTCTTGGGGTTGTACTCATCCTTCTTCCTACAAACACGGAGAGTGGAGTTGATACCAAAAAAGTTCTATTTTGGTCTCATTTGACCACATGACCTTCTTCCTTGCCTCCTCTGGATCATCCAGATGATCATTGATGAACTTCAAACAGGCCTGGACATATGCTGGCGTGAGCAGGGGGACGCTGCGTGCCCTGCAGGATTTTAATCCATGACGGTGTAGTGTGTTACTAATGGTAACGTTTGAGACTGTGATCCTGGCTCTCTTCAGGTCATTGACCAGGTCCTCCTGTGTAGTTCTGAGCTGATTCCTGACCTTTATCAGAATCATCCTTACCCCATGAGGCGAGACCCCACATGGAGCCCCAGGCCGAGAAAGATTAACAGTCATCTTGTGTTTCTTCCATTTTGCAATAATTGTGCCAACAGTTTTTGCCTTCTCACCAACCTGCTTGCTTATTGTCCTGTAGTTCATCCCAGCCTTGTGCAGGTCTACAATTTTGTCCATGGTGTCCTTATACTGCTCTTTGGTCTTGGCCATGGTGGAGAGGTTGGAGTGTGATTGATTGAGTGTGTGGACAGGTGTCTTTTATGCAGGTAACAAATTCAAACAGGTGCAATTAATATAGGTAATTAGTGCAGAGTAGGAGGGCTTCTTAAAGAAAAACTAACAGGTCTGTGAGAGCCAGAATTCTTGCTGGTTGGTAGGTGATCAAATGCTTATTTCATGCAATTTAATTATTTAAAAATCATACAATGTGATTTTCTGTTTTTTATTTTTAGATTCTGTCTCTCACAGTTGAAGTGTACCTACAATAAAAATTACAGACCTCTCCATTCTTTGTAGGTGGGAAAACTTGCAAAATCGGCAGTGTATCAAATACTTATTTTCCCCACTATACATGTTCAATAAATGCTGGGTGTGAGTGTAATTATGGTTTTAGGAGCTGAATCTGCTCCATACACGACGGGTGGCGGCTGTGTCTTACAGCCAGCATTTGCTTCGACCAGCAGTGATTGGAACTAACTAGTCCTGTAGGTCGAAAACACGGGAACCATGTTAATTTTATAAAATTAAGTTTACTCCTTTTAAAGGCACAAGGTCTCTTCCTCGGTGAAAAACACGAGTGTACAATAAAACAGTATGACACATGTGTAAAAACCTATTAACCACTTCGCGCCAGAGCCTGTTTTTGCCTTTGTGAACTGGCCAATTTTTTCAATTCTGACCACTGTCACTTTATGAAGTAATTACTCTGGAACGCTTCAACGGATTCCCCTGATTCTGAGACTGTTTTTTCGTGACATATTGTACTTCATGATAGTGGTAAAATTTCTTAGATATCACTTGTGTTTATTTGTGAAAAAAATTGGAAATTTGGCGAAAATTTAGCAATTTTCAAACTTTGAATTTTCATGCCCTTAAATCAGAGAGATATGTCACACAAAATAGTTAATAAATAAACATTTCCCACATGTCAACTTTACATCAGCACAGTTTTGGAACCAAAATTTTTTTTGTTAGGAAGCTATAAGGGTTAAAAGTTGACCAGCGATTTCTCATTTTTCCAACAAAATTTACAAAAACATTTTTTTAGGGACAACATCTTATTTGAAGTGACTTTGAGGGGCCTTTATGACAGAAAATACCAAAAAGTGAAACCATTCTAAAAACTGGACCCCTCAAGGTGCTCAAAACCACATTCAAGAAGTTTATTAACCCTTCAGGTGTTTCACGGGAGTTTTTGGAATTTGGAAGAAAACAATGAACATTTAACTTGTTTTCACAAAAATGTTACTTTAGACCCAATTTTTTTATTTTCACAAGGGTAACAGGAAAAAATGGACTACACAATTTGCAGTGCAATTTCTCATGAGCGCGCTGATACCCCATATGTGAGGGAAAACCACTGTCTGGGCGCACTGCAGGGTTCGGAAGGGAAGGAGCGCCAATAGACTTTTTGAATGTAAAATTTGTTTTAATAATTAGCGGACGCCATGTTGCGTTTGGAGAGCTCCTGATGTGCCTAAACAGTGGAAACCCCCCACAAGTGACACCATTTTGGAAACTAGACCCCTTAGGGAACTTATCTAGAGGTGTGGTGAGCACCTTGAACCCCCAGGTGCTACACAGAAGTATATAATATTGAGCTGTAAAAATAAAATTTTCACATTTTTCCCACCAAAATGTTTTGCATCCCTTAATTTTGCATTATCATAAGGGTAATAGGAGAAATTGCACCATGAAATTTGTTGTGCAATTTCTACTGAACACGCTGATACCCCATATGTGGAGGAAAACCACTGTTTGGGTGCACGACAGGGTTTGGAAGGGAAGGAACGCCATTTGACTTTTTGAATGTAAAATTTGCTTGAATAATTAGCGGACGCCATGTTGCATTTTCAGGAGTCCCTGATGTGCCTAAACAGTAGAAACCCCCCACAAGTGACACCATTTTGGAAACTAGACCCCTTAGGGAACTTATCTAGATGTGTGGTGAGCACCTTGCACCCCCAGGTGCTTCACCGAAGTTTATAATATTGAGCCGTAAAAATAACATTTTCACATTTTTCCAACAAAAAATGTTTTTCATCCCCTAATTTTGCATTATCATGAGGATAACAGGAGAAATTGTACCATCAAATTTGTTGTGCAATTTCTCCTGAGTACGCCGATACCCCATATGTGGGGGAAAGCCACTGCTTTGGTGTACGGCAGGGTTCGGAAGAGAAAGGAGCGCTATGTTGGCTGGGATAGGTTGCAGACACCATGTCACATTTGAAGAGTCACTGACATGCCGAAACAGCAGAAACCCCCACAAGTGACCCCATTTTGTAAACTACACCTCTCAAGGAATTCATCTAGGGAAGTAGTGAGTATTTTTAATTTTTAAATTTATTACATTGGGCAGTGAAGAAAACATAATTATATTTTTACCACAAAAAAATGTTTTACCCTCAGATTTTACATTTTCACACAGGGCAATGGGTAAAAATGGTGCCGAAATGTGTCACACAATTTCTTCTAAAAGTGGCAATACCCCATATGTGGCTGTATCGTACCGCTTAGCTATACGGCGAGATCTGGGAGGGACGGAGCGCTATTTGACAATTGGAGAACAAATTATTGTAAAATAGGCATTTGGATTTGGGAGCACAAAATTTTCTGAATTTCTTTTGGAGGGCAAGGACCATTTTGCTTTTCCAGAGCCTTTCTGCTACCAGTAACTTGGAAGTCCCTTATATTTTTAACAGATAACGGACCTGAGTGGGGACTAGCTTTTTTTGAGGACTGAGTTGATGCTTTTATTGGGAACATTTTACGTAACATTTATCCGGCGCTCTATGCTGAGCACTTACATCGGGGTTTCCATCTAAAATTCCAAGTGATGTAATTCAGATGAAATCCCTGCGGGATCCATTCACTGTAATGAGGCTGCAGAGTTACTCTGGACTCCGTCTGGCCTCTGTTTAGCGGTGTCCTTTTTTTCAGAAGTGCACAAAACTGTGGCCAACCGCACTTTTATGCACGCCTAAAAAGAATGGACACCGTGGGATCACAGGCCAGACGGCATCCACAGTGGCATATATCTGCCTCATTACAGGGAATATTCCGTCATGGGTTCCGTCTGAATCACGTATTTCAGAGATTTACACGGAAACTCTGGTGTAAGTGCTCAGCGCAGAGCGCAGGATAAATGTGAGCAGAGCCTTACTGCGATCTTTGGGAGACATAATAAACAAATCAGTAGCAGGTGAAGAATTGGTTTAATTTATTTTTTACGCCATTCCTCGTGTGGTATAAGTGATGAGATTACTTTATTCTTCGGGTCGGTGCGATTACAGAGATACCAGATTTATATCGGGTTTTTATGACTGACAGCTGTCACACACTAAAAGATGCTTTTTTTGCAAAATCTAGTTTTTGCATCGCCTTATTTTGAGAGCTATAATTTTTCCATATTTCGGCCGACAGAGTCACGTGACCGCTTGTTTTTTGCGGGACGAGTTGACATTTTTATTGGTACGATTTTTGGGTACGTGACATTTTTTGATCGCTTTCTATTCCGTTTTATGGGAGGTAAAATTAACAAAAACCAACAATTCAGGAATTGTTTTTTGAGGTTTTTTTTATGCCGTTCTGCATGTGGTAAAAGTGATAAGGCAGCATTATTCTTCGGGTCAGTACTTTTACAGCGATACTACACTTACCGTATTTTTTTTATGTTTTGGCGCTTTTACACAATAAAACAATTTTATAGAAAAAATATTTTTTTTGCATCGCTTTATTCTGAGAGCTATAACTTTTTTATTTTTCGGCTGATGGAGCTGTATGGCAGCTTTTTTTTTGCAGAACAAGATGATATTTTCAGCGGTACCATTTTTATTTCCATTTTGCTTTTTGATCGCATTTTATTCCACTTTTTGTTTGTCGATTATGATGAAAAAGCATAGTTTTTTGCTCCTTTATTTATTTTTATTACGGTGTGCACAGAAGGAGTTAATTAGTGTGACAGTTTTATAGATCGGGTTGTTTCTGATGTGGCGATACCAAATATGTGTACTTTTTTTGTTTTTGCATAAATATACGGATTTATTGGTTTAATATTTTATTTATTTATTTTTATTTATTTTGTGATTTTTTTAAACAGTTTGAAAACATTTTTTAGACTTTTTTTTACATTTTTACTTAGTCCCTGTATGGGACATTAATTTTTATTTTTCTAATCACTGTTCTCATGCAATGCAATAGATATGTATTGCATTGCATGAGAGCTTTGCTGACAGTTTCACAGTCAGTGTCTCCTGCTAGACTTCAGCTGCAGGCTGAGCCTAACAGGACACCGTACATGGCAGACCCGGAGGCGGTCATGTGACCTCCAGCTGCCATGACAACGGCAGGTCCTCTCAGACATCAGGGGACCGTCGAAGAGGTAAGTGTATGACCTCTCCTCTCACTATCTTCTAAATGTGGCATATAGAAGATAGCAAAGGGTTAACATCATTGGGACCTGATCCAATCAGGTCCCGATGATGTCCCCTGTCAGAGCTGTCGCTCTGCACCGCACCCGCAGCGCTTGCAGGACCCTGGGGGTCCTGAGCTCTGCGGGACCACCGACCGTTTATAAACGTCCGCGCTGCACAGAACCCAGCAAGCGCCGACGTTTATGTACAGTAGGCGGTCGGGAAACGGTTAAGACTTGTATAAATGTAAACATCCTCAAAGGAAGGGGCTGGATTATTTTATTGAGTGTAGAAACAAATACATACGTACATAAGTATGATTGTAATTAAAACATAAATAGACTTAAAAATTAAAAGATACTGAATATGTGGTGTAAATGTAAGTGATTTAGAATACTGCACATTCTGTTAGGTCTCAGGGTACTGAGTATGTAATTAATAATAATAATCTTTATTTTTATATAGCTCCAACATATTCTGCAGTGCTTTACATACATTATCATCTCTGTCCCCATTGGGGCTCACAATCAAAATTCCCTATCAGTATGTCTTTTTGGAGTGTGGGAGGAAACCCACACAAACACGGGGAGAACATACAAACTCCTTGCAGATGTTGTCCTTGGTGGGATTTGAACCCAGGACCCCAGTGCTGTAAGGCTGCTGTGCTAACCACTGAGCCACCATGCTGCCCTCATTTATAGGTTATTGAAGTTGGGCAGATATGTATCAGTAATGAAAATAGATTGCATCAAATGAGTCATTTGAAAAATAGAGGAATATGATATATTATACATGGAGAGGAATAATAGCACCCATCATGGACCTGATGGATGGGAGTAGAAGTAAAAATAAAAAAATAGCTATAGCAGAGTAGAAAAATAATTACATAATGTCACTATTTTTTTACATAAATGCGTTAAAGAGAATGTGTCACATGAAAAAACATTGCAGATATGGGGTTATTCTATATAATTTTGAAATGGCCAAGCGCCCACACTTAGACCCCCGCTGCCAGGAGGAAATTATTTTTTTTCCTCCCGGCGGAGTTCGGCATTCGGTCATAGAGGCGGCGCCGGCACGGTTTCAGTCACCGATTTGTGTATAGAGAGTAGCGACTTTAACCGCGCCCCCAGCACTGACTGACAGCCGGCTCTAATGATGAGCCTGCTGACAGTCAGTGCCGGGAGCGCGGTTACAGCTGCTACTCTACACACAGAGCGTTGACTGAACTTTTCCGAAGATACTCGGAAAGCACCCGAGCGTTCTCGGCGAAAGGGTTAAACGAGCACGCTCGCTCATCACTAAATAAGATGTATTGAGGCTGTTTAGTGCATCATTGTTCTAGGGAAAAGGGTTTATTTAAAGCAGACACAGATGCTGTTGGGGACATGTATGGAAGGCAAAAAGCCACAGAGGACACGTTAAAGGAGTTCTCTTCTCAATCTGAGTGTTTTCCCACGTTGAAATAAAAACACCTATACTCACCTCTGGTGCCGGAGCCATACCTGAGGTGTCGGCGCTCGCTCTCCTGGGGATCAAGATATAATATAGATGGGATCAGTGTGGTATTTTCCCATCTGAAAAACAGAAGACTAGAGCATGCTGTGTAGAATTTTATATTTTTTAAACAGATTTTCGTTCCAGTAGAAAAACAGTCATCTGAACTCGCCACTTCACTCACATTGGTTCTCATGCTGTTTTACGCACGGACCGAGAACACGGGCATTTGAACCTGGTGTAAGGTTTATCCTGTTTACACTAAGGGCCATACATTTTTTTCATTGTTTCCAAAACCATAGTGTTTTAATTTTTGTCACGGAGTAAGTCGGATTTTTAACGTTCATTATTTTTTTGGGTGAATGAAATGTAAAAAAGCAGCATTTCTGCCACTGGTATTTTATATATTTTTTGCTGTTTACTGTGTAATAAAAAATATTATTTTAAACGTATTACACCGGTGAGTACGATAATAGCAAATGTGTGTAGTTATGAGTAGATATTAATGCTTGTTATTTATGGTAGGAGTTGTAGTTTTTAATGGTACCATTTTGGGGTACACATCATTTTCTAAACATTTTCATGGAGGTTGATGGAGATTAAAATAAAAATACAAATGCACCAATCGTGGCCACCTCTATCAAAGTGGGATCGAGCATTTGTGGGACATATTGGGGTCACTTTATGGGTGTAATTTATGCCAGAAAAGTTTCTTTCCTCTTACCACCACCCCTTCATTAAGACTGGCGTGTACACCTCTATTCTTAATAAATTGGGCCCATAACATTTTTGCTGTTTTTTATCATCCTTTTCTAAGTGAGAGCAGTTTACAGTAGCCATAAAATGATTTATAAAACCACATTCACATTTTAACATTTTTTCCTTGCCGTTTTTAACCTTTTTTTTTTTTTTTTTTTAAATGAACCATGTACCAGTAAATACTTTCAGCATTTTTTCTTCATTGAGATTAATAAGCCTGAGCACCTTAAGGAATTTGATTTTATATTAGCCATTTGGGCTATGTTCACACATTGCGTTTTTGCTGCATTTTTTTCTGCAGCAAAACCTACTTTCTTGGCAGTAAAAAAGCCACTTCAAAAAAGCAGGTTTTGCTAAGTTTTTGCTGCTTTTTTTGCGGCGTTTTTGCTGCATTTTTTCCTGATACCTGCATAGTTTTCTAAGTTTTTGCGCTACCCATTGCTTTTTAATGGGTGAAAAACACCGCAAAAACGCTGAAAGAAGTGACATGCTGCATTTTGCAAAAACGCAGTCGTTTGAAAAAACAGTCAGGAAAAAAACCAAGGTGTGTGCATGAGATTTCTGAAATCTCATAGACTTGGCTCGTACTGTACAACGCAGCTGAAAATTTGCATAACAAAAGCATAAAAAACGCTGCAAAATCTCAACGTATCAATATAGCCTTACTGTTTTAGGGACATTTAACTATTTTTTTACATTTTGCCTTGAAGGACTAAACAATTTATTTCTAGTTACCTTGGTTATTTTACTGATGTTCACATTGTGTTATTAGCAGAGAATTTTTTCCTTTTTATTTTCAATAATAAAACCTCTTCCTGTTGTAAATTGTATGATTTTTTTTTAGGTATGATAGCAGTAATAAAACCCTGTGAAGTTGCTTTTCATTCTGCTATTTCTCCTGACCTTGTCTATGACCTTTGTCTTTTAGCTGAATCATGTTTATTTATAAGTGTGACCCTGGAACTTTAAGGCATGATGGTCCTGCTTTATTTTATGGATCTAGCTTTTTTCCCCCAGTGTTCCATAAAATATCCTTTTCTTGTGACTTTTCTCGGTGTGAGGGGCTCAGCTGTTCATTGGCGGACAACTGCTGAGCCCAACAATAGGATGGAAAACAAAAATGGAGACTCAGCAAGTCGTGTGGATGAATAGAATCGTGATTCCCTGTGACTTATTCAGAAAGAACATATAAAAATGAGACAAGAATAAATATCCTATATGTGAATGAACAGTAACTTATGGTTAGGCCGTGGTTTAGAAAATAGGAACAGTCTTGATCCAAACAAATTACGGAGTCAAAATGTATCAAGTTTATTTGGCTTTGGCAATGGATATTTTTACTCTGCTCACTTCCACAACTGTACTGATACCTGCCGGTCGCTTGTATCCATATATGTGACCCCACCAGCCCTGCTCACCTTATGCGGAAGTGAGCAGATCTGGAATACCCTCTTTAAAGTGACTAACCATCTTTATCCCCTATTTTGTCTTTATTTGTGCTGATTCATTTCATAGTATGTCTTGGATCAGTCTGAGCTATATTTTTCTAAAACAGAGCCCTAACTCCCCATGTTAAAGGGAACCTGTCATGTCCTATCTACTATGTAAACTACCCCCAGTGCGTTGTTGGTGATGCAATGTGCATCACTAACATGCTTTTTTCATTAAAATTGGTGCTAATATCATGAGTATATAGCATTTTATATACTTATATCATACCTGCTCGTTTAGTCATAGGGGTGTGATACTCGCATTCAGTTAGGGCTGGCGCTGCCCACGCATTTGAATTCTACTCCTGGCTCGCGCTGAAGTAAATATGGGGCGCTTACGCAGTATGACATGGCCAGCCAGCAAAGCTTGTAACGCTGGGAGCCGCGCATGCACTGTGACAAGCGGCTACCCGCACGTGCGCAGTGAGGCTGTGTAGTTCCCATCTTCACTGTGTGTGGCCAGAGCCGCTCGTCACAGCGCATGCGCGGCTCCCAGTGCTGCAAACTTTGCTGGCTGGCCATGTCATACTGCGAATATACTCGTATATATAAAGAAACAAACAAACAATTATTAGAAAATAGAAATATCAATCATATCAATATACTGATTACTCAAGTCTTGAGGGTTATATAAGATGCAAAAAGCACCATTTGAGCATTAAAAAACCCAGGATATGGAATTTCATAGCCAAAATTACTAAACCTGATTGTAACAGACCAAACATAAATGTAAGCAAAGAAGAGAAAAGCAGAAAAGAAGAACAGTGCAAAGAGAAGAGGGGGCTATAAAGGGAGGTGGGGGGGTAAGGGATCTACGGTAGCATGAAAAAGTTCCCAAATGAGACACAAAAGACTCAGTTCAGTTCTCCTACATAAAGGCCAGATATTCATATGATGTTCTGAATTCCATCCAGTAAAACCAGGTTTTGTAGAAACGATCATGAGAGTTATTAATTGTGGAAGTGAGCTCTTCCATTAACATCACCTCATTTACCTTGGTAAACCAGAGAGAAATTGTTGGAACAGTATATTTCTTCCAGAGAAGGGGAATGCACGCTCTTGCAGTTGTTATTCGATGTCTTCATATCAAATATCTGTAGAATTTTAAGGGAATGTCACAGTGATGGAGAAGGACGAGAGCCGGATGCAGGTCTGAAATGAGATTTGTTATTTTACGTATCACCTGCATCACTTTCCTCCAAAAAGAGGAGAGAAGCCTGCAGGACCAAAAGATGTGTAACATATCATCCTCCACATCTCCAACACAAAGGACTCGTCTCTGGAAAGATTGAGTGCAGCTGAGCTGGGCCTCTTTACCACCTAGAGAGTATTTTATACCCAGCTTCATGAAAACGGATAGATGATTTATGCATTAAGGTAAAAATACGCTTACACTGCTCCTTTGTTAGAGAAAGGCCCAAATAGCCTTCCCATTAGATTTGAAAATTGGTTTTAGGTTGGTCTGGAGGTTCGATCACCAGGGAGTATGAAAAGGATAAAGTATGTCTTAATGATCTCTTGTCCACGCACGCAACTTCAAAAGGCGCCTTGACGTTATTATAGAATGGTCTAGGAGGAAGTGAATAAAAGAAATGGGAAAGCTTACCCACGTCCGAGGTTCCCAGGGGTTAGGGAGTAGAGAGGCTGGGATGGCATTCCTTTGAAGGCCAGATACATCCATCCCCAAAATGAGACACTCTGAAGCAACCCCCATTTATCCAAGCATGAAAGACTTTATCCTCTAATCCCGGGGGAAAAAAAGTGGATTACCCAAAATATGGAATATAGAGAAAGATAACGGTAAGACCATGGGGTGGGAGCAGCAGGTGAGATTGGCCCTAGTCACGGGATGAAATTTAAGGGTTTTCAACAAGGATACGTCCAGCCAAGGAATAGCAGTCAGAGAGATATTGATGAACCCTTGCTCAATCCCAACCCAGGCTTTTGCTCTACCATTTCTACACCAATCCAAGATTCCAGAGAGGTGCGATGCTATATAATAAGATCTGAAATCTGGTAAGGCTAAACCTCCTGAGGACTTAGAACAATATGGTGTTTTTCTGCTGATACATGGCGGTTTACTGGACCAAATGAATTTGGTTTGAACCGATGCAATACTCCTGAAGAAGAACAAGGGAATGCAAATTGGAAGAGCTTGAATGACATACAGAATCCTTGGAAAAGGATATTCATCTTGAAGATTGTATTTCTACCAAACCATGTAAGAGCATTCCTTGTCCATCTTGAGCAGTCCCTTTGTACCGATTGAAGAGGTTTAGGGAAATTAAGAGAATATGTCAAGCTTATGTCTCTTGGTAACAATATCCCTAAATATTTTATAGCTGAAATAGCCCATTTAAAGCTAAAAGTAGCCTTCAGAGGTACTAAAATAGAGGGAGAAATGTTAATGTTCAGAGCCTCTGATTTGGAGAAGTTAATTTTAAAATTGGATAGGTCATTGTATGTGCGAAATTCTGCCACCAAGTTTGGGAGTGAGGTGGCCAGATTTTTAATGAAGAAAAGCAAATCATCCACATAGGCTACAATCTTGTAAGGAGATCCACGCATACAAGGACCCATAATATTCATGTTGGACTGTATCCTTCTGAGGAATGGCTCTAATGTAAGTATTACAATTAAAGGAGAAAGTGGACAACCCTAACGAATAGCAAATTCCAGAGACAAAACTCCATTTACCTTTACCCTGGCAGTTGGCTTTATGTACAGGGCAGAAATCCATCAAAGCGTGTTTGACTTCAGGCCTATGCTACACAGTGTCTCATTCATGAAGGTACAGTTTACTCTATCAAAGGCCTTTTCTGCATCTGTAGATAGAAGCTTTAGGGGTTGAGAATTCACTTTGACTATATGTATGAGGTTCAATGCCTTAGTTGTATTGTCTCTAGCCTCTTTACCTCTCATGAAACCGCCTGCTCTGGGTGGATAATATCCATTAAAAGAGGGGACAATCTGGTAGCAAGCATTTTCGCAAATAGTTTAATATCCACATTAAGGATTGAGATGGGCCTATATTTGCATATTGAAAGGGGTCTTTTCCTTCGAGGCAATGTATAACTATAAGAAAATTAGTCAGCTCACATGTTCGGGGTGTGCAGCAATCTATGCCACGCACGGATCCAACTAGTAGAGGATCCATAACAATATCAAATGATCCAGCAAAGACGGCATGTAGATAAAAATAAAACTTAGCTTTTAATTAGCCATATAAAATATTGCTCCACATGGTGTTGCGGGCAAAGTGCAGCTGTGCAAAGATAAAGACCTACACGTTTTGACATCGAGTCTTAATCAAGGCCGTGGGTCCGCTCATCCCTAATTCTCATATATAAATATAGAATATAGAAACCATGAGAGTCCATGGATATTAGCTTGGAAAACACTTAATTAAAGGATAATTCGCTATAAGTTTTTAAATAGAAAACCTAACAAATTTAGTTTAGTTTGTCCTCAAAAATAGATAATTTATAAAAAAAGAAAACATTTAAAAAATATTCCTCTGCCATTTTGCCCGTTTCTACTGTATATCCATATACACTCCTCAATATTGAAATTGCAACACTAGGAAGGAAAATGGCTCCTGAGACACTTTCTTCAGTCCTCCTTTCAGCTATCCATTTTTTTCCCACTGATTATCCATGGCATTCACTGGACTTAGACGATGCCAAGCTGTCAGTTGATTTTAGAATTAAATTTAATTGAGAAGTTTGTTTGTCAGCTGCTGGATTAGCATAATTATAATGAAGTTTACTTAATCTGCTCGGAATAATGCTGGCACTTGATAATTGATTTTAGGACTGCTGTTGTAGGCTGTCAACAATTATTTTAAATAAAGTTTTGATTACAAGGAACATCTTCAAATTTTTCAAAATATAAAAATAGTTAAAAACTGTCTTACATACCTTGCACCATATTTATTTGCATTTTATAGACTTATTGCAACACTTCACTACTGTAACAGTGTGAGGTGAGTACATTATAATTAAAAAGAAATCTGTCACCAGGTTTTAGCTTCCAGTGATGTGTCTCAGTTGTTATAAAATAACAGTTTTCTCAGCTGCAATTCTAGCAGTGCTCTGAATGCTGAGTCCTGTATAACCCCACGCACATCATTAAGTGACAGCTTTCTATGTACACTGTATATGGACAGCAGCCAATACGTGGTGGGGGTTACATAAAGCAGTTGACTAGGAGGCACGAGACATCTAGTCCTGTTATGATAATCTACTGCTGATATAACACTGATTTTACAGAAACAACAACAAGCAGCCCAGTAAGTGACACATCATTGAAATAAGGCTCTCTCCCTCTACATCATGCTGCTCTCAGATCATGTAGCAGGAACCTGCTGACAATTTCTTTTTAATCTATTTTAATTTTAACATACGTTTTAGGTATTAAGCAAGGCTGGAAAATGAAGATAAGACTACATTCACATAATAAGTATTTGGTTAGAGCAAAACCAAATAAATGAGCTGAACTAAACTATAAGCTGGTAAACATGCAAAGTGTAAGAGCGCATTTACACTGTGGCCATTTCACAGACAAAACCCAAGGAAAAAACAAACAAAATGAGCACATATCCTACATCAAGTAAATCAGTATATATTAATAGTACATGTAAATAACATAGCGTACTCAGTTATCACTATTTTGATCAAAAAGGTAAAAAAGCTATCCCACCATGACAAGGTGAACCCATCCGGAAGGTCTCAAGCTGTCTCTAGTATTAAAACCTTACCATGTGTCATACAACCTCAATGTGAATAAAGACAGAGCAGAACAGGACCCCAACTAAGACACCCATCCATGGGAAGCTATACAGATGAAATTCTTTGCTTAGAAAGGGGGGCCTTGCCCCCTGTTTGTGCAAAGTGCAAGAGATTACAGCAAAACCAAGCGAAAGAGCCGGACTATAAGTTGGTATACGTGCAGAGTGTAAAAGCACTTTATCACTATGGCCTGTTCACAGATAAATAGTATTTGGTTAGTTTTTGATGTTGCGGATTTTCTGCAGAATTTAATTTCTGCACCTATTAGGTAAATGTGGTTACTTGCATTTTGCATTATGCATTACATGCATTTTTATTATGTCTTTGTTACTGCGTTGTCATGTTTAACCTAAAGTTGATATTTGGCTTTTGACAAAACTTTTTTTTTTACTATCATTTGTGGATTACATGCATTTTTTAGTGCGTTTCCTCTGTGGAAAAAAACGCCCTGCAGCTGTGTATGAGCAATGTAAAAACAAAAAGCACAGTGGGCATGAGATTTCTATAAATCCCATCCACTTTGCTGGAACATTAGGATGCCGCGTTTTTTGCTCAGTAAAATATGCAGCGTCAAAAACTCACCAAAAACTTGTCATGGGAACACAGCCTAATGGCTAGTAATTATAAAAAAAAAACAATGTAACTTATCTGGCTTTCAAAGAGACTTTTTTTTAGCTTTGAATAAGTAATTTTTTTTGCATGATCTAAATGCAGCTGTTTTTCTGAATCTGGCTTTATTTTTCGTTCCTGCACCTATCCATTCCTGAGACATAGCCCCTCTCTCCTGTATAAAAATCTAGTCATTTTGGACAGCTGGACATGATCCCCAAGATCATGTCCATGTGAAGATCCTTATAGAGAAGAGTTGTAGAAGACGCTCACTTGGCTAGAAAGAATATATTTACTTACAGGGAAGAGGGGGCCATATTTCAAGAATGCAGAAATGCAAGAACAAAACAAAAATATCACTAGATGCAGGAGGACAGTGGCATTTATGCCAGGTAACAAAATTACATATTTATGGCAAATAACAGACCCTCTTGAAGGCCACACAATTTTTTGGTACCTGCAGAACTATATGGCCAGTATCCATCAACAATCCCTGCCATTATTGCAAAACTTGCACCAGTTTTTCATGAACTTTTGCATTTGCTTCTCGAGAGAGAGATTAGTGCTAACTGGCTGTGGTAAAAAGTGGCATTATAGTGCAGTAGTAAACACTAGTGTAATGGGATTATTAATTTGAATTTTGAGAATTATGCTGAAGTAGGTATTTCCTCCTCTGGTTTTTTCGGAGTTCTTATTATTTGACCTCATACGCTTTACAACATTATGTCGCTGTATAACGAAGAGGTTTATGGGGCACACTGTGTTTCTATCTTTTTTAATCGCCTGGCATATTATGGAACCACTACTGGGCTTCTAAAAGATAATGGGCTGATATATCAAAGTTTTACACTAGAAAACTGAAAAGTTTGAAAAGTGAAATTCGATTGAAAATTTTTGCACAGCGTGAAGTTGTGTAAAAATTTTGCAACTTTTGGCATTTTCACACAAATTTCATGCCATTCTGCCTAAATGGATAGGGCATGGCTACATCCGCCTGTCAAATTCATGGAAAGTGGAGGCGATTCTAAAGCCAGAAATGTTTCTCCAGACTCATGAGGAGCATAGAAGTTTACACCACAAATAAAATGAGCCAAATTCATTAAGTGGTGTGTGCCTTTTAATGAATTCGGGGCATTTTTTTTTGTTGCATGTCTCTTATTTAAAATTCTTGATAAATCTGGGCAATGACTATATAAAACAGGGATGGGGAATGGGAATCTTTTTTCTACCAAAGGCCATTTGGATATTTATACCATCCTTCGGAGGCCGTACAAATCACGATAACTCCGCCAACAAAGAAAGTCCTGACGCTGGCACTGGTGTCAGGACGTAATCTTTCATTGCGCGCACCTCAGCATTCAGTAGTGAACATTGTGTGCTTGTGCTCACAGAGCAAGAAGAAATAGTGGGCCGGTGACCATCAAAATACAGCTGTTGGCACAAGCACTGCAGTCCTTGGGAATCTACCTGGGAGCCAGATAAAAGGTTATCAGGGCCGTAAACAGCCTTCAGGCCTAAGGTTCCCCACCCCTGCTATAAAATAACATACAAAGGTACCATAATCCAGCATTCATAATGCCAATGTGCTTTGTACAGCCACCGTGCTTATGGCTCTGCAATGACCTTACCATCTGATATGAAACTGGCTCTTGTAAGATAGAGATAAATTAGAGTAGATTGTTGATGTTGATGTCTGGGAGTCAGTTGATGGCTGGGAGTCCTTTGGGTGAAAGCAATATACCTTTAACATTGTATAATATGTTTATAGATAATGAATTGAAAATAATGACTTGGCTGGTGTTATGGGAAATGTGAATAATCCAGAAGGAGCTTATAACGGTAGCGCCATTAACCTATTTCTAACCTTTACGTACCAGTGGATAGAGACTAATTTAAAAATTACATGGAAGTTTCTTCTTTGTTTAATAAGCAGCTTTTATCAAGTGTTTTCAACAACCATTGAAATGTAACACTGATGCTAATTCTCATTATTTCATACAAATGAATAGAAACTAATGATAATATCTAATCCTCTTAGAAAGCAAAAGCATGTCAGTTCATATCATAGAAATTAAATGTATAAGTACATTCAAAAGAAATTTGTCAGCAGAAAAATGTCATATTGTTTGAATTAGGTTTTTATGTTAAATGTATTTTTAATAGTTTTTGATATGTACAAGTATTTGTTTTAATTTCTAAATTACTAAATATTATTATTTATTTATTTTACAGGTACATGGCATGTTATGCAATAGTTTGCGGCATATACAAGTGCTTCTCACTAAATTAGAGTAAAAAAGTTAATTTATTTCAGTTCTTCAATACTAAAGTGAAACTCATATATTATAAAGAGTCATTACAAACAGAGTCATCTATTTCAAGTGTTTATTTCTGTTAATGTTGATGATTACAGCCAATGAAAACACAAAAGTCATTATCTCAGTAAATTAGAATACTTTATAACACCAGCTTGAAAAATGTTTTTAAAATCCGAAATGTTGACCTACTGAAACGTATGTTCAGTAAATGCACTCAATACTTGGTCGGGGCTCCTTTTGCATCAATTACTGCATCAATGCGGTGTGGCATGGAGGTAAGACGCTTCTGGCGTTGTCTATTGGTCATGAGTGGCTTGACACAAGGAATGCGACACTTGTAGCCCATGTCCTAGATACGTCTGTGCGTTGTGGCTCTTGAAGCAATGACTCCAGCAGCAGTCCACTCCTTGTGAATCTCCCCCAAATTTTTGAATGGCCTTTTCTTAACAATCCTTTCAAGGCTGCGGTTATCCCGGTTGCTTGTGCACCTTTTCCTGCGACACTTTTTCCTTACACTCAACTTTCCATTAATATGCTTGGATACAGCACTCTGGAAACAGCCAGCTTCTTTGGCAATGACCTTTTGTGGCTTACCCTCCTTGTGGAGTGTGTCAATGACTGCCTTCTGGACATCTGTCAAGTCAGCAGTCTTCCCCATGATTATGGAGCCTACTGAAACTGACTAAGGGACCTTTTTAAATGCTTAGGAAGCCTTTGCAAGTGTTTTTTTGTTAATTATTCTAATTTACTGAGATAATGACTTTTGTGTTTTCATTGGCTGTAAGCCATAACCATCAACACTAACAGAAATAAACACTTGAAATAGATCACTCTGTTTGTAATGACTCTATATAATATATGAGTTTCACTTTTTGTATTGAAGAACTGAAATAAATTAACTTTTTGATGATATTCTAATTTAGTGAGAAGAACTTGTATCTATACATGATGACAGTACCTTGTAGATTCTCTGTTTATCTCCTGTTTCCATCTCCTAGCAGTACTGATTGATTATAGTATATTGTGCATACAGTACAGACCAAAAGTTTGGACACACCTTCTCATTTAAAGATTTTTCTGTATTTTCATGACTAGGAAAATTGTACATTCACACTGATGGCATCAAAACTATGAATTAACACATGTGGAATTATATACTTAACAAAAAAGTGTGAAACAATCTGAAAATATGTCTTATATTCTAGGTTCTTCAAAGTAGCCACCTTTTGCTTTGATGACTGCTTTGCACACTCTTGGCATTCTCTTGATGAGCTTCAAGAGGTAGTCACCGAAAATGGTCTTCCAACAATCTTGAAGGAGTTCCTAGAGATGCTTAGCACTTGTTGGCCCTTTTGCCTTCAGTCTGCGGTCCAGCTCACGCCAAACCATCTCGATTGGGTTTAGGTCTGGTGACTGTGGAGGCCAGGTCATCTGGCATAGCACCCCATCACTCTCCTTCTTGGTCAAATAGCCCTTACACAGCCTGGAGGTGTGTTTGGGGTCATTGTCCTGTTGAAAAATAAATGATGGTCCAACTAAACGCAAACCGGATGGAATAGCATGCCGCTGCAAGATGCTGTGGTAGCCATGCTGGTTCAGTATGCCTTCAATTTTGAATAAATCTCCAACAGTGTCACCAGCAAAGCACCCCCACACCATCACACCTCCTCCTCCATGCTTCACGGTGTGAACCAGTCATGTAGAGTCCATCCGTTCACCTTTTCTGCGTCGCACAAAGACACAGTGGTTGGAACCAAAGATCTCAAATTTGGAATCATCAGACAAAAGCACAGGTTTCCACTGGTTTAATGTCCATTCCTTGTGTTCTTTAGCCCAAACAAGTCTCTTCTGCTTGTTGCCTGTCCTTAGCAGTGGTTTCCTAGCAGCTATTTTACCATGAAGGCCTGCTGCACAAAGTCTCCTCTTAACAGTTGTTGTAGAGATGTGTCTGCTGCTAGAACTCTGTGTGGCATTGACCTAATCTCTAATCTGAGCTGCTGTTAACCTGCGATTTCTGAGGCTGGTGACTCGGATAAACTTATCCTCAGAAGCAGAGGTGACTCTTGTCCTTCCTTTCCTGGGGCGGTCCTCATGTGAGCCAGTTTCTTTGTAGCGCTGGATGGTTTTTGCAACTGCTCTTGAGGACACTTTCAAAGTTTTCCCAATTTTTCGGACTGACTGACCTTCATTTCTTAAAGTAATGATGGCCACTTGTTTTTCTTTCCTTAGATTTTGTATTATGGCAAGAAAAAAGCAGCTAACAGTCTATTCAGTAGGACTATCAGCTGTGTATTCACCTGACTTCTGCACAACACAACTGATGGTCCCAACCCCATTTAAAAGGCAAGAAATCCCACTTATTAAACCTGACAGGGCACACCTGTCAAGTGAAAACCATTTCCGGTGACTACCTTTTGAAGCTCATCAAGAGTGTGCAAAGCAGTCATCAAAGCAAAAGGTGGCTACTTTGAAGAACTTAGAATATAAGACATATTTTCAGTTGTTTCACACTTTTTTGTTAAGTATATAATTCCACAAGTGTTAATTCATAGTTTTGATGCCTTCAGTGTGAATGTACAATTTTCAATGTCATGGAAATACAGAAAAATCTTTAAATGAGAAGGTGTGTCCAAACTTAGCCCAAGGTGTGCAGGAGCAATTTCATTTTTGGTTATTTATTTTGCTTTATATACAAGTCATTACCCTGGAAAGGATGTTCCTTAACATACAGTACAGACCAAAAGTTTGGACACACCTTCTCATTTAAAGATTTTTCTGTATTTTCATGACTATGAAAATTGTACATTCACACTGAAGGCATCAAAACTATGAATTAACACATGTGGAATTATATACTTAACAAAAAAGTGTGAAACAATTGAAAATATGTCTTATATTCTTGGTTCTTCAAAGTAGCCACCTTTTGCTTTGATGACTGCTTTGCACACTCTTGGCATTCTCTTGATGAGCTTCAAGAGGTAGTCACCGGAAATGGTTTTCACTTCACAGGTGTGCCCTGTCAGGTTTAATAAGTGGGATTTCTTGCCTTATAAATGGGGTTGGGACCATCAGTTGTGTTGTGCAGAAGTCAGGTGGATACACAGCTGATAGTCCTACTGAATAGACTGTTAGAATTTGTATTATGGCAAGAAAAAAGCAGCTTGTTACGGATCCGGGTAGTGGAACCTCTGTGCTGCGGTGCAAGGAGGGACCAGAGGGGCGAAACTAGGTTTCAACTCGGACCAACCAAGGTCGTACGGCGGCTCAGGGAAGGACCGAGCAGAGGGACCAGGTGCTACTCTGGAACCGACCTTGTATGAGAGCAGGTGACTCCCACGGGTCAGAAGGCAGGGACTGACCGGTACAGCAGATGAGCACGGCAGGCAGGCTGACGGGTGATCCGGGCAGACGGACTGGCAGACATGGCAGGTAACAAGCAGGAGCCTCCAGGTAGGCTGGCTGGTAGGCACGGCAGGTAACAGGCAGGTGCTTCTAGGTAAGCGGGCTGGCAGGCACGGCAGGTAACAGGCAGGTGCTTCTAGGTAACTGGGCTGGCAGGCACGGCAGGTAACGGGCAGGTGCTTCCAAGTAAGCAGGCGGACAGAGCCCATAGACAGACTGATGGACTGGACTGTAGACAGACTGTCGGGCTGGAGTTGTATTCAGGCTGGCGGGCTGGACTTGTAGTCAGGCTGGCGGACTGGACTTGTAGTCAGGCTGGCGGACTGGACTTGTAGTCAGGCTGGCGGGCTGGACTTGTAGTCAGGCTAGCGGGCTGGACTGGTAGTCAGGCTGGCGGGCTGGACTGGTAGTCAGGCTAGCAGCGGGACCTGAGGGCTGAAGTAGAGTATAACACACAAAGCTACAACCTTGCACAGGCACCTCCATTTTGGAGGAGGTGCCTTTTATATAAGAGGTACTCCGGCCATTGGCCGGGGACTCCTTAGGGCGGTGCGCGTGGCCCCTTTAAGAGGGAGGGAGCGCGCGCGTGCCCTAAGCACAGTGCCCAGGAAGCTGCACGTGCCGGCAGCAACAGAGGCAGGAGCGCCGGAGGACGCCGGGCAGGGAGTGCGGCGGTAAGTGGGATGGCGTCTCTGCCTGTCAGGGGGCAGAGATGCCGATACTACACAGCTAAGTAAAGAAAAATGAGTGGCCATCATTACTTTAACAAATGAAGGTCAGTCAGTCCGAAAAATTGGGCAAACTTTGAAAGTGTCCCCAAGTGCAGTTGCAAAAACCATCAAGCGCTACAAAGAAACTGGCTCACATGAGGACCGCCCGAGGAAAGGAAGACCAAGAGTCACCTCTGCTTCTGAGGATAAGTTTATCTGAGTCACTAGCCTCAGAAATCGCAGGTTAACAGCAGCTCAGATTAGAGACCGGGTCAATGCCACACAGAGTTCTAGCAGCAGACACATCTCTTCAACCACTGCTAAGAGGAGACTTTGTGCAGCAGGCCTTCATGGTAAAATAGCTGCTAGGAAACCACTGCTAAGGACAGGCAACAAGCAGAAGAGACTCGTTTGGGCTAAAGAACACAAGGAATGGACATTAGACCAGTGGAAATCTGTGCTTTGGTCTGATGAGTCCAAATTTGAGATCTTTGGTTCCAACCACCGTGTCTTTGTGTGACGCAGAAAAGGTGAACGGATGGACTCTACATGCCTGGTTCCCACCGTGAAGCATGGAGGAGGAGGTGTGATGGTGTGGGGGTGGTTTGCTGGTGACACTGTTGGGGATTTATTCAAAATTGAAGACATACTGAACCAGCATGGCTACCACAGCATCTTGCAGCGGCATGCTATTCCATCCGGTTTGTGTTTAGTTGGACCATCATTTATTTTTCAACAGGACAATGACCCAAAACACACCTCCAGGCTGTGTAAGGGCTATTTGACCAAGAAAGAGAGTGATGGGGTGCTACGCCAGATGACCTGGCCTCCACAGTCACCAGACCTGAACCCAATTGAGATGGTTTGGGGTGAGCTGGACCGCAGAGTGAAGGCAAAAGGGCCAACAAGTGCTAAGCATCTCTGGGAACTCCTTCAAGATTGTTGGAAGACCATTTCCGGTGATTACCTCTTGAAGCTAATCAAGAGAATGCCAAGAGTGTGCAAAGCTGTCATCAAAGCAAAAGGTGGCTACATTGAAGAACTTAGAATATAAGACATATTTTCAGTTATTTCACACTTTTTTGTAAAGTATATAATTCCACATGTGTTAATTCATAGTTTTGATGCCTTCAGTGTGAATGTACAATTTTCACAGTCATGAAAATACAGAAAATCTTTAAATGAGAAGGTGTGTCCAAACTTTTGGTCTGTACTGTATATATTGTATATTGTACATACAGTACAGACCAAAAGTTTGGACACACCTTCTCAATCACAGCGCATTGGTTTTATTATGTCACTTTTGTGCTAAGAACCACAGGGGTGGGCCTTTTCTCTCCAACCTAATGATCCATGTTTAAGGTCTGTAGAAGAATTTTTTTGTGCTATGGGGCTATTATATGACGATCCTGATCGAATCTCATGTGCTGAGCAGAACTCAGGCGTTTGAATCAGGGGTCAGGTGATGTTGAAAATTATTGCACACACTTCAGAAGATGGGCCTCAGAAGTTAAATGGAATGATCCAGCTCTGAAATGTCTATTTCTTGCTGGTCTGAGTGAGAAGGGTTAAGGATTTGCTAATTGCATTCCCCGCACCTGAGACTCTGCAGGATGCCATGCAATTAGCTGTTCGTGTGGATAGGAGACTGAGATTTAGACAGAATGAGGCAAAGACTCCTGTAATGCCAGGTCCTAGTCCCCAGAAAATCTGCTCTGACGGTGGAGAACCGATAGAGGTTGGGGCGAAGTCGCTCCCCTCTCAGGAAAGAGACTGGAGGTTCGCCGAGGGATTGTGTCTTTATTGTGGTAAAGCTGACCATTTGATTAAGTATTGTGAGCTTCGTTTAAGTAAAGAAAAAAAAAAGGTCAGTTACGCCCGTATAGCTTGTTTATGCTCTGCAGGTGTATTTCTTTCTGGGAGTACTACTTTGCAGGAAAATTTGATTGAATTTCAGGTATTAGTGGATTGTGGTTCAACACTTAATGTGATTGATAAAGGGTTTTTGGAAAACCTTAAATTGAAATCCAAACCTTTGTCATTGTAGCATCGGCGTCTCTGCCCCTTACTAGGCAGAGACGCCGTCCCTCTCACCTCCCCGCTCCTGGCACGGCGTCCTCCAGCGCTTCTCTCTCCGCTGCTGCCGGCGCGCGCTCCTTCCCCGGCAGTGTGCTTAGGGCGCGCGCGCGCTCCCCCTCTCTTAAAGGGACCGCGCGCGCCGTCCTAGGGAGTCCCCGGCCAATTGCCGGAGGACCTCCCATATATAAGGGACCTCCTCCAAAATGGAGGTGTCCGAGCAAACTTGTTTGCACTGTGTCTCACCTGTGCTTAAGCCCTCAGGTTCCGCTGCTACCCTGACTTCTCGTCCTGCCTGCCAGCCTGTTATCTGCCCGTTACCTGCCGAGCCTGCCAGCCTGCTCCCCTGGAGCGCTCACCTGTTACCCGCCTGTTACCTGCCTTGGCTATCTGTCCGCTCACCTGGGAGCATCCACCAGTTACCTTCCTGTTACCTGCCTCGTCTGTCAGACCACTCACCTGGGAGCGTCCACCCGTTACCTGTTACCTGCCTCGTCTGTCAGACCGCTCACCTGGAAGCGTCCACCAGTTACCTACCTGTTACCTGCCTCGTCTGTCAGACCGCTCACCTGGGAGCGTCCACCAGTTACCTGACTGTTACCTGCCTCGTCTGTCAGACCGCTCACCTGGGAGCGTCCTCCAGTTACCTGCCTGTTACCTGCCTCATCTGTCTGCCCGCTCACCTGGGAGCGCCCACCAGTTACCTGCCAGTTACCCGCCTTGTCTGTCTACCCCGCTCACCTGGGAGCACCTGCCTGTTTCCTGCCAGCCTGCCTGGAGACCCTGCGGTCACTTGCTGTGACCATCTTCTTGGTAAACCTAAAGACTGCTACCTGCCCTGCTTTCTCGAACTGTGACCACCTGCCAGCTACCAGAGACTTCCGCCTGCTTGCCGTGTCCATCCGCCATACCAGTCAGTCCCAGCCATCTGACCCGTGGGAGCCACCTGCTCTCTTACAAGGTCGTCCCCAGAGTAGCACCTGGTCCCTCAGCCCGGATCCTCCCTGGTCACGGTGTCGTTTGCTGCCGTACGACCAGGGTTGGTTCGGGTGGATACCTAGCCACGCCCCTCTGGGTCCCTCCTTGCACCTCGGCACAGAGGTTCCACCACCCGGCCCCATAACAGTCATCACCTATTTCTGTGATTGCAATTGATAACACTCCCTTGAAATGTATTACTCACAAGGTTGCTGCATTTCCCCTCACTATCAATGGAGTTCACCAAGAAATTTTGGACTTGGTTGTATTAGATAATTTACCCTCTCCGGTCGTTCTAGGATTGCCTTGGTTAAAACTGCACAATCCTTTGCTGGACTGGTCTACTAATGTGATTAAGTCTTGGAGTCCGAAGTGCTATGATAAATGTTGTAATGTTGGCATTGCGGCTGTGGAAAAGGGGGAATTACTGGTACCTATTCAAGATTTTTGGAGTTTTTTTTCAGAGGAGGAGTTCGAAGTTTTACCTCCTCATAGGGATTATGATTGCGCCATTGAGTTTGTTCCTGGAGCTACTCTTCCCAATAGTCGCTTTTTTAATCTGACTATCCCTGAAAGAAAGGCCTTGGAGGAGTACATACAGACTAGCCTGGCTGCTGGTCACATTAGACCTTCTAAGTCGCCTGTGGCAGTTAGATTTTTCTTTGTTAGAAAAAAGGACGGCGGTTTACGTCCATGTCTGGATTTTCGTGAAATTAATAAGATTACCGTACGCAATTCCTACCCATTGCCGTTAATTCCTGACTTGTTTAACCAGTTGGTGGGGGCCAAGTGGTTCTCTAAAATTGATCTCCGGGGGGCATACAATTTGTTACGAGTAAAGGAGCGTAATGAATGGAAAACTGCTTTTAACACTCCGGTAGGTCATTTTGAGAATCTGGTGATGCCTTTTGGTCTTACCAATGCTCCTGCATTTTTTCAGAACCTTATTAATGACATCCTGAGACCTTTGATTGGTAAGAATGTGGTTGTGTATTTGGATGACATTTTGATTTATTCACCAGATCTAGAGTCTTATTGGCAAAGTGTACGTGAAGTTTTGCAGTTATTGAGTAATAAATCACTCTTTGCTAAGCTGGAGAAATGTGAGTTCGCTGTGCAGAAAATAAGAATTTTGGGCTGCATTGTCTCCAGCGAGGGCTTTCAGATGGACCCGGTGAAGGTTCAGGCTGTGCAGGAATGGCCTAGGCCTATTGGTTTGAAATCTATACAGAGATTTTTGGGTTTTGCCAATTATTACAGGAAATTCATTAAGAATTTTTCTGTAATTGTTAAGCCTCTGACCGATCTCACCAGGAAAGGTGCGAATGCGGTCCAGTGGACTACTGAGGCCATTGAAGCATTTGAGTATCTCAAAGAGAGGTTCAGTTCTGCCCCTATCCTTATGCAGCCTGATGAGACCAAGCCTTTTTTGGTCGAGGTTGATGCTTCATTGGTGGGGGTCGGAGCAGTTTTGTCTCAGGAGAACAAGGATGGAGTACATCCTTGTGCCTTCTTTTCGAAAAAAATTTCGGAAACCGATCTGAATTATGATGTTGGAAATCGGGAGTTGCTGGCTATTAAACTCGCGTTTGAACATTGGCGTCATTTTTTAAGGCGCTAGATTTCCTATTTAGGTTTTCACAGATCATAAGAATTTGATCTGGATGCTGCCAAGCGCTTGAATGCCCGTCAAGCTAGGTGGGCATTTTTTTTTCTCGGTTTCATTTTTCTGTTACCTATATCCCTGGTACTAAGAATGTTAAAGCCGATGCTTTATCTCGCAGCTTCTCTCCTACGGTCGGTGCCGAGGAGGAGGAGAGAATTTTACAGAAAGGAGTTGTGGTGGCGGCATTGGACTCCGTTTTGGAGAATGGGATTCTGAATGCTTAAGATGATGCTCCATCTAACACTCCCCATGGGAGGTTGTTCTTGCCTAGAGCCTTTAGGAGAGATTTGTTTGTGGAGTGTCATGAGTCTCGGTTGGCAGGTTATCCAGTAATTTCGGAGACTAAGAGACTTATCAGTCGCAGTTTTTGGTGGCCTGGATGGCAGAAGGAAGTCATCAAGTGGGTGCATCAATGTACTGTGTGTGCTAGGTCAAAGGCTTCACATACTCCTGCTGCGGGGTTGCTTTGCCCTCTGGAGGTTCCTAGTGCGCCTTGGATGCATCTCACAATGGATTTTATTACTGATCTTCCTGTGTCCGAGGGTTTTACTATCATCTGTGTGGTCGTGGACCATTTTAGTAGGATGTGTCATTTGGTTCCATTCATTAAGTTGCCCTGCGCCAAGACACTCGCTAAGGCGTTTGTTAAGGAGATTGTCAAGCTCCATGGCGTTCCCACGGATATTTTTTCTGATAGAGGACCTCAGTTTGTGGCTCGCTTTTGTGACAGGTTGGGAGTCCATTTGTCATTTTCATCTGGGTATCATCCTGAGTCTAATGGACAGACTGAAAGAAAGAACCAGGATGTTGAACAGTTTTTTGCGTTGTTTTGTGGCGGACAATCAAGAGGTGTGGTCTGAGTTTCTGCCTCTCGCAGAATTTTCTCTTAACAATCATACATCCTCCTCTGCTGGGTGTTCTCCTTTATTTTGTTGTACTGGGAGACATCCGTCTTTTGGTTCGTTCTCCAAATTGGCGTCGGCGGTGCTGGAGGAGGATAATTTTTCTGGTGATTTGGAGAGTTTGGACTAATGTACGATGCAACCTTCAAGAGGCTAACAAGAAGTCCAAGAAGTATTTTGACAGTAAACGTAAGGAGGTTTTGTTTACTGTGGGTGTCATGGTTTGGTTGTCCTCAAAGAACCTGCGGTTGAGGATTCCCTCTAAAAAACTGGGTCCTAAGTTTGTGGGTCCATTTAAGGTGCTTCAAGTTGTTAACCCGTCTGCTGTTAGGTTGGATGTCCCTACTTCCTGGAAGATTAATCCTGTGTTTCATGTTTCCCTGTTGAAAAAGGCTGATGTGTCAGATAGGGACGCCACTGTCACAGTTCCTCCTGTGGTGGAAGACGGCGAATATGAAATTTCTCGTCTCTTGAATTCTAGATGGCATAGAGGGAGATTACAGTATCTTGTCTTTTGGAAGGGTTTCGGTCCCGAAGACAACTCCTGGGTAAGGACGGATGATGTCTCTGCTCCTAGGCTTGTTAATGCTTTCCACAAGAGGTTTCTGGATAGGCCTGGGCCTGGAGGATCCGGAGGATCCTCATAAAAGAGGGGGTACTGTTAGAACCCTCCTGTTTGTTTTTTCCATCTTGTGTTTTGCGGTCACGTGACCATCTGCCTTTATATTCCAGCTCTGCCCTTTTGGCTGTGCTGGACTTCAGTGTTTGACTGTTTCTCTAGCCAGGTGCTTCTGTGCCTTTCTCTGTCAGTTCGTTTGGTCCTTCTGGGACCTCTAGTATTTTTTTGTCTGTTTGTCTTTTTGTGTTCTGCAACAACTTCTCTGTTTAGGAGGTGTCCCATTTTTGTCCCAGTCCTTAGTTCTTTTAGGGACCCCTCCCCTTAAGCTATAGGTCTTCGTTCAGACTAGCTGAGGACTTAGGCGGGTCTGTTCGCTAGAAACAGGCAGCCCGCTACATCGTAGGGATTCAGCTTCGTTTTACAGTAGGGACAGTTTTCCCTTATCTTTCCTTAGTACATGTTGCAGATCATAACAGATATCTTCAAAGGTTAGCTGGAGAAAAAAGATTATTAGTGCTTGGCGTGATCGATATGAGCAGGAGGACATTCGTGACATCACAGACACGTTCGATCGCGTGACTAGTCTAGACATAGAGTAGGATGGACCATAACAAGTTCCTTATCTCTAGCAACAGGCTGAACTCAATGAGGAAAAACAACAGACTTGAAGCGCATACATATTGATGTGAGCAGTAACATATTGGTCAGCAATACAGGTCTGTAAATAAGTGAATAATATAAGTGCATATTTTAAACAATCTTTTAGCTTTTGCAGGTACAACCTTCTTGGAACGTTACCTCACCAACATCTATACTACCACCTAATCCTGTCACGAGGACCTAGAGCACCTCAGCTGGTCTAATACCAATATTGAAACCTCATGATTAATAGTACTGTACTGTGCCCCACTAATAATCTTTTTTCTCCAGTTAACCTCTGGAGATATTCCAATAACAAGATCCCTCCCTTCTGGATTACTACTAGTCAACTACCCTGAACATCATAGCAGGTACTTAGTTGACAACTCCTGGGAACACTGGGAACACTGACAAGTAACCCAAAGAAGTATTAATAGATCCTATCAAAATTCCCTACAGGTCTACACTCTCTCCAGAACCCCAGATCCACCATAGTCCACCTGTCCTCTCCGCCCTGATGGACAGTTGAAGGATAGCTACACTACTTATACTTTTCTAATGATAATTATTGATGTCTTTTTAAGTAATGTTTTAAAAAAAAAATGTTTGCAATAAACTAGTTTCATTTTAATCTATTATGTTCCTATCACTGTGTAATACCCATCACCAGGAGGTCCAGCGCGGTGGACACTAACTGATATGATTGTTATATTGTTATCATTGTACAGACAACCTTGACAAGGACTGAAATGGTCGAAACATTGCATGCATATATTTGTTTATTCACTTGTCTGATTAATGAAATATACTTGAACCATTCATTTGAGTCTTACTCGTACTTCAGTGCTAGAGTTGTATAGATCATGAAGAAGGAAGTATTTCTCCTGGGCACAGAAATTTTTTTGCAGCAGTCGGGCTTACCTATGTAATCCAGGACTCCTGATAGTGCTGCTTATCCATCTTTTCTAGACAGGGCTTCATCAGAAAAAATATTTTTACCTGAGGCCTCTGCAGTCCAATCTCTGTGCTTCTTGTAGAATGTCAGTTTTCTCCTTAATACTGTTTTTGGAAAGGAGTGGCTTCTTTGCTATCCTTCTTGATATCAGGCAAGCCTCCAAAAGCTTTCAACTCAATGTGCATGCTGATACACTAACACCTGCCTGATCCCATTCCTCAGCAAGCTTTTCACAGGTGTTGAACTGAACCCTTAACTAAATCTTCTATAGGATCCTGTCCTGACACTTGATTGACTTTCTTAAAGCCTTCTTCATTGCAATTGAATTTCTCTTTTTGAAATTCTTAATGATCCAATAAATGGTTGATTTAGGGGTTATTTTACAACCAGCAATGTCCTTGCCTGTAAAGCCCTTTTGATTCAAACAACGATGACAGCTTGTGTTTCCTTAGAGGCATTCACAATTAACAGAAGAAGAAGACAATGATTTCAAGCACCAGAGCCTATTAAAGACATTAGTCTGCTCTTATAGTTCACTCATCATGACAGTGTGATATCAGCTGCCTTTTCCTTACATAGTTACATAGTTTATAAGGCCGAAAAAAGACAAGCGTCCATCCAGTTCAGCCTATTTCTTGTGCACTGCAGCTATTCCGCAGCGTTGATCCAGGGGAAGTCAAAAAAAAAACCATGCTGTATAGGCCAATTTACATCATTGAGGAAAAATTCACTTCCCGACACCAATCTGGCAGTCAGATTAAATCCCTGGATTAATTAACTATCACTAAGCATAAGATGTAATTTTATTGTTCTCTAGAAAGGCATCCAGGCCTCTCTTGAACTCATTAAGTGAGTTGGACATCACCACTTCCTCTCCCAGAGAGTTCCAGAGTCTCACGGCTCTGACCGTAAAGAATCCCCTTCTATGCTGGTGCAGGAACCTCCTTTCCTCCAGACGCTTAGTGTGCCCCCTTGTCTTTGTCACCATCCTTGGTATAAACAGGTCATGGGAGAGATCTCTGTACTGCCCCCTGATGTATTTATACATGTTTATGAGGTCTCCCCTAAGCCTTCTCTTTTCCAACGTAAATAGACCTAATTTTGACAACCTCTCTGGGTATTCTAGTCCCTCCATTCCCTTTATTACCTTAGTCGCCCTCCTTTGTACCGTCTCTAGCTCCAATATGTCTTTCCTGAGCACCGAGCCCAGAACTGTGCACAATATTCTATGTGCGGCCTTACCAGCGCTTTATACAGAGGAAGAACAATGTTCTCATCATATGCCCCTATTCCTCTTCTGATGCATGCCATGACTCTATTTGCCTTCGCAGCTGCTGCCTGACACTGGGTACTCCAATTTAATTTGCTATTAACCAAGACGCCCAGGTCCTTCTCCATGTCAGATTTCCCCAACGGTTTCCCATTTAATATGTATGGGTGACTGCTGTTTTTCTTTCCCATGTGCATGACCTTACATTTATCGGCATTGAACCCCATTTGCCATTTTTTGGCCCAACTCCCCAATTTATCTAAATCCTCCTGTAGCTGTGCCCTATCCTCATCTGTATTAACTACTTTACAAAGTTTAGTATCATCTGCAAATATTGCTATTTTACTATGCAACCCTTCCACTAGATCATTAATAAATATATTAAATAATATAGGGCCCAAGACAGACCCTTGAGGCACCCCGCTAGTAACCCTGACACACCCTGAGCTTACTCCATTGATAACCACCCTCTGCTTTTTATCACTCAGCCAGCTATTTACCCACTTGCACACATTATCCCCCAGACCAAGCATTCTCATTTTATAGACCAACCTTTTGTGTGGCACGGTATCAAACGCTTTGGAGAAGTCAAGGTATACAACATCCACTGACTCTCCCCGGTCCAGCTGTGAGCTCACCTCCTCGTAGAAGGCGATCAGGTTTGTTTGGCAGGAGCAATCCCTCATGAATCCATGTTGATATGGAGTTAGACACTTATTATCATTAAGATATTCTACAATAGCATCTCTAAGAAATCCTTCAAACAATTTACCCACAACAGACGTTAAGCTGACATGCCTATAGTTCCCAGGGTCACTTTTAGACCCCTTTTTGAATATTGGTACCACATTTGCTTGGCGCCAGTCTAGTGGGACAGTCCCTGTCCATAAAGAGTGCTTGAATATACGATACAGCGGTCTGTCTATCACATTACTTAATTCTTTTAGTACCCGGGGGTGTATGCCATCTGGGCCTGGTGACTTGTCTATTTTGATATTATTTAGGCGTTTCTGAACTTCCTCCTGGGTTAGGTGGGTGATATTTAGCGGAGGGTTTAATTTATCACTCTGCATTTCCTCCGATAAAATGTTTTCTTTTGTGAAAACAGTGGAGAAGAAGCTATTGAGTAGGTTTGCTTTACCCTCATCGCCCTCTATGATTTTACCCAGGTTATTTTTCAATGGGCCAACTCCATCAGTTTTAATCCTTTTACTGTTTATATAGTTAAAGAACAGTTTGGGATTCGTTTTACTTTCCTTGGCAATTCGTCTCTCTGTCTCCTCTTTTGCTATTCTTATTTGTTTCTTACAGATTTTGTTTTTTTCCCTATATGATATTAGCGCTTCCTCGCTGCCTTCTTGTTTAAGTTTACCGAAAGCCCTTTTTTTGTTTTTCATTGCCCTCTTGACTTCCTTATTTAGCCACATTGGCTTCCTCCTATTCCTAGCCCTTTTATTCCCATAAGGTATGTACCTTCTACAGTGACTATGTAGGACTGTTTTGAAAATTTCCCATTTTCTATCCGTGCTCCTATTACTAAAGATACTATCCCAGTCTATAAGGTGAAGGGCATCTCTTAGCTGATCAAACTTTGCCCTCCTGAAGTTCAGTGTTTTTGTGACTCCCTTGCTGGGCACCCTACTGAAGCACATGTGGAATTGTATAATGTTGTGGTCACTATTTCCCAGGTGCCCCCCGACCTGCACCTCAGTTATTCTGTCTGGCCTGTTAGTTAATATTAAGTCTAAAAGGGCCGTCCCTCTAGTTGGTTCCTGCACAAGTTGTGACAAATAATTGTCTTTGATAATTGACAGAAACCTGTTTCCTTTCTGAGATCTACAGCTTTCGGTTCCCCAGTCTATATCGGGGTAGTTGAAGTCCCCCATAATAATCACCTCGTTATTTTTTGCTACTTCGTCTATTTGTCTCATTAATAGACTTTCCGTGGCTTCTGCTATATTTGGTGGTTTATAACAGACTCCTATGATAATTTTATTATTGTTTTTTGCCCCATGTATCTCCACCCATAAGGACTCGACCTCCTCATTTCCCTCCCATACATCCTCCCGTATTGTAGGCTTTAGACACGTCTTTGCATATAGACAGACTCCACCCCCTTTCCGATTTCTTCGATCCCTTCTAAACAGACTGTAACCCTGTAAGTTAACTGCCCAGTCATAGCTTTCATCTAACCATGTCTCGGTTATTCCCACTATGTCATAGTTACCTGTAGATATTTCTGCTTCCAGTTCATCCATCTTGTTTGTTAGGCTTCTGGCATTTGCTAGCAGGCAGTTTACATGATTTTGTTTTGTTCCAATCTTCTCCCTGTGGATTGTATTAGAAATTTTCTTACCTCCCTTCCAAGTATCTTGTCTTGGACCTTCTTTGTCGCACTTCATATCTTTCATTAGTATGTTCTCTGGTTTCATGTTCGTGTCCGGCGTTTTTCTTCCCATCCCCTCTTCTTCTAGTTTAACGCCCTCCTGATGAGTGTTGCGAGTCTCCTGGCGAATGTGTGTTTCCGGGTTTGTTGAGGTGTAGTCCGTCTCTGGCAAGGAGTCCGTCATAGAGGTAATTCACACCGTGGTCCAGGAATCCAAATCCTTGTTGTCTGCACCATCGTCTCAGCCAGTTGTTCACATCAAGGATCATGTTCCATCTCCTGACGCCATGCCCGTCTACTGGAAGGATAGAAGAAAAAACTACCTGCGCATCCAGTTCTTTTACTTTCTTCCTCAATGCTTCAAAGTCCTTGCAGATTGTCGGTAGGTCCTTCTTTGCCGTGTCATTGGTGCCAACATGTATCAGAAGAAATGGGTGGACATCCTTGGAACTGATGAGCTTCGGTATCCTATCGGTAACATCCTTGATCTTCGCCCCTGGGAGGCAGCATACTTCTCTTGCGGTTATGTCCAGTCTGCAGATAGCTGCTTCTGTTCCTCTCAGTAGTGAGTCTCCCACCACCACCACTCTTCTTCCCTTCTTGGCTGTCTTTTTTCTTGTCGCTTCTGGGTGTTTCTGGGTGCTCTTTTCTTTTTTGCTTGCTGGTAGTGCCTCATCCTTAGGTGTGCCATCTTCGTCCTCCACAAGTCCTTGGAATCTGTTTCTCAGTTGTGTGGTTGGTGGTGTCTCCATGGTCTTCTTGCTTCTTTTGGTCACTTGCCTCCACTTGTCTGCCTCTGGAGGTTCTCTGACGCTTCCTTTACATTCCGTGACCAGTAGTGATGCTTCTGTTCTGTCCAGGAAGTCTTCATTTTCCTTGATGAGTTTTAATGTCGCAATTCTTTCTTCCAGTCCCCGCACCTTTTCTTCTAAAAGAGCCAGTAGTCTACACTTCGGACAGGTGAAGTTGGTTTCAGCTTCTGGTCGATCTGTGAACATGTAGCACATGTTGCAGCTCACCATGTAGGTTGTCACATCTGCCATGCTGTTCCTTGTCCCTGCTGACTTGATGTCTGTCTTCTTTCTTGTGATACCCTAGGATAAACAAAGTAAACAAAGTACCCAACGATCTTCTAGCTGAAGGAGACTCTTCGCTTTTCCCAGAAGACACCTGGAATATGCAAATTATCCTCTTCAAGCTTCAATCCCTTGTTAACACTTTCTCCTGAGATGATCACTGAAATGATGTAATTATATGATTAGGTTACTTTTCATGGCAAGGAATGGTTTTGCAATTGTTTCCAATTCATCTAATCACTCTTTATAACAATCTAGAGTTAATGCAAATTGCCAATATAAAAACTATAGCATAAAACTTTGTGAAAACCAAAATTTGTTTCAGTCTCAATACTCTTGGCTGCAACATTACAATGTGATCACTGATGTGAGTGAAAACATCTGAAAAGCACTATAGAATATGTGAGAATTGTACAGGAAACAAAAAAAAAACATTTACGCAATATATCTACGTCGAGAACACTTTCTTTTTTAGGGAACAGAAAAAAGCCTTATTTTAGTACAAAGGAGCAAACACTAAATCCTGAAAGAAAAAGCTTTGTATTACCACTTCAGGAAGGCATTCACAACACAATACTATACATTTAAATAATCTAAGCTTCCCCTAAGGTCATGTATAAAAATAAAATGAGAAATTAAATGGACATTAAGAATATATTTAGTAAATTTAGAGGGTTATAAAGCCTTGGACAACCTCCAAGGGAAATATATAATCTATTCCTGTATCACTGAAGGCTTTTTCTCATTAAAAAAATGTATTTTTCCTTTCTCCCAAGTAGTTATGTTTGCTGCTTGGAATTGAGTAAGCTTTCAGGCATGCCTTCTATGATATATATTCTGTTTGGGGAAAGACATCAAATTATTTTCTTTCAATTTTCACTAAACATTTGGAATGAGATTATTTTTCCTCAGGCAAACAGCAGTAACAGATTTTTACACTCACTATAAAACTGAAGTTCACAGCAGTCCGAGAAGAAAGCTATTTGCTAAGTGGAGTAATGCAAACTTGGCAACTGTCACTTGCTTCAGCTAACTGTGATCTGAGAATCATTATGATTGATCACTTTGTTTATTTAAAGAGAAACTGTCACCCGGTCAAAAATTGATCAAGTTTTGCTCATATTTTATTCCTGCTGCTCCCCTTTTTAATCTGCCATATGGTTCCACAGATACAGACCATTCTATTTAGTGCCAATTTTTCTGGTCTTTACCAAGAGGGTGATACTCGTAGGGTTCTCTGGGGGATGTCTTCAGACGGCTCTGCATTATTACCCTGCGAACCACACCCTCTTGGTAAAGACCAAATAAATTATCACTTAATAAAAAAGCCCATATCTCTGTAACCATATGAAGGATTTAATAAAAAAAAAAAAAAAAAAAAAAACAAACAGAATATTCTGGAGAGCATAGAGAATAAAAAAATATAAAAAAATGGTCACTTTTAAAGTTGATGTGAATCGAACAAATTATATAAATCTGCTGAATTCCAATTTTGGCAGATTCGCTCATATACAAATTGGGTCTTAGCTTCAGTATAAAGTTAATCGTGTTATGTAAATTACCGTGAGTACTTGCCAGTAAAGTTCTATATTTGGAAGAACTGTAATTTCTCAGAGGCACCAATTTGGATCAATTACAAACTTACTGGTAAGTACTTAATTAACATGATACAATTAAGTTTATAGTGATAATAAAGTCCTGTCTAAATATGGGAAAATTTGTCAAAATTTGAATTTGGCAGATTTGCTCAAATTTGACCGGGATATTCAATTCACATTAAATTTATTCTATATGAATTTAAATGTGCCTTATTATTATTTGAAGTCTTCCCAGACCTTAGAGCATAATACACATAGGGTAATAATAAACAAATTAAGGCTGTGGTCACACGAGTGTAGATTCTCTCCTCTGAGAGAATCAGATCAATTATGGTAATGACATTCCAATCAAATTGTGATCAGAGTTTGATCTAAGTGTCAGCATAGCGTGATCTGATTTTCTCGGATAAGAGAATCGAAGCACAAGTGTTGAGAAGGCGGAGAACAATATTTCTCAATCTTCTCCATTGTGTGAGTCTGTCGAAATCAGACCGCACTCGGATTGCATGCTGCAATTTTTTTCTCATGCCTTAATCGGTATGAGAAAAATCAACTGCTGATCAGCATTGCCCCATAGGATAACATTGGTCAGAGTGCCATCTGATAAAAGATCACATAGCATTTATCCGATGTATAAGCTGGTGTTAGTGAGCCCTAATACTCATATATTCTGCGGTTTGCTCTGGTTCAGTCTTCTCTCCCTGCAATTTTTGCAACTCCGGCCCTGACTATTGAAACCTAGACTAGGCCTCAAGCAACTTAATGATGTGCATTGCCCTCCAGTGTCATGACGTTGCAATGCCTAGTCAGTGCTGGAGATCTGGAGACACTGAAGATACTGAAGGAAAAGACCAGAAGGATCAACTAGATGTCTCAAGAGAAGAATAGACCGGAGGACGCTACAAGTGAGGGCCGGGGAGTGGCAAGTATTATGTATGCATTTTTTTTTAACCCTACCCAGCCCTTTAGAGTCCAGCAAAATGGTGACCGGCTGACATTTTGCTAGGAATGTGAAGAGCGAATCACAAAAAAAATTCAGATTCTGGTGAATCCAAATTTTTTTGTGAAATTCGAGGCGAATTAGATTTGCGTCCAATAGATTTGCTGATCTCTAGCCATATTCAGCCATGACTATAAATGCTCACAACACATACCTCTCAGGAAGGCCCCCAATGTAATCCACTGCCGTGCTATGATATGTAGGGTCCCAATGTAGAAGAAATATATTCTGTGTGATATTTGTGTTTTTCTGCATATTGATGTATAGAATAGCATAGGCCAGGGGCGGAACTACCGCCCGTGCAGCCGGTTCATTGAACGGGGGCCCCGAGGGAGAGGGGGCCCCTCCAGCCTCCAGCAGGGCCGCCATCAGGGCATGTCTGCCCTGACTCCAGTGTGGGGCCCAGCCGGTAGGGGCCCCCTTGGAGCCCCGTTGGGGGCCCCCTCTTGTGAGTCTCTCTCCTCATGGGGCCCCCGGCCCCATGCTAAGCGCCGGGTCCGGGACATCTCAGCGCTGCGCTGCGCTCCTGCGGCAGCGCCTTCATGATTCCCCTGATTTCCGGTCATGTGACGGCGCCGTCACATGGCCGGAAGTCAGGAGAACCTAGTGTCAGCGATTTGGACGAGCGCCAGGATTCTGCAGGGATCGCATGGGGGTAAGTATAACAAGTTTTGTTTTTTTCAAAATACAATTTACTAGGAGTGGGGGGAATGGGAGGTGTGTGTGTGTGTGTGTGTGTGTGTGTGTGTGTGTGTGTGTGTGTGAGATAAGAGATGCACATGGGGCGGGGAGATGATAAAAGATGCACATGGGGTGGGGGGAGATGATAAAAGATGCACATGGGGTGGGGGGGATGAGAGAGGTGCACATGTGGGAGGAGGGGGATGAGAGAGGTGCACGTGGGGGGAGGGGGATGAGAGAGGTGCACGTGGGGGGGGAGATGATAAAAGATGCACATGGGGTGGGGGGGATGAGAGAGGTGCACATGTGGGGGGGGAGATAAGAGATGCACATGGGGGGGAGATAAGAGATGCACATGGGGGGAGATAAGAGATGCACATGGGGGGGAGATAAGAGATGCACATGGCGGGGAGATAAGAGATGCACATGGGGGGGAGATAAGAGATGCACATGGGGGGGAGATAAGAGATGCACATGGGGGGGAGATAAGAGATGCACATGGGGGGGAGATAAGAGATGCACATGGGGGGAGATAAGAGATGCACATGGGGGGGAGATAAGAGATGCACATGGCGGGGGATGAGAGAGGTGCACATGTGGGGGAGGGGGATGAGAGATGTGCACATGTGGGGGGGATGAGAGATGCACATGGGGGGGATGAGAGAGGGGCACATGTGGGGGAGGGGGATGAGAGAGGGGCACATGTGGGGGAGGGGGATGAGAGAGGGGCACATGTGGGGGAGGGGGATGAGAGAGGGGCACATGTGGGGGAGGTGGATGAGAGATGTGCACATGGAGGGGTGGTGAGAGCTGCTCATGGGGGGGATGAGAGAGGGGCACATGTGGGGGAGGGGGATGAGAGAGGGGCACATGTGGGGGAGGGGGATGAGAGAGGGGCACATGTGGGGGAGGGGGATGAGAGAGGGGCACATGTGGGGGAGGGGGATGAGAGATGTGCACATGGGGGGGTGGTGAGAGCTGCTCATGGGGGGGTGAGAGCTGCACATGGGGGAATTGGGAGAAAATGAGCTGCACATGGGGGAATTAGGAGTAGGGGGATAATGAGCTGCACATAATGAATGTGGGGTGGGGGAGAGTAAATGATAAATGACGATGGGGTGGGGAGAGCACGGACATGATATAATGAATTGGGGCAGGGGGTGCATGTAAATAATGAATGCGGGGAGCAGGAAGTATAGAGTAGAGGTTCTAATTAAATTATATATTAAGTGCCTATTTACAGTTAATGGGGGCACCGTGGTGGATTACAATTTATATTTGGAATGGTAGGTTGCATAATAACTAACCATATATTGATGGTGGATGCACGTCTGTATTCAGCTGCGTAATGTAGAAGTTGGGGAATGTGCTCTAGATAACTGTGTTATTTTATGCAGAGACGAGTCCTGGCTGGAAGACGTGATGGCGGTCTGTGCTGGATGAAGGAGGAAAGCGTAGCTGAAGGACTTCACCTAGAGACGTCACCAGTGAGTCAGTGCATTACATGTACACTTACACTATATACTATGTACCGGGCTCCTGTGTATAATGTCACTGGTGATCACTGTATTACCTGTACACTATATACAGAGCTCCTGTGTATAATGTCACTGGTGATCACTGTATTACCTGTACACTGACACTATATACAGAGCTCCTGTGTATAATGTCACTGGTGATCACTGTATTACCTGTACACTGACAATATATACAGAGCTCCTGTGTATAATGTCACTGGTGATCCATGTATTACCTGTACACTATATACAGAGCTCCTGTGTATAATGTCACTGGTGATCCCTGTATTACCTGTACACTATATACAGAGCTCCTGTGTATAATGTCACTGGTGATCACTGTATTACCTGTACACTGACACTATATACAGAGCTCCTGTGTATAATGTCACTGGTGATCACTAGATTACCTGGACACTTACATTATACATACCATGTATAGAGCTCCTGTGTATAATGACACTTATGGTAATATTAGTAATGTGGTGGTAATATTAGTAATGTGGTGGTAATATGTGGTCTGGTCATGGTGTGGCAGTTTTTCTCCCTTCTGTGTGGTATTATTCGGTCACTATGTTGTGGTAATATGTGGTCTGGTGATGGTGTGGCGGTATTCCCTGTATGTGGTATTATTGGTCATTTAAAAAAAAAATGTATATGACACATTCCCTTAAAGAAAACTAAATAAAAATATATCTAAAAAGAGTATTGGATATTTTAAGAAAATTTTAATAGGTTAGAGTAGGGCCCGGCCAGAAGAGTCTACCTTATCGTAGTGGCAGCTTTAAAAATCTTTTGGCCAAAACAAAAGCTGTTGGCTATGTATGTGGCACCGTCACATGGCCGAACGTCAGGAGAGCCTGGTGGCAGCGACGTGGACGAGCGCCAGGATTCTGCAGGGATCGCATGGGGGTAAGTATAACAAGTTTTATTTTTCTTAAATACAATTAATTAACTAGGAGTGGGGGGGATGAGAGATGCACATGAGGGGGGGTGAGAGATGCACATGGGGGGGGTGAGAGATGCACATGGGGGGGATGAGAGATGCACATGGGGGGGTGAGAGATGCACATGGGGGGGATGAGAGATGCACATGGGGGGGATGAGAGATGCACATGGGGGGATGAGAGATGCACATGGGGGGGATGAGAGATGCACATGGGGGGGTGAGAGATGCACATGGGGGGGTGAGAGACGCACATGGGGGGGTGAGAGATGCACATGGGGGGGTGAGAGATGCACATGGGGGGTGAGAGATGCACGGGGGGGGATGAGAGATGCACGGGGGGGGATGAGAGATGCACGGGGGGGATGAGAGATGCACGGGGGGGGGATGAGAGATGCACGGGGGGGGATGAGAGATGCACGGGGGGGGATGAGAGATGCATCGGGGGGGTGAGCTGCACATGGGGGGGATGAGAGCTGCACATGGGGGGGTTATGTTTACATAACTTTGTTGCCTTATGAAGCGCAGGGGGGGGGGGGCCCCCAAAAATTTCTTGCACAGGGGCCCACTACAGTCTGTGTCCGCCCCTGGCATAGGCCCTATGTTGTTGTTTGTTTTTCACCAGCATACACACTGAGAGGAGGCTACTGGCGTTATATGCACATGTCCTCAAATGTTTAATTATTTTCAGTTGCTTAAAATGGACCAACATATTCCACAGTCTTGTACAGTGATTGCCATCACTCACATCAGATGTGGTGTGAACGATTGTTATGAAACTATAGGAAGTGTGTACTGTGCTCACTTCAACCATATCCATAGGAAAACAAGATTTATTTTCTGTTACCTATGGAGATTTTGTGTCTGTCTACTTTTGCTTTTTCTGGATTTTAGTCAATCATAAACCAATGTAATTTGCTGTGTGACTGGCTAAAACTCAATATAGGGAATATCGAGTAGCTGGGTCTCCTCTGTATCCAAATCAGATTTCCAGTATCATAAAGAGGACTTATTCCCTTTTATTTCTTAGGTTAAAAAAATGTGATGGGTCTACTTTAAAAAAGGTCTTTCATTTGTAAAGTAAAGACCTGGCTATAATGGTCCTTTAATGCAGATTAAATCGATACCTTTTTTAACGAAATCCGTGCTCTCGTTCTTCATCACTCGCTGAAGTTATATATTAATTAGTAGCTATGGCAGTGGGACTGGAAGCTGCACTTGATCTTCTCCTGCCAGTCTAGGTATGTCCCGTCTCCTACACCTACTTTTCCAGTGATCTGTCTCCTCTTGCCAAAATTTCACCCAGGAGCCGTCATTGCCATGGGTGACGCATGTGCAGATTGATTTCTTGTCTCAATAATCTCTCATGGAAATTCACTTCGCATGCGCCCACTCTCCTCCTGGCAATGTCGACTCCTGCCAAAATCTCTCTCAGGCACCATCATTGCCCAGAGAGGTGCATACTTGGTAACTTCCATATGACGTGACTGAGATGGGAAATCAATCTGCAATGACAGTGCCTGTGTGTGAGATTTTTGCCATTGAAGTTAGGTCACTGAAAAAGCTGTGGAGGGGTCAGGGAATAACCAGATTGGCAGGAGAAAACCAAGTGCAGCGCCCAGCCTCGCTGTGCCTTTTCCTCATTAGCATAAAACTCAACAAGTGATTACTGAAGAGCGAGAATGCGGATTTCTTCAAAAAAGGTATCAATTTTATCTGCATTAAAGCATCATTATAGCCATGTCTTTACTTTACAGTACAAAATTTTCCTGACCCGTCCTCTTTAAGTAGAACATTTGGTTTAAAGGGGTATTCCCATCTCCAAGATCCTATCCCAACATGATATACTCATCCCCCTAAGAAGAAGCAAGCCGTGAAACGTGCGCGTCGGGGTCTTTTCATCAGCCAGGTCATATAATGATTTATTATTAATGATTAACTTTATTATTCTTTCCACCATTTTTGATCACTGTTATTGTTTGTTACCTTATTCCATGACCCTATGGAGGTGCTAGCATTATGTGATTTCATTGATTGCACTTTATATATATAGCAGCTTATTTGCACACTGGTTCATATGCACTGTGTATAAAGTATATTTTGCACTTGCAATATCTGTGGCTTTGAGAAAGTGCTTGTATTACTCGCACTATCAATTGCACCTTATAATTGTAGCTTGTTTGCACAGTTGTCCATATGCGTTTTATGTGTTTTATTTTCTGCATTTGCGGCCTCAAGGTGGTGCTTATTTTCTTTGCACTGTTAATTTGCACTTTATTTAAATGATAGCTGATTTGCCCTATAGCTAATGGAACTTTATGTGATTTGATTTTGATACATTTCTCAATTCTTATAATTTGATATATTTAATCAACATAATTATGGTTCAGTGATTTATGTGATTTTGAGCACTTGCTCTATATGGTGGATATATCATGTTATAACTGGCTTGTGTAGTTCTTTTCTAGTTTCCTTCCCACTTTTTATGTATTTTATGTTGTATTTTAAATATATGTCAATAAAAACTTCATGTTTTATTATACTGGCGCTAATCTTCCAAGTCGTTTATAGGTTTATAATGCTTTATATGGAAGTGCTCTTGAAATTTTTGGGCTAAAAATTTTTTGGGATTATTTATCCCAATGTGTAGTAGGTGTAAAATAATAATGTTAGTAAATACCTGAAATTAGAAATATAGTATAGTTCTTTTCATTTGCTATGTCGCTTACCCCATGTACAGGGCATTGTAGTAGCTTAGGTATCCATGGTTACAACCAATAAGAGCTAACTAACTGTCACTATATGAGTGGTCGTAACCATGGATACTCAAGCTGCTGCAATGCCCTGTGCATGGGGTAAGTGACAGCAAAAAAGAAGAACTACACTACTGACGCGCCCCTGGGCCTGTGTCGCGCAGCGTTGCGCACGCGGGAGCTTACCCGGAGCCGGATCTGTTGAGGGTTGTAGTCCCGTGGCGGTGATCCGGTCCGTGCCCAGGGAGTCAGACTAAGTGGCGCTGTATCAGCGGTAGATATTGGACGACTACGCCACCCGTTGAGTACAGCTAAGGAGCTGCTGCTGCAGGGCAGACCGCTGAGGCCGGTGGTAGGATTGTGCAGCGTGATAGTATAACCCCCAACGGGAGGGGTATGGCCTCAGGGCAGCTGACGTGGATGATGGGGGTAGCAGGAACCACTCGGAGACGGTACGGTGTAGTTCAGGGTCTTTACTGGTGACAAAGGTAGACCCTCCCGGAGTACTGGCTAGCGATTGGGGCCTGGTCAGTCCTTGAGCAGATGGGATCTCCCCTGGCCAGGCGGAGTTGTAGGCCTCCCAAACTAACGATACTCTTCTGGCTACCTTGCTAGAGGCGGGTATAAGTAGCCCACGTCCCTGAGTGTACCGTGTGGTGCTCACCCGTATGGCCGGTGACTCGGGGCCTTCTAGTAGCTTTCGCTCCACGACGGCGGTGCTGGTCCCACGCGTGTGACCGTGCCTTCGGGTTTCTGGGCCAGAGGACCTGCAATCCCCTGCCGGTCGGTTTCTGCTGCTGGATAGGAGTTAGTCCCCACAGCCTCGGACTCCGGGTCCGGTGATAACTTCTCTGTCAGGGCGAGCTCTGCAGCTGCCAGCCCCTGACTCCTTGTAGCACTGCTCCCACAGAGCTCCTGTTGTTTCTTCCTATGCTGCTTCTCTTCTCTACTTCTTCTCTACTCCCTAACCCTGCCTCAGCCCTAGGTTTATATAGGGGAAGTTCTTCCCCTCCCAGGACTGGGCAGGTGGTGTGGCATGCATAGGATCCCTGACCAAGAGACCTCCCACCTGCTCTCAGACGTAATATCTCTATCACTGTGGCAACCAGACCCCTGGGGTGTCACATTCCCCCCTAGTGAAATTTAGTACTCCGGGACTAAACATATTTTTAGAAAAACATAACAAGGTATAAACAATAATAATACAATAAGAAAAACACATAAAGATAGTCACGGCGTGTCCGCAACCGGGTGCAGTTTTTGAAGAAAAGCAAGGTGTCCATTTCACCAAAACAGGGAGACGTAACCAGGTAGGGGTCTGTCCTGCCCCGAGTCCTTAACAGTCTTTAGTCCATTTCTAGGTTACGCTCCAACCATGTACAAAGGATTCCCGGTAAATCCACCAAGGACTCCTATAAATAACTAGAAACACATAATTATACACAAGCAACAAGAAAAACAGGTAACCACAAATAAAACAATTTATACATTTCAAATCCTCCAACGTGCAGGTAACTGGCCTCTAGTGGCCCTAGTGGACCTACGGAGCTGACTGTCTAGCCCTGAACTACAGGGTGTAGGAGCTGTCAAGGGTAAACTGGGCAGCTGTCTACCGGCTCTTTGGCTCACTAGGGGTACGGCAGGCTCACTATAAGCAGAGGGTTGATCCTCCTGTTCTGCTTGTGTGGAGTCTTCTGCCTCCTGGACCGGCTGTTCTTCCAGCTCTACCTGTTGCTCCGTAGGTGCTTGGGATGCTGGTTGGAGGAAGGTGAGTACGGGTACCACAACTGCGCCATTGACTTGAGTCCAAGACCGAGGGAAGTCTCCGAGCACAGTACTAACCATGTCTTCCCTTTTCTCTACGGGTCGAGGGTCTTCTTGTTCCTCTTCAGGGTTCCGTAGCTGTTCGGGACACTTCTTCAGGTGATCCCGGGATACAATGGTTGTGGTTTCCCCTCCGTCTTTACTGATGGTACAGACCTTTGGGTTGTCGTGGCTTGAGGGCAGTACGATGTACGGGTCCTTCTCCCACTGGTCGTCCAACTTGTGGAGCCGCCTTTTCCTCTTCAAGACCTGCTCTCCGGGTACCAGGGGAACAGCGGGAGCATACTGGTTGTAAGTTTTCTCTTGTCTTTCCCTAGCTTGACAGAGACTTCGCTCCACGCTCTCCTGTACTTTCCGGTACTGCTGCTGCCTCTCTGTGTCCCAGTCTGCTTCTGGTGAAGTGTCCTCGGGTGTCAGGACTCCCATCTCCAGGTCAACAGGTAGCTTACCAGGCCTTGCCCTCATCAGGTAAGCCGGGGTACAGTTGGTGGAACCTACCGGGATGTGGTTGTATAGGTCCACCAGATCGGGCAGCTTCTCAGGCCACAGACTGCGTTCTTCCAGGGGCAACGTTTTCAGAAGATCCATTACCACCTGGTTCATTTTCTCACAAAGTCCATTAGTTTGCGGATGATAGGGTGTCGTCCTTATCTTCCGGCAGCCATACAGATTGCAGAATTCCTGGAAGACCTCCGCTTCAAAGGCAGGTCCCTGGTCCGTCAGCACTTGGTCCGGGTACCCGTGTGGACGGCAGAAGTGCTGCTGGAAGGCTCTAGCTGCTGTTCGAGCTGTTAAGTCCTTGACGGGGACGACAACCAAAAACCGGGAGTAGTGATCCACGATGGTTAGTGCGTAAACGTAGCCACTTCTGCTTGGGGTCAGTTTTACATGATCCAAGGCTACCAGTTCCAACGGCTGCCGGGTGACGATGGACTGCAGGGGAGTCTTCTGGCTGGCACGGTCCTTCCTTCTTAGGTTGCACGGGCCACAGTCTCTGCACCACCTCTCGATGGTTCCCCTCATGCCTACCCAGTGGAACCGCCCGCGCAGCAGGAACTCCAGCTTCTTCCATCCGAAGTGTCCAGCCCCGTCGTGGTATGCCTCCATCACCATGGCTGCGTCTCTCCGTGGCACCACTACTTGCCAGATTAGTTCATGCGTCCGGGAGTTAACCATTCTGCGGCACAACTTCCCCTTGTAAAGGAACAGTCGACTCTTCTCAGCCCACAGTTGCTTGGCTTCCTCCGGAGCGTCTGGGTCAAGGCGAGCCTCTGGCCGAGTCAGCATCTCCTTCACCAGTCGGACGGCAGGGTCACTGTCTTGCGTTTCCTCCCAGTTGTAGTGAGGCAAGGGGTTAAACGTAGCGGCTTGCTTACTCCTTACCCGTTGGGAATACTGGATAGTCCCATGACGGTGGAACGCGGGGAGTTCAACTTCTTCCAGTCCCTCTGGATCTTCTCCTACGTCCGGTAGGTTTGGCATCCTGGACAGGGCGTCCGCGTTGGTATTGGAGCGTCCTGCCCGGTATTTGATTGTGAACTCGTAGTTGGACAGACGGGCCATCCATCTCTGCTCTAGGGCACCGAGTCTTGCCGTGTCCAGGTGTGTCAACGGGTTGTTATCCGTGTACACGGTGAACCGGGAAGAAGCGAGTTAGTGCTTAAAGCGTTCGGTGACTGCCCACACCACTGCCAGGAACTCTAGCTTAAATGAGCTGTAATTCTCAGGGTTTCTCTCGGTGGGTCGCAGTTTTCGGCTGGCGTAAGCGATTACTCGTTCTTTCCCCTGCTGGATCTGGGACAGCACGGCTCCTAGCCCGATGTTACTTGCGTCGGTGTAGAGGATAAAGGGCTGGCTGTAATCAGGGTACGCCAGGATTTCATCCCCCGTGAGGGCCATCTTCAGCTGGCGGAAGGACTCTTCTTCTAACTTCTCCCATCTGAAGGGTGGCTTCTGGTTCTTGGCCTTCCGGGACTGGCCTATCAGGAGGTCCTGCATAGGAGCTGCCTTTTTGGTGAAACCGGGGATGAATCTGCGGTAATAGCCTACCAACCCGAGGAACTGCCGCACTTCCTTTACACTGGAGGGACTTGGCCATTCCTTAATTGCGGTGATCTTATCAGGGTCGGGAGCCACTCCATCAGCGCTCACCACGTGTCCCAGGTACTGCACCTTTGGTTTCAGGAGGTGACACTTGGAGGGTTTCACCTTGAGGCCGTAGCTTGCCAGAGCTTCGAACACTTCCGCCAGGTGTTTCAGGTGGTCCTCATACGTCTTGGAATATACGATGACATCGTCCAGGTACAACAAGACCGTCTCGAAGTTTTTGTGGCCCAGACAGCACTCCATTAATCGTTGGAAGGTTCCTGGTGCGTTGCAGAGTCCGAACGGCATGCAGGTAAACTCGCTAAGTCCCATCGGGGTGGTGAATGCGGTCTTCTCCCGGTCCGCCTCTGCTACAGGAACCTGCCAGTACCCACTAGTGAGATCCAAGGTAGAGAAGAAGTTAGCAGATCTTAAAGCAGCCAAAGACTCCTCTATCCTTGGTAAGGGGTACGCATCCTTGTGTGTGATACGGTTGATTTTCCGGTAATCTACACACATCCTCATGGTGTTGTCTTTCTTTTTGACTAAGACTAGTGGAGCTGCCCAGGGGCTACAGCTATCCCTGATCACCCCAGCCTCCTTCATGTCTCTAAGCATCCCTTTGGCGTGTTGGTAGTGTGCAGGGGGTACGGGTCGATACCTCTCTTTTATGGGAGGATGGTCTCCCGTGGGGATGTGGTGTTCTACCCCCTTGACTCGCCCGAAGTCTAACGGGTGTTTACTAAACACTCTCTCGTACTCTTGAACCACCCGATAGACTCCCTGTTTCTGGTGTGAGGGAGTGGAGTCAGTACCCAAATGTAGTTGCTGACACCAGTCCTCCATTGTTTTCTTAGAGCCGTTACCTTCCTCCGGGGAAGATGGAGGCAAGGGTTCTACGGACTGTATGGAATCTTGATTGATGGTATACAATTTGGCTAGCGTGGCATACCGGGGCAGGTACACTTCCCTCTTCCCGATATTTATTATGCGAACGGGCACCCTCCCATGGTGTACATTGACCACCCCCCGTGCTGTCAAAATGGTGGGCCTACTGTCTGAGTAAACTGGTTCTACCATTGCCTGGTAATCTCTACCTCTCAGACCAATAGCTGCCCGGCACCAAATCATCATTTCACTTCTCGGGGGCATGGCAATAGGGAAAGGGTCACACATTCGCACGCTACCAATCTCACCACCGGAGAGTTCTAGCTGTTGCCGTCGCATCAGTGCCCGGATCTCTTTCTGGAGCACTCGCTGCTGGCCGGAGCTGGCGTTCTTGGCAACCTGCTGTAAAAGGAAAATCACCTCTGCAAGACAATTTTCAATTACATTAGTTCCTAGAGTTATCTTTGGGTGACTCTCGTGTTTGTCAATGTCTACAATGATCAGTCCCTGTGCTGCCAATTCGACTCTACCGATTTTAATGGTCACCTCTTTAAATCCAATCTGTGGCACGGGCTGACCATTGCTGGCGATGATACTCAAGTCGTCGTCAGGGTAGCGGGTGATATCCGAGTCATTCCAGTACTGCTTGAAGAGCACGTACGGGATGGTGGTGACCTGTGACCCGGTGTCCAGTAGGGCACTCATAGGAATGCCATCCAGTACCACGGGTAAGACTGGACGTCCTCCCACATATTTGTCGCGCCAGTTCGATGGGCCTGGTGATCTTTTTCCTGGGGGTTGGCCCTCTACCCCAGGTTGTGCCAGTTTAAAGGACAGTACCTTGCCATATGTCCGGGTTGATTGCAGCGGCGGCAGATGGGTCGTCCGTCCTCGTTGTATCGGTCGCTGGGTCTTCCTCTGGCCGGTGGGGTCCTCCTTGGTCGACGCCACGGGATGTCCTCCGGTCCGGATGCCAGCTGGATCTTCCCTGGAGTGGAAACCTGTAAAGACTGCACAGTTCGGGTTAGCGCAGCAACGCTTTTAGCTAGCTCTTGGACCTGATGGTGCAGGTCTGGAGCCGGGTCATTGTTCAAAGCCTGCGCATCAGCTCCCACAGGCCCTGCCGACAAGGGCGCCGCCTCCTGGTGGTAAGTGGTAGTGGGGCGTCTGTGGGTCACAACGCCACCTGGTGCCGGTTGTCGAAGCACCCGGATGGCTCTGTCCTTGAACTGTGCAAATCCCAGATGAGGGTCCTGTAAGGCCATTGCCCGCAACTGGGTTCGGTGGGCATTGCAATATAAACCCTCTATAAATTGTTCAGTCAACAGCCTGTCCTCGTCTCCCACGCCGTCAGGGTCGGTCTGCTTAATGGCTCTCAGGGCCTCTTGTAGGTTCAGGGCATAGTCCCTTATACTCTCATGGGCCCGCTGTTTGCACCCGTAGAATCTAAGCTTGATCTCGGCTGAGGTGCGGGTATCAAAGGTGTCCCTCAGCCGGGTTAGTATCCCTGCGACAGTCCTCCCCCCAGGTGGCCAGGACTTTACCTCCCTTTGGGCTGCCCCGGTTAATTGGGCCACCAGGATGCTCACTTTTTGCTCCTCTGTGAGGGGGTACACCTGGAAGAGGCTATCCAGCTTTTCTCTAAAGTCATGCAGGGTATATGACTCCCCTGAGTACTGGGGTAGCCAGGCTGCCCCCGGGATATAGGGCATGGTGAAAGGCATGACCGCAACAACGGTGGCGCTGGCGGGGGTTGAAGCGGTGAAGCTCTCCTCCGTATCCGACATCCTTCTCCCCCCTAGTGGACCGTGGCCTACCTTGCGATGATCCTCTTCCGTAGGCCGCGGCTCCGCAGTGGATCGTCAGGGTTGAGGACCTTCCGTCGCGCTCCTGTGACGTCGGCGTCTGCTGGGCTCCTTCCAGGACCTTACGCAACGTCCGGACGTGAGGCGGGGCTTCAGTTCTCGCGCGCTTTCGGAGTCCACGCCCCTCTTCTTCCCGCGCGGCGTCCTCAAGATGGCGTCCAATGGCGGGAAAACTCCACGTGTGGCGGGAAGAAGGCTGAAGATGGCTCCGGATGGCGGGAAAACACCGATGGCGGGAAGGAAGCGGAAGATGGCGCCGGATGGCGGGAATCTTCACCACAGGTAAGTTTGAACAGTCTTTTTCAGGCACGCAGTACCCGGTGGTTGCGGGCACGAGATCCTGCCGACTACGCCAAAAGTTGACGCGCCCCTGGGCCTGTGTCGCGCAGCGTTGCGCACGCGGGAGCTTACCCGGAGCCGGATCTGTTGAGGGTTGTAGTCCCGTGGCGGTGATCCGGTCCGTGCCCAGGGAGTCAGACTAAGTGGCGCTGTATCAGCGGTAGATATTGGACGACTACGCCACCCGTTGAGTACAGCTAAGGAGCTGCTGCTGCAGGGCAGACCGCTGAGGCCGGTGGTAGGATTGTGCAGCGTGATAGTATAACCCCCAACGGGAGGGGTATGGCCTCAGGGCAGCCGACGTGGATGATGGGGGTAGCAGGAACCACTCGGAGACGGTACGGTGTAGTTCAGGGTCTTTACTGGTGACAAAGGTAGACCCTCCCGGAGTACTGGCTAGCGATTGGGGCCTGGTCAGTCCTTGAGCAGATGGGATCTCCCCTGGCCAGGCGGAGTTGTAGGCCTCCCAAACTAACGATACTCTTCTGGCTACCTTGCTAGAGGCGGGTATAAGTAGCCCACGTCCCTGAGTGTACCGTGTGGTGCTCACCCGTATGGCCGGTGACTCGGGGCCTTCTAGTAGCTTTCGCTCCACGACGGCGGTGCTGGTCCCACGCGTGTGACCGTGCCTTCGGGTTTCTGGGCCAGAGGACCTGCAATCCCCTGCCGGTCGGTTTCTGCTGCTGGATAGGAGTTAGTCCCCACAGCCTCGGACTCCGGGTCCGGTGATAACTTCTCTGTCAGGGCGAGCTCTGCAGCTGCCAGCCCCTGACTCCTTGTAGCACTGCTCCCACAGAGCTCCTGTTGTTTCTTCCTATGCTGCTTCTCTTCTCTACTTCTTCTCTACTCCCTAACCCTGCCTCAGCCCTAGGTTTATATAGGGGAAGTTCTTCCCCTCCCAGGACTGGGCAGGAGGTGTGGCATGCATAGGATCCCTGACCAAGAGACCTCCCACCTGCTCTCAGACGTAATATCTCTATCACTGTGGCAACCAGACCCCTGGGGTGTCACACTACATTTCTAATTTGTAGGTATTTGCTAATGTTATTATTATTACACCTCAATCACCCTCCCTTTTCTCTCTTTAAAAATAAAGAAATGTAAAAAAAAAATGTTAAGTGCAGTAAAGTGAAAAAAAAAATCAAACTGCTAAAATTGCCAATTGCTTTAGCTTAGCATAAAAAAACATAAAATCAAAACATTGTATGTACCCCAAAACTAACTAGTGCTAATAAATACACCATCTCACCTCAGAAAAAGACAAGCCCCTTTACATAGCTCCATTGATGTAAACATAAAAAAAGTTTGGGGTCCCAGAAAATGGAAACACAAACCAATTTTTTTTTTTTTTATCACCAAATACATAAAAATAATTACTGTATATATACAAGTTTGGTATCACATTGATCGTACTGACCTAGAAAATCACGTTGACAAGAATTGCAGTTTTTTTTCACAATTTTATAGAGCTTGGAATTTTTTTCCACTTTCCATTACATCATGTGAAAAAAAAAATAGTGTCAATAGAAAAATAAAAAATGATGACTCGAGTCTGGGGAGGAGACGAGAGAAAAACTAAAGTGAAAATATGGAAAATTGGCTGCAATTGGAAGGGGTTAAAGGTGATATTTATTTTTTACTTTTTTCCATTATTCACATTTTTCACTCATTTCTTATACAGTTTTTATGGTGTAAAATATTTTAGATATGGCTTTATCTACATTATAGGATCATACAAAAACTCTAGTAGTGCTCATTTAGTTCAGTCGGAAAACAAGCGCAACTGTCATGATTCGAGAGTTGTGATCAGAAAAGAGTTCCTGGCAATTCTTCCTCATTGTTTTGCTTTAGGAGAAAAATCTCTTTAATGTTTAGTGAAAATTGAAATCGTGGAATTTGATGTCTTTCCCTAAATGTAATTCAGAACAGAAGATTTTTTTAAGCTTTCACTTGGTATCTAACAGAAGAAAACATATCTGCCTTGGAGATGGGAAGACTAATTCGTAATTGGATAGGGGCTTTGATTTAATAAGGGATAATATACAGTAATTTACTTGTAGGCTGTTCCTTTTAGATCACGAAGATCCTCTACTAATAATGCACTTCTAGATTTTGTATCATTCTTTATGTATCGTTGTAAATAAAAAGATGATTTTGTGATCAATTTGTTCCTGTTCTTAGAGAGTCTGCCTACACAATGTTTCTAAGAAAATGAGTGTAACATACCTGGCGGCGTCCTTGCATGGTGGTCCATCTCCCACTGTGCAAGAGAGCGCACTTGATCTCCTGTCCAGAGTGTCTCTCTGGCTTCCCTCCATGCTGTCTGTTTGTGTCTGTCTCTGCTGCTTAAGGGCGGCGCCCGATCACTTCCTGCTTTTTGTACCTGCTGTGGGTCACGCCCATTGTGCGTCCTCAGCCTATTGCTGTCTGACACTTGGTATATAGCTCAGCAGCTCCCTTCTATCCCTGCCTGAGCATAAGTGTTTCCTTCAGTGTGTGCTTGCACTCTGAAGGTGCCAGGTCCCGTCTCTTGTCTCCTGCTTTTTGTATCAGTTCCCGTGTCTGAACTGTGTCCTGTATGTCTTCTGCTTTGCGGTATCAGCTCCCGTGTCTGAACTGAGTCCTGTATTTCTCCTGCTTTGCGGTTTCAGCTCCCGTGTCTGAACTGAGTCCTGTATGTCTCCTGCTTTTCGGTATTAGTTCCCGTGTCTGAACTGAGTCCTTTCTGTGTTCTCTTGTCTGTCCTGTCTGAACTCGCTCCTAGCCTGTTCCTCCTGCCTTCTAGGGGCCTATTACCTAGACCCGCTCCTGTATCTTGTCTGTCCTGTCTGAACACGCTCCTTGCCTGTTCGTCCCGCCTCTTTGGGGGCAGTATTCCCAGACCCGCTCCTGTATCCCGCTGCAGTGTCGGTCTCCTCCGTACACTCAGTTCCAGTCTGAACTCTCTCCTATCCTTTACCTGTTTTTGCCTCTATGTCCGTTCCCTTCCTTTTTCTGCAGAGTCTGAACTCGTACCTAACTCCTGCCAGTTGTCTCTGTACTCCCGTTTGTGAGTTTGTGGTCCACTCGCTACTTCACTGCAAGTACCCTGTGGGTGTCTGGCTCTGTCTTTCCCTTCCTGTCTGTTCCGTGTGAACAGAGCCCTGTCCTCCCTGCTCAGCCTTGTCTGCACTCTAGCCGTGCTTGCCTGTACCCCTTTGCCTGTATTGTTCCTGTGTCCCGGTGTGTACTGGGTCCTATCCCGCCTGTGTTCCTACCTGCTAGTGCCTCCCTGTCTGCACTCTAGCTGTGCTTGCCTTTACCCCCCTGCCTGCATACCCGCCTGCCTGCATACCAGTCGTGCCTGCCTATACCCACCAGTCTGTGTGCCAGCCTACCAGCCTGTTCCTGTATTCCCCTGTGTGGGTCAACAGCCGTGTCCGGGGTCTGTCCTGGAGTAGCACCTGGTCCCTCTGCTCAGTTCCTCCTTGGTGCACTGGCGTCGTATGCCGTCGTGCGACCCTGGTCGGATCGGGTGAATACCTAGTCACGCCCCTCCAGGCATTCACTCTCCGGCACGGTCCAGTGGAATCACTACCAATCACACGCACACGCCGCTTAGCCCGGGCGTGTGCATAACAATGAGTAAGCAACATGGCTAAGACACGCAATTAAATTTCGAAAAGTGTTTATAATAATTCCTAATGTTACAGAGACGAAAATATTTTTGAAGTAGAAGGCTTAAAGAACAAAATCTTATCAACCATTTCATGACTGGGTTTTTTGGATCTTGAAGCACTTAATAAAATTTCACCTTTTGGAAAGTTGCACCTACAAGGTAATTGTATTTGTTTTATTTTGTTTCTTAGGCGAGTTTCACACTTTCATATTTCGTGGTCAATGTATGAACCACGATTTTTGGATCAGTCATGAGTCTCCTGACATGACCTAACAGCCTTACACTGTGTGCAGAATTATTAAACTAGTGAGTGTTTGACTGTATCATAATTTTTATGCAGATTTTTCAACTCCAAACTTTATAAGCTTGAATGTTTATTGGATGAAACAGATCAGGTGATGTGTTTTTTGTATAATGAGGATGGTGAAGCCTAAGGATAGAACAACCTTCATCAAGGTGTGCAGAATTATTAGGCTGATTTTTTTCTCAGGCAAAATGAGCCAAAAAAGAGATTTATCTGACTCTGAAATGTCAAAAATTGTAAAATGTCTTACAGAGGGCTACAGCACTTTTGAAACTGTTAAAACATTGGGACGTTATCACAGAACCATCAAAAGTTTTGTTGCATGTAGTCAACAGCGTTGCAAAAAAATGTGTTGAGGAAAAAAGATGCACATTAACAGCCAAAGATTTGAGAAGAATCAAACGTGAAGCAGCCAGGAAGCCATTATCCTCCAGTGCTCTCATACTCCTGAACTGCAACCTGCCTAGAGGCCCAGAAGAATAAGGTGTTCAGTGCTCAGAGACATCGCTGAGGGAAGGAAAGCTGAAACCCGACCACCATTGAACAAGACACAGAAGGAGAAGTGTCAAGACTGAGCCAAGAAATATCTAAAGACAGATTTTTCATAGGATCATGGACTGATGAGATGAGGATAACTCTTGTCGAACCAGATAAATGGGCCTGTGGCTGGATCAGTAACTCCAGCAAGGTGGAGGGTAGGAGGGATACTGCTATGGGCTGGTATTATTAAAGATGAGCTAGTTGGACCTTTTTGGGTTGAAGATGGCCTCAAAATCAACTCTCAAACCTACTGGCAGTTTTCAGAAGACACTTTCTTTATGCAATGGTACAGGAAAATGTCTACATCTTTCAAGAAAAACATGATTTTTATGCAGGACAGTGCACCTTTGCATGCCTCTCTACTGCTTAGCGGCCAGTAAAAGTCTTAAAGATTACAGAATAATGACATGGCCTCTTCCTCACCTGACCTCTTCCCTATTGAGAACTTGTAGACCTTTCTTAAACCGGAAATTTACTGTGAAGGAAAACAGTCACCTCTCTGACCAGTGTCTGGGAGGCTGTGGTTGGTGAGGTTGTTTTTGAAAAGAATGGTGGTTATATTGGACGCTGATATTTTTTTGAGAATGGCAGAAATATATTTTTCTACATTTTTAGTTATTTGGTTATTATTCTCACGGTAACAGATGAAAATAAACAATTGATATATGAAAATATACGTTTCTCATTTAGTTGTATAATAAGTCCACATACTAATAGCCCAATAATCCTGCACACATAGAAATTCTCCAAAGAAAGACAAAACTTCACTTTTATTTTCTCAAATATTCAGATTACAGGTTTGTTATTTACGAAAAGAGAAAAAAATGAATGGCACTCACCACTGGCGTATTATTTTGTGCTTTTTGTATTCCAAGGTCATAGGGAAATACAGAGAGAAGACACACAGACTGGGCTAGTAGTGTGGCGTCTAATTACGCTTCATCTGGCTCTGAAATGACACATCCGTGTCCGTCTTTTAAATTCACCAGTAATGTCATTTATATAGTTAATGAAATTATTTGACATGCAATCAGGCATAACTACTACAGATACTATGAAACATATATAAAAGACAGCATAGAGGTATCACACAGGTTGAAAATATCCTAAAATATTTTATTAAAAGGAGCTGAGTTCATTACGATTGGCCTAGTGGACCTAAAGCCTCCTCTTTTTAATGATTAACTGTGCTTCTGTTTGTAAGAGTTTTTGTGCAACAATTTGGGAATTTTAAAAGCAGAGTATAGAGTTGTGATGTCAGGTACTGATGAAGTGTAATTATATGTGAAACAGCTGTAGCCCAGTCTGTGTATCTTCATTCTGTATTTCCATATGACCTTGAAATAACAAAGCACAAAATAATGCGCCAGTGGTGAGTGCCTCTTATTTTTATTCTCATAATTTTTTAAAGATTACATTACTGCAAAGTTGAGCATCACCACATCTGGCGTTCTCTTTTAACCAGCATTGCATACTCCAGTGGTATATACTTGTGACAGTGCCGGTGTTATACTCTGCAACATGTACTAAGGAAAGATAAAGGAAAACTGTCCCTACAGTAAAACTAAGCTGAATCCCTACGATGTAGCGGGCTGCCTGTTCCCAGCGAACAGACCCGCCTTAGTCCTCCGCTAGGCTGAACAAAGACCTAGAGCATAAGGGGAGGGGTCCCTAAAAGAATTAAGGACTGGGGCAAAAATGTGACACCTCCTAAACAGAGGAGTTGTTGCAGAACACAAAAAGACAAACAGACAAAAAAGAACTAGAGGTCCCAGAAGGACCAAACGAACTGACAGAGAAAGGCACAGAAGCACCTGGCTAGAGAAACAGTCAAACACTGAAGTCCAGCACAGCCAAAAGGGTGGAGCTGGAATATAAAGGCAGATGGTCACGTGACCGCAAAACACAAGATGGAAAAAACAAACAGGAGGGTTCTAACAGTACCCCCTCTTTTATGAGGATCCTCCGGATCCTCCAGGCCCAAGCCTGTCCGAAAACCTCTTGTGGAAAGCTTTAACAAGCCTAGGAGCAGAGACATCATCCGTCCTTACCCAGGAGTTGTCTTCGGGACTGAAACCCTTCCAGGAGACAAGATACTGTAATCTCCCTCTAAGCCATCTAGAATTCAAGATACGATAAATTTCATATTCTCTGTCTTCCACCACAGGAGGAACTGAGACAGTGGCATCCCTATCTGATACATGAAACACAGGATTAATCTTCCAGGAAGTAGGGACATCCAACCTAACAGCAGATGGGTTAACAACTTGAAGCACTTAAAATGGACCCACAAACTTAGGACCCAGTTTTTTAGAGGGAATCCTCAACGGCAGGTTCTTAGAGGACAACCAAACCATGTCACCAACAGTAAACAAAACCTCCTTACGTTTCCTGTCAAAATACTTCTTGGACTTCTTCTTAGCCTCTTGAAGGTTGCAATTCTCCTCCGGCACCGCCGACCCCAATTTGGAGAACGAACCAAAAGACGGATGTCTCCCAGTACAACAAAATAAAGGAGAACACCCAGCAGAGAAGGATGTATGATTGGTAAGAGCAAATTCTGCGAGAGGCAGAAACTCAGACCACACCTCTTGATTGTACGCCACAAAACAACGCAAAGACTGTTCAACATCCTGGTTCTTTCTTTCAGTCTGTCCATTAGACTCAGGATGATACCCAGACGAAAATGACAAATGGACTCCCAACCTGTCACAAAAAGCACGCCAAAAGTGAGCCACAAACTGAGGTCCTCTATCAGAAACAATATCCGTGGGAACGCCATGGAGCTTGACAATCTCCTTAACAAACGCCTTAGCGAGTGTCTTGGCATAGGGCAGCTTAATGAATGGAACCAAACGACACATCTTACTAAAACGGTCCACGACCACCCAGATGACAGTAAAACCCTCGGACACAGGAAGAACAGTAATAAAATCCATTGTGAGATGCGTCCAAGGCGCACTAGGAGCCTCCAGAGGGCAAAGCAACCCCGCAGCAGGAGTATGTGAAGCCTTTGACCTAGCACACACAGTACTTTGACGCACCCACTTGATGACTTCCTTCGGCCATCCAGGCCACCAAAAACTGTGACTGATAAGTCTCTTAGTCTCCTAAATTCCTGGATGACCTGCCAACTCCATGGGGAGTGTTAGATGGAGCATCATCTTGAGCTTTCAAAATCCCATTCTCCAAAACGGAGTCCAATGCCGCCACCACAACTCCTTTCTGCAAAATGCTCTCCTCCTCCTCGGCACCGACCGACCGACCGCATCGGCTTTAACATTCTTAGTACCAGGGATATAGGTAACAGAAAAATGAAACCGAGAAAAAAAAAAGTGCCCACCTAGCTTGACGGGCATTCAAGCGCTTGGCAGCATCCAGATAGATCAAATTCTTATGATCTGTGAACACCTGAATAGGAAATCTAGTGCCTTCCAAAAAATGACGCCAATGTTCAAACACGAGTTTAATAGCCAACAACTCCCGATTTCCAACATCATAATTCAGTTCGGTTTCCGAAATTTTTTTCGAAAGAAGGCACAAGGATGTACTCCATCCCTGTTCTCCTGAGACAAAACTGCTCTGACGCACACCGATGAAGCATTGACCTCGACCAAAAAAGGCTTGGTCTCATCAGGCTGCATAAGGATAGGGGCAGAACTGAACCTCTCTTTGAGATACTCAAACGCTTCAATGGCCTCAGTAGTCCACTGGACCTTATTCGCACCTTTCCTGGTGAGATCGGTCAGAGGCTTAACAATTACAGAAAAATTCTTAATGAATTTCCTGTAATAATTGGCAAAACCCAAAAATCTCTGTATAGATTTCAAACCAATAGGCCTAGGCCATTCCTGCACAGCCTGAACCTTCACCGGGTCCATCTCAAAGCCCTCGCTGGAGACAATGTAGCCCAAAATTCTTATTTTCTGCACAGCGAACTCACATTTCTCCAGCTTAGCAAAGAGTGATTTATTACTCAATAACTGCAAAACTTCACGTACACTTTGCCAATAAGACTCTAGATCTGGTGAATAAATCAAAATGTCATCCAAATACACAACCACATTCTTACCAATAAAAGGTCTCAGGATGTCATTAATAAGGTTCTGAAAAAATGCAGGAGCATTGGTAAGACCAAAAGGCATCACCAGATTCTCAAAATGACCTACCGGAGTGTTAAAAGCAGTTTTCCATTCATTACGCTCCTTTACTCGTAACAAATTGTATGCCCCCCGGAGATCAATTTTAGAGAACCACTTGGCCCCCACCAACTGGTTAAACAAGTCAGGAATTAACGGCAATGGGTAGGAATTGCGTACGGTAATCTTATTAATTTCACGAAAATCCAGACATGGACGTAAACCGCCGTCCTTTTTTCTAACAAAGAAAAATCTAACTGCCACAGGCGACTTAGAAGGTCTAATGTGACCAGCAGCCAGGCTAGTCTGTATGTACTCCTCCAAGGCCTTTCTTTCAGGGATAGTCAGATTAAACAAGCGACTCTTGGGAAGAGTAGCTCCAGGAACAAACTCAATGGCCCAATCATAATCCCTATGAGGAGGTAAAACTTGCAACTCCTCCTCTGAAAAAACCCTCCAAAAATCTTGAATAGGTACAGGTAATTCCCCTTTTTCCCCAGCCGCAATGTGACCATTGCAACATTTATCATAGCACTTCAGACTCCAAGACTTAATCACATTAGTAGACCAGTCCAGCAAAGGATTGTGCAGTTTTAACCAAGGCAATCCTAGAACGACCAGAGAGGGTAAATTATCTAATACAACCAAGTCCAAAATTACTTGGTGAACTCCATTGATAGTGAGGCGAAATGAAGCAACCCATTTCAAAGGAGTGTTATCAATTGCAATCACAGAAATAGGTGATGACAAAGGTTTGAATTTCAATTTAAAGTTTTCCAAAAACCCTTCATCAATCACAGTAAGTGTTGAACCACAATCCACAAATACCTGAAATTCAATCAAATATTTCTGCAAAGTAGTACTCCCAGAAAGAAATACTCCTGCAGAGCGTAAACAAGCTATACGGGAGTAACTGACCTTTTTTTTTTCTTTACTTAAACGAAGCTCACAATACTTAATCAAATGGTCAGCTTTACCACAATAAAGACACAATCCCTCGGCGAACCTCTGGTCTCTTTCCTGAGAGGGGAGCGACTTCGCCCCAACCTCCATCGGTTCTCCGCCGTCAGAGCAGATTTTCTGGGGACTAGGACATGGCATTAGAGGAGTCTTTACCTCATTCTGTCTAAATCTCAGTCTCCTATCCACGCGAACAGCTAATTGCATGGCATCCTGCAGAATCTCAGGTGCGGGGAATGCAATTAGCAAATCCTTAACCCTTTCACTCAGACCAGCAAGAATTAGACATTTCAGAGCTGGATCATTCCATTTAACTTCTGAGGCCCATCTTCTGAAGTGTGTGCAATAATTTTCAACATCACCTGACCCCTGATTCAAACGCCTGAGTTCTGCAGATGATCAGGATCGTCATATAATAGCCCCATAGCAGAAAAAATTCCTCTACAGACCTTAAACATGGATCATTAGGTTGGAGAGAAAAGGCCCACCCCTGTGGTTCTTTGCGCAAAGTGACGTAATAAAACCAATGAGCTGTGATTCATTCCCAGAGGACCTTGGTCTCAAACGAAAATATAACAAGTATTTTTAAAGGAAAAATATCTTGCTGTTTACCATAAAAAACATCAGGCAGTCCTACCTTGGGTTCCACAAAATGCGCTTCAGAACAGCTACTCACGTGTTGCTGGAGCTCGGCCAGCTCCAGAGACAATCGCTGCAGGCGTTGAGCCAAATCCTGGATGGAAACCATACTGATCCCCGAATTTCTTTCCTTCCAGTTTTTTGGGGCTGGACTTACTGTTAAGATCTGCAACATGTACTAAGGAAAGATTATCGAAAACTGTTCCTACAGTAAAACTAAGCTGAATCCCTACGATGTAGCGGGCTGCCTATTCCTAGTGAACAGACCTGCCTCAGTCCTCGGCTAGTCTGAACGAAGACCTATAGCATAAGGGGAGGGGTCCCTAAAAGAACTAAGGTCTGGGACAAATATGGGACACCTCCTAAACAGAGGAGTTGTTGCAGAACACAAAAAGACAAATAGACAAAAAAGTACTAGAGGTCCCAGAAGGACCAAACAAACTGACAGAGAAAGGCACAGAAGCACCTGGCTAGAGAAACAGTCAAACACTGAAGTCCAGCACAGCCAAAAGAGAGGAGCTGGAATATAAAGGCAGATGGTCACGTGACCGCAAAACACAAGATGGAAAAAACAAACAGGAGGGTTCTAACAGCCGGTCTGCTGATCTTCTGAAATTCAAGTTTTTTAACCTTTTCGATTGTCTGACAGCACTGTAGTTGTACAATAATAAAATTAATCATCAAAAATACAAATTATTTAATAATTCTTCACATGGTGTATCGTCACATATGAGGCTATTGCAGTCAGTCCGGAATACACGGTCCGTATATGAACTGTGAAATGTAGACATGTGAAGCCGGCTTTAGTCTACCCAATATATTCTCACACAGTGTACATTTTCCATTGAGGATCTCACCACAAATCCATTGATTCCAAAGAAATCTCTACATATTAAATGCAGATTTTGCCAGCCATTAAAGGGAACCTGTCACCAAAAATAACGCAATGCACCTGCAGATATGCTGCTAACCAGCAGGTTAACAGTGTTATTATGCTGCCCGGCGCCCGCATGTAGCTGAATGTAGCGGGTAGAAAATTAACATTATTCTCCCTGCCAGCGTTCTGTTTCAGTCATGGGGCAGGGGCATCACGGGTTCAGTCATCACTCTGAGAATATTGAACGGCTGCTGTAATCGCTCCCCCGCTGTAATCGTGCGCCCCTGCTGTAATCGCGCCCCTGGCCCTGACTGTCAGCGAGCCGCTATGCAAAGCCGGTGTCAGTGAGAGCTGGGGGCGCGGTTACAGCGGCCGCTCTGTATTCTCAGAGCAATGACTGAACCCGCAGTGCCCCCACCACCATGACTGAAACCGAATGCTGGCGGGGGAATAATGTTAATTTGGTGTTCATTGACATGTTGGGGTGAGACTAAAGATCTAATTTTAGTTTTAGATTTGTCTCACTCCATGGCTAATAATTTTGATGGGATGTTCAAGATAAGATTCACATAAATTGGTGTCCATGGGTAATTCTTGTATGTTTGGTGTAACATTTGATACTCATGCAAAATGTATTCACATCACACAGGCTCTGTAAGAATTGAATGTACCGATTTGGTGAGGATTGTACTATTTTTGGGGAGACTTTTTTATGTTCTCTTTTCCCCACTTTATTATTTACCAAGACAGTATGTTACTAAATGTAGCATGATATGCTTGAAAGTGGACTGACATTTCCACCATTTAGTAACCTGTACCAGACTCCATGGAATGAGCTCATGGACAATATTGTGCAGCTAGTGAACTGAGCATTTAGCCATCCAAACACTTTTCATTGTTCTACCTCCAACCCCTACTTCATGCTCAAATGATGACACCCCCAGCCGTCATGTTAGTTCTCCAGTCAATCACTAGCTTCAGCAGTGACCCACTACAGCCAGTAACTGACTCACACGGTCAGACATTCAAGATGAAAATGTTAGTAGTGGGGCCAGAAGATGAGACTGCCCAGGGACTGTGGAACTGTTATTTTTGGATATCTTCTTTAAGAGGTTAATTGTAACTTTATAAAGGTTCTGTTACTGGCAGGGAAAAGGGCATTCATTTATGAAGGGTTTTCTGCGCTTTTACCAGGTGGCCTAGAGAACTGAAAGGGTTAATGCCAAAATGTCTAGTGATATTGGGAATTAAAGGGGACAATAACAACATCCGTGGTGGCCTCAGTTAGTAAAGGACTAATGTATAAGTCCACATGGTGGTCTAGGACAGTGAAAGGATAAAAATCAGGATAACAAGTTGTGTTATGTCTTTGGCAGAGAATAATTTAATATCTGCAATCCTGATGGTCCTGCAATACATGGCTTACAGACAGCGAGGTTTTACTGTTTAGTTTCACGATGTAATCTGCAATTTTCTCTTGAATTGTGCATTTGGCAATAAATCTTATTAAAAGTATTAAAAGGGTTATTGGTAATGCTGCAATTTGTGTTGAGCGAATTTGTTCTGCATTTCAAATTTGGGTTCGTGTTCGGGGTTCCGGCTTGTTTGTGCCAAAAAATCAGCTCCGCCCATGAACATCCCTGATTTGCTACGCTGTCACACAGATAACATCTGCGTGACAGCGTGGCAAATCAGGGATGTTCGTGGGCGGAGCTGATTTTTTGGCGCGAACAAGTCGGAACCCCGAGCACAAATTTGAAATGCCGAACAAATTCGCTCAACACTAGCTGCAATCACATGTCCGTATCTTGTGGTCTGTGTACAGACTGTGATATCCGGACTGGCTGTGGGTCTCCTGACTTGAAGTCAACAGCTACATATAGGCCTATGAGGATGTTGAGTTTGAGTCAGGAGAGCCGTGACTGTTCTGGACATTTTAGTCCATACTCACGCTCTGAATGTCAGATGTGTGAAACCAGCCTAAGGCAGTGAATGCATTGCTGTAAGCATCCCTGGTGGACTGGCTTTTAGGCTCAGCAGTTGAGGTGGATCCTCTAAGCCCCAATTCCGGGTGGGCACACCGATCCCAGGCATTGGTGCAGCAGCAGGAAGGCATGTGGGCAGTGATGTCTTGGAACACTGGAGGCCGCAGATAGAGAAGTGCAAAGAAGATGCAGGAAGGGCCAAAACAATGTAGGCAAATGCAGGCTAGAAGAAGATAGAGATGCACAGCAAGTCCAATGTGTTATCCATCTAGGTTTCAGTATTACGATTTTCAGAAAAAGCACTTCATGCAATTCATACAGTATTTCAAGGAGATCATGCTCCTGAGATCTTCCCAATAGGATTTGATCAGCCTCAAATTATTCTTTTATCCCACCATGCATGAAAACATGGATATGAGTTCTCTGAGTCATATTTTGTAACCATTCCATTGTGCTCAATTCCACAGTTATAATATATGTCATAGACATCCAATTGCAAAGTTCCATTTTGGAGTGGTCACCATTTGATGGTTGGGAAACTTTGCAGCTGGTTGCTTGGCAGAGTACATGGTAAAGTTTATAATGCAGCTTCCAGAAGTGCGGAACACCATTTCAGATTCTCATTATCTTTCATTTTTAAAGAAGGAACTATCAGTTCAATTAAAGCGAACCTGTCAGCAATATTTTGCTAAGTAAACTACAGGCAGTGTCATGTTGGCGCTGTAAGGCTATGTACCCACGATGCAGAAATGCTCAGGATTTTTTCCTGGCAGAAAAAAACGCATGCGGATTGCACATGCGTTTTTCATGCCAGGGACATGCGGAAATGAATGATTTTAGCATCACTTGGAAAAGTGCTTGACAACTAGGTCACGCTATATAGATCCATGCAAATGGCATGGATTTATATAGTGTGACCCGAGAGAATGGTTAAAAATAAAAAAATAAAGCTATACTTACCTTCTGATGGCCCCCGAGACTTGCTGCGCTCCAGTGCTGGCTGCCGACAGATCGCGGTGCTCTGTACTGAAGGACCTGCCGTCACATGACTGTGACGTCAGCGCAGGTCCTACAGATCTGCCCGCGATCTGTCGGCAAGTACAGGGAAGGAGTCCGGGGGCCGTCGGAAGGTGAATATAATCTTTATTTTTTATTTTATTCTTTTTTTACAGATTTTACACTGTGTTCCAAATTATTATGCAAATAATATTTTCTCAGATTTTCCCAAATTACCTATATGAATTGCAGTCATTGTAATTTTCCAGTCAAATAACTATTAGAGTACAATTGAAAGGTTTTTGTACAAACTGCCTATGATAACAGTATATTTTTAAAAAAATAAAAAACTCAAACTGCACTCAAAATGCATGTTCCAAATTATTATGCACAGCAGAGTTTTCAACCTTTTCATTTTAATAAAGAACAAAAAAATGGTCATTTTTGAAATTATAAGCATTAGCAGGTTAGTACAAACTGAAATCAAACAGTTTTCAACTCAAAACTTTATTCTAGGTGATGTTACATTTGCACATAGGACCCCTTGTTCGAAAGGAGCTTCTGAACTCTCTCGTCCATTGAATTTGTCAGGTTTTGGATGGTTTCTGCTTCAATTGTTTTGCATGAGGACAGAATACCCTCCCAGAGCTGTTGCTTAGATGTGAACTGCCTCCCGCCATCATAGACACTCCTTTTGATGATGCTCCAGAGGTTCTCAATGGGGTTGAGGTCAGGGGAGCATGGGTGCCACACCATAAGTTTGTCCCCTTTTATGCCCATAGCAGCCAGAGATGCAGATGTGTTATGTGCAGCATTTAAAAATATACTGTTATCATAGGCAGTTTGTACAAAAACCTTTCAATTGTACTCTAATAGTTATTTGACTGGAAAATTACAATGACTGCAATTCATATAGGTAATTTGGGAAAATCTGAGAAAATATTATTTGCATAATAATTTGGAACACAGTGTAATGGTACCTGGGTGTGGAAGAGAGTCTCCTGTCCTCCACACCCGGGTACCATCGCACATTAGAATGCGCCAATTACACAAGTACAGATGTAGTCTTGCGGAATTGGCGCGTTCTAATGCAAGTCAATGGCGGCAAAAACGCAGTGCTTCCGCAAAATTAATGGACATAAACGCTTGAAAAACGCATCGTTGGCACACAGCCTTACACTGATTAAAATGCTACCTAGGTTGATGAAATCTGTCTTGTGGTTCTTGTGTAATCAGTGTTTGCAGTTTGGAGATAATTAAATTCTCATGGTCTGGGGCGGGACTGTGGGTGGGGTCTTTCCTTGGTGCTCTAGGCCGGATCAGCAAGATAAGATCTGCCCACAGGCCTGCCCCTATCTGTCTCTCTGTCTGTCTCTATGATGAGGAACATACTTGTGCTTCGGGGCGGTCTGTGGGCAGGTCTTATCTTGCTGATCTGGCCTAGAGCACCAGGATAAGACCCTGTCTACAGTCCCGCCTCGGAGCACGGGCATATCATTAACTCAAAACGGCAAACACTGATTACACAAGAACCACAAGACGGATTACTTCACCTCAGGTATCATATTCATCAGTGTAACAGCCTCAACATGACAATGCCTGTAGGTTACTTAGCAAAATCTTGTTGACAGGTTTGCTTTAAGCTCATCCAAAAGGCCATGGCCATATTCATATTCTCCTAAGGTAGCTTTATTTCAGAATCTTGCATCTTTAATTTTTTTGCTGCCTCACCTTTTGCCAAGTTGCTTTGCCCCTGTTTAAAAAATCCATGCTCAATCCGTATGCCACAGCCTCAGAACTGTGTATGGATCACTTCCTGAGACAGATGTTCCTGAAACAGACTTTTAGGATTATGGGAAGGAAGTGTGAGCAGAGAATTCAAGAATGCAAGCACTACTATTCACACAGAGCTGATTCTGCCCCCTCAGACTCAACAAAGTGATTTTAAATGGGGAACGTAGATGAGTGGAAAAATTGGCACAAACCGGTACTGGGACTCTACAACCGTTATTGCATCAGGTGTACACTGTAGAAGCTTTTGGTCTGGGAAATGATGATAAGCTGAATAGTTGGAATATAAAACCTTATTTTTTTCGAAAATGCAAACTATGATAAATGTGTTTTTACAGTAATTTCTAAGATAGCGTATAGAAATTGAAGGCAGTAACAAGGCACCTGCAGAAGAGAAAAAATCCCTGCAGGAACACATCTTCCACCCACCAAGCAGCTGTTGTTTATTTTGTTATGAGTCTGTAGAGTAAAATGATGGGCAGACACATGAATTATGAATTCTCGCAGCTGCCTGGTCACTGCATTCAAAACAGCTCAGTTTATTAATGTATATTAAAAGGCTTTTCACATTACAAACATCACAGTCACACCTTAACCATCCTCACACAGTATAAATTTACCATAGGCAAATCTGCTATAAATTCTCTTTGCATCAGAAATCAAACTCTAAAGTTTATAATTCAATTAAGGTAATCCACTGCTTAAATGAGAAATACACAGCAATCACAAATATGATGAAATCTGAGGTATATTCCTAATAATGTGACAGGACGCCCCATTGCCATGCATTGCTGCTGCAGATTCTGTTAGGAATCCACGGAGTGCAAACATGGCGTTAGGTAAGTATAGATGTAGTGTGTGGACTTCAGCAAGAAATGTTGTGTCCATACTATATATTTTGGTCCTATCCCTCTCCTCTGCATAATCTTTGTAAACATACATTTTATCTCTATAACTCTGCTATGTGGGTGGGCTTTTTCTGGTATTGGGTCCTAGCCGTGATTTTTGACTTCATACATATTCCCCAGGCTGCTCTCCCTTCTCTTTCACAGCCTCAAAGCGAATTCATATGATTTCTCTCCTCTCTCACAAAATGAATCTCACAAAGCTTCCTCTCCTTTCACCTTATTTAGTAAATGGGTCCTTTCAATTAAGTCTGTCAGCACAAAATGACTTTTCAAACCTAGCACAGACACTTGTGCATTTGTGGCACAGCTGAGCAGTTCAGTGCATCTTCCCACCCACTTGTTTCCTATCTATCTCCACTTAACTCTGGCTCCTGTAAAGCTAGAGTTTTATCAAGGTAGAGGAAAATAGACAAAGTAGATGAAGATCAAGTAGGAGGAAATGTGCAATTGGCACTGTCGTGGAAACCCCTCTTTAGGGAGAGTTTTTAGGGGAGACACAAGGGGTCTCACATACTGACGGTGTTGATCAAATCAGGGCAAGCGATCAATTGGAGACAAGAACATACACAACAGTATTAGATAGTGTGCAAAGCTTTTCTCTGCCTCACACCCAAATTCAGATGTTTTTATTCTGTTCACAGGAAAAAGGGGAATGATTTAGTGCATTGCCAAAAAAAGATATGAGTTTTAAAAATAAAGACCATAAATCATGGGTTCTGCTAACTTCCCTCAAGCTAGCTTACACCAGCTATCAATGTCTTTAACTATTTTAAGCAAAGCCAACACCCTGTCTCATTACTTCTATGAATAAGACTTATAAAGCTGATACAAAACAGAGTTGTGAATACTAAATATATACAGTAATATATATATATATACTCTCACCCACAACTCTCACCCACAAAGCTGTCCACAGTTCTGCACCGCCCTATATCTCATCCCTCATTACTGTCTATCGCCCCTCCCGCGCCCTTCGTTCTGCAACTGATCTAAAACTAACATTCTCAATCCGAACCTCACACCTCCGTCTCCAAGACTTCTCCTGTGCCGCGCAAGCTTTCTGTAATGCACTGCCCCAAACGATCCGACTAATATCTAGCCGCCATGTCTTCAAACGTGCTTTAGGCTGTGTGCCCACGATGCGTTTTTTAAACGTTTCCGCAGCGGCAAAAACGCTGCAGAAACGCTTAAAAAACGCATGGTAGAAGGCCTGCCATGTTCCCCAATGATAATCCGCATGTGCTGTGCACATTGCGGAAAAAAACGCAGCACTACCAATTATTTTGCGGAAGCGCTGCGTTTTCGCCGCCATTGACTTGCATTGGAACGCTTGGATTCCGCATCACTGGATCTGTACATGCGGAATCCAAACATTTCAATGTGCGGATGGTACCCGGGTGTGGAGGACAGGAGACTCTCCTCCGGACCCGGGTACCATAGAACCTGTGAAAAAAAGAATAAAATAAAAAATAAATGTTATATTTACCTTCTGACGGCCCCCGCTGCGCTCGTCCTCCCATGCCGGCAGATAGCGGTGGACTGAAGGACCTGCGCTGACGTCATAGTCATGTGACGGCAGGTCCTTCAGTGTAGTGCACCGCAAGCTGCCGGCAAGCCAGGACGGAGTGAAGCAAGACTCCGGGGGCCATCAGAAGGTAAGTATAGATTTATTTTTTATTTTTAACCATTCTTTAAGGTCACAGTATATAAATCCATGCCATTTGCATGGATTTATATAGTGTGACCAAGTAGACAAGCACTTTCCAAGTGATGCTAAAATCGCTTGGAAAGCGCTTGTCAACCCGCATGCGGAAATGCATGTGAAGAATGCTTCACATCCGCATGTCCCTGGCAGGAAATACGCATGTACAATCCACATGTACAATCTGCATGTACAATCCACATGCGTTTTTTCTGCCACGGAGATGCAGAAACGCTCAGGAAAAATCCGGAGCATTTCGGCATCGTGGGCACATAGCCTTAAATACACTTCTGTTTAGACAAGCCTTTCACCTCACTTCCCTAACCCAACTTTTCCTTGTTCCCTCCTAAATATTAAGCTTAATCTACTCCTGCCTATTCATCTGTCTCCACATCCTCCATGCACCAAATACCATACGGTAACTGCACTTACACAGATACTGGCTGATGACCATGTTCTTTTCCATATAGATTGTAAGCTTGGGATCATGTAATTGTTGAAATGTGATACATTGTATTGTTTATATTGTCTGTATATGTCCCTATTTAATTGCTGTGGAATATGTTGGCGCTATATAAATAAAAAATATTATTATTATATATAAATTGTTTAAATGATAATTAAAGCAAGATATACAGTAACATATTAACCGTAATAGCAATGCCAAGGAAGCACAGGAGCACCTGTGCTTGGTTTCAACAGTCATTTTCTGCTGACAAACTCGCCTTAGTTTACACTGACCTCAAATTACAATATTTTCAATATAAAATATATATTTTTCTGGTAAATTGTAACTTGAAACCATATTCAACATACAGTGGCAAAGAAAATGGCGATCTGTAGCTCCTGTGATTGGTTGGATGTGCCATCCAATGAACACAGGCATTTAACTGCTAAACTACCTGTATTGTCAAAGGGCATTTTCTGATTAGTTGTCTAGTAGAATCTTTTCTGCACCTTACCTGTGCAAGGAAATCCTAAAAGGAACTAGGTGGACGAGTTTCCTGGTTATTTGCCTCTTTTGCTTGCTCTATAATTTGACCTTGATGTTATGTTTTATTTAGTGGAGAACATTTCTTTCTGACCTATTTGTGTTTTTCTATTTTTGCTTTCCTAATTTTATTTCAATTTCAGTACCACACACTATGTGCTTTCAGTCAGCTGTTACTATTGAAGATCAATGGAGATTAGTGATCAGCGAGCATACTCGCAAGTACTCGATACTCGCCCGAGCATCTCAGTATTCGAGATGCTCGGAGCTTGCCAAGTACTTGCGTGATGCTCGGGCGGATGCTCGGGTCCCCTCCCTGCATGTTTGGCTTTCTTTAGAGCGCCAATCAACATGCATGGATTGCCTGCACTCATTGTAATGCCGTAGCCATGTTGGTTGTGGCATTACAGTGATTGGCTGGCCGCACAACGTCATCAGGTCTATATCAGACCTGGCACCGCTGTGCTCGTCAGTCTACTCCGGAATCAGACAGTGTAGGGAGAGGTGCTGCTGAGCTAGGGAGATATTTGGTTGTGTATTAGGTAGTATAGGGAGAAAACAAGTACATTACGCGTATCCATCTCAACAAGCAGTCCTTCTGAGGACTAATCCGTCTGCAGAGATATCAGGCAGGCTGTGTAAATAGGCAGGCTGGCAGTGTATATAGCAGACTGCAGTGCATATAGAACAAGAGGCTCCATTCCAGTTCTGCCTTTTGCTGCTGTTAGATATTTCTAGACAAAGGCCCAGGTCTCAGGGGCCAGGAATAATTTTCTTGGGATCTTAATCCTCATTATTTGCTTAAAAAGCAATCCAGAGAGTACCGTTTTTCTGCGCCATTTGGTTGTTGGCACTGCAGAATACAGCCAGGTCCTTTCCATATTACAGCGCTAAAAATCCAGCTATTTAAAACTGTGGTTTGTCCGTCACACAGATCACATATTATTGCGCTGAAAATACTGCCATTTTTGGTCTCCATTCCAATTTTTTTCATTGTGTGGGCAAAGTTTTTGACACCGGTTTGCTGTTCAAAATAGTTACCTACAGGCCACAGGTATTTAAAACTGTGGTTTCTCCGTCACACGGATCACATTGACATATAATTGCGCTGAAAATACTGCCATTTTTGGCCTCCATTCAAATTTTTTTTCAGTTTGTCATCAAAGTTTTTGGCACCGGTTTGCTGTTCAAAATAGTTACCTACAGGCCAGTTATTTAAAACTGTGGTTTGTCCATCACACGGATCACATATACGTTTTCTGAAAATTCTGCCATTTCTGGCATCCATTCTAATTTTTTTTCAGTGTGTCAGCAAAGTTTTTGGCACTGGCTTGCTGTTCATAATAGTTACCTATAGGCCAGGTATTTAAAACTCTGGTTTCTCCATCACATGGATTAAATATAACTTCACTCCAAATTCAGCCATTTGCAGTGAGCGTGGAAGATATTGTCCTCCATTTAAAATGGGTAAGGCGCATGGCAAGGGACGGGGAACTGGACTTGATGATGATGGTGCATGCAGAGGCCGATTGTAGCGCCGGCGTCCCTGCCCTCTGCTAGGCAGGGACGCTGTTCCCCTCACCTCTCTGCTCCGTGCCCGGCGTCCTCTTCCTGCTCTGCTGGCAGCGCGCGCTCCTTCCCGGCCACTGTGCTTAGGGCGCGCGCGCTCTCCCTCCCTCTTAAAGGGGCCGCGCGCGCCGTCCTAAGGAGTCCCCGGCCAATGGCCGGAGGACTTCACCATATATAAGGCACCTCCTCCAAAATGGAGGTGCCCGAGCAATGTTGTTGCACTGTTCACTACTCTGCTTCAGCCCTCAGGTCCCGTTGCCAGTTACCTGCCAGATACCTGCCAGATTCCTGCCAGCTTGCTGTCTTATTCCTGCCTGATATTCTGCTACCTGCCTGCTAGCCTGAGGTCCGACGGTCTGCCTTACTACTCCTGTCAGTCTGTCTAAGGACCAGCTTGCCCGCTCACCTGGGAGCGCACATCAACTACCTGCCTGCTTGCCTGAGGTCCGACGGTCTGCCTTCCAACTCTTGTCAGTCTGTCTATGGACCAGCTTGCCCGCTCACCTGGGAGCGCACATCTGCTACCTGCCTGCTAGCCTACCTGGAAGCTCTGCCGTCACGTTCTGTGACCACCTGCCTGTCCAGTGACTCCTGCCCGCTCACCTGGGAGCGCTCATCTGCTGCCTGTCTGCTAGCCTACCTGGAGGCTCTGCCGTCACGTGCTGTGACCACCCGCCTGTCCAGAGACTTCTGCCCGCTCACCTGGGAGCGCTCATCTGCCGCCTGTCTGTTGGTCTTCCTGGAGGCTCCGCCGTCACATGCTGTGACCACCCGTTTATCCAGAGACTCTCGCCTGCTCACCTGGGAGCTCACGTCTACCATCAGCCGCCACAGGTCATACCAACCCTTTACCCAGAGACTGCCCCGGTCACTTGCCGTGACCATCTGCCCGTTCATCCAGAGACTGCCCCGGTCACTTGCCGTGACCATCTGCCCGTTCATCCAGAGACTGCCCCGGTCACTTGCCGTGACCTCCTGCCCGTTCTTCTAGAGACTGTCCCGGTCACCTGCTGTGACTGCCTGCCTGGTCGCCACCCGCTCCCTTACAAGGACCGCCCCCTTGTATAGTAGCTCAGAGTTTCCGCCTCCCAGACCCGTTACAGTTTGCTCGGGCCATGGAACCCGGTGGCACCCAAGCTCCCTCGCTCTCGGACCTGTGTCATGAACTGTCCCGTCAGAGGTCCCAACAGGAGTCCATCCTGGGTCACCTGCGGAATGTCAATTCTCGCCTGGACACTCTGACTGCTCCGCCAGCAACCTCCGCCAGTGCCATGACTCGCAATCCGGCAGCTCCGCTGTCCACTAATACCATGGTATCCTACCCCGGACCCCGGCTTTCTGCACCTCCTCGCTTCGGAGGCGACTCCGCCCAGGCTCGGGGCTTCATAAATCAGTGCACCCTGCACTTTGAACTCCTGTCCCACCAGTTTAACTCCGACCGGGCCAAAATTGCCTTCATCATGTCCCATCTCACCGGGGAGGCCCTGGCCTGGCTAAATCCTCTATGGGAGAGAGGAGACCCCCTGGTGTCCGACTTGCCTGCCTTTCTCATGGCTTTCCGGAAAGTCTTCGACGAACCCGGACGGAAGACCTCATCCACATCATCACTGCTACGCCTCCGTCAGGGAAGTCTCACCGTGGGCCAATATGCCATACGGTTCCGTACCCTTGCCTCGGAGCTGGCCTGGGATAACGACGCTCTGGTATCCGTCTTCTGGGAGGGTCTGTCCGGCCGTATTAAAGATGAACTTGCCGGTCGGGACATTCCTACCACTCTCGATGACCTAATAACTCTTGCCACCCGGATTGACCTACGGTTCCAGGAGCGTGCCAAAGAGGTCACCCGTGAGAGGAGGTTTCCACGTCTAGCTCCTACTTTGCAGAAATCCGTCTCTCCACAGGTACACTCTCCTGAGCCTATGCAGGTCGACCAGACCAAGATGGTCAAAACCCGTCAGGACTTACGCCGTGCCGAGGGGAGCTGCTTCTACTGTGGCAGTAAGGAGCACCGGATCCGTGCCTGCCCGGAGAGGTCGGGAAACGCCTGTGTCTAGGTTCGCTCAGAGAGGTCGACCTAGACAAGAATAAATCCTCTCCATCTCTGCTGCTGTCAGTCTCAATCGTCTGCGGGGAGAACCGTTATTTCGAACTAGCCCAACTTGACTCTGGAGCAGCCGGGAATCTTATTTCACAGTCCCTGGTAGAGAAATACCGCATCCCCACCAAACCTCTGGCTGTACCCTTGTCTGTTGCTGCCGTGGATGGGGGTCTCTTACCACGCCCCATCCAACTCATCACCGAATCCATTACTCTGCAGGTGGGAATGCTGCATTCTGAGAGTATCTCCTTTCATGTTCTGCCTGGACTCTCTCACGCCCTCTTGCTAGGTCTACCTTGGCTCCAGAGACATGCACCCGTGCTTGACTGGCAGACCGGAGAAGTCCTTCGCTGGGGACAGGACTGCCATAAGACCTGTCTGGTTCCCGTCCATCCCGTCCGTCCTTCTCCTACCCCAGCTAATCTACCTGGACTTCCGATTCCTTATTGGTCTTATGCTGATGTCTTTAATAAAAAGGAGGCAGAGACACTACCCCCTCATAGACCATACGACTGCCCTATCGACCTGTTACCTGGTACTACTCCTCCCCGTGGGCGTATTTATCCATTATCCGCTGCTGAGACCCGGTCGATGTCCGAATATATTGAGGAGAATCTGGCCAGGGGATTCATCCGGAAATCTACCTCCCCGGCGGGAGCAGGCTTCTTTTTCGTCAAAAAGAAGGACGGCTCTCTCCGTCCCTGTATAGACTATAGAGGCCTTAACCAGATCACGGTGAAGAATAAGTACCCCCTTCCGCTCATTCCGGAGTTATTTGATCGTCTGAGGGGGGCTAGAATCTTCACCAAACTGGACCTCCGTGGGGCGTACAACCTGGTTCGTATCCGTCAGGGGGATGAATGGAAGACGGCATTCAACACCCGGGACGGCCACTGTGAATATCTGGTAATACCCTTTGGTCTCTGTAACGCTCCTGCCGTCTTTCAAGAGTTGGTCAATGACATCTTCCGGGACCTTCTCTACTCCTGCGTAGTGGTGTACCTGGACGACATCTTGGTCTTCTCTCCGGATCTCCAGACTCACCGGAGGGACGTTCGTCAGGTCCTGCTCAGGCTCAGGCAGAATCACCTCTTCGCTAAATACGAGAAGTGCCTCTTTGAGCAGACCTCGCTTCCGTTTTTGGGCTACATTATTTCTCAGACTGGCCTACGAATGGATCCAGAGAAACTGTCTGCCATCGAGAAATGGCCTCGACCGGAGGGGTTGAAGGCCATTCAGCGGTTCCTGGGCTTCGCCAACTACTACCGCCTCTTCATACCGCACTTCTCTTCCCGGACTGCCCCAATTTCCGCGCTCACCCGTAAGGGTACTAATCCCAAAGAGTGGCCGCCCGAAGCAGAGGAGGCCTTTCTTTCCTTAAAACAGGCCTTCTCTTCCGCCCCGGTGCTGCATCGCCCGGACGGCAACAAGCAGTTCTTCCTGGAAGTTGACGCCTCCTCCTCTGGAGCCGGAGCGGTACTTACTCAAAAATCATCTTCCGGGAGGATGGTAACTTGCGGCTTCTTCTCTAAACTCTTCTCCTCCTCAGAGCGCAATTATTCCATAGGAGACCGAGAGTTATTGGCCATCAAACTGGCATTGGAGGAGTGGCGTTACCTGCTCGAGGGGGCTCTTTACCCGGTAATAATTTACACTGACCACAAGAACTTGGCTTACCTCCAGCATGCCCAGAGACTTAACCCGCGCCAAGCCCGGTGGTCCTTGTTTTTTGCTCGCTTTGATTTTGTTCTTCATTTTCGCCCGTCTGACAAAAACGTCAAGGCGGACGCCTTGTCTCGATCCTTTCTGGTGTCTGATCTCGAGGAAGATCCGAAACACATCATCGATCCCGCCAGAGTAATGCAGGTGGCTCCCGTGAGTCTAAATCGTCTCCCTCCCGGAAAGACGTTCGTATCAGTACCTGATCGGGAGAAGATCCTTCACTGGGGTCACTCGTCTAAACTGGCTGGCCACGCCGGTCAGAAAAAGACCCTCCAGCTTATTACCCGGCACTGCTGGTGGCCTACCCTGCACAAGTACGTAATAGACTTTGTTTCTCCCTGTGTGTCCTGCGTCCGCAACAAGGTTCCGAGACATCTGCCAGCCGGTCGCCTCCTTCCGCTTTCTGTACCTGCTGCCCCCTGGCAGCATATAGCAATGGACTTTATAACTGACCTCCCAGTCTCTGCCGGTTGTACGATCATTTGGGTGGTCGCTGACCGCTTCTCCAAGATGGCTCATTTCGTTCCCCTGCCAGGCCTCCCGTCTGCACCCGAGCTAGCTAAAGACTTTATTCGTCACATCTTTCGTCTTCATGGCCTGCCCCTCCACATCGTGTCGGATCGTGGGGTACAGTTCACCTCACGCTTCTGGAGAGCCACTTGTAAACTGCTAGACGTCACCCTGGACTTCTCTTCCGCTTACCACCCACAGTCCAATGGTCAAGTGGAGCGGATCAATCAGAACCTGACCAGTTACCTCCGGCACTTCGTTAATGCCCATCATTCAGACTGGGTGGATCTCCTACCATGGGCCGAGTTCTCTTATAACAATCACGAGAGCGAATCCTCCTCCAAATCCCCGTTTTTTGTAGTCTTCGGTCAGCATCCTCGGATTCCTTTTCCTGTCTCCACCTCTGTGGACAACCCGGCTGCGGAATCTCTCGTTAGCAAATTTTCCTCCATTTGGGAGAGTACCCGATCCGCACTCCTTCAGTCGTCCGAACGGATGAAAAGACACGCTGACAAAAAACGCCTGGATCCTCCACAATTTCGTCCTGGAGATAAAGTCTGGCTCTCATCTAAATATGTCCGACTCAAGATACCTTCTTACAAGTTAGGGCCTCGGTTCATCGGTCCTCTGGAGGTCATCAGTCAGATCAACCCGGTGGCCTATAAATTGAAACTCCCGGCCAACTTACGGATCCCTAACTCCTTCCATGTATCTCTCCTCAAACCTGTGGTACTTAACTCTTTTTCCAAGTCTACAGGTACGTCTCCTGCTCCGGTTTCTGCTGAGGACGAGTTTGAGGTAGAGAACATTCTTGCCACCAAAAGGGTAAGAGGAAAGACCTTTTTTCTAGTAGATTGGAAGGGGTTTGGTCCTGAGGAGAGAACGTGGGAGCCCCGGGAGAACATCCATGCCCCGCTCATCCTTGCTAAATTTCTGTCTGGCCTAAAAAAGGGGGGGCCTAAAGGGGGGGGTACTGTAGCGCCGGCGTCCCTGCCCTCTGCTAGGCAGGGACGCTGTTCCCCTCACCTCTCTGCTCCGTGCCCGGCGTCCTCCTCCCTCTCTGCTGGCAGCGCGCGCTCCTTCCCGGCCACTGTGCTTAGGGCGCGCGCACGCGCTCTCCCTCCCTCTTAAAGGGGCCGCGCGCGCCGTCCTAAGGAGTCCCCGGCCAATGGCCGGAGGACTTCACCATATATAAGGCACCTCCTCCAAAATGGAGGTGCCCGAGCAATGTTGTTGCACTGTTCACTACTCTGCTTCAGCCCTCAGGTCCCATTGCCAGTTACCTGCCAGATACCTGCCAGATTCCTGCCAGCTTGCTGTCTTATTCCTGCCTGATATTCTGCTACCTGCCTGCTAGCCTGAGGTCCGACGGTCTGCCTTACTACTCCTGTCAGTCTGTCTAAGGACCAGCTTGCCCGCTCACCTGGGAGCGCACATCAACTACCTGCCTGCTTGCCTGAGGTTCGACGGTCTGCCTTCCAACTCTTGTCAGTCTGTCTATGGACCAGATTGCCCGCTCACCTGGGAGCGGACATCTGCTACCTGCCTGCTAGCCTACCTGGAGGCTCTGCCGTCACGTTCTGTGACCACCTGCCTGTCCAGTGACTCCTGCCCGCTCACCTGGGAGCGCTCATCTGCTGCCTGTCTGCTAGCCTACCTGGAGGCTCTGCCGTCACGTGCTGTGACCACCCGCCTGTCCAGAAACTTCTGCCCGCTCACCTGGGAGCGCTCATCTGCCGCCTGTCTGTTAGTCTTCCTGGAGGCTCCGCTGTCACATGCTGTGACCACCCGTTTATCCAGAGACTCTCGCCTGCTCACCTGGGAGCTCACGTCTACCATCAGCCGCCACAGGTCGTACCAACCCTTTACCCAGAGACTGCCCCGGTCACTTGCCATGACCATCTGCCCGTTCATCCAGAGACTGCCCCGGTCACTTGCCGTGACCATCTGCCCGTTCATCCAGAGACTGCCCCGGTCACTTGCCGTGACCTCCTGCCCGTTCTAGAGACTGTCCCGGTCACCTGCTGTGACTGCCTGCCTGGTCACCACCCGCTCCCTTACAAGGACCGCCCCCTTGTATAGTAGCTCAGAGGTTCCGCCTCCCAGACCCGTTACACCGATGCCATGGGCAAGCTGAAATTGTGCCACAACATACACCCACATCTTCTCACCTGACCTTCCTGTCCCAATTCCTAGGAGTCCGCAGCACACCACTATTGAACCCACAGCAGTGTCAAAAGGTTGTTGGTTGGATAGCGGATAATGCTTCCAGTCACTTAGCCACCACCACCACCACCACTCTGTCTTCCACGTGGTCAAGTCTCAGTAGCCGTGAGTCTGGACTGCATATTCCTCACCCTGATCCTCCTTCCTCCCACCATGCCGAGTGCACGGAGATAACTGATCCAACACTTGGACACTCTGAAGAGCTGTTCACTTTTCCATTTATAGATTCGGGCCTCTCGCCCGGTCCACTTGAAGTGGGGCAAGAGGAGATCGCGTGTAGCGATGCCCAAATATTTGAGCAGCCACGGTCACACGAAGGCGACAGTGGAAAAGTGTCACAAGAGGTGGACGATGATGAGACACAATTGCCAGAAAATCAGGAGGAGGACCAGGGTGCAGAAGTGTAAGACGAGGTGGTGGATGATATAGCAACTGACCCAACCTGGCAGGAGGACATGCAGAGCGAGGACAGCAGCACACAGGGGGAGGGAGGAAGAGCACCCCAACAGCAGGAAGAAGCAGTGTGGTGGCCGCAGACAGAAGACAGGCAACCATTCCCCGTAACACCAACACAAAGGAAGTTGCCAGTACCACTGTTCGGTCTTCCTGAGTCTGGTTATTTTTTAAAGACTCTGTCGATAGCCCCAAAAAGGCATTTGCACCACCTGCCAGGCCAGCATCAGCAGGGGTGGCAAAACGACTAGCCTGACCACCCCCAGCATGATAAGGCACATGGCAGCAAAGCACCTGACTTTATGGGCCGAACCCCAGGGTCCAGGAACAGTGTCTGCGGGTGGCACCATTGCTTCTTCCGCTGTTGTGCATGCAAGCCAATCCCCTATCCATGGCGCATGCGAAGATGCCTCCTGCCCTGCACCTGTCGTTGCACACCCTCAAGTAGCAGCATCAGGAAGCACGTCCACTTCCTTGTCCCAGCGCAGCATTCAGTTGTCCATTTCCCAGTCCTTGGAACACAAGCGCAAATACGCAGCCAACGCCCCACAGGCCACACTACTAAATTCCCACATTTCACGACTGCTTGTGTTCGAAATGTTGCCTGATGGTGGCGGCCATCCATCGGTATTCGGTCCCCAGCCGCCACTATTTCTCCCGGTGTACCATCCCCGCATTACACAAGCACGTGTCCCAAAACATTAGCCATGCCCTCAACAACGCAGTTACCGGGAAAATCCACCTAACCACGGACACGTGGACAAGTGCTTGTGGGCAGGGACGGTACATCTCGCTGATGGCTCACTGGGATAACATAGTGGAAGCCAGGACCCAGTCAGACCTTGGGACTGAACACGTCCTCCCGACGCCAAGGATTGTGGGCCCTAGGTCAATCAGGGTTGCCCCCACAGTCTACAGCTTCTGCAACTCATCCGCCTCAGCCTCCCCCTCCTCTTCAGCCTCCATATCCGAAATGACCACAGCAGTCACAAGCTGGAAGCACTGCAGCATTGCCTCGACCAAGCGGTAACTGTTATGTTCTGCAACTTAGAACTAAGGAATAGGAGGGAATAGCTGTCCCTGCACTGAGACTCAGCTTTACCCTACGCTGGGGTGGGTGCCATATTCCTTATGAATAGCCCCACTGAAACTCCTGCACTGAACTCAAATGAAGACCTGTAGGAAAGGGAAAGGGGGCCCTAAAAGATCTAAGGACTGGGAGCAAAAGGAAGAGACCTCCTAACAGAAAAGTTAGTTGCAGAAATGAAAATTAAAGGAAACAAAACTGGTGGAACAAGAAGTCCCAGGATAACAATAGTCCAAAGCAAGTAGAACTAAACCAGGCTACTTAGCCAGATCACGAGCGTTACAACACTGATGTCCAGCAGGGAAATGGGGGCCAGGTGCTGGGTAATAAAGATTGCAGAGATCACTTGACCAAGAAACCCAGCACCAGAGGAAAAGACTGGAAGCCAGCAAACCACAACAAGATGGCCGATAGTAAAACAAGAGAGATTCTAACAGTACCTCCCCTTTTACGAGGATCCTCCGGATCCTCTAGGCCAAGCCTTACCAGGAAATCTCCTGTGAAAAGCCTTAATTAGCCTTGAGGCCGAGACGTCCTCAACCTTCACCCAGGAATTATCCTCGGGGCCGAAACCTCTCCAGGACACAAGATACTGTAATCTTCCTCTATGCCACCTGGAATCCAAAATGCAAAAAATCTCAAATTCACCATCCTCATCAACAGGAGGAACAGTAGGCTTCGCCTGCTTATCAGGCGTGTGCACCTTGTTAAGTAACGACACATGAAACACAGAATTAATCCTCCAGGACCAGGGAATGCCCAACCTCACAGCTGCCGAGTTGACAATCTGAACCACTTTGAAAGGACCCACAAATTTACGCCCCAGTCTTTTAGAATGAATTTTCAAACGTAGATTCCTAGAGGACAACCAAACCATACAGTATCCCCAACAGCAAGCAAGGACTCTGGCTGCTCAAATATTTGGGCATCACTGTACACAATCTCCTCATATCCCTCTTGAAACACACGGGGCGAGAGGCCAGAATTAGTGTTGAGCCACCCCCGTAGTGTTCGAGTTCGGTTCGGTTCGTCGAACACCCGTGTGTTCGCCGAACTGTTCGTCGAACTGTTCGTCGAACACCTTCGAACACCATTAAAACCAATGGCAGGCAAACAAAAACACATAGAAACACATAGAAAACACCTTCAAAGGTGTCCAAAAGCTGACAAACTGCTCAGAAGACACAACTAACACATGGAAAAGTGACAAGTACATATAGTCATGCGAAAAGAAAAGAGGTGGAGGAGTAAAAGGAGGGGGAGACACAGATATAGGCATGTCATACCCTTCTAAAATCCAAAAAGTGAGAAGCCGACACGTTCAGTCCGCTCCTGCCCGTGCCACCTCCGTGTCGCCGGGTTTGTGCCAGAGCCGCGGTGAACCCTGACGGCCAGCCCCCCTCTCCCAATACTGGTGCCTGTCCGCTGGTGGGTCGAGCGAGCCCCCCTGTGGTGGAGGCAGCTCTAAGCTTTTTAATTTAAATTGTCTCTCTAATTTGAATGAATACACTTTAAATCCATTTACAAGGATCTATTGGAGGGCAAGTCTCATGCCAGCAGCCGCGTAATTCCAGCTCCAGTAGCGTCCACTAAAGCTGCTGCAGTTAAAAAGCTTTTATAAGGATCGAGCTCGGCTGTCCACCGCAAGGCATCCTACTGCCAGTCCCAGCCCCTATGCCTTGCGGTGCCTCCTGATGCTCTTCACTGAGTATCCCGTGGTCCCGAAGCATTTCCTTTGAAAAAATTAAGTGTCCAAACTACAGATGGTGTAGCTTGCTTAACAGCCGGGATAATCCGCTGACTAGCAGACACTGCTACTAGGCAAAAAGTATTTCCTGGGCTAGATGCAGTTAAAAATTTGTAATTAGATACTCTCGTTGGATGCTGAGAAAGCATTCCATAGAGTCTCCTGGCACGCCATATATGATTCTCTTAAAAAGCTTGGGGTAGGGGTCTAGGGGACCCTTTTATAGCCAAAATCACGGCCCTGTATCACAATACGTCACCTAGGCTGAAGATAAATGGAACTGTAGCACCCTGAGGGCTCGGTTGCTACAGAGATATTGCACCTCACCCAGAGGTGTGATATCTCACTCTCAGGTAAGGATGGAGTGTGGATCAGGACCCGACACCTGCATGCATTACACCACATTGCCGTGGGGCAGGGCGACCAATATGCCTCTGAGATGGGCACGACAGTCCCTGTCCCTGGCTGGAGTGGGGGGAGGGAACACTGAGGAAGGGGAACCCTGTAGTGCAAGAGCAGGGAGGAAGCAGTTCCTGGGTGCATTGAGAAGGGAGTATAAAAGGTGGGCACCATCTTAGTTCAGTGCAGAGAAGTCTGAGCAGAAGTGGCAGGGAGCAGGGGCTCTGCATGAGCTCTGCTCCGGAGGCGGGCCTAGTAACAGAGGCCCAGGCCTGGAAGAAGGAGAAGGAAGGAAGAGGAGCGGAGAAGGCTCCAGGAACGAGGAATGAAGGGATCCCAGGGGTGCGGACGGGCGAGTCGCCACCGCACGCCCGAATCCACCTGCGTGGAGGGGTCAGGCCAAAGGGGGAGACCGATCCCTGAAACTAGTGGAGGCAGGAAACGACCCTCAGCTAGAAACCGGAGGCTGTGACATTTTATGTGGCGCAGCCCCTCGCTACACCCGCTAGGAAGGCACCACATAGGGTCAGGGAAACTGGCGCCAAGTTTACCAAGAGGAGGCCCGAGGCAGCCGGACAGAAGGGTTGGTAAGAAAGGCCAGACAAAGGACACACAAAGGGGGTCCTGTGAAGCGCTCCAAAGTTATTTGGGAGTTGTCTGAGCCCCTCACCTGGTGAGCACAGTACGACGTGGGCAGCCGTTACCTGCAGACGTGGTCTGGATTATAAGAACTGTGAGTAAAGGCCCTGGATTGCATCACTGACTCCGTGTCGTTACTGCTGCTGCCCTGCACCATCACCCCCATCCTCCGCATACACTGCCCTGAGGCTATACTCCTCCCGTGGGGAGTTATGCTACGCTCTGCTGCACCCACAACACCAGCCTCAGCGGTCTGCCCTACAGCGGCGGTTCACTCTGACCGCAATCCACGGGTGGCATAGTCAGACATTTAAACATCAAAACCACATAAATAGTTCCGCCACTGGTTTGACCACCCTGAGCCACGGAACCGGGTCGCTGCCACGAAGACTACAACCACCAGCATCCACCAAAAAGGGTCCGGCTCCGGGTGTCCCAAGGCCCAGGGGGTGCATCAGAACATTTTCATCACCTTTCACAATCACCAATGGGACAAGGCAGGGATGTCCTCTGTCCCCTCTCTTATACATCCTAGTGACGGAGCACCTGCTCTTATCAATTCGCCATAACCCCAATATTAGGTGGATTGAGGTGGGAGGCACCAAGTACAAGTGCTCTCTATTTGCTGATGATGTCCTAGTATATATCACTCAATCACATATATCCATCCATGCTGTTATGGCTGAAATAGATCACTTTGTTACATGGTCAAATTTTAAAATCAATGCAGCGAAGTCTGAGGCCCTCGATGTCTCCCTCCCCAAATCCATATAGGATTCCATCCAGTCCAACTTTCCCTTTGCCTGGCCCTCACAGGGTATCAAATACTTAGGAATTCCTATTCATAGAGACCTCTCCCATCTATGTTATCTTAATTTTGGGCCCTTTATTGAACAACTCCATACAGACCACGGTTGGCAAGTTAGAACTGTAAGATTCACTACGTGAACCACTGGTGTTTTGTGGAAAAGCAGTACACTGTGTTCCAAATTATTATGCAAAAAGTGTTTAGGAGTGATAAGGGAAGAAATTGTTTGTTTGTCAGTTAAACTCATTGATGGTGATGTGTGTCAGGGCTCTTCATATCACTGTAAGCAATTGCAGACACCTGTGCTAATTAGTTTGGCAGGTGTGTCCAATGAAAGGCAAGACTACTTAAGAAGGCTGTCTCACATTATTAAGCAGCCTACATTTTCTGCCAAAATGGGAAAGAAAAGGGATGTGTCGGCTGCTGAGAAGCAACAAATTGTGGAGTGTTTAGGTCAAGGCATGACTACAATCAACATTGTGCGATGATCAGGATGAAGTGTCTTGGCAATCAAGAAGTATGTAGCTGATTCACAGTACACACGTGTGCGTGCTGATAAGGGCAAATTGAGGACTCTTTCCTACAGGCAATTACGTCAGGTTGAAAGAGCAGCGGCAAAAAAGCCTTGTCATAGCAGCAGACAAGTTTTTGAAGCTGCTGGTGCCTCCAACGTCCCCCGAACAACAAGATGCAGGGTCCTTCAGAGGTTTGCAGCTGTGCATACGCCATCCTGTCGACCTCCTCTATCCACTTCACACAAGCAGAAATGGCTCCAGTGGGCCAAACATTACATGAAGACTGATTTCAAAACTGTTTTGTTCACGGATGAGTGCCGTGCAGCGCTCGATGGTCCAGATGGATGGAGTGGAGGATGGCTGGTTGATGGACACCCCACGCAAACACGGCTACAGCGCCAACAAGGAGGAGGTGGAGTAATGTTTTGGGCTGGAATCATGGGGAGAGAGATTGTCGGTCCCTTTAGGATCCCTGAAGGCGCTAAAGATGAACTCCATAATGTATGTGGATTTTCTCAAACAGCACTTCCTGCCATGGTTCAAGAAGAAGAACCGTGTATTTCACAGCAAGATCATTTTTTTGCATGATAATGCACCATCTCATGCTGCACATACAACATCTGCATCTCTGGCTGATATGGGCATAAAAGGGGACAAACTTATGGTGTGACCCCCATGCTCCCCTGACCTCTACCCCATTCAGAACCTCTGTAGCATCATCAAAAGGAGTGTCTATGATGGCGGGAGGCAGTTCACATCTAAGCAACAGCTCTGGGAGGGTATTCTGTCCTCATGCAAAACAATTGAAGCAGAAACCATCCAAAACCTGACAAATTCAATGGACGAGAGAGTTCAGAAGCTCCTTTCGAACAAGGGGTCCTATGTGAAAATGTAACATCACCTAGAATAAAGTTTTGAGTTGAAAACTGTTTGATTTCAGTTTCTAATAACCTGCTAATGCTTATAATTTCAAAAATGACCATTTTTTTGGTCTTTATTAAAATGAAAAGGTTGATCGAAAAGTTTGGGGGATCTAAGAGTGTGGCAACCCAGTAGTCATGATTACTTCGAATTCTGACAATATGAGGGTCATGTTGCAGGTAGTGCAGCAAGAAGGCACTTATGTGTCTTGCGCATCTCGGAGCCCCAAAATTATTTTCCGGGCTAGATGCAGCTAAAAATTATTATTAATTTTAAATCTGGTGGAGCTTAGTATAGATGGCCTAATAGGATCAGTGCTGCACACTGCTACAAAGCCCAAATTATTTTCCAGTCAAGATACAGATAAACATGATTAGTAATTTGAAAGCTTAAAACGGTTGGTAGAGTGATTTTAACCAATCATCAAGCTTTTACTCTCCCCAGGATGACACAGTGGTAGAAAAGTCGTTTCGGATCCATGATTTGTTCATCTTTATGAACGTGAGTCTGTCTACATTATCAGTGGAGAGCAGCGTGCGCTTATCTGTCAGCACACCACCAGCAGCGCTGAACACACGTTCAGACAGAACGCTGGCTGCGGGGCATGACAAGATCTCCAAGGCGTAAGTGGCTAGCTCCGGCCATTTATCCAGACTGGAAGCCCAAAAAGAGCAAGGGTCCAGTGACACAGTCATGGCTTCAATGTTTACTTTGAGATACTCCGGTACCATCGTCTCTAGGCGTTGACTATGTGTCAGACTTCTTGTCTCCTGTGGCCTTGCAAAGGATGGGCTAAAAAAGTGGTGAAATGATTCCACAAAATTGATGTTACCAGCAGATACTGTGGTTCTGTTACGGTTTGAGTGCTGAACACTTGACGGTCCCACGGTTGGCAAGTTGGAACTGTGAGATTCACTACGTGCACCACTGGTGTTTTGTGGAAAAGCACATGTAAGATTCTGCAACAGTCTCTGCTGATACTCCTGCATGCGTGCATCCCTTTCTATGGCAGGAATAATTTCTGCAAATTTACTTTTGTACCGGAGATCTAACAGTGTGGCAACCCAGTAGTCAGGATTATTTCTAATTCTCACAATTCGAGGGTCATGTTGCAGGTAGTGCAGCAAGAAGGCACTCATGTGTGTTGCGCATCCAGGAGCACCAAGTCCCTGTTGTGTTGGTGGCGAGGTAACAATCATGCTTCCTTCCTCTGTCCTCTCCCCCCAACCTCGCACAACAGAAATGTGATCAAGGTCTCCCTCATCTGATGAGTCTTCCATCAGTTCGTCCTCCACTTCTTCCTGGGCTCCTGCACCTTCCTCACTAGTTTGGCTGCTACCATGCGCCCTGGTAAAACCATCTCCCCCACCCTCACATGCCTGCCGCCTTGGTGCTGCCGACCGTCTGGACCTTGCAGATGTTAGCCCTTCCGCATACAACTCCTCCTCCTCTACTTCCTCCACCTCCTCTTGTGCCACCACCTGACTTCGAATTCTGTTTAACATGTGCTCCAGCATGTAAATCACCGGAATAGTCATGCTGATAATGGCATCGTCAGCACTAAACATCTTCGTCGCCATTTCAAAACTGTGCAGAAGGGTGCATAGGTCCCTGATCTGAGACCACTCCTCCAGCGTGATTTGCCCCACCTCTGGATCTCGTTGGCCCAGGCTATACGTCAGAACGTATTGCACCAGGGCTTGTCGGTGCTGCCACAGTCGCTGCAACATGTGCAGAGTTGAATTCCACCGGGTAGGCACATCGCATTTTAGCCGGTGAAGTGGCAGGCCCAACGACTTCTGTAGAGATGTAAGTCGCTGAGCTGCGGGATGCGAACGGCGGAAGTGAGCACACAGCGACCGTGCCCTCTGCAGAAGGCCATCTAGTCTGGGATAGTGGGCTAAAAATTGCTGGACAACCAGGTTCAACACGTGAGCCATACAAGGCACGTGTGTGACATTGCCCCGGCGAAGGGCCGCACCCAGGTTTGCAGCATTGTCGCACACGGCCTTCCCTGGTTTCAGGTCCAGTGGAGACAACCATTCATGAAATTGGTTCTCCAGAGCTGACCACAACTCCTCAGCTGTGTGACTCACATTTCCCAGACATTTCAAAGTAAAAACCGCCTGATGATGTTGAGCCCTACTGCCAGCATAGTAAGGAGGTGTGCAGGATCCCTTCTGCGCAGTTAGAAAGCTTGTGGCATGACCAGACAGGCTTTGGGTGCAGGTGGAAGACCGAGAGGAGGTTGAGGAGGCAGAAGCAGTGGAGGAACTTTGACATAAAGAGGATTGACGCACAACTCGTGGGGACGGCAAGACTTGGACAGCAGCCCCTTGTCCTGCTGTCACCATAGTTACCCAGTGCCCAGTCAGCGACATGTAACGCCCCTGTCCATGCCTACACGTCCAAGTGTCTATGGTGAAATGCACCCTGTCACACACAGAGTTTCTCAATGAAGCGGTGATGTTGTGTGCGACATGCTGGTGGAGCGCAGGCACACCTTTCTTTGAGAAGTAGTGCCGACTGGGCATCTGGTACTGGGGCACTGCGACGGACATAAGGTCTCGAAAATCCTCTGTGTCCACCAGGCGGAAAGGCAGCATTTCTGTAGCCAAGAGCTTGCAGATGGTGAAATTCAACCTCTTAGCTTTCTCATGGCTAGGAGGAAATGGTCTTTTACTTGTCCACATCTGAGGGACCGAGGGCTGGCTATTGTGCTTAGACGGGGTTGATAAGGGTGTCCCCGGCAAACTGCCGGTCTGTGAGGAAGATGCAGGCGGACATGTTAGGTTGCCTTGATCCAAAGGTGGTGCTATCGATGTCGGACAGCGCTCAACACCAGCTGGTGTTACCACCTCCAAAGAAAATGATGACCTGCCAATCACGCTGGCTGTTGCGGGTAAAGAGGTGGCAGGTCTGCGCCCCAAAACAGGTGTGACTGCTGTCCCCCCAGTCACAGAGGATGAAGAGGCCGCGGATGCACAAGATATGGCAGACGGTGGTTGGCCCGGCCGGCTAGGCCGCATTGTAGCACACTGAGCTTCCCACTGCAACTTATGCTTCATGTCCATGTGCCGGTTCATGCATGAAGTACTCAAACTATGTATTTTTTGGCCTCTACTTAGCTTTTGCTGACAAATGTTACAGATAACACGAGTTGGGTCATCTTTATCGATCTGAAAAAATGCCCAGGCTATGCAAGGCTTAGCACCCATGCGACCTGAAGAGCCACCACGACTTGTGGTGAGAGGCAGAATTGTGTTTGAGGATGCAGTTGTTGACGTGCTTCCAGTACTACGTCTCTGTCCAGGAAGGCGCAACCTGACCTCGTCGTCACTAGCATCTTCCTCCACCTCCTCTGCTGACCTCATCTCTTGGCTGACTGTGGGTTGACAGTAAGTGGGATCTCCAACCTCATCATCATCACCCTGTGCGTTATCACACCCGTCGTCCTCAGAGCCAACCTGTTCCTGCCCTGACAAAAAACTAAAGTTGTCGCTCCAATCAGGTATTTGAGTCTCATCATCGTCTTCCTCATTGTCTCCACCAACAGGAGTTACAGTTTGGGAATGAGGGTCTACATTATGGTCAGAACCTTCTGCGTCTGGTCCTGGATCCGATTCATAGAGATTCTGGGCATCAGTGCAGATCATTTCCTCGTCTGGATTCACAGAAGCGCTGGAGTCGACCTCTGATTCCCAGGCTATAGTATGAGTAAACAGCTCTGCAGATTCAACCATCTGTTCTACCTCATACTCAGACGGGCAGCTGGAGATTTGGGAGCTGTGAGGAAGCAAGTGCGATTGGGGTGACACCTTTGAGGACTGGAGTATTTGTGATGTTGAAGTTGATGTGGAGGAGAGCCCACTTAAAGGAGCACTTGATATCCGTTGAAGCACCTGCTGTTTTTGTGCCTCATCTGGAATTTGTAGCGATTGGCGTGGCCGTAAGAAAGGGATCTTATCACATTGTCCGCTAAAAGAAGTAGACATTTTAGTTTGGCTGGAAGATGGTCTTTCTTCTGCAGATGTTACTGTTGCTTTAACACCTACCCCACGGACACAACCTTTTTTCCCCTTCCCAACACGCCTATTCCCCTTTCCACCAGCAGCAGGCCTTTTTCCACTCATTTTGGTGGTTAACTAATTCACAACTCTGGAGTTGTTTGCACAAAAAAACGATGGATGGGAACCGAGCAGAGCTGAGTGGCCAAACTGTGGTATTAGGCCAAAACTATTGGCTGGGTTAGATGCAGAAAAAATTATATTCAATTTGCAACCTGATGGAGGTCAGTATAGATGGACTAATAGAACAAGTCCCACACACAGCTAGAAGCCCAAATATTTTTTCAGAGGTAGATGCAGAAAAAAATTGTATTCAGTTTGCAACCTGATGGAGGTCAGTATAGATGGACTAATAGAACAAGTCCTACACACAGCTAGAAGCCCAAATATTTTTTCAGAGGTAGATGCAGAAAAAAAATATATTCAGTTTGCAACCTGATGGAGGTCAGTATAGATGGACTAATAGAGAAAGTCCCACACACTGCTAGAAGGCCAAATATTTTTTCAGAGCTAGATGCAGATATAAATTATTTTTAATTTGCAAACTGATGGAGGTCAGTATAGATGGACTAATAGAGAAAGTCCCACACACTGCTAGAAGGCCAAATATTTTTTCAGAGCTAGATGCAGAAAAAAATTATATTCAGTTTGCAACCTGATGGAGGTCAGTATAGATGGACTAATAGAACAAGTCCCACACACAGCTAGAAGGCCAAATATTTTTTCAGAGCTAGATGCAGATAAAAATTATTTTTAATTTGCAGCCTGATGGAGGTCAGTATAGATGGACTAATAGAGAAAGTCCCACACACTGCTAGAAGGCCAAATATTTTTTCAGAGCTAGATGCAGACAAAAAATTATTTTGAATTTACAACCTGATGGAGGTCAGTATAGATGGACTAATAGAGAAAGTCCCACACACTGCTAGAAGGCCAAATATTTTTTCAGAGCTAGATGCAGACAAAAAATTATTTTTAATTTGCAACCTGATGGAGGTGAGTATAGATGGACTAATAGAGAAATTCCCACACACTGCTAGAAGGCCAAATATTTTTTCAGAGCTAGATGCAGAAAAAAATTATATTCAGTTTGCAACCTGATGGAGGTCAGTATAGATGGACTAATAGAACAAGTCCCACACACAGCTAGAAGGCCAAATATTTTTTCAGAGGTAGATGCAGATAAAAATTATTTTTAATTTGCAGCCTGATGGAGGTCAGTATAGATGGACTAATAGAGAAAGTCCCACACACTGCTAGAAGGCCAAATATTTTTTCAGAGCTAGATGCAGACAAAAAATTATTTTGAATTTGCAACCTGATGGAGGTCAGTATAGATGGACTAATAGAGAAAGTCCCACACACTGCTAGAAGGCCAAATATTTTTTCAGAGCTAGATGCAGACAAAAAATTATTTTTAATTTGCAACCTGATGGAGGTCAGTATAGATGGACTAATAGAGAAAGTCCCACACACTGCTAGAAGGCCAAATATTTTTTCAGAGCTAGATGCAGACAAAAAATTATTTTGAATTTGCAACCTGATGGAGGTCAGTATAGATGGACTAATAGAGAAAGTCCCACACACTGCTAGAAGGCCAAATATTTTTTCAGAGCTAGATGCAGACAAAAAATTATTTTGAATTTGCAACCTGATGGAGGTCAGTATAGATGGACTAATAGAGAAAGTCCCAAACACTGCTAGAAGCCCAAATATTTTTTCAGAGCGAGATGCAGAAAAAAATTATATTCAGTTTGCAACCTGATGGAGGTCTGTATAGATGGATTAATAGAACAACTCCCACACACAGCTAGAAGCCCAAATATTTTTTCAGAGGTAGATGCAGAAAAAAATTATATTCAGTTTGCAACCTGATGGAGGTCAGTATAGATGGACTAATAGAACAAGTCCCACACACAGCTAGAAGGCCAAATATTTTTTCAGAGGTAGATGCAGATAAAAATTATTTTTAATTTGCAGCCTGATGGAGGTCAGTATAGATGGACTAATAGAGAAAGTCCAACACACTGCTAGAAGGCCAAATATTTTTTCAGAGCTAGATGCAGACAAAAAATTATTTTGAATTTGCAACCTGATGGAGGTCAGTATAGATGGACTAATAGAGAAAGTCCCACACACTGCTAGAAGGCCAAATATTTTTTCAGAGCTAGATGCAGACAAAAAATTATTTTTAATTTGCAACCTGATGGAGGTCAGTATAGATGGACTAATAGAGAAAGTCCCACACACTGCTAGAAGGCCAAATATTTTTTCAGAGCTAGATGCAGACAAAAAATTATTTTGAATTTGCAACCTGATGGAGGTCAGTATAGATGGACTAATAGAGAAAGTCCCACACACTGCTAGAAGGCCAAATATTTTTTCAGAGCTAGATGCAGACAAAAAATTATTTTGAATTTGCAACCTGATGGAGGTGAGTATAGATGGACTAATAGAGAAGTCCCAAACACTGCTAGAAGGCCAAATATTTTTTCAGAGCTAGATGCAGAAAAAAATTATATTCAGTTTGCAACCTGATGGAGGTCAGTATAGATGAACTAATAGAACAAGTCCCACACACAGCTAGAAGGCCAAATATTTTTTCAGAGGTAGATGCAGATAAAAATTATTTTTAATTTGCAGCCTGATGGAGGTCAGTATAGATGGACTAATAGAGAAAGTCCCACACACTGCTAGAAGGCCAAATATTTTTTCAGAGCTAGATGCAGACAAAAAATTATTTTGAATTTGCAACCTGATGGAGGTCAGTATAGATGGACTAATAGAGAAAGTCCCACACACTGCTAGAAGGCCAAATATTTTTTCAGAGCTAGATGCAGACAAAAAATTATTTTTAATTTGCAACCTGATGGAGGTCAGTATAGATGGACTAATAGAGAAAGTCCCACACACTGCTAGAAGGCCAAATATTTTTTCAGAGCTAGATGCAGACAAAAAATTATTTTGAATTTGCAACCTGATGGAGGTCAGTATAGATGGACTAATAGAGAAAGTCCCACACACTGCTAGAAGGCCAAATATTTTTTCAGAGCTAGATGCAGACAAAAAATTATTTTGAATTTGCAACCTGATGGAGGTCAGTATAGATGGACTAATAGAGAAAGTCCCAAACACTGCTAGAAGCCCAAATATTTTTTCAGAGCGAGATGCAGAAAAAAATTATATTCAGTTTGCAACCTGATGGAGGTCAGTATAGATGGACTAATAGAACAAGTCCCACACACAGCTAGAAGGCCAAATATTTTTTCAGAGGTAGATGCAGATAAAAATTATTTTTAATTTGCAGCCTGATGGAGGTCAGTATAGATGGACTAATAGAGAAAGTCCCACACACTGCTAGAAGGCCAAATATTTTTTCAGAGCTAGATGCAGACAAAAAATTATTTTGAATTTGCAACCTGATGGAGGTCAGTATAGATGGACTAATAGAGAAAGTCCCACACACTGTTAGAAGGCCAAATATTTTTTCAGAGCTAGATGCAGACAAAAAATAATTTTTAATTTGCAACCTGATGGAGGTCAGTATAGATGGACTAATAGAGAAAGTCCCACACACTGCTAGAAAGCCAAATATTTTTTCAGAGCTAGATGCAGACAAAAAATTATTTTGAATTTGCAACCTGATGGAGGTCAGTATAGATGGACTAATAGAGAAAGTCCCACACACTGCTAGAAGGCCAAATATTTTTTCAGAGCTAGATGCAGACAAAAAATTATTTTTAATTTGCAACCTGATGGAGGTCAGTATAGATGGACTAATAGAACAAGTCCCACACACTGCTAGAAGCCCAAATATTTTTTCAGAGGTAGATGCAGAAAAAAATTATATTCAGTTTGCAACCTGATGGAGGTCTGTATAGATGGATTAATAGAACAACTCCCACACACAGCTAGAAGCCCAAATATTTTTTCAGAGGTAGATGCAGAAAAAAATTATATTCAGTTTGCAACCTGATGGAGGTCAGTATAGATGGACTAATAGAACAAGTCCCACACACAGCTAGAAGGCCAAATATTTTTTCAGAGGTAGATGCAGATAAAAATTATTTTTAATTTGCAGCCTGATGGAGGTCAGTATAGATGGACTAATAGAGAAAGTCCAACACACTGCTAGAAGGCCAAATATTTTTTCAGAGCTAGATGCAGACAAAAAATTATTTTGAATTTGCAACCTGATGGAGGTCAGTATAGATGGACTAATAGAGAAAGTCCCACACACTGCTAGAAGGCCAAATATTTTTTCAGAGCTAGATGCAGACAAAAAATTATTTTTAATTTGCAACCTGATGGAGGTCAGTATAGATGGACTAATAGAGAAAGTCCCACACACTGCTAGAAGGCCAAATATTTTTTCAGAGCTAGATGCAGACAAAAAATTATTTTGAATTTGCAACCTGATGGAGGTCAGTATAGATGGACTAATAGAGAAAGTCCCACACACTGCTAGAAGGCCAAATATTTTTTCAGAGCTAGATGCAGACAAAAAATTATTTTGAATTTGCAACCTGATGGAGGTCAGTATAGATGGACTAATAGAGAAGTCCCAAACACTGCTAGAAGGCCAAATATTTTTTCAGAGCTAGATGCAGAAAAAAATTATATTCAGTTTGCAACCTGATGGAGGTCAGTATAGATGGACTAATAGAACAAGTCCCACACACAGCTAGAAGGCCAAATATTTTTTCAGAGGTAGATGCAGATAAAAGTTATTTTTAATTTGCAGCCTGATGGAGGTCAGTATAGATGGACTAATAGAGAAAGTCCCACACACTGCTAGAAGGCCAAATATTTTTTCAGAGCTAGATGCAGACAAAACATTATTTTGAATTTGCAACCTGATGGAGGTCAGTATAGATGGACTAATAGAGAAAGTCCCACACACTGCTAGAAGGCCAAATATTTTTTCAGAGCTAGATGCAGACAAAAAATTATTTTTAATTTGCAACCTGATGGAGGTCAGTATAGATGGACTAATAGAGAAAGTCCCACACACTGCTAGAAGGCCAAATATTTTTTCAGAGCTAGATGCAGACAAAAAATTATTTTGAATTTGCAACCTGATGGAGGTCAGTATAGATGGACTAATAGAGAAAGTCCCACACACTGCTAGAAGGCCAAATATTTTTTCAGAGCTAGATGCAGAAAAAAATTATATTCAGTTTGCAACCTGATGGAGGTCAGTATAGATGGACTAATAGAACAAGTCCCACACACAGCTAGAAGGCCAAATATTTTTTCAGAGGTAGATGCAGATAAAAGTTATTTTTAATTTGCAGCCTGATGGAGGTCAGTATAGATGGACTAATAGAGAAAGTCCCACACACTGCTAGAAGGCCAAATATTTTTTCAGAGCTAGATGCAGACAAAAAATTATTTTGAATTTGCAACCTGATGGAGGTCAGTATAGATGGACTAATAGAGAAAGTCCCACACACTGCTAGAAGGCCAAATATTTTTTCAGAGCTAGATGCAGACAAAAAATTATTTTGAATTTGCAACCTGATGGAGGTCAGTATAGATGGACTAATAGAGAAAGTCCCACACACTGCTAGAAGGCCAAATATTTTTTCAGAGCTAGATGCAGACAAAAAATTATTTTTAATTTGCAACCTGATGGAGGTCAGTATAGATGGACTAATAGAACAAGTCCCACACACTGCTAGAAGCCCAAATATTTTTTCAGAGGTAGATGCAGAAAAAAATTATATTCAGTTTGCAACCTGATGGAGGTCTGTATAGATGGATTAATAGAACAACTCGCACACACAGCTAGAAGCCCAAATATTTTTTCAGAGGTAGATGCAGAAAAAAATTATATTCAGTTTGCAACCTGATGGAGGTCTGTATAGATGGATTAATAGTGTCGGGGTAAAAAAGAATATATATATTTGTAACTTTTATATTTTTGTAACTTTTATACGCTTTTTTGCTAATGTACTAACCACCATTTTGTGTCATATAACAATAAGCTTTCCTTGCTACATATTACTCAAATCGAAACTGAAACTAAGACAGTTCCAGTGTTGCCAAGACTTATTTCAGAGAAACGAAACAAGATTATAAGCTGACGGCTGCAATATCTGCCCAGAGACTGAGATAAGGAGATGTGGACCAATCAGGAGTGGCCAGACACTGGACTTTCATGGCTTACCCCTCTCCGGACAACCCCTATCCCCTCCCCATTATGTAGTGTTTTTAGATTTGTGCATGTAAAAAATAAACTCAGAACATTGCTGAGGACGTTGTCTGTAGTAGCCTTCTGAGCATGCTCTGAGCTTGAACCAGCTTGTTGTCTGACTCATTCTTTGAATGGTTGACCCATGCTCATAGTTTGAATTTGGAGTGACTGGAGGACGAGTGGAATGTCATCACGACCCCCACAAATGGCGCTCAACGTGCGGCGTGGCTAGCGGTACGCCGCCCTCCCGGACCCATATTGCTGACTTCCCTGGTGGTGACCGCAGTGGCTGAATTTGAGGCCTGATCAACCTCCATCGAACACGGTAAGTTGAGATGTATTTTATATGTCTCACTTGCCTGTGTGTCAGCCGCAGCGGTTCCTGTTGGGTTGTCAGGTTGGATCTGGGTGGGTGACCGGTCGAGTGGTGAGACCTCAGGCGTCCCGCACCACGTCCTGAACCAGCAAGTGTTAAAACGAGTGACGTCGCATGCCTGCGCGTGCTCGTGTGCACACCACCTCCTCCTCCCCCGGTCACTGTACTTTTCTTAGATAGCTGCCTCCCGTAACTGATAGTCGAGGTTTCAAAGCATTCCTGAATTGTAGTGTAAGGGAGAAAGAATCTGTGACGAATTGAGGAGTGCTCTTCGTCTAACACAGAGACTGCTCTAAATTCAAGGTTAGGAAAGGAGATAGATCGAGGTGTCTCTCTATCTCATCAGTGTATTGAGGTGTCTCTACACTGACGGGTGGTGACCTGTAGCCAGGGTGCCGTGGTGAGTCGCACTGTAAAGTCGCCATTCAAGGCTAGGAAAGGAGTTAGATTGAGGTGTCTCTCTATCTCATCAGTGTATTGAGGTGTGCTCTACACTGAGGAGTGGCGACCTGTGGACTGCACCAGTGATCTGAGTCGCGACAGATCATTGCATTCTATAAGAAAATGTTGTGTATATTCAAATTTGAAAGATCTCGTAAGTTGCGGAATGCTGCTGTGGGAGTTAAGCCAATTAGTGGAGTTACGGGAAGGCAAGAAGGCAAGAAGAATGTTAGGAATTTGTATAACATGATAAGCTTATCCAGTACAGGCAGGCTTTAGTTTTCAGTGTAGAAAGAATGTGTTACACAGAAGTTGGGAAAGTTGGGTGAGGACTTCTGCACCAGGCTCAAGCATATTTTAGAGTAGATGGTGCAGGGGGGACAGAGAATGCCGAGCCTTTGTTCGGATACATGAAAGCTGCAGAATGTGATTTGTTATGTGCCCCCAAAAATGGCCGTTGCACCTTTGATGCCTGTCACTACACCGAGCCCTCAGCCACCGCCCTATAATAGCGCCGACGCTAAATCATCGGAAGGATGGACGTGTCGTATGTGCTGAGAGCAAAACCCACTCTGGGCGGAGTTCTGCTGTGTCTCTGGGGCGGGCCGCCCATGGCACGATGCCCAGCCTGCCTCCAAGAACAATCCCACTCCACCTCCTCCCTCCAACGGCCATCTTACTACACCTTTTCCTGCCTCCAAGAATAACCCCACTCCACCTCCTCCCTCCAACGGCCATCTTGCTACACCTCTTATTTGTTGTGGGAGGCCCGGAAAGCCCCAATCCGGCCTATATCCACTACTAGATCCGTCCGGTGCATATTACCAGCCACCAGCACAGGTGGAAAAGCCCGCAGTCCCAGAGCACCCATCTGAAGTTAATGTGACACCCTCTGCTCCAGTCCACGATGCTGAGACGCTTCCCCTGTTTCCTATGGGAGTCACCCACAACCCTGGGGATATCCTCCTCAACTCCCCAGAATTTCAGGCCAGACTGCTCTCCCTCCGCCAACATACTGTTACTCAAGACGATACGGAGCCAGATGAGGGATGGGCTCAAGATACTCCAGCCCCCCCCCCCCCTTTACCCCGTACGTCTCCTATGGCATCCTCCACCCCACATTCATTACCCATACTCCGGCCCTTGCTCCAAGCAGCTGCTGACAGAACACCACCCCCCAGCCTCTCAGAAGTTTGGGACCCCTGCCGCTCCCGGAATCTAGTAGACCCATCAGGACGCCCTGTCACTCTGTCAATAGGCTATGGTGACATCCTTACACATTGGGTGGGGGCCATAGTCAACCCTGCAAACACCTGTATGAGCCATGTTGGAGGATTGGCTCGCAAAATTTCCCTTACTGCTGGTTCTACTCTGGCTGCAGAATGCCAGGCTCACTTAGCCGAAAACGGAGAGCTTTCAAAAGGCCATGGATTCCACAAAAGCAGGATCCCTTAGTACGTATGAATCCGGCCTAGAATACATGAAACAGTTAAAAGCCTGGGCTCAGAATCGCTTGTCAGATCAAGCTGGGTCTGTACAAGATGTTCAACAAGACCCTGATGAATCTGTGGAAAGATATGGTGCAAGACTCAGCATGCATTTTGAGGATCTCGGATACAGTCCTCACGTCAAGACGCAGGCCGTCCTGTTGGTTCAGGCCCTAGTAGATGGCCTACAAGACGCTCTCAGAGATGAAGTCCTGAGAGTACGGCCCGAGATTCGTTCTTCTTCTTTCAACGAAGCGGTGGACTTCGTTAAAGCTTTCCAAAAATCAATGCTAAAAATGGAAAAAGATACTAAGCCAAAGAAGAAAGCCGCTCCTGCCATGGTATATCAAGCTCAAGAAAGCTACCCACCCCCTGGCAACCAACATGGAATCAAGTGGGTAATGGTTAAATGCACAGGTGATAATACTCCTCCCACATATAGAAAACAAGACAGAAGAGATGACAAGGGATCATCTAGAAACAGAAGACAACCTCGTGATTCTGAAAGATGAATGTTGTGTTAGGAGTGTGGTAACCTTGACCACATCCTCAGAGACTGTCCAACCCGCAGACAGTACCATGACCGCTCATTTCATGACGGTCCACACAACCATGGACCTTCCCGTGAACCATCTCATCCACGCCAATGACGGCTCGGTCAACCAGTGTCCACTTTCCCGGCTACGCATCTCACGGCCGCCTGTGGGACTGTCACTTTACAGGTGGACCATCAACCACTGGAGTTCCTGGTGGACACTGGGGCGGCCACATCTGTCATTTCCTCTGCACAGCTCCCTCCTTCTGTATCCCTATCACCGGATACCCTCATCTGTGTTGGGGTGGAAGGCCAACATATTTCCTCTCCACTCACAGTCCCTGTGTCTACAGGACCGTTCACCGGAGTACTCACAAGATTCTTGGTCTCTGAAACTTGCCCTGTCAACCTGTTGGGAGCCGATCTCTTAGAGCGGATGAAGGCAACAATTACCTTCGGAAACCATGGTATGGAGCTTCTTTTGCGGGACCCTCATTCCAAACAAGGGACTGAAGACCGCTGTGTTCTTAAAGCCTTCCCTCTCATGATGATAACCATACAACCTCACACTCTTCTTGATACCTCACAGTTCTCTCACTCTCTGTGGTCCAGTGGGCCAGAGGACGTCGGCCTCCTGCAGGTTCCCCCGGTCCGAGTACACCTCAAGCCTGGACATAGGTACCCACGGTTGCCACAATACCCCCTCAAGGCTGCACAAGAACAAAGCTTGAGTACCCAAGTCGCTTCCCTCCTGGAATCAGGAGTCCTTGTCAGATGTGTATCTCCATGCAATACACCCCTCTTTCCTGTAAAAAAGAAAACCGCTCCGGAAGAGCCTCCAAGATACCGGTTGGTTCAGGATCTCAGAGCCGTCAATGCAGCTACCATTTTAGAAACTCCAGTGGTACCTAACCCAAACACCCTTTTGTCTCAGGTGCCTCCAACGGCCACCTTGTTTACGGTGTTAGATCTGGCCAACGCCTTCTTCAGTATACCCTTACATGAAGATTTGTGGTTTCTTTCTGCCTTCACCTTTCAAGGAGCACAGCTTACATGGACCAGGACTCCACAAGGAGCCCAGAACTCTCCTAACCAATTCACTCATTCTATGAAGTCTATTCTGGAGCCATGAGTTCAAGAGAACCCTCAGGTCACCCTTCTACAGTATGTGGATAATCTTTTACTCTGTAGCACTGAAGAAAATTTGCCGGAGATGACAGCATCCCTATTCTGGTTTCTTCACTCAGCTAACTGTAAAGTCTCGAAAGGCGAAGTCCAATGGTGTCTGCCCAAGGTCATTTTCCTCGGACATTGTATATCACAAGGTGCTAGACATCTGACTGAAGAAAGAAAACAAGCCATCATGGATATCACCTTCCCAACCACCTACTCCGCTATGCAGACTTTCCTTGGCCTCATCACTTACTGCAGGCAATGGATCCCTGATGCCTCAAAGCTCATGCAACCTCTGTACGACTGTCTCAAGAATGAAGGCTCAGTTTGGTTTCATGCTGAAGATCCACGTGTTTCTCATCAACACAGACTATGTTTTGACCGCCTTAAACAGGCTATTGTCTCTGCCCCGGCCTTGGGCTTACCAGACTATACTCAGCCATTTCACCTTTTTGTCTCGGAATCGGAAGGTCATGCCTCTGGAGTTCTAGCACAACGCTATGATCTTAAGTATCGGCCTTTGGGCTACTACTCAGCCCGCCTGGACCCTGTCGCCCGAACTGCCCCCACGTTCCTTAAGGCGGTCCTCACTGCTCACATCCTCCTTGACAAGTCAGCTGATATAATCCTTGAACATGATCTAGTTATACAGGCCGGTCATAATCTCTCAGCTGTTCTGCAACAAACATCTCCGAAACATCTAACCAACCAAAGACACCTGCGGCTGCAGTGTTCCCTATTGTTGCCCTCCAATATAACATTTATCAGATGTCTGACTATCAACCCTGCCACTTTGCTTCCACCTTCTAGGGGGGAAGGTGAAGAGGGTGAAGGTCCATTGGTGGAACCTCATGATTGTATAAAAATTTTGCAGGAAGAGACTTCTGCTCCAGAGAATATGGTGGCACATCCGCTCGCAGACCCTCAAGGGAAGTTCCACACGGGATATGCTGTCACAAAGGACCTAACAGTCCTCAAGGCTGAAGCTCTACCACCATACATGTCTGCACAAGAAGCTGAACTTGTAGCTCTCACAGAAGCCTGCCACCTGGCAGCAGGAACAAAGGCGAATATGTATATACCGATTCCAGGTATGGATATGGAATTTACAATGATTCTGGACTCTTGTGGAAGTCTAGAGGATTCATCACAGCTGCAGGTACACCAGTGAAACATGTCTCATGGATTAAGGCCCTAATGAAGGCCCTGGAACTACCCATTCAGGTTGCTGTTATCAAGGTCAAGGCTCATGGAAGACTAGAATCCAGAGAAGCCAGGGGCAACCACCTAGCTGACCAAGCAGCCAAGACTGCAGCAGTGGAGAATGTGTCATCAAAGTGGCAGGAAAAGGAAGAAGAGATGGGGGAGACCCTGCAAACCGTAGCTGTGGCGCTCACTAGAGCAAGAGCCAAAGAACAGCCGGCGGAAGACCATACAAGTCCAGCAGAGACACGAGTGGAATCCAGGGGGGTCAGGATGCCTGAAGAAAAATTGTGTGAGGAACAAAGGAAGACCCCCACTGAAGAAGTCAAGCAATGGAAAGCGGCAGGAGCTGTGCTGGCAGGTCGCAAAGATTCAAAGGTCGACTCGACTCTTTACCAAGTGGATGGGAAGCCTTGCTTGCCTAGACGCATGTACTCAGCTGTGGCAGCATGGGCTCACGGGCCTACACACAGAGGAAAGAATCAAGCCTTGGCATGTATCAAGAAACTGTACTTTGCACCCGGAATCTCTTCCACTGTGACTGCATACTCAAAATCCTGTTCTGTCTGCGCTACCTGCAACCCAACGTGTACGGCACGGGTCCCTCTTCAACACCTGGCTAAACCAGACTACCCTTGGCAGAGAATACAAGTCGACCATATCCAAATGCCTAAAGCAGGAAAATAGGAGTACGTTTTGGTAGCCGTGGATATGTTCTCAGCCTGGCCCGAGGCCTACCCGGTTGTCAACATGACTGCTAAAGTCACAGCCAAGAAACTGATCACCGAAATTGCCTGCAGATTTGGAGTTCCCCAAGTCATAGAATCGGATCAAGGACCAGCTTTCACAGCAAATATCTACAAAGAACTCTGGAACATGTTGGGAACAGATTTGGGCCTCCACACTCCATACCATCCTGCCAGTTCAGGCAAAGTGGAAAGGATGAATTCCACACTCAAGACCCAGCTCTTGAAAATGACCTAAGATCATCCCCTCCCCTGGCCCGACCTACTCCCCATAGTATTATATCATATCACACACACTCCTCAGGCCAAACATGGGCTGACTCCCTATAAAATTTTGTTTGGGACCCCACCCAAGATAGGAGAAATTAGGCCCCAAGAGTTGTCTGAAACACATGATAGAGTGGTAAAATTTGTGATTGCCTTGTCTAGAGAATTGACTAACACCCGCTCTCCAGTATCTGCTTCTCTCCCAGAATCTACAGGTGATGCAGTACATGATTTCATCCCAGGCGATCTAGTGTATGTGAAGAAGTTTGTCCGGAAAGACTGCCTCCAGCCGCGGTTCGAGGGACCGTACACTGTGCTTCTCACCACCCCGACGGCTCTGAAGCTTGAGGGCAAGAGCACCTGGATTCACGCCTCCCACTGCAAGAGAGACAGAACGAGTCTATAAAAGATGACTACCTTCTTCTATATCCTTTCCATATGCTTACTGTCTGTCCCAGGGTGGACAGCTACCACACAGGGGTAGATACCTCCTTCTTCTCAGGTTGGTTGGGAGGGCTCAAGGGATTCCTCCAACAAGTTTGTCTAGTAATGGGAGGTCTACTAGTATTGGGCCTGGTGGTCCTGTGCTGCATAGTCCCCTTATATAGAGAAATACACTCCTTTGAACAAGTCTGACCAGACCCCCCATAACAAAGTCCAATTGAAAGATTCAGTTTAGGATCAGTTGGGAGAACTCCATGTGTCACCCAGGATAGGGCTCGATTGTCTGGGGGCGTCCCATAAGGGGGCAGCTTCTAAGATGATTGGGTGAAGAAATCCACCTCCCCTCTCCCCACACATGGACAGTCTCAAAGGCCCCGAAGCAAGGGAAAGCTTAGTGTTTAGGGGGGAATGTCGGGGTAAAAAAGAATATATATATTTGTAACTTTTATATTTTTGTAACTTTTATACGCTTTTTTGCTAATGTACTAACCACCATTTTGTGTCATATAACAATAAGCTTTCCTTGCTACATATTACTCAATTCGAAACTGAAACTAAGACAGTTCCAGTGTTGCCAAGACTTATTTCAGAGAAACGAAACAAGATTATAAGCTGACGGCTGCAATATCTGCCCAGAGACTGAGATAAGGAGATGTGGACCAATCAGGAGTGGCCAGACACTGGACTTTCATGGCTTACCCCGCTCCGGACAACCCCTATCCCCTCCCCATTATGTAGTGTATTTAGATTTGTGCATGTAAAAAATAAACTCAGAACATTGCTGAGGACGTTGTCTGTAGTAGCCTTCTGAGCATGCTCTGAGCTTGAACCAGCTTGTTGTCTGACTCATTCTTTGAATGGTTGACCCATGCTCATAGTTTGAATTTGGAGTGACTGGAGGACGAGTGGAATGTCATCACGACCCCCACAATAGAACAAGTCCCACACACAGCTAGAAGCCCAATATTTTTTCAGAGGTAGATGCAGAAAAAAAATATATTCAGTTTGCAACCTGATGGAGGTCAGTATAGATGGACTAATAGAGAAAGTCCCACACACTGCTAGAAGGCCAAATATTTTTTCAGAGCTAGATGCAGACAAAAAATTATTTTTAATTTGCAACCTGATGGAGGTCAGTATAGATGGACTAATAGAGAAAGTCCCACACACTGCTAGAAGGCCAAATATTTTTTCAGAGCTAGATGCAGATATAAATTATTTTTAATTTGCAACCTGATGGAGGTCAGTATAGATGGACTAATAGAGAAAGTCCCACACACTGCTAGAAGGCCAAATATTTTTTCAGAGCTAGATGCAGAAAAAAATTATATTCAGTTTGCAACCTGATGGAGGTCAGTATAGATGGACTAATAGAACAAGTCCCACACACAGCTAGAAGCCCAAATATTTTTTCAGAGGTAGATGCAGAAAAAAATTATATTCAGTTTGCAACCTGATGGAGGTCTGTATAGATGGATTAATAGAACAAGTCCCACACACAGCTAGAAGCCCAATATTTTTTCAGAGGTAGATGCAGAAAAAAATATATTCAGTTTGCAACCTGATGGAGGTCAGTATAGATGGACTAATAGAGAAAGTCCCACACACTGCTAGAAGGCCAAATATTTTTTCAGAGCTAGATGCAGACAAAAAATTATTTTTAATTTGCCACCTGATGGAGGTCAGTATAGATGGACTAATAGAGAAAGTCCCACACACTGCTAGAAGGCCAAATATTTTTTCAGAGCTAGATGCAGATATAAATTATTTTTAATTTGCAACCTGATGGAGGTCAGTATAGATGGACTAATAGAGAAAGTCCCACACACTGCTAGAAGGCCAAATATTTTTTCAGAGCTAGATGCAGAAAAAAATTATATTCAGTTTGCAACCTGATGGAGGTCAGTATAGATGGACTAATAGAACAAGTCTCACACACAGCTAGAAGGCCAAATATTTTTTCAGAGGTAGATGCAGATAAAAATTATTTTTAATTTGCAGCCTGATGGAGGTCAGTATAGATGGACTAATAGAGAAAGTCCCACACACTGCTAGAAGGCCAAATATTTTTTCAGAGCTAGATGCAGACAAAAAATTATTTTGAATTTGCAACCTGATGGAGGTCAGTATAGATGGACTAATAGAGAAAGTCCCACACACTGCTAGAAGGCCAAATATTTTTTCAGAGCTAGATGCAGATAAAAATTATTTTTAATTTGCAACCTGATGGAGGTCAGTATAGATGGACTAATAGAGAAAGTCCCACACACTGCTAGAAGGCCAAATATTTTTTCAGAGCTAGATGCAGAAAAAAATTATATTCAGTTTGCAACCTGATGGAGGTCAGTATAGATGGACTAATAGAACAAGTCCCACACACAGCTAGAAGCCCAAATATTTTTTCAGAGGTAGATGCAGATAAAAATTATTTTTAATTTGCAACCTGATGGAGGTCAGTATAGATGGACTAATAGAGAAAGTCCCACACACTGCTAGAAGGCCAATATTTTTTCAGAGCTAGATGCAGACAAAAAATTATTTTGAATTTGCAGCGTGATGGAGGTCAGTATAGATGGACTAATAGAACAAGTCCCACACACTGCTAGAAGGCCAAATATTTTTTCAGAGCTAGATGCAGAAAAAAATTATATTCAGTTTGCAACTTGATGGAGGTCAGTATAGATGGACTAATAGAACAAGTCCCACACACTGCTAGAAGCCCAAATATTTTTTCAGAGCTAGATGCAGAAAAAAATTATATTCAATTTGCAACCTGATGGAGGTCAGTATAGATGGACTAATAGAATGATGCTATGCCCAAAAGATTTTACTTCACTAGGTGCAGTAAAAAAATTGGTATTCTATACACAGGTGGTATATCTTGCAACACAGATAGGCTACTCCACTGACTAACACACTCTGCAATAGGCCAAAAAGGATTAGCTTTGCTAGATTCAGCCAAATGCTGTGAAAAAAACTTGCACAGCACTGGCACAGACCTGCCTGGCAAAAACTGATAGGAACTGATGTAACCTAGTCCTGAAAAGGACTGCAATTACAATTAGTCTTTACTCCCACAATCTATCTATTTAAGAGCACAGAGCTGCCTGATAAAAGTCGTAGGAAATGCTGTAACCAAGTCCTTAAAAGGACTGCAATCACAGCTATTCCCTACTCCCAAGCTATCTGTAGATTTGTGCGAAAATTGGCTTGAAATTAACAAGGTATAGCGCACACAGCAACAGCGGTGCCATCTAACACGCAGCTGCAGCAGTGAGAAAATGGTGGCGACGGGGAAAATGGCTTGGTCTTATAGGGCAAGGACATGTGACATACACTGCCAATGACACATGCCCTTGCTTGTGTGAAAAAAAGCACTTCGCTCCGTGTGTGCACTGCTGATAGGCTGACAGATTGCACCTCCCCACTGTAAATGCGGGAAAGAGAAAAAAAAATGGAGATCTTCATTATTCCTGCAGAGATCCATCCCCTGCCCCTCCCCCCACCCCGCTGTACACTCAAACTGCGTATTAACATTAATTTTCATCATTACTGAGAAAAAATCCAGTTATGATTTTGGTGCACGAACAGTTATCGAACTTAACCTCGAACAGCCGAATTTTTCTCAAATCATTCGTGTTCGCCGAACGGCTCGAACACCGCCCAAAACAGCTCGAATTTGAGATTGGCGAACAGAACAACGCTTATCTCTAGCCAGAATCAATAAATGGAAATGTAAAGAGCTCATCAGTGTTTCAGAGTGTGGGATGACTTGTCTCCTGAGACTCACCATGGTGGGAGGAAGGAGGCTCAGGGTGAGGATTATGTGGTCCAGACTCTTAGCTAATGAGGCTGGACCATGTGAAAGACAGGGTGGTGCTAGCAAACATACTGTAAGCATTATCTGCCATCCAACCGATCACCTCTTTGCACTGTTCTTGCTTCAGAAGTGGTGTCCCGCGCTCCCCTGCAAAATGGGACAGAAAGCTAGGTCTTGTGGATGAGCATGATTGTTGTGCTCCCGCAGCAGGTGCAGTTTCACCTGGCCCACGACTTCAGCCTCTGCATGCACCATTACTTTCACGTCCACTTCCCTGTCCCTTACCGCACACCTTGCACCTTTTAAATTAGGTATATAATATGTGACTGTAAACTTTCTGGTATTAATATGGAAAAGAAAATATTTATCCCTGAAAAGGACTTTTGTTTTTAGGTTGCAGCTGCAGTATACCTATAAAAGGACTGAAAGGCAATAAACCCTGTTTATATGCCTCTAATCCAAAACTATCCTTCCTCCAGCTATCCCTACACTGAATGCAGGTAAGAGGGATTTAACTAGAGTACAGACAGTGTGTAGCCCTGAAATGGACTTTTGTTTTAACGGTGCAGCAGTGGTATACAAGTACTTCAATAGTAATTAAACAATGCCTATATGTGTTAAGCGCCAGGCGCTTGCTGGATCAGAAATGAGTTCTGAGTCATCAGTGGATTCTGTGGTATCCCATTCTGGTCCAGCTGGGGCTGATCCTGCACAGCATTGATGTCAGTCCAAACGCCTAGCCAATGAACAAGATGTACAAGTGGTATCTTGTGTATTTGTGCCTAGCAACATGAAGCACAGGTTGCGGAGAGTGACTAGGCTACTGTAGTCTAAGTCCGAGAGGCGCCGCACTGAGCATGCCCGTGACCTGGCGGACCGTGATTGGTGGTTTGGCAACCACCTGACCCGGTGACCTGGCACCGCCTGATTGGTCCACGGGTCGCGTCACCAATGGTGCGACGGTGGACAGGGCTTAGTCTTTAAAAGGCCCGCCCACAAACATGGCGGTGGCTCTGATCATTGAGCAGTGATGCGATTGTGTGGATGACTGGGTTCCACTTGTAGTTTCTGGCAGGCAGGCTATTTCTATAGAGGCAGGCTAGCTCCATAAAGGCAGGTAGTTTAGTCCAGCAGGCTGGCTAAGCCAAAGGGGTCGCCTAACACCCCGAGCAGCCTGCAGACGTCCTATCCACAGCTACCGCCTGTCAGCCACATGGAGAAATACCCTGCAGTCCGGTAGCACGCCGGCTGGAGGCACGTGTACCCGTCGGCGTAGTCACACACGCATCCTAGCGCCGCCAGTGTAGTCCCTGTGCATTAACAGGGCTACAGATAGTTTTCCGTTCACACATCTCCCGTGCTGTTAACGGAGATAGTGCGAACCGCTATACCCATTCCTGTGTGCAGTAACACGGAAGGGTTTATCATTTAAGTTGGTTGCTTTCCTTTTCACCCGGAAAGTGTTCGGCAGCAGTCCACCAGGCTGCATCGCGGACCCCAGGTCAGTTGCATTCCATTAAAATAAAGTTGTCTGCAACTGCCCCCCTAACAATATGCCTGCTCTAATCTAAGCTCTCCCACCTAGATCAACTCTCCCTGAACTGCTTCCAGAGGAGATTGTTCCGAGCATCGCATCACCGGATCTTATATAAGACCCGATGACGCAATGCGGCCAGCCAATCACAGTAATGGCAGAAGCCAACATGACTACTGCATTACCGTGTATGGCAGGCAATCCCGCATGTTTATTGGCTGTCTAACAGTCACAAAATATGAGGGGCGAGGACACGAGTATGGTGCTCAAGCCCCCTTGATACTTGATCGAGTAACGAGCATACTCGAGCACCCTGATGTCGATCAAGTATCGAGCAGTGGCAAGCACGCTCGATCATCACAACTAATCATTTGATTATTATTTGAGTTGATAAGTAATTCAACTATCTTACAATGTAAACCCTATTTCCTTTGTACAGGCTGTATCTAATTTTCAGTGGTCTCTGAGCTATTGGGTGTAAACTAGCTATTAGTGTTGAGCCACCCCCGTAGTGTTCGAGTTCGGTTCGGTTCGTCGAACACCCATATGTTCGCCGAACTGTTCGTCGAACTGTTTATCGAACACCTTCAAACACCGTTAAAACCAATGGCAGGCAAACAAAAACACATAGAAACACATAGAAAACACCTTCAAAGGTGTCCAAAAGCTGACAAACTGCTCAGAAGACACAACTAGCACATGGAAAAGTGACAAGTACATATAGTCATGCGAAAAGAAGAGAGGTGGAGAAGTAAAAGGAGGGGGAGACACAGATATAGGCATGTCATGCCCTTCTAAAACCAAAAAAGTGCGAAGCCGACACGGCCAGTCCGTTCCTGCCCTTACGACCTCCGTGTCGCCAGGTTTGTGCCAGAGCTGCGGTGTACCCTGACGGCCAGCCCCCCCTCTCCTAATACTGGTGCCTGTCCGCTGGTGGGTCGAGCAAGCCCCCCTGCGGTGGAGGCAGGTCTAAGCTTTTTAATTTAAATTGTCTCTCTAATTTGAATGAATACACTTTAAATCCATTTACAAGGATCTATTGGAGGGCAAGTCTGATGCCAGCAGCTGCGGGAATTCCAGCTCCAGTAGCGTCCACTAAAGCTGCTGCAGTTAAAAAGCTTTTATAAGGATCGAGCTTGGCGGTCCACCGCAAGGCGTCCTACCGCCAGTCCCAGCCACTGTGCCTTGGGGTGCCTCTCAATGCTCTTCACTGAGTGTCCCAGGGGCCCGAAGCATTTCCTTTGAAAAAATTAAGTGTCCAAACTACAGGTGGTGTAGCTTGCTTAACAGCTGGGATAATCCGCTGACTAGCAGACACTGCTACTAGGCAAAAAGTATTTCCTGGGCTAGATGCAGTTAAAAATTTGTAATTAGATACTCTCGTTGGATTCTGAGAAAGCATTCCATAGAGTCTCCTGGCACACCATATATTATTTTCTTAAAAAGCTTGGGGTAGGGGTGTAGGGGACCCTTTTATAGCCAAAATAACGGCCGTGTATCGCAATACGTCACCTAGGCTGAAGATAAATGGAACATTTTCATCACCTTTCATAATCACCAATGGGACAAGGCAGGGATGTCCTCTGTCCCCTCTCTTATACATCCTAGTGATGGAGCACCTGCTCTCATCAATTCGCCATAACCCCAATATTAGGTGGATTGAGGTGGGAGGCACCGAGTAGAAGTGCTCTGCATTTGCTGATGATTTCCTAGTATATATCACTCAATCACATATATCCATCCCTGCTGTTATGGCTGAAATAGATCACTTTGTTACATGGTCAAACTTTAAAATCAATGCAGCGATGTCTGAGGCCCTCGATGTCTCCCTCCCCAAATCCATACAGGATTCCATGCAGTCCAACTTTCCCTTTGCCTGGCCCTCACAGGGTATCAAATACTTAGGAATTCGTATTCATAGAGACCTCTCCCGTCTATGTTATCTTAATTTTGGGCCCTTTATTGAACAACTCCATACAGACCATGGTTGGCAAGTTAGAACTGTAAGATTCACTACGTGAACTACTGGTGTTTTGTGGAAAAGCACATGTACACTGTGTTCCAAATTATTATGCAAAAAGTGTTTAAGGTAAGAATTTTTTTGTTTGTCAGTTAAACTCATTGATGGTGATGTGTGTCAGGGCTCTTTATATCACTGTAAGCAATTGCAGACACCTATGCTAATTAGTTTGACAGGTGTGTCCAATGAAAGGCAAGACTACTTAAGAAGGCTGTCCCACATTATTAAGCAGCCTACATTTTCTGCCAAAATGGGAAAGAAAAACGATGTGTCGGCTGCTGAGAAGCAACAAATTGTGGAGTGTTTAGGTCAAGGCATGACTACAATCAACATTGCCAAGACACGTCATCCTGATCATCGCACAATCAAGAAGTATGTAGCTGATTCACAGTACACACGTGTGTGTGCTGATAAGGGATAATTGAGGACTCTTTCCTACAGGCAATTACGTCAGGTTAAAAGAGCAGCGGCAAAAAAGCCTTGTCATAGCGGCAGACAAGTTTTTGAAGCTGCTGGTGCCTCCAACGTTCCCCGAGCAACAAGATGCAGGGTCCTTCAGAGGTTTGCAGCTGTGCGTAAGCCATCCTGTCGACCTCCTCTATCCACTGTACACAAGCAGAAACGGCTCCAGTGGGCCAAACAATACATGAAGACTGACTTCAAAACTGTTTTGTTCACCGATGAGTGCTGTGCAACGCTCGATGGTCCAGATGGATGGAGTGGAGGATGGCTGTGTGATGAACACCCCACGCAAACATGGCTACGGCGCCAACAAGGAGGAGGTGGAGTAATGTTTTGGGCTGGAATCATGGGGAGAGAGATTGTCGGCCCCTTTAGGATCCCTGAAGGTAAAGATGAACTCCATAATGTATCTGGAGTTTCTCAAACAGCACTTCCTGCCATGGTTCAAGAAGAAGAACCGTGTATTCCACAGCAAGATCATTTTCATGCATGATAATGCACCATCTCATGCTGCACATAATACATCTGCATCTCTGGCTGATATGGGCATAAAAGGGGACAAACTTATGGTGTGACCCCGATTGTCCCCTGACCTCAACCCCATTGAGATCCTCTGGAGCATCATCAAAAGGAGTGTCTATGATGGCGGGAGGCAGTTCACATCTAAGCAACAGCTCTGGGAGGGTATTCTGTCCTCATGCAAAACAATTGAAGCAGAAACCATCCAAAACCTGACAAATTCAATGGACGAGAGAGTTCAGAAGCTCTTTTCGAACAAGGGGTCCTATGTGCAAATGTAACATCACCTAGAATAAAGTTTTGAGTTGAAAACTGTTTGATTTCAGTCTGCAATAACCTAATAATACTTATAATTTCAAAAATGACCATTTTTTTGTACTTTATTAAAATGAAAAGGTTGATCGAAGAGTGTGGGGGATCTAAGAGTGTGGCAACCCAGTAGTCAGGATTATTTCGAATTCTGACAATCTGAGGGTCATTTTGCAGGTAGTGCAGCAAGAAGGCACTCATGTGTCTTGTGCATCAAGGAGCCCCAAAATAATTTTCCGGGCTAGATGCAGCTAAAAATTATTATTAATTTGAAAGCTGGTGGAGCTTAGTATAGATGGCCTAATAGAATCAGTACTGCAAACTGCTACAAAGCCCAAATTATTTTCCAGCCAAGATACAGATAAACATGATTAGTAATTTTAAATCTGGTGGAGTTTAGTATAGATGGCCTAATAGAATCAGTACTGCACACTGCTATAAGGCCCAAATAATTTTCCAGCCAAGATACAGATAAACATGATTAGTAATTTTAAATCTGGTGGAGTTTAGTATAGATGGCCTAATAGAATCAGTACTGCACACTGCTGCAAGGCCCAAATAATTTTCCAGCCAAGATACAGATAAACATGATTAGTAATTTTAAATCTGGTGGAGTTTAGTATAGATGGCCTAATAGAATCAGTACTGCACACTGCTACAAGGCCCAAATTATTTTCCAGCCAAGATACAGATAAACATGATTAGTAATTTTAAATCTGGTGGAGTTTAGTATAGATGGCCTAATAGAATCAGTACTGCACACTGCTACAAGGCCCAAATTATTTTCCAGCCGAGATACAGATAAACATGATTAGTAATTTGAAAGCTTAAAACGGTTGGTGAGGTGATTTTAACAAATCATCAAGCTTTTACTCTCCCCAGGATGACACAGGGGTAGAAAAGTCAATTCGGATCCATGATTTGTTCATCTTTATGAACGTGAGTCTGTCTACATTATCAGTGGAGAACCGCATGCGCTTATCTGTCAGCACACCACCAGCAGCGCTGAACACACGTTCAGACAGAACGCTGGCTGCGGGGCATGACAAGATCTCCAAGGCGTAAGTGGCTAGCTCCGGCCATTTATCCAGATTGGAAGCCCAAAAAGAACAAGGGTCCAGTGACACAGTCATGGCTTCAATGTTTACTTGGAGATACTCCTGTACCATCGTCTCTAGGCGTTGACTATGTGTCCGACTTCTTGTCTCCTGTGGCCTTGCAAAGGATGGGCTAAAAAAGTGGTGAAATGATTCCGCAAAATTGATGTTACCAGCAGATACTGTGTTTCTGTTAGGTTTTGAGTGCTGAACACTCGACGGTCCCACGGTTGGCAAGTTGGAACTGTGAGATTCACTACGTGCACCACTAGTGTTTTGGGGAAAAGCACATGTAAGATTCTGCAACAGTCTCTGCTGATACTCCTGCATGCGTGCATCTCTTTCTATGGCAGGAATAATTTCTGCAAATTTACTTTTGTACCGGGGATCTAACAGTGTGGCAACCCAGTAGTCAGGATTATTTCTAATTCTCACAATTTGAGGGTCATGTTGCAGGTAGTGCAGCAAGAAGGCACTCATGTGTCTTGCGCATCCAGGAGCACCAAGTCCCTGTTGTATTGGTGGCGAGGTAACAATCATGCTTCCTTCCTCTGCCCTCTCTCCCCAACCTCGCACAACAGAAATGTGATCAAGGTCTCCCTCATCTGATGAGTCTTCCATCAGTTCGTCCTCCACTTATTCCTGGGCTCCTGCACGTTCCTCACTAGTTTGGCTGCTACCATGCTCCCTGGTAAAACCATCTCCCCCACCCTCACATGCCTGCCGCCTTGGTGCTGCCGACCGTCTGGACCTTGCAGATGTTAGCCCTTCCGCATACAACTCCTCCTCCTCTACTTCCTCCACCTCCTCTTGTGCCACCACCTGACTCCGAATTCTGTTTAACATGTGCTCCAGCATGTAAATCACCGGAATAGTCATGCTGATAATGGCATCGTCAGCACTAAATATCTTCGTCGCCATTTCAAAACTGTGCAGAAGGGTGCATAGGTCCCTGATCTGAGACCACTCCTCCAGCGTGATTTGCCCCACCTCTGGATCTCGTTGGCCCAGCCTATACGTCACAACGTATTGCACCAGGGCTTGTCGGTGCTGCCACAGTCGCTGCAACATGTGCATAGTTGAATTCCACCGGGTAGGCACATCGCATTTTAGCCGGTGAAGTGGCAGGCCCAACGACTTCTGTAGAGATGTAAGTCGCTGAGCTGCGGGATGCGAACGGCGGAAGTGAGCACACAGCGACCGTGCCCTCTGCAGAAGGCCATCTAGTCCGGGATAGTGGGCTAAAAATTGCTGGACAACCAGGTTCAACACGTGAGCCATACAAGGCACGTGTGTGACATTGCCCCGGCGAAGGGCCGCACCGAGGTTTGCAGCATTGTCGCACACAGCCTTCCCTGGTTTCACGTCCAGTGGAGACAACCATTCATGAAACTGGTTCTCCAGAGCTGACCACAACTCCTCAGCTGTGTGACTCACATTTCCCAGACATTTCAAAGTAAAAACCGCCTGATGACGTTGAGTCCTGCTGCCAGCATAGTAAGGAGGTGTGCAGGATCCCTTCTGCGCAGTTAGAAAGCTTGTGGCATGACCAGACAGGCTTTGGGTGCAGGTGGAGGACTGAGAGGAGGTTGAGGAGGCAGAAGCAGTGGAGTAACTTTGACATAAAGAGGACTGACGCACAACTCGTGGGGACGGCAAGACTTGGACAGCAGCCCCTTGTCCTGCTGTCACCATAGTTACCCAGTGCCCAGTCAGCGACATGTAACGCCCCTATCCATGCCTCCTCGTCCAAGTGTCTGTGGTGAAATGCACCCTGTCACACACAGAGTTTCTCAAAGAAGCGGTGATGTTGTGTGCGACATGCTGGTGGAGCGCAGGCACACCTTTCTTTGAGAAGTAGTGCCGACTGGGCATCTGGTACTGGGGCACTGCGACGGACATAAGGTCTCAAAAATCCTCTGTGTCCACCAGGCGGAAAGGCAGCATTTCTGTAGCCAAGAGCTTGCAGATGGTGAAATTCAACCTCTTAGCTTTCTCATGGCTAGGAGGAAATGGTCTTTTACTTGTCCACATCTGAGGGACCAAGGTCTGGCTGTTGTGCTTAGACGGGGTTGAGAAGGGTGTCCCCAGCAAACTGCCGGTCTGTGAGGAAGATGCAGGCGGACATGTTAGGTTGCCTTGATCCAAAGGTGGTGCTATCGATGTCGGACAGCGCTGAACACCAGCTGGTGTTTCCTCCTCCAAAGAAAATGATGACCTGCCAATCACGCTGGCTGTTACGGGTAAAGAGGTGGCAGGTCTGGGTCCCAAAACAGGTGTGACTGCTGTCCCCCCAGTCACAGAAGATGAAGAGGCCACGGATGCACAAGATGTGGCAGACGGTGGTTGGCCCGGCCGGCTAGGCCGCATTGTAGCCCAGTGAGCTTCCCACTGCAACTTATGCTTCATATCCATGTGCCGTTTCATGCATGAAGTACTCAAATTATGTATTTTTTGGCCTCTACTTAGCTTTTGCAGACAAATGTTACAGATAACACGAGTTGGGTCATCTTTATCGATCTGAAAAAATGCCCAGCTATGCAAGGCTTAGCACCCATGCGACCTGAAGAGCCACCACGACTTGTGGTCAGAGGCAGAATTGTGTTTGAGGATGCTGTTGTTGACGTGCTTCCAATACTACGTCTCTGTATAGGAAGGCGCAACCTGACCTCGTCGTCACTAGCATCCTCCTCCACCTCCTCTGCTGACCTCATCTCTTGGCTGACTGTGGGTTGACAGTAAGTGGGATCTCCAACCTCGTCATCATCACCCTGTGTGTTATCACACCCGTCATCCTCAGAGCCAACCTCTTCCTGCCCTGACAAAAAACTAAAGTTGTCGCTCCAATCAGTTATTTGAGTCTCATCATCGTCTTCCTCATTATCTCCACCAACAGGAGTTACAGATTGGGAACGAGGGTCTACATTATGGTCAGAACCTTCTGCGTCTGGTCCTGGATTCGACTCATAAAGAATCTGGGCATCAGTGCAGATTATTTCCTCGTCTGGATTCACAGAAGCTCTGGAGCCAGGACCCAGGCTATAGTATGATTAAACAGCTCTGCAGACTCAACCATCTGTTCTACCCCATACCCAGACGGGCAGCTGGAGACTTGGGAGCTGTGAGGAAGCAAGTGCGATTGGGGTGACACCTCTGAGGACAAGAGTATTTGTGATGTTGAAGTTGAGGTGGAGGAGAGCCCACTTAAAGGAGCACTTGATATGCGTTGAAGCCCCTGCTGTTTTTGTGCCTCATCTGGAATTTGTAGCGATTGGCGTGGCCGTAAGAAAGGGATCTTATCACATTGTCCGCTAAAAGAAGTAGACATCTTAGTTTGGCTGGAAGATGGTCTTTCTTCTGCAGATGTTACTGTTGCTTTATCACCTACCCCACAGACACAACCTTTTTTTCCTTTCCCAACACGCCTATTCCCCTTTCCACCAGCAGCAGGCCTTTTTCCACTCATTTTGGTGGTTAACTAATTCACAACTCTGGAGTTGTTTGCACAAAAAACAATGGATGGGAACCGAGCAGAGCTGAGTGGCCAAACTGTGGTATTAGTCCAAAAGTATTGGCTGGGTTAGATGCAGATAAACATTATATTGAATTTGCAACCTGGTGGAGGTTAGTATAGATGGATTAATAGAACAAGACCCACATACTGCTACAAGCCGAAATATTTTTTCAGAGCTAGATGCAGAAAAAAATTATATTGAATTTGCAACCTGGTGGAGGTTAGTATAGATGGACTAATAGAACAAGTCCCACACACTGCTACAAGCCAAAATATTTTTTTCAGAGCTAGATGCAGAAAAAAATGATATTGAATTTGCAACCTGGTGGAGGTTAGTATAGATGGACTAATAGAACAAGTCCCACACACTGCAACAAGCCAAAATATTTTTTCAGAGCTAGATGCAGAAAAAAATTATATTGAATTTGCAACCTGGTGGAGGTTAGTATAGATGGACTAATAGAACAAGTCCCACACACTGCTACAAGCCGAAATATTTTTTCAGAGCTAGATGCAGAAAAAAATTATATTGAATTTTCAACCTGGTGGAGGTTAGTTTAGATGGACTAATAGAACAAGTCCCACACAATGCTACAAGCCGAAATATTTTTTCAGAGCTAGATGCAGAAAAAAATTATATTGAATTTGCAACCTGGTGGAGGTTAGTATAGATGGACTAATAGAACAAGTCCCACACACTGCTTCAAGCTGAAATATTTTTTCAGAGCTAGATGCAGAAAAAAATTATATTGAATTTGCAACCTGGTGGAGGTTAGTATAGATGGAATAATAGAACAAGTCCCACACACTGCTACAAGCCGAAATATATTTTCAGAGCTAGATGCAGATAAAATTATATTGAATTTGCTACCTGGTGGAGGTTAGTATAGATGGACTAATAGAACAAGTCCCACACACTGCTACAAGCCAAAATATTTTTTCAGAGCTAGATGCAGATAAAAATTATATTGAATTTGCAACCTGGTGGAGGTTAGTATCGTAGATGGACTAATAGAACAAGTCCCACACACTGCTACAAGCCGAAATATTTTTCCAGAGCTAGATGCAGATAAAAATTATATTGAATTTGCAACCTGGTGGAAGTTAGTATAGATGGACTAATAGAACAAGTCCCACACACTGCTACAAGCCGAAATATTATTTCAGAGCTAGATGCAGATAAAAATTATATTGAATTTGCAACGTGGTGGAGGTTAGTATAGATGGACTAATAGAACAAGTCCCACACACTGCTACAAGCCGAAATATTTTTTCAGAGCTAGATGCAGATAAAAATTATTTTGAATTTGCAACCTGGTGGAGGTTAGTATAGATGGACTAATAGAACAAGTCCCAGACACTGCTACAAGCCAAAATATTTTTTCAGAGCTAGATGCAGAAAAAAATTATATTGAATTTGCAACCTGGTGGAGGTTAGTATAGATGGACTAATAGAACAAGTCCCACACACTGCTTCAAGCTGAAATATTTTTTCAGAGCTAGATGCAGAAAAAAATTATATTGAATTTGCAACCTGGTGGAGGTTAGTATAGATGGAATAATAGAACAAGTCCCACACACTGCTACAAGCCGAAATATATTTTCAGAGCTAGATGCAGATAAAATTATATTGAATTTGCTACCTGGTGGAGGTTAGTATAGATGGACTAATAGAACAAGTCCCACACACTGCTACAAGCCAAAATATTTTTTCAGAGCTAGATGCAGATAAAAATTATATTGAATTTGCAACCTGGTGGAGGTTAGTATCGTAGATGGACTAATAGAACAAGTCCCACACACTGCTACAAGCCGAAATATTTTTCCAGAGCTAGATGCAGATAAAAATTATATTGAATTTGCAACCTGGTGGAAGTTAGTATAGATGGACTAATAGAACAAGTCCCACACACTGCTACAAGCCGAAATATTATTTCAGAGCTAGATGCAGATAAAAATTATATTGAATTTGCAACGTGGTGGAGGTTAGTATAGATGGACTAATAGAACAAGTCCCACACACTGCTACAAGCCGAAATATTTTTTCAGAGCTAGATGCAGATAAAAATTATTTTGAATTTGCAACCTGGTGGAGGTTAGTATAGATGGACTAATAGAACAAGTCCCAGACACTGCTACAAGCCAAAATATTTTTTCAGAGCTAGATGCAGAAAAAAATTATATTGAATTTGCAACCTGGTGGAGGTTAGTATAGATGGACTAATAGAATGATGCTATGCCCAAAAGGTTTTACTTCACTAGGTGCAGTAAAAAAAAAATTATTCTATACACAGGTGGTTTATCTTGCAACACAGATAGGCTTCTCCACTGACTAACACACACTGCAAGAGGACAAAAAGGATTAGCTTTGCTAGATTTAGCCAAATGCTGTGAAAAAAACTTGCACAGCACTGGCACAGACCTGCCTGGCAAAAAGTGATAGGAACTGATATAACCTAGCCCTCAAAAGGACTACAATTACAATTAGTCTTTACTCCTAACCTATCTATTTAAGAGCACAGACCTGCCTGATAAAAGTAATAGGAACTGATGTAACCTAGCCCTGAAAAGGGCTGCAATTACAATTAGTCTTTACTCCCAACCTATCTGTTTAAGAGCTCAGACCTGTCTGATAAAAGTCATAGGAAATGATGTAACCTAGTCCTTGAAAGGACTGCAATCACAACTATTCCCTACTCCCAAGCTATCTGTAGATTTGTGCCAAAATTGGCTTGAAATTAACAAGGTATAGCACACACAGCAACAGCGGTGCCGTCTAACACGCAGCTGCAGCAGTGAGAAAATGGTGGCGACGGGGAAAATGGCTGGGTCTTATAGGGCAAGGACATGTGACATACACTGCCAATGACACATGCCCTTGCTTGTGTGAAAAAAAGCAGTTCGCTCCGTGTGTGCGCTGCTGATAGGCTGACAGATTGCACCTCCCCACTGTAAATGCGGGAAAGAGAAAAAAAACTGGAGATCTTCATTATTCCTGCAGAGATCCATCCCCTGCCCCTCCTCCCGCCCCGCTGTACACTCAAACTGCGTATTAACATTAATTTTCAGCATTACTGAGAAAAAATCCAGTTATGATTTTGGTGCATGAACAGTTATCGAACATAACCTCGAACAGCCGAATTTTTTTCAAATTGTTCGTGTTCGCCGAACAGCTCGAACACCGCCCAAAACAGCTCGAATTTGAGATTGGCGAACAGCGCTCATCTCTACTAGCTATGTGATGTCTCTCCTACACTGTAGACAGAGATATAAGGTATTCTTGCTCCTCTATTTGTAGCATGTGCGCTATAGCAACAAAAGCATGAAAGACATCATTTAGCAGTGCTAGGTGGTGAATCTGTGAAATCAGCACTGAGGATGGGATAAAACAATTACTAGAAGGCAGGAGCTCAGGTATGTATGTGTGTGTGGCAGTGCCTTTTATTGTACTTCTCACTCTGCTCCTCCTTTTTCCTCCTTTCTCCACATATTTCAATTGGCAGCTGTATTTTGACATCTCAGTGAGCTGGTTGTCTGTCTTGTTTTGACCATGACATTTTGTAGCTGTTTTTTACATTGAATGATGCGGTGGTTTGAAGAAAGTAGTTCATAAGTGAATAAGGAAGCACATTTCTCAGATAAGGTATATTACACAGTTTTTTTTAAATATTTGCCTTTAAGTTGTCAAATTTGTATATAAGTAATATTAATATGTCTAGTAATTTGACTTGTATTCTGCATATTTCACCAGTTTCCTTCTGCAGAGTGTATCTAATTTTTTATTTGTCTCCGAGCTAGTGAGTGGAGGAGACTACTGGCATGATGTGTCTCTTAACACTACACAGAGATATAAGGGATTCCTGCTCCTTTTCTCTCTGTGGCAGATTTGCAATAGCAGCAGCACAGAGAACATCATTCAGCAGTACTGGGTGGTGTATCTGTGTGCACTGTACGTGAGATAAATCACTAGAAGGCAGCTGCATGGGTCAGAGTATATGTGGCTCTTCCTTAAACTCTGCTTCTCACACTGTTCCTCCTTCCTCTTTCTTTCATAGATTTAAATAGTCAGCTGTAATGTGACACCTCAGTAAGCTGCTTGGCTGACTTATTTTGACCAATACAAATTTTAGTTTGGTGTGGATGATGAGTTTGGCAGGGAGGAGGAGTGGAAGAAGCAGCTCATAAGTGAATAAAAAAGCATATTTCTCTGTACTATAGAAGTACGACAAGTTTATTCAAAAGACAGTGATCATTTAAGATTACCTTCCTTTAACAAAGTGTTTCTGTCTGAATATGAGTTTTTCTCTTCCTTGGAAAAGTAGGAAAACTAAAATGAGAGTTTTTAGTTTTACATTCCCTGTTGTAGGAACGCAAAATATAATTATATGTTTTCTCTGACAAGACAGCCATAGACAACAAAGCACTCTCTACAGGATCCAGCTCTGTTCTGTTTGTGACTACATTCAATATGATAATAGAAGATTTGATTTTTTTCAGATGATTAAATTGTACAAATAAACTAAATAGAAAATAATAGATTTCTTATCCAGAATGACGCAGTCAGTCTCTTAATAATAAACATCTTGAACCTTTCTGCTAAGAACAATTGAAGTTCTCCTTGTTTTCCTTTTGCTCTTTCAGAATTATTTCAAAAAGAAGTTATTAAATATTGACTTTTAGAAATAAATTATAAACTAAAGTTTCAAGATGAATAAAATAATATTTAATACAGTTGTAAGTGGTATTATTGAACAAGCAAAACATTATTTGAATTCAAATTTAAAGGAACATATAGTTACGTACCACTGTACAAATTGTAATTAAAATTATCATTATTATTATTACAATAATATTGTAATTTTATTGTAAATTCTAAACAGGTGAAAATGTTTTTTTCTCAAATATTAAAGCTTAAAGAGGCTCATATACTTTCCCCTTCATTTTTATGCACAATATAAATGTATTTATTTTTTACATATTTGCAGTTTGTGCTTCAGAGCTAAACTTCCCAATATAAATGGTGACAGGCTTTTGTAAAGGTGGCCAGTTTGGAGAGTAAGAAGAACTGGATTTTGTTAAGCAAAGGCATGTGTACACAATCCACGCAATTGCTATAGGGTCTTGGATATAGGGGAACCACCACCTATAGTCTTGATGAGAACAGACAAAACTGCTTTCTTCAGAGAAACTACATAGCAAACAAGGTGGTGGAAAATTGGTCTATCATTAAAAGTGCATGGATTGGGAAAAAATTACCAGGCCCTTTAGTCTTGGGAGGTAATATTCATCATAAAGAGGGGCAGTTTGATCTTTGCTATGGGAGGTCTCTCTTCTATGTACTCCCCTGCCTTCTAGTATAAACAATCTTTTCCCTTCCCTTCTCTCTTTCTGCCCCTCTCAGTATTAAGTATATCACTTCCATAGTGACATAGCCATAACATATTTTCTTGTCTGGCTGAATTATTAGAGGGGTAGAATTCTGACATTTTTATAAGAATGTCGGGCATCTCAGTTAAACAATATAGCTTGTGAAGTTATTAAGTAAAAATTTAAGTAAAACCTTGCTAATTACTTAATAACATATCTCAATTTATCAAACTATAATGATTCAAAATACATCATAATACTGTCACTGAAAATTTCAAAGAATATATATAACTTTTATTAAGTATCAGCCAATACATAACTAATAGAGATGAGAGGATCTGGCTAAATTCAAAGACACCGGTTCACATGAATTGTCCAGGGAAATTAGATTTGTGGAAAAGTCATTCTTTGAAAATTTAATGTGCCTTATTATGCTCTGTGGTTTCTACAGACCCCAGTGTATAACAAGCGTAATATGTAAAAAAGAAAAAAAATCCTTATACTCACCTCATCACTCACATCTCCATCCCTTCTGTTCTACACCAGCACCTGTCCTGTCCTCATCCCTTCTTCATATTGCCATTGAACTATCTGAAATCTCCAGGGTTTCTGGGTCTTATAGGCATGGGAGGGTTCAGTGCATGTGCCTGTAAAGGTCACGGAGCATGTGTAGGCTGTCAGCCATTATGGCGCATGCACATAAAACCCAGAAGCCTCAACCTAGCATGAGAGTCATGGGGATTTCAGAGCAGACCATGGCAATCCGATGATGCAACGAGGAACGGACGGGTGGCAATGAGGAGTGGAGGGGCTGGAGAGGTGAGCGGTAAAGTGAGTATAAGGATTTTTTTTTTATTTTTTAACACTGCTCAGAAAATCATGCCCCTGAATCCACAAGGAAGTGAATGACAAATAATCTGCATTTTAGCAAATGCTGATTTTTTGGGTAAATTTGAGTAGAATTCCACTAGAATTTATTTGCTAATCTCTGGTAACTAATAAATTGAAAGATGAGTGGCGATATATTAATAGAACAGAATTTTTACTTTATTATCACATAGTAGGAAGATTAATGTTTTAGTCTCAGTTAGTTGACAGATACTCTCCATTCATAATCGCCCACTTTTGGGCTTGTAATAGGTTCTTGCATATCTGCAGTAATGCAGAACAAGAGTAGCTATTCTGCCCTTATCCTATCACCAATCTTCCCCTATCCAAATATAGGGTTGCCACTCTGCATATATGTGGACCATACGTTCTCCAAAACAACCATCATTTACTCCTGAGTGATCCTCCCAGCATAAACCTTGTGACAGTTTGGTGATGAAGCACATCGGCTTCATCACCCAAATCTCCCTGAAAATGCCCAGTTCTTCGTGGATTTACTTTTCAAACTTTACCTCCCCCTCAAACTGACAAAAAAATACGGGTCTTTTATGGCCATCTACAGTGGCATGTAAAAGTTTGGGCACCCCTAGTCAAAATTACTGTTATTGTGAACAGTTAAGCAAGTTGAAGATGAAATGATCTCTAAGAGGCCTAAAATTAAATATGACACATTTCCGCCCAGGTTGAAAACTTCTTATCCTAGACTTGGTTTACGACATGGGACAGAACTTCGAACAGGTGAGGGATATTGTTGTTTTTTATTTTTGTTTTCTTACAGGAGACAAGGGCATCAGGGATTAGGTGTTAGGTGAGTATAACTGTGTTTGTAATTTTTAAATAAAAAATAAAAGTGCGTGTTTTATTTCACATAAAAGACTTTATTCTGGCTGTCTTTATTTACAATATAACTATAGGATTAGTAATGGAAAAGTGTCTTATAGATGTCTCTCCATTACTAACCCATGTGCTTGATGTCACCGGACAATACAAAGGTGACATCAACCCCACAAATATTACACCACTTGCCACCAGCACAGGGCAAGTGGGTAGAGCCAGGTAAAGCGCCAGAATTGGCGCATCTAATAGATGCGCCTTTTCTGGGGTGGCTGCGGGTTGCTATTTTTAGGCTGAGGGGGCCAAATGTCCATGTCCCCTTACCTGTCTGAGATTACCAGCCCCCAGCTGTCTGCTTTAGTTTGGCTGCTTGTCAAAAATGGGGGGGGCCCTACACCGTTTTTTTCAATTATTTATTTAAATAATAAAAAATTGCCATGGGAACCCCTCTATTCATGATAACCATCGTTGCTAAAGCTGACAGCTGAGGGTTGCATCCCGCAGTTGTCAGTTTTGCCTGGCTGGTCATGCAGATGACAGCGTGAGGAAAATCCATTGTTTGGTGTTCGGGGTGCCGAACCCGGACAGTAACACAAACTTCCTGGTGAAGTCCGTGTTCGGGGTCCGTGCCCAAACAGTAGGTATTCGGTATGGACCCCGAAACTTTACTGTTCAGGTTCGCCCATCTCTATTTGTCATCTCTATATACTATAGAATGTATCACATGTTAGACAAACTATAGTAGATTTGGTGTAAATATATTGTATTTACATACCAAAGTCTTCCAACTTTCCTCCAAACATAGAAGTTTTGTATGTTTTTTTTTCTTTATATCACAGCTCTCCTTTTTTTGCCTCTGTGCTTTATAATGTTGCCTACAATCTATGTAGAGATGTTTCTGGAAAAAAATAAAGTTAAGTTGACAGCAAATTGCCTTGTGGATTTCTTAAACCTCTAATAGAGTGTATTTGTGTGTAATATAGCCATGAAATTATTTCATGATGGCACCCTTATCTGTGCTTCTCTGCAGTTTATTTATTAGAGAGGCAATATACACATCTTGTTGAAAATCTATTAATACAAATTTGTCATAGAAACCATGTAGTTAAATATATGTTTCAGTGTTCTGAATCTCCTGGGTGTTCAAAGGCATACAAATGATAATTTGTCGAAAACACAAATAAAGGTTTTGCACTTAAGTTTGGAAACACTTTGATTTTTTTTCTATTAAAGTCAATCATCCCTTTGTCTGATTTTATGTTACAAATATTGCAGTACATATTTTTTCTATATTAACTGAACTGTAATTAATTGCCTTGCATAGTAAGATTAATTGGCTTAGGATTGTGTTTCCACAGTAATTGAATTTGGTTCTGTTCCAGATTGCACTTATTTCTTTGTGATCCCTTCCACTCGCAATATAATTATCCTTCATTACTGAGGATTTGATGTTAAGGACACATTTATCATTTATTTTTAACTGTGTAATGTATTTAATACATAACCAGACTTTAAAAACATTAAAATATATTGTCTGTACATTAGCAAGTAGAAATTTTATCCAGTTTTCAGAAGCCATGGAACAAAAATACCTAAGGGAATTTTGAGTAAGAATACAATTATATGTTGTGGAAGGGATGTGAGCATGTTTCAGATCTTTCAATTTTCTAATTAATGTTCAAATAAAGCAAAAGAGAAAAGCCTTGTGGATAATATCTATTATGATACAACCCTTTGATGCTATGTTTTACCCACTGGATTTTATAGAATGACAAACCCTTGTGTTGACAGAGTATTCGCCCCCAGAAAGCCTGTTTAGTTCTTGTTTAGACTCATCTGTGCAGAATAAGATTATGTTATAAAGAAGACTTTTATGGTTAATTAAATGGGTTGTCGTAACTATGATAACATCTATCAATCTGCCCTGTGAAGGGGGATTTCTACCTGTGATTTTTCTTTATTAGACAGAGCAGACACATAACAAAGAGCAACGCTGACTCTAATAGATTTCTTGCATCCTTGTATTATATCAACCATTTTTCTCAGTGCCCAGCATATAAAGTCAATGCTCACTCTCCCCAGTCCTGCAAGCTCGCTGCCTCGGAGTAACTCTGGACTCTGATCTTTCCTTCAAACAACATATCCAAGCCCTTTCCACTTCCTTCTGACTCCAACTCAAAAATATTTCCTGGATTCACACATTCCTTAATCAAGAATCTGCAAAAACACTAGTGCATGCCCTCATTATCTCCCACCTTGACTACTGCAACCTCCTGCTCTGCGGCCTCCCTTCTAGCACTCTCGCACAACTCCAATCTATCCTAAACTCTGCTGCCCAACTAATCCACCTGTCCCCCCATTATTCCCCAGCCTCACCTCTCTGTCAATCCCTTCACTGACTCCCCATTGCCCAGAGACTCTAGTTCAAAACCCTAACCATGGCATACAAAGCCATCCACAACCTGTCTCCTCCATACATCTGTGACCTAGTCTCCTGGGACTTATCTGCACACAACCTCCGATCCTCACAAGATCTCCTTCTCTACTCCCCTCTTATCTCCTCTTCCCACAATCGCATAAAATATTTCTCCCGTGCATCCCCCCCTACTCTGGAACTCTCTACCCCTGCATGTCAGATTCTCGCCTACCATGGAAACGTTCAAAAGGAACCTGAAGACCCACGTCTTCTGACAAGCCTACATCCTGCAGTAACCCTCATTCCTCCATACCGCTGTACGACTAGCTCTACCCTCACCTACTGTATCCTCACCCATCCCTTGTTGATTGTGAGCCCTTGATGGCAGGGTTCTCACTCTTTCTATACCAGTCAGTGACTTGTATTGTTCAAGACTATTGTACTTGTTTTTTATTATGTGTACCCCTTTCACATGTAAAGCGCCATGGAATAAGTTACACTATAATAATAAATAATAATAATACTGCATTTCCTAAGCATCAGAATGTACGTCCAGAGAAAAGCTTCTCATTGCAATAGTAAGCATTGCTTATACAAATGTTCAAGGACCCAAAATTGTAACAATCAGTCTACAAGACCAAATTTATTTTGAAAATAAGTTGTAGTGAAGAGACTTTATCTCATACATCAGGGCAGTACAGTTGGTAAAATATGGAGCCCTTAACAGTTTACCAGCAGAAAAAAATTGCCTCCTCACTAAAACCTTCCTGTTTTCATACAGCTGCGGATGAGGAAGGTTTAGGACGGCAGTATATTTTTTTGAATTCAGACTTTCAGAGGAGCTGCATTAGACGTCACTAGCACAGCTAGCCAATGAGCAGTTGGGTGTTAGTGACGTGTAATGCTGCAGCCAGACCTTGCAGTCCAGCACAGCACTGAGTGGTGCACAGTCCAGGACAGCTAGAGGGCCCTGACCATATACAAGCTAGGCTCTAAAACATGAATGCAGATCTGCAGTGGGAATAGAGGTTGGTACAGAGGGGAAGGGGTCTGTGCAGACAGACTGTTGGGCTGAGAACAGAAGGCTGAGTCCTTTGCATATCTCCCATTGCTGCTGATTTCTTACACCCTTTAGACCCCATCACTTTGCAGTGCATGATAAAAACTCAGCTATCATACATAAAGATAAGTATATTTGTAACATTACTGATGTGCATTGTGCATGTGTGCTATGTGTGTGTGTGTGTACAGCAACGTGAAAAAGTATTAATACCTGTGAACTTTTCCACATTTTTTCAAGTTACTCCTATAAACTTAAATGTATTTTATTTGGATTTCATGTTATATTCCTATACGAAGTAGCAAGTATTTGTGAAGAGTAAAGGAAATGGTTTTCTAAATATTTTAAAAATATAAATTTGAAATTTGTGAAGTGCATTTGTATTCAGCCCCCTATAGTTTGATACCCTTAAATAAAATCCTTAGTGACCAATTGCCCCCAGAAGATTTGTAATTAGTAAATTGAGTCTACCTGTGTGTAATTTATTCTCAGTATGACTACAGCTTCTCTGTGAAGGCCTCAGAGGTTTGTTTGAGAACATAAGAGATCAAACGGCATTGTGAAAACCAAGGAACATAACAGACAGGTCTGGGATAAAGTTGCAGAGAAGAGTAAAGCACGGTTAGGTTATTATAAAATAGCCCAAGCTCTGAACATCTCACTGGAAGGAAGGAGAATGGCACAACTGCAAACCTACCAAGACATGGCCAGCCACCTAAACTGGCATCACAAGAAAAGAGAGCACTAATTAGAGAAGCAGCCAAGAGGTCACTCCGGATGAGCTGCAGAGATCCACAGCTCAGGTTGGAGAAGGACAACTATTAGGACACGTTCACACGTTCAGCATTTGGTCAGTATTTTACATGAGTATTTGTAAGCCAAAATCAGGAGGGGAACAATCAGTGGAAAAGTATAATAGAAACATGTGCACCAGTTCTGAATTTTCCACCCACTCCTGGTTTTGGCTTAAAAATATTGATGTAAAATACTGACCAGTGAACGTGGCCTTAGTAGTATTCTCCACAAATCTTACCTTTATGAAAGAATGGCAAGAAGAAAGCCATTTTTGAAAGCAAGCCATAAGGAGTCCCATTTGCAGTTTGCAAAAAAAGAAACGCAGGAGCCACAGATGGCACGTGGAAGAAGGTGCTCTAGCTAGATGAGACTAAAGTATTACTTTTTAGTCTAAATTCAAAATGTTATATGTGGCGGAAAAGTAACACTGAACATCCCTCTGCACCATCCCCACAGTCAAACGTGGTGGCAGCATCATGCTGTGAGGATGCTTTTCTTCAGCAGGGACGGGGAAGCTGGTCAAAATTGATGGGAAAATGGGCGGAGCTAAATACAGGGGAACAAAACGTGTTATGGGCTGTAAAAGACTTGAGACTGGGGCGTAGGTTCAACGTCCAGCAGGTCAACGACCCCAAACATACTGCCAGAGCTACAATGGAATGGCTTGATCAAAGCATATTCATGTGTGTGAATGGCCCAGTCACATTCCCGACCTAAATCTCAGTGAGAATCTGTGGCAAGACTTGCTGTTCACAGATGCTCTCCTCCAATCTCACTGAACTGGAGCAAGTTGACAAACATTTCAGCCTCTAGAGGTGAAAAGCTGGTAGAGACATAAGCCAAAAGACTTACACCAGTAATTGCAGTGAAAGGTGGTCCTACAAGTATTGACTCAGGGAGTCTAAATACATATGCATGTCACAATTTTCAGATTTTTTTTTTTAAATAATTAGAAAACTATGTTTCATTTGCTTTACACTTCACAAATACTGGCTACTTTGTGTTGGTATATCTCATAAAATGCACATAGAAAACATTTAAAGTTTTAATAAATATAACATTTTGAATCTCTCTTCTTTCCCAATTAAAAATAAAGAAATTAAAAAGATAAAAAAAAAAAATTGGTATTGCTTCATATATAAAAGTCTGATCTATAAAAATATAAAATTAGAAAAAAACAAAATGCCATATATGTAATAAAAACTGATCGAAACATCATATCTACTCGTATAAATTGATATGAGCTCCTCACTTAAAAAACGCCCTCACTCAGCTCAATCGACATCAAAATGAAAATGTTACGGGTTTCAAAAAATGTCGAAAAATTCCTTTTTACAAATTTCAGAATTGTTGTTCTCAAGTTAAATAAAATAATTTTTGAAGTTTGAAGTAGACATCGTACTGACCTAAAAATCATGATTCAGGGTCATTTTTTCCACTTTTCAGTACATTTAATATTAAAACAAATTGTGTCATTTAAAGCTAAAACTAGTTCTGCAAAAAACAAGCCCTCGTAATGCTATGTGAACAGAAAAAAAAAGTTATGGCTCTTGGAAAAAGAGAGGAAAAAAACTAAATGAAACTTGATTGCGTAGGGAATGGATTAAAAAGAGTGTTCTGGGCAAATTATAACCTTCACCTCTGGACTGGATGAGTAAAAAACAAGCAAACTCAGTAATATTCAATTACTAGAGCCCACCTGGATCTTTCACTAGCCGTTCTGTGGACAGAAAGTTGAGACACCACCATTCATCCTGCTGCTGGTCTGCTGCAGACTGTGATTAGCTGCAGTGGTCAGGTAGCTCTCAGCAGCACATCATCAGAAATAATCGGATGATTCATTGCTCAAATTCACCTGTCTCCAAAGTCTGACAGTGAACATTACTGTGTTTTTAATTTTTTACACATTCAATCCACTGGCAAAAGGTTTTATTTTGTCTGGACAACTCCTTTAAAAAACAGTTTGGAATAAAGAAATCCAACAGAATAATACCATTGATGTATGTCGGTGGATTTTTTGCCTTCCTTGGCGCTCCTGGGGATATTTTAGAATGGATAATGGTATTCTGTGCCACTAGGGAAGTATTTTTTTATGCTTTGTGGAATTTAGTTTTTCAACATGGTATTTGTGTGGTGGTGGTTGTAATGTATTTTGTGATGCACTCTGATATTGATGCTGCTGGGATAGTGGTGGGTTATTTTATGTCACCTCGTGGTATTTTTTTGGTGGTTTTGTTCGGTGCCGCTGTGGATTTAATTTGTGCTGCACTGTGGTGTTTGTTTAGTGTCACTGCATGTTTGGCTTGTTTGAAAAATATACTACTGTCTAAGCGTCCGGTGTATGCATGAGCATAGTGCTCCCCCAAATAATCACAGCTGGGTGTTCTTTCTGTATGCACATCCATACGCAACAAAAAAAATTCCAAATGGAAATTAACATGCATTCCGAATTTGATATCTGATACTTTCTTGTTTCTTGTCGGATTTTTTGTTATAGATTATAATAAACTGTGACTTTCCTGTTGGGTGAGTCAAGTGTCATTAGTGACTAGAGATGAGCGTTGTTCTACTCGAACTGTTCGCCAATCTCAAATTCGAGCTGTTTTGGGCGGTGTTCGAGCCGTTCGGCGAACACGAACGATTTGAGAAAAATTCGGCTGTTCGAGGTTATGTTCGATAACTGTTCGTGCACCAAAATCATAACTGGATTTTTTCTCAGTAATGATGAAAATTAATGTTAATACGCAGTTTGAGTGTACAGCGGGGTGGGGGGAGGGGCAGGGGATGGATCTCTGCAGGAATAATGAAGATCTCCAGTTTTTTTTCTCTTTCCCGCATTTACAGTGGGGAGGTGCAATCTGTCAGCCTATCAGCAGCGCACACACGGAGCGAAGTGCTTTTTTCACACAAGCAAGGGCATGTGTCATTGGCAGTGTATGTCACATGTCCTTGCCCTATAAGACCAAGCCATTTTCCCCGTCGCCACCATTTTCTCACTGCTGCAGCTGCATGTTAGAAGGCACCGCTGTTGCTGTGTGCGCTATACCTTGTTAATTTCAAGCCAATTTTGGCACAAATCTACAGTTAGCTTGGGAGTAGGGAATAGTTGTGATTGCAGTCCTTTTAAGGACTAGGTTACAGCATTTCCTACGACTTTTATCAGGCAGGTCTGTGCTCTTAAATAGATAGATTGTGGGAGTAAAGACTAATTGTAATTGCAGTCCTTTTCAGGACTAGGTTACATCAGTTCCTATCAGTTTTTGCCAGGCAGGTCTGTGCCAGTGCTGTGCAAGTTTTTTTCACAGCATTTGGCTGAATCTAGCAAAGCTAATCCCTTTTGGCCTATTGCAGAGTGTGTTAGTCAGTGGAGTAGCCTATCTGTGTTGCAAGATATACCACCTGTGTATAGAATACCAATTTTTTTACTGCACCTAGTGAAGTAAAATCTTTTGGGCATAGCATCATTCTATTAGTCCATCTATACTGACCTCCATCAGGTTGCAAATTGAATATAATTTTTTTCTGCATCTAGCTCTGAAAAAATATTTGGGCTTCTAGCAGTGTGTGGGACTTGTTCTATTAGTCCATCTATACTGACCTCCATCAGGTTGCAAACTGAATATAATTTTTTTCTGCATCTAGCTCTGAAAAAATATTTGGGCTTCTAGCTGTGTGTGGGACTTTCTCTATTAGTCCATCTATACTGACCTCCATCAGGTTGCAAATTAAAAATAATTTTTTGTCTGCATCTAGCTCTGAAAAAATATTTGGCCTTCTAGCAGGGTGTGGGACTTTCTCTATTAGTCCATCTATACTGACCTCCATCAGGTTGCAAACTGAATATATTTTTTTTCTGCATCTACCTCTGAAAAAATATTTGGGCTTCTAGCTGTGTGTGGGACTTGTTCTATTAGTCCATCTATACTGACCTCCATCAGGTTGCAAACTGAATATAATTTTTTTCTGCATCTAGCTCTGAAAAAATATTTGGCCTTCTAGCAGTGTGTGGGACTTTCTCTATTAGTCCATCTATACTGACCTCCATCAGGTTGCAAATTAAAAATAATTTTTATCTGCATCCAGCTCTGAAAAAATATTTGGCCTTCTAGCAGTGTGTGGGACTTTCTCTATTATTCCATCTATACTGACCTCCATCAGGTTGCAAATTAAAAAAAATTTTTTGTCTGCATCTAGCTCTGAAAAAATATTTGGCCTTCTAGCAGTGTGTGGGACTTTCTCTATTAGTCCATCTATACTGACCTCCATCAGGTTGCAAACTGAATATATTTTTTTTCTGCATCTACCTCTGAAAAAATATTGGGCTTCTAGCTGTGTGTGGGACTTGTTCTATTAATCCATCTATACAGACCTCCATCAGGTTGCAAACTGAATATAATTTTTTTCTGCATCTACCTCTGAAAAAATATTTGGGCTTCTAGCTGTGTGTGGGACTTGTTCTATTAGTCCATCTATACTGACCTCCATCAGGTTGCAAACTGAATATAATTTTTTTCTGCATCTAGCTCTGAAAAAATATTTGGGCTTCTAGCTGTGTGTGGGACTTTCTCTATTAGTCCATCTATACTGACCTCCATCAGGTTGCAAATTAAAAATAATTTTTTGTCTGCATCTAGCTCTGAAAAAATATTTGGCCTTCTAGCAGTGTGTGGGACTTTCTCTTTTAGTCCATCTATACTGACCTCCATCAGGTTGCAAACTGAATATATTTTTTTTCTGCATCTACCTCTGAAAAAATATTGGGCTTCTAGCTGTGTGTGGGACTTGTTCTATTAGTCCATCTATACTGACCTCCATCAGGTTGCAAACTGAATATAATTTTTTTCTGCATCTAGCTCTGAAAAAATATTTGGCCTTCTAGCAGTGTGTGGGACTTTCTCTATTAGTCCATCTTTACTGACCTCCATCAGGTTGCAAATTAAAAATAATTTTTATCTGCATCCAGCTCTGAAAAAATATTTGGCCTTCTAGCTGTGTGTGGGACTTTCTCTATTAGTCCATCTATACTGACCTCCATCAGGTTGCAAATTAAAAATAATTTTTTGTCTGCATCTAGCTCTCAAAAAATATTTGGCCTTCTAGCAGTGTGTGGGACTTTTTCTATTAGTCCATCTATACTGACCTCCATCAGGTTGCAAACTGAATATATATTTTTTCTGCATCTACCTCTGAAAAAATATTGGGCTTCTAGCTGTGTGTGGGACTTGTTCTATTAGTCCATCTATACTGACCTCCATCAGGTTGCAAACTGAAAATAATTTTTTGTCTGCATCTAGCTCTGAAAAAATATTTGGCCTTCTAGCAGTGTGTGGAACTTTCTCTATTAGTCCATCTATACTGACCTCCATCAGGTTGCAAATTAAAAATAATTTTTATCTGCATCTACCTCTGAAAAAATATTTGGCCTTCTAGCAGTGTGTGGGACTTTCTCTATTAGTCCATCTATACTGACCTCCATCAGGTTGCAAACTGAATATATTTTTTTTCTGCATCTACCTGTGAAAAAATATTTGGGCTTCTAGCTGTGTGTGGGACTTTCTCTATTAGTCCATCTATACTGACCTCCATCAGGTTGCAAACTGAATATATTTTTTTTCTGCATCTACCTCTGAAAAAATATTTGGGCTTCTAGCTGTGTGTGGGACTTTCTCTATTAGTCCATCTATACTGACCTCCATCAGGTTGCAAACTGAATATAATTTTTTTCTGCATCTAACCCAGCCAATAGTTTTGGCCTAATACCACAGTTTGGCCACTCAGCTCTGCTCGGTTCCCATCCATTGTTTTTTTGTGCAAACAACTCCAGAGTTGTGAATTAGTTAACCACCAAAATGAGTGGAAAAAGGCCTGCTGCTGGTGGAAAGGGGAATAGGCGTGTTGGGAAGGGGAAAAAAGGTTGTGTCCGTGGGGTAGGTGTTAAAGCAACAGTAACATCTGCAGAAGAAAGACCATCTTCCAGCCAAACTAAAATGTCTACTTCTTTTAGCGGACAATGTGATAAGATCCCTTTCTTACTGCCACGCCAATCGCTACAAATTCCAGATGAGGCACAAAAACAGCAGGTGCTTCAACGGATATCAAGTGCTCCTGTAAGTGGGCTCTCCTCCACATCAACTTCAACATCACAAATACTCCAGTCCTCAAAGGTGTCACCCCAATCGCACTTGCTTCCTCACAGCTCCCAAATCTCCAGCTGCCCGTGTGAGTATGAGGTAGAACAGATGGTTGAGTCTGCAGAGCTGTTTACTCATACTATAGCCTGGGAATCAGAGGTCAACTCCAGCGCTTCTGTGAATCCAGACGAGGAAATGATCTGCACTGATGCCCAGAATCTTTATGAATCGGATCCAGGACCAGACGCAGAAGGTTCTGACCATAATGTAGACCCTCATTCCCAAACTGTAACTCCTGTTGGTGGAGACAATGAGGAAGACGATGATGAGACTCAAATACCTGATTGGAGCGACAACTTTAGTTTTTTGTCAGGGCAGGAACAGGTTGGCTCTGAGGACGACGGGTGTCATAACGCACAGGGTGATGATGATGAGGTTGGAGATCCCACTTACTGTCAACCCACAGTCAGCCAAGAGATGAGGTCAGCAGAGGAGGTGGAGGAAGATGCTAGTGACAACGAGGTCAGGTTGCGCCTTCCTGGACAGAGACGTAGTACTGGAAGCACGTCAACAACTGTATCCTCAAACACAACTCTGCCTCTCACCACAAGTCGTGGTGGCTCTTCAGGTCGCATGGGTGCTAAGCCTTGCATAGCCTGGGCATTTTTTCAGATCGATAAAGATGACCCAACTCGTGTTATCTGTAACATTTGTCAGCAAAAGCTAAGTAGAGGCCAAAAAATACATAGTTTGAGTACTTCATGCATGAACCGGCACATGGACATGAAGCATAAGTTGCAGTGGGAAGCTCAGTGTGCTACAATGCGGCCTAGCCGGCCGGGCCAACCACCGTCTGCCATATCTTGTGCATCCGCGGCCTATTCATCCTCTGTGACTGGGGGGACAGCAGTCCCACCTGTTTTGGGGCGCAGACCTGCCACCGCTTTACCCACAACAGCCAGCGTGATTGGCAGGTCATCATTTTCTTTGGAGGTGGTAACACCAGCTGGTGTTGAGCACTGTCCGACATCGATAGCACCACCTTTGGATCAAGGCAACCTAACATGTCCGCCTGCATCTTCCTCACAGACCGGCAGTTTGCCGGGGACACCCTTATCAACCCCGTCTAAGCACAATAGCCAGCCCTTGGTCCCTCAGATGTGGACAAGTAAAAGACCATTTCCTCCTAGCCATGAGAAAGCTAAGAGGTTGAATTTCACCATCTGCAAGCTCTTGGCTACAGAAATGCTGCCTTTCCGCCTGGTGGACACAGAGGATTTTCGAGACCTTATGTCCGTCGCAGTGCCACAGTACCAGATGCCCAGTCGGCACTACTTCTCAAAGACAGGTGTGCCTGCGCTCCACCAGCATGTCGCACACAACATCACCGCTTCTTTGAGAAACTCTGTGTGTGACAGGGTGCATTTCACCACAGACACTTGGACGAGTAGGCATGGACAGGGGCGTTACATGTCGCTGACTGGGCACTGGGTAACTATGGTGACAGCAGGACAAGGGGCTGCTGTCCAAGTTTTGCCGTCCCCACGAGTTGTGCGTCAATCCTCTTTATGTCAAAGTTCCTCCACTGCTTCTGCCTCCTCAACCTCCTCTCGGTCTTCCACCTGCACCCAAAGCCTGTCTGGTCATGCCACAAGCTTTCTAACTGCGCAGAAGGGATCCTGCACACCTCCTTACTATGCTGGCAGTAGGGCTCAACGTCATCAGGCGGTTTTTACTTTGAAATGTCTGGGAAATGTGAGTCACACAGCTGAGGAGTTATGGTCAGCTCTGGAGAATGAATTTCATGAATGGTTGTCTCCACTGGACCTGAAACCAGGGAAGGCCGTGTGCGACAATGCTGCAAACCTGGGTGCGGCCCTTCACCGGGGCAATGTCACACACGTGCCTTGTATGGCTCACGTGTTGAACCTGGTTGTCCAGCAATTTTTAGCCCACTATCCCAGACTAGATGGCCTTCTGCAGAGGGCACGGTCGCTGTGTGCTCACTTCCGCCGTTCGCATCCCGCAGCTCAGCGACTTACATCTCTACAGAAGTCGTTGGGCCTGCCACTTCACCGGCTAAAATGCGATGTGCCTACCCGGTGGAATTCAACTCTGCACATGTTACAGCGACTGTGGCAGCACCGACAAGCCCTGGTGCAATACGTTCTGACGTATAGCCTGGGCCAACGAGATCCGGAGGTGGGGCAAATCACGCTGGAGGAGTGGTCTCAGATCAGGGACCTATGCACCCTTCTGCACAGTTTTGAAATGGCGACGAAGATGTTTAGTGCTGACGATGCCATTATCAGCATGACTATTCCGGTGATTTACATGCTGGAGCACATGTTAAACAGAATTCGGAGTCAGGTGGTGGCACAAGAGGAGGTGGAGGAAGTAGAGGAGGAGGAGTTGTATGCGGAAGGGCTAACATCTGCAAGGTCCAGACGGTCGGCAGCACCAAGGCGGCAGGCATGTGAGGGTGGGGGAGATGGTTTTACCAGGGCGCATGGTAGCAGCCAAACTAGTGAGGAAGGTGCAGGAGCACAGGAAGAAGTGGAGGACGAACTGATGGAAGACTCATCAGATGAGGGAGACCTTGATCACATTTCTGTTGTGCGAGGTTGGGGGGAGAGGACAGAGGAAGGAAGCATGATTGTTACCTCGCCACCAACACAACAGGGACTTGGTGCTCCTGGATGCGCAACACACATGAGTGCCTTCTTGCTGCACTACCTGCAACATGACCCTCGAATTGTGAGAATTAGAAATAATCCTGACTACTGGGTTGCCACACTGTTAGATCCCCGGTACAAAAGTAAATTTGCAGAAATTATTCCTGCCATAGAAAGGGATGCACGCATGCAGGAGTATCAGCAGAGACTGTTGCAGAATCTTACATGTGCTTTTCCACAAAATACCAGTGGTGCACGTAGTGAATCTCACAGTTCCAACTTGCCAACCGTGGGACCGTCAAGTGTTCAGCACTCAAACCGTAACAGAACCACAGTATCTGCTGGTAACATCAATTTTGCGGAATCATTTCACCACTTTTTTAGCCCATCCTTTGCAAGGCCACAGGAGACAAGAAGTCTGACACATAGTCAACGCCTAGAGACGATGGTACAGGAGTATCTCCAAGTAAACATTGAAGCCACGACTGTGTCACTGGACCCTTGCTCTTTTTGGGCTTCCAATCTGGATAAATGGCCGGAGCTAGCCACTTAAGCCTTGGAGATCTTGTCATGCCCCGCAGCCAGCGTTCTGTCTGAACGTGTGTTCAGCGCTGCTGGTGGTGTGCTGACAGATAAGCGCACGCGGCTCTCCACTGATAATGTAGACAGACTCACGTTCATAAAGATGAACAAATCATGGATCCGAAACGACTTTTCTACCCCTGTGTCATCCTGGGGAGAGTAAAAGCTTGATGATTGGTTAAAATCACCCTACCAACCGTTTTAAGCTTTCAAATTACTAATCATGTTTATCTGTATCTTGACTGGAAAATAATTTGGGCTTTGTAGCAGTGTGCAGCACTGATCCTATTAGGCCATCTATAATTAGCTTCACCAGATTTAAAATTAAAAATAATTTTTAGCTGCATCTAGCCCGGAAAATAATTTTGGGGCTCCGAGATGCGCAAGACACATAAGTGCCTTCTTGCTGCACTACCTGCAGCATGACCCTCATATTGTCAGAATTCGAAGTAATCATGACTACTGGGTTGCCACACTCTTAGATCCCCCAAACTTTTCGATCAACCTTTTCATTTTAATAAAGACCAAAAAAATGGTCATTTTTGAAATTATAAGCATTAGCAGGTTGTTAGAAACTGAAATCAAACAGTTTTCAACTCAAAACTTTATTCTAGGTGATGTTACATTTTCACATAGGACCCCTTGTTCGAAAGGAGCTTCTGAACTCTCTCGTCCATTGAATTTGTCAGGTTTTGGATGGTTTCTGCTTCAATTGTTTTGCATGAGGACAGAATACCCTCCCAGAGCTGTTGCTTAGATGTGAACTGCCTCCCGCCATCATAGACACTCCTTTTAATGATGCTCCAAAGGTTCTGAATGGGGTAGAGGTCAGGGGAGCATGGGGCTCACACCATAAGTTTGTCCCCTTTTATGCCCATATCAGCCAGAGATGCAGATGTTTTATGTGCAGCATGAGATGGTGCATTATCATGCAGAAAAATGATCTTGCTGTGAAATACACGGTTCTTCTTCTTGAACCATGGCAGGAAGTGCTGTTTGAGAAAATCCACATACATTATGGAGTTCATCTTTAGCGCCTTCAGGGATCCTAAAGGGGCCGACAATCTCTCTCCCCATGATTCCAGCCCAAAACATTACTCCACCTCCTCCTTGTTGGCGCTGTAGCCGTGTTTGCGTGGGGTGTCCATCAACCAGCCATCCTCCACTCCATTCATCTGGACCATCGAGCGCTGCACAGCACTCATCCGTGAACAAAACAGTTTTGAAATCAGTCTTCATGTAATGTTTGGCCCACTGGAGCCGTTTCTGCTTGTGTGAAGTGGATAGAGGAGGTCGACAGGATGGCATATGCACAGCTGCAAACCTCTGAAGGACCCTGCATCTTGTTGTTCGGGGGACGTTGGAGGCACAAGCAGCTTCAAAAACTTGTCTGCTGCTATGACAAGGCTTTTTTGCCGCTGCTGTTTCAACCTGACGTAATTGCCTGTAGGAAAGAGTCCTCAATTTGCCCTTATCAGCACGCACACGTGTGTACTGTGAATCATCTACATACTTCTTGATTGCCAAGACACTTCATCCTGATCATCGCACAATGTTGATTGTAGTCATGCCTTGACCTAAACACTCCACAATTTGTTGCTTCTCAGCAGCCGACACATCCTTTTTCTTTCCCATTTTGGCAGAAAATGTAGGCTGCTTAATAATGTGAGAGAGCCTTCTTAAGTAGTCTTGCCTTTCATTGGACACACCTGCCAAACTAATTAGCACAGGTGTCTGCAATTGCTTACAGTGATATAAAGAGCCCTGACACACATCACCATCAATGAGTTTAACTGACAAACAAACAAATTCTTCCCTTATCACTCCTAAATACTTTTTGCATAATAATTTGGAACGCGGTGTACATGTGCTTTTCCACAAAACACCAGTGGTTCACGTAGTGAATCTTACAGTTCTAACTTGCGAACCGTGGTCTGTATGGAATTGTTCAATAAAGGGCCCAAAATTAAGATAACATAGATGGGAGAGGTCTCTATGAATAGGAATTCCTAAGTATTTGATACCCTGTGAGGGCCAGGCAAAGGGAAAGTTGGACTGGATGGAATCCTATATGGATTTAGGGAGGGAGACATCGAGGGCCTCAGACTTCGCTGCATTGATTTTAAAATTTTACCATGTAACAAAGTGATCTATTTCAGCCATAACAGCAGGGATGGATATATGTGATTGAGTGATATATACTAGGACATCATCAGCAAATAGAGAGCACTTGTACTCGGTGCCTCCCACCTCAATCCACCTAATATTGGGGTTATGGCGAATTGATGAGAGCAGGTGCTCCGTCACTAGGATGTATAAGAGAGGGGACAGAGGACATCCCTGCCTTGTCCCATTGGTGATTGTGAAAGGTGATGAAAATGTTCTGACGCACCCCCTGGGCCTTGGGACACCCGGAGCCGGACCCTTTTTGGTGGATGCTGGTGGTTGTAGTCTTCGTGGCGGCGATCCGGTTCCGTGGCTCAGGGCGGTCAAACCAGTGGCGGAACTATTTATGTGGTTTTGATGTTTAAATGTCCGACTACGCCACCCGTGGATTGCGGTCAGAGTGAACCTCCGCTACAGGGCAGACCGCTAAGGCTGGTGTTGTGGGTGCAGCAGAGCGTAGCATAACTCCCCACGGGAGGAGTATAGCCTCAGGGCAGTGTATGCGGAGGATGGGGGTGATGGTGCAGGGCAGCAGCAGTAACGACACGGAGTCAGTGATGCAGTTCAGGGCCTTTACTCACAGTTCTTATTATCCAGACCACGTCTGCAGGTAACGGCTGCCCACGTCGTACTGTGCTCACCAGGTGAGGGGCTCAGACAACTCCCAGATAACTTTGGAGCGCTTCACAGGACCCCCTTTGTGTGTCCTTTGTCTGGCCTTTCTTACCAACACTTCTGTCCGGCTGCCTCGGGCCTCCTCTTGGTAAACTTGGCGCCAGTTTCCCTGACCCTATGTGGTGCCTTCCTAGCGGGTGGAGCAAGGGGCTGCGCCACATAAAATGTCAGAGCCTCCGGTTTCTAGCTGAGGGTCGTTTCCTGCCTCCACTAGTTCGGGGACCGGTCTCCCCCTTTGGCCTGACCCCTCCACGCAGGTGGATTCGGGCGTGCGGTGGCGACTCGCCCGTCCGCACCCCTGGGATCCCTTCATTCCTCGTTCCTGGAGCCTTCTCCGCTCCTCTTCCTTCCTTCTCCCTCTTGCAGGCCTGGGCCTCTGTTACTAGGCCCGCCTCCGGAGCAGAGCTCATGCAGAGCCCCTGCTCCCTGCCACTTCTGCTCAGACTTCTCTGCACTGAACTAAGATGGTGCCCACCTTTTATACTCCCTTCTCAATGCACCCAGGAACTGCTTCCTCCCTGCTCCTGCACTGCAGTGTTCCCCTTCCTCAGTGTTCCCTCCCCCCACTCCAGCCAGGGACAGGGACTGTCGTGCCCATCTCAGGGGCATATTGGTCGCCCTGCCCCACGGCAATGTGGTGTAATGCATGCAGGTGTCGGGTCCTGATCCACACTCCATCCTTATCTGAGAGTGAGATATCACACCTCTGGGTGAGGTGCAATACGTCTGTAGCAACCGAGCCCTCGGTGCTACAGTTCCATTTATCTTCAGCCTAGGTGACGTATTGTGATACAGGGACGTGATTTTGGCTATAAAAGGGTCCCCTAGACCCCTACCCCAAGCTTTTTAAGAGAATCATATATGGCGTGCCAGGAGACTCTATGGAATGCTTTCTCAGCATCCAACGAGAGTATCTACTTACAAATTTTTAACTGCATCTAGCCCAGGAAATACTTTGTGCCTAGTAGCAGTGTCTGCTAGTCAGCGGATTATCCCGGCTGTTAAGCAAGCTACACCACCTGTAGTTTGGACACTTAATTTTTTCAAAGGAAATGCTTCGGGACCACGGGATACTTAGTGAAGAGCATCAGGAGGCACCCTAAGGCATAGGGGCTGGGACTGGCACTAGGATGCCTTGCGGTGGACAGCCGAGCTCGATCCTTATAAAAGCTTTTTAACTGCAGCAGCTTTAGTGGACGCTACTGGAGCTGGAATTACGCGGCTGCTGGCATGAGACTTGCCCTCCAATAGATCCTTGTAAATGGATTTAAAGTGTATTCATTCAAATTAGAGGGACAATTTAAATTAAAAAGCTTAGAGCTGCCTCCACCACAGGGGGGCTCTCTCGACCCACCAGCGGACAGGCACCAGTATTGGGAGAGGGGGGCTGGCCGTCAGGGTTCACCGCGGCTCTGGCACAAACCCGGCGACACGGAGGTGGCACGGGCAGGAGCGGACTGGCCGTCTCGGCTTCTCACTTTTTGGATTTTAGAAGGGCATGACATGCCTATATCTGTGTCTCCCCCTCCTTTTACTCCTCCACCTCTTTTCTTTTCGCATGACTATATGTACTTGTCACTTTTCCATGTGTTAGTTGTGTCTTCTGAGCAGTTTGTCAGCTTTTGGACACCTTTGAAGGTGTTTTCTATGTGTTTCTATGTGTTTTTGTTTGCCTGCCATTGGTTTTAACGGTGTTCGAAGGTGTTCGACGAACAGTTCGACGAACAGTTCGGCGAACACACGGGTGTTCGACGAACCGAACCGAACTCGAACACTACGGGGGTGGCTCAACACAAATATGCACAGCTGCAAACCTCTGAAGGACCCTGCATCTTGTTGTTCGGGGGACGTTGGAGGCACCAGCAGCTTCAAAAACTTGTCTGCTGCTATGACAAGGCTTTTTTGCCGCTGCTCTTTTAACCTGACGTAATTGCCTGTAGGAAAGAGTCCTCAATTTGCCCTTATCAGCACGCACACGTGTGTACTGTGAATCAGCTACATACTTCTTGATTGCCAAGACACTTCATCCTGATCATCGCACAATGTTGATTGTAGTCATGCCTTGACCTAAACACTCCACAATTTGTTGCTTCTCAGCAGCCGACACATCCTTTTTCTTTCCCATTTTGGCAGAAAATGTAGGCTGCTTAATAATGTGAGACAGCCTTCTTAAGTAGTCCTGCCTTTCATTGGACACACCTGCCAAACTAATTAGCACAGGTGTCTGCAATTGCTTACAGTGATATAAAGAGCCCTGACACACATCACCATCAATGAGTTTAACTGACAAACAAACAAATTCTTCCCTTATCACTCCTAAACACTTTTTGCATAATAATTTGGAACACAGTGTACATGTGCTTTTCCACAAAACACCAGTGGTTCACGTAGTGAATCTTACAGTTCTAACTTGCCAACCGTGGTCTGTATGGAGTTGTTCAATAAAGGGCCCAAAATTAAGATAACATAGATGGGAGAGGTCTCTATGAATAGGAATTCCTAAGTATTTGATACCCTGTGAGGGCCAGGCAAAGGGAAAGTTGGACTGGATGGTATCCTATATGGATTTGGGGAGGGAGACATCAAGGGCCTCAGACTTCGCTGCATTGATTTTAAAATTTGAGCATGTAACAAAGTGATCTATTTCAGCAATAACAGCATGGATGGATATATGTGATTGAGTGATATATACTAGTACATCATCAGCAAATAGCGAGCACTTGTACTCGGTGCCTCCCACCTCAATCCACCTAATATTGGGGTTATGGCGAATTGATGAGAGCAGGTGCTCCGTCACTAGGATGTATAAGAGAGGGGACAGAGGACATCCCTGCCTTGTCCCATTGGTGATTGTGAAAGGTGATGAAAATGTTCTGATGCACCCCCTGGGCCTTGGGACACCCGGAGCCGGACCCTTTTTGGTGGATGCTGGTGGTTGTAGTCTTCGTGGCGGCGACCCGGTTCCGTGGCTCAGGGTGGTCAAACCAGTGGCGGAACTATTTATGTGGTTTTGATGTTTAAATGTCCGACTACGCCACCCGTGGATTGCGGTCAGAGTGAACCGCCGCTGCAGGGCAGACCGCTGAGGCTGGTGTTGTGGGTGCAGCAGAGCGTAGCATAACTCCCCACGGGAGGAGTATAGCCTCAGGGCAAAATATGCGGAGGATGGGGGTGATGGTGCAGGGCAGCAGCAGTAACGACACGGAGTCAGTGATGCAGTCCAGGGCCTTTACTCACAGTTCTTATTATCCAGACCACGTCTGCAGGTAACGGCTGCCCACGTCGTACTGTGCTCACCAGGTGAGGGGCTCAGACAACTCCCAGATAACTTTGGAGCGCTTCACAGGACCCCCTTTGTGTGTCCTTTGTCTGGCCTTTCTTACCAACCCTTCTGTCCGGCTGCCTCGGGCCTCCTCTTGGTAAACTTTGCACCAGTTTCAATGACCCTATGTGCTGCCCTCCTAGCGGGTGTAGCGAGGGGCTGCGCCACATAAAATGTCACAGCCTCCGGTTTCTAGCTGAGGGTCGTTTCCTGCCTCCACTAGTTTCGGGGATCGGTCTCCCCCTTTGGCCTGACCCCTCCATGCAGGTGGATTCGGGCGTGCGGTGGCGACTCGCCCGTCCGCACCCCTGGGATCCCTTCGTTCCTCGTTCCTGGAGCCTTCTCCGCTCCTCTTCCTTCCTTCTCCCTCTTCCAGGCCTGGGCCTCTGTTACTAGGCCCGCCTCCGGAGCAGAGCTCATGCAGAGCCCCTGCTCCCTGCCACTTCTGCTCAGACTTCTCTGCACTGAACTAAGATGGTGCCCACCTTTTATACTCCCTTCTCAATGCACCCAGGAACTGCTTCCTCCCTGCTCCTGCACTACAGGGTTCCCCTTCCTCAGTGTTCCCTCCCCCCACTCCAGCCAGGGACAGGGACTGTTGTGCCCATCTCAGGGTCATATTGGTTGCCCTGCCCCACGGCAATGTGGTGTAATGCATGCAGGTGTCGGGTCCTGATCCACACTCCATCCTTAACTGAGAGTGAGATATCACACCTCTGGGTGAGGTGCAATACCTCTGTAGCAACCGAGCCCTCAGGGTGCTACAGTTCCATTTATCTTCAGCCTAGGTGACGTATTGCGATACAGGGCCGTGATTTTGGCTATAAAAGGGTCCCCTAGACCCCTACCCCAAGCTTTTTAAGAGAATCATATATGGCGTGCCAGGAGACTCTATGGAATGCTTTCTCAGCATCCAACGAGAGTATCTAATTACAAATTTTTAACTGCATCTAGCCCAGGAAATACTTTGTGCCTAGTAGCAGTGTCTGCTAGTCAGCGGATTATCCCGGCTGTTAAGCAAGCTACACCACCTGTAGTTTGGACACTTAATTTTTTCAAAGGAAATGCTTCGGGACCACGGGATACTCAGTGAAGAGCATCAGGAGGCACCCCAAGGCATAGGGGCTGGGACTGGCAGTAGGATGCCTTGCGGTGGACCGCCAAGCTCGATCCTTATAAAAGCTTTTCAACTGCAGCAGCTTTAGTGGACGCTACTGGAGCTGGAATTACGCGGCTGCTGGCATGAGACTTGCCCTCCAATAGATCCTTGTAAATGGATTTAAAGTGTATTCATTCAAATTAGAGAGACAATTTAAATTAAAAAGCTTAGAGCTGCCTCCACCACAGGGGGGCTCGCTCGACCCACCAGCGGACAGGCACCAGTATTGGGAGAGGGGGGCTGGCCATCAGGGTTCACCGCGGCTCTGGCACAAACCCGGCGACACGGAGGTGGCACGGGCAGGAGCGGACTGAACGTGTCGGCTTCTCACTTTTTTGATTTTAGAAGGGCATGACATGCCTATATCTGTGTCTCCCCCTCCTTTTACTCCTCCACCTCTTTTCTTTTCTCATGACTATATGTACTTGTCACTTTTCCATGTGTTAGTTGTGTCTTCTGAGCAGTTTGTCAGCTTTTGGACACCTTTGAAGGTGTTTTCTATGTGTTTCTATGTGTTTTTGTTTGCCTGCCATTGGTTTTAACGGTGTTCGAAGGTGTTCGACGAACAGTTCGGCGAACAGTTCGGCGAACACACGGGTGTTCGACGAACCGAACCGAACTCGAACACTACGGGGGTGGCTCAACACTATTAGTGACCGAGTGAATGCTGTACATAATGGGGGACCAGATGGTGAGAGATTATTTGGGAATCCTAGAACTTGTATATACAGTTAGGTCCATATATATTTGGACAGAGACAACATTTTTCTAATTTTGGTTCTAGACATTACCACAATGAATTTTAAACAAAACAATTCAAATGCAGTTGATGTTCAGACTTTCAGCTTTCATTTGAGGGTATCCACATTAAAATTGGATGAAGGGTTTAGGAGTTTCAGCTCCTTAACATGTGCCACCCTGTTTTTAAAGGGACCAAAAGTAATTGGACAACTGACTCCAAGGCTATTTCATGGACAGGTGTGGGCAATCCCTTCGTTATGTCATTCTCAATTAAGCAGATAAAAGGCCTGGAGTTGATTTGAGGTGTGGTAATTGCATTTGGAAGGTTTTGCTGTGAAGTAAACATGCGGTCAATGGAGCTCTCCATGCAGGTGAAACAAGCCATCCTTAAGCTGCAAAAACAGAAAAAACCCATCCAACAAATTGCTACAATATTAGGAGTGGCAAAATCTACAGTTTGGTACATCCTGAGAAGGAAAGAAAGCACTGGTGAACTCATCAATGCAAAAAGATCTTGGCGCCCACAGAAGACAACAGTGGTGGATGATCGCAGAATGATCTCTATGGTGAAGAGAAACCCCTTCACAACAGCCAACCAAGTGAACAACACTCTCCAGGAGGTAGGCGTATCAAACCAAGATCAACCTCTACCAGAATGATGGAAAGAGAAAAGTATGGCGAAGGCGTGGTACAGCTCATGATCCAAAGCATACCACATCATCTGTAAAACATGGCGGAGGCAGTGTGATGGCTTGGGCATGCATGGCTGCCAGTGGCACTGGATCACTAGTGTTTATTGATGATGTGACACAGGACAGAAGCAGCCGAATGAATTCTGATGTATTCAGAGCCATACTGTGTGCTCAGATCCAGCCAAATGCAGCCAAACTGATTGGTCGTCGTTTCATACTACAGATGGACATGCCCCAAAACATAAAGCCAAAGCAACCCAGGAGTTTATTAAAGCAAAGAAGTGGAATATTCTTGAATGGCCAAGTCAGTCACCTGATCTCAACCCAATTGAGCATGCATTTCACTTGTTAAAGACTAAACTTCAGACAGAAAGGCCCACAAACAAACAGCAACTGAAAACCACCGCAGTGAAGGCCTGGCAGAGCATCAAAAAGGAGGAAACACAGCGTCTGGTGATGTCCATGAGTTCAAGACTTCAGGCAGTCATTGCCAACAAAGGGTTTTCAACCAAGTACTAGAAATGAACATTTTATTTACAATCATTTAATCTGTCCAATTACTTTTGGTCCCTTTAAAAACAGGGTGGCACATGTTAAGGAGCTGAAACTCCTAAACCCTTCATCCAATTTTAATGTGGATACCCTCAAATGAAAGCTGAAAGTCTGAACTTCAACTGCATCTGAATTGTTTTGTTTAAAATTCATTGTGGTAATGTCTAGAACCACAATTAGAAAAATGTTGTCTCTGTCCAAATATATATGGACCTAACTGTATCATCATGATAAACATACATTGGGTTATTGGGCCCTTCCCAGCCTAAAAATACAAGCCCGCAACAGTCCCAGAATTGGCGCATCACATTAGATGCTTCAATTCTGGCACTTCACAACAGCTCTTACTGATTTTCCTGGTGCGGAGGCAATCAGGGTAATGGTTTATGGGGTTGATGTCAGCTGTCATCAAGCCCTGGGGCTATTAATGGAGAGGTGTCTATCAGACATCCCCATTACTTATCCAGTAAGTTAAAAGAAACAAACACACACACAAATATTTTATTTTAAAAAACACCACCGACTTTAGCCCTGTTTCACCAATTTGTTAAAAAAAAGCCATCCAGTCGAGAGACTCCAGCGTAGTCCACCGAATCTGAAATAGTCCACAAATGGGAACCTGAAAAACATAAAAAGAGAGAGGTATATAAATAAAAACAAGAAATAGTCCCTCATTCACCAATTTATTTTTAAAAAGTAATCCTTGCAGCTCCGACGTAATCCATGGCATTCCCACGATGTATATCGATTCTGTACGGCAAACTATGGAGAGTCATTCTGAGAATGAAGCTTCATGGGTCAGTCCCGGTCATGTCTCACGAGCGATGACGTCAGTAACTCAGTAACGTCATCACTCGTGAGACATGACCGGGAGTGACCTAGGAAGCGTCATGTATTACCCAAAATATATATAGAGAGAGACTTTTGTGGCCCCCTAGCCCTTTCTGCGACCATTTTACAGCACCAAAGTTCTGGTCCCTATTGGCTTCTATGGGGTTCAATGTCAGGGTCAAGTACTGGCACCCGAATTGAACTTTGGACTACAGGTCGACCGAATCCGATGAACCCGAACATCCATGGCTCCGCTCATCCCTAGTTGCAGTTACTTATTCCAAAGGGTGTGCAACCAAATATTAAGTTGAGGGTGCCAACAATGTTGTCCTGACCATTTTTCGGGGTTTTGAATAAAATTATGTCTAATTTGCCTTTTTTTCTGTTTGTTTTTTTTTCGTGTTATTCCAATACACACAAAGAAAATAAACATGTGCATAACAAAACAAGTGTAATTGCAATAATTTTCTGGGAACAATACTTCATTATCTGGAACAATTTCAAAGGTGTCAACACTTTCGGCCACGACTGTATATAATCCCAAAACATGGTCTAATTCAGAAAAACGACAGTATGCTTAAAATGTAAGTGGATAGTGATGTACTAGCACTATGTTTCACTGTCAGAAATATTGGTAGGTATTATTCTTTTTTTTACAGTGAAATATTGAACGGTGATTTGTATGCTGTATAGAAAAGAGTGAATAAGGTCTGTATATTTTGTCACTAATATGAGTGGAGACATTACGGATGAATAATACACCGGCGTTCATCAATTTAGTATGTAGGTAGTATCGCTAACACGCCAATATTTTTCATACATGGTAAATAACATATTTTTTAGTTTTAATCATTTTAATTTGGCTGGGATTCACTAAAAAGCCACTGGCCTACAGTGTGAATACAAATGTGCAACTAAACACAATATATGTACCTAATAAAATACTCTACTGTATAATAAATATATATATTTATCCACTATATAAAATAGAATACTTTATTTTTGTGTTTGTCAAATATTGAGGCTTCCATATATTTTTCAAGAGAGTATATCGGTACAAAATTACTTTTCAAACCAAGCACAGCACTTTTTAGGGGTCATAGCCCTAATAAAAATCATATATTTGATGTAAAAAACCATTGCTAAGTTTGCAGAAATCATTCTTTATTCATATATGCTAATAGTTGCTTGACGCACCCTGGGCGAGGTCAAGAAGTTCAGTACACCTTAGTACCTACTTGTTTTCCATTTGTCTCAGTGTTTTTCTTCTTTGATTGACAGTTCTGGCTTTACAGGAGCCAAAATAAAAAGAAGATGGATGGAGTACAAGTAGGCGGGAAGGTGAACTAAACTATTTGGCTACACCCAGAGTTCCAAAGTTTATAAGAGTTTTGACTTATTACATGTTTCGAACCTTTGAGCTCCATGGTTCTTAGGATTCATAACTTATGACTAAGTTATGACTAAAATCAGGTAGTTTAAAGGTTCAAAACACGTAATAACTCCCATGCCTTATAGACTTTTTTGCCAATCTTGTTATGGGATACACATTGATGGAGATGTTTTAATTATTTTGGAATAAATATTGATTTAATCTACCCTCATGTGCTGGATCCCCTACTACAACAGGAACATTAGATGCATACTCAATCTGTGATTTACAGCAGATGAATGGATGAGATGTATGCAATCAGCAGACAGATGGTTAACCATAGGACAGCACTGATGAATAGGAAAATAGGATACTTGCTTGCAGTGAATATTACACACCATTGCAGCAGAGAAGTAAGTGTGAAGAATACTAGTATCAGCTGATATTAATTTGTTATCAGATATCTGTTCAGCAGCGATGAGAGTGCAACAGCACTAGATTTCGCAGGTCTGAACTAGCAACTAGTTGTAGAAGGCAGAGTAGGAGGGTGTAATTTACTGAAGTGATGATTAGAAAGTAGAGAGAAGTAGATAATGAGGCATACTCACGTAGTAGTACAAGTGGTAGCTGAATGCTATGCTTACTGATTTGCTCTGATAGCACATAGCTGTCTAAGTCGTATAAGGACTTGGTTGATAATGTCAAAGGTGTTTCAACAGGTTACCACAGTAAGCCGACGTGCACTTACACCAAGGTGGCTAGCCCTAGGAGAAGGAATCTAGACCCAACACCTGAGTCAGGGCAGATAACAGGTAGCCATTCATAGTTAATTACCCCTAACCCCACCCACTGCAGTTAATTGATATTACATAATTCTCATTCTTTGCAGTGGTGTTAACATAACTTCAGTAACCACTTTCCTAATGAAAATAGCAACAGGACTTCCTTCCCAATAACCAGAGGAAGTCACTGTAATGGAGCTGAGCTGCAATACCTGTGGACAAAAGTGGAGCTGCTTGAAAATTTAGAATAACATTTGCAACTGCTGTAATAAATGTCTTCATGGTATTGTGATGCATTTGTCTGCTGAATAATTCTTCTCAAATTTTTCCAATATCCTTTGGCAGAAATGTACCATTTAACGTCACCATTTGTGTGCCATTCTACTCTAACATTCAAGTCCTATGGCTATACTCCATGCTGAATGCGTGCTGAATGTCCCAGTTTAGTTGTCACCGGTGGACCATGACGCGCCCAGGGGATGGGGAGGACTCAGCGCCCGGGCCTTGTTGTTAGTTTTGGGGGATGTCGCGGTAGTCAGCTCCCAGACCCGTACCCTGGGCCTCTCTTTAAAAGGGTGGATAATTATGTGAAAGTTCGTGACACCACCTGTGGTGTCTGGAGAGGATCACCAGTGCTGCGGCAGCCCACTGAGGCCGGTGTTAAGGCAGCTTGGGTGGTATAGCTCCCCACAGGTGGAGCTAGGCCTCAGGGCAGCGTGGATCTAGGGATGCAAGACAGGGGGGACCCAGCCGGGTCTGAAGAAGGATAGGCAAACACACAGTTCACTTCAGTACCTTTTACTGATGGAAGTCCAGGCACATTCCGGAGCACAGTAGGGTGAAGGGTGCATATCAGGATTCTCCTCAGTGAGCGGGTATAGGGCCTCCTGTTTCTTGCCTTTGTGTAGTAAGTTTCTGACCTACCTGTAGCTAGGCCTAACTTTGTCTCTGTCCTGCACCGGCTGACTTTGTGGTAGGGCCTTCTCTTGGAGTACACGCTCCCAGCTTGCGGGGCCTCCATGACTTCTGGCTCTGGTACGTATCAGCTCTTGGGTGTTCCTGGGACCTGAAGTCTTCCAGGGGTCTCCGGTTGTCTCTGCAGGGGGATATACGGCCCTGTAGACGCGGACCCGGTGCCGGTATATGTTTTCTGGGGTGAGCTTGTACAGCTCCTCTGCCCCCAATGAAACTCACTCCTCTAGTCTTCGGCCTCGCTCGAGGCCCTCACTAGGCTATACACACACTAGCGGCAGCTTGCCCCGCTTCACCGCTCTTATGGCGTCGGCACGCCTTGGGCTCTAACTGAGCTCCCTGAGTCTAGCTTGCAGGAGCCTCGTGCTCCACTGCTGAACTATTAGCTGTGTTCTCTAGACTAGACTGAACTGCCTAGCTCCACCTTCCCTATTTATATCCCTATCGGGCTCCCTCTGGTGGTCTGAGGTGGAAAGTGGAGGAGTGTGTATGCTGTGTGTATGCTGTGGGGGCCTCTTGTGGAGGAATCCATTCATGCACCCCTCTAGGATCTGTGGCACTAATGCGCAGCAGGGGTGCCACAACCATATATCTGTGGCGCCCCTGAGGGTTCGGTCGCCACAGAGGTATTGCATCTCAACCAGAGGTGTGGTATCTCACTCTCAGGTAAGGAAGGAGTACAGCTCGGGACTCTAACACCTGCATCCAACACACACCACTCCAGGCCAGCAGGAGGGGCAAGATGCCTCTGATGCTTGCTGAGCCCCTTTCCTGGCTGGTGTGGGGGAAACCTAGAGAGTGGGAACCATGTAGTGGGTGTGGGTGGAGGACATAGCTTAGGGGAGAAAATGAGAAGGAAGGTCTAAAAGGAGGAGCCATCTTAGATCAGGGTGTTCAGTCTGAGGAAGAAAGTGACAGGAGCAGAGGCTCTGCAGTAGCTCTGTCCCAGAGGCGGGCCTAGACAGTGAGGCTGGGAGGTGGAGGGGTCAGGCTGCATAAAGGGAACCGGGTCCCTCAGCTAGCGGAAGACTGTACGTCTTAACTAGAAACCGGAGGCTGCAGTGTTTCATGTCATAGCCAACAATCCATACCAGTCTCTCCAGGAAGGTAGCTATATAGGACCCAGGGGACGGAACAGACGTCGCCCGCCAAGGCCCGCAGGTACTGGACTGGGACACTTGGTATGAGGTTCAGCGAGACAGCCAGAAAGAAGACACAGAAGGGGGTCATGCTAAGTACTCCGGAGTTACCTGGGGGTGGACTGAGCCCCTCACTGAGTAAACGCAGCACGGCACGGGAAGTTACTTTGACGTCTGTAACTTGGACTGCAATAACCGTGAGTAAAGACCCTGAGGACTGCACTTCCTTGCCTCTGTGTTTCTTGCTGCGCCATCAACCCCTGCACTACAACGCCCAGCACAACCTGCAACATCATCTACACTGCCCTGGAGCTAGATCTTCCTGTGGAGAGACACACCATCCCTGCTGCAGTAACATCAGCTTCAGAGGACTGTTCCGCAGCGGCGGCTCCCTTTAGCCACATTCCACAGGTGGCGTCACGAACTCTATAAATCCCCTATACATAACCCTTTTTTTATTGACCGCCCTGGGTCACGGACCGGGTCACCGCCACTGTGACATCCCCCAGCATCTACCGGCCCAGTACCGGGTACCCCACGGCCCAGGGGGCGCGTCATCTTTGGCGTCACGAACAGGATTTTGTGTCCGTTATCACCGGGTACTGTGCGCCTAGAGACTGTGTTTTATACTGAATGTGGCACACGGCCCAGAAGAACGGGCGCCATTATGTGCGAGCCAAACGACAGCAAGAAATCACCTCCCATCGTGGGCCAGGTCCCAGAATGGCGCCAAAAGCGCGGCCCACCCACTGCAACTGTGGCCATAACCCTGGACCTGTCCATCGGTCTGGAGGAGATGCCCCCAGGTGTGACTGACAGCAAGCAGACATGTGACCTCCCCAGAAAGGGGAGAGGGAAGAATAAAACTGAGAGACGGGGAGAGGTCTGGGCCCATATAGACAGACCATACCCGGCAGGCAGCATGGAGGAGAGTCCGGAGCATGCTCCGGTCCATGGCCTGCAGCGGCCAGAAGTGCCTCTCACCCTGGAGGGGGTGCTAGCAAAGTTATCCCTGGAGGATGCGGAGTTCCTCCATGCCGAGATGCAAGAACTAGGTCGGTGGATAGAAGTGGCCCTGCAAGCTGCGATCGCTGCCTGGAAAGCGGAGCTGGTGGAGAAGTTTGGCACCTGGCAGTGGTCGGCGCTGGAAGTGTTCGGCGCTGCACCGTCCCTGGTCCCCCTGCCAGAACCGCTTATCCCGGGTGCTCACACCCCAGAACTGTACCCTGGTGATCACGTCATCTACACCAGGCACCGAGGTGAGAGGGGCTGGTACGCCCTGAATGTCCACAGGGTGGTGGAGGAGTGTGAACCCTCGCCATCTAGAGCTGATGACCCGGCTGGGCCAGCCTATTGTGGACAGGTGCTTCCCCAGAGGGAGCACCACTATTAAACTGTTCTTTGAAAGTACTGTACATAGTTACCCGAAAGGGTACGGCAGAGACACTGCAAGTTGAAAGGTTTTGTGTGTGTTTACTTAATTACCCGGAAGGGTATAGCAGGAATGCTGCCAATTAAAAAAAAAAAAAATTATTTGTTTTTTTTTTGTGTGTCATTACCCGGAAAGGGTACAAGGAACTGACAGGCTGAGGACTATGAGCAGCCAAAGACTTTCAGTGTAAATAGTTGCACTTATTAGAGTGCCCCCTATTGGTTTTATAAATCCACAACAAATGACCTCAGAACAAAAACCCGTTTGGCGTGGCCGAAGACGTGGTCCAACGACCGGATCGCCTAAGCCCTGCAGCCACACCCAGGGCCTACGTTGAGGGTTTTCGGACCGGTCCCTCATGTTCGTGTTTGCTAGTTTGCACCTTACTAAAGAATGGACACATGGTTGCAGATCATGCTGTAACCTGTTGAAAAATGTTTAATGAGAAAAATGTTTTATATGTGAAGAAAGTTTTATAATGTTTTTGGTATAGAAAAAGAAACGTAACCAGTAACGTTAAAGAAAAAGTGTTTCCCATATAGGGAAGAGATGTTATGTTGGTAATCTTCTATGCAAATGCATTCTAAAATTTTGCATGTCTTTAAAATACTTTATCTTTTACTCTGTTCCAGCCCACGGACGTGCTGTGTATTACCAGGGGGGGGGGGGGTGGCGCCCCTGAGGGTTCGGTCGCCACAGAGGTACTGCATCTCAACCAGAGGTGTGGTATCTCACTCTCAGGTAAGGAAGGAGTACAGCTCGGGACCCTAACACCTGCATCCAACACACACCACTCCAGGCCAGCAGGAGGGACAAGATGCCTCTGATACTTGCTGAGCACCTTTCCTGGCTGGAGTGGGGGGAACCTAGAGAGGGGGAACCATGTAGTGGGTGTGGGTGGAGGAAGTAGCTTAGGGGAGCACATGAGAAGGAAGGTATTAAAGGAGGAGCCATCTTAGATCAGGGTGTTCAGTCTGAGGAGGAAAGTGACAGGAGCAGAGGCTCTGCAGGAGTTCTGTTCCAGAGGCCTAGACAGTGAGGCCCAAGTCTGAGAGGAAGGAGAGAAGAGAGGAGAGGGAGCAGTAAGGCTCCAGGAACCAGAAGAAAGGACCCTAGGGGTACGGGCCATGCAGAAGGCCACCCGTATGCCCGCTTCTGCCGGGAGGTGGAGGGGTCAGGCTGCATAAAGGGAACCGGGTCCCTCAGCTAGCGGAAGACTGTACGTCTTAACTAGAAACCGGAGGCTGTAGTATTTCATGTCCTGTAGCCAACAATCCATACCAGTCTGTCCAGGAAGGTAGCTATATAGGACCCAGGGGACGGAACAGACGTCGCCCACCAAGGCCCGCAGGTACTGGACTGGGACACTTGGTATGAGGTTCAGGGAGACAGCCAGAGAGAAGACTCAGAAGGGGGTCCTGCTAAGTACTCCGGAGTTACCTGGGGGTGGACTGAGCCCCTCACTGAGTAAACGCAGCACGGCACGGGAAGTTACTTTGACGTCAGTAACTTGGACTTCAATAACCGTGAGTAAAGACCCTGAGGACTGCACTTCCTTGCCTCTGTGTTTCTTGCTGCGCCATCAAGCCCTGCACTACAACGCCCAGCACAACCTGCAACATCATCTACACTGCCTTGGAGCTAGCTCTTCCTGTGGAGAGCCACACCATCCCTGCTGCAGTAACATCAGCAGAGGACTGTTCCGCAGCGGCAGCTCCCTTTAGCCACATTCCACAGGTGGCGTCACGAACTCTATAAATCCCCTATACATAACCGCTTTTTATTGACCGCCCTGGGTCACGGACCGGGTCACCGCCACTGTGACATCCCCCAGCATCTACTGGCCCGGTACCGGGTACCCCATGGCCCAGGGGGCGCGTCATATCTTCTCCATCTGTCTTCGGCCATCTGTTGTCTTTCCTTTATGCAGGTTATGTTATACTGTATATGTTAAGATACTTGTAAACTTATTCCAGACATAATGACCGTTGATTTCCATGTCTTGTGCCGTAGCATTACGTTTAATTTTGTTTATTAATCTGTTCAGCTTCAAGGTTGACTAAACATGGCAAAAGACTTTAGTCTAATTTATGGTCTGCACCAAGACCACCACTCCCTATTAAGGGGTTTACAGGGTTTGAAATTCTGCTTTTTTTCAAAGTCACAAGGGTTTATGGGTTTGATATTGTATTGCATTATGACTACATTATAATTATTGATGCTGAGCTGTAATATTATACACAACATACGAACAGGTGTGGAACTAGTTTTAGGGAACTAAAGTTAAGTTTTTGTAATTTCATACAACTCTTTTCAGTGGTATGGAAGCACCTTGAGAAAACTCTTCTCACTTGGAGCTGTTCCCATAGTGTTTAGGCGGATTGCTTTGTTTGATGGCGGGGAGAACTGTGTGGCTGTCCCATTGATATTAGCCACTTTGTTGGCATACTCCTCCAGATATGGCTATTAGCCATTTCACTATCTTCGGTCACCAGGTATGTTGGCATTAACTTTGGACACCAAACTACAGTGATTTTGGCATTATCCAATCAGTACTCTAGACTAGTGTTGAGCCACCCCCGTAGTGTTCGAGTTCGGTTCGGTTCGTCGAACACCCGTGTGTTCGCCGAACTGTTCGTCGAACTGTTCGTCGAACACCTTCGAACACCGTTAAAACCAATGGCAGGCAAACAAAAACACATAGAAACACATAGAAAACACCTTCAAAGGTGTGCAAAAGCTGACAAACTGCTCAGAAGACATAACTAACACATGGAAAAGTGACAAGTACATATAGTCATGTGAAAATAAAAGATGTGGAGGAGTAAAAGTAGGGGGAGACACAGATATAGGCATGTCATGCCCTTCTAAAATCCAAAAAGTGAGAAGCCGACACGGCCAGTCCGCTCCTGCCCGTGCCACCTCCGTGTCGCCGGGTTTGTGCCAGAGCCGCGGTGAACCCTGATGGCCAGCCCCCCTCTCCCAATACTGGTGCCTGTCCGCTGGTGGGTCGAGCGAGCCCCCCTGTGGTGGAGGCAGCTCTAAGCTTTTTAATTTAAATTGTCTCTCTAATTTGAATGAATACACTTTAAATCCATTTACAAGGATCTATTGGAGGGCAAGTCTCATGCCAGCAGCCGCGTAATTCCAGCTCCAGTAGCGTCCACTAAAGCTGCTGCAGTTAAAAAGCTTTTATAAGGATCGAGCTCGGCTGTCCACCGCAAGGCATCCTACTGCCATTCCCAGCCCCTATGCCTTGGGGTGCCTCCTGATGCTCTTCACTGAGTATCCCATGGTCCCGAAGCATTTCCTTTGAAAAAATTAAGTGTCTAAACTACAGGTGGTGTAGCTTGCTTAACAGCCGGGATAATCCGCTGACTAGCAGACACTGCTACTAGGCACAAAGTATTTCCTGGGCTAGATGCAGTTAAAAATTTGTAATTAGATACTCTCGTTGGATGCTGAGAAAGCATTCCATAGAGTCTCCTGGCACGCCATATATGATTCTCTTAAAAAGCTTGGGGTAGGGGTCTAGGGGACCCTTTTATAGCCAAAATCACGGCCCTGTATCACAATACGTCACCTAGGCTGAAGATAAATGGAACTGTAGCACCCTGAGGGCTCAGTTGCTACACAGATATTGCACCTCACCCAGAGGTGTGATATCTCACTCTCAGGTAAGGATGGAGTGTGGATCAGGACCTGACACCTGCATGCATTACACCACATTGCCGTGGGGCAGGGCGACCAATATGCCTCTGAGATGGGCACGACAGTCCCTGTCCCTGGCTGGAGTGGGGGGAGGGAACACTGAGGAAGGGGAACCCTGTAGTGCAGGAGCAGGGAGGAAGCAGTTCCTGGGTGCATTGAGAAGGGAGTATAAAAGGTGGGCACCATCTTAGTTCAGTGCAGAGAAGTCTGAGCAGAAGTGGCAGGGAGCAGGGGCTCTGCATGAGCTCTGCTCCGGAGGCGGGCCTAGTAACAGAGGCCCAGGCCTGGAAGAGGGAGAAGGAAGGAAGAGGAGCGGAGAAGGCTCCAGGAACGAGGAATGAAGGGATCCCAGGGGTGCGGACGGGCGAGTCGCCACCGCACGCCCGAATCCACCTGCGTGGAGGGGTCAGGCCAAAGGGGGAGACCGGTCCCCGAAACTAGTGGAGGCAGGAAACGACCCTCAGCTAGAAACCGGAGGCTGTGACATTTTATGTGGCGCAGCCCCTCGCTACACCCGCTAGGAAGGCACCACATAGGGTCAGGGAAACTGGCGCCAAGTTTACCAAGAGGAGGCCCGAGGCAGCCGGACAGAAGGGTTGGTAAGAAAGGCCAGACAAAGGACACACAAAGGGGGTCCTGTGAGGCGCTCCTAAGTTATCTGGGAGTTGTCTGAGCCCCTCACCTGGTGAGCACAGTACGACGTGGGCAGCCGTTACCTGCAGACGTGGTCTGGATAATAAGAACTGTGAGTAAAGGCCCTGGACTGCATCACTGACTCCGTGTCGTTACTGCTGCTGCCCTGCACCATCACCCCCCATCCTCCGCATACACTGCCCTGAGGCTATACTCCTCCCGTGGGGAGTTATGCTACGCTCTGCTGCACCCACAACACCAGCCTCAGCGGTCTGCCCTGCAGCGGCGGTTCACTCTGACCGCAATCCACGGGTGTCGTAGTCGGACATTTAAACATCAAAACCACATAAATAGTTCCGCCACTGGTTTGACCACTTGAGCCACGGAATTGGGTCGCCGCCACGAAGACTACAACCACCAGCATCCACCAAAAAGGGTCCGGCTCCGGATGTCCCAAGGCCCAGGGGGTGCATCAGAACATTTTCATCACCTTTCACAATCACCAATGGGACAAGGCAGGGATGTCCTCTGTCCCCTCTCTTATACATCCTAGTGACGGAGCACCTGCTCTCATCAATTCGCCATAACCCCAATATTAGGTGGATTGAGGTGGGAGGCACCGAGTACAAGTGCTCTCTATTTGCTGATGATGTCCTAGTATATATCACTCAATCACATATATCCATCCATGCTGTTATGGCTGAAATAGATCACTTTGTTACATGGTCAAATTTTAAAATCAATGCAGCGAAGTCTGAGGCCCTCGATGTCTCCCTCCCCAAATCCATATAGGATTCCATCCAGTCCAACTTTCCCTTTGCCTGGCCCTCACAGGGTATCAAATACTTAGGAATTCCTATTCATAGAGACCTCTCCCATCTATGTTATCTTAATTTTGGGCCCTTTATTGAACAACTCCATACAGACCACGGTTGGCAAGTTAGAACTGTAAGATTCACTACGTGAACCACTGGTGTTTTGTGGAAAAACACATGTACACTGCGTTCCAAATTATTATGCAAAAAGTGTTTAGGAGTGATAAGGGAAGAATTTGTTTGTTTGTCAGTTAAACTCATTGATGGTGATGTGTGTCAGGGCTCTTTATATCACTGTAAGTGTAGCACCCTGAGGATTCGGCTGCTACAGGGGTATTGCACCTCAACCCAGAGGTGTGATATTCCACTCCCGGGTAAGGATGGAGTGTGGACCTGAGCTCGGTAGGCTGCATGCACTACACACATCCCATTTCCGAGGAGCAGACCGACGGTACTCCCACTTAGAAATGTGCAGGTACGACCGAGTCTGTTCCTGGCTGGAGTGGGAGGGGGGTGGAACATCCCAAGTAGTGTAGGGGCAGATAGGGGGAGCAGCCTGGGTAAAGATAGGAGCTCATTGGGTGCTGGTCGCCTGAGCTCACACATAGAGGGTGTATATAAGGTGGGCACCATCAAAGAACAGGGTCAGTCTGTCAGAGTCAGGAAGAGGAGCAGAGAAGCCCCAGAGAGAGAGAGAGTGGAGCAAGAAAGACCCAGAGGGGGAAACAGAAAAGGAACTCTGAGAACCCAAAGTCCATCAGCGGGTGAAGAGTTGGCAAAAGGGTACCGGATCCCAAGCTGGTGGGGGCAAAAGCACACCCTAGCCAGAGACCGGAGGCCGTGGGCAGCGTCTGCCACGGCCACCCACCACATCCACCCCGAAGGCATACCACGTGGAGGGTCAGGGAACCCAAGGCCAAGGGTCTCCCAACAGAAGGCCCGAGGGAGCTGGACCTAGGTGGATCACTAGTGGGGACGGCCAGAGGAAAGGACAGAAGGAGAGCTCAGGGTCACGCTCCGGACTTGCTTGGGGGTTGGCTGAGTCCAGGACCTGGTGGACGCAGCACGGCTCGGGTGGTCACTTGAAGCTGGAGTGACCGGAACATCAGCAGTAAGTAAATACCCTAAACTGCACAACCCGACTCTGTTTTCCTTTAACATCTATGCTGCACCACCACAACCCCCATCCTCTGCACCTGACCCCCTGAGGCTATACCCCACCCGTTGGGGGTTATACCACCAAAAGCTGCACCAACACCATCAGCCTCAGCGGACCCTGCTGCAGCGGCGGCCATAGTGACCGCAATACAACGGGTGGCGTAGTCGACAATAAAGAACTTAATAACATCTGTAGGACTGCCACATACAACTGAGTTTGACACCCTGGGCACGGACCGGGTCACAGCCACTCGGAAGACTACAACTCCCATCTGATCCGGCTCCGGATATTCCCCCTAAAGAATATGGCCCAGGGGGCGCGTCAACTTTGGCGTAGTCGGCAGGATTACGTGCCCACAACAACCGGGTACTGCGTGCCTGAAGAAAAGAACAAGTTTACCTCAAAAAGAAGTCTCCTGCCGGTTCCGGAGGGTCCCCGCCATCGGACCCCATCACAGGTCGATTCCCGCCGGTTGTCCGCCATTAACAGCTTTTTCCCGCCATTTGCAGAGTTTCCCGCCACTGGGAAGCGATTCCCGCCATTTCCAAAGGTTTCCCGCCTTGGAAGAGCGGACGCCATTATGGGCGTGCCAGAGGATGGCGAGAGGCCACCTCCCATCGTGGGCCAGGACCGAAAATGGCGCCAAAAGTGGAAACTGCCCCCACCAACAGAGACTGTGATGCTAGAGGTGTCTGTCAGCGTGAAAGAACTGCCCCTGGAGCTGACAATCACCAAGTGGCCCCGGGACCGCCCTCGAAGTGGGAGGACTGAGAAGAAGAGAACAAAGATGGGTGTCGCTTGGAGCAGTCTGGAGAGAGCGCACCCGGAGACAAGAAGCCTGGAGCAGAGTCCAGAAAGAGCCTCCCCGGAGATGGTGGGAGAGCCAGGCAGCACCGACCCAGTGGTCAGGAGCCTGATGCGGGCCGCCACTCCAGGCAGCACCGACCCAGTGGTCAGGAGCCTGTTGCCGGTCGCCACTCCAGAAGGCCTGCTGGAGACAACGGGAGGAGAGCAGAGCAGCACCGACCCGTTGGTCAGGAGCCTGCTGGAAACAACGACCCCACTAGGCCTAGTGGAGGTCCTAGCACAGCTCCCCCGAGACCGGGAGTGTGCACAGACCGCTCTGGAGGGCCTCGCAAGGAGGATGGCCCGGGTGCAGCGAGAGACGTTGGCGCAGTGGAGCCGAGAGATGGCCCAGCAGACCGAGACTCGTCAGCGGAGCACGCCACCCAAGACGAGGAGACAGACCGCCTCTGAGGATGGCGCAGGAGGACTGAAGGCCGGAGACGGCGCCGAGAAGGGAGCCGAACGAGTGGAGGCAGGTAAAGGGGACGTCTATACCCCGAACCGGGAAACCGCGCACCTGCCCCAGCTCCCCGTCGCAGAGCCCGAAGTCTATCCTGCCGTGCCCGTCGCTGCAACGTCATCGCCGCAGACTAGGCCTCAACCGAAAGCCGCAGCCGCGACCCCTGTGACGTCACACGCCTCGACCCCGAGCGTGACCAAGCAGGAAGTACCACCAGCCTGGTCGCAAGGCCTAGTATCCCCGGGCGCCGCAGTACCAACAGCGCCCCCTACCTCCGCGGAGCCCCCGGCCTGGTCGCAGGGCCAAGTAGCCCAGGGCGCCGCCGTCCTTACGGTGCCCTTCACCTTCCAGATACCCCAGGCCTGGCCGCAAGGCCCGGGCAACCCGGGCGCTAACACCACCGCGCCCATAAGACCAAAAGTGCCGCATCTGGGAGAAGATCTGTTCGCCCAACACACGTGCCCGGATGGGCAGCCCTTTATTTGGCCACCGGAGTTTCACCATCCCCGACTCCGGAAAGAGAGAGCCCTAGACGAGCCCCTGATTCCGGCTCCGAAGCCCGTAAAGAGGATCTCGCCCCCGCTGGCGGAAGCGCAGTTTGAGTGGGACCCCACCGGAGAAGATCTCATGGGGTTCACTCAGGAGACTCGGGCAGCTGCAGCGGAGCGTGCTGAGTGCTGCCGCCAACAGCTCGAGGTCTTCGAGAGGGAGCGGAGAGAGAGGCGGGTCCGGGAACAGCAAGCTCAAATAAGGAGCGCGGAGCAGAAGAGCCGGGCCAGGAGAGACCCCCGTGCAGCGCATAGTCCCCGCACCACCGGGACTGTGATAAAGTTTAACATGCAGCATGGGTGGGGCTTCATCCGAGACCACCGCACCCTAGGCGACGTCTTCGTGACGAGGAGAGACGTTGAGTCCCACCTACCGGAGGGACACAGAGGTCGTGACCTTTACATCGGGGACGAGGTCACCTTCACCCGGCACAAGTGTGCCAAAGGACCCTACGCCCTCCATGTGCATCGTCTGACGGAGGAAGAGCTGCGGTGTGAAGAAGAACAAGAGGACCCGGACGGGTCTGAAGCCAAAGGTAACCATAAAGCAAGAGCAGGAGGATGCCGTCGTTAAGTACAGCGAAGCAGAAGCTGTATATAGTTGCCCGTCGGGGCACCGTGAACTGAAACTGTTACTGTTGCTAAATATAGTCCCCGTTGGGACCAGCAAGTGTGAACTGTTACCCGTATTTCCCTAAATCCCACTGACCGAGGACTGAGAGCGGTCATTCCTCCCCAATACCTGGCCGAGGACTGAGAGCGGCCATAATCCCTGTATATAGTTGCGCGTCCTAAAGCGCCCCCTACCGGTTTTATAGGAAAACCAGTTTTCTAGAGAGACTGTCGCACTTTACCCGGTCACACGTTGCACAGTGACCGGAGGAGGAGCCAGAGGCGACGAGAATGTTTTATATGAAGAGTTATATGATGCTGCTAATATATGTTATTTTATATGTTTATACTATGTTGTTGATATGAAAAAAAAAAATTTTGTATGTTGTGGATGTTTATGTCTTACAGCCCGAGGACGTGCTGTGATTTACCAGGGGGGAATGTAGCACCCTGAGGATTCGGCTGCTACAGGGGTATTGCACCTCAACCCAGAGGTGTGATATTCCACTCCCGGGTAAGGATGGAGTGTGGACCTGAGCTCGGTAGGCTGCATGCACTACACACATCCCATTTCCGAGGAGCAGACCGACGGTACTCCCACTTAGAAATGTGCAGGTACGACCGAGTCTGTTCCTGGCTGGAGTGGGAGGGGGGTGGAACATCCCAAGTAGTGTAGGGGCAGATAGGGGGAGCAGCCTGGGTAAAGATAGGAGCTCATTGGGTGCTGGTCGCCTGAGCTCACACATAGAGGGTGTATATAAGGTGGGCACCATCAAAGAACAGGGTCAGTCTGTCAGAGTCAGGAAGAGGAGCAGAGAAGCCCCAGAGAGAGAGAGAGTGGAGCAAGAAAGACCCAGAGGGGGAAACAGAAAAGGAACTCTGAGAACCCAAAGTCCATCAGCGGGTGAAGAGTTGGCAAAAGGGTACCGGATCCCAAGCTGGTGGGGGCAAAAGCACACCCTAGCCAGAGACCGGAGGCCGTGGGCAGCGTCTGCCACGGCCACCCACCACATCCACCCCGAAGGCATACCACGTGGAGGGTCAGGGAACCCAAGGCCAAGGGTCTCCCAACAGAAGGCCCGAGGGAGCTGGACCTAGGTGGATCACTAGTGGGGACGGCCAGAGGAAAGGACAGAAGGAGAGCTCAGGGTCACGCTCCAGACTTGCTTGGGGGTTGGCTGAGTCCAGGACCTGGTGGACGCAGCACGGCTCGGGTGGTCACTTGAAGCTGGAGTGACCGGAACATCAGTAGTGAGTAAATACCCTAAACTGCACAACCCGACTCTGTTTTCCTTTAACATCTATGCTGCACCACCACAACCCCCATCCTCTGCACCTGACCCCCTGAGGCTATACCCCACCCGTTGGGGGTTATACCACCAAAAGCTGCACCAACACCATCAGCCTCAGCGGACCCTGCTGCAGCGGCGGCCATAGTGACCGCAATACAACGGGTGGCGTAGTCGACAATAAAGAACTTAATAACATCTGTAGGACTGCCACATACAACTGAGTTTGACACCCTGGGCACGGACCGGGTCACAGCCACTCGGAAGACTACAACTCCCATCTGATCCGGCTCCGGATATTCCCCCTAAAGAATATGGCCCAGGGGGCGCGTCATAAGCAATTGCAGACACCTGTGCTAATTAGTTTGGCAGGTGTGTCCAATGAAAGGCAAGACTACTTAAGAAGGCTGTCTCACATTATTAAGCAGCCTACATTTTCTGCCAAAATGGGAAAGAAAAAGGATGTGTCGGCTGCTGAGAAGCAACAAATTGTGGAGTGTTTAGGTCAAGGCATGACTACAATCAACATTGTGCGATGATCAGGATGAAGTGTCTTGGCAATCAAGAAGTATGTAGCTGATTCACAGTACACACATGTGCGTGCTGATAAGGGCAAATTGAGGACTCTTTCCTACAGGCAATTACGTCAGGTTGAAAGAGCAGCGGCAAAAAAGCCTTGTCATAGCAGCAGACAAGTTTTTGAAGCTGCTTGTGCCTCCAACGTCCCCCGAACAACAAGATGCAGGGTCCTTCAGAGGTTTGCAGCTGTGCATACGCCATCCTGTCGACCTCCTCTATCCACTTCACACAAGCAGAAACGGCTCCAGTGGGCCAAACATTACATGAAGACTGATTTCAAAACTGTTTTGTTCACGGATGAGTGCCGTGCAGCGCTCGATGGTCCAAATGGATGGAGTGGAGGATGGCTGGTTGATGGACACCCCACGCAAACACGGCTACAGCGCCAACAAGGAGGAGGTGGAGTAATGCTTTGGGCTGGAATCATGGGGAGAGAGATTGTCGGCCCCTTTAGGATCCCTGAAGGCGCTAAAGATGAACTCCATAATGTATGTGGATTTTCTCAAACAGCACTTCCTGCCATGGTTCAAGAAGAAGAACCGTGTATTTCACAGCAAGATCATTTTTCTGCATGATAATGCACCATCTCATGCTGCACATAAAACATCTGCATCTCTGGCTGATATGGGCATAAAAGGGGACAAACTTATGGTGTGACCCCCATGCTCCCCTGACCTGTACCCCATTCAGAACCTTTGGAGCATCATTAAAAGGAGTGTCTATGATGACGGGAGGCAGTTCACATCTAAGCAACAGCTCTGGGAGGGTATTCTGTCCTCATGCAAAACAATTGAAGCAGAAACCATCCAAAACCTGACAAATTCAATGGACGAGAGAGTTCAGAAGCTCCTTTCGAACAAGGGGTCCTATGTGAAAATGTAACTTCACCTAGAATAAAGTTTTGAGTTGAAAACTGTTTGATTTCAGTTTCTAACAACCTGCTAATGCTTATAATTTCAAAAATGAACATTTTTTTGGTCTTTATTAAAATGAAAAGGTTGATCGAAAAGTTTGGGGGATCTAAGAGTGTGGCAATCCAGTAGTCATGATTACTTCGAATTCTGACAATATGAGGGTCATGCTGCAGGTAGTGCAGCAAGAAGGCACTTATGTGTCTTGCGCATCTCGGAGCCCCAAAATTATTTTCCGGGCTAGATGCAGCTAAAAATTATTATTAATTTTAAATCTGGTGAAGCTTTAGTATAGATGGCCTAATAGGATCAGTGCTGCACACTGCTACAAAGCCCAAATTATTTTCCAGTCAAGATACAGATAAACATGATTAGTAATTTGAAAGCTTAAAACGGTTGGTAGGGTGATTTTAACCAATCATCAAGCTTTTACTCTCCCCAGGATGACACAGGGGTAGAAAAGTCGTTTCGGATCCATGATTTCTTCATCTTTATGAACGTGAGTCTGTCTACATTATCAGTGGAGAGCCGCGTGCGCTTATCTGTCAGCACACCACCAGCAGCGCTGAACACACGTTCAGACAGAACGCTGGCTGCGGGGCATGACAAGATCTCCAAGGCGTAAGTGGCTAGCTCCGGCCATTTATCCAGATTGGAAGCCCAAAAAGAGCAAGGGTCCAGTGACACAGTCGTGGCTTCAATGTTTACTTGGAGATACTCCTGTACCATCGTCTCTAGGCGTTGACTATGTATCAGACTTCTTGTCTCCTGTGGCCTTGCAAAGGATGAGCTAAAAAAGTGGTGAAATGATTCCGCAAAATTGATGTTACCAGCAGATACTGTGGTTCTGTTAAGGTTTGAGTGCTGAACACTTGACGGTCCCACGGTTGGCAAGTTGGAACTGTGAGATTCACTACGTGCACCACTGGTATTTTGTGGAAAAGCACATGTAAGATTCTGCAACAGTCTCTGCTGATACTCCTGCATGCGTGCATCCCTTTCTATGGCAGGAATAATTTCTGCAAATTTACTTTTGTACCGGGGATCTAACAGTGTGGCAACCCAGTAGTCAGGATTATTTCTAATTCTCACAATTCGAGGGTCATGTTGCAGGTAGTGCAGCAAGAAGGCACTCATGTGTGTTGCGCATCCAGGAGCACCAAGTCCCTGTTGTGTTGGTGGCGAGGTAACAATCATGCTTCCTTCCTCTGTCCTCTCCCCCCAACCTCGCACAACAGAAATGTGATCAAGGTCTCCCTCATCTGATGAGTCTTCCATCAGTTCGTCCTCCACTTCTTCCTGGGCTCCTGCACCTTCCTCACTAGTTTGGCTGCTACCATGCGCCCTGGTAAAACCATCTCCCCCACCCTCACATGCCTGCCGCCTTGGTGCTGCCGACCGTCTGGACCTTGCAGATGTTAGCCCTTCCGCATACAACTCCTCCTCCTCTACTTCCTCCACCTCCTCTTGTGCCACCACCTGACTCCGAATTCTGTTTAACATGTGCTCCAGCATGTAAATCACCGGAATAGTCATGCTGATAATGGCATCGTCAGCACTAAACATCTTCGTCGCCATTTCAAAACTGTGCAGAAGGGTGCATAGGTCCCTGATCTGAGACCACTCCTCCAGCGTGATTTGCCCCACCTCTGAATCTCGTTGGCCCAGGCTATACGTCAGAACGTATTGCACCAGGGCTTGTCGGTGCTGCCACAGTCGCTGCAACATGTGCAGAGTTGAATTCCACCGGGTAGGCACATCGCATTTTAGCCGGTGAAGTGGCAGGCCCAACGACTTCTGTAGAGATGTAAGTCGCTGAGCTGCGGGATGCGAACGGCGGAAGTGAGCACACAGCGACCGAGCCCTCTGCAGAAGGCCATCTAGTCTGGGATAGTGGGCTAAAAATTGCTGGACAACCAGGTTCAACACGTGAGCCATACAAGGCACGTGTGTGACATTGCCCCGGCGAAGGGCCGCACCCAGGTTTGCAGCATTGTCGCACACGGCCTTCCCTGGTTTCAGGTCCAGTGGAGACAACCATTCATGAAATTGGTTCTCCAGAGCTGACCACAACTCCTCAGCTGTGTGACTCACATTTCCCAGACATTTCAATGTAAAAACCGCCTGATGACGTTGAGCCCTACTGCCAGCATAGTAAGGAGGTGTGCAGGTTCCCTTCTGCGCAGTTAGAAAGCTTGTGGCATGACCAGACAGGCTTTGGGTGCAGGTGGAAGACCGAGAGGAGGTTGAGGAGGCAGAAGCAGTGGAGGAACTTTGACATAAAGAGGATTGACGCACAACTCTTGGGGACGGCAAGACTTGGACAGCAGCCCCTTGTCCTGCTGTCACCATAGTTACCCAGTGCCCAGTCAGCGACATGTAACGCCCCTGTCCATGCCTACTCGTCCAAGTGTCTGTGGTGAAATGCACCCTGTCACACACAGAGTTTCTCAAAGAAGCAGTGATGTTGTGTGCGACATGCTGGTGGAGCGCAGGCTCACCTTTCTTTGAGAAGTAGTGCCGACTGGGCATCTGGTACTGGGGCACTGCGACGGACATAAGGTCTCGAAAATCCTCTGTGTCCACCAGGCGGAAAGGCAGCATTTCTGTAGCCAAGATCTTGTAGATGGTGAAATTCAACCTCTTAGCTTTCTCATGGCTAGGAGGAAATGGTCTTTTACTTGTCCACATCTGAGGGACCGAGGGCTGGCTATTGTGCTTAGACGGGGTTGATAAGGGTGTGTCCGGCAAACTGCCGGTCTGTGAGGAAGATGCAGGCGGACATGCTAGGTTGCCTTGATCCAAAGGTGGTGCTATCGATGTCGGACAGCGCTCAACACCAGCTGGTGTTACCACCTCCAAAGAAAATGATGACCTGCCAATCACGCTGGCTGTTGCGGGTAAAGAGGTGGCAGGTCTGCGCCCCAAAACAGGTGTGACTGCTGTCCCCCAAGTCACAGAGGATGAAGAGGCCGCGGATGCACAAGATATGGCAGACGGTGGTTGGCCCGTCCGGCTAGGCCGCATTGTAGCACACTGAGCTTCCCACTGCAACTTATGCTTCATGTCCATGTGCCGGTTCATGCATGAAGTACTCAAACTATGTATTTTTTGGCCTCTACTTAGCTTTTGCTGACAAATGTTACAGATAACACGAGTTGGGTCATCTTTATCGATCTGAAAAAATGCCCAGGCTATGCAAGGCTTAGCACCCATGCGACCTGAAGAGCCAACACGACTTGTGGTGAGAGGCAGAATTGTGTTTGAGGATGCAGTTGTTGACGTGCTTCCAGTACTACGTCTCTGTCCAGGAAGGCGCAACCTGACCTTGTCGTCACTAGCATCTTCCTCCACCTCCTCTGCTGACCTCATCTCTTGGCTGACTGTGGGTTGACAGTAATTGGGATCTCCAACCTCATCATCATCACCCTGTGTGTTATCACACCCGTCGTCCTCAGAGCCAACCTGTTCCTGCCCTGACAAAAAACTAAAGTTGTCGCTCCAATCAGGTATTTGAGTCTTATCATCGTCTTCCTCATTGTCTCCACCAACAGGAGTTACAGTTTGGGAATGAGGGTCTACATTATGGTCAGAACCTTCTGCGTCTGGTCCTGGATCCGACTCATAAAGATTCTGGGCATCAGTGCAGATCATTTCCTCGTCTGGATTCACAGAAGCGCTGGAGTCGACCTCTGATTCCCAGGCTATAGTATGAGTAAACAGCTCTGCAGACTCAACCATCTGTTCTACCTCATACTCAGATGGGCAGCTGGAGATTTGGGAGCTGTGAGGAAGCAAGTGCGATTGGGGTGACACCTTTGAGGACTGGAGTATTTGTGATGTTGAAGTTGATGTGGAGGAGAGCCCACTTAAAGGAGCACTTGATATCCGTTGAAGCACCTGCTGTTTTTGTGCCTCATCTGGAATTTGTAGCGATTGGCGTGGCCGTAAGAAAGGGATCTTATCACATTGTCCGCTAAAAGAAGTAGACATTTTAGTTTGGCTGGAAGATGGTCTTTCTTCTGCAGATGTTACTGTTGCTTTAACACCTACCCCACGGACACAACCATTTTCCCCTTCCCAACACGCCTATTCCCCTTTCCACCAGCAGCAGGCCTTTTTCCACTCATTTTGGTGGTTAACTAATTCACAACTCTGGAGTTGTTTGCACAAAAAAACAATGGATGGGAACCGAGCAGAGCTGAGTGGCCAAACTGTGGTATTAGGCCAAAACTATTGGCTGGGTTAGATGCAGAAAAAAATTATATTCAATTTGCAACCTGATAGAGGTCTGTATAGATGGACTAATACAACAAGTCCCACACACAGCTAGAAGCCCAATATTTTTTCAGAGGTAGATGCAGAAAAAAATATATTCAGTTTGCAACCTGATGGAGGTCTGTATAGATGGATTAATAGAACAAGTCCCACACACAGCTAGAAGCCCAATATTTTTTCAGAGCTAGATGCAGAAAAAATATTTTAAGTTTGCAACCTGATGGAGGTCTGTATAGATGGATTAATAGAACAAGTCCCACACACAGCTAGAAGCCCAATATTTTTTCAGAGGTAGATGCAGAAAAAAATATATTCAGTTTGCAACCTGATGGAGGTCTGTATAGATGGATTAATAGAACAAGTCCCACACACAGCTAGAAGCCCAATATTTTTTCAGAGGTAGATGCAGAAAAAAATATATTCAGTTTGCAACCTGATGGAGGTCTGTATAGATGGATTAATAGAACAAGTCCCACACACAGCTAGAAGCCCAATATTTTTTCAGAGGTAGATGCAGAAAAAAATATATTCAATTTGCAACCTGATGGAGGTCTGTATAGATGGATTAATAGAACAAGTCCCACACACAGCTAGAAGCCCAATATTTTTTCAGAGGTAGATGCAGAAAAAAATATATTCAGTTTGCAACTTGATGGTGGTCTGTATAGATGGATTAATAGAACAAGTCCCACACACAGTTAGAAGCCCAATATTTTTTCAGAGGTAGATGCAGAAAAAAATATATTCAGTTTGCAACCTGATGGAGGTCTGTATAGATGGATTAATAGAACAAGTCCCACACACAGCTAGAAGCCCAATATTTTTTCAGAGGTAGATGCAGAAAAAAATATATTCAGTTTGCAACCTGATGGAGGTCTGTATAGATGGATTAATAGAACAAGTCCCACACACAGCTAGAAGCCCAATATTTTTTCAGAGGTAGATGCAGAAATAAATATAGTCAGTTTGCAACCTGATGGAGGTCTGTATAGATGGATTAATAGAACAAGTCCCACACACAGCTAGAAGCCCAATATTTTTTCAGAGGTAGATGCAGAAAAAAATATATTCAGTTTGCAACCTGATGGAGGTCAGTATAGATGGACTAATACAACAAGTCCCACACACAGCTAGAAGCCCAATATTTTTTCAGAGGTAGATGCAGAAAAAATATATTCAGTTTGCAACCTGATGGAGGTCTGTATAGATGGATTAATAGAACAAGTCCCACACACAGCTAGAAGCCCAATATTTTTTCAGAGCTAGATGCAGAAAAAAATATATTCAGTTTGCAACCTGATGGAGGTCTGTATAGATGGATTAATAGAACAAGTCCCACACACAGCTAGAAGCCCAATATTTTTTCAGAGGTAGATGCAGAAAAAAATATATTCAGTTTGCAGCCTGATGGAGGTCAGTATAGATGGACTAATACAACAAGTCCCACACACAGCTAGAAGCCCAATATTTTTTCAGAGGTAGATGCAGAAAAAAATATATTCAGTTTGCAACCTGATGGAGGTCTTTATAGATGGATTAATAGAACAAGTCCCACACACAGCTAGAAGCCCAATATTTTTTCAGAGGTAGATGCAGAAAAAAATATATTCAGTTTGCAACCTGATGGAGGTCTGTATAGATGGATTAATAGAGCAAGTCCCACACACAGCTAGATGCCCAATATTTTTTCAGAGCTAGATGCAGAAAAAAATTATATTCAATTTGCAACCTGATGGAGGTCAGTATAGATGGACTAATAGAATGATGCTATGCCCAAAAGATTTTACTTCACTAGGTGCAGTAAAAAAATTGGTATTCTATACACAGGTGGTATATCTTGCAACACAGATAGGCTACTCCACTGACTAACACACTCTGCAATAGGCCAAAAAGGATTAGCTTTGCTAGATTCAGCCAAATGCTGTGAAAAAAACTTGCACAGCACTGGCACAGACCTGCCTGGCAAAAACTGATAGGAACTGATGCAACCTAGTCCTGAAAAGGACTCCAATTACAATTAGTCTTTACTCCCACAATCTATCTATTTAAGAGCACAGACCTGCCTGATAAAAGTCGTAGGAAATGCTGTAACCTAGTCCTTAAAAGGACTGCAATCACAACTATTCCCTACTCCCAAGCTATCTGTAGATTTGTGCGAAAATTGGCTTGAAATTAACAAGGTATATCGCACACAGCAACAGCGGTGCCGTCTAACACGCAGCTGCAGCAGTGAGAAAATGGTGGCGACGGGGAAAATGGCTTGGTCTTATAGGGCAAGGACATGTGACATACACTGCCAATGACACATGCCCTTGCTTGTGTGAAAAAAAGCACTTCGCTCCGTGTGTGCGCTGCTGATAGGCTGACAGATTGCACCTCCCCACTGCAAATGCGGGAAAGTGAAAAAAAAATGGAGATCTTCATTGTTCCTGCAGAGATCCATCCCCTGCCCCTCCCCCCACCCCGCTGTACACTCAAACTGCGTATTAACATTAATTTTCATCATTACTGAGAAAAAATCCAGTTATGATTTTGGTGCACGAACAGTTATCGAACATAACCTCGAGCAGCCGAAGTTTTCTAAAATTGTTCGTGTTCGCCGAACGGCTCGAACACCGCCCAAAACAGCTCGAATTTGAGATTGGCGAACAGTTCGAGTAGAACAACGCTCATCTCTACTCTAGACCAGGGTTTCCCAGGCTTCTACTTGTGCCTGAAGAGAATAACCAAGATAAAGCCTTGCTTGGCTTGCCTCCCAAAAAAGACCAAGATTATGTCAGGGCCTCACTATGCATAACAGAAATCCATGCTCTAATAAAGATTTGGTTCCCTTTTTCCCTTTTCTTACTTCCTTAACCCAGTATCATATTAACATCTAATATATACAATTGTCTTATCCCGTTTGTCTGTCTGTCTGTCTGTCTGTCCAGGAAATCCCACGTCGCTGATAGGTCAGGCCGCGGCCAATCAGCGACGCGGATTTCAGAAAAAGATGGCGGCCGTTAGCTCACGCTCGGACGCTCACGCTCTGACGCTCACGCTCGGACGCTCACGTTCTGACGCTCACACTCTGACGCTCATGCTCTGACACACACGCTCGGACGCTCACGCTCTGACGCTCACACTCGGGCGCTCACGCTCGGACGCTCACGCTCACGCTCTGAGGCTCACGCTCACGCTCTGACGCTCACGCTCTGACGCTCACGCTCGGACGCTCACGCTCTGACGCTCACGCTCACGCTCTAACGTTCACGCTCGGATGCTCACGCTCGGACACTCACGCTCTGACGCTCACGCTCGGACGCTCACGCTCTGACGCTCACGCTCACGCTCTGACGTTCACGCTCGGACGCTCACGCTCACGCTCAGATGCTCACACTCAGACGCTCATGCTCTGACGCTCACACTCGGACGCTCACGCTCGGACTCTCACGCTCTAAGCTCACGCTCTGACGCTCTGACACTCACGCTCTGACACTCATGCTCTGACGCTCACGCTCTGACGCTCACGATCACGCTCCGATGCTCATGCTCACGCTCGGACGCTCACGTTCGGATGCTCATGCTCACGCTCTGATGCTCACGCTCTGACACTCACTCTCGGGCACTCACGCTCAGACGCTCACGCTCTGACGCTAACGCTCACGCTCTGACGCTCACGCTCGGATGCTCATGCTCTGACGCTCACGCTCGGACGCTCACGCTCTGACGCTCACTCTCGGACGCTCACGCTCACGCTCAGACGCTCACGCTCTAACGCTCACACTCTGACGCTCACACTCAGACGCTCACACTCTGACGCTCACGCTCACACGCTCACGCTCTGACGCTCATGCTTAGACGCTCATGCTCACGCTCTGACGCTCACGCTCGGACGCTCACGCTCTGATGCTCACGCTCTGATGCTCATGCTCAGACGCTCACGCTCGGACGCTCACGCTCTGACGCTCACGCTCACGCTCTGACGCTCACGCTCGGACGCTCACGCTCCGACGCTCACGCTCACACGCTCTGACGCTCACGCTCTGACGCTCATGCTCAGACGCTCACGCTCTGACGCTCACGCTCACGCTCTGACGCTCACGCTCTGACGCTCACGCTCACGCTCGGATGCTCACGCTCTGACGCTCACGCTCTGAGGCTCATGCTCAGACGTTCACGCTCACGCTCTGACGCTCACGCTCACGCTCGGACGCTCACGCTCTGACGCTCACGCTCTGAGGCTCATGCTCAGACGTTCACGCTCACGCTCGGACGCTCACGCTCAGACACTCACACTCGGACGCTCACACTCGGACGCTCACGCTCTGCCGCTCATTCTCTGACACTCACGCTCGGACGCTCATGCTCGGATGCTCACGCTCAGGCTCTGACAATCACGCTCATGCTCTGACGCTTACGCTCAGACACTCACACTCGGACGCTCACACTCGGACGCTCACGCTCTGGCGCTCACGCTCTGACACTCACGCTCGGACGCTCATGCTCGGACGCTCACGCTCAGGCTCTGACAATCACGCTCATGCTCTGACGCTCACGCTCTGGCTCTGATGCTCACGCTCTGACGCTCACGCTCTGATGCTCACGCTCGGACGCTCACGCTCGGACACTCACGCTCGGACGTTCACGCTCTGACGCTCACGCTTTGACGCTCACGCTTTGACGCTCACCCTCGGACGCTCTCCCTCGGACGCTCACCCTCGGACGCTCTCCCTCGGACGCTCACCCTCGGACGCTCTCCCTCGGATGCTCACCCTCACACGCTCACCCTCACACGCTCACATTCTCACGCTCACATTCTCACGCTCCCATTCTCACGCTCCCACGCTCACCCTCACACGCTCCCATGCTCACCCTCACACGCTCCCACGCTCACCCTCACACGCTCACCCGCTCACACGCTCACCCTGTGCTAGCCAGTTATCTCCCGGCTGCTCGCAGCAGAAGTTCCCCGACCGGCGGCCTCGCTCCCCGGTCCTCCAAGATTCATTATGGGCCCCGGGGGGATACATTGGGGGGTCAATTTAAAGTAGTGCACAACCCATTTAAACACTGCTTCGCTGATTAGTCACGCCCTGTCGGCCGCATACATATTCTAGAATACCCGATGCATTAGAATCGGGCCACCATCTAGTATGTTCATAATTAGTCAGTTTAATTAATAAATTAGAGATTGGTGTAATCGAAGAAAGGACTGTGCAAAAGATGATAATTTCTATAAAAACGGTCTTCCTAACTCCTCCTCACCAACAATTAGGGGTGTCTCACTGGTGGAGGAGCATTGCCCTAGACCTCCAGTGAAGTTTGCATTAATCCAGTTTACTGTGCTAGATCACCTGAAAAGTTACCTGTACACTGACCTAGACTACTAGAGTTGTTGGAATTACTCTTAGATTGCAAGGAAGTTACCATTTTATATTTCACTACATTAGTCTACCAGAGATGTTAGCCTGAACACTTATACCATCTTAAAAATAATAAGTCACCAGGTTTTTGCTACTTCTTCTGAGAGCAGCCTGGAAAAGAGACCCTGATTCCAGCGATGTATCACTTAGCTTACTGGATACAGCAGTTGTGACATGGTCAGAGTTTTTAGATGTATCATGTAGCAGAGCTCAGACAGCTGCCCCCGCCCACACCACAGCTTTCTGTGTACAATGTCTATTGACAGCGAGGAGGGGGCATGGTCAGACCAGTATTGATATGCACTATGGTCCAGACAGTGATAATTTACTGGTGAAACAATATTATGTGTATGGAAACAACAGCACACAGCCTAATAAGTGATACAGCTCCAAAATCTTTATCTCAATGTCACGGGTGTGTCGCCACGAAGATCGTCACGATTACACAGCCTGACTTCTCGCAGCTGAGTTTTTGGTGTTTTGTGTTTTTCGGCAGTGAGGGAGTTATCTCTCTCTCTCTGTGCTAGACGAGGTCCAGCCTCGCCCAGCTTTAATCAATGCTGCAGTAGTGGGACTCCTTCAAATGCCTGCCGGTCTGTTAGGGAAGTGTCGGTGAAAGCATTTCATACAGACAAACAGAGCGGATCGTGGTATTTTGGAGTTCTGAGCTAAGTGTATTTGGTGTGGTTTTTCCCTTCCTCGCTTTATCATTTATCTCCTTTCCCGTTGGTGTTCCCTCTGTAGTTGTGGTGTAGTTTTGGTATGCAAGGTGGTTTTTGGTTTGACCCTTGTACTGTCTCGTTCGTCTAAGTACTGAGTGTTGGCATATTATTTCCTGTCCCCTATTGTTGTGATCGGGGTCCTTCTCAGGACTAGATTACTGAGGTGCAGGGATCCTCAGGAGGTAGGGGTTACGCTGGCGGCCTGGACCTCTGTACCTTTAACAGTACCTCCAGGTAGAGGGATTAGTCAGGGCCCCAGCTTAGGGTCAGCTTAGGCCCCTGACCTCCTGTACGCAGAGTCAGTGTGACATTTTCACCGACCCACTAAGATTCTCTCCAGCTAACATGGATCCAGTAGCCAGTCTAGCTCGGCAGTTGCAGAGTTTGTCCATGGAGCTGGCGGACGTTAGGTCCAAGGTTTTGTATCCCCAGGAGCAAGCCGGACCAGAACCTAAAGTAGCTCTCCCTGACAGGTTCACTGGGGGGCGGGACAAGTTTTTGTTTTCCGGGAGGCATGCAAGTTGTACTTTCGGCTGCGGCCTCGGTCGTCGGGGAGTGAAGAACAAAGGGTGGGAATTGTTATCTCGCTCCTACAAGGGGACCCACAATCTTGGGCGTTCTCTCTTCCCCCAGGCTCCCCGGCTCTCCAGTCAGTGGATAGGTTTTTTGCAGCTCTGGGTCTCGTATATGATGACCCGGATCGGATCTCCCTTGCTGAATCTAAGTTATGTAGGATCCAGCAGGGAGATCGTCCGGCGGAGGAATTCTGTTCGGAGTTCCGTAGGTGGGCCACGGACACCCAGTGGAATGACCCGGCTCTTAGGAGCCAGTTTTGTCAAGGTTTATCTGACAAATTAAAGGATGTGTTGGCTCAGTATGACCCTCCCGCGTCACTGGAAGCCGCTATGGCCCTTGCTATTCGCATTGACAGACGGCTTCGGGAGAGGTGCGGGGCAACTCCGCCCCCTGTGATGACTCCACCTTCTACAAGGGTTCCTTATATGGAGGGTCCCCTGGTCAGTCCAGAGGAGTCTATGCAATTAGGAGGGACATCATTTCGGGGGAGGGGACCGGTGGTGCGCCATAAGACAGGAAGGTGTTTCTTCTGCGGGAGAAAGGGACATTTTATTGGGGGCTGTCCATCCCGTCCCTTGCAGAGTGAAGAGTCGTCGGAAAACTGTTGATCCCAGGTTGTGTGGTGGACGGCAATCTGGGAGTAGGTATTTTGTCCCTAGGTTCATCTCAGTTTCTCGTACCGGCGGAGGTGGTGGTGGGTACGAGAACTGAGAGGATATCTGTTCTTCTGGATAGTGGGGCCGGGGCTAATCTGGTGGACGCTCGGTTTGCCCGGGTTCAAGGTATGCGATTGAGTGAGTCGGCTAAACCCATCCCCATATTCTCGATCGATGCCAGGCCCCTCGGTCAGGGAAGTTTTTTGCAAGCTGTGCATAACGTAAAACTTCAAGTGGGGGCGATACATAAAGAACTGTTGTCTTGCTACGTGTTGGAGGGTCTTCCCACTCCTATAGTGTTGGGCCTTCCTTGGTTAACTAAGCATAACCCGGTTATTAATTGGCAATCTAGAGAGATAAGCCAATGGAGTAAATTCTGTAATAAAAACTGCATGAATACGGTCATCGGTGCGGTTACTCCTAGGGTCTTACCTCCATTTCTGGCGGACTTTGAGGATGTATTCTTGGAGAAAGGGTGTCAGGAACTACCTCCTCATCGCGAGTATGACTGTTCTGTAAAACTGCTCCCTGAGGCCAAGTTACCTAAAGCTAGGTTGTATAACCTTTCTGGTCCTGAGAGGCAGGCCATGAAGGATTATATTACTTAAAGTCTGGCTAAGGGGCATATTAGACCTTCATCTTCACCGGTGGCCGCGGGGTTCTTCTTTATGAAGAGGAAAGATGGAGGCCTGCGCCCTTGCCTGGATTTCCGTGAACTTAATCGGATTACGCTCCGAGATCCGTATCCGCTCCCACTTATTCCCGATCTCTTTAATCAGATCGTGGGCGCCAAATGGTTCTCTAAGTTGGATCTCAGGGGGGCGTACAATCTGATTAGGATGAAGGAGGGGGATGAGTGGAAGACGGCGTTTAACACTCCGGAGGGGCATTATGAGAACCTTGTCATGCCATTCGGTCTGACTAATGCCCCGGCGGTGTTCCAACACTTTGTTAATGACATTTTTCGCCTCCTGGTGGGACAGTTTGTTGTCATATATCTGGATGATATCTTAATTTACTCGCCGGATCTGGTGTCTCATCAGGAGCACGTTAGGCAGGTGTTACAGATCTTGCGGGATAATAAACTGTATGCCAAATGGGAAAAGTGTGTGTTCGCCGTACAGGAACTCCAGTTTTTAGGCTTCCTGGTTTCAGCGTCCGGTTTTCGTATGGACCCTGGGAAAGTGCGGGCAGTTCTTGAGTGGGATCTGCCAGAGAATCTTAAGGCACTACAACGTTTCCTGGGGTTTGCTAATTATTACCGGAAGTTCATTCGTAATTTCTCGTCCATGGTTAAACCTCTCAAAGACATGACAAAAAAGGGGAGGGATTTTTCTAGGTGGTCTGACAAGGCTTGTCAAGCTTTCTCCTCCTTGAAAAAATGTTTTGCCTCGGCACCCATACTCATTCAACCTGATGCGTCACAGCCATTCATTGTAGAGGTAGACGCTTCCGAGGTAGGGATGGGAGCAGTATTGTCACAAGGTTCGTCCCCTGGTAAGTGGCATCCGTGCGCCTTTTTCTCTAAAAAGTTGTCGTCCGCTGAGAGGAATTACGATGTCGGCAATAGGGAACTCTTGGCCATTAAGTTAGCTTTTGAGGAGTGGCGCCATTATTTAGAGGGGGCAGTCCATCCGGTCACCGTCACCACCGATCACAAGAACCTGCTATATCTGGAGTCCGCAAAGCGTCTGAATCCCAGACAAGCTAGGTGGTCATTGTTTTTTACCAGGTTTAATTTTGTCGTTACATATCGTCCTGGGTCAAAAAATGTAAAGGCGGATGCCTTATCTCGTAGTTTCCCTGGGGCCGGGAATACGGACGACCCGGTTCCTATCCTTCAGGAGGGGGTGGTGGTTTCGGTAGTATGCTCTGAGCTTGAGGAGGAGGTATTGGAGGCTCAGGGGGACGCCCCTGTTGGACCTCCAGGGAGACTGTTTGTTCCAGATCAGTTGCGACAAAAGGTGATCGAGGCACACCATAACTCAGTTTTTGCAGGACACCCAGGGAGTAAAGCAACGGTGGATCTCCTCTCGCGTCGGTTTTGGTGGCCTAACTTACATAGGGAGGTGGGAACTTTTGTCGCGTCCTGTGGGGTTTGTGCGCGCTCTAAGACCTCACATACCCGTCCGTCTGGGGCCCTCTTACCTTTGAAGATCCCGGAGCGTCCTTGGACTCATCTGTCTATGGACTTTATTACGGAGCTCCCGCCGTCTTCGGGTAAAACGGTCATACTCGTTGTAGTGGACAGGTTCAGCAAGATGGCACATTTTATCGCTCTTCCTGCTCTTCCTAATGCTAAAACTCTTGCGCAGGTGTTCATTGGGGAGATTGTGAGGCTTCACGGGGTACCCTCCGATATGGTGTCAGATCGGGGGTCTCAGTTTGTGTCCAAATTCTGGAAGGCATTTTGTACACGGCGGGGGATGCATTTATCGTTCTTATCGGCTTTTCATCCTCAGACCAATGGTCAGACGGAACGTATGAACCAGAGCTTGGAGACATATCTCCGGTGTTTTGTGTCAGAGAACCAGGAGGACTGGGCTTCTTTCTTATCCCTCTGGCAGAGTTTGCTCTTAATAATAGGCGGAGCGAGTCCACTGGTAAGTCCCCGTTTTTTGGGGCATATGGTTTTCACCCCCAGTTTTGTACTTTCAGTAGGGGGGGCTCTTCGGGGGTTCCTGAGGAGGAACGATTTTCCTCATGACTCGCTTCAGTATGGAGAGGGGTGCTGAAGAATCTGAATACTATTGGGAACCGATACAAATGTATGGCTGATAGGAGGAGAGTGTCTGGTCCGGAACTAAGTGTGAACGATCGGGTATGGTTGTCTACCAGGAATATAAAACTTAAGGTTCCCTCCTGGAAACTGGGTCCCAGGTTCATCGGGCCGTACAGGATCAGTTCTATAATTAATCCGGTGGCATTCCATCTTGACCTCCCCCCTACGTTTAAAATTCACAACGTGTTCCACAGATCGTTGCTTAAGAGGTATGTGGCGCCGGCGATACCGTCACCTTTACCTCCCCCTCCAGTGGTGGTCAATGGTAACTTGGAGTTCCAGGTATCGAAGGTCATCGATTCACGCTTTAATCGCCGGTCCCTTCAGTACCTGGTTCATTGGAAGGGGTATGGTCCTGAGGAGAGGATGTGGGTTCCTGCGTCGGATATTAACGCAGACCGATTAGTTCGGGCCTTCCACACGACTCACCCGGATAAACCTGGCCCTGAGGGTCCGGAGGCCCCTCGTAGAAGGGGGGGTACTGTCACGGGTGTGTCGCCACGAAGATCGTCACGATTACACAGCCTGACTTCTCGCAGCTGAGTTTTTGGTGTTTTGTATTTTTCGGCAGTGAGGGAGTTAACTCTCTCTCTCTGTGCTAGACGAGGTCCAGCCTCGCCCAGCTGCAATCAATGCTGCAGTAGTGGGACTCCTTCAAATGCCTGCCGGTCTGTTAGGGAAGTGTGGGTGAAAGCATTTCATACAGACAAACAGAGCGGATCGTGGTATTTTGGAGTTCTGAGCTAAGTGTATTTGGTGTGGTTTTTCTCTTCCTCGCTTTATTATTTATCTCCTTTCCCGTTGGTGTTCCCTCTGTAGTTGTGGTGTAGTTTTTGTATGCAAGGTGGTTTTTGGTTTGACCCTTGTACTGTCTCGTTCGTCTAAGTACTGAGTGTTGGCATATTATTTCCTGTCCCCTATTGTTGTGATCGGGGTCCTTCTCAGGACTAGATTACTGAGGTGCAGGGATCCTCAGGAGGTAGGGGTTACGCTGGCGGCCTGGACCTCTGTACCTTTAACAGTACCTCCAGGTAGAGGGATTAGTCAGGGCCCAAGCTTAGGGTCAGCTTAGGCCCCTGACCTCCTGTACGCAGAGTCAGTGTGACACTCAACCCCTATATCATGCTGTCCTTACAGAGACATAGAAAAGGGTTCAGCTCGGGTGTGGGGGGGTGCAAAACATTTGAGTGAGCCCCTAATCAGTAACCCTGATTACAACTATGGTGCCACACTGATATTACCGCCATATAGTGACATATAGTTGTAAATACCAGTGCTGCAGAACATACAAGTGAATACAGTACAGTTATATATAGTAGCTTACAGCTGATGTTCTTTCTGATGGACTCGTTCACTTTCCCTGTCTTTTCCAACTTGCCCAGACCGAACTGACAACTTCTTCTAGCCACGAGTCTTCTGCAGAGATTAAACAAACACATATGACTTCTCACATTTCCAGCACCGTTCCCATCTATTCCCATCCTGCATAAACTCCTCATCCTACTGATACCCCATTACTGAGCTGCTGTCATATGTGTCCCTATTATTACACCTGCTGTTTGGGACAATAAGAGCGCTCCTCTTTGTGCCCCACATACAGTGGTGGCCAAAAGTATTGGCACCCCTGCAATTCTGTCAGATAATACTCAGTTTCTTCCTGAAAATGATTGCAATCACAAATTCTTTGGTATTATTATCTTCATTTAATTTGCTTGCAAGGAAAAAACACAAAAGAGAATGAAGCAAAAATCAAATCATTGATCATTTCACACAAAACTCCAAAAATGGGCCAGACAAAAGTATTGGCACCCTCAGCCTAATACTTGGTTGCACAACCTTTAGCCAAAATAACTGCGAAGAACCGCTTCCGGTAACCATCAATGAGTTTCTTACAATGCTCTGCTGGAATTATAGACCATTCTTCTTTGGCAAACTGCTCCAGGTCCCTGATATTTGAAGGATGCCTTCTCCAAACTGCCATTTTGAGATCTCTCCACAGGTGTTCTATGGGATTCAGGTCTGGACTCATTGCTTGCCACCTTAGAAGTCTCCAGTGCTTTCTCTCAAACCATTTTATAGTGCTTTTGGAAGTGTGTTTTGGGTCATTGTCCTGCTGGAAGACCCATGACCTCTGAGGGAGACCCAGCTTTCTCACACTGGGCCCTACATTATGCCTCAAAATTTGTTGGTAGTCTTCAGACTTCATAATGCCATGCACACGGTCAAGCAGTCCAGTGCCAGAGGCAGCAAAGCAACCCCAAAACATCAGGGAACCTCCGCCATGTTTGACTGTAGGGACCGTGTTCTTTTCTTTGAATGCCTCTTTTTTTTTCCTGTACACTCTATGTTGATGCTTTTTCCCAAAAAGCTCTACTTTTGTCTCATCTGACCAGAGAACATTCTTCCAAAACGTTTTAGGCTTTCTCAGGTAAGTTTTGGCAAACTCCAGCCTGGCTTTTTATGTCTCGGGGTAAGAAGTAGGGTCTTCCTGGGTATCCTACCATACAGTCCCTTTTCATTCAGACACCGACGGATAGCACGGGTTGACACTGTTGTACCCTCGGACTGCAGGGCAGCTTGGATGTTAGTCAAGGTTCTTTATCCACCATCCGCACAATCTTGCGTTGAAATCTCTCGTCAATTTTTCTTTTCCGTCCACATCTAGGGAGGTTAGCCACAGTGCCATGGGCTTTAAACTTCTTGATGACACTGCGCACGGAAGACACAGGAACATTCAGGTCTTTGGAGATGGACTTGTTTCCTTGAGATTGCTCATGCTTCCTCACAATTTGGTTTCTCAAGTCCTCAGACAGTTCTTTGGTCTTCTTTCTTTTCTCCATGCTCAATGTGGTACACACAAGGACACAGGACATTGGTTGAGTCAACTTTAATCCATGTTAACTGGCTGCAAGTGTGATTTAGTTATTGCCAACACCTGTTAGGTGCCACAGGTAAGTTACAGGTGCTGTTAATTACACGAATTAGAGAAGCATCACATGATTTTTCAAATAGTGCCAATACTTTTGTCCACCCCCTTTTTTAGGTTTGGTGTGGAATTATATCCAATTTGGCTTTAGGACAATTCTTTTTGTGTTTTTTCATTGAAGACAAATTAAATGAAGATAATAATACCAAAGAATTTGTGATTGCAATCATTTTCAGGAAGAAACTGGGTATTATCTGACAGAATTGCAGGGGTGCCAATACTTTTGGCCACCACTGTATTAGTGCCCACCACTGTGCCCCTTACATAGTAATAATGCCTACTTTGTGCTCTCTAAATGGTAAAATTACCCCTGTAGAAAATATTAATGCACTATGCAAATGCCCTAGAAAACAGTGTTCACATTTTGCTCCTTTGACGGCCACAATACTATAAGTGCCCCTATAACAATAATGCTTAAAGGGGTTTTCCCACAAACAAAAGATCATTTTAATCAATAGAATAAATAAGTTCCACAGTTGAATGTATTTAAGTAAAACATTCATGTACGGAGATAATCTTATAAATGTTCCCCTGCTGTGTACTTTGTAATGGCCGTGTCTGACCGTACAGAAACATGGTCTGATCATACCACAGCTCCTGGGCGGGGGAGGAGAAAAAGGGTATACAGACATTACAGCAGGGCGATCACAGCTGATTCTTTCTTTGAATTGTATAAAAACAGGCAGAGAAATGTTTTACCTCACAAAAAGAATCAGCTGTGATCCCCTGCTGTCATGTCTGTATACTCTTTTTCTCTTCCTCCTGCCCAGGAGATGTGGTATGATCAGACCATGCTCCTGTACGGTCAGACACAGACATTACACAGTACACAGGAGGGGCACATTTATAAGATTATCACAGCACAGGGACATTTTATTTAATCACATCAAATTGAGGAAGTTATTATTATTCCAAGATCTTTTGATCAAAATTAAGTTTTGCTCATGGAAAATCCCCTTAAAGTGCCACTTAACATTTAATAGGGTCCCCGTAGCAGTCCCTATAGTGTATGAGCACCCTCCCGTATCAGGGTCCCCCATTGTTTATGATGCCCCCACAAGTTTTAATCAAAATAAAAAACATCATATACTCACCTAATCCAGGTTCCTGAAGAAGCCACAGGTGAACCTCGGGCAGACCAATGCTCTGTCATAGTGCCAGTGCACGCACAGAGTAATGTTATGGCGCGATGACGTCACCGTGCCGAGAATCTGACATCCTGCTCGTCCCTTGGTGCCTTGTCCGTTCTGTTGATTGCAGGCTTAAACTGACCTGTGGTCTACAGAACCGAGAGCTGTAGGGCAGGGAGATTGTGTCTCCCTGCACTATCGCGGGCTTAACTGTATTGGCGAGCTGTGCATGCTGATATAAGGGTAGCGTAGCACCGACTCGGCCCCTCTGAATGCAGGGCACAGGGCGACAACATCATCTGCCCCCCCGGTAGTTACGCTACTGTGTCCTCAGATTAAAAAAACATGCTGTCAGAATTCCTTTGAGTAACCATAAAAAGATGGAATTTATCTATTCAATGCCTTAGAATACTTGGGCGTCTTGGTTAACAGCAAATTAAATTGGAGTGCCCAGTGTCAGGCAGCAGCTGCGAAGGCAAATAGAGTCATGGCATGCATCAGAAGAGGAATAGGGGCATATGATGAGAACATTGTTCTTCCTCTGTATAAAGCGCTGGTAAGGCCGCACTTAGAATATTGTGCACAGTTCTGGGCTCCGGTGCTCAGGAAAGACATATTGGAACTAGAGAGGGTACAAAGGAGGGTCGACTAAGGTAATAAAGGGAATGGAGGGACTAGAATACCCAGAGAGGTTGTCAAAATTAGGCCTATTTATGTTGGAAAAGAGAAGGCTTAGGGGAGACCTCATAAACATGTATAAATACATCAGGGGGCAGTACAGAGATCTCTCCCATGACCTGTTTATACCAAGGATGGTGACAAAGACGAGGGGGCACACTATGCGTCTGGAGGAAAGGAGGTTCCTGCACCAGCATAGAAGGGGATTCTTTACGGTCAGAGCCGTGAGACTCTGGAACTCTCTGGGAGAGGAAGTGGTGATGTCCAACTCACTTAATGAGCTCAAGAGAGGCCTGGACTCCTTTCTTGAGAACAATAAAATTACATCTTATGCTTAGTGATAGTTAATTAATCCAGGGATTTAATCTGACTGCCAGATTGGAGTCGGGAAGTGAATTTTTCCTCAATGAAGTAATTTGGCCTATACCGCATGGTTTTTTTTTGCCTTCCCCTGTATCAACGCTGCGGAATAGCTGCAGTGCACAAGAAATAGGCTGAACTGGATGGACGCTTGTCTTTTCTTGGCCTTATAAACTATGTAACTATGTAACTTGGCTGTTCATAACCCTTGTTAGTACCACAGACCACTAGATCAGTGTTGTTCCCATTAACCCTCTAATACTATTTTTGTGAATGCTAAAATTGTATTTAACTGAGCACAATTTGACATAGTGCCCATGTGTCTTGAGTCCTTACTGAAATTTGCAGAAAGGTAGGGGTAGGAAAAAGTATAGACATGTGAGTAACATCTTTTTTTTTTTACTTTATAATTCAGGCTTGAAGTGTGAAAATTGTTTTCTTCTTGTGAAATCATAAATATTCATACTTTCATCACTGCTTCTATAAGAAATTTTGCCTAATAATCAGTCACCTCTGCAAAATCTGCTGCGATATGTTAAAAATCCTAATATTAATATAGTTATACAATCTAGAATGTAACCTTTATCCTTCCAGGAAACATATAACCTTTTGAATTCATTTTTCTAAAAGCGCAGAGTGTGCCTTGTACGACCTTGCAATACTATAGAACAAAAAGTTTTGAAATCTAATAAAGCAGAAAATGGACACAGTCAGCACAAGCTGCGGCAAGAAAAAAATCAAGGACAAATTAAAGTAAATAAACTGTGTTCACCTGTACTGTATATAATCTTTGAAAGATAATCAATTTTATTTCTGAATCTTCCTTCCCACACGTTGTAAAAATCAATAGTTCAGTCTTATGTCTAGTTTTAGAAATAAAGAAACACATTGAAAATGCACTCAGCTTCGCACAATGGGATAGCAAAGTAAAGGTTTCCTAGCAATTTTTGTATCTGAAAGATCTTTTCAAAAACACAGTAACCGCAACTGAGCAATGCTTTTTTTTTTATCCTGTTAGCCATTAGTGGCTTTGTCACATGTGAGGTTATTGAGTGGCAAAAGCAATCAGTAAAGGAAAAAAAAAATAAACACTGTATTTTGAAGGACTTTTAAGTAATATGGCTATTACATAGAAATATAGCAAAAATAATGTCTTACTGAAGAAAGATAGTTGACGCCTTTGCATTGAGTGCAACATTGATCCTGCTCAAATATCGTCCTTCTAAAGCATCATCTATGAATAAATACAAGTCTTTTGGAAAAACACATTGGTGCTTGCAATATGGCTGAAAGCATGCTCATTATTTAAGCTTAATGTGCAAACTGCCCACGTGCATAATATCAAGTATAGCAGATATAGGCAAATCATTTTGCCAAGAAGCCACATGAGAGACCACAACTGTTGCGGAGGGCAAACCCAATAGGCTGAACTTAATTCTGCTCAATATTTATACATTATTATTAGCAATATTTTACAATTTAATATTAAGATTTTTTTATATTAATATTAATTGTATTGCTTAATATTGAGCAGAATTAAGTATGTTGCCTAGCTGCTACTCGTAATGCATGGCTTATTGTAAAATGTATTCTTACCACTAGGAGCTAATCGAAAGCATATAACTTACTGCTTTTTATGAAAGTTATAAAAGTAAATTTTACTGCTTCTGTTATTCAGCCTCAAAGCACCACTCCAGCGTTTTTTGTGTTTTTTTCAGCGCTGGAGTGGTGCTTCTAATGTAAAGTCTCTGACCATACCCTTATACTCAGCCTCTGGCATCTTCATCTTATTTCGGTGCCGCTATGGTCCCGCTGCAGCATCTTCTGACCGCAGCTTCTAACTCTAAGTCAGAAGTTATGATACAAGTTCTCAATGCAAGTCTATGAGAGCCAGAACAATGCCAGAATGATGCGGTCATAGACATGCATTAAAGAGTGACCTCCGGCTTGCCCAATGAAACACTGGAGCCATCCGGCAGGTCACAAACTGCTGGAGACTAACCGGAGTGGCAGTGATAAAAGGTGAAGACGGTGGCGGGTGAGTATAAGAGTAGGGTCACGGACCTTAGATTAGATACACCACTCCAGCGGTAAAATTAAAAAAGAATCATTAATCGTTGATTGTATTAAAGTTATGTGTATTTAAGAATGTTGAAATGCCGAGGCTCTGACAAATTTTGACATCAGGCTCTTGTTTGGCCACATTCTTATGTTTTCACATTAATTGAATGAATTAAGTTCTTCAGTGGTGAGTGCCCCGATTATCCTCCTTTCTTGTAAACAAGTTGTTTTGCTAGCTCAATACCTGCAGAGCTCCAATGTGTTCTGTAAAGTGACAATTCACTTTTCTCTATCTGGCAGTCTGATAGACGAATCTGGGTTTGGCAAATGCCAGGAATATGTTACTTTCATGACTGGTTCCAATTGCAACATTTGGCGAAAACAAGATAATTCTATGGGGTTGTTTTTAAGAGGTTGGCCTAGACCCCTTTCTTCATAAAAGGAAATTTTATTGCTTGAGCATACCAAGACATTTTGAACAATTGTATACTTCCAACTTTGTGGAAACAGGTTAAGGAAGTCTCTTTTCCAAATCAACATGACTGCACCACATTGTACAAGCCAATGTCCATAGAGGCATGTCTGAGGGATTTTGGTGTGGGACAATTTGACTGGCTGCTCAGAGTCCTGATCTCAACCTCATTGAATACCTTTTTGATGAACTAGAATGGAGCCAGGCCCTCTCGTTCAACATCAGTGTTTGACCTAAGAGAAAAAACTCTTCTGGATGAATAGGCAAAAACACCTACAGACATACTCCAAAATCTTGTAAAAAGCCTGCCCAGAAGAGTGGAAGCTTTTTTAGCCGCAAAGGAGGAGCAACTCCTTATTTTGGATTTAGAATAGGATGACATAAAAGCTCCTGTAAGTGTCAGGTAGACTTAACATGAAGTTTATGTCTTCATTTTGATAATCTAGAACAGTCATTTTGAAACATAGAAGGAAGGTAAATGATTTTACAGATAGTTTTTTGTCTTATATGTAGCTCTTAAAAGAGATTGATGTAACATATCCTGGTGACTATTCAATGCTTACTACTATATTCTCTTCTACATTGATCCTGCATTTTTTCCCTAGGAAGCATATGTTTTGTCTCCACTGCCTTCTCTTCCTTAGATCTGCAACCATGTGAATGATGGATTTTAAAGCAATGCAAAATTTAGACTGCCTTGTCTGTGGCTGAGAGGCAGGTTGAGGTTGATGCAGCAGAAAACTTCCCCCACAACAGCTTTCTTTAATACAGAATAATTATGTATATAAACTATAAAAGTGGTTAAAAGTGGACTGGATATATGTTTTCAAAAATGGTGATGAAAGATGTTTAAGCTAGATATTTGCACCAGTTATTTTTTGTTGGCAGAAAAAAAGAAACTATTTGGTGAAAATCCCTTTGTGTAAACATTTGCAACTTTTTTTCTGTTTTATGCCACTCTTCACACATTTTTTTGTATTAATGTTGGAGGGATTTATCTGTAGGTAGTGTGAAAATGCACAAGCCTGACAATATATTATGAATTACCGTACATCGAAATTGGGGTAAACTATAGTGAAAATATATTTAGCTTAAAGTTAGCGGAGATATACAGTGCTGCTCACAATTATTGGCACCCCTTCATTTTTTTCATAGACTGTACAATATCTTCAGTAATAAATGGAAATGTACCAAAGTTATATCCTCAGGATTTTTTAATTAGTGGTCCAAAGTAATACAACAATAAAAAATTGTTTTTCAATTTCCAAGTTGCAATTTAAAAGAAAAAACAGAATAAACATCATATGCAGCAATAAAGGCACCCGTAATTAATACTTGATTGCACACCTGTTGGCATTTTTGACAGCCTCCAAACGTTCCTTGTAGCCATCTATAAGCTTCTTCCACTTCTCAGCTGGAATTTTCTCCCACTCTTCCCTTGTAGTTTGTTCAAGCACTTGAATGTTTGCAGGGTTCTTTTTTCCATTGGCAGATTTCAGCTCACCCCAAAGATATTCAATGATACTGAGGTCAGGACTCATTGCTGGCCATTTTAAAACAGTCCATTTTTTCTTTTTCAACCATTCCTGTGTACTTTTGGTTGTGTGCTTTGGGTCATTGTCTTGGTGAAGGACCCATGATCTTCGACTCAAACCAAGTTTTCTTACACTGGGTAGGACATTTCACACTAGAATCTCTTATCTGATTTCATAATTCCTGTGATACAGTCAATGCCTCCAGTACCAGACGCAGCAAGGCAACCCCACATCATTATGGACCCTCCACCATGCTTAAATGTTGGTAAGGTGTTCTTTTCCTTATAAGCCTCATTGTGTCATCTGTAAACAAACTGTTGCTTTGCATTGACAAAAAGCTTTATTTTTGTTTCATATGTCCACAGAACATTTTCCCAGAAGGATTGTGGTTTGTCAAGATACTCTTTGGCAAAGATCAGTCACTCCTTTTTATGTCTTTTCTTCAGCAATGGTTTCTTCCTTGGCCTTCGCCCATAAAGCTCTGCTTGATTTAGTGTGCGGCGTATGGTATTTGTTGAAACCATGACCCCAGACTGTTCCAGGTTGGCCTTCAGGTCTTTGGATGTTTGACATGGTGTTTTTTGCACCATTTACACCAACCTTTCGAAGACATCTCTTGTCAATTTTCCTCTTTCCCCCACGTCAAGGGATGTTCTTCACTGTTCCATGCTTGGCAAACTTTTTATTAACATTGTGCACTGTTGAAACTGGGATATCAAGGTCTTTGGAGATGGTCTTATAGCCTTTGGAAGTCTTGTGTTTGCTAATAATAGCAGTTCTGATGTCCTCATACAGCTACTTAGTCTTCACCATTGTAACAAAGGAACAGGGCCTACCATGCGGCTTTTTAAAACAGTGAAGTCATCATTCATTGGCTAATTCATGTCACATGGGCACCGACAAATAATCACAGGTGAATCTCTTTTGTGATTTACCACAGGCAAGTTAAAATGTGTTTCCATACTAAATTAATGTAAAGGGTGCCAATACCAGTCACACAGCAAGCTTTAGGTTTTTCTATTTTTACCTTCTATTGTTTTTTGTTTTAAATTATTGTTTATCATTTGCTCTTTTGTATTTAACAGGAGTGCATTATACAAAAAAACTGTTTCACTTCTTTTCTTTCAGGAGATATTCCACATTATGTACTTAAACTTCATGGGTGCCAATAACGATGAGCAGGACTGTAAGTTGGTGCACAGCAGTTCAAAATGCCATTAATTTGGCAAGGTGTGTACCTCATAATAAATTTCTGTAAACTTTTCACTTGTATATGAAATGCAAGTCTTAGTAAATTCTTAGTAAACTCTTTCCCAAATTTGGTAAAATGTCCATTTTAAGCTATACTCATACTTTTGTTTAAAGCGCACCTGTCAGCAGGATTGTGCACAGTAAACCACATACACTGTCAGGTGGGCACCATTACACTGATTAAAATGATACATTTGTTGATAAAATCCGTGCTGTGGTTCTTTTATAATCTTTATTTTCAGTTCTGACTGTTACGAGTCCGGGTGGTGGAACCTCTGTGCTTCGGTGCAAGGAGGGACCAGAGGGGCATGACTAAGTGCCTACTCGGCCTGACCAAGATCGCACGGCGGCTCAATCAACTCCGTGAACCAGGGAGGGACCGAGCAGGGGGACCAGGTGCCACTCTGGGACCGACCTTGTGAGAGCAGGTGACTTCCACGGGTCAGATGGCAGGAACTGACCGGTACAGCGGAAGAGCATGGCAGGAAGGCTGACGGGTGGTCCGGGTAGTTAAGCAGGCTGGTTCGGCAGATAGCCAGACGGATGCTACGGGTAGGCAGGCTGGCGGGCACAACAGGTAACAGACAGGTGCTTCCAGGTAAGCAGGCTGGTGGACATGGCAGGTAACTGTCAGGTGCTTCCAGGTAAGCAGGCTGGCGGGCACAACTATAGACAGGCTGGCGGGCACAACTTTAGACAGACTGGCGGGCTGGACTGCAGACAGACTGGTGGGCAGGACTGTAGACAGACTGGTGGGCAGGACTGACAGGCAGCGGGACCTGAGGGCTGAAGCAAGTGTTAGCACATGGAACAACAACCTTGCACAGGCACCTCCATATTGGAGGAGGTGCTTTAAATAGGGGAAGTCCTCCGGCGCGGCACCTTTAAGAGGGAGTGCACGCCCTAAGTACAGTGCCCGGGAAGCTGCGTGCTGTGCACGTCACAGTAGCTGCTGGACAGGAGCCAGAAGAGGCCGGACTAGGGCCGTGGTGGTGAGGGGAATGGCGTCTCTGTCCGGCAGGAGGCAGAGACGCCGATGCTACACTGACATAATGAGATGATCGTGCTTCGGGGCGGGCCTTTGGGGAGGTGCTTTATCTGGTGCTCTGATTATGCATTCCTATGTCTGCCTTCTGACAGGTCACTGTGCCTTCAGTGACCAGCCTACTATTTTAAATACTGCCTGTGTAATTGTGTACCAAACCTGAAATTTACATGCAACAAATCAACCCCCTCGCCCACGCAAGCAAAGTAGCATCTCTCTGTTGTCGAGAGATGCTACTGTGCAAGCGCGGCCGGTGGTGTCATATTGCTGCAGGCAAATTTCTTTTTCCTCCAGCAAAATGGCACGATTAGCGGCGCTTGAGCAGTAGCATCTATCATCAAGCAATAGATGCTACTGCGCACGCGCGGGCACCATTTTGCAAAAAGAAATTTGCCTGCAGCAACATGGTACTGCCGGCCGCGCTTGCGTGGATGGCGAAGAAATTCCAAGGAGATGGTCCTTTGAAAGTCAGAGGTGTCCTGCTCCAAAATGACAAATTCTGAAGTGACCCCTGTTTATCCAGAATCGGAAAACACTATCATCGAGACTCGGGGGGGGGGGGGGGTAAAGTGGATTACCTATAATGGAGAACATATAATAATATTGCGGCATAATGTGGTCATACACTGTAGGAAGGGAACAGCATGCAAAGGTAGCCCCAATTGTGGGATGTGTTTTAAGTACTTTGACCAAAGAAGGGTCTATCCAGGGAGCCGATATAAGAGGGATATTTGTAAAGCTTTGCTCAATCCCAACCTATGCTTTTCCTGTGCCATGCCTATACCGGCCCAATATCCTAGAAAGGTGGGAGGCAATGTAATAAGATCTGAAGTCGGGCCAAGCTATACCCCTTGAAGATTTAGGATGATGTAATATGGCTCTTCTAATACGAGGAGGCATGCCAAACCAAATAAACTTGGTTTGAACCGATGCTAAACTCCCAAAGAAGGACAAAGAAATCCTAACAGGGAGAGCCGGTATCATATACAGAATTCAGGGTAGGATGTTCATTTTGAAAATTGCACTTCTCCCAAACCATGTAAAGGCATTCCTCGTCCATCTTGAGCAGCTCTCCCTCACCAATTGTAGTAATTTAAGGAAGTTAAGCGAGTATGTCAAATCTATGTCTCTTGGTAAGAGAATCCCTAAATATTTTAAAGCTGAATTAGCCCACTTAAAACTAAAAGCATATTGCAAGGGCACTACAGTTGAAAAAAGGGATATTAGCATTCAGGATTTCTGACTTGGAGAAATTAATTTTAAAGTTGTAAAGGCCATTGTATAAATGAAATTCTGCCATCAGGTTCGGCAAAGAAATGATCGGGTTGGTAAGAAAAAAAAAGCAGATCGTCTGCGTAAGCCGCAATTTTGAGATGTGCACCACAGATGCTAGGTCCCATAATTTTAATGTTAGATCGAACCCTTCGAAGACAAGGTTCCATAGTATGGCTAAAAATTAAAGGCGAAAACGGGCACCCTTAGCAAGACAAGTTGTACTTTTGAATAACACCATACATTTGATGTTCTGGAAAGTAAAAAAATTTCCAAGTGCAGCAAGATGGCAACCCCCCCCCCAACAAAAAAAACAACAACACAATTCTGCAATTGTTTCTTGTGTTTTTTAATTTGCAGTGTTCATTATAAGGTAAAAATGACATGGCAAAATCATTCTTTAGGTCAGTACAATTACGACAATAACAAATACGTATAGTTTTTTTTATTTATGTGTATTTTTTATCTATAGTTTTCTTAATTTTTTATGGGGAAAAGGGGTGATTTGAACTTTTTTATATATATTTTTCATCTTTTTATTAACTATTTTTTATTTTTCACTGTAGCCTGCAATCATCTGATCGCGTGTGCTATATAGTACAATACCACAGTATATAGCAAAAATAATTTCTCATAAGGAACAAAAGTCACGGGCTGTCATGGCGAGCACAGTCATGACTTCTACAGCCCCCAGCCGTCATGACAACCTTTCGGCACCCCACAATTGCATCAAAGGGTCACCGATGGGCAGATAGAGTGACCCGCCACTCTGACAGTTCACTTTTAATGGAAACAGTGACCATGAAGGGAGAAGCGCACAATAGGGTAAAACCCTAATATAGGAGACAGTAAAAACAATGGGTTTGCTCACCTTGGGTGGTTGTGTGAAGACACAACCGCTATGAAGGTTTATATAGCCAGCTGCCGCTGCCCCGTGGCTGGGGGAAAAAGCCACTGAATTACCAAAACAGATAAAAACATGTTTAAAAATTGGCAGCGCTGCATTTAAAGAAGTCTCTTCCTTTTAAAAACCATAAAGATGCCAGTACGGCATTGAAACGCATTGTGGATAATAAGGAACCTTCTAAGAATATTGCAGCAAGAGACTTCTTTCCAGCAGCGCAGACAATTTTTAAACGTGTTTTTGTCCTGTTTTGGTAAGCTCAATGTTAATGCCGTTTTCACAGATTGAAGCAACATTTAACAGCTCGGCTCCACCTGTGGCTATTAAAGGAAATCTGTCAGCAGGTTTTTGCTATGTAAGAAGACAACAGGAGGTAGGGGCTGAAACACAGATTATTATTATTATTTATTATTATAGCGCCATTTATTCCATGGCGCTTTACATGTGATAGGGATATACATAGCAAAAACATTTACATAATCTTAACAAAACGAGTCAGCGGCAGGTACAGGAGGAGAGAGGACCCTGCCCGCGAGGGCTCACAGTCTACAAGGAATGGGTGAGGATACAGTAGGTGGGGGTAGAGGAGGTCATGCAGTAATGTGGTGGGGCGGTGGTTACTGCAGGTTTTAAGCTTGTCGGAAGAGGTAGGTCTTCAGGTTTCTTTTGAAGGCTTCCATGGTAGGTGAGAGTCTGATATGTTGGGGTAGAGAGTTCCAGAGTAGGGGGGATGCACGGGAGAAATCTTGTATGCGATAGTGGGAAGAGGAGATAAGAGGGGAGTAGAGAAGGAGATCTTGTGAGGATCTGAGGTTGCGTGCAGGTAAGTACCGGGAGACTAGATCACAGATGTATGGAGGAGACAGGTTGTGGATGGCTTTGTATGCCATGGTTAGGGTTTTGAACTTGAGTCTCTGGGCAATGGGGAGCCAGTGAAGGGATTGACAGAGGGGAGAGGCCGGGGAATAGTGGGGGGACAGGTGGATTAGTTGAGCAGCAGAGTTTAGGATAGATTGGAGGGGCGCAAGAGTGTTGGAAGGGAGGCCACAGATCAGGAGGTTGCAGTAGTCAAGGCGGGAGAGGATGAGGGCATGCACTAGTGTTTTTGCAGAGGAATGCACGGATCCGGGAGATATTTTTGAGTTGGAGTCGGCAGGAAGTGGAAAGGGCTTGGATATGTGGTTTGAAGGAGAGATCAGAGTCCAGGGTTACCCCAAGGCAGCGAGCTTGTGGGACTGGGGAGAGTGAACAGCCATTGACATTGATGGATAGGTCAGATGGGGGATATGAATGAGAGGGTGGAAAGATGATGAACTCTGTTTTATCCATGTTAAGTTTTAGAAATCTGGCAGAGAAGAAGGATGAGATGGCGGACAGACATTGTGGGATTTTTGTTAGTAGGGAGGAGATATCAGGTCCAGAGAGGTAAATCTGTGTGTCATCAGCATAGAGGTGATACTGAAAGCCGTGAGACTCTATGAGCTGTCCCAGGCCAAAGGTGTAGATGGAGAAGAGCAGAGGTCCTAGAACTGAACCCTGGGGGACACCGACAGATAGGGGGTAAGATGAGGAGGTGGTGCGTGAGTGGGAGACGCTGAATGTCCTGTCTGTTAGGTATGAGGAGATCCAAGATAGGGCCAAGTCCGTGATGCCAAGAGATGAGAGAATCTGTAGTAAGAGGGAATGGTTGACTGTGTCGAAGGCAGATGACAGGTCCAAAAGGAGGAGGATGGAGTAGTGTTTCTTATATTTGGCGGTTAGTAGGTCGTTGGTGACTTTGGACAGGGCAGTTTCAGTCGAGTGATGCGGTCGGAAGCCAGATTGTAGGCGGTCGAAGAGGGAGCAGGAGGAGAGGTGGGAGGACAGTTCAAGGTGGACATGTTGTTCCAGTAGTTTTGAGGCATAGGGGAGAAGTTATATGGGGTGGTAGCTAGTTAGAGAGGATGGGTCAAGGGAGGGCTTTTTGAGGATGGGTGTGATTGAGGCATGTTTGAAACATGAGGGGAAGACACCGGTTGTTAGTGTCAGGTTGAAGAGGTGGGTTAGGGTTGGGATGAAGACTGTGGTAAGGTTAGGGATGAGGTGGGATGGGATTGGGTCAAGTTCGCAGGTGGTGAGGTGTGATTTGGAGAGTAAAGAGGAGACTTGACCTTCTGTAATGGTGGCGAAATGGGTTTGGAGGAGGAAGGTTGAGTAGATATGAGGAGGGGGTGTGCGGACTTTAGGCAAAAGCTTTGTCTGATGGTGTCAAGCTTCTGCTTGAAGAATGAGGCAAAGTCTTCGGCTAAGATGAGAGAAGAGGGAGGAGGCACTGGGGGACGAAGGAGAGAATTGAAAGTGTTAAATAGCTGTTTAGGGTTGTGGGACAGGGAAGATATGAGAGATGAGAAGTATGTTTGTTTGGCTGCAGTAAGTGTGGACGTGAAAATAGTGAGGTTGGTTTGCAACCTTGGAGGCCCATCACAGTTCTTTAGTACGTTTGGTGTGCCAGGGTTGCCTGTTGATTGTGCGAGCTTTGGTATGTGTGAGAGGGGCGATCAAGTCGAGAGCTGCAGCTATTGTGGTGTTATATAAAGCGGCAGCAACATCTGCATTGTGTAAGGAATTTATGTCTGTAAGAGGGAGGAGGGATTCAGAGAGTGAGTGTAGGTCAAGGTGTTTGAGGTTTCTGCGAGCGTGTGTAAGTTTGTGGAGTGGGGATTGTGCACCTGGAGAGGAGAGGGTAGAGAATGTAAGGAGGTTATGGTCGGAGAGAGGGAGAGGCGAGTTAGAGAGGTTAGATAGGTAACAGAGGCGGGTGAAGATGAGGTCCAGTGTGTGGCCATCTTTATGAGTAGCTGCAGAAGACCATTGAGCAAGGCCGAAGGAGGAAGTGAGGGATAGGAACTTATAGACAGACGAGTGGGAAGTGTCAATGGGGATGTTGAAGTCACCCATTATGATAGTGGGGATGTCAGCGGAAAGGAAGTGAAGCAGCCCGGTGGTGAAGTGGTCTAAGAAACTGGTGGCTAGCCCTGGGGGTCGGTAAATGACGGCCAGTTGGAGGTCAGAGGGGGAATAGATGCGCACACAGTGCACCTCAAAAGAGGGGAGTGTAACGGAGGGTGGCAGTGGGATTTGGGTGAAAGCGCAGGTATCTGACAGGAGAAAACCTACGCCTCCACCATGTTTGCCGTTGGGGCGGGGGGGGGTGGGAAAGTTGGAATCCGCCATACAAAGTACAGCTGGGAAGGCTGTGTCAGAGGGGGTGAGCCAGGTTTCGGTGATGGCGAGGAAGGAAAGTTTGTTAGTAATGAAACAGTCGTGGATGTAGGAAAGTTTGTTGCAGACGGAGCGAGCGTTCCATAGAGCTCCTGTTAGTGCAACTGAGGAAGTGGGGATTAGTTGGATGGGTATGAGGTTAGAAGGGTTGCAACAATTTGTGGAAGGTCGTGGATAGGAGGTAGAAGTAACTGTGGGGATATGGCGAGGAAAACCAGGATTCGGAGAGATATCTCCAGCAGTGTGGAGGAGCAGAGAAAGTGTTAGCAGGTGGGAGCAGGAGAGAGCATGAGGTGGCTGTCTGTGTTTTGATATCCAGGATTGAATGTTGAGGAATAATTCTGAGGAGGAGGTGAGATGAATGGGGAGGCTGGAGGGAGAGATGAACAGTTCCTTACTAGGTGTAGGGATTTGAGGGGTTACTAGAAAGTGGAGGACTATAGGGCAAAAAGTGAGAGCTCACAGAAACATGGTTGAAAGAGAGTAAGTGGTCAAAGTGTTGGTTACCTGACTAACTGCCTCTGAAATAACTGCCACTTATCTCAGAAGCCACTTTGCACAAGAAGACGCGTGCACAACCCAGCACGCGTGCACCCCTTAAGGAGCTTCTAAATATATAGGGCACACTAAGCCATCAGGTGAGGGGCATTGTGGGAGCTGCCTGTGGCTAAATTAGCAGCTGCTCACCTCACCAGGAGATGGCTGGGTGATCAAAGACAGAACTAGGACTCTGTAGGCTCTGCAGTTTGGCACCTCTAAACATCAGATAAAATCTACAGTGGGGAAAGGATAGACATATGTGAGTATTGAATGGAATGGGACAGAAAGCAGAGAATTGTACCAGTAAGTTGAATCACGGAAGCAGAGCAATAGATGGCGACATATACAGCAAGCAGAGGAATGTGCAGGAGCAGAGCATGTACCAGTAAGTTGAATCAGGGAAGCAGAGCAATAGATGGCGACATATACAGCAAGCAGAGGAATGTGCAGGAGCAGAGCATGTACCAGTAAGTTGAATCAGGGAAGCAGAGCAATACATGGCGACATATACAGCAAGCAGAGGAATGTGCAGGAGCAGAGCATGTACCAGTAAGTTGAATCAGGGAAGCAGAGCAATACATGGCGACATATACAGCAAGCAGAGGAATGTGCAGGAGCAGAGCATGTACCAGTAAGTTGAATCAGGGAAGCAGAGCAATAGATGGCGACATATACAGAAAGCAGAGGAATGTGCAGTAGCAGAGCATGTACAAGTAAGTTGAATCAGGGAAGCAGAGCAATAGATGGCAGCATATACAGCAAGCAGAGGAATGTGCAGGAGCAGAGCATGTACCAGTAAGTTGAATCAGGGAAGCAGAGCAATAGATGGCGACATATACAGCAAGCTGAGGAATGTGCAGGAGCAGAGCATGTACCTGTCTGAAAAGAGAAGAAGACGGGTGTTAGTCCATGGCCTCTGAAATAACTGCCACTTATCTCCGAAGCCACTTTGCTGATATCAATGATGTGTCACTTATTAGGCTGTGTGCTGTTGTTTACTTACAATAAAGGTTTTATCACCAGGACATTATTACTGCCAGGACCTGTGCAGTTGTCAGACCATGCCCCTCATCTGATAAGCTCTTAGTCAATATACCATGTACATTGAGTACCTGGTGTGGACGGGGTTAGCTTTCTGAGCACTGCTACATCCTACATCTAAGAACTCTGACTGTGGCACAGCTGCTACACCAAGTAAACTAAAAGATACATCGATGGAATCAGGCTCTCTTTTTCTACATTGTGAGCCCACATCAAAGTCAGGGAGTTTGTATTGGACGTACCTGTACATCCAGTGTTGGTAAGGAGTTAAAGATTGCTTTTCAAGTACATTGATGCCCAGAGTAGAGTTCAAAGGGTTCCCCCTGACTATGCTCAGTGTGCAAACTTCCCAAATATTACTTCACAAGAACAGCACTCCACTTTCCAATAATTGTCAGGACAATCACTGACGATTGAGGTGTGAGATAATGGCTGCTAATGCTGCTAAGTAAGTTATTGGGCACTCCCCAGTGAACTTATAGTATATACACATCCAATTCCAACACATGGGTATAGATATATATAAAAAGAAAGCGCAGCAGCACTCCATTATGGCCAAGATACATAAAGACAATAAAACCATTTAATTTAAACTGTGTTATTACTCAATAAGCTTTACTTACAAAAAATGGAGGTTCTTAGCGCATAAATTGGCCAATTCATGTGTGCCCATCAACCGCTGCAAGGTGACCTCCCATCTGATGGGTACTACTCTGCCTACATAGTACCCATCAGATGGGAGGTCACCTTGCAGCGGTTGATGGGCACACATGAATTGGCCAATTTATGGCTAAGAACCTCCATTTTTTGTAAGTAAAGCTTATTGAGTAATAACACAGTTTAAAGTAAATGGTTTTATTGTCTTTATGTATCTTGGCCATAATGGAGTGCTGCTGCGCTTTCTTTTTATATATCTTATGCAGTTTCTGCAGCTTGCACCTGTTCACATTTGGGATGTGCTGGTCAGTTTTTTTGACATATTACTATAGGAGGTGGGAGCTGCCTCCTGTTTGACCTTGCACTCCCCTCATTTAACCAGCAGGTGATGTATATTCTATTCTACCAGCCCATTTAAATTGTAGGTGTTTTAGCCCAGAAGTGACATGTTCTGTCCCGAGTTATAGGCTTGTAGCCCAAGAGAGGCATGTAGGCAGAGTAGTACCCATCAGATGGGAGGTCACCTTGCAGAGGTTGATGGGCACACATGAATTGGCCAATTTATGCGCTAAGAACCTCCATTTTTTGTAAGTAAAGCTTATTGAGTAATAACACAGTTTAAATTAAATGGTTTTATTGTCTTTATGTATCTTGGCCATAATGGAGTGCTGCTGCACTTTCTTTTTATATATCTTATGCAGTTTCTGCAGCTTGCACCTGTTCACATTTGGGATGTGCTGGTCAGTTTTTTTGACATATGGGTATAGATATATATATACACTTGTTATGCTGGCCACTCGCATGTCTTCTAATCACCGCCCTACTCACTGAATGTTTTGCCCTTCTTCACCCAGTACCTGACCATTGTTTGGAGCTGCCTTGTGCTGCTCTTCCAGCTCTGCTGTTTGTGAGTCATAGAGATCTAAGGGGTAACATTTCTCCTTGCGGAGCGTGACATGCCAAGCCTGGCATGCCAATGTGAGGAGACCTTTAAGCCTTGCAATGCTCCTCTGGGAAATTATATATGCAAATTGCCTCTTCAAAGAGGAAGAGGACCAGAATGCTAGTGCCAGGTATTGGAAGTAGCAATCCTAAAAGTCAATATCAACCCTTGAATGAGCCTTACAACATCACTTAGGATAAAATCAAACCAGAATTTCAATTTGTAGACACTGTGTTTCAGGTTGCTGCATCATATGAGTCATAGAGGGCGCAGCTGAACTCTGCAGGAATTTTTTTTTTTTATAACAGTAATTTTTATTAAAATTTTTCACATATTTTAGCAAACATAGAACACAGAAAAGTCATTCACATTTTCATATCAGAGAAAACACTGAGGCTTCCAACAGGCCGGCCCATTAGAGATCACTTTAAAGCTTTCAAATTCAAATATTTGATATGACATCCATTTTAAATAACAGTCCATGAAACACAAATAAAAAAAAAAAAAGACAACACAGAGCGAAGGAAGGGAAAGGAAGAACGATATAGACAAAAGATCAAGAAGCAGTTGATCATTCACTACGCTGCGCCCAATAGTAGTCCCATGGGGCCCATACTGTCTCGAACAGGTCCATCTTTGCATTAAGACTTGCAGTCAAGGACTTCATCCGCCTCACATCACAGACCCTAGTGTAGTACTCTTGTCTACAGGGTGGTGAGTCCCTTTTCCAGCAAAGAGCAATCATGCATCTCGCTTCTATCAACAACTGGAGGAGCAATTTGGAAGAATGTCTACCCATTCCCCCAGGGGTCACATTGAGAAGGAAAACAGAGGGCTCCAGAGAAATATCTGTAAATAGCACCTCCTGAACCAGTTTTCTTATTGTTTCCCAAAAAGGAACTATTTTGCTGCAGGACCAGAAAATAAGTGTCAGAGTGCCGACAGATGATCCACATCTCCAGCATATACTCGGGACCTGCGGGTTCATTTTATTCAGGACATCCGGCGTGTGGTACCAATGCATTCAAATGTTATATTGGTTCTCCTTGTATAGGGTACCGATTGATGTCATAGCTGCTTTAGACCATAATGTCTGCCATGTCTGAGGGGAAAGCCTCCTTCCCAAGTATCCCTCCCACTTAGACATATAAGGGTGCTGGAAGATGGGTCCACCCACCGGTGAATTGATTATTTTATATATATCCGAGATCAACCCCTTGGTAGAGGGACCTCTCCTGCACAGCCTCTCAAACTCCGTGGGGATGGACACTTTATATGAGCCAAACAGGGATCTTGCAAAATACTGAATCTGTATGTACTGATAGAATTCCCGATTAGTGATGTTAAAACTTTCTTTTAAATAATCAAACTGATGTATTACTAAGGTGTTTCTGTCCACTATATCCGCAAATCTAAACAATCCCGCGTTGATCCAGGGATGAGCCATCGATGATTCTTGGCTCTGAGGGAGCAAAGGCTGAAAGACAAATGATATCATCGGGGAGTGTTTAGAAGAAAGAGGAAATCTCCTCCTACAGGTGTCCCATATGTCTCTAGTGAATTGCATAGGGCCCAGTAAAGTGGTTTGGAGTTTAACAGATTTCTCAGACCACAGTAGTGAATTCGGATGAACTGGGGCTATCCATAATTTTTCAATTTCTGTCCACTTATTATATGCCCAAAGGAATGACCATGAGGGAATCCTTCTCAAGTGAGCCGCCCAATAGTATTTTGCCACATCCGGGACCGATAACCCCCCCTGCTCCCTCCCCGAGATCAGTACCTGCTTGGAGATTCTATGCCTCCCATTATTCCATATAAACTTCATTATACAGGATTGGAGAGCCCTCAACTCCCCCATAGGAACCCCAACTGGTAGAGTTTCAAAATGGTACTTGAGTTTAGGAATAAGGGACATTTTCACCGCCGATATATGCCCCAAAAATGAGATATGAAGATTGGCCCACTTGACCATAAGACCCTTCAATTCTTTAAAAAGGGGCGGAAAATTATGAGCAAACAGGGTCCCATAGTCTGACGTTATGTTAATCCCCAGATATTTGATACTCTCTGACTTCCACCGGAATTTGTAATTCATTTTAAGATGATCTAATTCTTCATGGGGAAGGTTTAGTGGAAGTGCCTCTGTTTTTTTAGAATTAATCTTATATCCTGAGATCATGCCATATTCCTGAAGTGTCACTTTAAGATTAGGGAGGGTGATATGCAGATTTGTGGGGGTCAGTAGTACATCGTCTGCAAATAGGGAAATTTTAAATACTTTACCCCTTACCTCCACCCCCGATATGTCAGGATTGACTCTTATTGCTGCCGCTAGAGGCTCGATACACATGGCAAACAAGAGTGGGGATAAAGGACAGCCTTGCCTTGTACCATTTGCTATAGAGAAACTGGGTGATACACAATGGGGAAGTTTAATGGATGCCGTGGGAGAAGAATAAAGGGCCTTTAGTGCTGTTAGAAAAGCACCTGATATCCCAAAAGTCTTCACTGTCTCAAACATAAAGGGCCAATTAAGGTGATCAAAAGCCTTTTCCGCATCAAGACTGAGGAGAAGCGCCCGAGACTTATTCCTATTGACCACATCTACCAGGTCCACAGCCCTCCTTGTGTTGTCTCCTCCCTGCCTGAAGGGCACAACACCCTCTTATTACCGCCTTATGCGCTTCCCACAAAATAGGAAGGGAGGGCACAGATCCCGAATTTAGTTCAAAATACTGGGTGAAATGATTTGATAAAAATTTTTGAATACAGGGATCCTTTACCAGAAATTCATTCAGTCGCCAGTGACAGGCTCTGGAGGAACTGAGACCCAACTTTAAATTTAATATTACCGGCGCATGATCCGACCATGTTATGGACCCCACCTCCACATTCTCTAGCATTCTAAGTGTGACAATATTAGCAAAAAAGTAATCGATTCTGGTATGAGTCTGATGCGGATTTGAATAAAAAGTGTAAGCTTTTTCTTTGGGATGATCTATTCTCCACATATCAAAAAGGGAATTTGCCCGGATCAATTTTCTAAATTCCAATGATAATCGGGACGAACCAGCAGATGGCGGGTTCCCCCTCAAAGTAAGCCTATCATTTATTTCTGAGAACGGGATATTAAAGTCCCCCCCCCCACCAACAAAGCCCCAGGCTGCAGCCGTCGAAGGCTAGTTAGAACCTTGCGAATAAAGGGTATTTGGCCCGAATTTGGGGCGTAAATGTTGCACAATATTATTGCTTTGCCCTGGAAAAAGCCCTCCAGTATCAAGAATCTACCTGCCGGGTCCTCATGAGATTTAGAGATTTGAATTGGACATACAGGTGATATAAGTATGGCCACTCCACCCTTTTTATTATTATTATAGGCAGAGTAGGCAGAAGGGTAATGATGGGCCGCAAATCTAAACGTCCCACTACGGTCATAATGGGTCTCCTGTAAAAAGGCAATGTCCACTCTCTGAGTCTTCAACTCCTGCAGTGTGAGCCTTCTTTTTCTAGGGGAATTAAGCCCCTTTACATTCAAAGTGATCAACTTAACCATTGCTAGTGAGAAAAGGTGAACTACTGCTTATAATCATACTCACTGACAATCGTTGCAGCCTGCCGCCCCATAATGACCTGCCATGGAGCTTCATGAATGACCCCTGCTCTCTTGATAAGGAAAAGAAAAGGTAAAAAGGAGGGAGGGGAAAGACAGTGGGATGTCGGGGAGACACAGACTGAAGCAAACCAACATAAAGGGAAAACATGTACAAATATCAAAACAGATCAGAATAATTTTCCCAAGAGTAACTCTGGGAGAAGGGTTGTTACCGTGGCACAAGGTGAGTCCACTAAGTTTCAAAAACGTACTATTCAGTTAAGGGAAATCACAATGTCCTTGCTGTCCAACAACCCTTTGGAAAAATATATTGGAGGGAGTCCAGAAAAAGGGAAAAAAAAAACTTCCTGTGAGAAGAGAAACAATAACCAAAATCCTTGTCCCAAAACCCAAGGAACCCCACTGAGCATTTATAAACAGGTTGTCAAAGTGACACTTTAAAATATTCATTCATTTAAGGCATAGAAAAATATCAAACATAAGTATTTCAGAACTTGACGTCGAGTACCGGCTTGTAAGTGAAAAAGAGCGATAAAGACAAAAAGTAAACCCTCAAGCGAAGCCGCTTATGCTCCAGGTTTTACAGTCAACCATAGTTATTCTTATGCACTCCAGAGGGTGGGCCCTGCTCTCCAGGCCTGCGAGGTGTCGTTCCCTCTTTGCCACGCCTCCCCACCTTTTGCCATACGGGAGGTGGAGCCTCCGGGGGGAGAAGATAGTCCCATTTCGGAATGTTCGGTGCTGTTAGTTGGAGGTCCCCACAAAACTTGGCCAAATCCCCCATAGAGTGGAGCACTGCCGACACCCCATCCCTGTGAGCCATTAAAGCAAAGGGGAAGCCCCATCTATAGGGAATCTTCTTATCCAGGAGCATGTTGAGCAGAGGTTTAAGATGCTTTCTCTTCTGCAGGGTAATTCTAGACAGGTCCGGGAAGAGCTGGATGTCCGCCCCCCTATACTTTATGGCTTTCTGGGCCCTTGCCTTGGCCATTATCTTTTATTTCAGCTCAAAGTCATGCAAGCAGCATATTACATCCCTCGGAAATGCTGTAGTACCTTTTGGCTTCAAGGCTCTGTGAGCTCTATCAAATTTGATCGAGGCAGGCTGGCTATCACCCAGGATAGAGTTAAAGATCTCCTGAAGTATAGCTCTGAGATCCTCCACCCCCTCCGACTCGGGGAGACTCCTCACCCATATATTGCTCCATCTTCCCCTATTATCAAGATCTTCAATGTGGGCATGCATATCCTGCATCACTGATTTTTGCTGGGTGGTCACTTGTTGTAGTTTGGTTACATGAGCTCTAGTAGTATTATGATCATCCTCCAGTATTTCTATACGATTTGCCAAGTGCCTCAGGTCTTGTCTCACACAAGCAATCTCTGACCTGCAGGTATCCTTGACTTCCTTTATAAGGTTTTTGAAGTCTGTCTTGGAGGGTAAATGCTCTAGGTAACTCTGCCATGCGGGGGCACAGGACTGCAGGCTCCCAACCCCCCATTCATCCTCAGTACAGCCAGGGGAAGAGGACAAGTCTCCACCCCCTTTACCATGGACAGTGAAAATATTCCCCTCTCCCTCAGTCTCCCCGGCTGCCTCTCCGTCTTCTGATGGGGGCTGGGGATGATCAGCAGCACATGCTGTTATCTGTGCAATTGTCTGTGGGGAGGAGGGGGAGGGGGGCTCTGATGTGCACCTCGTGTGAGCTGTAACAGTCTTATTTGGAGAGGAGACAACTCTCACAGCTCTGCCTCGGCTTTTTGCTGATAGCTGCCCCTGCAAATCCACATCAGCAGGGGCCGCAAGCTGAGATTTGTTCCCACTCACCTCACCTCTGGGCTCTGTCTGAGGCTGCTGCAGCCCGGTCTGTTCCAGCCAAGATGGCTCCGGGACACCTTGAGGTGCTGAGTCCTTCTGAAGAAAGGTGTCCAGTGCGGTCGCTATCACTGGCCCTGGAGTGGATGCCGGTGTCCTAGCACGTCGTGGCCCCATGTGTGCTGTAATTGAGGTGAAAATGCCAGCACTCTGCCTCTTCTATGCCTCTATTGTGTTCAACTCAGCAGGAGATCCTCACACACACTTCTTCTCACATTGAGGTCCTGGCCACGCCCCTGCTCTGCAGGAATTTTTAACCATTCTGTCCTGAAGAAATCTGCTTCCCCGACCTATCACCTGACTCCAACCTCCATTCCTCACCTGAACTTAGGTTCTAGTAGCTCAGTCTCTAACTTCTTGTATTGGAGTATTCCTGTTTTGTTTCACCTGTTATCGATCCGGCTTACCTTCTTGTTTATCCTGATCTCTCTGCTCCTGACTTCGGCTACAAAATCTGAATCTGTTCTGCCTGCCCCAACCTTAGACTGCCTGACTACACTTTTGTCTCGCCCACCTGTACCCCCGTACCCGAGTTTTTGACTCTCCAGTCAGCTGCGGCAGTCCTGGGAACTGCCCTGGTGTCTTAACGGTGGTCCAGCCTATCCTCACCATCAGAGGCTCTAGTGAATACCCGGAAGACACTTAGTCATGCCCCTCCAGGGTAAGTCCGGCCCTAGGTGAAGTGGGTCCCGACCCACCAGCATTACAATACTTCAGTACAGTTTCTGCTAAGCTTCGCAATGATCAGAGAAAAACTAGCTGCCACCACCAATCGTTTATTACAGGCTGATTGTACTCCCATTACTGGTAACTTGGGGCCTCATGAAGCTTAAGGGATGCGGTTTATAGTACAAGAGAAAGGAAGCTATTACATTTTATATATTTAATCCAACAATTAGGCAGTGCTTAGAAAAATATACAAAAGATGTTACAAAGGAGAGAAGACAATATAGTATATACAGTCACATAAAAATAAAAGAGATAAACAGAAGAAAATTACTAGACCTGTTGTCATAGGAATGGCGCAGATCTTGCAAAGGGGAGCACTCCGTATAGGAAACGGTACAGTCCTTACAGCTGTATCTCCCTACACTGAACAGTGGCTCTAAGTCAGAAATCACTTTAACCAGGTACTAATCACTCCCACCTACCTCCCTTTGTGACCTCAGAAGGGGACTGGTAAAATGAGATTAGGGCTCAGATACCAAAAATTATGAGATTGCTGATATTAAAGATATCTTTCCACCTGGAGGTCCCATGATGGGAGATATTAATGCCATATTTCCGATCAAGATTTTACCTTTCTATACATATGAGACATTGCATATACAACTTTAACCATCTGGCCGATATTAATTCTGAGCGGATGCTCAGACCGCACAGCAATGTAAGTGAACGCATTGCGTTCGGCACTGTGCCACGATGACAAAAATGTCTTCCATATCTGTAGAACCCACACCGGTCACAAAAAAAAAATAATATTCATATCGAGTACCCGGCACCAAGGAGTCTGCCACTATTGTCCATATGTTACTTTGAAGCCAGGAAGGACTTAGTTATCACTATTCAAGTCTGTTATTTACTATTCCCACTGATCACTCCACAGGAAGTAGTTACATTACAGCAGGGAGTCGAAAAGCCAAGGGATGGAATGGAGTGTCAGCGCTTTTACAATTTATTATGAAGCCATGCTTCTATGCTCAATATGAGGGTGACATTACTCTGCTTGGCTTTTAATACTGGCATATACAGTGACGGCCAAAACTTTAGCAGGGGCCCGGACTGCTAACCCCGAAGGGGTTCAAGGGAGGGCCTCATGACTTAGGAGGTTTGCTAGGCCTGAATTGAAGTTATGAAGGGGTTAACATGTTGGGATGAACACGAGGAGGGAATTTTAAGGGAGGGCTTATAGGAAGAACCAGGAATATTGGGCTTACCTGATTGGTGGGGGTGTAGTCTTCAGGAAAAGTTACTTAAGTGCTTGACCCAGGGGGGTGGTCACTCTCTGTGGTGGCCTTTGTACCCAGAACATTGTCACATTGGATCCGGAAAAATGGAGGCTTTCCTGACATAGATCCAGTTATTGGCCCAAAGCAGAGGACAAGAATGGCTCCAGAGCCAGCTGGAGCAATGGTCAGCTTTGGGGGATGGCGAGGTAGCTGCAGCCGCAGCACCAGTGCAGCGCTCGAGGAGGTCGAGGCCTTCGAGGAAACTGAGCCAGACGCGAGCCCCAGGGCAAGGCGCAGGATAATGAGCCCCTCAAGGGACCCTCCAAGGCCATCGGCGCTGCCCCAGCCTGCAGCCGCTGTCCGCCACTCTGGGAGAAACCCACATCGCCAGCCTGGTCCAAGAGGGGAGGTGAGTGACGTCTCTGGCCCCTCCGGCGGGTCTGCAGTATGGGAGCGCCATAACGTCAGGCAGCCGCACTGTGTCACGTGGCCGGGCTGTGTCACATGACCGCGCCGCGTCATGTGACCCCGCCGCGTCATCAGGTCACGCCGGGTCACGTGGGTACACCGCGAACCCGGAAGTATGGCCTGCACACTCCTGCATGGCCTTACCACTGGATGCCAGCAATGGGGGGGTTCAAGCCCCCCAGACATCGATGAGGACACAGTGTGCCAGATCGGGGATGACTGTCAGGAGAGCAAGGAAGAGGGTCTGCCCGGAGAGTGACAGGATTGGTTGCAAAAGGACCGGAGTGGGGCAGAGTGATTCTATGGATGCTGGCTGCAGGCGTGCAGCTGAAGTATCTCCTCCTTCCAGACGTCACGAGGTTCAAGACCAAAGATCCAAATCATATGGCGGGTCGACTACGCTGGTTGATAGTGGCGATGTCCCTGAGCCTGACTACGCTTTGGATGAAGAAGATCGTCGGGCGGATGACAGCGACAGCAATGACAGCGATCGCCATGGAGATCACGCAACGGCTGTTCCGAGTAACCCTCGCAGCCAGCCAGATAAGTCTAATCATGGCTTGCATGCACCTCCTGTGAATGTGATGAATACATCAGTAGGTGAGAGTCCAGTTAGTACAGGTGCAGCGGAAATGAGTCCGGCTGGTAGCGGTATGTCTGCAGCAGATATGCTGTCAGGTTTGTTTAACATGTTTAGGGTGTGACAGAGTCACTGGTATGATATACGACGGGAGTTATGTATCACTCAGGTTGCTCTCCTCTGTGAACTGAAACCTACTAAATTTCTGCCCGCATGTTATATGCTGGGGGTTAACTCTCTCAAAGGGTGTGGTTTTATTGGAATGGCAAAGAGGGTGGGAGGTCATTCCCCTACCTCCCCGCAGGGTTTGGCTGAGCAGGGTTAAATACTCAGTCAGTAGTTTGCTCTGCATGGTGTGTGGCCTGGAGAGAGAAGTCTCCAGGATGTGTTGGGCTGAAGCCAGAGATCAACACCGGAGGACTGGTGTTGCTGAAGATTTCGCTGTGCTACCTGGAGCAGGCCGAGCCTTGCTTGCTTATAGACTCTGTTGTATTTTCTCTTTTGTTTTCCCATTAACCCCTGAGAGGGCCTGTTTATTTTTTATTGGATGCTACTGGAGTTTATGCCGCACAATAAACCCGCAGGAAGTTTACCTGAACCATGTGTCCTGTGTCTGCCTCCGGAGAGCCAAGCAAGTCACTTTACCACAATGGGTTTAGTTGAGCCTGGTGCTGGACCTAGTAGTGTGTGGCAGGGTAATGCGGGCGTATCTGCAGCAAATGCTGTTGGTGCACCTACGGTAATGGCTAGCGATGCTGTTTCAACACCGGCTGCTTCAAGTACGCCGGTGGACTCGGTCAGGCTGGACGATAGAGTGAGAGGGGAAGTGTACGTGTGCTTTGATCGGCCCTTAGGGGCGCATTTAAAGCAAGAGGTTAGGGAGAAAATATGGAAAGACGAATATGTTGACATATTTTCTTTGCTTCCTTTGGAAAAATTTAATATGGATAGGGTTAAGCTTGATGAGAGTAAAAAGGATGAGGAGGAGCATAGGCGGTATCGTCTAATCCCTTTGATATTTCATAATTGGCTCCAGGCTTTCACTATATTGGCTAGTGTAGTTGGCGAGAAAACTCCGGATAACTGCTCGGCATTATTTTGTTACTTGGATTCAATTGGTGAGGCAAATCATATTTACTGGGGCACGGCTTGGCTCCGTTATGATGAACAGTTCAGGCAGAGGAAGGCAGTGCGTTCCATCTTACGGTGGGACCACAAGTATATTAATTTGTGGTTACGGTTTATGGCAGCTCTGAAATCGGCCTCTTAGTCCTTTCCTGGGAGGTCCGCAGGGGCCGCCAATTCAGCGGCAGCCTCCGCAGTTATCAAGAAGGGCCTGTGTTGGCAGTTCAATGAGAAAGATTGTCGCTTTGGATCATCATGTAAGTTTAAACATGAATGTTCTGGATGTGGAGGGTCCCATAGCCACGCAAAGTCTTTTAAAAAAGGCAAGGGTAAGCCAGGCGAGTCTTCGGCAAAGAGGGATGACACCAGTGAAGGTAGAGCCGATGCTGCTGTTTCTAAGTAAATATCTGGATGAAGAGGCGGCCACTTTGTTGAGGGAAGGCTTCAGTCATCCTGTCATCTGCAGGGCCTAGTGTTTTGCAGCCAAAAAAATTTGTTGTCGGCGCGGGTTCATTAATCGGTTGTTAGGCAGAAACTAGATAAAGAAGTTCCTTGTGGCCCTTTTGATGAGTCTCCTTTTTCTGGCTTTCGGGTTTCGTTGTTAGGGGTGGTCCCAAAGAAAAGCATAACAAGTATAGGCTCATACATCATCTCTTGTATCCTCCAGGGGATTCGGTGAATGATGGTATTAATCCTGAGTTGGTATTTATTTCTTATGTCGTTTGATAAGGCGGTTGACTGGGTGTGTAAACTTGGCCAAGGGCCTCTTTTGGCGAAAACGGACATTGAATCCGCTTTTCGTTTGTTGCCTGTTCATCCAGTTTTCATTTGTTATGTTGTTACTGGGATTACAAGTTTTATGTAGATTGTTGTTTACCGATGGGTTGTTCAATTTCATGTTCATATTTTGAAAAATTCAGTTGTTTCATCGAGTAGGTCGTGAAGGAGTTGTCGGGAGTTGATTCTCTTTTACTTTACTTGAATGATTTTTTGTGCATTGGACCAGCTGGTTCTGCGGTATGTTCAATTTTGCTTAGGACGGTTGAGCAGGTGGCTTTACGTTTTGGTATTCCTTTGCCTCCAGAGAAGACGGAGGACCCTACTACGGTTTTGAAGTTTTTAGGTATTGAGTTGGATACGGTTAGCATGGAATGTCGCTTACCAGAGGATAAGTTGAAGCATTTGAAGGTTTGTGTTCAAGATGCATTGCAGGCAAAAAAAGTGCGTCTTCGCGGCAATTGCAATCACTTTTATGAAAACTCAATTTCGCTTGCAGAATTCTTCCTGTGGGAAGAGTTTTTTGTAGGAGGTTAGCACAGGCTACAGCTGGGATAAAGCATCCCATGCATCACGTGCGTCTAAATTCAGAACATAAAGCAGATTTGGCAGTCAGGGCTCGCTTTTTGCAATCATATAATGGTATACAGTTATATGAAAAAGTTTGGGCACCCCTATTAATCATAAGCTTATTGTTTTATAAAAATTGGTGTTTTTGCAACAGCTATTTCAGTTTGATATATGTGATAACTGTTGGACACAGTAATGTTTCTGCCTTGAAATGAGGTTTATTGTACTAACAGAAAATGTGCAATCTGCATTCAAACAAAATTTGACAGGTGCATAAGTATGGGCACCTCACCAGAAAAGTGACATTAATATTTAGTAGATCCTCCTTTTGCAAAAATAACAGCCTCTAGTCGCTTCCTGTAGCTTTTAATGAGTTCCTGGATCCTGGATGAAGGTATTTTTGACCATTCCTCTTTACAAAACAATTCCAGTTCAGTTAAGGTTGATGGTCGCCGAGCATGGACAGCCTTCTTCAAATGATTCCACAGATGTTCAATGATATTAAGGTATGGGGACTGGGATGGCCATTCCAGAACATTGTAATTGTTCCTCTGCATGAATGCCTGAGTAGATTTGGAGCGGTGTTTTGGATCATTGTCTTGCTGAAAGATCCATCCCCTGTGTAACTTCAGCTTTATCACTGATTCTTGAACATTATTGTCAAGAATCTGCTGATACTGAGTGGAATCCATGTGTCCCTCAACTTTAACAAGATTCCCAGTGCCGGCATTGGCCACACAGCCCCAAAGCATGATGGAACCTCCACCAAATTTTACTGTGAGTAGCAAGTGTTTTTCTTGGAATGCTGTGTTTTTTTGCCGCCATGCATAACGCCTTTTTGTATGACCAAACAACTCAATCTTGGTTTCATCAGTCCACAGGACCTTCTTCCAAAAAGAAATTGGCTTCTCCAAATGTGCTTTTGCATACCTCAGCCGACTCTTTTTGTGGCGTGCTTGCAGAAACGGCTTCTTTCGCATCACTCTCCCATACAGCTTCTCCTTGTGCAAAGTGCGTTGTATAGTTGACCGATGCACAGTGACACCATCTGCAGCAAGTTGATGCTGCAGCTCTCTGGAGGTGGTCTGAGGATTGTCCTTGACTGATCTCACCATTCTTCTTCTCTGCCTTTCTGATGTTTTTCTTGTCCTGCCACTTCTGGCCTTAACAAGAACTGTCCCTGTGTTCTTCCATTTCCTTACAATGTTCCTCACAGTGGAAACTGACAGGTTAAATCTCTGAGACAGCTTTTTGTATCCTTCCCCTGAACAACTATGTTGAATAATCTTTGTTTTCAGATCATTTGACAGTTGTTTTGAGGAGCCCATGATGCCACTCTTCAGAGGAGATTCAAACAGGAGAACAACTTGCAAGTGGCCACTTTAAGTAGCTTTTCTCATGATTGCATACACCTGGCTATGAAGTTCAAAGCTCAATGAGGTTACAAAACCAAAAAGAATGCTTTAGTAAGTCAGTAAAAAGTAGGTAGGAGTATTTAAACCAAGAAAATGATAAGGGTGCCCATACTTATGCACCTGTCAAATTTTGTTTGAATGCAGATTGCACATTTTCTGTTAGTACAATAAACCTCATTTCAAGGCAGAAAAATTACTGTGTCCAACAGTTATTACATATATCAAACTGAAATAGCTGTTGCAAAAACACCAATTTTTATAAAACATTAAGCTTAAGATTAATAGGGGTGCCCAAACTTTTTCATATAACTGTATCTGTTTGGCTGGACAAGGCGGTTTCCAATATTGATTTTACTTTGTTTACTGATGCATATGGCTGTTGTGGCTTCAGGGCTTATTTTGATGGAAGATGGTGCATGTGTGAATAGCAGGAGGTGTGGAAGGATGTAGGTTTAGTGAGGAATTTGGCTCTATTGGAAATGTTCCCAATTATCGTGGCTTTGGAGATGTGGAGAACGGAACTCAGGAATAAGAGATTATGATTCTTTTGTGACAATATGAGTGTCATGCAATGCATTAACAGTTTGTTGGCCGATTCGCCTCAGGTCATGGCCTTCTTGCGCCATTTTGTGCTCAGATGCTTGGATTTCAATATATGGTTTCGTGCCAATCATGTGCCAGGAGTTTAGAATTCAATTGCTGATGCGTTGTCTCGCTTCCAGTGGGGTCGGTTTTGGGAGCTGGCGCCAGACGCGGAGCGGCTGCGGACCAATTGGCCCAGGTGCTTGTGGGATCTTGTTTGCTTTAAGGCTGGTGGGAACTTCTGTAGCTCAAGGTGCTTGGTCCAAGTATGTTGCAGCTTGGTATCTTTGGCAAGAACTTGAGTCTTCAGTTGGCGGACAAGTATCGGAGGCGGATCGTCCATATTTGTTGTTGTATTTAATTGGTAAGTCATTTGAAGAAGGTGTGTCTTTTGCAGTGATTTCAGGAAAACTTGCTGGTCTGGCTTTTATTTTTAAGTTGCTTGGTTGGAGGGACTATACGAAGTATTTTCTAGTGCGTCAAGCATTGAAAGCTTTTAGGAAGCATTTTACGGTGAAGGATTGGAGGTGCCCAGTGTCTTTTAATGTGTTGGGACAGCTGTTGAGAAGTTTGAAGGATGTGTGTAGGTCTGATTATGAATGCTGTCTGTTTGGTGCAGCTTTTGTTTTGGCCTTTCTTGGTGTGTTTTGAGTGGGTGACTTGGTAAGTAGGAATGTCAAATGTCATGGTGGGTTATCTGTGAAGGATGTGGTTTGTTCGGAGGATGTTGTATATTGTTATTTGAAGCTATCTAAAATGGATATGGCAGGGAAATCGTTTTTAGTGGAATTGTGGGGCGTGAATGATTTGTTTGAGTGTCTGGTAAAATGAATTTCTTCATTCTTTGAGGTGAGTGGTGTCTCACCTGGGTCATTCTTGATTCATCAGAACGGGTCAGCCTTATCAGTTTATCAGTTCGTTACAATATTTAGGCGCTGTTTGTCTCGTTGTGGTTTAAACAGTAAGGATTTTAGTTCCCCTTCATTTAGAATTGGGGTGGCGACAGAGGCTGCTCGCTGGGGGTTAGATGCTCAGGCAGTACAGAAAATTGGCCGTTGGGAATCTGCCAGATACAGGTCTTACATTAGACCGAGTATGTTGTGAGCGGTTTTTGTTGTGTTATTGGTTTGGTGCTTATTGTTTTCAATCTGTTTTCTTGTGTTTCAGGACCCCCTCTTTTGGTATGGGTTTTAGGTCACTCGTTCATGTATTGGGGTGCCGCACAGGCGGATGCAAGACCGAACGGACGACAGTTGGGTATCTCTAGAGATGTTGCATCAGTTCGATGGATCAGTATCAGGGGTTTGCTGTGAAACCGAGTAATGCCAGAATTTAATTTCCATGTAACTTTAGACAAACCTACTGATATATTAGTTTATTAGTTTTACATGCATGGGGGAATGATCTTGGTTCCAGATCCTCACGTAACTTAGTGCGGGATTTCAAATTTTATGGTTTAAGCCTATGGTCCACCTATCCGGGTTTGATCCTGGTGTGGTCAGATATAGTGGCGCGTCTTACATGGAGGCATGCGAGGTCGATTGAAAGGATCAACAAAGCTCGCAGCAAGGTAAATAGAGAGGTATCAAGTTTTATCGCACGTAATGGTGGGATTGTGGTGAGGCATCGGGAATTGGAGTTCCCATCAAGAGAATTTTTGAGATCGAATGGTGTTCACTTGAATGCGATTGGGACAGACATTTGGGCTTTCCCGTTAATGGAAGGTGTGGAGAAGGCTCTCTTGGTGTGGCGGAACTCACAGGCATAAGGGGTCATGCCTGCTCGCCTTGGCGTAAAGTGAGGGGGTTTTGAAAGAAGTTGGTTGCACTGAAGGGCTGGGAAGCCCAATGCAGGGATGGGTGACTCCCATCAGTTCTAAGAGCTTTCAGAAATTGTAAGTGGGCCCCTACTGGGCTGGGTCCCAGTGGGACATTTGGTTACAGGCAACATTCAACTGGGGCCCCCGAGCCGGTGTGGCGCTGCTGGGGGCTGGTGTGGTGGAGCTGTTTTGTTGCATTTAAAAATGGTTTTGGAACCTTCAATCCCCCCCTCCTTTATGGTGGTCACTTAGATTATGGAAGTTATTGTTTAATGCTTGTTATGTTTTGATATATTAAATAAATTGAGGCTGCTGTGGCCTTTATATCCAATGTCACGTAGTGTGTATGCATGTTTTATTTATAGAAATAAGGGGGTATAGGCAGTTTTGGCTGCCGAACAGTCTTTAAGGCCGGTTATAATGTAGTGAATGGCTAGCACTCAATAATGTCTGTTCCGGTGCTCGTGAACGGATCAAATGATCCACTTATATGTCAGGAGTAATAATCACTGCACTCGGTATTGAACAATTCTGCTTCAAGTGAAATTTATTCCAATATAATGGCAGGAACGACAAAGTAAAAGCTGACGTTTCGGCCACTGTGTGGCCTTGATCACAGTGTCACTAGAATAAATGAGAACAATCCAATTAAATACAAAAATTCATACATTATTTACAAGAAAAAATACATATTCTGTGAACTCTTGTCAAATGATCATTTGCAGTAGAGGAAGATCTAAAATAATCTATGTTCATCGGGTCAACTAACCCTCAGTAATCAGAGAGCAGTTCAAAGGTAAGAAGAAACTATATGTAGATTGTTATATAAAAGATCTAGTTAAAAGTAGGTGATAGTACCTGTTGGGTCTTGTACCACAGTAGTTATAAGGATCCCCCTATGGTTGCAAGGAGGTATTGGGAACTCAAAGAGGAGTAATCAGGTCCCGGGTGTAGATTATGGTTTCTTGTGGCAGAGTGGGTTCCTGTTCAATTGTGACAATATAAGTACTAAGGTCCCCCTGTCCTAATGTACAATTTGTATAGAAAGATTAAGTCATACCACTGTGCCAAATGAATTCTGCATATAATGGCCCGTTCCTCATCACAAGTATGCAATATGTGGTATATGGACACCAATATAATGAAGAATTTGTGGAAATATATCTTATTATCTGTATATGTGCCATCACCAAATGAACAACCTATTTTACCTTAGGGTAGCATTTAGTAAAAGGCAAAAGATTCCCAGGTACTGGTCCCTACTTTGCTATAAAGCGTATTGTCAAAGTTTCAAAAAAGAAAGCATAGATCTGTTGATAAAGTAGAAGAAATCTGATTATAAAGTACATCAGAATGGTAATGAGGTTAACTTATCTCAGATCTCCATGAATGTAGACGGCTTATTACTGTGTCTGCAGCCAGCACGGTCCGTGCCCTGGCGGTGTGCTGTATGTAATGTGGAGCAGCGCTCCATAATAAAGGACCTGCCGGTCATGTGACCGGAAGTGCTGTCAGACGCCGACGCTTGCGCAGACATCGCGGACATCTGTGGTTCTCTGTCACTAATACAGCATTGCTTCTATGTGTGGGGTAGCCATGGAGATGCTGTAACGCTTCTCACTGCGCATACGTGCTCCATGCTATGTATTAGGCAAGAGACTACGGGGATATAATTAACTGCCATGGAGATCACAGAGCCCTAGGAGATAAGCGCTGGAGTATAATACAGGGTGTTATGCTGGCGTGTCCTTTAATAAAATAAAATAAAACTTAAAGGACACGTCGGGGTCCACCGGACTGCAGAGATGCTGCAACAGCTGAGTCCCAGAGGAATGTTCAGCTAAGCACAGAGAAAGAAATGAACTAGTGTGTTAAGTGCACACACTAGTAGTAACTAAACAAGGTACAATGCTGGGAGTTAACAACACCCCAGAAGCGAAACGAATAAACCTCTGCACTGCAAGACACCGCTGTGCAGAGCAGGAAGGATTTGGCAGCATGAAACGCCTGAGCACTATATGGCGGCGTATAGAGCTGCAGATAACTGCAGGCCAGGAAAGGCCTGGAACCTAAGTTCCTAAAAAGGAGGAGAATCTCTGCAGCACCCAACACATGGGTGTAAAAGTGGCAGTGTGACCACACATACAATGGCGGACCCTGGAATACTGGATCGGTAGCAAGGACGCCACCGTGGCGTGGACACCAACCGGTGAACCGACACGGTAGAGCGTGCGGCTCACAGCATTCCCCTAGCCCTAATTGATGGCTAGGATGACTAGGGAGCACACAGCAGGAACCCTTGACAACGACTCTCACACACTGCATTTACTGCCAGAGACCTCACCCCAGGTTAGAAAGAGATAGACTAGGCACCGGGGCGGAGCCCGCGGAGCCCTTAATAACACTAGAGACAGCCCCAGCCCCCCAGGACAACCAACCACGCTGTACCAGACAGCAGGGGGCGTGGCTTAGCGGCACGTGACCGCAAAGGAGAGTGGCTTAGCGGCACATGACAGCAAAGGGGCGTGGCTTAGCGGCACATGAGCAGAAACACAGAAACCACACTTAGAATCCCTAGAACGGAACCTAAATGCTGACAATTACTGACCAGCAGGAAAGGGCCTGGCCGGATGCCGCGAGAAAGCCCTTCTCCTGCGTACCGGCCTAACATTACCCCCCTCTCTAGGGCTTCGTACTATGGATACGCTCAAAAGCGGCAATAAGACCCGGAGCGTTGATGTTGTCTTCCGGCTCCCAAGTCCTATCCTCCGTACCATAATCCCGCCAGTCCACCAAATAAAACTTCTTGCCCCTAACCACCTTAGAAACAATGATTTCATTTACCTCAAAGTCATCCTGTGCGGATTCCGATTCAACCGGAAAGGAACCAGAGAATTCATTAAGAGTAACCGGCTTGAATAAAGAAACATGGAAGGTGTTAGAAATTCGCCAAGCGGCCGGCAATTTCAGCCAATAGGCCGCATCATTCACTTTGGCCAAGATTTTAAATGGCCCCAATTACAGGGGAGCAAATTTAGTCGAAACCACCCGGAGGCGATTATTGCGTGCAGAAAGCCACACCAAGTCCCCTGGAGCATAACTTGGAGCAGCACGCCGATGCCTATCGGCCGTGACCCTCATATGCTCCTTAGAAGCACGCAAAGACTCCTGAGTCTGATCCCAGATATCCCTGGCATTTGTTGCCCAATCCTCCACAGCGGGAAGAGTCATAAGAAGTACCGCCGACCGTTCCCTAGACGGCTTATTTCGCGCACAAGAGACGCAGGCGGCAACAAAATGGGAGATATCAGTAGACATCTTGGGCCACCAATAGGACCGAAAAATTAGCTCTTTGGTCCGTTTGTCCCCAAAGTGCCCTCCAATCTTGGAGGAGTGACCCCAATGGAGAACCTCTTGCCTACGAGACTCTGGCACAAAGGTCCTCCAAGGCAGAAGTCCCTGCAAGGTAACAGGGTTTACAGAGAGTAAACTCTCGGATGGGACAATAAGCCACGGTTCTAACTCTTCACCCAGGGGGTCAAAAGAGCGAGACAGAGCATCTGCCCGTGGATTAGATTTACGGATAAACCCCCTTGCCAGATTATCTGCAATGTATTCTGACATTGCTTTCGTCTCAGGGACCGACAAAGGATATACCCTGTCTCTTGGGGGTTCCGAACCCGGTACTATATTTATGGCGCAATCATACGCCTGGTGAGGTGGTAGAGTCTCTGCTGCTTTTTTGGAGAAAACATCTGCATACTCTGCGTATTGAACGGGGAACACTGACAGCTCCCGAGGTAACTCAGAACAAGAAACCGGAAGAACCGAACGAACACAATTTCCCTGGCAGGCAGAGCTCCACTGGATAACCTGACCAGTCGACAAGTCCAGATGGGGAGAATGCCTCCGGAGCCAGGGCAGGCCCAAAAGTACCAAATCCACCCCCTCCTCCATTACTAGGAACGAAATAGATTTGTAATCGCCAGCTCCTATCTGGAGCTGTATAGTCTCAGTGCGATGGGTAACCTCCTTAGGCAGAACAAACCCGTTAACTACTCGGATTTTAACTGGATTAGGAAGTAAAATTAATGGAACTGAGTGGCTCTAAGCGAAAGACGCGGACATAAAGTTTGCCTCAGCTCCCGAGTCCACACAAGCTCCTATCTCCATAGTCTTCTGATCAAGAATGACTGAGGAAGGCAACAGAATTTTGGAGGAAACAAATTCATTTTCTAGTGACTCGCCTCCGACAGACACTAGAACTCCCCGTTTAACATGCGGAGAGTGACTGGCGCATCGCCCAGACCCCCAAGGGGTGTGGGACAATAGACCGGATTTTATTGACTGTTTGGGAGGACAAAGACCCTCCGTGCGTGACACCTCCATGGGCACAGAGGAGTCGAAATTGCCCGAACCCTCACTCAGAGGCACTGAGAAGGTTGGAGCAGAACGCTCCCATAGCTTCTCAGCAGTCACCTCCAGTCGTCTCTCGGCAAACCGAAGGTCAATTCTGGTAGCAAGATTAATCAATGCCTCAATCGTTACTGGCACCTATCGGGTAGCCAACGCATCTTTTACATGGGAGGCCAGACCTCTCCAGAAAATGGGAATCAGAGCTTTGTCTGGCCAATCCAACTCAGCTGCTAGGGTGCGGAAACGCACCGCATAGTCGCTTACGGAAGACGTAGCCTGACTAATAGCGAGAAGACGCATGGCAGTGTCATTGGTGACCTCAGGACCCAAAAAGACCTGTTTGAGGGCTGTTGTGAAACCGGCTACAGTCTGCACAACTGGATCCGACCGTTCCCAGAGTGGAGTAGCCCACTCCAGCGCCCGCTTGGAGAGCAAGGAAAATATAAATCCCACCCTAGACCTATCAGTAGGGTACACCTGCGGTTGTAACTCGAAGTGCACCGCACATTGATTGAGAAACCCCCGACAGGTCCGAGCGCTCCCAGAAAACTTACTTGGAAGCGCTAGGCGAGGAGTTGGGACAGGGAAGGGTATTAGGGTGGCTACCGTCTGGCCCACAGCCTGAGCGGTCAGAGTCGGAATGTCCAGAGTAGGCACACATTGTTCTACTCATTGCAACCGAGACTCCAGCTGCTGGATATGGCGTTGCATCGAGGATGAGCCGTTCTAACTCTGTGCAGTAGCCGTCATACTCAGCCAGACCCTGGCCTAGTCTAATGTTACGCTGGCGTGTCCTTTAATAAAATAAAATAAAACTTAAAGGACACGTCGGGGTCCACCGGACTGCAGAGGAGCTGCAGCAGCTGAGTCCCAGAGGAATGTTCAGCTAAGCACAGAGAAAGAAATAAACTAGTGTGTTAAGTGCACACACAAGTAGTAACTAAACAAGGTACAATGCTGGGAGTTAACAACACTCCAGAAACGAAACTAATAAACTTCTGTCCTGCAAGACACCGCTGTTCAGAGCAGGAAGGATTTGGCAGCATGAAACGCCTGAGCACTAGATGGCAGCGTATAGAGCTGCAGATAGCTGCAGGCCAGGAAAGGCCTGGAACCTAAGTTCCTAAAGAGGAGGAGAATCTCTGCAGTACCCAACACATGGGTGTAAAAGCGGCAGTGTGACCACACATACAATGGCGGACCCTGGAATGCTGGATCGGTAGCAAGGACGCCTCCGTGGCGTGGACACCAACCGATGAACCGACACGGTAGAGCGTGCTGCTCACAGCATTCCCTTAGCCCTAATTGATGGCTAGGATGACTAGGGAGCACACAGCAGGAACCCTTAACAACGACTCTCACACACTGCATTTACTGCCAGAGACCTCACCCCAGGTTAGAAAGAGATAGACTAGGCACCGGGGCGGAGCCCTTAATATACTAGAGACAGCCCCAGCCCCCCAGGACAACCAACCACGCTGTACCAGACAGAAGGGGGCATGGCCTAGCAACACATGACAGCAGGGGGCGTGACTTAGCGGCACATGACCGCAAGGAGGCATGGCTTAGAGGCACGTGACCAAAAGGGCGTGGCTTATCGGCACATGCCCGCAAGGGGGCGTGGCTTAGCGGCACATGAGCAGAAATGCAGAAACCACACTTAGAATCCCTAGAACGGAACCTAAATGCTGACAATTACTTACCAGCAGGAAAGGGCCTGGCCGGACGCCGCGAGAAAGTCCTTCTCCTGCATACCGGCCTAACACAGGGGAAGAGAGGAAAAAAGGGGGAAGAGGGGAAAAGGGACTCATTGAGTGAAATCAGGTCATCTGACACAAGAACAATATGGCAGAATGGCTATGTCGTGTGTCAATCTTGTTCTATAGATGGTATATGTATATGTTCATCAGTCATTGGTGAAAATGTATACCCTATAAGTGTAGATATACGGAATAAAGGGCACCTCCACCTACAATATGACTGAGAATGCACATTATCATTGGTGAAAATTGTATAGTAGATTGTGAGCCCTCGCGGGCAGGGACCTCGCTCCTCCTGTACCAGTCGCTGTCACATTGTGTTCAAGATTATTGTAATCGTTCTTGTATGTATACCCCTTATTCACATGTAAAGTGCCATGGAAAAAATGGCACTATAATAATAAATAATAATAGTAATAACCAGGGTAAATATATGGATTAGAAAGCACCTATGAAAATGTATAACCCTATAGGGGTAGATATATGGAATGAAGGGCACCTCCATCTACACTATGGCTAAGAATGTACATTTTCATTGGTGAAAAATGTACAACCCTATAAGGGCAAATATATGGAACAAAGGGCACCTCCACCCATGAAGATGTATAACGCTATAAGGGTAGAATATGAAAATCAAGGGCACCTACACCTACAAAATGGCTGAGAATGTACATTTTCATAGGTAAAAAATGTATAGTCTTATAAGGGTAGATATATGGATTAGAAAGCACCACCACTTATGAAAATGTATAACCCTACAAGGGTAGATATATGGAATAAAGGGCACCTCCACCTCCACTATGGCTGAGAGTGTACACTTTCATTGGTGAAAAATGTATAACCCTATAAGGGTAGATATATGGAGTAAAGGGCACCTCCACCTATGCAAATGTATAACGCTGTAAGAGTAGAAATATGGAATAAAGGGCACCTCTGCCTACAATATGGCTGAGGGTGTACATTGCCGGTATACAGTTATATGAAAAAGTTTGGGCACCCCTATTAATCTTAAGCTTAATGTTTTATAAAAATTGGTGTTTTTGCAACAGCTGTTTCAGTTTGATATATGTAATAACTTTTGGACACAGTAATGTTTCTGCCTTGAAATGAGGCTTATGGTACTAACAGAAAATGTGCAATCTGCATTCAAACAAAATTTGACAGGTGCATAAGTATGGGCACCTCACCAGAAAAGTGACATTAATATTTAGTAGATCCTCCTTTTGCAAAAATAAGAGCCTCTAGTCGCTTCCTGTAGCTTTTAATGATTTCCTGGATCCTGGATGAAGGTATTTTTGACCATTCCTCTTTACAAAACAATTCCAGTTCAGTTAAGTTTGATGGTCGCCGAGCATGGACAGCCCTCTTCAAATGATCCCACAGATGTTCAATGATATTCAGGTCTGGGGACTGGGATGGCCATTCCAGAACATTGTAATTGTTCCTCTGCATGAATGCCTGAGTAGATTTGGAGCGGTGTTTTGGATCATTGTCTTGCTGAAAGATCCATCCCCTGCGTAACTTCAACTTTGTCACTGATTCTTGAACATTATTGTCAAGAATCTGCTGATACTGAGTGGAATCCATGTGTCCTTCAACTTTAACAAGATTCCCGGTGCCGGCATTGGCCACACAGCCCCAAAGCATGATGGAACCTCCACCAAATTTTACTGTGGGTAGCAAGTGTTTTTCTTGGAATGCTGTGTTTTTTTGCCGCCATGCATAACGCCTTTTTGTATGACCAAACAACTCAATCTTGGTTTCATCAGTCCACAGGACCTTCTTCCATAAAGAAATTGGCTTCTCCAAATGTGCTTTTGCATACCTCAGCCGACTCTGTTTGTGGCGTGCTTGCAGAAACGGCTTCTTTCGCATCACTCTCCCATACAGCTTCTCCTTGTGCAAAGTGCTTTGTATAGTTGACCAATGCACAGTGACACCATCAGCAGCAAGTTGATGCTGCAGCTCTCTGGAGGTGGTCTGAGGATTGTCCTTGACTGATCTCACCATTCTTCTTCTCTGCCTTTCTGATGTTCTTCTTGGCCTGCCACTTCTGGCCTTAACAAGAACTGTCCCTGTGTTCTTCCATTTCCTTACTATGTTCCTCACAGTGGAAACTGACAGGTTAAATCGCTGAGACAGCTTTTTTGTATCCTTCCCCTGAACAACTATGTTGAATAATCTTTGTTTTCAGATCATTTGACAGTTGTTTTGAGGAGCCCATGATGCCACTCTTCAGAGGAGATTCAAACAGGAGAACAACTTGCAAGTGGCCACTTTAAGTAGCTTTTCTCATGATTGCATACACCTGGCTATGAAGTTCAAAGCTCAATGAGGTTTTAAAACCAAAAAAGTGCTTTAGTAAGTCAGTAAAAAGTAGGTAGGAGTATTTAAAACAAGAAAATGATAAGGGTGCCCATACTTATGCACCTGTCAAATTTTGTTTGAATGCAGATTGCACATTTTCTGTTAGTACAATAAACCTCATTTCAAGGCAGAAACATTACTGTGTCCAACAGTTATTACATATATCAAACTGAAATAGCTGTTGCAAAAACACCAAGTTTTATAAAACATTAAGCTTAAGATTAATAGGGGTACCCAAACTTTTTCATATAACTGTATGTAAAAGATCACAATAAAATCCAATATTATCAATCATTATGGATTAAATTTTACATTTCCATCTCCATATAGTTTAACCATGTATCATATTCATATAGACAAGATAAATCACGCTCACACACAGGTAGAAGTCCAAACCAAAGTAATCAGAAAATTGTATAAAATCGCCCCTCCCCCTATTTATACGACTGTACTTTATAATGTTAGAGGGAATAGTACCAGGAACCTCGTATATTAGAATCATGGAATCTGAGAAAAGAACAAATTATGTTAGCCACTCAATTTCCCTATTCAAGCCTTTAGGGTACAAAGTATCCAAAGTGTAAATCCAGAAAGTTTCACGTTGCCTTGTAAACCTTGATATGATTGCCCCCCCTATGAGGTCTAGGGACCCTTTCTATTACTTGAAATCTCAATTGTGCCACATTATGTTTTGCTTCTTTAAAGTGATGCGGAAGTGGCAACCAAGTCTTTTCACATCTAATTGTGGACTAGGGTATACATTTTCACCAATGACTGATGAATAGTGTTGAGCGATACCTTCCGATATCGGGAAATATTGGATCGGATTGGATCGGACCGATACCCAAAAAGTATCAGATATCGCCGATTCCGATAACGGAAACCAATGCAAGTCAATGGGACAGAAATATCGGAATGAAAATAAACCCTTTCTTTCCTTGTAGGTTAATTCTACATGAAGGAAAACAACTAAGAATAATGTAGAATGTATTGGGGGAGGTGGGGGAGACAATAAAGGCATAGAGGTTTAGGCCAATCAAATGGAATAGCAGGAATTAATATTTTTTTTAAGACGTTCTGAGTTACGGAAATATTGACTATGTTAAGTATTTTTAGATTTTGTCAGATATTTATGTTTCACTACTTCCATGCTCTTCACCTTCTTTTTTACTTCTCCCACACTTTCTCCTTCATCATCCTCAGCATCAGCATCTTTTTCATCCACTTCTTCTTCACCTTCTTCATCTTCTTCTTCTTCACCTTCTTCGTATTATTCTTTTTTTTTACATTCTTCATATTCTACTTCTTCATCTTCTTCATATTCTTCTTCTTCATCATATTCTTATTTGTGACAGGCATTCCTGTAGTTGTTATCTATAAAAGTTTGGACATTACACCTTTCGTTCTGCCCGTCACAAAATATTTACAACAGGATTTGTCCGCGTTCAGTTTGGCCTGCAGCAGCAGGTCTTTTCCAGGGGCACCACGAGGAGGAACGGACTCACCCCCATACACTGCTTAGTCATCTTCTGCTTATAATTTAGATATTACTTTTTTTCTGATTTTTAGTCTTATGCTTAATGTTCTTCCGTTTTTTGTTCTGCAGCTTCTTGTACTTCTGCTTCTTGGTTTTCTGTCTCTTGTTCTTCTGTATCTTGGTGGTTGTCTTCTCTTCTTTGTCCTCTTGGTCAACTTCTTCAGGGTCATCTTCTTGGTCTTCTTTGGGGTGGTCTTCAGGGTCATCGTCTTCGGGGGTCCTCGTCTTCGGGGTCCTTGTCTTCTTCGGGGTCCTCGTCTTCTTCGGGTTGGTCTTCGGGGTCCTCATCTTCGGGGTCCTCGTCTTCTTCGGGGTGGTCTTCAGGGTCCTCGTCTTCTTCGGGGTGGTCTTCAGGGTCCTCGTCTTTAGGGTCGTCGTCTTCGGGGTCCTCGTCTTCTTCGGGTTGGTCTTTAGGGTCCTCGTCTTCAGGGTCCTCGTCAGGGAGATCCAGAGTGATTACCAAGAACCATTTCAAAAAGCTTGAACTTGGAAATGTAGCAGAAGGTACAAGAAGGCTGAGGAACTACCGAGGACCAGCTGACGGTACTGGAACCCGGATGGGTAGCAGAAGGTACAAGAGCCAATGGAACTACCGAGGACCAGCTGACGGTACTGGAACTCGGTTACTAAGCAGGAGGTACCTGTGCCAGAAAGCACTACCAAGGACCAGCAGACGTTGGTGGAACTTGGATACCGAGAAGGAGGCACCTAATCCAAAGGCACTGCCGAGAACCAGCTGACGGTACTGGAACCCGGATGGGTAGCAGAAGGTACCCATGTAAAAAAAAGTTGCAAGGCCGCGAGCCGGCCGCAGTTACCACAACCCACAGTCCTACAGGGGGTGCTTGTCCTATTGGCACTATGGAACCAGCCTTCATTGCCAGATCCCGCAGCCCACATAGGAGTCATCTAAGCTGCAGGCACCATAGAGTCGGCTAACCCGACCGCAACATGACAGAACAACACATTGGAGGCAAAGTGACGTTGACACTACCCGGAAACAGCTGGCGTGCTGGAACCAGGCTGGGCAGGAGGGAGTACCCGTGCCAAAGACACTGCTGGGAAACAGCTGGCGGTGCTGGAACCCAGGGTAAATACTAAAAACAGAGTGGAGCCAGAGGCGTAATTGGAGCAACTTTAAAATATGTAGTAGTGTGAATGTGGACAGAGCAGGAGAATTTGCCGGACACACAGCTGGGGATCAGCTGACGTTACTGAACCCCAATAACACGGCAGCAAGTGTTGACTGTGCAGACGGCACTTCCGAGCGCCAACTGGCAGTGTTGGAGCTCAGGGATTACAGTTCAGGTGGTAGAAACATGAACACAACAGGAGACCTGGATACTGTTGCCAACCAATTATTTATTCTGGAAGAGGACTGGCAAATTCATGAGAGATCCAGGCCTTGTTCATTTTGAGAAAAGTAAGCCGGTCAACGTTATCGGAGGATAGTCGCATGCGACGGTCTGTTAGTACACCACCTGCGGCACTAAAGACGCGTTCCGTTAATACACTAGCAGCAGGGCAAGCTAGCACCTCCAATGCATACTGACTAAACTCTCGCCATGTATCCAGCTTACAGACCCAAAACTTGAAGGGAGAAGAGCCGTCTGGGAGTACACTATGAGGGCAAGACATGTAGTCTGTCACCATCTGAAGGAAACGTTGCCTCCTGCTGACTGGAGCCGTCTGTGATGGTGTAGACATTTGTGGCGGCGGGGACACAAAACTTTGCCACATTTCGGCCATGCTGGTCTTGCCTTGTGCTGAGGCACTGCTTCTGCTCCCTCTTTGTGCAGAGCTTCCTCCACTGCCTCGACGCACTGAGCTGCTTTGTAAAGCACTAGCAGCACTGCTCTCGGTTGGAATGGAGAACATGATGGAATGCACCAGTGCGTCTTGGTACTCCCGCATTTTACGCTCCCGGTTCAACGGTGTTATGAGGCTTTGTAAGTTGTCCCGGTAGCGAGGATCTAGGAGGGTGGACACCCAATAATCAGCCGTGTTGAGAATGTGGGCGATGCGGCGGTCGTTTCTCAGGCACTGCAGCATGAAATCAACCATGTGCTGCAGACTGCCAACTGGCCAAGAAACGCTGTCCCCTGCTTGAGGCGTGATCTCTGCCTGCTCTGCATCACCCCACCCTCGCTCTAGATACTGACTACTAGAGCATTGTGTACCTCCCTCCTCTGGACAGATGTCTTCCTCATCCATTGACTCCTCCTCATCCTCCTCACAAAGTGTCCCCTGCCTAGGCCTTTGTGAGGAACCACGTTGCGCAGACTGTAGAGAAGCAGATGGCATTTGTGACTCCTCATCCTCCACCTCTTCCAAAACCTCGTCCCTTAGTGCTTGCAGTGTTTTTTCAAGCAGGCAGATAAGGGGGATAGTCATGCTGACTAGTGCATCATCTGCACTCGCCATTGCGTGGAATAATCGAAGGCACGCAAAACGTGGCAAATGTCCTTCATAGAGGCCCACTCAGTGTTGGTGAAGTGTGAACGGCGCGCACTGCGACTTGTTTGCGCCTGCTGCAGCTGGTACTCCATTACTGCTGCCTGCTGCTCACACAACCTCTCCAACATATGTAACGTTGAATTCCTCCTGGTGGGTAGGTCACATATGATGCGATGTTCCGGAAGACGTAATCGGCGCTGCAGAGCTGCAATGCGTGATCTTGCGTTGCTGGAACGCCGCAAGTGAGCGCACTCTATGCGGACCTTGCGAAGCAGTGCATCAAGATCCGGAAAGTCCCTCAAAAAACTCTGCACGACCAAGTTGGGCACATGTGCCAGACATGGGATGTGAGTGAGGTTGCCTAAGCCCAGAGCTGCCACCAGATTTCGGCCATTGTCACACACTACCATGCCTGGCTGGAGATTCGCTGGCACAAACCACACGTCGCTCTGCTGCTTGATGGCATTCCAGAGCTCCTGCGCTGTGTGGCTTCGATTCCCCAAATAAATTAATTTTAATACGGCCTGTTGACGTTTGGCCACGGCTGTGCTCATATCGGTCATCATAACAGGTAACCGTTCACGGGTCGATGTGGAGGTAGACCGTGACGGCTCCTGCAGTGCTGATTCAGAGGAACTGGAGTATGAGGAGGAGTCAATGTGTACAGATTGGATTCCTGCAATCCTTGGAGTTGGCAGAACACGTACAGCGCCACTCTCAAGATCTGTACCCGGCTCCACAACATTTACCCAATGGGCAGTGAGGGAAAGGTATCGTCCCTGTCCATGCTTACTGGTCCACGCATCGGTGGTCAGGTGGACCTTGCTACTGACGGCGTTTTGTAGCGCATGTTTAATTTTTCCCTCCACATGATGTTGCAGGGCAGGGACGGCTTGCCTGCTGAAATAAAAGCGGCTGGGCACGTTGTATTGTGGGACTGCCAATGCCATAAAGTTACGGAAGGTGTCAGTCTCCACCAGCCTGAATGATAGCATTTCAAGGGCCAGTAGTTTAGCAATGCCAGCATTCAAAGCCTGTGCTCGGGGGTGGTTTGCCGAGTATGGGCTCCTTTTCTCCCATGCCTGTGCTAACGATGGCTGTAGACTGGCCTGGGAGTGTGAGGATGACTGGGAAAGTGGTGCTGTAGGTGGAATTACACTGTGTCTCTGTACAACAGTGGCAGAGATTCTTCCATGGCGATCCTGTGAGGAAGCCGAACCAGCTGTGTGTGAGCTGGAGGAAGAGGCTACAACACGAGCTGAAGAGGTGGTAGGTGGCGCTGTAGGTTGGCCTAGGTCTTCAGTGTGTTTTTGTAACTCCACCACGTGCTTGGTCCGCACATGTTTCCACATATTTGTGGTATTGAGGTTGCTGACACTTTTCCCTCTTTTCACCTTCTGATTACACAGCTTGCATTTGACAAAGCAAATGTCATCTGCAACTGTTTCAAAAAAGGACCAGGCACTGCAAGTCTTGGGAGCGCCCGCTTTGGATTTTGGAAGAGCCATGCTCCTAATGGGTGCCGAAGTGGAGGCTACAGGCAACCAAGTCTGCCCCCTCCCTCTCCCTCCTTTTTGGGCTGTTCGGGGAATCTCTTCCTCAGAGCTGCTCCCACCACCTTCCTGTCCCTCACGCCATGATGGGTCAAGGACCTCATCATCTTCACCACCCTCTTCAAACAACTGCTTCTCCTGGGTAGTCTCGACAGCACAGTACGCACCAGAAAGTGGCACCTGAGTCTCATCATCAGATGCGTACTGAGGTGTGCTGCTGACCATAGGCACTGGCCCACCCGCCTCTTCAGATTCAGAGAGACAAAACGGTTGCGCATCACTGCATACTACCTCTTCTTCAAATTCTCGAATTCTGCTTGGCTGGCCCCCTCTTTCCAAGCCAAGAGATTCAGAGAACAGAAGTAGAGATGGCTCCTGTCCAGGGCTCTCTGACTGCCTGGGCAATTTGGCAGGTGGTGAAGAGACAGATGGGTGCTCTTCAGTGCTCAGGACCTGAGAGGATCTGGAACTAATTGAAGTCGATGCGTTAGCTGCCATCCATCCGACAATGGCTTCAATTTGGTCCTCCCGCAGCAGTGGGGTATGGCTAGCTCCTACAAAGCTGCACATAAAGGACTGTTCCCTGGTAAAACTGGGGGATGCTGAGTCACTGGTGCCCGCAGCAGGCACAGAATCCCCACGTCCTCTCCCTGCAGGCACAGAATCCTCACGTCCTCTCCCTGCTGAAACTCCACGCCCACGCCCACGACCACAACCACGACCGCATGCCTTGCTCCCTGCCTTCTTCATCTTGGTAGACTGATAAAGATAGGCAGAAAAGTACTAAGGGCTTAGTGTGCTTATTCCTGAACAGTTGCTAACAGATATAAGAAACACTAATTTTATAAAGTGTGGACTAGACTTTAATATGAGCTAATGTGGCCTACACAACTGTAAAGTGGAGTGTTTGGTGAACTTTATTTAGGTTTTTTTTGTCACAAAAGACACAGGATGTGCCTAAAGATGTAATACCGATAGTATCACAAACTTTTTGTAGCTATTACAATGTAGGAAGGTAACCTACAATGCAATAGATGAGGCTACAAAAAATAGGCTAATACTAATCTGGCTGGGGCTGCAGAGCCCAATGCTGCAGAAAGGCTCCTCTAACTACTCCTATATAGTGTGTTTGGAACCAATTTAGCTGAATAAGGATGGAACCACCACACTAATAGGAGAAATCAGGAAAAATTATGAATTGGCAAAAAAGGACAATGTATGAGGCAGTGACACACACTGAGTGCACTACAACCAGACGTGGCTGAAGCACACACTACAGGGTGAGCTGCACTCACACACACAGACCTTGCACACAGCGGTGAACAGTGCAGATGTAGAGCACTGTGCACTAGCGCTGCAAGACCAAAAAAATTTCTCTATCTACTCCTATATAGTGTGTTTGGAACCAATTTAGCTGATGGATGGAACCACCACACTAATAGGAGATATCAGGAAAAATTATGAATTGGCAAAAAAGGACAATGTATGAGGCAGTGACACACACTGAGTGCACTACAACAAGACGTGGCTGAAGTACACACTACAGGGTGAGCTGCACTCACACACAAAGACCTTGCAGACAGCGGTGAACAGTACAGATACAGAGCACTGTGCACTAGCGCTGCAAGACCAAAAAAATTTCTCTATCTACTCCTATATAGTGTGTTTGGAACCAATTTAGCTGAATACGGATGGAACCACCACACTAATAGGAGATATCAGGAAAAATTATGAATTGGCAAAAAAGGACAATGTATGAGGCAGTGACACACACTGAGTGCACTACAACCAGACGTGGTTGAAGCACACACTACAGGGTGAGCTGCACTCACACACACAAACCTTGCAGACAGCAGTGAACAGCACAGAGAACTGTGCACTAGCGCTACAAGGCACAGCGATTTATAAAGTAGCTTGGGTAAAGCAGAATAGACCAAATAGGTAGCTAAAACTGTCCCTCAAAACAACAGCGTCCTATCCCTAACTGAATTCACAGCAGAGTGAGCACAAAATGGCGGCGGCGGCTTTTATAGTGCATCATGACATAATTTCAGCAGCCAATCACAGCCATGCCATTAGTTAAGATGCCTACATGCCTAACAGGATGTGCCCACACTTCTTAGGATTCTCATTGGCTGAATAAAATGAAACTGGCTCATTGCATTATGGGAACTTCCGATTCCGGTATACGATATTGCAAAAGTATCGGAATTAAGTATCGGAATTCCGATACCGCGAATATCGGCCGATACCCAATATTTCAGTATCGGAATGCTCAACACTACTGATGAACATATACATATACCATCTCACGATATAGAACAAGATTGACACACGACATAGACATTCTGCCATATTGTTCTTGTGTCAGATGACCTTATTTCACTCAATGAGTCCTTTATCCCCCTCTTCCCTCATTTTTCCCCTCTTCCCCTGTATTATACTCCAGCTCTTATCTCCTAGGGCTCTGTGATCTCCATGGCAGTTAATTATATCCCCGTAGTCTCTTGCCTAATACATAGCATGGAGCACGTATGCACAGTGAGAAGCGTTACAGCATCTCCATGGCTACCCCACACATAGAAGCAATGCTGTATTAGTGACAGAGAACCGCAGATGTCCGCGATGTCTGCGCAAGCGTCGGCGTCTGACAGCACTTTTGGTCACATGACCGGCAGGTCCTTTATTATGGAGCGCTGCTCCACATTACACACAGCACACCGCCAGGGCACAGACCGTGCTGGCTGCAGACACAGTAATAAGCCGTCTACATTCATGGAGATCTGAGATAAGTTAACCTCATTACCATTCTGATGTACTTTATAATCAGATTTCTTCTACTTTATCAACAGATCTATGCTTTCTTTTTTGAAACTTTGACAATACGCTTTATAGCAAAGTAGGGACCAGTACCTGGGAATCTTTTGCCTTTTACTAAATACTACCCTAAGGTAAAATAGGTTGTTCATTTAAGCACAGGCATTGTTGGTGATGGCACATATACAGATAATAAGATATATTTCCACAAATTCTTCATTATATTGGTGTCCATATACCACATATTGCATACTTGTGATGAGGAACGGGCCATTATATGCAGAATTCATTTGGCACAGTGGTATGACTTAATCTTTCTATACAAATTGTACATTAGGTCAGGGGGACCTTAGTACTTATATTGTCACAATTGAACAGGAACCCACTCTGCCACAAGGAACCATAATCTACACCCGGGACCTGATTACTCCTCTTTGAGTTCCCAATACCTCCTTGCAACCATAGGGGGATCCTTATAACTACTGTGGTATAAGACCCAACAGGTACTATCACCTACTTTTAACTAGATCTTTTATATAACAATCTACATATAGTTTCTTCTTACCTTTGAACTGCTCTCTGATTACTGAGGGTTAGTTGACCCGATGAACATAGATTATTTTAGATCTTCCTCTACTGCAAATGATCATTTGACAAGAGTTCACAGAATATGTATTTTTTCTTGTAAATAATGTATGAATTTTTGTATTTAATTGGATTGTTCTCATTCATTCTAGTGACACTGTGATCAAGGCCACACAGTGGCTGAAACGTCAGCTTTTACTTTGTCATTTAAGGTCGGTTAGTCACACATTCCGGAGTCATGCAAGGGCCCAGACTGCTAACCCCAAAGGGGCTAAAGGGAGGGCCTCTTGACTAGGTCTGAATTGTGGTTATGAGGGGGTTAACATGTTGGGATGAACACAAGGAGGAAATTTTAAGGGAGGTGTTATAGGAAGAACCAGGAATATTGGGCTTACTTGATTGGTGGGGAGTTGGTCTTCAGGAAGGGGTACTTAAGGGCTTGACCCTGGGGGATGGTCATTTTCTGTGGTGGCCTTTGCTCACCCGCTCGTATAGTAGTTCTTTCTTTAATTTTAAATTTTTTTGTAATCTGTCACAGCAGTTGACGAAAAGTGAGTTTTTTTTTTGAAGGAAATTGGTTGAACTGAAGGGCTGAGAAGCCCAGTGCAGGGATAGTTGACTCCCATCGGATCTAAGGGCTTACAGAAATTGTAAGTGGGTCCCTACTGGGCTGGGTCTCAGCGGGACATTTGGTAACGGCAACATTTGGTTATGGACAAAATTCAGCTGGGGCCCTCGAGTCGGTGCAGCGCGGCTGGGGGCTGGTGTGGTTGAGCTGTTTCGTTGCATTTAAGAATGGTTTTGGAACCTTCAACCCCCCCCTTCTTTATCGTGGTCACTTAGCTTATGGAAGTTATTGTTTAATGTTTGTTATGTTTTGATATATTTTATTAAATAAATTGAGGCTGCTGTGGCTTTTATATCCAATATCATGCAGTGTGTATTTGTGTTTTATTTATAGAAATAAGGGGGTATAAGCAGTTTTGGCTGCCGAACGGTCTTTAGGGCCGGTTAGTCACACATTCCGGAGTCATGCATTTTTTAAAAGAATGTGATTATATCTGTCTGGTTGTTTTGATGCCATTTCTCTAGTGATGAATTGAAAGTGCATGAAGTTGTCATCATGCAAGACCTTAATTTTAACCAAAATGCTTTTGAATATAGGTACAGTGGGTACGGAAAGTATTCAGGCCCCTTTCATTGCAGCCATTTGGTAAATTCTAAAATGTTCAATTTTTTCTCATTAAAGTACACTCTGCACCCCATCTTGACTGAAAAAAACTGAAATGTAGATTTTTGCAAATTTATTAAAAAAGAAAAACTGAAATATCACATGGCCATAAGTATTCAGACCCTTTGCTCAGACACTCATATTTAAGTCACATGTTGTCCATTTCCTTGTGATCCTCCTTGAGATGGTTCTACACCTTCATTGGAGTCCAGCTGTGTTTAAGTAAACTGATAGGACTTGATTTGGAAAGGCACATACCTGTCTATATAAGACCTTACAGCTCACAGTGCATGTCAGATCAAATGAGAATCATGAGCTGAAAGGAATTGCCCAAGGAGCTCAGAGACAAAATTGTGGGAAGGCACAGATCTGGCCAAGGTTACAAAAGAATTTCTGCATTGGTCAAGGTTCTTAAGAGCACATTGGCCTCCATAGTCCTTAAATGGAAGAAGTTTGGGACCACCAGAAGTCTTCCTAGACCTGGCCGTCCAGCAAAACTGAGCAATCATGGGAGAAGAGCGTTGATGAGAGAGGTAAAGAAGAACGCCAAGATCACTGTGGCTGAGCTTCAGAGATGCAGTAGGGAGTTGGGAGAAAGTTCCACAAAGTCAACTATCACTGCAACCCTCCACCAGTCGGACATTTATGGCAGAGTGGCCCGATGGAAGCCTCTCCTCAGTGCAAGACGTATGAAAGCCCTTATAGAGTTTGCTCAAAAACACATGAAGAATTCCCAGACAATGAGAAATAAGATTCTCTGGTCTGATGAGACGAAGATAGAACTTTTTGGTGATAATTCTAAGCGGTATGTGTGGAGAAAACCAAGCACTGCTCATTACCTTCCCAATACAATCCCAACAGTGAAACATGGTGGTGGCAGTATCATGCTATGGGGGGTGTTTTTCAGCTGCAGGGACAGGACGACTGGTTGCAATTGAATGAAGCATGAATGCGGCCAAGTACAGAGATATCCTGGATGAAAACCTCTTCCAGAGTGCTCTGATCCTCAGACTTGGCCAAAGGTTCACCTTCCAACAAGACAATGACCCTAGGAACACAGCTAAAATAGCAAAGGAGTGGCTTCAGAACAACTCTGTGACCATTCTTGACTGGCCCAGCCAGAGCCCTGTCCTAAACCCAATTGAGCATCTCTGGAGAGACCTGAAAATGGTTGTCCACCAATGTTCACCATCCAACCTGACGGAACTGGAGAGGATCTGCAAGGAAGAATGGCAGAGGATCCCCAAATCCAGGTGTGAAAAACTTGTTGCATCATTCCTAAGAAGACTCATGGCTGTACTAACTCAAAAGGGGGCTTCTACTCAATACTGAGCAAAGGGTCTGAATACTTATGACCATATTATATTTCAGTTTTCCTTTTTTAATAAATTTGCAAAAAATTCTATATTTTTTTTTTTCAGTCAAGATTGGGTGCAGAGTGTACTTTAATGAGAAAAAAAATGAACTTTTTAGAGTTCACCAAATTGCTGCATTGTAACAAAGAGTGAAAAATTTAAAGGGCTCTGAATACTTTCCGTACCCACTGTATGGTCATTTAATTACTGCCAAAAGTTTTGCATGTACTATTTATTGATCACTACATAGAGTAATTTATTGTTTACAATGCCATAACTTAGTATTTTGTAGCATAATACCTTGCTTTAATTACTGCACTACACCAACGTGGCATTGAAGCCACTAGGGTATTCAAGACATCTTGAGGGATCTTGCTCTATTCCATTTGTAAATCTGTAAACCATTCATCTTTATTGCTATGGGTACGGGCTCCAACTCGTCACCCTAACTCATTCCAAAGGTGCTCTATAGGGTGATTGGCTTGGCCATTGCAACAGGCAAACCTTTTTATTTGCTAACCCATTTTTGACTGAATTAGATGTGTGCTTAGAATCATTGTCTTGCTGGAATTTCCATGCCATGCCTAATTTGATTTTACCATGTGGCAGCATTACATTCTCCAGTATATCCTTGTAAATGGTGGCATTCATGTTTCCATCAATTCTATAAAGAGGGTCAATGGCAGAAAAGCAGCCCCAAACCATGACATTGCCACCACGTTTCACTGTAGGAGTTTGGCACCTTACATCATTATGTTTTCAAATTGGGCGGTATATATAGTGCTTGCCATCACTACCAAATTGAACTTGGATTCATCAGACCACAACACTTTAGACCAATCTATCTCTTTCCATTGGCTGTGTTCTTTGGCAAACTCAAGTCAGACCTTCCGGTTCTTTGTAGAGATGAAAGGCTTCTTGACTGGAACTCACGCATTTAACCGTACTGCTCTTAGCCATTGCACCAAAGTTTGGCAACTCACTTTGACCCCATATTCTTCATTCATTTCGTGCTAAATCTGTGTAGCACTTTTATGGACATCAGATACTGTCTTTTTCTTAATAATGTGCTCAACTCTGGAGGAAGTTTTCCACGGTCTTCCACTTCTAGGTTTGTCAGCTGTTCCATAACCTTCTTTTTCTTTCTTTAATATACGTGACACTTTACTCTTAGAAAAGTTTAACAATTTTGCCTGACTTCACTCTCAGAATAATAAGAATAATAAACTTCCTGACATCTTGTGATAAATTTGGTTTTGTCTTTGCCATGTTTTAACCTAAAAATATACCCATAAAAAAAAATGTAGGCAAAATTCGACTACTCATGATAAAATTTGCAAAACATTTGGCACAGCAAATGTTGAAAACTAACACATAAAGGGGCAAAACAATGTCAAACACAATTTTCGTCCTTATAGTTGACAACCATTTGCTTCCGGTTTACTAAAATCACAAGGAAAATTACATCACAACAACCAGACAGAAGTAATCACACTTTTAAAAAAAATGCTAAACTTTTGGTCGCCACTGTAAAGTGTTAGCCCTAGTAAATTCCCCTCATGTATTTTTAGCAATGTCCGGTACATTTCAAAAGGAATTATCTGTAATATCTGTATAGCTATACCTCATTTTTAGGTGTCCAAGTTAATAGAAAAGTACTTGTTTGTGTTCTGTATAAAACAAATATAACTTTTACACTGCTAATTTCCAATTCAAGCGTACTCCAGCTTCTTTTTATCTTGAAATCAGAGGATATATTAAGTATGCACAAGGACACATCATCAGTAACATTTAATTAGGAGAAAATGTAAATTCACGTTGTAGCTGGAAGTAGGGTAAAAGAGAACAGGAGGTCATGAGAACTGAACAGAGTGCTTCTAGCATCTCCCAGTGGTCTCCTCATTGATTTGTACAAACGCTGTAGTTTTAGAAAGTACAGAGTGACATCAGGATGTCAAATGTAATTAGCACCTAATAAAATGAGCACCGCTGAAAGAATATAAAGTGGGGGAAGCGGTCCTAATCCATGATTATTTGCATGAAATGGATAGAATGTAATTTATCAGTATAAATTACAACACATCTGTCATATCCATTTGCCATTTTTTTTCCTACATCTCAAATTTACAAGTGCCCAAGTGTTTGTCTTGCCGGGTGTTTGTCAATGCAGAAGAATTATTGGTATTTCATTTACTAGTTGGGACTAAATACAATTTTTTGAACTTTGTGAATCTATGAAGTATGCAATATGTTCCATAGAATTAAAGGTGTACAGAGGTGTCCATCTTTTCAAGAATTTAATTAGGTGCTCCAATTATTATTATTTATTTATTTTAAAGCACCATTAATTCCAGTGTTGCAAAAATGTCAAGCTTGTGTACATACATTAGTGACCAAAAGTTTTGAGATTGATACAAATTTTAGTTTCCACATAGTGTTTTTAGATGTTAGTCAGATGTTTCTTTGGATACTGATTATCAGCATTTCATACATTTTTACACTTCCATTGACAAATACATCAAGTTTATACAAAGACCCAATATTTACAGTATTGATCCTTATTTTTTAAGACTACTGAAATTTACCTTGGCAGCTGGATATCAGCTTCTGGGCCAAATCCTAACCATTTTTGCCTAATGAGTGAATGGAGTTTATCACAATTTCTGTGTTTTTGTTTGTCTTCCTGCTTTTTGAAGATTAACCACATGTTATCAATGGGATTGAGATCTAGGAAGTTTCCTGGCCATGGATCCAAAATTTTAATGTTTTGTTCACAGAGCCACTTTATCATTTATGCCTTGTGACATCATGCTGGAAAAAGCATTGATCACCAAATTGTTCCTAGATAATTGGGAGAAGTTGCTCTTCTTTATTCATGGCAGTGTTCTTAGACAAAATTATGAGTGAGCCCATTCCCATGGATAAAAAGACCCCAAACATAAATGGTCTCAGGATGCTTTCCCGTTGGCATAACAAAGGGATCATGGTACCGCTCACCTTTTCTTCTCCAATAATCATTCCTTCAGATCTCCCAGACAGTCTAAGGCTATGTGCCCACGATGCAGAAATGCTCAGGATTTTTTCCTGAGCTTCTCTGCATCTCCCTGGCAGAAAAAAACGCATGCGGATTGTACATGCGTTTTCCTGCCAGGGACATGCGGAAGTGAAGCGTTCTTCACTTGCATTTCCGCATGCGGGTTGACAAGCGCTTTCCAAGCGATTTTAGCATCACTTGGAAAGTGCTTGTCAACTTGGTCATACTATATAAATCCATGCAAACGGCATGGATTTATATACTGTGACCTAAAGAATGGTTAAAAATAAAAATAATATCTATACTTACCTTCCGATGGCCCCCGCAGTCTTGATTCCCTCTGTCCCGGCTGCCGGCAGCGGTAGACTGAAGGACCTGCCGACGTCAGCGCAGGTCCTTCATTCCATCGCCAACTGCCGGCAAGCAAGGAGGAGCGCAGCGCGGGCCGCCAGAAGGTAAGTATATATTTATTTTTTATTTTATTCTTTTTTTTACAGTTTTCTATGGTACCCAGGTGCGGAGGAGAGTCTCCTGTTCTCCATACCTGGGTACCATCCGCACATTAGAAGGCATGGAATGCGAATCTACATATACAGTGATGCGTAATCCATGCAATCTAATGCAAGTCAATGGCAGTGAAAACGCAGCACTTCCGCAAAATAATTGGTAATGCTGCGTTTTTTTTCACAATGATAATCCGCAGCGGAAATTTCGGCAGCATGTGCACAGCACATGCAGATTATCATTGGGGAACATGGAAGGCCTTCTACCATGCATTTTTTAAGTGTTTCTGCAGCATGTTTGCAGCTGCGGAAATGCTTAAAAAACACATCGTAGGCACAAAGCCTAAAGGAGTCTTCATCAGAGAAAGTAATATTACACCAGCCCTCTGCAGTCAAATCCCCATTCTTTCATTCTTTCTGTAGAATGTCTGTCTTTGATGTTAATGTAGAGAAGAGGCTTCTTTGCCTGCCTCCAAAATAATTCACCTCATTGTGAGTACATATGCCTGCTGCCATTCCTGAGTAAGCTCTGCACTTGTGTTGAACTGATGCCATAACTAAATCCTCTTTAGGAAATGGTCCTGACACTTGCTGGACTTTCTTCGGTGCCCTGAAGTCTTCTTCACAGCAATTGAACCTCTCTTTTCAAAATTCTTGATGAGGTAATAAACGGTTGATTTATTGGCAATCTTACAAGTAACAATGTCCTTGCCAGTAAAGCCCTCTTGATTCAAGCAATAATCCCCTTTTGGGGAGGTCACCATAGCTAACAGAAGACAATTTCAAGCACTTTAAGAATTTTAAGCCATATTTTAAAGCAATCGGTCTCCTCTTATAATTCAATCTGTATGAGAGAGTGATATCAGCATCATTGTCCTCATTAACACTTCCTACTGAGGTAATAAAAATTCACTAAATGTAAACAGGTCATTTTATGTGTAATGCACACGCCCGGGCTGAGCGGCGTGTGCGTGTGATTCCACTGGACCGTGCCGGAGAGTGAATGCCTGGAGGGGCGTAACTAGGTATTCACCCGATCCGACGAGGGTCGCACGACGGCATACGACGCCAGTGCACCAAGGAGGAACCGAGCAGAGGGACCAGGTGCTACTCCAGGACAGACCCCGGACACGGCTGTTGACCCACACAGGGGAATACAGGAACAGGCTGGTTAGGCTGGCGCACAGACTGGTGGGTATAGGCAGGCACGACTGGTATGCAGGCAGGCGGGTATGCAGGCCGGGGGGTACAGGCAAGCACAGCTAGAGTGCAGACAGGAAGGCACTAGCAGGTAGGAACACAGGCGGGATAGGACCCAGTACACACTGGGACTCAGGAACAATACAGGCAGAGGGGTACAGGCAAGCACAGCTAGAGTGCAGACAGGGAGGCACTAGAAGGTAGGGACACTGGCGGGATAGGACCCAGTACACACTGGGACTCAGGAACAGAACCACAGATGTGGCGGACAAACACAGTAGAGTGAGGCCGCCCAGAGAGGTGAGCGAGAACAGGGCAGGACAAGGCCGCTTGGAGCGGTGAGCAAGAGTAGAGCAGGACAAGGCCGCCAGGAGCGGTGAGCAAAGGGTCAGAGCTGAGCGAGACTGCCGGAGCAGTGAGCAAGAGTAAAGCAGGACGAGACCGCCTGGAGCGGTGAGCAAGAGTGGAGCAAGACTGCCGGAGCAGTGAGCAAAAGGATAAGAGCGGAGCGAGATTGCCGGAGCAGTGAGCAAAAGGTTCAGAGCGGAGCAAGGCTGCCGGAGCGGTAAGCAAAGGAGTCAGAGCAGGCTAGAACCGCCGGAGCGGTAAGCAAAGGAGTCAGAGCAGGCTAGAACCGCCGGAGCGGTGAGCAAAGGAGTCATAGCAGGCTAGAACCGCCGGAGCGGTGAGCAAAGGAGTCAGAGCAGGCTAGAACCGCCGGAGCGGTGAGCAAAGGAGTCAGAGCAGGCTAGAACCGCCGGAGCGGTGAGCAAAGGAGTCAGAGCAGGCTAGGCTGAGCAGGGGGGACAGGGCTCTGTTTACACGGAACAGACAGGAAGGGAAAGGCAGAGCCAGATACCCACAGGGTACTTGCAGTGAAGTAGCGAGTGGACCACAAACTCACAAACGGGAGTACAGAGACAACAAGCAGGAGTTAGGTACGAGTTCAGACTCTGCAGAAAAAGGAAGGGAACGGACATAGAGGCAAAACAGGTAAAGGATAGGAGAGAGTTCAGACTGGAACTGAGTGTACGGAAGAGACCGACACTGCAGCGGAATACAGGAGCGGGTCTGGGAATACGGCCCCCAGAGAGGCGGGAGGAACAGGCTAGGAGCGAGTTCAGACAGGACAGACAAGATACAGGAGCGGGTCTAGGTAATCGGCCCCTAGATGACGGGAGGAACAGGCTAGGAGCGAGTTCAGACAGGACAGACAAGATACAGGAGCGGGTCTAGGTAATCGGCCCCTAGAAGGCGGGAGGAACAGGCTAGGAGCGTGTTCAGACAGGCCTGGAAAAACAGCCTCCAGGATAGGCAGACAAGAGAACACAGACAGGACTCAGTTCAGACACGGGAACTGATACCGCAAGGCAGGAGACAAAGACAGGACTCAGTTCAGACACGGGAACTGGTACCGCAAGGCAGGAGACATAGACAGGACTCAGTTCAGACACGGGAACTGATACCGCAAGGCAGGAGACAAAGACAGGACTCAGTTCAGACACGGGAACTGGTACCGCAAGGCAGGAGACATAGACAGGACTCAGTTGAGACACGGGAACTGATACCGCAAGGCAGGAGACAAAGAACGGGACCTGGCACCTTCAGAGTGCAAGCACACACTGAATGAAACACTATGCTCAGGCAGGGAATGATTGGGCAGCTGAGCTATATACCAGGTGACAGACAGCATTAGGCAGAGGACGCACAAGGGGTGTGACCCACAGCAGGTACAAAAAGCAGGAAGTGATCGGGCGCCGCCCTTAAGCAGCAGAAACAGACACAAACAGACAGCATGGAGGGAAGCCAGAGAGACATTCTGGACAGGAGATCAAGTGCGCGCTCTTGCACAGTGGGAGATGGACCACTATGCAAGGACGCCGCCAGGTATGTTACATTATGGCAGGGCTGAAACTCAATGTAAATATTTTTTTTTAGTTAAATTTCATGGTAAGGAATGACTTTTGAAATGATTTTTTTGCCAAGATAAAAACTGAGGCTGCAAAAATCTAAATTTCTCTCAAAACTTTTGGCCAATACTGTACATTCCTCAGTACTGAAACTGCAACACACAGAAAGAAACGTTATGAAATTATGGAAATCACATGATCCATAGAGATTAGTGTTGAGCGAGCACTAAAATGCTCGGGTGCTCGAAGCTCGGGCCGAGCTCACCGTGATACTCGGGTGCTCGACCCGAGCAACAAGCCCAATGTTAGTCTATGGGAGACCCGAGCATTTTTGCGGCGGCACCCCCGGCAGTCTGTAGAAAGCCTAAAAAATGCCCAAAACGATAGTGACAGTGCTCAAATGACATGGGGACAGCATGGGGATCGTCCCAGGAAGCATTTCTGACCTCCAGGTCACTGCTGTCAACAGTGTGGTCAGAGGTATTAAGCCACTTTTACGGGCTCACAATAAAATGTTCAAAAACGAAACTGAAAGTGCTTTCCTGTGAAATATGTTAAGGAACATCCTTTCCAGGGTAAAGACTTGTGTATAAGGTAAAATAAATAACCAAAAACAAAAATACTCCTCCACGCCTTAGGCTATGTTCACAAGTAGCATTTTTTATGCGTTTTTGCACTTTTGTATTGCTTTCAACCGTAACAAATGCATTCACCGGGAAATGTCATTTTAACATTTTACAACCTTATCTGGCCATGTGCTGTGTGACACATGCATACAGTGCTGAAAAGACATGGGTACAGCATGGGGAAGACCACTGGAAGCATCTCTGACACCCAGGTCACTGCCTAAAAGTGTGCCCATCAGAAGTGATCCTTGCCGCATCAGAAGATGCAGACTTGCAACTATCCCTGTGCAAGTCCTTGTCCCAGGGCAGTGTTCAATTGTACCTCCCCCATTCCCCCATTCCTTGCAATGCAAGCGCAAGTATGCAGCCTGCCACCCACCCACCCCCAGGCTGCTATACCATACTGCTTGCTTGCGCTTGAAATTGGGGCTTTTAGGCATGTGGAGGAGGAATCTGGCCACCACGTCATGGCTGTGTCGGCGGCCTGGTATGCATACTCAGTCCCCAGCCGCCCGGCGGTCGGGTGTCCAGGCTTGGTCCCCAGCTGCCAGGGGGCGGCCGGGTGTCCATTCTCGGTCCCCAGCCGCCCCTATTTGTCCCGGTAACCTTCCCCACACTTTTCTTAGCCTGGTCTGCTTTAGGGCAGCATTGGTCGAGCCCACCAGACAACCAGACTCCTCCGGTGGACCCTGGCTTCTCCATCAGGGGAGTTGAGAGTGCCAAGGTGAGGAGCATGACGATGATGACAGAAGTTAGCATCTGCTTTGTTTTCTTGGAATGCAAGCGTAAGTGTGCAGCCTGCAACCCACCCACCCCCAGGCTGCAATACCATGCTGCTAGCTTGCTTGCACTTGAAATTGGGCCTTTTAGGCATGTGGAGGCAGAATCTGGCCACCACATCATGGCTGCGTCGGCGGCCTGGCATGCATACTCAGTCCCCAGCCACCCGGCGGCCGGGTGTCCACGCTTGGTCCCCAGCCGCCAGGGGGCGGCCGGGTGTCCATACTCGGTCCCCAGCTGCCCCTATTTGTCTATTTGTCCCAGTAACCTTCCCCACACTTTTCTTAGACTGGCCTGCTTTAGGGCAGCATTGGCCGAGCCCTCCAAACAACCAGACTCCTCTGGTGGGCCCTGGCTTCTCCATCAGGGGAGTTGAGAGTGCCAAGGTGAGGAGCATGATGATGATGATAGAAGTTAGCATCTGCTTTGTTTTCTTGGAATGCAACCGTAAGTGTGCAGCCTGCCACCCACCCACCCCCAGGCTGCAATACCATACTGCTAGCTTGCTTGCACTTGAAATAGGGCCTTTTAGGCATGTGGAGGCGGAATCTGGCCACCACGTCATGGCTGCGTCGGCGGCCTGGTATCCATACTCAGTCCCCAGCCGCCCGGCGGCTGGGTGTCCACACTCGGTCCCCAGCCGCCAGGGGGCGGCCGGGTGTCCAGGCTTGGTCCCCAGCCGCCTGGGGGTGGCCGGGTGTCCATAAACAGACCCAGCCGCCCCAATTTGAAGGACAGCCTAACCACAAACACGTGGACAAGTGAATGTGGCCAGGGATGGCCATCTCACTGACGCCTTCACACTGGGTTAATATTGTGGAAGCCGGGACACAGTTGGACACTGGGATGCAACACGTCCTCCAGACATAGAGGATTGCGGGTCCTGGGTCAATCAGGCTTCAACACAAAGTTCAGAAGGTAGACAGCAGCAGTGGTCGGCCTCCTACACATCGAGTAAATTATTCATGATCATAAGGCCATCCATCTCCTTAGCTTTCTGTTCCTTGAAATGCAAGCGCATGTATGTAGTAGCGGCTAGGCCTGAGGTGGTCAGCGTTTTGGCGCATATCCTACCTCCTCCGAGGATAGCTGGATGTTTTCCTGCTACTATCCCAGTTCTATGGCTCCCGTTAAAACAAAGCTTCAGGTGATGAATGATGGATGAGGTGGTGGCAAAGGAGAAAGAGCAGGAGGAACAGGGACCATTCACATCAATATCAGGCCAGTCAACCACACATGTCTTGTAGGATTTGTTTCTGTACCAAAAGGAGCGGTTCGGCTACACAGTTATAGGGCATACAGTGAGTGCAATGCCTGCCAAAAATTTTGAGGCACTCCAATGCCCCTTGGAAATGACATGAAGGTCAGAGGGCTTTAACTAAACCGTTTTTTCCATTTATAGCAACTGGGTCTCCTGTACACTGTTGGCCTAAGAAGTGAATGGACAGCTTTCCAAAAATTATGAGGAACTGCAATGCCCCTTGAAACAGACGTGGACTACAGCGTACTAAAATGTTTCTACTTCTACCCATTATTGGGGAGTGGGTCTCCCTTAGTGTTCGCCTATGCATTGAAAAGCAAAAGCTGACTAAAATTAGGAGGAACTGCAATGCCCGTTGGAGGAGTCGTGGAGGTTAGAGTTAATTAAAAACAACATTTCAATGCCCCTTGGAAGAGCTGTGGAGTTCAGAGTGGTTTAACAAGATGGTTTTAATGCCCCTTGGAAGAGACGTGGAGTTCACAGTAGCATAAAAAGACTGTTTTAATGCCCCTTGGAAGAGACGTGGAGGTCACAGTAGCTTAACAAGATGGTTTAAATGCCGGTTGGAAAAGACATGGAGGTCACAGTGGAATAAAACGACAAAGTCAATGCACCTTGTAAGACTGGTGGAGGTCGCAGTAGCTTAACAAGATGGTTTTAATGCCCCTTGGAAGAGACGTGGAGGTCACAGTAGCTTAATAAGACGGTTTTAATGCCCCTTGGAAGAGTGGTGGAGGTCGCAGTGGAATAAAAAGACAATATCAGTGCCCCTTGGAGGAGTGGTGGAGGTCGCAGTAGCTTAACAAGATGGTTTTATTGCCCCTTGGAAGAGTGGTGGAGGTCGTAGTGGAATAAAAAGACAAGAACAATGCCCCGTGGAAGAGACGTGGAGGTCACAGTAACTTAACAAGATGGTTTTAATGCCCCTTGGAAGAGACGTAGAGGTCACAGTAGCTTAACAAGATGGTTTTAATGCCCCTTGGAAGAGACTTGGAGGTCACAGTAGCTTAACAAGACGGTTTAAATACCCCTTGGAAGAGTGGTGGAGGTCACAGCGGAATAAAAAGACAATATCAATGCCCCTTGGAAGAGTGGTGGAGGTCGCAGTAGCTTATCAAGACGGTTTTAATGTCCCTTAGAAGAGTGGTGGAGGTCACAGGGGAATAAAAAGACAAATATCAATGCCCCTTGGAAGAGTGGTGGAGGTCACAGTAGCTTAACAAGATGGTTTTAATGCCCCTTGTAAGAGACGTGGAGGTCACAGTAGCTTAACAAGACGGTTTAAATGCCCCTTGAAAGAGACGTGGAGGTCACAGTGGAATAAAAAGACAATATCAATGCCCCTTGGAAGAGTGCTGGAGGTCGCAGTAGCTTAACAAGACGGTTTTAATGCCCCTTGGAAGAGACGTGGAGTTCACAGTACCTTAACAACATGGTTTAAATGCCCCTTGGAAGAGACGTGGAGGTCACAGTGGAATAAAAAGGCAATATCAATGCCCCTTGGAAGAGTGGTGGAGGTCGCAGTAGCTTAACAAGACGGTTTTAATGCCCCTTAGAAGAGTGGTGGAGGTCACAGTGGAATAAAAAGACAATATCAATGCCCCGTGGAAGAGACGTGGAGGTCACAGTAGCTTAACAAGATGATTTTAATGCTCCTTACAAGAGCCATGCAGTACAGCATATTAAAAACATTATTTCCATTATTGGGGAGTGGGTCTCCCATAGTCTTCGCCTATGCCTTCCAAGCAAAAGCTGCCAAAAATTAGGACATAGGAATTTGCAATGCTGGCAACACGGACCACGGTCACCCTGGTGGTATAGTGGTGGTAGAGGCTGAGAATAAGGAGAAGAGCAAAAAACAGCCGAAATGAGGAAGCGTATACCCATGTGTGCGTGTGAAGTGGCGCATGGGAATACACCTCCAGAAACAACACAGTGGATTTGACTTTGTTACTCTGCTGTCATTTGGTGTTGATGTGAATTCTGTCCCAATCTAGCCCTTGTTCATTTTGATAAGGGTCAGCTTGTCAGCATTGTCAGTTGACAGGCGAGTGCGCTTATCAGTTATAATTCCCCCAGCGGCACTAAAAACACGCTCTGATAACACGCTAGCGGCAGGGCAGGCCAGGACCTCCAAGGCGTACAGAGCGAGTTCATTCCATGTGTCCAGCTTGGATATCCAATAATTAAAAGGCACAGAGGAATCACAAAGGACGCTGGTACGGTCGGCAAGGTACTCCCTCACCATCTTTTGAAACTTTCCACTCCTTGTGAGAGTACTCCGCACCTCAGGGCCAGTAAGCTGGGCGGGTCTCAGAAAACTGTCCCAGAATGATGACAGTGTTTCCCTGCCTCTGCTGGATTAATTGCGTCTCTCTCGCCTGTACGGCTTAGTTGGTCCACGAACTGTGACCTCTGCCGCTAGCGTGTTCAGATGGGAATTTTTTTAACAGTTCTGCAGCAAGGGCCTTCTGGTACTGCCCAATTTTTGTAGACCTCTCCACCTCCGTAATAAGAGAGTGAAAGTTCTCCTTGTAGCGGGGGTCTAAAAGTGTCACCAACCAGTAATGACTGTCACCCAACATTTTGACAACTCGATGGTCACGGTTAAGGCAGCGTAACATAAAGTCAGCCATGCGTGCCAGACTGGTAACGGGCAAGACTTCCATGTCCTCACCAAGATGACGACTGACCATGCTCTCCTCCTCCTCCTCCTTATCCTCTCCTCTGTCCTCAGGCCACCCACGCTGAACCGAAGGTATGACAGTTGCTCAGGTACTGCCGTCTACAGCGCATGATACCAGCTCCTGTTCTTCCTCCTCCTCCTCCTCCTCTCCCTCATTGTCCCCCAATGCACGTTGGGATGAGATAAGGCTGGGCTGTGTAGAGTTCCAACGCGTGGGCACATCACACACCACTCGGTGTGCCGGAAGCTGCAAACGCTGCTGCAACACAGCTAGGGCGGCAGAAGCTGTAGCCGACTTCCGAAAATGAGCTGACAGGCGGCGTACTTTGACGAGCAGATCTGGCAACTTGGGGTACGATTTAAGAAACCGCTGAACCAAGAGGTTAAGCACATGAGCCAGGCATGGTACGTGTGTGATCTCGCCTCAGAGCCACCACCAGGTTACACCCATTGTCACACATGACCATGCCTGGATGTAGATTCAGCGGTCTCAGCCACAGATCTGCCTGCTCTTTCCCAGCTGTCCACAACTCACAAGCAGTGTGAGGTTTATCACCTAAGCTTATGAGTTTCAGCACAGCCTGTTGCCGCTTGGCTGAGGTAGTACTGCAGTGCTTCCAGCTTGTAACTGATGTGGTGATATCTGAGATGGAGGCTGAACATGAGGAGGAGGAGGATGATACGCAAGAGCTGTACACTGTGGGGGCAACTCTGACTGACATAGGGCCCGCAATCCTTGGTGTGGGGAGGAGTGTTCCGTCCCAAGGACCGACTGGGTCCCGGCTTCCACTATGTTTACCCCGTTTGCTGTCAGGGAGATGTACCGTCCCTGGCCTCAAGCACTTGTCCACGTGTCCGTTGTCAGGTGGACTCTCCCAGTAACTGCGTTGTTGAGGGCACGACAGATGTTTTGGGACACGTGCTTGTGTAGTGCGGGGATGGCACACAGGGCAAAATAGTGTCGGCTGGGGACCGAGTACCGAGGGACGGCCTCTCCCATAAGGTTGCGGAAGGATTCCATCTCCACCAGCCTAAAAGGCAGCATTTCCAATGCAAGCAGTCGTGAAATGTGCGAATTTAGAACTGTGGCCTGTGGGGCATTGGATGCGAAAGTTCTGGGATAGGGAAAATTAAACGCTGCGGTGGGACTTGGACGTGGACGTTGATGCTGTTTCTTGAGAAACTGCCATAACAAGTGAAGACTGAGAGGAGGGAGCATCTTTGTAGGCAGTATGGACAGGGGATAGCCTTGCACACACAACAGGGGTTCTCTTACATGCACAAAAGTGGAAGAAGCAGTGGTGACACCCGCTGACACTGGTTGTGGACCCTGGGGTACGCCCCACCAAGTCGGGTGCTTTGCTGCCATGTGCCTGATCATGCTGGTGGTGGTCAGGCTGGTAGTTTTGTCACCCCTGCTGATGCTGGCCTGGCAGGTGGTATAAATGGCCTATTTGGGGTTATCAGCAGAGTCTTTAAAAAAATTCCAGACTCTGGAAGACCTACCGGTTGTACTGGAAACGTCCCTCGTGTTGGTGTTACGTGGAACGGTTGCCCGCCTTCTGTCTGCGTCCAACACACTGCTTCTTCCTGCCTGTTGGGGTACTCTGCTTCCCTCCCCCTGTGTGCTGCTGGCCTCGCTCTGCGTGTCCTCCTGCCACGTTGAGTCAGTTACTAGATCATCCACCACCTCCTCCTCTTCCTCACCACGGTCCTCCTCCTCACTTTTTGGCAATTGTGTCTCGTCATCGTCCACCTCTTGTGACAAATTGCCAGCGTCGCCTTCCTGTTTCCGTGGCTGTTCAAATATTTGGCCATCGCTACATGGGATCTCCTCTTCCACCACTTCAAGCGGAGCAGGCGAGGGGGACAAATATGGAAATGGACCAGTGAACAGCTCTTCAGAGTGTCAAATTGTGGGATCAGTTGCTGTCTGACGACACTCGGTATGGTGGGAGGAAGGAGCATCAGGGTGAGGAGCAGTATGCAGTCGAGACTCACGGCTACTAACACTTGACCGTATGGAAGACAGACCGGAGGTGGTGGTGCCCAGGTGACTGGAAGTATTATCTGCTATCCAATTAATAACCTGTTCAGACTGATCAGTTCGCAATACTGGTGTTGCAGTGTGCTTCCCTAGTAATTTGGTCAAGAACTGGGCGCGAGAAGATGTGGCTGTTTGTTGTGGCACATTTTCACCTTGGCCACGGCCCCATCCTCTGCACGCACCATCACCATAACGTCCAGTTCCATGTCCCTTGCCACGTGCCTTGCCCATTGTAAATGAAGTAAAATAGCTTACAATTGCACTATCAATGGCAAAAGGGTAATAAAAAGTAGATTTGATCTGTGGAAGAGGAAAACCACAGTTCTAGTTCTCTGGCCTACACCAGACTCTTTTAAACAGATATATTGGTGTCTGAACAGTCTGTGAGACACTGAAAATGTTTTTTTTTTATGGAAAATAGACAAAAAAGTGGATAATACAGAGATTTGAACCGTGGAACTGCAAAACCTCAGTTATAATTTCCTGGTGTATACCAGACTTGTTAAAATACATATATTGGTGTCTGAACAGTCAGCGACACACTCAAATTGTTTTTTTTATGGAAAAAAGGCAAGCAGGTTGATAACACCCAGATTTGAACGGTGGAAGAGGAAAAACACAGTTCAGGTTCTCTGGCCTACACCAGACTCTTTTAAACAGATATATTGGTGCCTAAACAGTCAGCGAGACACTGAAAATGTTTTTTTTTATGCAAAAATCACAAAAGTGGATAATACAGAGATTTGACCCGTGGAACTGCAAAACCACAGTTATAATTTCCTGTTGTATACCGGACTTGTTAAAATAGATATATTTGTGTCTGAACAGTCAACGACACACTCAAACTGTTTTTTTTTTATGGAAAAAAGGCAAGCAGGTTGATAACACTCAGATTTGAACCGTGTTAGAGGAAAAACACAGTTCTAGTTCTCTGGCCTACACCAGACTATTTTAAACAGATATATTGGTGTCTGAACAGTCAGCGACACACTCAATTTTTTTTTTGGGAGGGGCGGAAATACCAAAAGGTTAATAAGACGGGTATTTGTACAGTCTGACTGAGGAAGAAAAAAACAAACAGGATTTAGATGAAAAAAAGGGATTTTTCCAGGCCCCTGAGACCTGGGGCTAAGTCTGGAAATTTGACCTGCTGGAGCACACAGGACTGCAATGCAGTGTTTGTTGGTATAACCACTGCGTCTCCTATACCGCCTGCCTGCCTGATATCTGGGATGGATATTAGTTCTGAGAAGGATTGTTTGTTTGATTTGGCAGGCTTTAGAGACCCTACACTAACTATTTCACAGTATAAATCTCTCCCTAACTCTGCAGCACTGACCCTACACTGTCTGATGTGGAGCGACTGTGTCCAAGATGGCGGCGCCCGGTTTTAAATACTCGAGGTGACGCTGTGCGGCCAGCCAATCACTGTAATGCCCACAACCAACATGGCTACGGCATTACAGTGACTGGCTAGCAATCCCTGCATGTTCATTGGCTCTGTAAAGAGCGCCAAACGTGCTGGGCGGAGACCCGAGCTTCTGCCCGAGTAACCCGGAAATGCTCGGTACTCGCCGAACATCCCGAGTAGTGAGATGCTCGGGCGAGTAACGAGCAGTGTCGAGCATGCTCGCTCAACACTAATAGAGATGTTATTGATATGCAAATGATAAAAAAATGAATACAAAATTTTTAAAACATCTCGATTTTTTTCACTCTCGACTATGCACAGAAATACATTTTGGGAGATGGGAGAATCTGGAGTCATTATTTATGATTGATAGGTCTAGTATAATTCAACAGTTTTGTTTTTGCAGAGTGTTAGGTAAAAAGAGAAGAAGGAGGATATACCTGATGGACACGCTAGAATTTTGTAAAGCAGAGAGGTGACATCTGGGCCTGAGAGACACATATGAGTGTTCTCAGCATAGAAGTGGTACTGGCATCCATACCAGGCTGAAGGTACAGATGGAAAAAATAATGATTGCAGGACAGATTTTAGAGCAAAACCAACAGAGTGAGGGATGGACGAGGAGCTGGTGTGCAAGTCAGAGACACTACATGTTCTGTTCGTAACGTACGAGGAGATCCAGGAAAGGGCCGCAGGCTGGCAATCATCTCACAATCACTAGATGGTGACAAATAGAAACATATTGCATAAACATCTCCCTACAAAGTATCGCTAATTTCTTTTCGTGTTTTTTTTAATAAGCTGCTAATATTGTACCACACATTTTGGGATATGTTGAGCTAAGAGCAAAAGTTAGAAAAGACATACGGTATACTCGTAGTATGGATCTTTAAATTAAAGTATGTTCTTTATGTAATTAAAAGTGAGGCAATTTTTTATGGATCCCAAGATCTTTGCTTGCAATCATGCAATGGGAACATTTCTTGGTGTACAAAGCAGCTACTCCCTTGTAGGACATTATGATACATCCATTGTGGGAAGGGTTAAACCTTGCTATTCCTTTTTCACAAATACTTTGGTTTTGATCATGCCAAGTGCACATTTATCTTTGCTTGCTGAACAGTCTGCCATTAACAAGACCATTGATCTATTGTAAAAGTGTGTTCTGTACTCACTTAAATGCTAAATGATCCTAACATGGTTCCTTCTGCATTAAGCATGCTTTGAACTTCAGAGATTTCATGAGACCTACCACGGAGATCAACAATCTGTGTAATGAATGGTCTCTGCCTGTTTTAGTGGGCTTTACACATTCTGCAGGTAACTAATATAGATTACCTTATGTATATGAACCTGAATGGGGCTCAGATCTTTAACCCCCATTTATCCAGCTACGATTTTGTTCTCTGGCATCGACAACCTGGCCAGACAATTTAACTTTAATCCCACTACTACAGACAACAAGTTATTCTAGTGACCATTGATCCCTGCCAATTTATCCAAAGAATTGCCCACCTGGAGAGACATTTCACGTAAAAGTACTGATAGCAACAGAGAACCAAGTCTTAATCCAAAGTTGAGAGAAATCTGAGTTCTATGTGTGAACTGTGCTGTCCAGTTGCTTTCTTTTTCAGATGAAAGTATTGCAATGTCGGGAAGACAAAAAGCTCAAACCCCATCCTATTAAGGTATTTTTCATTTAACTTGATGGACTTATCTTAAACCCTTAAGGACCGGCCGATTTTCTGTTTTTTCGTTTTCGTTTTTTCCTCCCCTTATTCCAAGGGCCATAACTTTTTTGTTTTTCCATAGATATAACCGTCTGGGGCTTGTTTTTTGAGAGATGAGTTGTACTTTTGATCTACACCATCCATTTTATCATACAAAGTACTGAAAAATGGGAAAAAATTCAAGGTGTGGCAAAATAGCAAAAACAGTGCAATTCTGCAATTTTTGGGGGGTTTTATATTTACAACGTTGATTTAACAGTAAAACTGACCTGGCAATATGATTTTACAGGTCAGTATGAATACACAGATACCAAAGATGTTTCGTTTTTTCTTTATTTAAGTGGTGAAAATAAATGTAAAGTGTTTGTAAAAAAAAAAAAAGTTACCTGTGTCGCCACTTTCCGAGTACCGTAACGTTTTAAACTTTTGGGATATGGCCTTGTGTGAGGGCTTGTTTTTTTACGCCCCAAGCCGATGTTTTTATTGACATCATTTTGAGGTAGATATAATGTTTTAATCACCTGTTATGACATTTTTTTCTGTTGTTGAAGCAGCTGAAAAACTGCAATTCTGGCGTTATTTTTTTTTTTTCTATTTATACCCGTTTACCGATCGGATTAATTAATTTTATATTTTGAAAGATCAGACGTTTAGGAAAGCAGCGATACCAAATATATATATATTCTTTTATTTCTTAATTTTTAATGGGGGAAAAAGTAGGTGATTTGAACGTTTACATTTTTTTTTTTCTTTTTCATATTTTATTTATATTTATAATTTTCATAGTATTTGTTAGTCCCTTAAGGAAAATTTAATCTATGATCGTCTGATCATTTGTGCTATATACAGCAAGGCTGCATCATCATTGTATATAGAAGAAATCATAGTCTCATATGAACACCAGCCACGGCCTGAGTGTGCATGTGTTTCTGGAGAAGAGCAGCATAGTCTATGGCCAGACATCTCCGGCAGCAGCTTATCTCTGGTAGATATAAAGGAATGGGCTTTTAAACTCAAACTGTCCAATCCTTCTCTCTCACATTACATCATATGCTATCTTTCAGGGGATTGCCTGGATGTCCCCATACACATTCGATAGTCATCCTATTCCACCAAAATCGATGGGATTGGTCAATTTTAATATGCTTTGATCAGGCCAGCAATGTAGGATCAATTGGGTGACTTATTGCACCCCTGGTTATTAGTTGTTTGAAGGGGCTGTGGCTCTCACGCAAGCGCTGCTCCCCTTATTTTTTTTAACAAGAACAATGCCATACTTTTAACAGTGGTTCTGTCTGGCTCTCCAACTTTGTCTCATTCAAGTATTACTATGATTACTGCTTTGTGCTATACAGAGCAGTGTAAATAACAAGGAATGTGACTCTTAATAATGCAGTGCTATGGCCCTACAGACAGGTGATTTGTGGGGACCTAAGGGTCATTGCACCAAATGATCAAATAGTGATGACATACAGTTATATGAAAAAGTTTGGGCACCCCTATTAATTTTAAGCTTAATGTTTTATAAAATTTGGTGTTTTTGCAACAGCTATTTCAGTTTGATATATGTAATAATTGTTGAACACAGTAATGTTTCTGCCTTGAAATGAGGTTTATTGTACTAACAGAAAATGTGCAATCTGCATTGAATCAAAATTTGACAGGTGCATAAGTATGGGCACCTCACCAGAAAAGTGACATTAATATTTAGTAGATCCTCCTTTTGCAAAAATAACAGCCTCTAGTCGCTTCCTGTAGCTTTTAATGAGTTCCTGGATCCTGGATGAAGGTATTTTTGACCATTCCTCTTTATAAAATAATTCCAGTTCAGTTAAGTTTGATGGTCGCCGAACATGGACAGCCCTCTTCAAATGATCCCACAGATGTTCAATGATATTCAGGTCTGGGGACTGGGATGGCCATTCCAGAGCATTGTAATTGTTCCTCGCATGAATGCCTGAGTAGATTTGGAGCGGTGTTTTGGATCATTGTCTTGCTGAAAGATCCATCCCCTGCGTAACTTCAACTTTGTCACTGATTCTTGAACATTATTGTCAAGAATCTGCTGATACTGAGTGGAATCCATGCGTCCCTCAACTTTAACAAGATTCCCGGTGCTGGCATTGGCCACACAGCCCCAAAGCATGATGGAACCTCCACCAAATTTTACTGTGGGTAGCAAGTGTTTTTCTTGGAATGCTGTGTTTTTTTGCCGCCATGCGTAACGACTTTTTGTATGACCAAACAACTCAATCTTGGTTTCATCAGTCCACAGGACCTTCTTCCAAAAAGAAATTAGCTTCTCCAAATGTGCTTTTGCATACCTCAGCCGACTCTGTTTGTGGCGTGCTTGCAGAAACGGCTTCTTTCGCATCACTCTCCCATACAGCTTCTCCTTGTGCAAAGTGTGTTGCATAGCTGTCCGATGCACAGTGACACCATCTGCAGCAAGCTGATGCTGCAGCTCTCTGGAGGTGGTCTGAGGATTGTCTTTGACTGATCTCACCATTCTTCTTCTCTGCCTTTCTGATGTTTTTCTTGGCCTGCCACTTCTGGCCTTAACAAGAACAGTCCCTGTGTTCTTCCATTTCCTTACTATGTTCCTCACAGTGGAAACTGACAGGTTAAAACTCTGAGACAGCTTTTTGTATCCTTCCCCTGAACAACTATGTTGAATAATCTTTGTTTTCAGATCATTTGACAGTTGTTTTTAGGAGCCATGATGCCACTCTTCAGAGGAGATTCAAACAGGAGAACAACTTGCAAGTGGCCACTTTAAGTAGCTTTTCTCATGATTGCATACACCTGGCTATGAAGTTCAAAGCTCAATGAGGTTACAAAACCAAAAAAAGTGCTTTAGTAAGTCAGTAAAAAGTAGGTAGGAGTATTTAAAACAAGAAAATGATAAGGGTGCCCATACTTACGCACCTGTCAAATTTTGTTTGAATGCAGATTGCACATTTTCTGTTAGTACAATAAACCTCATTTCAAGGCAGAAACATTACTGTGTCCAACAGTTATTACATATATCAAACTGAAATAGCTGTTGCAAAAACACCAATTTTTATAAAACATTAAGCTTAAGATTAATAGGGGTGCCCAAACTTTTTCATATAGCTGTATATTATGGATAGATCATTAATTTTAAAGAACTGAAAAACCCCTTTAAGACCACGTTCACATGGCAGTATTTTAATCAGTATTGTTCATAAGTATTTACAAGCCAAATAGTGGATTACAGATGTGGAAGACATTCAAGCGTTTCCATTATGCTTTTTTTATGTTTAATTCACTCCTGGTTCTGCCTTACAAATACTGGTCAAATACAGACATGAACATGGCCTAAAGCTGTGAACAATGACTGTGTAGCTCTGGTTTGGAAATCCATCCACTTTCATGTTGGGAAATAGGAAGTAGTACATATAATTTAACCTATTATTTGATATTGGAAGCTGAATAATATGCATTAAAAATGTGATCACTCTTCAAAACACCAATTTGGACTCAACTGATTGCATTAAATCCTTACATTAATCAAAACTCTTATTACCATTGGTGCAACTCTCTAGCATAAAATATGTAGAACATCTAAACAATTAATTTATCTCTCCATTGTTTCCATATATAATATAATAAACCCTGTGTGTTTAGCAGAAGTCCATTGTGGTCTGGAATACAATAAACTATTAGTATCCGTATTCAGAACTGTTTCTGAAAACACTTACTAGGAAGCACCAAACAGCTCTGTATAAAATACTTTTTTTTGTCTTAGTGCCTTATTGAAAATAGGAAAAGGTGAAATGAGACAGAAAAAGGAAGCAAACACTATTCACAGATAAGCCATAACATTTAAGGGGTTGTCTCATCTTGTTGGACAGGAGCACTCCACTCCTCTGCCTCTCAGCTTCCTGCTTGCCAGGGATCGGTGCGCTCCTGATTTGACAGTTAAAGTGGTTGTCTGGTCTTAAATAGTGATGGGCGAGCACTAAAATGCTTGGGTGCTTGATGCCCGGGTCGAGCAAATTAGAATTCTCGGGTGCTCAACCCGAGCAACGAGCCCAATGTAAGTCTATGGGAAACTCAAGCATTTCTTAGGCAGTTCCCCCCGGTGGTCTGCAGAGGGCCTAAAAATTGCCCAAATCGATGGGAACAGTGCTCAAATGACATAGGAACAGCATGGGGAAGAACCCTGGAAGCATTTCTGACTTCCAGGTCACTGCTGTCAACAACGTTGTCAGAGGTATTACGCCACTTTTACAGACTCACAATAAAACATACAAAAATGAAACCAAAATGGATTTTCCTGGGAAATATGTTAAGGAACACCCTTTCCAGGGTAATGACTTGATTATAAGGCAAAATAAATAACCAAACCAAAAATACACCTCCACAGCTTGGGCTATGTTCACACGTAGCGTTTTTGATGCGTTTTTGCACTTTTTCATTGCTTTCAACCAAGACAAATGCATTAACTGGGAAATGTAATTTTAACATTTTACAACCTTATCTGGCCATGTGGTGTGTGAGACATGATCAGGCACATCCTGTTTCATTTATGAAGGAGGGACTCTGAAAGTCACAAAGACTATTTTTATAGGGCCATCAGGTAGTCTTTACTATTCTTAAAGGGCCTGCAGTCTGCCCTCACTATTGTTAGAGAGCCATCAGCTGGCTATGCGTTGTTGTTCCCATTATTAAAGAGTGGGTCTCCTATACTGTTATTGCGTATGCAGTGAGTGGCAGGGCTGGCCAAAATTTGGATGAACCCCAATACCCCTTTGAAAATTTGGACGCACCCCAATACCCTTTTGAAAAGACTTAGAGGAGGGCCTCCTGAAAACAATGTTCCCTTTATTAGGAAGTGGGTCTCCCATACTGTTTGCCTATGCAGTGAATGCAAAGGCAGCCAAAAATTTGGACCTACTCCAATGCCCCTTGGAAGAGATGTATAGGAGGGCCTCCTGAAAAAAATGTTCCCATTATTAGGAAGTGGGTCTCCCATTGTGTTTGCCTATGCAGTGAATGCAAGGGTTGCCAAAAATTTGGAGGCACTCCAATGACCCTTGGAAGAGACGTGGAGGTCAGAGGGCCTCCTGAAAACAATGTTCCCATTATTAGGAAGTGGGTCTCCCATATTGTTGGCCTATGCAGTGAATGCAAGGGCTGCCAAAAATTGGGAGGCACTCCAATGCACCTTGGAAAAGACATGGAGGAGGGCCTCATAAATAAATGTTCCCATTAGAAAGCAGCGGGTATCCTATACTTGTAATGCCAATCACTAAGTGTATGGGCTGACAAACATTTACCTTTGGGGAATATACATGAACATGCTGTATAAAATTTTTCTTTATGGGCATCATAAACACCCTTTAAAAAAATTATGTGACTGTTGCATCACGGACCAAGGTCACCCTGGTGATGTGGTGGTGGAGGATGAGGATGAGGAGAAGGAGGAGGACAAGAGCAAATAGCCAAAATCAGGAAGCATATACTCATGTGTGGATGTGAAAATGTGCATGGGAATATACCTCCCAAAAAAAGACACTGGATTTGAGTTTATGTTACGCTGCTATCATTTGGTCATTTGGTGGTGTTGAGAAGTCTGGCCCAATCCAGACCTTGTTCATTTTTATAAGAGTCAGCCTGTCAGCATTTTCACTTGACAGGCGGATGCGCTTATCAGTTATAATTCCATCAGCTGCAATAAAAACACGCTCTGATAAAATGCTAGCGGCAGGGCAGGCCAGGACCTCCAAGGCGTAGAGAGCCAGTTCATCCCACGTGACCAGCTTGGATACCCAATAATTATAAGACACAGAGCAATCACGGAGGATGTTGGTACGGTCGGCAAGGTACTCCCTCAGCATCTTTCCAAAACTTTGCGTTCCTTGTGAGAGTACCCCGTGCCTCAGGGACTGTGCGATGGGAGGAGCTGAGAAAGCTCTCCCAGAACTTTGACAGTGTTCCCCTGCCTCTGCTGGATTGGAGTTGTGTCTCTCTAGGCTGTACTCCTTGGTTGTCCAACGAACTGTGATCTCTGCCACCAGCGTTTTCAGATGGGCATTTTTTTTACTAGTTCCGCAACAAGGGCCTTCTGGTACTGCCCCATTTTTGTAGACCTGTCCGCCTCAGGAATAAGAGATATAAAGTTCTCCTTGTAGCGTGGGTCTAGAAGTGTCACCAACCAGTAATGACTGTCACCTAAAATTTTGAGAACGCGAGGGTCACAAGAAAGGTCCTCCTCCTCTTCCCTGTCCTCATCCACGCTGAACAGATGGTATGACAGTTGTGCAGGTAGTACTGTCTATAGCGCATGAAGCTAACTCCTGTTCTTCTTCCTCCTCCTCCTCCTCTTGCTCATTGTCACCCAATCCACATTCGGATGAGATGAGGCTGGGCTGCGTGTAATCACCCTGCATGGTTCCTTGCTCCATCGCATCATGCTCCACCTGCAATGCATCCTCTTTGATTGTAAGCAGAGAGCATTTCAGAAGACAGAAGCGGGATGGTGGTGCTAATTATGGCGTCATCACCGCTCACCATCTTGGTGGAGTCCTCAAAGTTTTGGAGGATGGTACAGATTTCTGACGTCCATGTCCACTCCTGAGGTCTTATGTGTGGAGTCTGCACTGAATACCGATGGCCTTGTTGATGCTGGTAGTCAAATACTGCCCTCTTCTGCTCACAAATCCTTCCCAAAATCTGCAATGTAGAGTTCCAACGTATGGGGACATGACACACCAGTCGGTAAGTCGGAAGCTGCAAACGCTGCTGAAGCATGGCAAGGGCGGCGGAAGATATAGATGACTTTCTAAAATGGGCTCACAGGCGGCGTACTTTGACAAGCAGATCCGGAAGCTCTGGGTAGCTTTTGAGAAACTGCTGAACCATGAGGTTAAGCACATGGCCGAGGCATGGTACATGTGTGAGCTCGCCTCGCCTATAGTGTTGAGCCACCCCCGTAGTGTTCGAGTTCGGTTCGGTTCGTCGAACACCCGTGTGTTCGCCGAACTGTTCGTCGAACTGTTCGTCGAACACCTTCGAACACCGTTAAAACCAATGGCAGGCAAACAAAATCACATAGAAACACATAGAAAACACCTTCAAAGGTGTCCAAAAGCTGACAAACTGCTCAGAAGACACAACTAACACATGGAAAAGTGACAAGTACATATAGTCATGCGAAAAGAAAAGAGGTGGAGGAGTAAAAGGAGGGGGAGACACAGATATAGGCATGTCATGCCCTTATAAAATCCAAAAAGTGAGAAGCCGACACGTTCAGTCCGCTCCTGCCCGTGCCACCTCCGTGTCGCCGGGTTTGTGCCAGAGCCGCGGTGAACCCTGACGGCCAGCCCCCCTCTCCCAATACTGGTGCCTGTCCGCTGGTGGGTCGAGAGAGCCCCCCTGTGGTGGAGGCAGCTCTAAGCTTTTTAATTTAAATTGTCCCTCTAATTTGAATGAATACACTTTAAATCCATTTACAAGGATCTATTGGAGGGCAAGTCTCATGCCAGCAGCCGCGTAATTCCAGCTCCAGTAGCGTCCACTAAAGCTGCTGCAGTTAAAAAGCTTTTATAAGGATCGAGCTCGGCTGTCCACCGCAAGGCATCCTAGTGCCAGTCCCAGCCCCTATGCCTTGGGGTGCCTCCTGATGCTCTTCACTGAGTATCCCGTGGTCCCGAAGCATTTCCTTTGAAAAAATTAAGTGTCCAAACTACAGGTGGTGTAGCTTGCTTAACAGCCGGGATAATCCGCTGACTAGCAGACACTGCTACTAGGCACAAAGTATTTCCTGGGCTAGATGCAGTTAAAAATTTGTAAGTAGATACTCTCGTTGGATGCTGAGAAAGCATTCCATAGAGTCTCCTGGCACGCCATATATGATTCTCTTGAAAAGCTTGGGGTAGGGGTCTAGGGGACCCTTTTATAGCCAAAATCACGGCCCTGTATCACAATACGTCACCTAGGCTGAAGATAAATGGAACTGTAGCACCGAGGGCTCGGTTGCTACAGACGTATTGCACCTCACCCAGAGGTGTGATATCTCACTCTCAGATAAGAATGGAGTGTGGATCAGGACCCGACACCTGCATGCAGTACACCACATTGCCGTGGGGCAGGGCGACCAATATGCCCCTGAGATGGGCACGACAGTCCCTGTCCCTGGCTGGAGTGGGGGGAGGGAACACTGAGGAAGGGGAACCCTGCAGTGCAGGAGCAGGGAGGAAGCAGTTCCTGGGTGCATTGAGAAGGGAGTATAAAAGGTGGGCACCATCTTAGTTCAGTGCAGAGAAGTCTGAGCAGAAGTGGCAGGGAGCAGGGGCTCTGCATGAGCTCTGCTCCGGAGGCGGGCCTAGTAACAGAGGCCCAGGCCTGCAAGAGGGAGAAGGAAGGAAGAGGAGCGGAGAAGGCTCCAGGAACGAGGAATGAAGGGATCCCAGGGGTGCAGACGGGCGAGTCGCCACCGCACGCCCGAATCCACCTGCGTGGAGGGGTCAGGCCAAAGGGGGAGACCGGTCCCCGAACTAGTGGAGGCAGGAAACGACCCTCAGCTAGAAACCGGAGGCTCTGACATTTTATGTGGCGCAGCCCCTTGCTCCACCCGCTAGGAAGGCACCACATAGGGTCAGGGAAACTGGCGCCAAGTTTACCAAGAGGAGGCCCGAGGCAGCCGGACAGAAGTGTTGGTAAGAAAGGCCAGACAAAGGACACACAAAGGGGGTCCTGTGAAGCGCTCCAAAGTTATCTGGGAGTTGTCTGAGCCCCTCACCTGGTGAGCACAGTACGATGTGGGCAGCCGTTACCTGCAGACGTGGTCTGGATAATAAGAACTGTGAGTAAAGGCCCTGAACTGCATCACTGACTCCGTGTCGTTACTGCTGCTGCCCTGCACCATCACCCCCATCCTCCGCATACACTGCCCTGAGGCTATACTCCTCCCGTGGGGAGTTATGCTACGCTCTGCTGCACCCACAACACCAGCCTTAGCGGTCTGCCCTGTAGCGGCGGTTCACTCTGACCGCAATCCACGGGTGGCGTAGTCGGACATTTAAACATCAAAACCACATAAATAGTTCCGCCACTGGTTTGACCGCCCTGAGCCACGGAACCGGATCGCCGCCACGAAGACTACAACCACCAGCATCCACCAAAAAGGGTCCGGCTCCGGGTGTCCCAAGGCCCAGGGGGTGCGTCAGAACATTTTCATCACCTTTCACAATCACCAATGGGACAAGGCAGGGATGTCCTCTGTCCCCTCTCTTATACATCCTAGTGACGGAGCACCTGCTCTCATCAATTCGCCATAACCCCAATATTAGGTGGATTGAGGTGGGAGGCACCGAGTACAAGTGCTCTCTATTTGCTGATGATGTCCTAGTATATATCACTCAATCACATATATCCATCCCTGCTGTTATGGCTGAAATAGATCACTTTGTTACATGGTAAAATTTTAAAATCAATGCAGCGAAGTCTGAGGCCCTCGATGTCTCCCTCCCTAAATCCATATAGGATTCCATCCAGTCCAACTTTCCCTTTGCCTGGCCCTCACAGGGTATCAAATACTTAGGAATTCCTATTCATAGAGACCTCTCCCATCTATGTTATCTTAATTTTGGGCCCTTTATTGAACAATTCCATACAGACCACGGTTGGCAAGTTAGAACTGTAAGATTCACTACGTGAACCACTGGTGTTTTGTGGAAAAGCACATGTACACCGCGTTCCAAATTATTATGCAAAAAGTGTTTAGGAGTGATAAGGGAAGAATTTGTTTGTTTGTCAGTTAAACTCATTGATGGTGATGTGTGTCAGGGCTCTTTATATCACTGTAAGCAATTGCAGACACCTGTGCTAATTAGTTTGGCAGGTGTGTCCAATGAAAGGCAAGACTACTTAAGAAGGCTCTCTCACATTATTAAGCAGCCTACATTTTCTGCCAAAATTGGAAAGAAAAAGGATGTGTCGGCTGCTGAGAAGCAACAAATTGTGGAGTGTTTAGGTCAAGGCATGACTACAATCAACATTGTGCGATGATCAGGATGAAGTGTCTTGGCAATCAAGAAGTATGTAGCTGATTCACAGTACACACGTGTGCGTGCTGATAAGGGCAAATTGAGGACTCTTTCCTACAGGCAATTACGTCAGGTTGAAACAGCAGCGGCAAAAAAGCCTTGTCATAGCAGCAGACAAGTTTTTGAAGCTGCTTGTGCCTCCAACGTCCCCCGAACAACAAGATGCAGGGTCCTTCAGAGGTTTGCAGCTGTGCATATGCCATCCTGTCGACCTCCTCTATCCACTTCACACAAGCAGAAACGGCTCCAGTGGGCCAAACATTACATGAAGACTGATTTCAAAACTGTTTTGTTCACGGATGAGTGCCGTGCAGCGCTCGATGGTCCAGATGAATGGAGTGGAGGATGGCTGGTTGATGGACACCCCACGCAAACACGGCTACAGCGCCAACAAGGAGGAGGTGGAGTAATGTTTTGGGCTGGAATCATGGGGAGAGAGATTGTCGGCCCCTTTAGGATCCCTGAAGGCGCTAAAGATGAACTCCATAATGTATGTGGATTTTCTCAAACAGCACTTCCTGCCATGGTTCAAGAAGAAGAACCGTGTATTTCACAGCAAGATCATTTTTCTGCATGATAATGCACCATCTCATGCTGCACATAAAACATCTGCATCTCTGGCTGATATGGGCATAAAAGGGGACAAACTTATGGTGTGACCCCCATGCTCCCCTGACCTGTACCCCATTCAGAACCTTTGGAGCATCATTAAAAGGAGTGTCTATGATGGCGGGAGGCAGTTCACATCTAAGCAACAGCTCTGGGAGGGTATTCTGTCCTCATGCAAAACAATTGAAGCAGAAACCATCCAAAACCTGACAAATTCAATGGACGAGAGAGTTCAGAAGCTCCTTTCGAACAAGGGGTCCTATGTGAAAATGTAACATCACCTAGAATAAAGTTTTGAGTTGAAAACTGTTTGATTTCAGTTTCTAACAACCTGCTAATGCTTATAATTTCAAAAATGACCATTTTTTTGGTCTTTATTAAAATGAAAAGGTTGATCGAAAAGTTTGGGGGATCTAAGAGTGTGGCAACCCAGTAGTCATGATTACTTCGAATTCTGACAATATGAGGGTCATGCTGCAGGTAGTGCAGCAAGAAGGCACTTATGTGTCTTGCGCATCTCGGAGCCCCAAAATTATTTTCCGGGCTAGATGCAGCTAAAAATTATTTTTAATTTTAAATCTGGTGAAGCTTATTATAGATGGCCTAATAGGATCAGTGCTGCACACTGCTACAAAGCCCAAATTATTTTCCAGTCAAGATACAGATAAACATGATTAGTAATTTGAAAGCTTAAAACAGTTGGTAGGGTGATTTTAACCAATCATCAAGCTTTTACTCTCCCCAGGATGACACAGGGGTAGAAAAGTCGTTTCGGATCCATGATTTGTTCATCTTTATGAACGTGAGTCTGTCTACATTATCAGTGGAGAGCCGCGTGCGCTTATCTGTCAGCACACCACCAGCAGCGCTGAACACACGTTCAGACAGAACGCTGGCTGCGGGGCATGACAAGATCTCCAAGGCGTAAGTGGCTAGCTCCGGCCATTTATCCAGATTGGAAGCCCAAAAAGAGCAAGGGTCCAGTGACACAGTCGTGGCTTCAATGTTTACTTGGAGATACTCCTGTACCATCGTCTCTAGGCGTTGACTATGTGTCAGACTTCTTGTCTCCTGTGGCCTTGCAAAGGATGGGCTAAAAAAGTGGTGAAATGATTCCGCAAAATTGATGTTACCAGCAGATACTGTGGTTCTGTTACGGTTTGAGTGCTGAACACTTGACGGTCCCACGGTTGGCAAGTTGGAACTGTGAGATTCACTACGTGCACCACTGGTATTTTGTGGAAAAGCACATGTAAGATTCTGCAACAGTCTCTGCTGATACTCCTGCATGCGTGCATCCCTTTCTATGGCAGGAATAATTTCTGCAAATTTACTTTTGTACCGGGGATCTAACAGTGTGGCAACCCAGTAGTCAGGATTATTTCTAATTCTCACAATTCGAGGGTCATGTTGCAGGTAGTGCAGCAAGAAGGCACTCATGTGTGTTGCGCATCCAGGAGCACCAAGTCCCTGTTGTGTTGGTGGCGAGGTAGCAATCATGCTTCCTTCCTCTGTCCTCTCCCCCCAACCTCGCACAACAGAAATGTGATCAAGGTCTCCCTCATCTGATGAGTCTTCCATCAGTTCGTCCTCCACTTCTTCCTGGGCTCCTGCACCTTCCTCACTAGTTTGGCTGCTACCATGCGCCCTGGTAAAATCATCTCCCCCACCCTCACATGCCTGCCGCCTTGGTGCTGCCGACCGTCTGGACCTTGCAGATGTTAGCCCTTCCGCATACAACTCCTCCTCCTCTACTTCCTCCACCTCCTCTTGTGCCACCACCTGACTCCGAATTCTGTTTAACATGTGCTCCAGCATGTAAATCACCGGAATAGTCATGCTGATAATGGCATCGTCAGCACTAAACATCTTCGTCGCCATTTCAAAACTGTGCAGAAGGGTGCATAGGTCCCTGATCTGAGACCACTCCTCCAGCGTGATTTGCCCCACCTCTGAATCTCGTTGGCCCAGGCTATACGTCAGAACGTATTGCACCAGGGCTTGTCGGTGCTGCCACAGTCGCTGCAACATGTGCAGAGTTGAATTCCACCGGGTAGGCACATCGCATTTTAGCCGGTGAAGTGGCAGGCCCAACGACTTCTGTAGAGATGTGAGTCGCTGAGCTGCGGGATGCGAACGGCGGAAGTGAGCACACAGCGACCGTGCCCTCTGCAGAAGGCCATCTAGTCTGGGATAGTGGGCTAAAAATTGCTGGACAACCAGGTTCAACACGTGAGCCATACAAGGCACGTGTGTGACATTGCCCCGGCGAAGGGCCGCACCCAGGTTTGCAGCATTGTCGCACACGGCCTTCCCTGGTTTCAGGTCCAGTGGAGACAACCATTCATGAAATTGGTTCTCCAGAGCTGACCACAACTCCTCAGCTGTGTGACTCACATTTCCCAGACATTTCAATGTAAAAACCGCCTGATGACGTTGAGCCCTACTGCCAGCATAGTAAGGAGGTGTGCAGGATCCCTTCTGCGCAGTTAGAAAGCTTGTGGCATGACCAGACAGCCTTTGGGTGCAGGTGGAAGACCGAGAGGAGGTTGAGGAGGCAGAAGCAGTGGAGGAAAAATGACATAAAGAGGATTGACGCACAACTCGTGGGGACGGCAAGACTTGGACAGCAGCCCCTTGTCCTGCTGTCACCATAGTTACCCAGTGCCCAGTCAGCGACATGTAACGCCCCTGTCCATGCCTACTCGTCCAAGTGTCTGTGGTGAAATGCACCCTGTCACACACAGAGTTTCTCAAAGAAGCGGTGATGTTGTGTGCGACATGCTGGTGGAGCGCAGGCACACCTTTCTTTGAGAAGTAGTGCCGACTGGGCATCTGGTACTGGGGCACTGCGACGGACATAAGGTCTCGAAAATCCTCTGTGTCCACCAGGCGGAAAGGCAGCATTTCTGTAGCCAAGAGCTTGCAGATGGTGAAATTCAACCTCTTAGCTTTCTCATGGCTAGGAGGAAATGGTCTTTTACTTGTCCACATCTGAGGGACCGAGGGCTGGCTATTGTGCTTAGACGGGGTTGATAAGGGTGTCCCCGGCAAACTGCCGGTCTGTGAGGAAGATGCAGGCGGACATGTTAGGTTGCCTTGATCCAAAGGTGGTGCTATCGATGTCGGACAGCGCTCAACACCCGCTGGTGTTACCACCTCCAAAGAAAATGATGACCTGCCAATCACGCTGGCTGTTGCGGGTAAAGAGGTGGCAGGTCTGCGCCCCAAAACAGGTGTGACTGCTGTCCCCCCAGTCACAGAGGATGAAGAGGCCGCGGATGCACAAGATATGGCAGACGGTGGTTGGCCCGGCCGGCTAGACCGCATTGTAGCACACTGAGCTTCCCACTGCAACTTATGCTTCATGTCCATGTGCCGGTTCATGCATGAAGTACTCAAACTATGTATTTTTTGGCCTCTACTTAGCTTTTGCTGACAAATGTTACAGATAACACGAGTTGGGTCATCTTTATCGATCTGAAAAAATGCCCAGGCTATGCAAGGCTTAGCACCCATGCGACCTGAAGAGCCACCACGACTTGTGGTGAGAGGCAGAGTTGTGTTTGAGGATGCAGTTGTTGACGTGCTTCCAGTACTACGTCTCTGTCCAGGAAGGCGCAACCTGACCTCGTCGTCACTAGCATCTTCCTCCACCTCCTCTGCTGACCTCATCTCTTGGCTGACTGTGGGTTGACAGTAAGTGGGATCTCCGACCTCATCATCATCACCCTGTGCGTTATCACACCCGTCGTCCTCAGAGCCAACCTGTTCCTGCCCTGACAAAAAACTAAAGTTGTCGCTCCAATCAGGTATTTGAGTCTTATCATCGTCTTCCTCATTGTCTCCACCAACAGGAGTTACAGTTTGGGAATGAGGGTCTACATTATGGTCAGAACCTTCTGCGTCTGGTCCTGGATCCGACTCATAAAGATTCTGGGCATCAGTGCAGATCATTTCCTCGTCTGGATTCACAGAAGCGCTGGAGTCGACCTCTGATTCCCAGGCTATAGTATGAGTAAACAGCTCTGCAGACTCAACCATCTGTTCTACCTCATACTCAGACGGGCAGCTGGAGATTTGGGAGCTGTGAGGAAGCAAGTGCGATTTGGGTGACACCTTTGAGGACTGGAGTATTTGTGATGTTGAAGTTGATGTGGAGGAGAGCCCACTTAAAGGAGCACTTGATATCCGTTGAAGCACCTGCTGTTTTTGTGCCTCATCTGGAATTTGTAGCGATTGGCGTGGCCGTAAGAAAGGGATCTTATCACATTGTCCGCTAAAAGAAGTAGACATTTTAGTTTGGCTGGAAGATGGTCTTTCTTCTGCAGATGTTACTGTTGCTTTAACACCTACCCCACGGACACAACCTTTTTTCCCCTTCCCAACACGCCTATTCCCCTTTCCACCAGCAGCAGGCCTTTTTCCACTCATTTTGGTGGTTAACTAATTCACAACTCTGGAGTTGTTTGCACAAAAAAACAATGGATGGTAACCGAGCAGAGCTGAGTGGCCAAACTGTGGTATTAGGCCAAAACTATTGGCTGGGTTAGATGCAGAAAAAAATTATTTTTAATTTGCAACCTGATGGAGGTCAGTATAGATGGACTAATAGACCAAGTCCCACACACCGCTAGAAGCCCAAATATTTTTTCAGAGCTAGATGCAGAAATTTTTTTTATTCAATTTGCAACCTGATGGAGGTCAGTATAGATGGACTAATAGACCAAGTCCCACACACTGCTAGAAGCCCAAATATTTTTTCAGAGCTAGATGCAGAAAAAAATTATTTTTAATTTGCAACCTGATGGAGGTCAGTATAGATGGACTAATAGACCAAGTCCCACACACCGCTAGAAGCCCAAATATTTTTTCAGAGCTAGATGCAGAAAAAAATTATATTCAATTTGCAACCTGCTGGAGGTCAGTATAGAAGGACTAATAGAACAAGTCCCACACACTGCTAGAAGCCCAAATATTTTTTCAGAGCTAAATGAAGAAAAAAATTATTTTTAATTTGCAACCTGATGGAGGTCAGTATAGATGGACTAATAGACCAAGTCCCACACACTGCTAGAAGCCCAAATATTTTTTCAGAGCTAGATGCAGAAAAAAATTATTTTTAATTTGCAACCTGATGGAGGTCAGTATAGATGGACTAATAGACCAAGTCCCACACACTGCTAGAAGCCCAAATATTTTTTCAGAGCTAGATGCAGAAAAAAATTATTTTTAATTTGCAACCTGATGGAGGTCAGTATAGATGGACTAATAGACCAAGTCCCACACACCGCTAGAAGCCCAAATATTTTTTCAGAGCTAGATGCAGAAAAAAATTATTTTTAATTTGCAACCTGATGGAGGTCAGTATAGATGGACTAATAGACCAAGTCCCACACACCGCTAGAAGCCCAAATATTTTTTCAGAGCCAGATGCAGAAAAAAATTATATTCAATTTGCAACCTGCTGGACGTCAGTATAGAAGGACTAATAGAACAAGTCCCACACACTGCTAGAAGCCCAAATATTTTTTCAGAGCTAAATGAAGAAAAAAATTATTTTTAATTTGCAACCTGATGGAGGTCAGTATAGATGGACTAATAGACCAAGTCCCACACACTGCTAGAAGCCCAAATATTTTTTCAGAGCTAGATGCAGAAAAAAATTATTTTTAATTTGCAACCTGATGGAGGTCAGTATAGATGGACTAATAGACCAAGTCCCACACACCGCTAGAAGCCCAAATATTTTTTCAGAGCTAGATGCAGAAAATTTTTTTATTCAATTTGCAACCTGATGGAGGTCAGTATAGATGGACTAATAGACCAAGTCCCACACACTGCTAGAAGCCCAAATATTTTTTCAGAGCTAGATGCAGAAAAAAATTATTTTTAATTTGCAACCTGATGGAGGTCAGTATAGATGGACTAATAGACCAAGTCCCACACACTGCTAGAAGCCCAAATATTTTTTCAGAGCTAGATGCAGAAAAAAATTATTTTTAATTTGCAACCTGATGGAGGTCAGTATAGATGGACTAATAGACCAAGTCCCACACACTGCTAGAAGCCCAAATATTTTTTCAGAGCTAGATGCAGAAAAAAATTATTTTTAATTTGCAACCTGATGGAGGTCAGTATAGATGGACTAATAGACCAAGTCCCACACACCGCTAGAAGCCCAAATATTTTTTCAGAGCTAGATGCAGAAAAAAATTATATTCAATTTGCAACCTGCTGGACGTCAGTATAGAAGGACTAATAGAACATGTCCCACACACTGCTAGAAGCCCAAATATTTTTTCAGAGCTAAATGAAGAAAAAAATTATTTTTAATTTGCAACCTGATGGAGGTCAGTATAGATGGACTAATAGACCAAGTCCCACACACTGCTAGAAGCCCAAATATTTTTTCAGAGCTAGATGCAGAAAAAAATTATTTTTAATTTGCAACCTGATGGAGGTCAGTATAGATGGACTAATAGACCAAGTCCCACACACCGCTAGAAGCCCAAATATTTTTTCAGAGCTAGATGCAGAAATTTTTTTTATTCAATTTGCAACCTGATGGAGGTCAGTATAGATGGACTAATAGACCAAGTCCCACACACTGCTAGAAGCCCAAATATTTTTTCAGAGCTAGATGCAGAAAAAAATTATTTTTAATTTGCAACCTGATGGAGGTCAGTATAGATGGACTAATAGACCAAGTCCCACACACTGCTAGAAGCCCAAATATTTTTTCAGAGCTAGATGCAGAAAAAAATTATTTTTAATTTGCAACCTGATGGAGGTCAGTATAGATGGACTAATAGAACAAGTCCCACACGCTGCTAGAAGCCCAAATATTTTTTCAGAGATAAATGAAGAAAAAAATTATTTTTAATTTGCAACCTGATGGAGGTCTGTATAGATGGACTAATAGACCAAGTCCCACACACTGCTAGAAGCCCAAATATTTTTTCAGAGCTAGATGCAGAAAAAAAATATTTTTAATTTGCAACCTGATGGAGGTCAGTATAGATGGACTAATAGACCAAGTCCCACACACTGCTAGAAGCCCAAATATTTTTTCAGAGCTAGATGCAGAAAAAAATTATATTCAGTTTGCAACCTGATGGAGGTCAGTATAGATGGACTAATAGAATGATGCTATGCCCAAAAGATTTTACTTCACTAGGTGCAGTAAAAAAATTGGTATTCTATACACAGGTGGTATATCTTGCAACACAGATAGGCTACTCCACTGACTAACACACTCTGCAATAGGCCAAAAAGGATTAGCTTTGCTAGATTCAGCCAAATGCTGTGAAAAAAACTTGCACAGCACTGGCACAGACCTGCCTGGCATAAACTGATAGGAACTGATGTAACCTAGTCCTGAAAAGGACTCCAATTACAATTAGTCTTTACTCCCACAATCTATCTATTTAAGAGCACAGACCTGCCTGATAAAAGTCGTAGGAAATGCTGTAACCTAGTCCTTAAAAGGACTGCAATCACAACTATTCCCTACTCCCAAGCTATCTGTATATTTGTGCGAAAATTGGCTTGAAATTAACAAGGTATAGCGCACACAGCAACAGCGGTGCCGTCTAACACGCAGCTGCAGCAGTGAGAAAATGGTGGCGACGGGGAAAATGGCTTGGTCTTATAGGGCAAGGACATGTGACATACACTGCCAATGACACATGCCCTTGCTTGTGTGAAAAAAAGCACTTCGCTCCGTGTGTGCGCTGCTGATAGGCTGACAGATTGCACCTCCCCACTGCAAATGCGGGAAAGAGAAAAAAAAATGGAGATCTTCATTGTTCCTGCAGAGATCCATCCCCTGCCCCTCCCCCCGCCCCGCTGTACACTCAAACTGCGTATTAACATTAATTTTCATCATTACTGAGAAAAAATCCAGTTATGATTTTGGTGCACGAACAGTTATCGAACATAACCTCGAACAGCCGAATTTTTCTCAAATTGTTCGTGTTCGCCGACCGGCTCGAACACCGCCCAAAACAGCTCGAATTTGAGATTGGCGAACAGTTCGAGTAGAACAACGCTCATCTCTACTCGCGTAAGAGCCGCCACCAGGTTCCGGCCATTGTCCCTCATGACCATGCCTGGCTGTAGGTTCAGCAGTGTGAACCACAGATCTGCCTGCTCTTTCAGAGCTGTCCACAACTCTTTAGCATTGTGCGGTTTGTCACCTAAGAATATTAGCTTCAGGAGAGCCTGTTGCTGCTTTGCCGAGGCAGTGCTGCAGTGCTTCCAGCTTGTGACTGATGTTGTCATTTCGGAGATGGAGGCTGAAGAGGAGGAGAAGGCTGAGAAGGATGAGGTGCAGGAGCTGTAGACTGTGGGGGAAACCCTTCTTGACCTAGTACCCGCAATCCTCGGCGTCGGGAAAATGAGTTCCGTCCCAAGGTCCGACTGGGTCCCGGCTTCCACCCAGTGTGCCGTCAACGGGATGTACCGTCCCTGCCCACAAGCACTTGTCCACGTGTCCGTGGTTAGGTGGACTTTCCCTCTAACTGCATTGTTGAGGCCACGGCTAATGTTGGACACGTGCTTGTGTAAGGCAGGGATGGCACACTGGGAGAAATAGTGGCGGCTGGGGTCCGAGTACCAAGGGATGGCCACCGCCATCAGGTTGCGGAAAGCTTACATCTCCACGAGCCTAAAAGGCAACATTTTGAGCGCAAGCAGTCGCAAAAGTGGGAATTTAATAGTGTGGCCTGTGGGGCATTGGCTGCGTATTTGCGCTTGCGCTCCAAGGACTTGGGTATGGACAAGTGAATGCTGCTCTTGGACAAGGACATGCTTGCTGATGGTGCTAGTTGAGATTGTGCAACGACAGGTGCAGGGTAGGAGGCATCTTTGCTTGCACTATGGACAGGGGATTGGCTTGCACACACAACAGCAGAAGAAGCAATGGTGTCACTCACAGACACTGTTTCTGGACCCTGGGGTTCGGCCCAAAAAGTCGGGTGCTTTGCTCCCATGTGCCTTATCATGCTGGTGGTGGTCAGGCTGGTAGTTTTGCTACCCCTGCTGATGCTGGCCTGGCAGGTGGTGCAAATGGCCTTTTTGGCATTTTCGGCAGAGTCTTTAAAAAACAACCAGACTTGGGAAGACCTAACAGTTGTACAGGCAACTTCCATCGTGTTGGTGTTACGGGGAACGGTTGCCCCCCTTCTGTCTGCGGCCACCACACTGCTTCTTCCTGCCTGTTGGGGTGCTCTGCCTCCTTCCCTCCTGTGTGCTGCTCTCCTTGCTCTGCATGTCTTCCTGCCAGGTTGGGTCAGTTACTATATCATCCACCATCTCGTCTTCCACTTCTGCACCCTGGTCCTCCTACTGACTTTCTGGCAATTGTGTCTCATCATCATCCACCTCTTGTGACACTTTCCCACCATCGCCTTCGTATAACTGTGGCTGCTCAAATATGTGGGCATCGCTACATGCGATCTCCTCTTGCCCCGCTACAAGTGGACCGGGTGAGAGGCCCGAATCTATAAATGGAAAACTGAACAGCTCTTCGGAGTGTCCAAGTGTGGGATCAGGTGTTTCTGGGCACTCGGCATGGTGTGAGGAAGTTGGTTCAGGGTGAGGAATATGCGGTCCAGACTCATGCCTACTGAGACTTGACCGTGTGTAAGACAGGGTGGTGGTGGTAGTGGCTAAGTGACTGGAAGCATCATCTGCTATCCAACCAATAACCTTTTCACACTGCTTTCTGTTCAATAGTGGAGTTCTGCGGTCCCCTATTAATTAGGACAGGAAGGTCGAGCGAGAAGATGTGGGTGTTTGTTGTGGCACAATTTCAGCTTGCCCACGGCATCAGCATCTGCATGCACCATCACCATCACGTCCAGTTCCCCATCCCTTGTTTCCGCAATTTTATGTGGACCTCTCGGTCATAGAAAAATCATGGACATGAGAATGGCCCCATAGGCTATCACAGGTACGAGTGCTATCTGTGAAAAACATGGATCGCATTAGTACTTGAAAATTGGACGTCTTAATGAGTCCTGAGGCCATGGCCCCACTATCAGTATTTGGTCAGTATTCGGTCAGTATCTTTTCTTAGGAGTGAAAGAGAAAACCAGGAGTGGGTGATAAATGCAGAATTGGTGACTTGTTTCTATTATACCTCTTTTCTGATTGTTCCTCATCTGGTTTTGGCTCCCACTCCTGAGAAAAAATACTGACCGAATACTGACCAAATACTGATAGTGTACTTAGGCTAGCCAGATCCAGTAAACCAGACAGCTCCACAACAGCACTTACAATCTATTGGAGACAGTTTGTAAACGCTGCACTTCTTCACACTTCTAGGAGAATGGCCAACACTGACTGATTGCATTAGTGACCAGTAATCTAAGCAACAAGCAGTAAATAAAAGAATAAAAAATCCTCTGTTTGTGAGAAATTAGAGCATTTTTAAGAAGTAAGTTGCAAAGATGCTTGTTTGAAATTTTACCTATTGATGAGCGAAGTGAATAACATTTTCTCAGTACTCTGTTATTTCTTTCTGAAACTGTGGCGTTGAATGCAAGAAAAAAGGCACAAAAAAGACAACTCGGCTACAGCATCTCAAAAATGGGAATGTCCTGTGGGATGTTTCTAGTGCGTGGTCATTAAGTATGGTGCCAGATCTGCTTTAAATAATCTCGTATCCAGATGTGGATTCTGAACAGTCTGATAATCACTAATTGTCAACAGAAGCTGAAGAGTCAGTTCTTGTGAATCTATGATTGACGTTACCATCATTATCTACATCTCTGCACTAAGCAGGTGCGGCAGGTGTTGTCTTGTTTGGGTTCTGATGATACATGGATATTTCTGCAGCCATCGCAACTCCATAGTTTTCAGCTCCTATTTACTGCATTAAATTCGAAGTGAAATGTTTTTCTCATTGTTAGGCTGCGTGCCGACTATGCGTTTTTCAAGCATTTTTGCAGCGGAATTTCCGCAGCGAAACCGCTTAAAAATCGCTTGGTAATACGTGCCCCATGGTCTCCAATGATAATTCACATGTGCTGTGCATATGCTGCGGAAATTTCCGCTGCGGATTACCATTTCGGAAAAATACGCAGCATGTCCATTAATTTTACGGACACGCAGCGTAATTGCCGCAATTGACTTGCATTGAATCACATAATATCCGTGTCAGTACATTTGTACACACGGATATTATGCGTTTCTTTCTGCAGATGGTACCCGGGTTTGGAGAAGATGAGACTCTCCTCCAGACCAAGGTACCATAGAACCTGATAAAAAAAGAATTTAAAATAAAAAATAAAGATTATATTTACATTCTGATGTCCTCCCGGTGTTTTCTCCGCTCCGTCTGGTCTGTTGTATGGGTCGCGGTATTGTGAAGGACAGGCCATGATATCATTTAGTCATGTGACCTGACACATGACTCAATGACGTCACCGCAGGTCCTTCACACCACCGCGAGCCACCCAAGACACCGAACGCAGCAAAGAAAACACCGGGAGGACATCGGAAGGTAAGTATAATCTTTATTTTTTATTTTTTACCATTCTTATTCTTTTTTTTTTAACTATTACTTGGTCACACTATATAAATCTATGCCGGTTGCATGGATTTATATAGTGTGAACAAGTTGTCATGCACTTTTTCAAGTGATGCTAAAATCGCTTGGAAAAGCGCTTGATAACCTGCATGCAGAAATGCATGCAAAAACGCTTGACAAACGCTTCTACCTGGCGGGAAAAACGCATGTAAAATCCAAATGTGTTTTTCCTGCCAGGGAGAAGTGGAAAAAATATGCAGCATTTCTGCATCGTGGGCACTTAGCCTTATTGTATAAGAATTCAAAGAGAAGTCCATTGTCAGTTTATGTCTTTTATGAAGATTTTGTGCAATCTGTAAAGTTGTCAGTTTTCAGTATTGCTGTTTTCTTCTACTTCTCAGATGCCTTCTGTGAAAGTCTCTAAAGATCTTCTGCCTGTGGCAGTATTGTACTGGTTTGCTGAACAATATTTTTTCATCACTCACAGTAAATGTGAATGGTTTCACAGTGTTGTAAGTCACAATTTTAGTGAAGGTGTTTTCACACACTGAGCGAATTTATTAATGAGTTTATGTCAGCTTTATGGTGTAAAAAAATTCAGATTTTTATGCAACCTGGGGTTGAAGAAATTTGTTGCAGCTTTTTGCTGTACTACAACAGACACACTGATTTTCATAAAAATTTGTCAGGTTTATCAGAAGAGTGTAATTATTTATGGTCACTCACAGATCTACTATTATTTACAACAGAAAGTCTCATACATTCTAATGGGAATTTAGACCACCTCATATCATACCTGGCATTGTTTTCCGGCACAGATAGCTCAACTTTGTAGCAAATTTATTATGAGGAGTGTGCCTCTTACTCCGCAGGCTTTGAATGAAGACTGAACAAAGTTTTTGTTTTTTTAAATGCCACTGGTTTTTGATGACATTTTTTGAGCTAAGCCAGAAGAGGATCTGTCAGAAAGGAGAAAAATTACGTCCTTAGTTTGAAATTCCCATTCCTTCTGTCTTTGTGGACTTTAAAACAACAGTTGTTGTTTTCCAAAAGACACTCCTTGTGAATCCACTCAAAGGGTATGTGCACATAACATCTTTAAAACTCGGTCAAACCCACCGAGTTTTGCTGGAGGAAAAGCCTTCAGGACACATCGGCGTTTTTTTTTCCTTAAGCATCTGTGTTTGTATCTTTTTGGTAATTTCCTGAGAGTTTACTTGAATGGAGTCTGTCACCACATTTAACCTATCTAAACTATTAATCTGGGCATGCAGGTTATAGACTGCTGAGGAGAGTGATACCAGTATGTCTGATATCAAATACCTTTTTGTTGATAAATCATCTTTTATCATTTTATATAAATTACCTCTTGCAGGCTATGGGGACTCGGTCATTTACATATAAGAAAAAAGTGGATTTTTGTGAGATAAAACAACGGATCGCAGATATCAAGGTATCATTTTATTCAGCTCCCTATGACCTACATGCCCATATACACTGTGTGCAGAATTATTAGGCAAGTTGTATTTTAGAGGATTATTTTTATTATTGATCAACAACTATGTTCTCAATCAACCCAAAAGACTCAAATATCCAAGCTTAATATTTTTGGAAGTTGGAGTGTTTTTTTTTTAGATTTGCCTGTCTTAGGAGGATATCTGTTTGTGCAGGTAACTATTACTGTGCAGAATTATTAGGCAACTTAATAAAAACCAAATATACACTGTGTTCCAAATTATTATGCAAATAATACTTTCTCAGATTTTCCCAAATTACCTATATGAATTGCAGTCATTGTAATTTTCCAGTCAAATAACTATTAGAGTACAATTGAAAGGTTTTTGTACAAACTGCCTATGATAACAGTATATTTTTTAAAAAATAAAAAACTCAAACTGCACTCAAAATGCATGTTCCAAATTATTATGCACAGCAGAGTTTTCAACCTTTTCATTTTAATAAAGAACAAAAAAATGGTCATTTTTGAAATTATAAGTCCAGATGGATGGAGTGGAGGATGGCTGGTTGATGGACACCCCATGCAAACACGACTACTGCTCTAACAAGGAGGAGGTGGAGTAATGTTTTGGGCTGGAATCAAGGGGAGAGAGATTGTCGACCCTTTTAGGATCCCTGAAGGGGTAAAGATGAACTCCATAATGTATGTTGAGTTCCTCAAACAGCACTTCCTTCCATGGTTCAAGAAGAAGAACCGTGCATTCCGCAGCAAGATCATTTTCATGCATGATAATGCCCCGTCTCATGCTGCACATAACACATCTGCATCTCTGGCTGCTATGGGCATAAAAGGGGACAAACTTATGGTGTGGCACCCATGCTCCCCTGACCTCAACCCCATTGAGAACCTCTGGACCATCATCAAAAGGAGTGTCTATGATGGCGGGAGGCAGTTCACATCTAAGCAACAGCTCAGGGAGGGTATTCTGTCCTCATTCAAAACAATTAAAGCAGAAACCATCCAAAACCTGACAAATTCAATGGACGAGAGAGTTTAGAAGCTCCTTTAGAACAAGCGGTCCTATGTGCAAATGTCACCTAGAATAAAGTTTTGAGTTGAAAACTGTTTGATTTCAGTTTGTAATAACCTGCTAATGCTTATAATTTCAAAAATGACCATTTTTTGTTCTTTATTAAAATGAAAAGGTTGAAAACTCTGCTGTGCATAATAATTTGGAACATGCATTTTGAGTGCAGTTTGAGTTTTTTTTTTTTTTTTAAATATACTGTTATCATAGGCATTTGTACAAAAACCTTTCAATTGTACTCTAATAATTATTATTACAAGACTGCAATTCATATAGGTAATTTGGGAAAATCTGAGAAAATATTATTTGTATAATAATTTGGAACACAGTGTAATCCCATCTCACTTGTTTATTTTCACCAGGTAAAACAATATCAGTGCAAAAAATTTAGAAATAAACATTTCTGACATGCAAAAACAAAAAAAATTAGTGATCAATATAGCCACCTTTCTTTATGATGACACTCAACAGCCTTCCATCCATAGATTCTGTCAGTTGCAGTTTGATCAACATTGCGTGAAGCAGCCACAACAGCCTCCCAGACACTGTTCCGAGAGTTGTACTGTTTTCCCTCCCTGTAGATCTCACATTTTATGATGGACCACAGGTTCTCTATGGGGTTCAAATCAGGTGAACAAGGGGGCCATATCATTATTTTTTCTTCTTTTAGACCTTTACTTGCCAGCCACGCTGTGGAGTAGTTGGGTGCATGTGATGGAGCATTGCCCTGCATGAAAATCATGTTTTTCTTCAATGATACCGACTTCTTCCTGTACCACTGCTTGAAGAAGTTCTCTTCCAGAAACTGGCAGTATGTCTGGGAGTTGAGCTTCACTCCATCCTCAACCTGAAAAGGTCCCACAAGTTCATCTTTGATGATGCCAGCCCATACCAGTACCCCACCTCCACCTTGCTGGCATCTGAGTTGGAGTGGAGCTCTCTTCCCTTTACTGATCCAGCCTCTGGCCCATCCATCTGGCCCATCAAGAGTCACTCTCATTTCATCAGTCCATAAAACCTTTGAAAAATCAGTCTTAAGATATGTCTTGGCCCATTCTTGACGTTTTATCTTATGCCTCTTGTTCAAAGGTGGTCGTTTTTCAGCCTTCCTTACCTTGGCCATGTCCCTGAGTATTGCACACCTTGTGCTTTTTGATACTCCAGTAATGTTGCAGCTCTGAAATATGGCAAAACTGGTGGCGAATGGCATCTTGGCAGCTTCACACTTGATTTTCCTCAATTCATGGGCAGTTATTTTGCGCCTTTTTTGGCCAACATGCTTCTTGCGACCCTGTTGGCTATTTGCCATGAAACGCTTGATTGTTCGGTGATCACGCTTCAAAATTTTGGAAATTTCAAGACTGCTGCATCCCTCTGCAAGACATCTCACAATTTTGGACTTTTCAGCGTCCGTCAAATCTCTCTTCTGACCCATTTTGCCAAAGGAAAGGAAGTTGCCTAATAATTAAGCACACCTTATATAGGGTGTTGATGTCATTAGTCACACCCCTCCTCATTATAGAGATGCACATCACCAGATTTACTTAATTGGTAGTTGGCTCTCAAGCCTATGCAGCTTGGAGTAGGACAACATGTATAAAAAGTATCATGTGATCAAAATACTCATTTGCCTAATAATTCTGCACACAGTGTAGATGGCTTAGGATGGTTGATTGTACAGACAGATTCCCTTTAATTGCTTTGGACCACTAGCATTTCGTTAAACATTTTTTTGGGTTCATCTTTTTTACTGGCGTTTTCTGATGTGTTATTTTTTTCTCCGTTCAACAGTGAAGAAACCGCTAGCAGTTTCTGGATCGAAGACGCAGGTAAAATGCTCAAAAAGATGCCCAGGCGACTTCCAGGTGACTTTTGAGCCTTCCCATTGACTTGTATTGTAAAGCATAGAATATCTAACAAATAGAAGATGCCTGAAGAATGGTCAGGTCACTTTTTTGTCCGCTTAACGTCTTTTGAAACCTGAATCAGTTAAAAGATACTCAAAAACCTGACCAAATCATTTTTACATAGAAATATACACTGCTCAAAAAAATAAAGGGAACACTTAAACAACAGAATATAACTCCAAGTAAATCAAACTTCTGTGAAATCAAACTGTCCACTTAGGAAGCAACACTGATTAACAATCAATTTCACATGCTGTTGTGCAAATGGAATAGACAATAGATGGAAATTATTGGCAATTATAAAGACACACTCAATAAAGGAGGGGTTCTGCAGGTGGGGACCACAGACCACATCTCAGTACCAATGCTTTCTGGCTGATGTTTTGGTCACTTTTGAATGTTGGTTGTGCTTTCACATTCGTGGTAGCATGAAAGGGACTCTACAACCCACAGAAGTTGCTCAGGTAGTGCAGCTCATTCAGGATGGCACATCAATGCTACCTGTGGCAAGAAAGTTTGCTGTGTCTGTCAGCGTAGTGTCCAGTGGCTGAAGGCGCTACCAGGTGACAGGCCAGTACACCAGGAGACGTGGAGGGGGTCGTAGGAGAGCAACAACCCAGCAGCAGGACCGCTACCTCCGGAGGAACAGGAGGAGCACTGCCAGAGCCCTGCAAAATGACCTCCAGCTGGCCACAAATGTGCATGTGTCTGCACAAACCATTAGAAACTGACTCCATGAGGGTGGTATGAGGGCCCGACGTCCACAGATGCAAAAACCTACAAAAGACAAAAAATATATCTCATACCCTACCATCATTATATATAAATGTAAAGCAAAGTTGCATATGATATACTGTAAGGTTTTTAATATAGACAGTGTAGGACCGTCCCAATTTAGGGTCACCTTGTCACTGGTGGGACGGGTTGTATACTTTTTTTGATCAAAAATAGTTCACTAAGTACCCTATATTTCATATGCAACTTTGCTTTACATTTATATATAATGATGGTAGGGTATGAGATATATTTTTTTTCTTTTGTAGGTTTTGCATCTTTTTGCTAGTGTGAACATGCTCCTATTTCTTGCATGTGTACCATCTTAGACCTCAGTTCACATTGCTTGGTTTTTTGTCTTGTTTGCATTCTGTGCAAATTAGGGGTGTGGCATCCCCCTTGTTGAGCTGGTTAGTATATATGTAGCTTACCACGGGCTTAGGTGGTCTGATATTGGGACCCGGTTCTATTTGTCTACCCTTTTATATGCATTACTTCAACTTTGATATACAGTAAGGTTTTTAATATAGACAGTGTAGGACCGTCCCAATTTAGGATCACCTTGTCGCTGGTGGGACGGCTTGTATACTTTTTTTGATCAAAAATAGTTCACTAAGCACCCTATATTTCATATGCAACTTTGCTTTACATTTATATATAATGATGGTAGAGTATGAGATATATTTTTTGTCTTTTGTAGGTTTTGCATCTTTTTGCTAGTGTGAACATGCTCCTATTTCTTGCATGTGTACCATCTTAGACCTCAGTTCACATTGCTTGGTTTTTTGTCTTGTTTGCATTCTGTGCAAATTAGGGGTGTGGCATCCCCCTTGTTGAGCTGGTTAGTATATATGTAGCTTACCACGGGCTTAGGTGGTCTGATATTGGGACCCGGTTCTATTTGTCTACCCTTTTATATGCATTACTTCAACTTTGATATACAGTAAGGTTTTTAATATAGACAGTGTAGGACCGTCCCAATTTAGGGTCACCTTGTCGCTGGTGGGACGGCTTGTATACTTTTTTGATCAAAAATAGTTCACTAAGTACCCTATATTTCATATGCAACTTTGCTTTACATTTATATATAATGATGGTAGGGTATGAGATATATTTTTTGTCTTTTGTAGGTTTTGCATCTTTTTGCTAGTGTGAACATGCTCCTATTTCTTGCATGTGTACCATCTTAGACCTCAGTTCACATTGCTTGGTTTTTTGTCTTGTTTGCATTCTGTGCAAATTAGGGGTGTGGCATCCCCCTTGTTGAGCTGGTTAGTATATATGTAGCTTACCACGGGCTTAGGTGGTCTGATATTGGGACCCGCTTCTATTTGTCTACCCTTTTATATGCATTACTTCAACTTTGATATACAGTAAGGTTTTTAATATAGACAGTGTAGGACCGTCCCAATTTAGGGTCACCTTGTCGCTGGTGGGACGGCTTGTATACTTTTTTTATCAAAAATAGTTCACTAAGTACCCTATATTTCATATGCAACTTTGCTTTACATTTATATATAATGATGGTAGGGTTTGAGATATATTTTTTGTCTTTTGTAGGTTTTGCATCTTTTTGCTAGTGTGAACATGCTCCTATTTCTTGCATGTGTACCATCTTAGACCTCAGTTCACATTGCTTGGTTTTTTGTCTTGTTTGCATTCTGTGCAAATTAGGGGTGTGGCATCCCCCTTGTTGAGCTGGTTAGTATATATGTAGCTTACCACGGGCTTAGGTGGTCTGATATTGGGACCCGGTTCTATTTGTCTACCCTTTTATATGCATTACTTCAACTTTGATATACAGTAAGGTTTTTAATATAGACAGTGTAGGACCGTCCCAATTTAGGGTCACCTTGTCGCTGGTGAGACGGCTTGTATACTTTTTTTATCAAAAATAGTTCACTAAGTACCCTATATTTCATATGCAACTTTGCTTTACATTTATATATAATGATGGTAGGGTATGAGATATATTTTTTGTCTTTTGTAGGTTTTGCATCTTTTTGCTAGTGTGAACATGCTCCTATTTCTTGCATGTGTACCATCTTAGACCTCAGTTCACATTGCTTGGTTTTTTGTCTTGTTTGCATTCTGTGCAAATTAGGGGTGTGGCATCCCCCTTGTTGAGCTGGTTAGTATATATGTAGCTTACCACGGGCTTAGGTGGTCTGATATTGGGACCCGGTTCTATTTGTCTACCCTTTTATATGCATTACTTCAACTTTGATATACAGTAAGGTTTTTAATATAGACAGTGTAGGACCGTCCCAATTTAGGGTCACCTTGTCGCTGGTGGGACGGCTTGTATACTTTTTTTATCAAAAATAGTTCACTAAGTACCCTATATTTCATATGCAACTTTGCTTTACATTTATATATAATGATGGTAGGGAATGAGATATATTTTTTGTCTTTTGTAGGTTTTGCATCTTTTTACTAGTGTGAACATGCTCCTATTTCTTGCATGTGTACCATCTTAGACCTCAGTTCACATTGCTTGGTTTTTTGTCTTGTTTGCATTCTGTGCAAATTAGGGGTGTGGCATCCCCCTTGTTGAGCTGGTTAGTATATATGTAGCTTACCACGGGCTTAGGTGGTCTGATATTGGGACCCGGTTCTATTTGTCTACCCTTTTTTATGCATTACTTCAACTTTGATATTCAGTAAGGTTTTTAATATAGACAGTGTAGGACTGTCCCAATTTAGGGTCACCTTGTCGCTGGTGGGACGGCTTGTATACTTTTTTTGATCAAAAATAGTTCACTAAGTACCCTATATTTCATATGCAACTTTGCTTTACATTTATATATAATGATGGTAGGGTATGAGATATATATTTTTTCTTTTGTAGGTTTTGCATCTTTTTGCTAGTGTGAACATGCTCCTATTTCTTGCATGTGTACCATCTTAGACCTCAGTTCACATTGCTTGGTTTTTTGTACAGAACAAAGTATTCAATGAGAATATTTCATTCATTCAGATCTAGGATGTGTTATTTGAGTGTTCCCTTCATTTTTTTGAGCAGTGTATATTCATTCATTGGTGCTTTTTTAGGAATGCTTTCTTAGGCGGAATTAGACCCTTAGGCTAGTTCACACAAGCATATAAAATAAATTCACCCAATTTTCATCTAGAAAAAGCAGACTCTTTTTAATCTGTATTGTTATCCGCATGGCAAAATGTTTTTATACATCAGCAAATATTAAAATTTTACAAGACCAAATACAGATTCTTGTGTTAAAGAATTGCAATGAATCTGTAGAAATCAGATGCTATACTGTTACTCCGTACAGGGTCTGAATTTTTTTGCACTTTTAGACTTCAATAGGCGAGTATCATCCAAAATACAGAAGGAACTAATTCATGTTGCGATTATTTTTCACGCTGACATTCAGTCCGTGTAAAAAAAAATGGTCATCTGATTGGTCCCGGACATCTGAACCATCCTATTGAACAACATTGATCCATGGAAAAAAATTACAGCACTCAGATCAAGATTATTCAATAGGACTGTTCAAAAACAGAAAATACGGTTGTGCGAAAATTGAAGGTGATGCCAGTGAGCACAAAATCATTGTTCAAAAAGTATAATTTTGTAACTAGTCTGATTTTTCTCATTTTATAAACCCACATTTGTTGTGGCACCGTATCAAATGCCTTTGAAAAGTCCATATACACAACATCCAGTGCGTTTCCCTGGACCAGTCCTCCTCATAGAAGCTCATCAGATTAGTTTGATAGGAACAATCCCTCATGAAACCATGTTGATGCTGGGTCATGAGGTTATTGTTTTTGAAGCACCCCAGGTTAGCATCTCTTAGGAAAACAAAGAGAAAAAATAAAGGGCGAAGCCCCAATTGTACATGTAGACCGAGAAAAAATATAACGTTTAATAATAAAGTTAAAACTTTCCAAAAGTACTAAAATATTAAGGGGTATATATCTATATATACATATTATCAAATGGAAAATAATCTTAGCCACAAAATATATATAGAGGAAGGAAATAAAGTGCAAACTGTCATGTCCTAATAGTCCCTAAGGGAATCCCTGCCTACCAGGGAGGTTGGCATCCTACTTTGAAATGGTATGGCGCCCCCACTAGATGGCGGCTGTCCCTTATGACTCTATAACACACCTAATATAAAGTGCACAGATAGAAGGACGTAATAGATATGAGGATATTGTTACCCACTTATTAGTATTTGCATGATCTAAGCATAACCCTTAATTTCCATGTAAAGGAGCAACCAGTCCCAATGACATAAAGTCATACAAAGAAAGGGGCAACAACAATATTGTCATGAGTAAAGCATATACTTAGCTAAATAGCAACTTCATTAAACCAATCTTCAGGAATCCTATAACAGAATTCCTGCATCCTGACACGTTTCCCCCCATAAAGAAATGAGTTGGGGTTCATCAGGGGATATGGCAATGCATCATCAATATGACAGTATCCTGTGGCCACATAGATGCAAAATGTAATAGTGGGGAAGGACATAGCCTTCCTTTGGCACTGAAGTAGTTAAAGAAAGTGTTCCTGTAGCAAACAGCCACAAGATGCCACTATCCTGGGTGCAGATGTCAGGTTGAGTCTGCTAGCAGTGTTACAGACAGTGATGGATTAATGCTGTGTGATGACAGCTCACTGAGGGTGGACACATTAGGAAAATCTCTGTTTAGTTTCCAGGATCAGGAAGTGATTCTTCGGTAAGAGATAGGACATTGAACCGTACGGGCAACCTGAATATATAGTGGCTGTTAGGGTAGACGGGAGCTCCATACCCTCAGACAGTGGGATCACCAGGGTGAAAGTCTCCCTACGCAAGAGCAAGAGTCCTGTTAGCCGGCCGGAGAAACTCAAAGGAAGTATTGAGGACCAGGGGCACTTCTAGTCTGCAGGAAGCAGAGGAAGATAAATAGGACTCCAGGCTAAGACGTGGGGGAGAGATCGGATCCAAATCACTGTTGATATTGCAGAAGAGTCTCTTGGGCTAGAGATTAGAGTCACAGAGATGTTTCACTTAAAGAGGGAACCAGGGCTGAAGATGTTGCCAGCGCCTGTGAGAGAGATAATAACCTGTCGGGCCTTATCCATTATATCTGCCTGTAAATACTGTACATATTCCTCTTCCCCAAGTAAAGTCCAAGTTATGGTTAATAATCTCGTGTCCTCTGAATTTATTGCTGCCCTGGTCCCAGAAGAGAAATGCCTGGAGACAGCCGCGATCGGATGGTTTGAAGTAAGTGGAGAGCACCACATACACAGCCACACATCAGAGGGAGGACACGAATTGTCTGTAGGGTGCCAGAGTGAGAGGGGGCTACAGCTCGCCCACGACTACCTCGCTGGGGCACCTTACAAAGGCGCACATGAATCTTTGTGGCCACAGGATACTAACAAAGAGGCAATTCCTGCATGTGTTGTCAAACAGCCGCGAGACATGCAGCCGCGGCGACACATACTTATTTTGCGAGCACTCCAAAGATACTCGGTTAGGACCCGAGCTTACTCGGATAACCCCTTATCCGAGCACATTCGTGCATCACTAATTAATAATTCTCGTGGTAAAAAAAGCCTCCTTTCTATGACGATTGACCCTTTTTCTTCAAACGGATAACATTCTCACTAGGTTTTTGAAGGGGTTCACTATGTAACTATGATTCTGCTATAACATTTATCAGTCATACAGAAGATAATTGCTGTTAGAACTCTCCTGTTAGGTTTTTTTAGTTTGCTGGTCACATGACCATTTTTGCCTATTTAATCTGGCTCCGCCCTCCTGGTCTTGCTGGACTTCATTGTATTTACTACTCTTGAGCTAGCTTGGTGCTCTGTTGCCGTTCTCTGTTAGTTTTGCTAGGTCTTCTGACCTCTATGCTTTTTGTTGTGTGTTTGTCTTTGACTGCTACTATTTCTGCTAGGAGGTGTCCAACTTATCCCAGTCCCTAGTTCTTGTAGGGATCCCTCCCTCACATCTATAGGTCTTCGTTCAGACTAGCCGAGGACTTTAGCGGGTCTGATCGCAGGATCAGGTTCCCCGTTACATCGTAGGGATCCAGTTTAGTTCTATTGTAGGGACAGTTCTCCTGTCTTTCCTTAGTCCCTGTAGCAGATCATAACAGTAAGTCCAGCCCTAAAAGAAAAAAAAAAATTTTTCTAAGGAAAGACCTCCAGTTTTCCATCATGGTCTCGGTTCAAGATTTGGCTCAACGCTTGCAGGGACTCTCTCTGGAGGTGGCCAAGCTCCAACAACACGTGAGTAGCTGTTCTGGAGCACATTTTGTGGAACCAAAGGTACGTCTTCCTGATTTATTTTTTGGCGAACAACAAGATTTTTTTTCTTTTAAAAATGCTTGTTTATTATATTTTCATTTGAGACCTGGATCCTCTGGTGATGAATCACAGCGCATAGGGTTCATAATGTCACTTTTGCGCAAAGATCCTCAGGGATGGGCCTTCTCTCTCCAACCTAGTGATCCGTGCTTTAGATCAGTGGATAGTTTTTTTTCTGCTTTGGGTTTGTTGTATGATGATCCTGATCGTGTCTCATCTGCTGAGTCTGAATTGAGACGTTTGAGGCAGGGATCAGGTAATGTGGAAAAATATTGTCCTCACTTCCGTCGGTGGTCTGCCCAGGTGGGGTGGAACGATTCAGCTTTGAAAAGCTTGTTTCTTGCAAGGATTTACTGATTGCTTATCCCACACCTGGAAACTTTCAGGAGGCTATGCAATTAGCTATACGGGTGGACAGGAGACTGCGTGCAAGGGTTAATGAGAGCAAATCCTCTGCTATGTCAGTTCCGAGTTTTGAGAGGATCTGTGCTGACAATGGAGAGCCGATGGAGATTGGGGCGATGGCACCCCGCTCTCAGGAAAAAGATCGAAGGCTTTCTGAAGGCTTGTGCTTCTATTGCGGAAATTCTGGTCATTTTATTAAGAATTGTGTGCTTCGTATGAAGAAAGAAAAAAAAATGGTCAGTTATGCCCGTATTGCCTGTTTGAATTCTAAGGGAGTATTCCTATCTGCCACTACTGCTGCTCAGGATGAATTAATTGAATTTCGGGTATTTGTGGATTGTGGTTCTACTCTGAATGTGATTGATGGGGGATTCTTGGAAAAACTTAGATTAGAACCTAAAACTTTGTCATCCCCTATTGCTGTGGTTTCTGTTGATGGCTCTCCCTTGAAGAGTGTTACTCATAAGGTCTGTGAATTTCCCCTCACTATTAATGGTATTCACCAAGAAAATTTGGATTTGGTGGTATTGGATAATTTGCCTTCTCCAGTAATATTGGGGTTACCCTGGTTAAAATTGCACAATCCTGTACTGGATTGGTCTACCAATGAAATTAAGTCCTGGAGCCCTAAGTGTTATGACAAGTGTTGTAACGGACGTATTGCTGCTGTGGATAAAGGGGAATTGCCTGTACCTATTCAGGATTTTTGGAGAGTTTTTTCTGAGGAGGAGTCACAAATTTTGCCTCCCCATAGAGACTATGATTGTACCATTGAATTTGTCCCTGGAGCGACTCTTCCTAAAAGTCGTTTATTTAATCTTACTCTTCCTGAGAGAAAGGCTTTGGAGGAATACATACAGACAAGCTTGGCCGCCGGTCACATTAGGCCTTCCAAGTCTCCTGTGGCTGTTGGATTTTTTTTTGTAAAAAAAAAAGATGGCGGTTTACGTCCTTGTCTGGACTTTCGTGAGATTAATAAAATTACTGTACGCAATCCTTACCCACTGCCATTGATTCCTGATTTATTTAACCAGTTAGTGGGGGCCAAGTGGTTCTCTAAAATTGATCTTCGGGGGGCATACAATTTGTTGCGCATGAAGGAGGGTGATGAATGGAAGACTGCTTTTAACACTCCTGTGGGTCATTTTGAGAATCTGGTTATGCCTTTTGGTCTTACCAATGCTCCAGCATTTTTTCAGAATCTTATTAATGACATCCTTAGACCTTTAATCGGCAAAAATGTGGTTGTGTATTTGGATGACATTCTGATTTATTCACCTGATCTGGAGTCTCATTGGCGGAGCGTACGTGAGGTATTACAGTTATTAATGGACAATTCGCTTTTTGCTAAGCTGGAGAAATGTGAGTTCGCTGTACAGAGAATTAGTTTTTTGGGCTACATTATCTCCAGTGAAGGTTTTGAGATGGACCCGGTTAAAGTTCAAGCTGTGCAGGAATGGCCTAGGCCTATTGGTTTGAAATCGATACAGAGGTTTTTGGGTTTCGCCAATTATTACAGAAAATTCATAAAAAATTTTTCTATTATTGTCAAACCGCTGACCGATCTCACCAGGAAAGGTGCTAATGTGGTTCAGTGGACTTCTGAGGCCATTGAAGCTTTTGTGTTTCTAAAGGAGAGGTTCACCTCTGCTCCCATCCTTATGCAGCCTGATGTGACTAAGCCGTTTTTGGTTGAGGTTGATGCTTCTTCGGTGGGGGTCGGTGCGGTGTTGTCTCAGGAAAACAAGGATGGAGTACATCCCTGTGCCTTTTTTTCAAAAAAATTTTCTGAGACTGAACTTAATTACGATATTGGTAATCGGGAATTGCTGGCGATTAAACTCGCATTTGAACACTGGCGTCACCTCTTGGAAGGTGCTGAATTTCCCATTCAGGTTTTCACTGATCATAAAAATCTGATCTATCTTGATGCTGCCAAGCGCTTGAATGCCCGTCAGGCTAGGTGGGCACTTTTTTTCTCGCGGTTTAATTTTTCCGTTACTTACATCCCGGGTACCAAGAATGTTAAAGCGGATGCTTTGTCTCGCAGCTTTTCTCCCATGGTCAGTGTTGAGGAGGAAGAGGAGAGCATTTTACAAGAAGGTGTTGTGATTGCTGCTTTGGACTCCATTTTGGAGGATGAGATTCTTAAAGCTCAGGAGAATGCCCCATCTAACACTCCCCATGGGAGGTTGTTTGTGCCTAGGACCTTTAGGAGAGATTTGTTTGTTGAGTGTCATGAGTCTCGGTTGGCAGGTCATCCAGGAATTTCTGAGACCAAGAGACTTGTGGGTCGCAGTTTTTGGTGGCCTGGATGGCAGAAGGAAGTCATTAAGTGAGGGCGCCAATGTACTGTGTGTGCTAGATCCAAGTCTTCGCATGCTCCTGCTGCGGGGTTGCTTTGCCCTCTGGAGGTTCCTAGTGCACCTTGGACACATCTGGCTATGGACTTTATTACTGACCTTCCCCCCTCTGAAGGTTTCACGGTCATCTGGGTGGTCGTGGACCGTTTTAGCAAGATGTGTCACTTGGTTCCCTTCATCAAACTGCCTTGCGCTAAGACACTCGCTAAGGCCTTTGTCAAGGAAATTGTCAGACTACATGGTGTTCCTACTGACATTGTTTCTGATAGGGGACCTCAGTTTGTGGCTCGTTTTTGGCGTGCCTTTTGTGACAGGTTGGGAGTTCATTTGTCGTTTTCATCTGGATATCATCCTGAGTCTAATGGCCAGACAGAAAGGAAGAACCAGGATGTTGAGCAGTTCTTGCGTTGTTTTGTGGCAGACAATCAAGAGGGGTGGTCTGAGTTTCTGCCACTTGCTGAATTTGCTCTTAACAACCATACATCCTCTTCTGCTGGGTGTTCGCCTTTTTTTTGTTGTTCTGGGAGACATCCGTCTTTTGGGTCATTCTCCAAATTGGTTTCGGCTGTGCCTGAGGAGGAGAGTTTTTCCGGTGATTTGGAGAGAGTTTGGACGGATGTGCGTGGTAATCTTCAGGAGGCTAACAAAAAATCTAAGAGGTACTTTGATAGGAAACGGCAAGAGGTTTTGTTTGCTGTTGGTGACATGGTTTGGTTGTCCTCTAAGAATCTGCGATTGAGGATTCCTTCTAAAAAATTGGGTCCCAAGTTCGTAGGGCCCTTTAAGGTGCTTCAGATAGTTAACCAATCTGCTGTTAGGTTGGAGGTTCCTACGTCCTGGAAGATTAACCCGGTGTTTCATGTTTCTCTGTTGAAAAAAGCTGATGTGTCTGATTGTGACGCCTCTGCCACTGTTCCTCCGGTGGTGGAGGACGGGGAATATGAAATTTCCCGCATCCTAAATTCTAGACGGTATAGAGGGAGTTTGCAGTATCTCGTCGCTTGGAAGGGTTTCGGACCTGAGGATAACTCATGGGTGAGGGCGGATGATGTTTCTGCTTCCAGACTTGTCAGAGCGTTTCACAGGAGGTTTCCTGGTAAGCCTGGGCCTAGGGGATCCGGAGGATCCTCTTAGAAGAGGGGGTACTGTTAGAACTCTCCTGTTAGGTTTTTTTTAGTTTGCTGGTCACATAACCATTTTTGCCTATTTAATCCGGCTCCGCCCTCCTGGTCTTGCTGGACTTCATTGTATTTACTACTCTTGAGCTAGCTTGGTGCTCTGTTGCCATTCTCTGTTAGTTTTGCTAGGTCTTCTGACCTCTATGCTTTTTGTTGTGTGTTTGTCTTTGACTGCTACTATTTCTGCTAGGAGGTGTCCAACTTATCCCAGTCCCTAGTTCTTGTAGGGATCCCTCCCTCACATCTATAGGTCTTCGTTCAGACTAGCCGAGGACTTTAGCGGGTCTGATCGCAGGATCAGGTTCCCCGTTACATCGTAGGGATCTAGTTTAGTTCTATTGTAGGGACAATTCTCCTGTCTTTCCTTAGTCCATGTAGCAGATCATAACAATTGCTTTAATTCATCTAGACGGGCATTGTTCACGCTAGTGTTGATGAAGAGAAGTTGAGGAGTGAGGCACTCCTGATTCATTAACAGGCATGGACTGGAGTAAGATTTGAGGCATAAGGCACAGTGCAGTTTGTCATAAATTCGACAAGTGAGCGCCACCACGTCATGTCACACCCCAGCCCCACACATTTTGGCGGAGATAGCCAAAGGTGGCGTGAAATTTTTGAGTAACTTTGTGGGACTTTTCAAAGTGTTATACTTCAGAATTCTGGCGTAATCAATATATTTTTCTTTTGTGGGTGCCTTTATTCCCTGGCCTGTAGGATTGGTTACTTAGGCCTAAACGTAAACCTATGCTAGGCCACTACTACTTTAATATTTTTTAAAAATCTGGTCCCTGGCCCATGCAAATAGTGTAAAATTGTGCAAAATATGAGTGCAATGCTAAAGAACTTATTTATAATATTTATATTGTGTTTTCTTTCATATTATTTGAACTTTTGTATGACATCAGAGCCTAAAACCAGAATCTTAGGAACAAAATCAGGGCTTAAAACAAAATATCTTTGCACCATAGGCATCTCAGGTGTGATTTTTCTACAGTTACATTTTGCTTATTAGATAGTGGCCAGTCATAAAATGTTCCAACTTCATTTTGTATGATGCCCCAAGCTATTATTAAACAGTACTATCTCATCCACTGAGGGGCGGCATATGCACCTGCAATGCTATCCCTCAAATCTGCTTGTACTAAAAGTAAACTCAGGCAGCGCTTAGCACATGAATTTAGTGCCAGGACCAGGTTTATGCCTCTAGTAAGTCAGCTGGTTTCCCTGTGATAACAGACTGCAGTTTATTATTTATGGTGTTTCCCCGGAATACTGTGTGAAATAGTTTCCTTATCCTACAAAGCTCATTTGTACTATGAACACAATGTGGAGTTATTTCAATGCCAACATTAAAAGTTTGATTTGAAGATTTACTACTTTTGTGTTAAATGGTGTCAAACAGCATAAAAAGTATATGAATCAATTCCATTACTTTTTGTGTCCTATTAACCCCTTCCAGAGATAGGACATACTAGTGCATTGGTGGTGTCTATATACGTAGAGTGGGGGCCTATGAGCTCAGCACACTCTATACCCAGCAGCCACCACATGCCTCTAACAGCAGTGACTGGAGCAAGTTCTGATTGCTAGTATTTCACCATTGAAATGCTGCTGTCAGTCTCTAACTCTTGCATCTAAATAGTGCAATTGCATGAGGCAAGATAATGAGGATCTGAAGGCTTGCAAAAGCAACCGGAGGCATGCTGAAGGTCCCCATGGCTGTCATTAGAGATCAGTAACAATATTCCTATATACTGCAATATTGCAGTATATAGAACAAAAGATTACTAAGGAGCCTAGAAAAAGTAAAAATAACTAAAAAAAAGTTTCAAAGAATATTTTAAACATAAAAAGATAATTAAAAAATAAAGAAATGAAAAAATATATTTCGTTATTGTCATGACTGTAAATGTCCAGTCTATTGAAATATAAAATTGTTTAAACCTTACTTTAAATACCAAAAAGGAAGAAAAATGGAACCTCAGAATTGCCATTTTTTTGGTCATTGCACTTCCATCCAAAAATAAAAAGAAAAAATATATCAAAACATCATAGGTATCCAAAAATATAAATAAAAATGTCCATTTAGCATGCAAAATAATAAGCCTTCTCACAGCTCCATCATTGAAAAAAATAACAAAAAAATTTCCCTGTCTCAGATCACGGTGACAAAGTAATTTCTAACCAAATTCTAATTTCTTTTAACATCTTTTTTTAATATATTTTAGTTATTGTAAGGCAGCGGCTTTCTCGTCCGTGAGGTAATCATGAAGTGACTCAAGAAAGTTCAACATAACGTCTTTATTTTCAAAACTCGCAAAATAAATCCAAAACTTTTGTCCTCCGATACACAGCCAGAACATCTATACCCATCCGTTGCCGAGGGTGACTGCACCTCCGGAACACTCGTGGGTGCATCAATGGCTTTGCTTCTCTGGCTTGCTTTCAGGCACACACACCTTGCACGCTGAAAACCAAACACTGACCACCCAAACCTCAACTGAAAGTTTAAATGGGTTCCGTTGACATGTGCCGCTCCCATGATCCGAAGTGAGGGGAGACAGCCATGCCACTACCATCCTACAGATCTCTCCAAAAATAAAAGCCCATGCCAGGTTTTGGTCTGACTTGGTCAAATAGTTTGACCAATTCCACTCTCTTTTTTATTTTGCACAGCTGTGGTTGTAATTACAATGCTCTCCAGTGGGTTCAGTATGCCTCTATGCGCATCCTGTAGGACACATAATGACCCTTGTATATGATTCCCCTCACTGCTTCACATAATGTTTGGTATCATTGTAATTGTACTGATCTGAAGAATCATATTGTCAGGTAATTTTGACTGCACAATGAATGCCATAAAAACAAAACCCAAAAAACAATGGCAAAATTACATTTGTTTCACTATTTCAACTTATTTCTTTCCTCTTTTTCAATACTATATAGTAGTGCTTGAAAGTTTTTCAGCCCTTTAGAATTTTCCACATTTCTGCATAAATTTGACTTAAAACTTAATCAGATTTTCACATAAGTTGTAAATGTAAAGAGAACCAAATCAAATTAAGTAATCAATATTAAACTTTGTCATTTTTTAAGTAGGAAAATTCTCCAATATCATATGTCAGTGCGTGGCAAAAGTATGTGAATCCTTGCTTTCAGTATCGGGTGTCACCCCCTGATGCAGCAATAACTGTATCTAAACTTTTCCAGTTATTGTTAATTAGTCCTGCACATCAGCTTGGAAGAATTTTAGCTTATTCCTCCCTGCGAAACAGCATCAACTCTATTATATTTGTGGGTTTTCTCCCATGAACTGCTAGTTTCAGGTCCTTCCACAACACTTCTGTAGGATTAAGGTCAGGACTTTGACATGGATTGGTACCTTTGAGAACAATTTTTTTTTTTAAACTTGCTTAAATTCATGCATTTTTGTGTAAAAAAATATTTTTGGAGTTGAGTGTCATGAAAAATTTTGAACCATTTGCCTTCTAAAGGCCCTTTGTTCAGGGGCGTAAATAGGAATCATGGGGCCCCATAGCAGAATTTCTAATTGGGGCACACCCCCCCCAAAAAAATATTTAAATAATTGTAGGGGTCACAGAAGAGCAGATCTCACAACTTTCCATCCTTTACATAGTAATTTTCCTCCTGCTGAAGTCCTAGATCCCTCTTTCAGGGAACAAAAGTGTCCCCCAAACACAGTATGATACCCCCAATGTGAATTCCTCCACATGTGCAGTATAATAACCCTATTGTACCCCACCTCAACTCCCAGGGCAAAGTATGCTGACCCCAACACAGTATGAACCCCTAACTGTGACACCCTAGAGTTAGAGAGGAGGGTACGTAATAAGGGAGGGTGTTATACTTGTACATAATAAAAGATGAAACTATATAACTAAGGTCGGCGCTATACATAATAAGTGAGTACACTATATACTAATGGACTGTGCTATACATAATGCGACTACATTCCTGAATCTGTGTGCAGTGTCGGTGTGCTGCCCTATTTTACAGACTCATTGAGCATGTCCTATTCTAATCCTCAAAATCAGATCAGAACAGGACATTCTTTGATCCTCACAGTTCTCATTCTCAGATCCATGATTTTCACGGATGTGTGAATGGATCTATAAAACTCTACGAGTCTGTGGACCATCCAATAAAAAAATCTGTCAGCTCACGGACATTTCACACAAATGTAAGAATGCAGCCTAAGGGATTTTACAGATAACATTATCACTCCAAGTCCTATTGTGCAGATACAGAATAATATTTACATTCAGGCACTTACTGCTGATGTCTCATCTGATCAGAGTTGGTTTCTGCTGTTTCTCCTCCATCTGGTCAGATCTTCATGTCGACATCTCCCAGTCACGACTTGTCTTGTCACAATGATCATCGCAGCCCTAAAAATAACATGGTCACATATATTGTATATATACATGTGTCTCCCCCACACTGCGCTCCTGACTGCAGATATGTACCCCCCATTAATATACTATAAGCCACTTAGTAATCAAAATATAAAATGATAAGCAGCACTGTGCCCCCCATTAACTATAATCTCCACCTGCCAATAATATAAATTATTAATTCTCTGTGACTCACCCCAATTAACTGTAAGGCTTGGTGCACATGGAAAATATACAAGGCTTTATAGTACAAGAAAAGTGAAACCCCCATCATTGCTCTCTCCCAGCACTCCCATCATTGCTCTGTCTCAGCACCCCCATCATTGCTCTGTCCCAGCTCCTCCATCATTGCTCTGTCCCAGCACCCCTGTCATTGCTCTCTCCCAGCACCCGTCATTGCTCTCTCCCAGCACCCCCGTCATTGCTCTGTCCCAGCTCCTCCATCATTGCTCTGACCCAGCACCCCCATCATTGCTCTCTCCCAGCACCCCCATCATTGCTCTCTCCCAGCACCCGCGTCATTGCTCTCCCCATCCCCATTATTGCTCTCCCCATCCCCACCATCCCCAGCATTGCTCTCCCCATCCCCACCATGACCATTATTGCTCTTCCCAGCCTCATCATTGCTCTTCCCAACCCCATCATTGCTCTCCCCAGCCCCATAATTGCTCTCCCCATCATTGCTCTCCCCAGCCCCACCATCCCCATTATTGCTCTCCCAAGCCCCACCATCCCCATCATTGCTCTCCCAAGACCCACTATCCCCATCATTGCTCTCCCCAGCCCCACTATCCCCATCATTGCTCTCCTCAGCCCCATTATCCGCATCATTGCTCTCCTCAGTTCCACTATCCCCATCATTGCTCTCCCCAGCCCTACCATCCCCATCATTGCTCTCCCCCACCTCCCCTCATTCTCCTGTTCCTCTCTCCAGCGTTTCAGTAAAAGAAAACAAAAATAAACAACTTACCTCTCAGCTCGCTCTTCTGAAGCATCCTTCTCGTTGCTGGCAACTTTCTTCCTGACCCAGGTGCGCGCAACATAATGACGTGATCAAGCTGCACGTGTCTGTGTCAGGGAGAAAGCAGAGAACGGATCTCTCCATCTCCACTGCTAAAATAGCAGCGAAGCTGCAGGGATCACTCCCTGCCCACTGCGTGCCCCCCGGTGCAGCTGCACTGGCGGCAGTATGTCCGTCCCTGGACTGCTATGGGGCCCTCCCGGCTCATGGGCCCCATAGCAGTCGCATGGCCTGCCACCATTGCCGGTACGCCACTGCCTTGGTTGCACTATCTATAGCTTGCTTCAGAATAGATTAGCTGAGAATCTGTCAGTGAACTCATTCTGACAGTCTTTCTGGAGAGTTTCTAAGTCTCTTATCTGTCTTTTTTGAGCTCCTCTTATCTCATTTATGAGCACAGCTAACATCAAAGGTTAATGTGCAAAGAAGCAACACTATAAAGTAAGTAAACGCCATCACACGGGGTAATAAATGACACAGCATTCAACTTTGTGTCTCAGCTTCTTTCTCCAGTTGTTTTCAGATTACATAGCAAAATCCTGCTGACAGATTCCCATTAAACTTGTCGCCAGAGTTGGACAACCCCTATTCTTCTTTTATATAACTAACAAATTAACGCTGCACTCTGAAATTCCATAATATGTAAACATTGAATATATGAAATTGGAGCTCAATTACTGCTGTAGAAAAGATGTTAAAAAATGAAAGAACTTGGTGCACAAATTGACCAATTCATAAGAGCTCACCAGCCTGCAACAAGGTGTATCGCTTTGTTGAGACCCTAAACCTAATATGATGCCTCTCCGGGGTTAAAAGCCTACAATTATATGGGAAGGTAGGATCAAGGACTTTTTCTGTTTGGAAGTGCTGGTCAGTTTTTTGAGATTTCCTATTCTACCTTTGTCATTCATTTATAGAATGACTTGTTTAGTTCAGTCGTTGTCTTGCTGCATGACCCATGCTCTCTTTTGGCCTAGGAGAAGCATGTCTCATAGAAATGGTTAGGGTCCTATCAAAGACAGTTGTGCCCTGTTGTGGCTGGTGGGTAGCTGGTGGGCACAGACAAATTGGCCAATTGGCTCCATATTGCACTTAGAATCTCCTGGGCTTTCACTTTGGCTCACCAACATTCTGACGGTGGCTGCCCTGGACCACATTTAACTGTTCCACTCAAGAGCAATCTGACTGCATGTCACTGCTTCACTCTGTTGGGGCTGTGCTCACGACTACTTTGCTCACACTCTACAGTCACACTACTCACTTTGCTTCTGGTGCAAAACTTCCTGTACTCTTACCACTTCTCTTAACCTCTTCTATTAACATTGTAATGCAACACTATGCACCACAATGCCTACCAACCACTATTATGCTCTGCATAGGCACATGTTATTGCTCTGCACCTCCTCTAGAAAGCTGGTGGAAAGAAACTATGGAGCATAATTACTTAATAACTGTATTTTAACTCCGATCTTAAAAAAAAAAATTCCCATTACACTAGTGCTTTTTTTTATTAAAGGGGTTTTCCCACCAACAAAGTTCATTTTAACTAATAGATCTTGGAATAAAGATAAGTTCCACAATTAGATGTGTTTAAATAAAATGTTCCTGTGCTGAGATAATCTTATAAATGTGCCCCTGCTGTGTACTGTGTAATGGCTGTGTCTGACCGTACAGGGACATGGTCAGATCATACCACATTTCTTTTTGTGAGGCAAAGCATTTCACTGCTTGTTTTTAAGCAATGTTTTACCTCACAGGAAGAATCAGCTGTGATCCCGTGTTGTAATGTCTGTATACTGTTTTGCGTCCTCACTTGGTCAGGAGATATCGTATGATCAGACCATGTTCCTGCACGTTAAGACACAGTCACTACACAGTACACAGCAGGGGCACATTTCTAAGATTATCGCAGCACAGGAACATTTTCTTTAATACATCCACTTGTGGAAACTATTATTATTCAAAGATCTATTGATTAAAATTAACATTGTTAGTAGGAAAACCCCTTTAAGTGGCAACTTTGCCAGTATGTGTTCCAGTAGAGCAAATCCATGCCAGCTATGGCCTAGGGTAGATTTCTGGTACAACTTATACAAAGTTGCAGCATAAATTACAGTAAATAGGTTGGGAAGTGAGAGGCCACATCTCGTTTCATTAGACCCTAGATTCTTTTTTTAAATAATGACAAGAGTTTTGTAAAACATAAAAAAGTCACTCATTTTAAGACACATCTGTTTAGCATTAAAAAATGTGTTTTTTACACTGGAATTCTGGCATAAGTTGCTTCATAAATCTTGATAAATCTATGTTTCCTGATGCTCAGCATTGTTAGCAGGTTTTAGCGGCACCGCCATATACATCGAGCCACCGGCTCATTACAACACAAGGGCCAAACGAGTGCACTACAAATGTGAGACAACAGAAGGGGACAAAACATTGAAACAATATTATGTAAGAGAAAAAAAATCATTTAATGGAAGGGGGATATATGAGAGATACCCCTCCTCCAGGCCATTTCGGAATTCAACACCACTATGTACCAGTATATACTAAAATCATCTCCTGATCTGATGCTCAAATAGTTATGTGGTCGTGGTCTTGATCACAAATCTACAAATTTACAAAAACAAAAAGCAGTTATATTAAATACAAAGTGAGAATAATAAGCTTTATTTTTTTTATTGTGATAAAGAGTTATCAATAACTTAATGTCAGGTACTCCAAAAAGAAAAACACCAAAAGCTGGAGCAAAATGAATATTAACCCCCTGTTGTTTGCACCCTCATATTATGAAACATATTTCACATATTCCCCATTGTGTTTTACTTGTTTTCCAGGCTGAATGTCAAGAAGAAGCAGAGCAAACTTTAGTAAATTAACTTTGATCTATTGCAATGTCCTGAAGTGTGTACATAGCATCTGACATGTTTGTTCTACTGTTCAGCCCTCACTTAACAATCACATTTATAATGTCTGTCACACGATGTTCCATATTTACAGTGTCTTCCCAGCTTCTTAGCTGACAGACATTTCATTATAAACCAGGACTCACATTCACTTCTCTACATCATATGTCCAACTGGCTCTTAACTTTTTTTTAACTATTTTTACTTGTTCAGGCTCATCTTTTGATTACCTGGCCAGGCGCGTCGTCATTGTTGTAGCGTGCTGCATACATGATGTTATACCTGGACGGCTTATCAAAAGAGAAGCCACAGATGCCGGCAGGTAGGAGGCTATTTGTAGGGCTTCAGTCCAGTGGCCACGTAATATTATCATGGCCAATTCATTAATGTCTAATAAATACCTTAATTTATCCTGGTATATCAACCCACGCAGTTTCATGTGTAATACATGAGTCTGAGCTGGTAAGTTAAATCCCGAATGCCCTGTGTTCAGCGACTGCTGGGTATCCAGACGAGAAGACAGATGGCACGGAGACAAATCAACTAGATAAGAACAGCACTCCAGGGAACATCAATATTGCATCAGGTGATTTTATTGTACCCTAATTTTTCCAGATCTAAAATTGTACATTGCACAAAAAAAACTAGTGAATCACAGCAAAGTTTCGGGTGATATACCCAGTATCGGACTTAGGTGCCAAGGGCCCACCAGTAAAACTGATTCTGAGTAAAATTGAATTTACAGTAACTTTTTCCCCCAATCTCTTTTTTCTCACAATTTATCTTCAAAACATTACACTGCGTTTCAAGTGTTATTTTTCTCTGGTTTTCCTAAATGGTGGATGCAAATGAGTCAGTACAATCTTTAAGTCATCAAACGTTAGAGTATAAGTCAAACTTTATTGGACAAACCTCCCAATGATAACATGTTTTTTTCAAAACTAAACAAAACCCTTAGAATCCACTGTTCCAAATTAATATGCACAGCAGAGTCTCCAAACATTTAATAGGTAGTAAAGAACTGAAAACGGTCATTTGATGAATTTGCAGCGTTAAGAGGTCACATGTCCTGAAATCAAAAACATTTTCAATCAAAAATGCCTTAAAAGGCCAAGTTACATTTTAACATAGAACCCATTCTTTGATATCACCTTCACAATTCTTGCATCCACTGAACTTGTGAAATTTTGGATAGTTTCTGCTTGAATTTCTTTGTGAGATAACAGTCTAGCCTCTCAGAGTTGTTGTTTTGTTGTGAACTGCCTCCCACCCCCTTAGATCTTTTGCTTGAGGATATTCTAAAGCAGAGTTCCCCAATTTCAGTCCTCAAGAGCCACCAGCAGGTCATGTTTTCAGGATTTCCTTAATATTGCCCAGGTGATAATTGCATCACCTGGACAGGCAAGAAATCCATCACTAAGGAAATCCTGAAAACATGACCTGTTGGTGGCTCTTGAGTACCAGAGTTGGGGAACACCGCCCTAAAGGTTCTTAATAAAGTTGAGATCAGGGAAGATGGTGGCTACATCCTACGTTTCTCTCCTTTTATGCCCATAGCAGCCAATGACTCATAAGTATTCTTTGCAGCATGAGATGGTGCATTGTATGAAGATGATTTTGTTATCGAAGGCACAGTTCTTCTTTTTGTACCATGGAAGAAAGCTGTCAATCAGAAACCCAGAACACTTTAACTCTATATACTTTGCCAAAGTCATTTTTACACCTTCAAGGACCCTAATGGAGACTACCAGCTCTCTCGCCATGACTCTGCCACCACCTTGCTGACATCGCAGCCTTGTTAGGACATGGTGGCCTTCTACTACTCTATCCATCTGGAACATCCAGGGTTGCATAGCACTTATCAGGAAATAAGGCTGTTTTACAATTAGTCTTCATGTATATCTGGGCCCACTGCAACCGTTTCTGCTTGTGAGCAGCCTGGAACAGCTCGTTTACATTGAAGATAGATGTGGATTTCTCAGCAGTAAGACATCGGATCGCAGATATCAAGGTATAATTTTATTCAGCTTCCTATGACCTACTCGCACTCAGACTATTTAGCGCAAGTGTCGATTGTGGTCCCACTGTGCCAGGGACCGAGGAGCGCCTGGAGGGGCGTGACTAGGGACCTCAGGAAATCTGACCTCGGATGTATGGCGGATTGACGACTCTGCAATCCGAGGAGGGACGAGAGAGGTGAACCATGTGCTACACCAGAGCAGACCTTGGACGCACGGCTTCTGACCCTCAACGAGGTATGCAAGTACTGGCCGGTTCGGCTGGTATGCAGATAAGCACTGGCAGGTGCGGGCAGGTCCAGCTGGTATACAGACAGGCAGGTACTGGCGGGCACAGCTAATATACAGACAGGCAGGTAGGTACTTGCAGGCACGGCTGGTATACAGACAAGCAGGTACTGGCGGGCATGGCTGATATACAGACAGGCAGGTACTGGCAGGCACTGCTAGTATACAAACAGGCAGGTACTGGTGGGCATGGCTGCTATACAGACACCCAGGTAGGTACTAGCGGGCACGACTGGTATACAGATAGGGCAGGTGCTGGTGGGTACAGCTGGTATACAGACAGACAGGTAGGTACTGATGGGCACTGCTGGTATACAGATATGCAGATAGACAGGCTAGGTAGGGCCCAGTACAGACTGGAATAAAGAAACGAATAGGGCCCAGTACAGACTGGAATACAGGAACGGATAGGGCCCAGTACAGACTGGAATACAGGAACGGAACCGCAGGTACGGACAGGAGCAGAAACCGCAGGCATGGACAGAAGCGGAAACTGCAGGCACAGACAGGAGCGGAAACTGCAGATGCAGTCAAGCAAGGAAACCACAGGCGTGGTCAAGCGAGGAAACCGCAGGCGTGGTAAAGCAAGGGAACCGCAGGTGTGGACAAGAGCAGAAAACGCAGGCCTGGTCAAGCGAGGAAACTGCAGGCCCGGTCAAGCGAGGAAACCGCAGGCGTGGTTAGGCGAGGAAACTGCAGGCGCGGTCAGGCGAGACAGGACTCTGTTCACATGGAATAGACAGGGACAGGTTAGCACAGGGCAATGACAAGTACACAGAGGATAGATACAAGGACAGGTTCAAGGGACAGACAGTCAGATTCACACAGGGTACTTTCTATGAAGTAGCGAGTGCACACAGAAGTCACAAAATGAAGTACAGAGACAACAGATTGGAGATAGGTACTGGCTCAGACACTGCAGGTTATGAGAAAGGTACTGGAACAGACACAGGAGGTGAAAGAACAAACAGACACAGGTACAGGAATAGGTCCTTATTCTGACAGCGGTACAAACAGGTTCAGGTTTCAGGCCTAGGAACTCAGCCCCCAGGGTGGCAGAAAACAGACTAGAAACAGGACAGGACCTGGCAACTCAGCAGTTGCACAGAACACACTGAAAGAGAGATGCTCAGGCACCTCCCAATGGGTGGAGGTGCTTTAAGTACCCAGTGCCTCTCAGCAATAGGCTGGGGACACATTAGGAATGCGCGCACTGAACCTTTAAGAATCAGGAAGTGCAGGCGCGGCCGCCCTAAGTATGCACCAGGAAGCATGCACAGCAAGCAGAGGATAAGAAACACACTGCACGGCCTGGACTGGTGAGCAAGTCGGCGTCCTTGCGTGTTGGGGGATGGGAAGCTATGCAGGTATGCCGTCTCTCTCCATTTGTTGATATCCGTAGCACCCTGGAGGATTCAAGGGCCAACTGCAGATCCTCCACCTGGTTGGTGTGCTGCAGAGACTTGGGGGAAGCCACCTCCTTGACGTACTCTTTGCCAAACTTACTAGAGACAGAAGATGACTGCGTCTTCAGTCTGGTCTCCAAGACGACACGTCTACGAGGTGGGGCAGTACCTGGGAGCAGATCATTGGTACAATCATCGGGACTGTGTGAGGACATCGCCTCCACTTCCCTTCCTTTGGAGACTCCAGCATACAGCTAGTCGGCGACAAGCAGATCTGGCGGAGAAGAAGACAATGCTGACTGACCTGGAGGTATGGGGACCAGACACTTCTTGTGACTCGGCAGTCCCCCAGGAAGCACCATGCAGGGTCTCCAGACCTGAAAGGGCACTAGAGTTCTCGGCACCGGACGACTTGTGGGCATACCAAACAGCACCTGTAATGTAACCTTCTCCTTGTATAATGCTCCTATCTGGAGCTTAAGTTGTACAGACATACTTTGACTGTTTCTGAGCACGGCTCGTTCTTCCCCTGACAATGCCCAAACTGGATTCTGGAGTTATCGGATGGGAATCAGACGTCGGCTCTTCATGGCTTTCAGCCCAAAACTTCCCATTAAATCGAGGCCTCCACTTGCCACGGAGACAGTCACTGTCATCTGTGGAGAGGGATCACTAACACCAATGGTAGCCTCTCCTAGTGGCCCAAGGCTTTGGAGTTCTCCAAACTTCGCAGAACAAAGACCATCAGGATGTTCCCTGCAGCCACAGCAATACCACAATCCTATTTTACGACTGAGTTCCGGCTTCTGCCTCGCCTGCCAAATACAGTCAACCTTCATCGATTCTGTGCGGGTAGCTGCCTCTACAGGCTGGGGAAAAGGTGGTCTTTGAGAAGACAGGACTAGACGTGATGGTTTCCTCCCACGTGTCACCCATCTAGACTGCTTCCGGAAGTTGGCAAGGAAAGTATTCACAGAAGACTCTGGGTTAGGCTCATCGAAGACCCTTCGGATGGCCACCAGGAAGGCCTGAAGGTCAGAGATGGTAGGATTCCTTGCTTCCCATAGGGGGTTGAGCCATTTCAGGGCATCTCCTGCTAAGTTGGACATCAGGAATCCCGCTTTAACCTGATAGGTGAGAAAATTATTAGCAAAGAATTTGAAGTGCTGCATGCACTGCTCCAGGAACGCACAGCATAGTTTTGGATTCCCATAGTACCGTGGTGGATCTGCTGGGACAGGTGCAGATACTGCAACTTGGGCTGTTGCAGAAAACACCTGGACTTCAGCTTGGGTAAAAAAATGTTCTTGTCGCGTATACTCGCCAAATAAGGATTCAAATATTTCAGAGAGCGAAGGACCATGGCCTGAGCAAGCTGTTACGCTCGCGCTCAGACTGTTTAGCGCGAGTGTGGATTGTGGTTCCACTGTGCCAGGGACCGAGGAGTGCCTGGAGGAGCATGTGTAGGGACCTCAGCAAATCTGACCTCAGATGTACGGTGGCTTGACGACTCCGCAATCCAAGGAGGAACGAGGGAGGTGGACCAGGTGCTACACCAGGGCAGACCTTGGACACACGGCTGCTGACCCTCAACGAGGTATGAAGGTACTGGCCAGTTTGGCTGGTATACAGACAGGCAGATGCTGGTAGGCACAGCTGGTATATAGACAGGCAGATAGACAGGCTGGGTAGGACCCAGTATAGACTGGAATACAGGAATGGATAGGGCCCAGTACAGACGCACGGACAGGAGCAGAATCCGCAGGCACGGACAGGACTGCATTGACAATTTGGTCACTTATTTAAGAAAAAAATATTGATAATATCCGGCAGGAAATAATCTCTTAAATCCCTAATACCATGGTTCCCCTTTCCTCCTGCAATTCATCAAGTTCTCTTTCCACATTTGAAAAAATCCCAGAAGAAGAAGTTACCTGCATCAGCGGCCCTAATCCTTCACACCTCCTGCAGTTCCTGTATCTTGCTGTCACTACAAGTGTTGAGCCACCCCCGTAGTGTTCGAGTTCGGTTCGGTTCGTCGAACACCCGTGTGTTCGCCGAACTGTTCGTCGAACTGTTCGTCGAACACCTTCGAACACCGTTAAAACCAATGGCAGGCAAACAAAAACACATAGAAACACATAGAAAACACCTTCAAAGGTGTCCAAAAGCTGACAAACTGCTCAGAAGACACAACTAACACATGGAAAAGTGACAAGTACATATAGTCATACGAAAAGAAAAGAGGTGGAGGAGTAAAAGGAGGGGGAGACACAGATATAGGCATGTCATGCCCTTCTAAAATCCAAAAAGTGAGAAGCCGACATGTTCAGTCCGCTCCTGCCCGTGCCACCTCCGTGTCGCCGGGTTTGTGCCAGAGCCGCGGTGAACCCTGACGGCCAGCCTCCCTCTCCCAATACTGGTGCCTGTCCGCTGGTGGGTCGAGCGAGCCCCCCTGTGGTGGAGGCAGCTCTAAGCTTTTTAATTTAAATTGTCTCTCTAATTTGAATGAATACACTTTAAATCCATTTACAAGGATCTATTGGAGGGCAAGTCTCATGCCAGCAGCCGCGTAATTCCAGCTCCAGTAGCGTCCACTAAAGCTGCTGCAGTTAAAAAGCTTTTATAAGGATCGAGCTCGGCTGTCCACCGCAAGGCATCCTACTCCCAGTCCCAGCCCCTATGCCTTGGGGTGCCTCCTGATGCTCTTCACTGAGTATCCCGTGGTCCCGAAGCATTTCCTTTGAAAAAATTAAGTGTCCAAACTACAGGTGGTGTAGCTTGCTTAACAGCCGGGATAATCCGCTGACTAGCAGACACTGCTACTAGGCACAAAGTATTTCCTGGGCTAGATGCAGTTAAAAATTTGTAATTAGATACTCTCGTTGGATGCTGAGAAAGCATTCCATAGAGTCTCCTGGCACGCCATATATGATTCTCTTAAAAAGCTTGAGGTAGGGGTCTAGGGGACCCTTTTATAGCCAAAATCACGGCCCTGTATCACAATACGTCACCTAGGCTGAAGATAAATGGAACTGTAGCACCCTGAGGGCTCGGTTGCTACAGAGGTATTGCACCTCACCCAGAGGTGTAATATCTCACTCTCAGGTAAGGATGGAGTCTGGATCAGGACCCGACACCTGCATGCATTACACCACATTGCCGTGGGGCAGGGCGACCAATATGCTTCTGAGATGGGCACGACAGTCCCTGTCCCTGGCTGGAGTGGGGGGAGGGAACACTGAGGAAGGGGAACCCTGTAGTGCAGGAGCAGGGAGGAAGCAGTTCCTGGGTGCATTGAGAAGGGAGTATAAAAGGTGGGCACCATCTTAGTTCAGTGCAGAGAATTGTGAGCAGAAGTGGCAGGGAGCAGGGGCTCTGCATGAGCTCTGCTCCGGAGGTGGGCCTAGTAACAGAGGCCCAGGCCTGGAAGAGGGGGAAGGAAGGAAGAGGAGCGGAGAAGGCTCCAGGAACGAGGAATGAAGGGATCCCAGGGGGGCGGACGGGCGAGTCGCCACCGCACGCCCGAATCCACCTGCGTGGAGGGGTCAGGCCAAAGGGGGAGACCGGTCCCCGAAACTAGTGGAGGCAGGAAACGACCCTCAGCTAGAAACCGGAGGCTGTGACATTTTATGTGGCGCAGCCCCTCGCTACACCCGCTAGGAAGGCACCACATAGGGTCAGGGAAACTGGCGCCAAGTTTACCAAGAGGAGGCCCGAGGCAGCCGGACAGAAGGGTTGGTAAGAAAGGCCAGACAAAGGACACACAAAGGGGGTCCTGTGAAGCCCTCCAAAGTTATCTGGGAGTTGTCTGAGCCCCTCACCTGGTGAGCACAGTACGACGTGGGCAACCGTTACCTGCAGACGTGGTATGGATAATAAGAACTTTGAGTAAAGGCCCTGGACTGAATCACTGACTCCGTGTCGTTACTGCTGCTGCCCTGCACCATCACCCCCATCCTCCGCATACACTGCCCTGAGGCTATACTCCTCCCGTGGGGAGTTATGCTATGCTCTGCTGCACCCACAACACCAGCCTCAGCGGTCTGCCCTGCAGCGGCGGTTCACTCTGACCGCAATCCACGGGTGGCGTAGTCGGACATTTAAACATCAAAACCACATAAATAGTTCCGCCACTAGTTTGACCACCCTGAGCCACGGAACCGGGTCGCCGCCACGAAGACTACAACCACCAGCATCCACCAAAAAGGGTCCGGCTCCGGGTGTCCCAAGGCCCAGGGGGTGCATCAGAACATTTTCATCACCTTTCACAATCACCAATGGGACAAGGCAGGGATGTCCTCTGTCCCCTCTCTTATACATCCTAGTGACGGAGCACCTGCTCTCATCAATTCGCCATAACCCCAATATTAGGTGGATTGAGGTGGGAGGCACCGAGTACAAGTGCTCTCTATTTGCTGATAATGTCCTAGTATATATCACTAAATCACATATATCCATCCATGCTGTTATGGCTGAAATAGATCACTTTGTTACATGGTCAAATTTTAAAATCAATGCAGCGAAGTCTGAGGCCCTCAATGTCTCCCTCCCCAAATCCATATAGGATTCCATCCAGTCCAACTTTCCCTTTGCCTGGCCCTCACAGGGTAGCAAATACTTAGGAATTCCTATTCATAGAGACCTCTCCCATCTATGTTATCTTAATATTGGGTCCTTTATTGAACAAGTCCATACAGACCACGGTTGGCAAGTTAGAACTGTAAGATTCACTACGTGAACCACTGGTGTTTTGTGGAAAAGCACATGTACACTGTGTTCCAAATTATTATGCAAAAAGTGTTTAGGAGTGATAAGGGAAGAATTTGTTTGTTTGTCAGTTAAACTCATTGATGGTGATGTGTGTCAGGGCTCTTTATATCACTGTAAGCAATTGCAGACACCTGTGCTTATTAGTTTGGCAGGTGTGTCCAATGAAAGGCAAGACTACTTAAGAAGGCTGTCTCACATTATTAAGCAGCCTACATTTTCTGCCAAAATGGGAAAGAAAAAGGATGTGTCGGCTGCTGAGAAGCAACAAATTGTGGAGTGTTTAGGTCAAGGCATGACTACAATCAACATTGTGCGATGATCAGGATGAAGTGTCTTGGCAATCAAGAAGTATGTAGCTGATTCACAGTACACACGTGTGCGTGCTGATAAGGGCAAATTGAGGACTCTTTCCTACAGGCAATTACGTCAGGTTAAAAGAGCAGCGGCAAAAAAGCCTTGTCATAGCAGCAGACAAGTTTTTGAAGCTGCTGGTGCCTCCAACGTCCCCCAAACAACAAGATGCAGGGTCCTTCAGAGGTTTGCAGCTGTGCATACGCCATCCTGTCGACCTCCTCTATCCACTTCACACAAGCAGAAACGGCTCCAGTGGGCGAAACATTACATGAAGACTGATTTCAAAACTGTTTTGTTCACGGATGAGTGCCGTGCAGCGCTCGATGGTACAGATGGATGGAGTGGAGGATGGCTGGTTGATGGACAACCCACGGCTACAGCGCCAACAAGGAGGAGGTGGAGTAATGTTTTGGGCTGGAATCATGGGGAGAGAGATTGTCGGCCCCTTTAGGATCCCTGAAGGCGCTAAAGATGAACTCCATAATGTATGTGGATTTTCTCAAACAGCACTTCCTGCCATGGTTCAAGAAGAAGAACCGTGTATTTCACAGCAAGATCATTTTTTTGCATGATAATGCACCATCTCATGCTGCACATAAAACATCTGCATCTCTGGCTGATATGGGCATAAAAGGGGACAAACTTATGGTGTGACCCCCATGCTCCCCTGACCTCTACCCCATTCAGAACCTCTGGAGCATCATCAAAAGGAGTGTCTATGATGGCGGGAGGCAGTTCACATCTAAGCAACAGCTCTGGGAGGGTATTCTGTCCTCATGCAAAACAATTGAAGCAGAAACCATCCAAAACCTGACAAATTCAATGGACGAGAGAGTTCAGAAGCTCCTTTCGAACAAGAGGTCCTATGTGAAAATGTAACATCACCTAGAATAAAGTTTTGAGTTGAAAACTGTTTGATTTCAGTTTCTAATAACCTGCTAATGCTTATAATTTAAAAAATGACCATTTTTTTGTTCTTTATTAAAATGAAAAGGTTGATCGAAAAGTTTGGGGGATCTAAGAGTGTGGCAACCCAGTAGTCATGATTACTTCGAATTCTGACAATATGAGGGTCATGTTGCAGGTAGTGCAGCAAGAAGGCACTTATGTGTCTTGCGCATCTCGGAGCCCCAAAATTATTTTCCGGGCTAGATGCAGCTAAAAATTATTATTAATTTTTAAATCTGGTGGAGCTTATTATAGATGGCCTAATAGAATCAGTGCTGCACACTGCTACAAAGCCCAAATTATTTTCCAGCCAAGATACAGATAAACATGATTAGTAATTTGAAAGCTTAAAACGGTTGGTAGGGTGATTTTAACCAATCATCAAGCTTTTACTCTCCCCAGGATGACACAGGGGTAGAAAAGTCGTTTCGGATCCATGATTTGTTCATCTTTATGAACGTGAGTCTGTCTACATTATCAGTGGAGAGCCGCGTGCGCTTATCTGTCAGCACACCACCAGCAGCGCTGAACACACGTTCAGACAGAACGCTGGCTGCGGGGCATGACAAGATCTCCAAGGCGTAAGTGGCTAGCTCTGGCCATTTATCCAGATTGGAAGCCCAAAAAGAGCAAGGGTCCAGTGATACAGTCATGGCTTCAATGTTTACTTGGAGATACTCCTGTACCATCGTCTCTAGGCGTTGACTATGTGTCAGACTTCTTGTCTCCTGTGGCCTTGCAAAGGATGGGCTAAAAAAGTGGTGAAATGATTCCGCAAAATTGATGTTACCAGCAGATACTGTGGTTCTGTTACGGTTTGAGTGCTGAACACTTGACGGTCCCACGGTTGGCAAGTTGGAACTGTGAGATTCACTACGTGCACCACTGGTGTTTTGTGGAAAAGCACATGTAAGATTCTGCAACAGTCTCTGCTGATACTCCTGCATGCGTGCATCCCTTTCTATGGCAGGAATAATTTCTGCAAATTTACTTTTGTACCGGGGATCTAACAGTGTGGCAACCCAGTAGTCAGGATTATTTCTAATTCTCACAATTCGAGGGTCATGTTGCAGGTAGTGCAGCAAGAAGGCACTCATGTGTGTTGCGCATCCAGGAGCACCAAGTCCCTGTTGCGTTGGTGGCGAGGTAACAATCATGCTTCCTTCCTCTGTCCTCTCCCCCCAACCTCGCACAACAGAAATGTGATCAAGGTCTCCCTCATCTGATGAGTCTTCCATCAGTTCGTCCTCCACTTCTTCCTGGGCTCCTGCACCTTCCTCACTAGTTTGGCTGCTACCATGCGCCCTGGTAAAACCATCTCCCCCACCCTCACATGCCTGCCGCCTTGGTGCTGCCGACCGTCTGGACCTTGCAGATGTTAGCCCTTCCGCATACAACTCCTCCTCCTCTACTTCCTCCACTTCCTCCACCTCCTCTTGTGCCACCACCTGACTCCGAATTCTGTTTAACATGTGCTCCAGCATGTAAATCACCGGAATAGTCATGCTGATAATGGCATCGTCAGCACTAAACATCTTCATCGCCATTTCAAAACTGTGCAGAAGGGTGCATAGGTCCCTGATCTGAGACCAGTCCTCCAGCGTGATTTGCCCCACCTCTGTATCTCGTTGGCCCAGGCTATACGTCAGAATGTATTGCACCAGGGCTTGTCGGTGCTGCCACAGTCGCTGCAACATGTGCAGAGTTGAATTCCACCGGGTAGGCACATCGAAATTTAGCCGGTGAAGTGGCAGGCCCAACGACTTCTGTAGAGATGATGCGAACGGAGGAAGTGAGCACACAGCGACCGTGCCCTCTGCAGAAGGCCATCTAGTCTGGGATAGTGGGCTAAAAATTGCTGGACAACCAGGTTCAACACGTGAGCCATACAAGGCACGTGTGTGACATTGCCCCGGCGAAGGGCCGCACCCAGGTTTGCAGCATTGTCGCACACGGCCTTCCCTGGTTTCAGGTCCAGTGGAGACAACCATTCATGAAATTGGTTCTCCAGAGCTGACCACAACTCCTCAGCTGTGTGACTCACATTTCCCAGACATTTCAAAGTAAAAACCGCCTGATGACGTTGAGCCCTACTGCCAGCATAGTAAGGAGGTGTGCAGGATCCCTTCTGCGCAGTTAGAAAGCTTGTGGCATGACCAGACAGGCTTTGGGTGCAGGTGGAAGACCGAGAGGAGGTTGAGGAGGCAGAAGCAGTGGAGGAACTTTGACATAAAGAGGATTGACGCACAACTCGTGGGGACGGCAAGACTTGGACAGCAGCCCCTTGTCCTGCTGTCACCATAGTTACCCAGTGCCCAGTCAGCGACATGTAACACCCCTGTCCATGCCTACTCGTCCAAGTGTCTGTGGTGAAATTCACCCTGTCACACACAGAGTTTCTCAAAGAAGCGGTGATGTTGTGTGCGACATGCTGGTGGAGCGCAGGCACACCTTTCTTTGAGAAGTAGTGCCGACTTGGCATCTGGTACTGGGGCACTGCGACGGACATAAGGTCTCGAAAATCCTCTGTGTCCAGCAGGCGGAAAGGCAGCATTTCTGTAGCCAAGAGCTTGCAGATGGTGAAATTCAACCTCTTAGCTTTCTCATGGCTAGGAGGAAATGGTCTTATACTTGTCCACATCTGAGGGACCGAGGGCTGGCTATTGTGCTTAGACGGGGTAGATAAGGGTGTCCCCGGCAAACTGCCGGTCTGTGAGGCAGATGCAGGCGGACATGTTAGGTTGCCTTGATCCAAAGGTGGTGCTATCGATGTCGGACAGCGCTCAACACCAGCTGGTGTTACCACCTCCAAAGAAAATGATGACCTGCCAATCACGCTGGCTGTTGCGGGTAAAGAGGTGGCAGGTCTGCGCCCCAAAACAGGTGTGACTGCTGTCCCCCCAGTCACAGAGGATGAAGAGGCCGCGGATGCACAAGATATGGCAGACGGTGGTTGGCCCGGCCGGCTAGGCCGCATTGTAGCACACTGAGCTTCCCACTGCAACTTATGCTTCATGTCCATGTGCCGGTTCATGCATGAAGTACTCAAACTATGTATTTTTTGGCCTCTACTTAGCTTTTGCTGACAAATGTTACAGATAACACGAGTTGGGTCATCTTTATCGATCTGAAAAAATGCCCAGGCTATGCAAGGCTTAGCACCCATGCAACCTGAAGAGCCACCGCGACTTGTGGTGAGAGGCAGAGTTGTGTTTGAGGATGCAGTTGTTGACGTGCTTCCAGTACTACGTCTCTGTCCAGGAAGGCGCAACCTGACCTCGTCGTCAATAGCATCTTCCTCCACCTCCTCTGCTGACCTCATCTCTTGGCTGACTGTGGGTTGACAGTAAGTGGGATCTCCAACCTCATCATCATCACCCTGTGCGTTATCACACCCGTCGTCCTCAGAGCCAACCTGTTCCTGCCCTGACAAAAAACTAAAGTTGTCGCTCCAATCAGGTATTTGAGTCTCATCATCGTCTTCCTCATTGTCTCCACCAACAGGAGTTACAGTTTGGGAATGAGGGTCTACATTATGGTCAGAACCTTCTGCGTCTGGTCCTGGATCCGACTCATAAAGATTCTGGGCAATCAGTGCAGATCATTTCCTCGTCTGGATTCACAGAAGCGCTGGAGTTGACCTCTGATTCCCAGGCTATAGTATGAGTAAACAGCTCTGCAGACTCAACCATCTGTTCTACCTCATACTCAGACGGGCAGCTGGAGATTTGGGAGCTGTGAGGAAGCAAGAGCGATTGGGGTGACACCTTTGAGGACTGGAGTATTTGTGATGTTGAAGTTGATGTGGAGGAGAGCCCACTTAAAGGAGCACTTGATATCCGTTGAAGCACCTGCTGTTTTTGTGCCTCATCTGGAATTTGTAGCGATTGGCGTGGCCGTAAGAAAGGGATCTTATCACATTGTCCGCTAAAAGAAGTAGACATTTTAGTTTGGCTGGAAGATGGTCTTTCTTCTGCAGATGTTACTGTTGCTTTAACAGCTACCCCACGGACACAACCTTTTTTCCCCTTCCCAACACGCCTATTCCCCTTTCCAACAGCAGCAGGCCTTTTTCCACTCATTTTGCTGGTTAACTAATTCACAACTCTGGAGTTGTTTGCACAAAAAAACAATGGATGGGAACCGAGCAGAGCTGAGTTGCCAAACTGTGGTATTAGGCCAAAACTATTGGCTGGGTTAAATGCAGAAAAAAATTATATTCAATTTGCAACCTGATGGAGGTCAGTATAGATGGACTAATAGAACAAGTCCCACACACAGCTAGAAGCCCAAATATTTTTTCAGAGGTAGATGCAGAAAAAAATTGTATTCAGTTTGCAACCTGATGGAGGTCAGTATAGATGGACTAATAGAACAAGTCCTACACACAGCTAGATGCCCAAATATTTTTTCAGAGGTAGATGCAGAAAAAAAATATATTCAGTTTGCAACCTGAAGGAGGTCAGTATAGATGGACTAATAGAGAAAGTCCCACACACTGCTAGAATGCCAAATATTTTTTCAGAGCAAGATACAGACAAAAAATTATTTTTAATTTGCAACCTGATGGAGGTCAGTATAGATGGACTAATAGAGAAAGTCCCACACACTGCTAGAAGGCCAAATATTTTTTCAGAGCTAGATGCAGATATAAATTATTTCTAATTTGCAACCTGATGGAGGTCAGTATAGATGGACTAATAGAGAAAGTCCCACACACTGCTAGAAGGCCAAATATCTTTTCAAAGCTAGATGCAGAAAAAAATTATATTCAGTTTGCAACCTGATGGAGGTCAGTACAGATGGACTAATAGAACAAGTCCCACACACAGCTAGAAGGCCAAATATTTTTTGAGAGGTAGATGCAGATAAAAATTATTTTTAATTTGCAGCCTGATGGAGGTCAGTATAGATGAACTAATAGAGAAAGTCCCACACACTGCTAAAAGGCCAAATATTTTTTCAGAGCTAGATACAGACAAAAAATTATTTTGAATTTGCAACCTGATGGAGGTCAGTATAGATGGACTAATAGAGAAAGTCCCACACACTGCTAGAAGGCCAAATATTTTTTCAGAGCTAGATGCAGACAAAAAATTATTTTTAATTTGCAACCTGATGGAGGTCAGTATAGATGGACTAATAGAGAAAGTCCCACACACTGCTAGAAGGCCAAATATTTTTTCAGAGCTAGATGCAGAAAAAAATTATATTCAGTTTGCAACCTGATGGAGGTCAGTATAGATGGACTAATAGAACAAGTCCCAAACACAGCTAGAAGCCCAAATATTTTTTCAGAGGTAGATGCAGAAAAAAATTATATTCAGTTTGCAACCTGATGGAGGTCTGTATAGATGGATTAATAGAACAAGTCCCACACACAGCTAGAAGCCCAATATTTTTTCAGAGGTAGATGCAGAAAAAAAATATATTCAGTTTGCAACCTGATGGAGGTCAGTATAGATGGACTAATAGAGAAAGTCCCACACACTGCTAGAAGGTCAAATATTTTTTCAGAGCTAGATGCAGACAAAAAATTATTTTTAATTTGCAACCTGATGGAGGTCAGTATAGATGGACTAATAGAGAAAGTCCCACACACTGCTAGAAGGCCAAATATTTTTTCAGAGCTAGATGCAGATATAAATTATTTTTAATTTGCAACCTGATGGAGGTCAGTATAGATGGACTAATAGAGAAAGTCCCACACACTGCTAGAAGGCCAAATATTTTTTCAGAGCTAGATGCAGAAAAAAATTATATTCAGTTTGCAACCTGATGGAGGTCAGTATAGATGGACTAATAGAACAAGTCCCACACACAGCTAGAAGCCCAAATATTTTTTCAGAGGTAGATGCAGAAAAAAATTATATTCAGTTTGCAACCTGATGGAGGTCTGTATAGATGGATTAATAGAACAAGTCCCACACACAGCTAGAAGCCCAATATTTTTTCAGAGGTAGATGCAGAAAAAAAATATATTCAGTTTGCAACCTGATGGAGGTCAGTATAGATGGACTAATAGAGAAAGTCCCACACACTGCTAGAAGGCCAAATATTTTTTCAGAACTAGATGCAGACAAAAAATTATTTTGAATTTGCAGCGTGATGGAGGTCAGTATAGATGGACTAATAGAACAAGTCCCACACACAGCTAGAAGGCCAAATATTTTTTCAGAGGTAGATGCAGATAAAAATTATTTTTAATTTGCAGCCTGATGGAGGTCAGTATAGATGGACTAATAGAACAAGTCCCACACACAGCTAGAAGGCCAAATATTTTTTCAGAGGTAGATGCAGATATAAATTATTTTTAATTTGCAGCCTGATGGAGGTCAGTATAGATGGACTAATAGAGAAAGTCCCACACACTGCTAGAAGGCCAAATATTTTTTCAAAGCTAGATGCAGAAAAAAATTATATTCAGTTTGCAACCTGATGGAGGTCAGTATAGATGGACTAATAGAACAAGTCCCACACACAGCTAGAAGGCCAAATATTTTTTCAGAGGTAGATGCAGATAAAAGTTATTTTTAATTTGCAGCCTGATGGAGGTCAGTATAGATGGACTAATAGAGAAAGTCCCACACACTGCTAGAAGGCCAAATATTTTTTCAGAGCTAGATGCAGACAAAAAATTATTTTGAATTTGCAACCTGATGGAGGTCAGTATAGATGGACTAATAGAGAAAGTCCCACACACTGCTAGAAGGCCAAATATTTTTTCAGAGCTAGATGCAGACAAAAAATTATTTTTAATTTGCAACCTGATGGAGGTCAGTATAGATGGACTAATAGAGAAAGTCCCACACACTGCTAGAAGGCCAAATATTTTTTCAGAGCTAGATGCAGAAAAAAATTATATTCAGTTTGCAACCTGATGGAGGTCAGTATAGATGGACTAATAGAACAAGTCCCAAACACAGCTAGAAGCCCAAATATTTTTTCAGAGGTAGATGCAGAAAAAAATTATATTCAGTTTGCAACCTGATGGAGGTCTGTATAGATGGATTAATAGAACAAGTCCCACACACAGCTAGAAGCCCAAATATTTTTTCAGAGGTAGATGCAGAAAAAAATTATATTCAGTTTGCAACCTGATGGAGGTCTGTATAGATGGATTAATAGAACAAGTCCCACACACAGCTAGAAGCCCAATATTTTTTCAGAGGTAGATGCAGAAAAAAAATATATTCAGTTTGCAACCTGATGGAGGTCAGTATAGATGGACTAATAGAGAAAGTCCCACACACTGCTAGAAGGTCAAATATTTTTTCAGAGCTAGATGCAGACAAAAAATTATTTTAAATTTGCAACCTGATGGAGGTCAGTATAGATGGACTAATAGAGAAAGTCCCACACACTGCTAGAAGGCCAAATATTTTTTCAGAGCTAGATGCAGATATAAATTATTTTTAATTTGCAACCTGATGGAGGTCAGTATAGATGGACTAATAGAGAAAGTCCCACACACTGCTAGAAGGCCAAATATTTTTTCAGAGCTAAATGCAGAAAAAAATTATATTCAGTTTGCAACCTGATGGAGGTCAGTATAGATGGACTAATAGAACAAGTCCCACACACAGCTAGAAGCCCAAATATTTTTTCAGAGGTAGATGCAGAAAAAAATTATATTCAGTTTGCAACCTGATGGAGGTCTGTATAGATGGATTAATAGAACAAGTCCCACACACAGCTAGAAGCCCAATATTTTTTCAGAGGTAGATGCAGAAAAAAAATATATTCAGTTTGCAACCTGATGGAGGTCAGTATAGATGGACTAATAAAGAAAGTCCCACACACTGCTAGAAGGCCAAATATTTTTTCAGAGCTAGATGCAGACAAAAAATTATTTTGAATTTGCAGCGTGATGGAGGTCAGTATAGATGGACTAATAGAACAAGTCCCACACACAGCTAGAAGGCCAAATATTTTTTCAGAGGTAGATGCAGATAAAAATTATTTTTAATTTGCAGCCTGATGGATGTCAGTATAGATGGACTAATAGAACAAGTCCCACACACAGCTAGAAGGCCAAATATTTTTTCAGAGGTAGATGCAGATAAAAATTATTTTTAATTTGCAGCCTGATGGAGGTCAGTATAGATGGACTAATAGAGAAAGTCCCACACACTGCTAGAAGGCCAAATATTTTTTCAAAGCTAGATGCAGAAAAAAATTATATTCAGTTTGCAACCTGATGGAGGTCAGTATAGATGGACTAATAGAACAAGTCCCACACACAGCTAGAAGGCCAAATATTTTTTCAGAGGTAGATGCAGATAAAAGTTATTTTTAATTTGCAGCCTGATGGAGGTCAGTATAGATGGACTAATAGAGAAAGTCCCACACACTGCTAGAAGGCCAAATATTTTTTCAGAGCTAGATGCAGAAAAAAATTATTTTGAATTTGCAACCTGATGGAGGTCAGTATAGATGGACTAATAGAGAAAGTCCCACACACTGCTAGAAGGCCAAATATTTTTTCAGAGCTAGATGCAGACAAAAAATTATTTTTAATTTGCAACCTGATGGAGGTCAGTATAGATGGACTAATAGAGAAAGTCCCACACACTGCTAGAAGGCCAAATATTTTTTCAGAGCTAGATGCAGAAAAAGATTATATTCAGTTTGCAACCTGATGGAGGTCAGTATAGATGGACTAATAGATCAAGTCCCACACACAGCTAGAAGCCCAAATACTTTTTCAGAGGTAGATGCAGAAAAAAATTATATTCAGTTTGCAACCTGATGGAGGTCTGTATAGATGGATTAATAGAACAAGTCCCACACACAGCTAGAAGCCCAATATTTTTTCAGAGGTAGATGCAGAAAAAAAATATATTCACTTTGCAACCTGATGGAGGTCAGTATAGATGGACTAATAGAGAAAGTCCCACACACTGCTAGAAGGCCAAATATTTTTTCAGAGCTAGATGCAGACAAAAAATTATTTTTAATTTGCAACCTGATGGAGGTCAGTATAGATGGACTAATAGAGAAAGTCCCACACACTGCTAGAAGGCCAAATATTTTTTTCAGAGCTAGATGCAGATATAAATTATTTTTAATTTGCAACCTGATGGAGGTCAGTATAGATGGACTAATAGAGAAAGTCCCACACACTGCTAGAAGGCCAAATATTTTTTCAGAGCTAGACGCAGACAAAAAATTATTTTAAATTTGCAGCGTGATGGAGGTCAGTATAGATGGACTAGCAGAACAAGTCCCACACACAGCTAGAAGGCCAAATATTTTTTCAGAGGTAGATGCAGATAAAAATTATTTTTAATTTGCAGCCTGATGGAGGTCAGTATAGATGGACTAATAGAACAAGTCCCACACACAGCTAGAAGCCCAAATATTTTTTCAGAGGTAGATGCAGATAAAAATTATTTTTAATTTGCAGCCTGATGGAGGTCAGTATAGATGGACTAATAGAGAAAGTCCCACACACTGCTAGAAGGCCAAATATTTTTTCAGAGCTAGATGCAGACAAAAAATTATTTTGAATTTGCAACCTGATGGAGGTCAGTATAGATGGACTAATAGAACAAGTCCCACACACTGCTAGAAGGCCAAATATTTTTTCAGAGCTAGATGCAGAAAGAATTTATATTCAGTTTGCAACCTGATGGAGGTCAGTATAGATGGACTAATAGAACAAGTCCCACACACTGCTAGAAGCCCAAATATTTTTTCAGAGCTAGATGCAGAAAAAAATTATATTCAATTTGCAACCTGATGGAGGTCAGTATAGATGGACTAATAGAATGATGCTATGCCCAAAAGATTTTACTTCACTAGGTGCAGTAAAAAATTGGTATTCTATACACAGGTGGTATATCTTGCAACACAGATAGGCTACTCCACTGACTAACACACTCTGCAATAGGCCAAAAAGGATTAGCTTTGCTAGATTCAGCCAAATGCTGTGAAAAAAACTTGCACAGCACTGGCACAGACCTGCCTGGCAAAAACTGATAGGAACTGATGTAACCTAGTCCTGAAAAGGACTGCAATTACAATTAGTCTTTACTCCCACAATCTATCTATTTAAGAGCACAGACCTGCCTGATAAAAGTCGTAGGAAATGCTGTAACCTAGTCTTTAAAAGGACTGCAATCACAACTATTCCCTACTCCCAAGCTATCTGTAGATTTGTGCGAAAATTGGCTTGAAATTAACAAGGTATAGCGCACACAGCAACAGCGGTGCCGTCTAACACGCAGCTGCAGCAGTGAGAAAATGGTGGCGACGGGGAAAATGGCTTGGTCTTATAGGGCAAGGACATGTGTCATACACTGCCAATGACACATGCCCTTGCTTGTGTGAAAAAAAGCACTTCGCTCCGTGTGTGCGCTGCTGATAGGCTGACAGATTGCACCTCCCCACTGTAAATGCGGGAAAGAGAAAAAAAAATGGAGATCTTCATTATTCCTGCAGAGATCCATCCCCTGCCCCTCCCCCCACCCCGCTGTACACTCAAACTGCGTATTAACATTAATTTTCATCATTACTGAGAAAAAATCCAGTTATGATTTTGGTGCACGAACAGTTATCGAACATAACCTCGAACAGCCGAATTTTTCTCAAATCGTTCGTGTTCGCCGAACGGCTCGAACACCGCCCAAAACAGCTCGAATTTGAGATTGGCGAACAGTTCGAGTCGAACAACGCTCATCTTTAGTCACTACCTAGCTAGCTAAAATATATAACCTCTCTATTATGGTATTTTTCGCTCCTCTTTCCCACAGGGTCCACTCTATAGCTACATGCAAATAGTACCCGACCCTTGTTTGCAAATTAGGCCACATTCTACATACATTTCAATCTAAAGTGGGCTAAGTTTGCGTGCAGCCACATCTCTACTACAGTACATGGAGAATGCAGAAAAATTGGTGGACCCTCATTCACCCAGTAGGTGGAGATCCCACACAATGGCCATTAAAGGTATCATATGTTACATCCTTTATCGGCCGCAGTGTGGCTGAAAACTGAATCAACGTGCAAACTTCCACAAAATGTTGCAATTTCAATATTCTGTCTCTATATAGTGCATCAAGTCTAGTTGCTAAGCACTGTCCGTCTAGATGTATGGTGGGATTTGGGGTTCCCTCCTGCACAAAGGCCCACTGAAGAATTCACTTACTCCATTGCGAGCCAGTCTGAGCTTGGATATACCCTTCATCAGGCATTGACTAAAATTGGAAGAGGTATACCCTCGAAGAATACCAGTAAGCTGCACACTCTCTGCTGCTACATTATGTCATTTGTATAGTACTATTGCTATGCAGTCCCAGTTAATTAAGGATTATATCTTACAGCTAACCCTATTTCACAAGGTTGTATGTAGATCTAAATGTGGGAAACAGAGCGCACAATAGAGTGATACCCTATGGAGGGAGAGTAAAAAAGTGTTGGTTCCACTCACCTGATGGAGTTGTGACAGGCACAACTCCTATGTAGACATGAAGAAAACCAGCTGCTGCTGCCCCGTGGCTGGAAGATGAATCCTCCAGGAGATATTGGATCCAGTTGGATAAACACGTAGCTGGGCTGCGCTGCTGAAGTGAATCAATTCTTCAGAGATGATGATGATGATGATGAAAAGGCTTTTTATTAACAACGCGTTTCAACGCCGTACTGGCGTCTTTTTCAAGTTAAAAAACCAAGGTTGTCATGGGGAAACAGAACACAAAAGGAAAAAATGTGACCAAAAATTAAGGGCAAAACTCAAAGGGGTTTTTCAGCCCCTGTCACTATCGCATCAATAGGTGAGAGGAGCTGGTGATGTCCTCAGCCAATTGTCAGCTATCAGCATGTTTTGTTCACACCCAGCAGGTAACCCACACGCAGCCTATTCTAGTTATTAGAACAGATGCATAATGCTTGAAGAACTTAAAACGGCCTTTAAAGCACCACTTCAGCACTGGAATGGTGCTACTAAGGTAAGTTCCCGTAAGTCAAAGGTAATGGTCACAAGCTCTGAATGTAAGTCTATGAGATCCTCATTCTGGCCTTGTTCTGGCTCTCATAGACTTAGATCGAGAAGTGATCTCTGGCTCACCCAGCAAACACTGGAGTGATATGGCAGGTCACAAACTGCTGGAGACCGACTGGAGCGGCAGCAAAAACAGAAGAAGACGGCGGCTGGTAAGTATAATAGTAGAGGCAGGAAACTTAGATTAGTTGCACCAATCCAGCGCTGAAATGAAATAAAAAAATGCTGAAGTGGTATTGTAAAGCCATGTCCTCTGAATAAGCATGTAAATGTTGGGGGTAATGCACACTATAGTGTGAATGTATAATAAATAACATCAAAAAGACAAACTAAATAAACAGGTCCTTTACAACCTTCTCCCACCAACTATCCCTAACTCATTTACAATTAATTAGATATGTAATTCATGAACACATTCGATTGGTAAACAAAACAAACTACTGTATTTGAGGATTTTTTTAATGCATTGTTTTTACAAATTATAGGTCTAATAATTGTATGAAAAAATTGGAAGCAATGTCACTTTAAAAAGTAGCATTAGTCAATAAAAAAATGTGCTGATACTCGAACAAATAAAAATGTTACATCCATTATGTACTAAAAGGAGCTAAAAGTCTAAAGCAGTTTGACCTGAACCAGTTAAATATATCACTTTCCTCACCCAAGAGTAAGGTAAGGTAACTTTTTGTCATCTAGAACACTTTAAGTTTCTAGTGCAGGTTTATTTATTGATTTGCTCACAAACAGAAACACATAAAAGTGACAGATGAAATGAAGAGTGCCCCCAATTTACGATCACTTTTACAAGTCTTTATTGCATTCAATATAGCCTTTATTAGATCTTACCAGTTAATGGCCAATAAGTTTTCTTATAGATCCCCAAAGAAATTGTGAAAGATGTGAACATGTTTTAATTTTGTGATTGTGATGGAACATAAAAAAACAAAGGTCACTTATATATGGATGATCTGATCAAACCCATTACTACTATCTGATCCTAATTTAACTTCTGTTGTAAAATTATTCATTATTCTCCTAGAATATTTTATTTTGTTCTCTGCAGACAGCTCCTTTGATGTCAGCTCTCCGACTGTCTCTATCATTGTTATTAAAAGGCTATTCCCTATATGATGTCTTCTTACAGTATAATTACAGTGGTGGCCAAAAGTATTGGCACCCCTGCAATTCTGTCAGATAATACTCAGTTTCTTCCTGAAAATGATTGCAATCACAAATTCTTCGGTATTTTTATCTTCATTTAATTTGCTTGCAAGGAAAAAACACAAAAGAGAATGAAGCAAAAATCAAATCATTGATCATTTCACACAAAACTCCAAAAATGGGCCAGACAAAAGTATTGGCACCCTCAGCCTAATACTTGGTTGCACAACCTTTAGCCAAAATAACTGCGAACAACCGCTTCCGGTAACCATCAATGAGTTTCTTACAATGCTCTGCTGGAATTGTAGACCATTCTTCTTTGGCAAACTGCTCCAGGTCCCTGATATTTGAAGGGTGCCTTCTCCAAACTGCCATTTTGAGATCTCTCCACAGGTGTTCTATGGGATTCAGGTCTGGACTCATTGCTGGCCACCTCAGAAGTCTCCAGTGCTTTCTCTCAAACCATTTTATAGTGCTTTTGGAAGTGTGTTTTGGGTCATTGTCCTGCTGGAAGACCCATGACCTCTGAGGGAGAACCAGCTTTCTCACACTGGGCCCTACATTATGCTGCAAAATTTGTTGGTGGTCTTCAGACTTCATAATGCCATGCACACGGTCAAGCAGTCCAGTGTCAGAGGCAGCAAAGCAACCCCAAAAACATCAGGGAACCTCCGCCATGTTTGACTGTAGGGACCGTGTTCTTTTTTTTCAATGCCTCTTTTTTTTTCCTGTACACTCTATGTTGATGCTTTTTGCCAAAAAGCTCTACTTTTGTCTCATCTGACCAGAGAACATTCTTCCAAAACGTTTTAGGCTTTCTCAGGTAAGTTTTGGCAAACTCCAGCCTGGCTTTTTTATGTCTCGGGGTAAGAAGTGGGGTCTTCCTGGGTATCCTACCATACAGTCCCTTTTCATTCAGACGCCGACGGATAGTACGGGTTGACACTGTTGTACCCTCGGACTGCAGGGCAGCTTGAACTTGCTTGGATGTTAGTCGAGGTTCTTTATCCACCATCCACACAATCTTGCGTTGAAATCTCTCGTCAATTTTTCTTTTCAGTCCACATCTAGGGAGGTTAGCCACAGTGCCATGGGCTTTAAACTTCTTGATGACACTGCGCACGGAAGACACAGGAACATTCATGTCTTTGGAGATGAACTTGTGGCCTTGAGATTGCTCATGCTTCCTCACAATTTGGTTTCTCAAGTCCTCAGACATTTCTTTGGTCTTCTTTCTTTTCTCCATGCTCAATGTGGTACACACAAGGACACAGGACAGAGGTTGAGTCAACTTTAATCCATGTCAAGTGGCTGCAAGTGTGATTTAGTTATTGCCAACACCTGTTAGGTGCCACAGGTAAGTTACAGGTGCTGTTAATTACACGAATTAGAGAAGCATCACATGATTTTTCAAACAGTGCCAATACTTTTGTCCACCCCTTTTTTTAGGTTTGGTGTGGAATTATATCCCATTTGGCTTTAGGACAATTATTTTTGTGTTTTTTCATTGAAGACATATTAAATGAAGATAATAATACCAAAGAATTTGTGATTGCAATCATTTTCAGGAAGAAACTGAGTATTATCTGACAGAATTGCAGGGGTGCCAATACTTTTGGCCACCACTGTATGTTTGCAAATTTTTATTCTACTGTAGTAGTAATAATAATAGGTAATTTTAATCTCTTTTGCTTTTTCAGGTATTACCCTCCTCCAATGCACCCTAAACCTTTTACACTCTCTCCTATTTACTTTCATCTGCCATTGAAACTGTCCCCCAGTAGTTTCAATGACAGTTGTTTTTCTCCATAGCCTGCGCTCTAGCAGAAAATCCCCACATGTGCAGTTGTGCCATCCTGTGTCTGTGACTGTGCTCACTGCACTCAAACTGCACATTTTCTGGGCGCCCTCTCGCTCCCTCACTCTTATAGTAATTTATAAGCCAACTGTCTGTGTCGGCTCTTACTCTGTCATTCTGTATTTTGCGCTTGCGTGGTTCAATATATTGAATTATGAAACTGCTGCAAGCACAGCACAACTATTCTGTGCCAACCCAACAATCAAGCTGCCATTCATAAAACCGCGCTGGGCTAGTTCACTACAGTTATTTCTGAGCAAGCTGCCAGTACAGATCTACTATGTTGTGCCGGAGCTCAGCTCAGCTTAGTCATGCAGCGTTCACAATGGTGTGTGGCACTTTTCCCTTCTTTTGCACAAATTGTATATACAGTTGAAACCAGAAGTTTACATACACTATAGAAAAAGACACATATGCATGTTTTTCTCAATATATGACTTGAAATCAGAATAAACTTTTCCCATTTTAGGTCAATTAGGATCACCATCTTTTTTAATATTTGCCAAATGCCAGAATAATGAGAGAGAGGGAATGTTTTAAGTTATTTTTATTACTTACTGAAAAGTCAAAAGTTTACATACATTTCATTAGTATTTGGTACCATTGCCCTTAAACTGAATGACTTGGGTCAAACATTTGGGATATCCTTCCACAAGCTTCTTACAATAGTTGGTTGTAATTTGGGCCCATTCCTCCTGGCAAAACTGGTGTAACTGATCCAGGTTTGTAGGTCACCTTGCTCGCACCTGCCTTTTCAGCTTTGCCCATAAATTTTCAATAGGATTGAGATCAGGGCTTTGTGATGGCCACTCCAAAACATTGACTTTGTTATTCTTAAACCACTTTGTTACCATTTTGGCAGTATGCGTCAGGTCATTGTCCATTTGGAAGACCCATTTCCGCACAAGCTTTAACTTCCTGGCTGATGTCTTGATATGTTGCTTCAATATTGCCACATCTTCTTTTCTCAAGACGCCATCTATTTTGTGACGTGCACCAGTCCCTCCTGCAGCTAAACAACCCCACAACATGATGCTGCTACCCCCATGTTTCACAGTTGGGATGGTGTTCTTAGGCTTCAAACACAAACAGCAAAGCCACACTAAGAAGAATTAAAATTCCCCCCAAAATTCAAGAAAAAACACAGCAAAAAAGGGCAGCAGTGTTTACCTGCCCTGATCTTCAAAACCAAATGCACTACCAGGGTGCAGCAAACCCACATAAAGGTGTGCTGTGTGTTTTCTTGAATTTTTGGGGGAATTTTAATTCTTCTTAGTGTGGCCTTGCTGTTTGTGTTTAGAGTAGGACTCGTAAGCATGAGGACCCTTGTCGTGGGTTACGAGCTTACGTATTTTGGCAAAAATATGAACTAATACCTCATATATTATATAAATATATGTATTTTTGCACTTTTTAATTCCAGGGTGAAGCCAGGCCCGTCAGTGCGGGCATTGTAAACTGGGGTGTCTGTTCACATGTGGTGCACTTGGATGGTACCGGGCAGCCCACCTAGTCTAGTAGTATGGGTGTAACTAATAGGCTGTAAGCCGGATACTGTGCACTACCCTAGTTTGAACAGAACCCTATACAAGCCTTTTTGTGTGCAATTCAAATAGTAAGCAGTCACCCCCTCCATGAAATGGTAGGTTGTGAGTGGTTGTCTCATCGGTAATTTGCACCTGTGTAGCCGCCATCTTTATATGGGTTTGCTACACCCTGGTAGTGCATTTGGTTTTGAAGATCTGGGCAGGTAAAAACTGCTGCCCTTTTTTGCTGTGTTTGTTCTTAGGCTTCCAAGCTTCTCCCTTTTTCCTCCAAACATAACGATGGTCATTATGCCCAAAAAGTAAAATTTTAGTTTCATCAGACCACAGGACATGTCTTCAAAAATGAAGGTCTTTGTTCCTGTGTACATTTGCAAACATTAATCTAGCTTTTTTATGTTTCTTTGGGACTAATGGCTTCTTCCTGGCAGAGTGGTCTTTCGGCTCATGTTGATACAGTACTCGTTTCACTATGTTTATTGACACAATCTTACCAGCTTCCACCATCATCTTCACAAGCTTTTGCTCGTTCCTTGGGTTCATATGGACATGTTGGACCAAAGCACGTTCATCTCTGGGACACAGAACCCATCTCCTTCCTGAGAGGTATGATGGCTGGACATTCCCATCTTGTTTGTATTTGTGTATAATTGTTTGTACAGATGAATGAGGCACCTTCAGGTATCTTGAAATTGTACCCAAGGATGAGCCAGACTTGTGCAAGTCCACTATTCTCCTTATTGATATCTTGGCTGATTTCTTTAGACTTTTCCATGATGCTACACAAAGAAGCAGTGTGTTTCAGGTGTGCATTAAAATCCACAGGTGTGTCTCTAATTAACTCAGATGTTGCCAAAAAACTATCAGAAGCTTCCAAACACATGGCATCATCATATGGGCAGTCCAGAATTGTTTAAAGGCATAGTAATCTTAGTGTATGTAAACTTTTGACTTTGCAGTAAGTAATAAAGATGCCTTAAAACCTTCTCTCTCTCATTATTCTGGCATTTGGCAAATATTACAAATTTTGGTAATCCTAATTGACCTAAAACAGGAAAGATTTATTTTGATTTCATGTCAGATATTTAGAAAAACATGCATATGTGTCTTTTTATATAGTGTATGTAAACTTCTGTTTTCAACTGTACATTGATGGCCTTTCTATTAGTGTTGAGCGAACATGCTCGACACTGCTCGGTACTCGCCCGAGCATCACGCTACTCGGGATGTTCGGCGAGCACCGAGCATTTCCGGGTTACTCGGGCGGGAGCTCGGGTCTCCGCCCTGCATGTTTGGCGCTCTTTACAGAGCCAATGAACATGCAGGGATTGCCAGCCAGTCACTGTAATGCCGCAGCCATGTTGGTTGTGGGCATTACATTGATTGGCTGGCCGCACAGCGTCACCTCGAGTATTTAAAACCGGGCGCCGCCATCTTGGACACAGACGCACGGGATCAGACAGTGTAGGGAAAGTGCTGCGGAGCTAGGGAGAGACTTATAGTGCAAAATAGTTAGTGTATGGTCTCTAAAGGCTGCCAGATCAAACAAACAATCCTTCTCAGGACTAATATCTATCCCAGATATCAGGCAGGCAGGCTGTATAGGAGACGCAGTGGGGTTATACCAGCAAACGCTGCATTACAGTCCTGTGTGCTCCTGTTTCTGAAATTTCTGGACTTAGCTCCAAGTCTCGGGGGGCCAGGAAAAATCCTTTTTTTTTCATCTAAATCCTCTTTTTTTTTTCCTCCTTCACACTGTGCAAATACCCGTCTTATTAACCTTTTGGTGTCCCCTCCCCCCCCCAAAAAAAACAGTGTGTCTCTGATTTTCAAGACACAAATATATCTGTTGAAAATAGTCTGTTGTAGGCCCAACAAATCCAAGTGTGGTTTTGCATTTCCACGGGTCAAATCTCTGTAGTATCCAGCTTTGGGCCTTTTGTATGTAAAAAAAACAGTTTGAGTGTGTCGCTCACTGTTGAGCCGCAAATATATATATTTAAAAAAGTCTGGTATACACCAGTAAATTATAACTGTGGCTTTGCTGTTCCACGGTAAAAAATCTCTATTATCCTGTTTTTCGCATTTTTTGGCTTTAAAAAAACCTGTAGTGTCTCCTGACTGTTCTGACACAAAAATATATCTGTTGAAAATAGTCTGTTGTAGGCGCAACAAATCCCAGTGTGGTTTTGCAGTTCCATGGGTCAAATCGCTGTAGTATCCATTTTTGAGCCTTTTGTATCTATAAAAAAACTGTTTGAGTGTGTCGCTCACTGTTGAGCCGCAAATATATATATTTAAAAAAGTCTGCTATACACCAGTAAATTATAACTGTGGTTTTGCTGTTCCACGGTAAAAAATCTCTATTATCCTTTTTTTCGCATTTTTTGGCTTTAAAAAAACGTGTAGTGTCTCCTGACTGTTCTGACACAAAAATATATCTGTTGAAAATAGTCTGTTGTAGGCCCGGCAAATCCAAGTGTGGTTTTGCAGTTCTACGGGTCAAATCACTGCAGTATCCATTTTTGGGCCTTTTGTTTGAGTGTGTCGCTCACTGTTCAGCCGCAAATATATATATTTAAAATTTTATGGTATACTCCAGTAAACAATAACTGTGGTTTTGCCATTCCACGGTAAAAAAATCTCTATTATTCAGGTTTTGCTATTTTTTCTGTAAAGAAAAACAGTAATAGTTTCTCTCTGATTGTTCTGATTGTTTAAAAGAGTCGGGTGTAGGCCAGAGAAATAGAACTGTGGTTTTCCTCTTCCACGGTTCTAATCTACTTTTTATTACCCTTTTTCCATTGATAGTGCAAGTGTAAGCTATTTTACTTCCTTTACAATGGGCAAGGCGCGTGGCAAGGGACGTGGAAGTGGATGTTCTGGTGATGGTGCGTGCAGAGGACGGGGCCGTGGCCAAGGTGAAAATGTGCCACAACCAACAGCCACATCTTCTCGCTCCCTCTTCTTGACCGAATTACTAGGAAATCACAGAACAACACCAGTATTGCGAACTGATCAGTGTGAACAGGTTATTAATTGGATAGCTGATAATACTTCCAATTACCTGAGCACCACCACCTCCGGTCTGTCTTCCACACGGTCAACTCTTAGTAGCCATGAGTCTCGACCGCATACTCCTCCTCACCCTGATGCTCCTTCCTCCCACCATGCCGAGTGTCGTCAGACAGCAAGTGATCCCAAACTTGGACACTCTGAAGAGCTGTTCACTGGTCCATTTCCATATTTGGGCCCCTCGCCTGATACGCTTGAAGTGGTGGAAGAGGAGATCCCATGTTGCGATGCCCAAATATTTGAACAGCCACGGCCACAGGAAGTCGACGTTGGCAAGCTGTCACAAGAGGTGGACGATGACGAGACACAATTGCCAGGAAGTGAGGAGGAGGATCGTGGTGCGCAAGTGGAAGAGGAGGAGGTGGTGGATTATCTAGTAACTGACCCAACGTGGAAGGAGGACATGCAGAGTGAGGCCAGCAGCACACAGGGGGAGGGAGGCAGAGTACCCCAACAGGCAGGAAGAAGCAGTGTTGGTGGCCGCAGACAGAAGGCAGGCAACCGTTCCCCGTAACACCAACACGAGGGACGTTGCCAGTACAAGCGGTAGGTCTTCCAGAGTCTGGAATTTTTTTAAAGACTCTGCTGATAACCCCAAAAAGGCCATATGTTCCACCTGCCATGCCAGCATCAGCAGGGGTGACAAAACTACCAGCCTGACCACCACCAGCATGATCAGGCACATGGCAGCAAAGCACCCGACTTTGTGGGGCGAAACCCAGGGTCCACGACCAGTGTCAGCGGGTGTCACTACTGCTTCTTCCACTGTTGTGCGTGCAATAGAACCCCCTGTTGTGTGTGCAAGGCAATCCCCTGTCCATACTGCATGTAAAGATGCCCCCTCCTCTCAGTCTTCACTTGTTATGGCAGTTTCTCAAGAAACAGCATCAACGTCCACGTCCACGTCCCACCACAGCGTTCAATTGTCCATATCCCAGACCTTTGAACGAAAACGGAAATTCGCAGCTAACGCCCCACAGGCCACAGTCCTAAATTCGCACATTTCACGACTGCTTGCATTGGAAATGCTGCCTTTTAGGCTGGTGGAGACGGAATCCTTCCGCAATCTTATGGCGGTGGCCGTCCCTCGGTACTCGGTCCCCAGCCGACACTATTTTGCCCGGTATGCCATCCCCGCACTACACAAGCACGTGTCCCAAAGCATCTGCCGTGCCCTCAACAACGCAGTTACTGGGAGAGTCCACCTGACAACGGACACGTGGACAAGTGCTTGTCGCCAGGGACGGTACATCTCTCTGACGGCACACTGGGTAAACATAGTGGAAGCCGGGACCCAGTCGGACCTTGGGATGGAACACATCCTCCCCACACCGAGGATTGCGGGCCCTATGTCAGTCAGAGTTGCCCCCACAGTGTACAGCTCCTGCGCATCCTCCTCATCCTCCTCCTCCTCATGTTCAGCCTCCATCTCAGATATCACCACATCAGTTACAAGCTGGAAGCATTGCAGTACTGCCTCCGCCAAGCGGCAACAGGCTGTGCTGAAACTCATAAGCTTAGGTGATAAACCTCACACTGCTTGTGAGTTGTGGACAGCTGTGAAAGAGCAGGCAGATCTGTGGCTGAGACCGCTGAACCTGCATCCCGGCATGGTCGTGTGTGACAATAGCCGTAACCTGGTGGCGGCTCTGAGGCGAGGTGAGATCACACACGTACCATGCCTGGCTCATGTGCTTAACCTCGTGGTTCAGCAGTTTCTTAAATCGTACCTCGAGTTGCCAGATCTGCTCGTGAAAGTACGCCGCCTGTCAGCTCATTTTCGCAAGTCGGCTACAGCTTCCGCCGCCCTTGCTGTGTTGCAGCAGCGTTTGCAGCTTCCGGCACACCGACTGGTGTGTGATGTCCCCACACGTTGGAACTCTACCCTCTACATGTTGCAAAGGATTTGTGAGCAGAAGAGAGCAGTTGTGGAGTACCAGCTGCAACAAGGCCGTCGATATTCAGGTCAGACTCCACACATAAGACCTCAGGAGTGGACCTGGATGTCTGACATACATACCATTCTGACAAACTTTGAGGAGGCCACCAAGATTGTGAGTGGCAATGACGCCATCATTAGTGTCAGCATCCCACTTGTCTGTCTTTTGCAACGCTCTCTGCGGAGAATTAAAGAGGAGGCATTGCAGCCAGAGTATGATGAGATGGATCAAGAAGCCGTAGCGGGCGATTACACACAGCCCAGCCTCATCTCATCCCAATGTGCATTGGGGGACAATGAGGGAGAGGAGGAGGAGGAGGAAGAACAGGAGCTGGTATCATGCGCTGTAGACGGTAGTACCTGTACAACTGTCATACCGTCGGTTCAGCATGGGTGTCCTGAGGACATGGGGGAGGAGGAGGAGGAGAACATGGTCAGTCGTCATCTTGGTGAGGACACGGAAATCTTGCCCGTTACCAGTCTGGCATGCATGGCTGACTTTATGTTACGCTGCCTTAACCGTGACCCTAGCGTTGTCAAAATGTTGGGTGACAGTCATTACTGGTTGGTGACACTTGTAGACCCCCGCTACAAGGAGAACTTTCACTCTCTTATTCCTGAGGTGGAGAGGTCTACAAAAATGGGGCAGTACCAGAAGGCCCTTGCTGCAGAACTGTTAAAAAAATTCCCATCTGAACACGCTAGCGGCAGAGGTCACAGTTCGTTGTTGCCCAACCAAGGCGTACATGAGAGAGAGACGCAACTACAATCCAGCAGAGGCAGGGGAACACTGTCAACGTTTTGGGACAGTTTTCTCAGACCCTCCCTTCGGACAGACCCTGAGGCGCGGGGTACTCTAACAAGGAGTGGAAAGTTTCAAAAGATGGTGAAGGAGTACCTTGCCGACCGTACCAATGTCCTCCGTGATTCCTCTGTGCCTTTTAATTATTGGGTATCCAAGCTGGACACTTGGAATGAACTCGCTCTGTACACCTTGGAGGTCCTGGCCGGCCCTGCCGCTAGCGTGTTATCGGAGCGTGTTTTTAGTGCCGCTGGGGGAATTATAACTGATAAGCGCACTCGCCTGTCAACTGACAATGCTGACAAACTGACCCTTATCAAAATGAACAAGGGCTGGATTGGGCCAGACTTCTCATCACCACCAAATGACAGCAGAGTAACATAAAGTCAAATCTACTGTGTTATTTTGGGAGGTGTATTCACATGCACCGCTTCACACCCACACATGGGTATACGCTTCCTCATTTCGGCTGTTTTATGCTCTTCTCCTTATCCTCAGCCTCCACCACCACTATACCACCAGGGTGACCGTGGTCCGTGTTGCCATTATTGAAAGTTCCTCCATCCTGTTTTTTGTCAGCTTTTGCTTGGAAGGCATAAGCAAAGACTGTGGGAGACCCACTCCTCAATAGTGGGAATAATATTTTTAAGATTCTGTATTGTATGGCTCTTCCAAGTGGCATTAAAAGTGTCTTGTTATACCACTCTGACCTCCACGTCTCTTCTGAGGGGCATTAAAAGCGTCTTGTTATACCACTCTGACCTCCACATCTCTTCTGAGGGGCATTAAAAGCGTCTTGTTAAGCTACTGGGACCTCCATCATTCTTTCAAGGGGCATTAAAAGCGTCTTGTTAAGCTACTGGGACCTTCATCATTCTTTCAAGGGGCATTAAAAGCATCTTGTTATACCACTCTGACCTCCACGTCTCTTCTGAGGGGCATTAAAAGCATCTTGTTATACCACTCTGACCTCCACGTCTCTTCTGAGGGGCATTAAAAGCGTCTTGTTATACCACTCTGACCTCTACGTCTCTTCTGGGGGGCATTAAAAGCGTCTTGTAATACCACTCTGACCTCCATGTCTCTTCTGAGGGGCATTAAAAGCATCTTGTTATACCACTCTGACCTCCACGTCTCTTCTGAGGGGCATTAAAAGCGTCTTGTTAAGCTACTGGGACCTCCACCACTTTTCCGAGGGGCATTAAAAGCATCTTGTTATACCACTCTGACCTCCACATCTCTTCTGAGCGGCATTAAAAGCGTCTTGCTATACCACTCTGACCTCCACGTCTCTTCTGAGGGGCATTAAAAGCATCTTGTTATACCACTCTGACCTCCACGTCTCTTCTGAGGGGCATTAAAAGCATCTTGTTATACCACTCTGACCTCCACGTCTCTTCTGAGGGGCATTAAAAGCATCTTGTTATACCACTCTGACCTCCACGTCTCTTCTTAGGGGCATTAAAAGTGTCTTGTTATACCACTCTGACCTCCACATCTCTTCTGAGGGGCATTAAAAGCGTCTTGTTATACCACTCTGACCTCCACGTCTCTTCTGAGGGGCATTAAAAGCGTCTTGTTAAGCTACTGGGACCTCCACGACTCTTCGAACGGGCATTGCATTTTCTCATAATTTTTTGAAGCTTTTGCTTGGAAGGCATAAGCAAATACCATGGGAGAGCCATTCCCCAATAATGGGACTTATGTTTGTAATATGCTGTACTGCATGGTTCTTGTAAGAGGCATTGCAAGTTGCTCCGTCCTTATTTTTGGAAGCTTTTGCTTGGAAGGCATAAGCAAATACTATGGGTGACTGAATCCTCAATAATGGGACTTATGTTTGTAATATGCTGTACTGCATGGCTCTTGTAAGAGGCATTGCAAGTTGCTCAGTCCTAATTTTTGGAAGCTTTTGCTTGGAAGGCATAAGCAAATACTATGGGAGACCCGCTCCCCAATAATGGGACTTATGTTTGTAATATGCTGTACTGCATGGCTCTTGTAAGAGGCATTGCAAGTTGCTCTGTCCTTATTTTTGGAAGCTTTTGCTTGGAAGGCATAAGCAAATACTATGGGAGACCCACTCCCCAATAATGGGAATAATGTTTTTAAGATGCTGTACTGTATGGCTCTTGTAAGGGGCATTAAAACCGTCTTGTTAAGCTACTGTAACCTCCATGTCTCTTCAAAGGGGCATTAAAAGCATCTTCTTTAGCCACTCTGAACTCCACAGCTCTTCCAAGTGGCATTGAAATGTTGCTTTTAATTACCTTACCTCTAATCTACACGACTCTTCCAACGGGCATTGCATTTCCTCCTAATTTTAGTCAGCTTTTGCTTTTCAATGCTAAGGTGAAAACTAAGGGAGACACACTCTCCAATAATGGGTAGAAGGTTTTTAGTATGCTGTAATCCACGTCTGATTCAAGGGGCATTGCAGTTCCACTTAATTTTTGGAAAGCCTTCCATTCACTGCTTAGGCCAACAGTGCACAGGTGACCCAGTTGCTATAAATGGAAAAAAAGGTTTAGTTAAGGCCCTCTGACCTCCATGTCATTTCCAAGGGGCATTGGAGTGCCTTAAAATTTTTGGTAGGCATTGCACTCACTGTATGCCCTATAACTGTGTAGCCGAACCGCTCCTTTTGGTACAGAAACATATCCTACAAGACATATGTGGTTGACTGGCCTGATATTGATGTGAATGGTCCCTGTTCCTCCTGCTCTTTCTCCTTTGCCACTACCTCATCCATCATTTATCACCTGAAGCTTTGTTTTAACAGGAGTCATAGAACTTGGATAGTAGCAGGAAAACATCCAGCAATCCTCGGAGGAGGTAGGATATGCGCCTAAATGCTGACCACCTCAGGCCTAGCCGCTACTACATACATGCGCTTGCATTCCTTGAAAACAAAGCAGATGCTAACTTCTATCATCCTCATCATGCTCCTCACCTTGGCACTCTCAACTCCCCTGATGGAGAAGCCAGGGCCCACCAGAGGAGTCGGGTTCTCTGGTGGGCTCGTCCAATGCTGCCCTAAAGCAGGCCAGGCTAAGAAAAGTGTGTGGGGATGTTCCGCGGAGAAATCGGGGTGGCTGGGGACCGTTTATGGACACCCGGCCGCCCCCTGGCGGCTGGGGACCGTGTGTTGACACCCGGTCGCAGGGCGGCTGGGGACCGAGTGTGGACACCTGGCCGCCGGGCGGCTGGGGACTGAGTATGGATAAAAGGGCCGCCAACGCAGCCATGACATGGTGGCCGGCGTCTGCCTCCACATGCCTAAAAGGCCCAATTTCAAGTGCAAGCAAGCTAGCAGTATGGTATTGCAGCCTGGGGGTGGGTGGGTGGCAGGTTGCACACTTATGCTTGTATTCCAAGAAAACAAAGCAGATGCTAACTTCTATCATCATCATGATCCTCACCTTGGCACAAACAACTCCCCTGATGGAGAAGCCAGGGCCCGCCGGAGGAGTCGGGTTCTCTGGTGGGCTCGTCCAATGCTGCCCTAAAGCAGGCCAGTCTAAGAAAAGTCTGTGTGGATGTTCCACGGAGAAATCGGGGCGGCTGGGGACCGTTTATGGACACCCAGCCGCCCCCAGGCGGCTGGGGACCGTGTGTGGACACCCGGCCGCGGGGCGGCTGGGGACCAAGTGTGGACACCCGGCTGCCAGGCGGCTGGAGACTGAGTATGGATACCTCGCTGCCAAAGCAGCCATGAGGTAGTGGCCAGCTTCGGCCTCCTCAAAACTAAAAGGCCCCATTTCAAGTGCAAGCTAGCAGTATGGTATTGCAGCCTAGGGGTGGGTGGGTGGTTGGCTGCATATTTGCGCTTGCATTGCAAGGAATGGGGGAGGTACAATTGAACACTGCCCTGGTATAAGAACTTGCATGGAGATAGTTGCAAGTCTGCATCTTCTGATGCCGCAAGGATCACTTCTGATGGGCACACTTTTAGGCAGTGACCTGGGAGTCAGAGATGCTTCCAGGGGTCTTCCCCATGCTGTCCCCATGTCTTTTCAGCACTGTATGCATGTGTCACACAGCACATGGCCAAATAAGGTTGTAAAATGTTAAAATGACATTTCCCGGTGAATGCATTTGTCACAGTTGAAAGCAATACAAAAGTGCAAAAACGCATAAAATATGCTACTTGTGAACATAGCCCAAGGTGTGGAGGAGTATTTTTGTGTTTGGTTATTTATTTTACCTTATACACAAGTCTTTACCCTGGAAAAGAAATTCTTTCACATATTTCACAGGAAAAAAGTTTCACTTTCGTTTTTGTATGTTTTATTATGAGCCTGTAAAAGTGGCTTAATACCTCTGAACACGTTGTTGACAACAGTGACCTGGGGGTCAGAAATGCTTCCTGGGTCGATCCCCATGCTGTCCCCATGTCATTTGAGCACTGTAACTATCGTTTTGGGCACTTTTTAGGCTTTCTACAGACAGCCGGGGGTGCCGCCGCAAAAATGCTCGGGTCTCCCATAGACTAACATTGGGCTCGTTGCTCGGGTCGAGCACCCGAGTATCACGGCGAGCTCGGGCCGAGCTTCGAGCACCCGAGCAGTTTAGTGCTCGCTCAACACTACTTTCTATAGTAAATAAATAATTTTGGTTTTCGCTGCTGCTGCATTTATATATTTATTTATTTATGTATGTATCTATTTATTTATGTGTTCTGTCCCATGATTGGGACATTTACGGACTATAATGGACCTTTTTACAGTTGCTGTTCCCCGCTGTCTTTTTGCATTTCTGTACTGTTTACCTTCCTTAAGTTTGTCCCTTCTCTGTCCCTGTCTCTCTCTCATGTCACATGTTTAGTTAACCCCTCCCTTATTTCCCCTGTCTTGCATACATTCACCTTCTTGGCACCTTCTGAAGCTCATGTGCTCACAGCCTGTTCTGTGAAAGTTCTTTTTAACCTGCTGCATTACATGCATTTAACAAGAGTTCTTAAAGAAAACAAAGTCTCTTCTGAATTCTTCACAACGTGTCAGCTAGCAGCCAAGTTAAGCTATCTGCGACCATCGCCATTGTAAGCACAGGTGAAGAGACCCCGTCTCACAGAGCCATATTTACAGCCACAAGCCATGGGGACAGAATATTATGTATCTATTCATTTATAGAATTTTAAAAATATTATATTAAAATACCTTTCAAATAAATGTGTAAGAGGGATCAGTTTGATGGATGTATCTTCATTCTATTTTCAGTCCGCATTTGGAACAGACAACACACGAATGAACGCAGACCAATTGTACCTTATGTACAGTGCATACGGAAAGTATTCAGACCCCTTTAAATTTTTCACTCTTTGATTCATTTCAGCCATTTGGTAAATTCTAAAAAGTTCATTTTTTTTCTCATTAAAGTACACTCTGCACCCCATCTTGACTTAAAAAAAATAGAAATGTAGAAATTTTTGCAAATTTATTAAAAAAGAAAAACTGAAATATCACATGGTCATGAGTATTCAGACGCTTTGCTCAGTATGGAGTAGATGCACCCTTTTGCGCTAGTACAGCCATGAGTCTTGTTGAGAATGATGCAACAAGTTTTTCACACCTGGATTTGGGGATCCTCTGCCATTCTTCCTGGCAGATCCTCTCCAGTTCCGCCAAGTTGGATGGTGAACATTGGTGCACAGCCATTTTCAGGTTTCTCCAGAGATGCTCAATTGGGCTTAGGTCAGGGATCTGGCTATGCCAGTCAAGAATGGTCAGAGTTGTTCTGAAGCCACTCCTTTGTTATTTTAGCTGTGTGCTTAGGGTCATTGTCTTGTGAACCTTTGGCCAAGTCTGAGGTCCAGAGCACTCTGGAAGAGGTTTTCATCCAGGATATCTCTTTACTTGGCTGCATTCATGTTTCCTTCAATTGCAACAAGTCGTCCTGTCCCTGCAGCTGAAAAACACCCCCATAGCATGATGCTGCCACCACCATGTTTCACTGTTGGGATTGTATTGGGCAGGTGATGAGCAGTGCCTGGTTTTCTCCACACATACCGCTTAGAATTATCACCAAAAAGTTCTATCTTCGTCTCATCAGACCAGAGAATCTTATTTTTCATAGTCTGGGAGTCCTTCATGTGTTTTTGAGCAAACTCTATGCGGGCTTTCATATGTCCTGCACTGAGGAGAAGCTTCCGTTGGGCCACTCTTCCATAAAGGCCCGACTGGTGGAGGGCTGCAGTGATAGTTGACTTTGTGGAACTTTCTCCCATCTCCCTACTGCATCTCTGGAGCTCCACTACAGTTATCTTAGGGTTCTTCTTTACCTCTCTCACCAAGGCTCTTCTCCCACGATTGCTCAGTTTGGCTGGACAGACAGGTCTAGGAAGACTTCTCGTGGTCCCAAACTTCTTCCATTTAAGGATTATGGAGGCCACTGTGCTCGTAGGAGCCTTGAGTAATGCAGAAAGTCTTTTGTAACCTTGGCCAGATCTGTGCCTTGCCACAATTTTATCTCTGAGCTCCTTGGGCAGTTCCTTTGAGCTCATGATTCTCATTTGGTCTGACATGCACTGTGAGCTGTGAGGTCTTATATAGACAGGTGTGTAACTTTCCAAATCAAGTCCTATCAGTTTAATTAAACACAGCTGGACTCCAATGAAGGAGTAGAACCATCTCAAGGAGGATCACAAGGAAATGGACAGACTGTAACTTAAATATGAATGTCTGAGCAAAGGGTTTGAATACTTATGAACATGTGATATTTCAGTTTTTCTTTTTTAATAAATTTGCAAAAATTTCTACATTTCTGTTTTTTTCAGTCAAGTTGGGGTGCAGAGTGTACTTTAATGAGAAAAAAAGAACTTTTTAGAATTTACCAAACGGCTGCAATGAAACAAAGAGTCAAAAATTTAAAGGGGTCTGAATACTTTCCGTACCAACTGTATCCATGAAAAACAAGGATAGAACACACATGTGAGGAATGGACATCTGAATTTATTTATTTTACTCACTTATATAGCACCATTAATTCCACAGCGCTTTACAGACAATATCATCACTGTCCCCATTAGGGCTCACAATCTAAATTCCCTATCAGTATGTCTTTGAAATATGGGTGGAAACCGGAGAACCTGGAGGAAACCCACGCAAACACGAGGAGAACACACAAACTCCTTGCAGATGTTGTTCTTGGTGGGATGTGAACCCAGGACCCCAGTGCTGCAAGGCTGCAGTGCTAACCACTGAGCCACGAAGCATAAATCCCGTTCAGTCTTTGTTAACATGAGTCTCTGTAAGCTAAATTCAGGATTTGGTTAGTTGTGCGCATTGTTACCAACCTTCGGTAATCAATTTAGTTTGGGTTCGTATTGTGCTTAACCTCTGGTTCAAGAATCTGACCTGGCCTCCTGTCTGAATTTCTGCTATATGTGATTCAGACATTCTAGCCTACCCCGCTATTGAGTCTAAAGTATCATATTTTAGATTTTTTGGGGCCTTTTGATAGTCAATGGCTCTGTTTGAGAAAAGTCTGAATCTTGTTTTGCTGGGATTTAGACAAAAGCGACAGACAAAGACTTGAACCAGAACCAAGATTTATGTCAGAATCTGTGTACAGATGAGCATCCAAAACATCTTGTGTTGTTACGTGTTCTGAATGTCTATATATAATGGCCAACAAAACTGAAACCATACAGATGTCTATCTAGTCCAATTGGCTACCTTTGTATCCAACACTGTACATATTGGGCATGTTGGAGTAAGAATTTTACATTCAAAAAGTGAAATGGCGCTCCTTCCCTTCCGAACCCTGCCGTGCGCCTAAACAGTGGTTTTCTCCCACATATGGGTTATCGGCTTACTCAGGAGAAATTGCACAAAAATTGAATGGTGCAATTTCTTCTGTTACCCCTATGAATATGCAAAATTGGGGGCTAAAAAATCATTTTTGTGGGAAAAATGTGAAAATTTTATTTTTACGGCTCAATGTTATAAACTTTTGTGAAGCACCTGGGAGCTGAAGGTGCTCACCACACATATAGATAAGTTCCCTGAGGGGTCTAGTTTCCAAAATGGTGCCACTTGTGGGGGGTTTTCACTGTTTAGGCATATCAAGGGCTCCCCAAATGCGACATGGTGTCCGCTAATTATTCAAGCAAATTTTACATTCAAAAAGTCAAATGGCGCTCTTTCCCTTCCAAGCCCTGCCGTGCGCCCAAATAGTGTTTTTCCCCCACATATGGGGTATCGGACAAACAAATTTTGGAGTCAATTTTTTCCTGTTACTGTTGTGAAAATAAAAAAATTTGGGTCTAAAGTAAAAATTTTTGTGAAAAAAGTTAAATGTTCATTGTTTTCTTCCACATTCCAAAAATTCCTGTGAAGCACCTTAAGGGTTAATAAACTTCTTGAATGTGGGTTTGAGCACCTTGAGAGATGTAGTTTATAGAATGGTGTCACTTTTGGATATTTTCTGTCATAAAGGCCCCTCAAAGTCACTTCAAATGTGATGTGGTTCCTAAAAAAAATGGTTTTGTTAATTTTGTTGGAAAAATGAGAAATTGCTGTTCAACCCTTATAACTTCCTAACAAAAAAAAAAAATTGGTTCCAAAATTGTGCTGATGTAAAGTAGACATGTGGGAAATGTTATTTATTAGCTATTTTGTGTGACATATCTCTCTCATTTAAGGGGATGAAAATTAACATTTTGAAAATTGTGAAATTTTCAAAATTTTCACCAAATTTCAGTTTTTTTCACAAATAAATGCAAGTCATATTGAATAAATTTTACCACTATCATGAAGTACAATATGTCACGAAAAAAACAGTCTCAGAATCAGTGGGATCCGTTGAAGCGTTCAAGAGTTATTACCTCATAAAATGACAGTATTCAGAATTGTAAAAATTGGCCTGGTCATTATCCTGCAAACCACCTTCCAGGGTAAAGGGGTTAAAGGGAATCTGTCAGTAGGTTTCTGTTATTTAATCTGAGAGCAGCATGATGTAGTAGCTGAGAGTGTGATTCCAAGGATATGTCACTTACTAGGCTGTGTGCTGTAGTTTTAATACAATCAGAATTTTATCAGCAGGAGATTATCATTAGAGGACTACTCTCTCAGGCTAATCTGTGTAACCCCCCACTGATTGGCAGCTTGCAGACAATGCTCAGTGTACACATGCAGCTGCCAATCAGTGGTGTAAGTGGGGTTGTACAGGGTTCAGCATTCTGAGCACTGCTACATCAGGCAAAAAAGGATTCTAACAAAACTACACTAATCAGTAAAGTTAGTGACATATCCATGGAATCAAAATCTCTTGCCCTATATTTTGCTGCTCTCAGATTGTATAGTAAAAAGCTGCTGACAGATTCCCTTTAATCGCTGCACATACACTAAATTGGAAAAGACTCTCATATACCGATAATTCAAATAACAATTATCTCGCAGATCTTATACTTCTCACATCTACTGTACCATAAAACATCTTACTCCTATCACACTACTGTGAAATTTCTCCAACATGAACTGTCTTTTTAAGTAGGCTAGGTTTTCTGCGATGGGTTTGCAATTCCCTTCCAATCCTATTTATAAAGTCATGTCTGTTAGTTGTAATGGTGTTGTCCAGGTTTGGCACCAAATTCTGCAGTCACTTTATGTGACTGCAGACTTGTGAATCCTCTCATTGCACACTGTCAGGATTCCCTGATGCCGGGGATGACAGGAAATGTGACCGCAAGTATGTGATTTGCTTACTTCCTGCCACATTCTGATTAGACATGCACAGCATCGCTCAATTCACTTGTATGGAGCAAGCACGTGCATGTATAGTCGTAATGTTGCTGGGAGTATGCATATCGTATACTTGCGGTCACTTGTCCTGCCACTCCCAGCGTCAGGGAATCCAGACAGTGCACAATGTGAGGATTCACAAGTTTGCAGTTACATAGAGTGATTGTAGAATTTTGTTCCAAATCTAGACAACTCCATTAAAGATTTTATTTCATCTTCAGTAGCGCCGCTCCTCTTTGTGTCTTCCTGTTAGCCAGTGGGCAGTGAGCTCGCAAAGATTGACAGTTTGGACCAGCAAGGTGACCAGCAGCTAGGTCATATCAATAGTCTGAATTGAGAACTCTCCCATGTTGTTAGCAGTTAGCAGAGACAGCTTTGCTTTTACAGTAATAGAAATGCAGAGGAACTCAAGATGGCCGAATCCAGCCAATTTCAGAGTGGTTCTTGCAGGCTCAAAAGCACAGAGCCTGCATTCGCATACTTGTTGCCTAAATAAACCAGTCACTCTGTGGGCACAATCAGACCAGACGGCCATATAAATCAGACTGAGATTGGAATGCAGTGCACGGACTGGCATGGCAGGTGGCTCTCCTGACCCAAGCGTGACAGCTGCATAGGAATACATGAAGCTATCACGCTCAGGTCGGGAGAGCTGCCGGCCAGTCAATGCACTGCATTCCAATCTCAGCTTGATTTACAGGGCCGTCTGACTTCGCACTGAGACTGCAGTGTGGCCAGTAACCTAGGTAATGATCCGTACACAATAGAAATAAAAATCCCTCCATTCTTGGTAAAGTTTCTTGTTTTTATAAGTACTTTGTAGTTTTACCCATTAATGAAGATGAGATAGCCCCTGTAACCCCTTTACAACCCAAGGTGGTTTGCACGTTAATGACCAGGCCAATTTTTAAAATTCTGACCACTGTCAATTTATGAGGTAATTACTCTGGAACGCTTCAACGGATCCCCCTGATTCTGAGACTGTTTTTTTCGTGACATATTGTACTTCATGATTGTGGTAAAATTTCTTCGATATCACTTGCGTTTGTGAAATCAGAGAGATGTCACACAAAAAAGTTAATAAATAACATTTCCCACATGTCTACTTTACATCAGCACAATTTTAGAACCAAATTTTTTTTTATTAGGGAGCTATAAGGGTTAAAAGTTGACCAGTGATTTCTCATTTTTTTCTAACAAAATTTACAAAACCATTTTTTTAGGGACCACATCACATTTGAAGTCACTTTGAGGGGTCATGATGACAGAAATTACCCAAAAATGACACCATTCTAAAAACTGCACCCCTCAAGGTGCTCAAAACCACATTCAAGAAGTTTATTAACCCTTCAGGTGCTTCACAGGAATTTTTGGAATGTGGAAGAAAAAAGACCTAATTTTTTTTTATTTTCGCAGGGGTAACAGGAAAAAATGGACCCCAAAATTTGTTATGCAATTTCCACTGAGCTCGCAGTTACCCCATATGTGGGGAAAAAAACACTGTTTGGGCGCACGGCAGGGCTCGGAAGGGAAGGAGCGCCATTTGACTTTTTGAATGTAAAATTTGCTTGAATAATTAGCGGACGCCATGTTGCGTTTGGAGAGCCCCTGATGTGCCTAAACAGTGGAAACCCTTCACAAGTGACACCATTTTGGAAACTAGACCCCTCAGGGAACTTATCTGGATGTCTGGTGAGCACCTTGAACCCCCAGGTGCTTCACAGAAGTTTATAACATTGAGCCATAAAAATAAAATTTTCACATTTTTCCCACAAAAATGTTTTCAGCCCCCAATTTTGCATTTTTATAAGGGTAACAGGAGAAATTGCACCATGCAGTTTGTTGTGCAATTTCTCCTGAGCACGCCAATTCCCCATATGTGGGGGAAAACCTTTGTTTAAGCACAGGGCAGGGTTCGGAAGGGAAGGAGCGCCATTTGACTTTTTGATTGTAAAATTTGCTTGAATAATTAGCGGACGCCATGTTGCGTTTGGAGAGCCCCTGATGTGCCTAAACAGTGGAAACCCCCCACAAGTGACACTATTTTGGAAACTAGACCCCTCAGGGAACTTATCTAGATGTGTGGTGAGCACCTTGAACCCCCAGGTGCTTCACTGAAGTTTATAACATTGAGCCGTAAAAATAAAATTTTCAAATTTTTCCCACAAAAATGTTTTTCAGCCCCTTATTTTGCATTTTCATAAAGGTACCAGGAGAAATTGCACCATGCAGTGTTTTGTGCAATTTCTTCAGAGTAAGAAGATACCCCATATGTTGGGGAAAACCACTGCTTGGTCACAAGGCAGGGTTTGGAAGGTGAGGAGCACCATTTGACTTTTTGAATGTAAAATTTGCTTGAATAATTAGCGGATGTGTCCCTGATGTGCCTAAACAGTGGAAACCCCCCACAAGTGACACCATTTTGGAAACTAGAACCCTCAGGGAACTTATCTAGATGTGTGGTGAGCACCCTGAACTCCCAAGTGCTTCACAGAAGTTTATAACATGGAGCCGTGGAAATAAAAAATCTAACTTTTTTCACAAAAATTATGTTTTAGCCCCAATTTTTTTATTGTCACAATGGTAAGAGGAGAAAATGGACCCCAAAAACTTTTGTGCAAATTTTCCTGAGTATGCCAATACCCCATATGTGAGGAAAATACAGTGTTTGGGCTCACAGCAGAGTTCAGAAGGGAAGGAGCACTGTGTGACTTTTTGAACGCAAAATTGTCTGGAATCGAGAGCGGACGCCATGTCGCGTTTGGAGAGCCCCTGATGTGCCTAAAGAGTGGAAACCCCCCACAAGTGATCCCATTTTGGAAACTACACCCCTCAAGGATTTTATCAAGCGGTATAGTGAACATTTTGAACCCAGAGGTACGACACAGAATTTGATAACATTATGTCATCATATTGAATAAGTTGTCATTAGTCTTGAGCACAAGTGCTCGCTACTTGAGTTTGCATCGGGTACTCAGGTATGCACCATGTATCGTGCGTGCTCGAGTGACATGCTCGAGTCCTCGCCCGCATGTTTCACGGTTATTAGACACTCAAACAAAAATCATGCGGGGATCGATCGTGCATGGCAGGCAATCCCCGCAAGGTTTTTTTGGCCACGAAGCATATGGGGCGGAGACTCGAGCACCCGCGATACTCAATGCATACCCGAGCACCCGATGCAAACTCAAGTAGCGAGCACTTGCGCTCAACACTAGTTGCCATATCGTCATCGTCCCAACCCTAACCCTAGCCCAACCCTAACCCTAGCCCAACCTTAGCCCAACCCTAACCCCAACCCTAACCCTAGCCCAACCCTAACCCCAATCCTAACCCTAGCCTAACCCAAACCCCAACCCTAACCCCAACCCTAACCCCAGCCCTACCCTAACCCTGGCCCAACCCTAACCCCAACCCTAACCCTAGCCCAACCCTAACGCTAACCCCAACTCCAACCCTAGACCAACCCTAACCCTAGCCCAACCCTAACCCTAGCCCAACCCTAACTCTAACCCTAGCCCAACCCTAGCCCAACACCAACCCTAACCCTAGCCCAACCCTAACCCCAACCCTAACCCTAGCACAACCTTAAACCTAACCCGAGAGTTTATTTTTTACGCCGTTCCGGTATAAGTGATTAGATAACTTTATTCTTTGGGTCGGTGCGATTACAGCGATACCAGATTCATATCAGGTTTTTATGAGTGACAGCTGTCACACACTAAAAAAAGCATTTTTTTGTAAAATCTAGTTTTTGCATCGCCATATTTTGAGAGCTATAATTTTTCCATATTTTTGGCCAACAGAGTCATGTTATGGCTTGTTTTTTGCGGGATGATTTGACGTTTTTATTGGTGCCATTTTCAGGCACGTGACATGTTTTGATCGTTTCTATTCCAATTTTTGGGAGTCAGAATAAACAAAAACCAACAATACAGGAATTGTTTTTTTTTTTACATTTTTTATGCTGTTCCGTGTGTGGTAAAATTTATAAGGTAGCTTTATTCTTCGGGTCAGTATGTTTACAGCGGTACCACATTTATATTGTTTTTCTATGTTTTGGCGCTTTTACACAATAAAAGCTATTTTATAGAAAAAATTATTTTTTTGCATCGCTTTATTCTGAGAGCTATAACTTTTTATTTTTTGGCTGATGGAGCTGTATGGTGGCTTATTTTTTGCGGGACAAGATGATGTTTTCAGTGGTACCATTTTTATTTATATTCGTCTTTTTGATCGCGTGTCATTCCATCTTTTGTTTGGCGGTATGATGAGCATTGTTTTTTGCTTCGTTTTTTATTTTTATTTTTTTACCGTGTTCACTAAAGCTATTAACTAGTGGGACAGTTTTATAGGTCAGGTCGTTCCGGATGCGGCGATACCAAATATGTGTACTTTTATTTATTTTATTTTTTTCATAATAATATTTATTGATGGGTACATTATATTTTTATTTTTGGTGGATTATTTTTTTTATTTTTTTCTTAACATTTGTACAATTTTTTTTTTTTCACTTTCTGACACTTTTTTTACTTGTATACTTTGTCCCACTATGGGACTTTCACTTTTTTTATTCTGATCACCTGTATAGCACAGGAATGCAGCACCATTCCTGTGCTATACTGGTTGTCAGCGCTGCACAGGGAGAAGATATTTTGGTCATGCACTGTGCATGACCAAAATATCTTTCCTGCTGTCTGGTGACCCTGATGTTGTCATGACGACATTGGGTCATCATGGCACCATCCGGGAAACCGCGGCAGACAGTGCTGGAGGCCGGAAGAGGGGGTGAGTATTGCGATCACCTCCCCTTGCCACCGCAATGATGCGATTGACTTCGATCACAGCATTGTGGGGGTTAATGTGCCGGGAGCGGTGTGGGACCGCTCCCTGCACATAGCACCGGGTGTCAGCTGTGACAATCAGCTGACACCCGGCGGCGATCGCACCCGCACAGCCTGTGTGCACACACGATCGCAATCAAGTATTAATACAGGTCAGGCTCTTAAAGCCCAGGACGCAGACGCGTATTAATACGTCTTGGGCTTTAAAGGGGTTAACATGACCTTGGTTCAGTTAACCTGACTGCAGTAGGAGTGGATTCGGTAAAAAAATATACATTACTCTTTTTCTTTAGATTTCATATCTACTGTACATCTTCATCAATTCTAAATGTGTGCTCCAATAATGGGACCATATTGAAAACCCCAGGCTATACATAAGGTTTACCATTGATATTTTCTCAGATCCTCCAATGATTAGTTATGATTGTCAGGGAAGCCTGGTTCTCCAGAAAGATCGATGCCAAGTGCATGGGCTCTTTATACTGTTAATAGATGAGTGGAATGAAAAGGTCTCGCCATCCAGTTATCCACAGAAGTCTGTATACAGTTGCAATCAAAAATATTCAATACCATTACAAATTTAAGTTTATTATCAAAATTTACAAACTTTCTGCTGTTTATAATAAAAGAATCAAGAACAATGCAACTAATATAGTAAGTGGTTTCTCATAATTCAGCACAAAATGCCACTTTTAATGATAATACCTAGTCTGATACCTTGTTTTTGGTGACGTTCCAGAGGAATCTTAGACAATTACTCATGGTCAATGGCCTCCATTTCACTAATATTCTTAGATTTACGGGCTGCAACAACCTTCTGTGAAGACCAATGACAATTTTTTACTTAGTTCAAGTCAGGCTACTATGACAACTACTCGAAATTTTCCAGAACTTTTTATCAAACCAAGTACCTACAATCAGGGCCGGTCTTTGGTTGAATGATACCTTGTGCAAAATGTCCTTTTTGTGTCCCTATTACATTGATTATTTATTCAGTTTACCTAGCATACATCTATTGCTGAAGACCATATTTTATATCCTAAGAAAATTAATTTAGGCTTTCTTCTCAATCATTTTGCTGATATGAAATAACTAGTGTTGAGCGATACCTTCCGATATCAGGAAATATCGTATCGGATTGGATCGGACCGATACCCAAAAAGTATCGGATATCGCCGATTCCGATGCCGGAAACTAATGCAAGTCAATGGGACACAAATATCGGAATGAAAATAAACCCTTTCTTTCCTTGTAGGTTAATTCTACATGAAGTAAAACAACTAAGAATAATGTAAAATGTATTACATGAAAAGCCGGCAATTCATCAGCGGCATACACCGGTACCCGACAATTTAGAACAGAAAGAATAGAGCTTCACACATAGATTAGATAGATAGAAACATGTCAGTCACATATATATGAAGTACAGTGACAGTGTTGCTTACTGTACTTGTCATTTAGTGTAAAGGATTTATTTAAAAAAATAATTGTGTTTTCATGCACTGTCTCTTTAAAAAAGCCGGCCGGCAATTCAGCAGCGGTACCCGACAATTTATAACAGACAGAATAGAGCTTCATACATAGATTAGATAGATAGAAACATGTCAGTCACATATATATGAAGTACAGTGACAGTGTTGCTTACTGTACTTGTCATTTAGTGTTAAAATAAAGGATTTATTTAAAAAAAAATTGGCGTGGGGTTCCCCGTAATTTTAGTCTCTAGCGGAGGTTAAGCAGACGGCTGTGGCAGATGTTTGAAGCCTGGGAAGTGGGTAATACCCATGGAGCTTCCCAGGCTACTAATATCAGCCCCCAGCTGAATACCTAACCTTTACTAGCTATTAAAATGGGGGACCCCACCCAAAAAAATGACGTGGGGTCCCCCCTAATTTAATAGCTAGCAAAGGCTAGGCAGACAGCTGGGGGCTGACATTAATAGCCCAGGAAGGGTGCCATGAATATTGGCCCCCTCCCAGGCTAGAAACACCAGCCGTCAGCCGCCCCAGAAATGGCGCATCCATAGGATGCGCCAATTCTGGCACTTAGCCTCGCTCTTCCCACTGCCCTGTAGCGGTGGCAGTGGGGTAATAGGGCTGGGGTTGATGTCAGCTTATAATGCCAGCTGACATCAAGCCCAGGTTAGTAATGGAGAGGCGTCTATAAGACACCCCCATTACTAACCCCATAGTCAAAGTTAAAAAAAAAACACAAACACCCAGAATAAAGTCCTTTAATTGAAATAAACACACAATTCTTTATTGTTCTAAATTAAACTCTACTTACCATCACGCCCATTCCAGCTGAAGCCAACGATCTCCTGCAATAAAAGAAAAATAATTAAGCAACCTCATCCTTACCTTTCCATGGTTCCCAGGACAGCTTCAGCTCTGCTACATTGAGATGACAGGCTGGACCGCAGCAGAACGCTGCCATCCAGACTGTCATCCCGCAGACACTGAGAAGCGCAGGCATGCTTGCGCTCCTCAGTGTCTCTCTGTGACGGCATCCTGATGAGCCGAGTTCATGTCCAATGAACTCAGCTCACCTCATGCACGTCACTGACAGCGTGGGAGAATTCTCCTTCACTCAGCGCTTCAGCGTGAGAATTTTCCCACGCTGTCAGTGACGTGCATGAGGTGAGCTGAGTTCATTGGACAAGACCTCACCTCATTCACGTCACTGACAGCATGGGAAAATTCTCACGCTGAAGCGCTGAGTGCAGGAGAATTTTCACACGCTGTCAGTGACGTGCATGAGGTGAGGCGAGTTCATTGGACATGACCTCGGCTCATCTTTATGCCGTCACAGAGAGACACTGAGGAGCGCAAGCATGCCTGCACTTCTCAGTGTCTGCGGGATGACAGGCTGGATGGCGGCGTTCTGCTGCGGTCCAGCCTGTCATCTCGATGTAGCAGAGCTGAAGCTGTCGTGGGAACCATGGAAAGGTAAGGATGAGGTTGGTTCATTATTTTACTTTTATTGCAGGAGATCGTTGGCTTCAGCTGGAATGGGCGTGATGGTAAGTAGAGTTTAATTTAGAACAATAAAGAATTGTGTGTTTATTTCAATTAAAGGACTTTTTTCTGGGTGTCGTGTTTTTTTTAAATACTTTACTAGAAATTCATGGTGGTCATGTCTAATATTGGCGTGACCCCATGAATTTCGGGCTTAGGGCCAGCTGATAATGCCAAGCTGGCCTTAACCCCTTTATTACCCAGTGAGCCACCGCACCAGGGCCCTGGATGAGTTGGGTACAGCGCCAGAAGATGGCGCTTCTATGAACGCGCCATTTTCCGGGGTGGCTGCGGACTGCAATTTGCAGCGGGTGGGGCCCAGAAAGCTTGGGCCTCCCTGCACTGCGGATTCCAGCCCCCATCTGCCTAGTTGTACCTGGCTGGACACAAAAATAGGGCGAAGCCCCACGTATTTTTTTTTAAATTATTTCATGAAATTCATGAAATAATTAAGAAAAAAAGGGCTTCCCTATATTGTTGTGTCCGGCCAGGTACAAATAGGCAGCTGGTGGTTGGGCGCAGCCCGTTCCTGCCTGCTGTACCTGGCTGGACACAAATATAGGGCGAAGCCCCACATAAATTTTTTTTTAATTATTTCATGAATTTCCTGAAATAATTTAAAAAAAATTGACGTGGGGCTTCGCACTATATTTGTGTCCAGCCAGGTACAGCAGGCAGGAACGGGCTGCGCCCAACCACCAGCTGCCTATTTGTACCTGGCCGGACACAACAATTTAGGGAAGCCCTTTTTTTCTTTATTATTTCATGAATTTCATGAAATAATTTAAAAAAAAAATACGTGGGGCTTCTCCCTATTTGTGTGTCCAGCCAGGTACAACTAGGCAGCTGGGGGCTGGAATCTGCAGCTCAGGGAGGCCCAAGCTTTCTGCCCCCCCCCCGGTGCAAATTGCAGTCCGCAGCCACCCCGGAAAATGGCGCGTTCATAGAAGCTGGATGCTGTACCTGGCTGGCATACAAAAATATGGCAAAGCCCACGTCAAAATTTTTGGGAAAAATTAATTAAAAAATAAATAATAATTTAGGCACTGCATCTTTATTAACTCCTCATGTCATTTAGTGTTAAAATAAAGGATTTATTTAAAAAAAAATTGGCGTGGAATCCCCCATAATTTTAGGCTCTAGCGGAGGTTAAGCAGACGGCTGGGGCAGATGTTTGAAGCCTGGGAAGTGGGTAATACCCACGGAGCTTCCCAGGCTACTAATATCAGCCCCCAGCTGAATACCTAGCCTTTAATAGCTATTAAAATGGGGGACCCCCCCAAAAAAAATGACGTGGGGTACCCCCTATTTAATAGCTAGCAAAGGCTAGGCTGACAGCTGGGGGCTGATATTAATAGCCCAGGAAGGGTGCCATGATTATTGGCCCCCTCCCAGGCTAGAAACACCAGCCGTCAGCCGCCCCAGAAATGGCGCATCCATAGGATGCGCCAATTCGGGCACTTAGCCTCGCTCTTCCACGCTGCCCTGGTGCGGTGGCAGGGGGTAATAGTGGTGGGGTTCATGTCAGCGCCAGCTGCCATGAAGCCCAGGTTAGTAATGATGGACGTCTATAAGACACCCCCATTACTAACCTACAAAGTGTTAAAAAGAAAAAGCATACTACACCCAGAAAAAAAAAAAATTATTTGAAATAAAACACACAATTTTATTTAATTCTTAGTTTACTAAAAAAAATAGTTACCTGTCCACGTTCCTGCGCTGATCTCCCATGCACAGCTGTCACATCTGGAGATGGTGACAGCTGTGCATGGCTGCTGTAAGCTCACACCGCCGGGAACACGTCCGCTCCCGGCAGCAGGAGCCACTGACTGACGTCACCGGAGTGCATTCACGCAGCGCAGCTCCGGAGACCTCCTTTACGGCATTGCTGTACCGTGGGAATTTCTCACGATACAGCAGGGCCGTAAAGGAGCTAACCGGAGCAGCGCTGCCTGAACTCCGGCGAACCCGCTTATGCAATGACGGGGCTGCTTTACGGCCCCATCATTCTAGCGGCGGCATCGGTTCAGAGCGGTCACATTCTATGTGGCTGCTCTAAACTGGAGATCATCGTGGGACACTCGTGGACTACTACGGAGGGGTAAGGATAAGGTTGTGGTTTATTATTTTATATTTTATTACAGGAGATCGATGGCTTCGGGGAATTAGGTGTCTAGGTGAATATAGGTGTAGTTTTTTATTTTTTACTTTATTTTAGGTGGCGATCGGCGGGGACAGGTAATGTATAAACTAATTTATTTTAGGTAACCACTGGCCACCAATGACATGTATTTAAAATTTATTGGGGACACAGTAGGGCAATTTAAATAGCAGGATCAGGCTGATGGGAACTACTGCTCCCATCGAGCTGATGCTGCTGGCACGAGTGGACGCGGGACAGACATAGGCCGATGGGAGTAGTAGTGTCACATCGGCCTATGTCTGCCTGCATGCACACACCCGCAGACATCGCACAGACACCGCACACACTCGCAGACACACGCACAGACACCCCGCACACACTCGCAGACACCGCGCACAGACACCCACACACACCAATCATGACGGGCTGATCGTCTGGGAGGTGAGGCTGACCTGTGCGGCCGTGGGAAAGTTCATGTGAGTTCATGCAATGCAGTCAAGCATGAACTCACGTGAACCCTCTGAGGGCACCGCGGCGACTTCAAATGAACAGCTGATCAGCATCACCTGATACCTCAGCTGTTCATTTGAAATAACCAGCGGGAAAGCGCAGCACAGAACGGGAAAGCCGGCGGTGAAGTCTTTTCACTGCCGGCTTCCCCGCCCGGGTCCTTCGCTCCCCGCTCCTTGGTGCTGCGCTCCCCGCCCGGTCCTAACTTACGATCGGGATGGGAGGTGGCGAGGGGAGCGGAGGATCGGGGTGGTAGGCTGCGGGGAAGCAGTATGGGGCTGTGTGATTGTTTAAAAGCCGGCGGCTTTTTACCGCCCGCCGGCTTTTAAACGATCAGGAGAATTCTCCCACGCTGGGATGGCATTCTGATGACAGGCTGGATCTCAGCTGAGCGCTGCCATCCAGCTTGTCATCCTTCAGAGACACTGCAGAGCGCAGGCATTATGGGAACTTCCGATTCCGGTATTCGATATTGTAAAAGTATCGGAATTAAGTATCGGAATTCCGATACCGCGAATATCGGCCGATACCCGATATTTCAGTATCGGAATGCTCAACACTAGAAATAACCCTACATGTATTGTCCTATAAACTGCTGTGAATCTGGTGTGGGATTTCAAGTGGATTTGAAGTTCAAATTCCACACCAGATTCACAGCAGTTTATACTAATTTGTGCCTCAAATCCACATCAAATCCCCCACCTCTGAACTCAACAATAAAGAGGTAATCTCAGGTCATACAATTATGCCATATCAACAGAATATACCATAAGTGTACTGTAGACGTAGATCCCACTGGCAAGATCCACATCTATCACAACTGTTGTTTGCTGCTTCTCGTGGAGAGGTGGTTAGTATTCCTACACATATGAATGGGAAGTCTGACCAACTCTTGGCTGCAATATCACATACACAACTTGTGGACAAGTATGGCGGTGTTTTTGGCAGAAACCAGTGAGGTTATTCCTGAATAACTCCTTTAAAAATAAGTGCGGGTTCACACAAAATGGAATAATGTGGCAACAATTTCAGCCCACAATGCAGGGAAACCTATAACATTAACCCATGCTGTTTATTTCTGTGGATACAATTTATAACCTCTTAATACACTTATCTGGTGCAGAACTTCATAATACACACCTCAGCTTCTGCAGAACCTCATACACACTTCAATTGTTGCAGACCCTCATCATACACACCTCAGCTTCTGCAGAACCTCATCATACACACCTCAGTGGTTACAGAACCTCATCATACACACCTCAGCTGCTGCAGTTTCCAACAATACACACCTGATATGCTGAAGAACTCCTTAGCTACTGTACTATAAAGCATCATAATACATCCCTCATATGCTGCATAAACTCATAATACACACCTCAGCTGATTCAGAATATCATAATTCCCTCCTCAACTGCTGGAGCATATCATAATACACACTATGGGGGAACATGGCCTCAAGTTTCTTTTTGCCACTGAAATCTGTCCAAGATAGTGGAACCTAAAAGCAAAACTACAGGCAACACAAGAGACTGACTCCACTATTTCTCTATGAGGCAGCACTTCAGAGAAAACATACTATTCGAAGCCAGCAAAGGATCATACGGTAAGGATAACTAGTACAAAAGGCAGGTCTATGGTGACTTTTCTGCATCCTGCTTCCTTAGGCTATGTTCACACGTTGCTTTGTTGTTCCTTTTTTTCTGCAGCTAAAACCTGATCCCTTGGCAGTAAAAAAAGCTGCAGACAAAAAACAGGTTTTGCTGACGTTTTTGCTGCTTTTCTTGCGGCGTGTTTTTAGGATCCCAAAGTTTTAGCTTTGCTTCCACCATACAAGCATTTACAATGCAAGGTATTAGGGCACCAATGCAAGACGTATGTGAAAACATAAAATGTTTTTGGAAAAAAGGGGAATTTGATCAAATAATTTAGTGGAAAAAGATTTTCATGTCTGAAAAAATAGTGACTATTCTGACCAAAAAGGTATGAGTTCATGAAAAAATACACAATTACAAATGTAATAATAGCGGGAGGAGTTGAACTGGTTGGGAATCATTTACCTAAGACATTAGTAGTACATTTTGTAGGGCGTACACTGTTTACTTTTACACATTGGTCAGCCATTGAGTAGGTGACACATTGTTCAATTTCACACTGTAGTCAGGCAATGTTTAGTTTTACACACTGGTCGGGCATTGAATTGCTCAGGCAATTGCTTACTTTAACACATCACTAATTTAATTAAACTGTACAAATCCTAACTGCCATTCTCAGGTGAGGACACCAAGACATTTTGGTTTAAACTTAAGAAAATCACAAAAATAAATGTGTTTCACATTCTGCTGTACATGCTTTTTTTCACTAAAAATGCAGCAAAAAACAGATGGCAATGTTTTTCCTGTGCTTTTGCTGCTTTTTTTGCACTTACTTGTGGCGCCCTGCTGCGCACAGGTGCCACAGAACCCAGAAGGGTGCATGGATGGACTTCTCCACAAGAGGCCCTCATTACATACAAACACCTCCACCCTTCCACCTCATACCAGCAGAGGGAGCCCGTTAGGGATATATATATATGGAGGGTGGAGCCATGCAGTTAGTCAATCTCTCAGTGAGTTAAGTTGGAGAGAGTGTGCTGGCACTTAGACCAGTGAAGAGGCAGCATGCTGGCTGCTGTGCTTAGGCGAGCCAAGGCCTACAGCACGAGTTGAAGCCTAGTGAGGGCCCTGAGTGTGGCCGAAGGCGAGCGGAGAAAAGAAGTAACTAGGGGGCAGAGAAGCGAACCAGGCTCACCCCGAACTATACACTGGACACCGGGTCTGCGCCTACAGGGTCCCTTTATACCCAAAAGGGACCACCGGGTACCTGGAGGACTACAAGTCCCAGGTCGACCAACGCTGACTACTGTACCAGGGCTAGGAGTCACGGAGGCCCCAGCGTCCAGGGAGAGTGATCTCCAAGAGAAGGCCCTACCACCAGGTCAGCAGGTGCAAGAGAGAGAGACAGTAATTAAGCCAGGCCTAGCTCCAGGCAGGTCAGAAGCTTAGCAAGTGGAAGCAACGGATCAGGAGGCCCTATACCCGCTCACTGGGGAGAGTCCAGAAGTGCACCCTTCGTACCGAGTACCCTGGACCATACCTGCAACTACACCAGTAAAAGTACTGAAGCGATCCCCCGTGTGAGTGTCTGTCATTTCTCCCTAAACTGTCCTGGCCATCTCTCACCTGTACCACCATCAATTTCCCTACACTGTCCTGGAGCTAGCTCTTCCTGTGGAGAGCCACACCATCCCTGCTGCAGTAACATCAGCTTCAGAGGACTGCTCCGCAGCGGCGGCTCCCTTTAGCCGCATTCTACAGGTGGCGTCACGAACTTTACAAATCCCCTATAAATAATTCCCCTTTTTGTTGACCGCCCTGGTCCACGGACCGGGCCAGCCACCGTGATATCCCCCACCAGCATCCATAGACCCGGCTGCCGAGTACCCCACGGCTCTCGGGGTGCGTCATCCTCTGGCATCACAAACAGGATTTCGTGCCCGTTGCAACGAACAGGATTCCGTGCCTGTTGCCACCGGGCACTGTGCACCTTAAAAGACTGTAACACTTACTGTGGTGAAGATTTCCCGCCATTTCCGAGGTTTCCCGCCATTATCCGCCATTTTCCTGTCGCTGTGCGGGAAGAAGAGGGGCGTAACCGCGGGAACCCGAGAGGCGTGACTGTGAAAGCGCGCGAAGCCCAAGACACGCCCCACCCTTGATGTCGAACCAGGAAGCGTCAGGTCCTGGAAGGAGTCCAGTGGACGCTCTGACGTCAGACGCGAGCGAAGCAAGGTCCTGGAAGAAGACCGTCGCCTGCGGAGCTGCGGCCTACCTGATAGAAAAGTGAAGAAGATAGACTACGGTTTACTAGGGAGGCGCAACCATGGCCATCGACCTGCAAGCCGCCGGAGCACCGGTTTACATTCCTGATGCCCAACTTGCGCCCGGCGCTGCACAGGCCGGAGCGGCCGCCCCACCAGCAGGGGTCGTGACTCCTTTGATACCCATGGCCCTGCCGTATATCTGTGGCACCCTGCTGCGCACTGGAGCCACAGATCCCAGAGGGGTGCATGGATAGACTTCTCCCCAGTGGCCTCACTACATGCAGACATCTCCACCCAAGTCCATTAGATGGAGCCCTGACAAGTATGCAGATACTGGGGGGTGGAGTTTTAGCCAGGGAGCTCTCAGGGCAGTGAAGTTTAGTGTGGAGTTGTGCAGAGACCCAGAGAGAGCAGGCTGCAGACTGTGTGGCTGAAGGCCAGGCTAGGCCCCAGGCTGCGGGCTAGCCTGGCCCGTGAGGGCCTAGAGTGGGCCAGAAGGCAGAAGAGAGGAGTAGAGCCATCTGGGACAGAGGGACCATAGAAGGTTCGTCCCAGCTGCAAGCCGGGCACCGGGCCCATGCCTATTGGGATCTTTATGACCAGTAGGGAATCCGGCATACCAAGGAGGATTTTATATCCCTCGGTCCACTCGCGAATACCGCACATTTAGAGGACTAGGTACCACGAAGGCTCCAGCGTCCAGGAAAGGGAAAGCCCTCGCCGCAAAGCAAAACGGGTGAGAGAAGCATCAAGGAAGCTAGACCCTGTTCCAGGCAGGTCAGAAGCTCCAGGGAGAGAGACAGGAAGGTTCAGACAAGGAGGCCTTACACCCGCTCACTGGGGAGCAAGTCCAGAAGTGCGCACCACCTACAAGTACCCCAGACCGTACCTGACTACCATCATCAGTAAAGGTACTGAAGTGAACTCCCGTGTGCGTGTCTGTTCTTCCTCTGACCCCGCTGGGTCCCCTCTTTCCTGGATCCCAGCACACCATCCCTGCCCCGGGGGCCCTCTCCACCTGTGGGGAGCAGAAACACCTCAGCTGCCATCCCAACACTCCCAGAGGTCTGAAGCAGCGCTGGTAATCATTACAAGGTACCACAGGTGGCGTCACAAACTGTTTATTTATTTTATCTAACATTTAACAAATCCCCTTTTTTGACTGACCACCCTGGGTCACGGACCGGGCCAGCCACTGACACATATCCCCCACCAGCATCCATAGGCCCGGCTGCCGAGTACCCCACAGCCCAGGGGGCGCGTCATATCCCTGGAGCGAAATGGCTTCCCCAGTATGATGGCAAACCAGACACCCTGTCTGGATTCAAAAGGAAAATATGCAGTGTACTGGATATGTATTCAATGACTAGTAAACAGAGAGCCGCTGTTGTGCTGGGACAATTGACTGGTGCTGCAGAGCGGGAAGTTGAAACCTGGCCAGCCGCAGACCAGGAATCAGTATCCATTATCTTTAAGAGACTGCAAACCGTGTTTGAAAACCGTACTGAGACAGATCTCCGGATGAGGTTCTACCATTGTGTCCAGAAAAACACAGGCCAAGTATAACATATTGAACAGAACATGGTGCCAAGACCAAATGACAGGCACCACGTCCAAAATGCCTACTCAAATAAATGCATACAAAAACAGGAGGACACTTGAGTATAGTGGCAAGCAATTAGTACAATTTTATTTAAATACATCATTCAAGATTTATATCGAAAAAATGTTTAAAATAGCAGAAGGGGGTAAGGTGCAAGGTGCTCAAAGCTGGGGGGTACCCTGGGGAGATGGGCGGTATAGAATGGTCAATTAGTCCATATAGTTAGAGAGTCAGCGGTGAGTACATATAACATAGAGCAAAATCATGTACAGTGTCAATCAAAGTTGATACAATGAAATGTACAAAGAGGCCAAAGCCTCAAGCAACGAGACCAGATCCTAATACAAAAAAGTATCCTAGTACTAACTCAAGGAGTGTGAGTCAGATAAGTGGTCCCTATAATATGGATGAATATAAACTCACCACAGGCCAAAGATATGGAAGAAGCCCAGAGCCCCGCAAGAGAGTCTCCAGCAGTGCAACGGGTAAAGACGCGCCCCGACGCGCGTTTCGGCGTTCTTTTTCAAGAGGCAGCGCTAACCTGCATGCGTACAGGACCTGTAGAAATACCTCCCATTCAGGTCATGTGACTGAGGGGAGGGAGAAAGCTGATAGGGCTATCGCGGCGCTTGTGTCCGGAGCCACGCCCCCCCATCGCGCGCACCAAGGCCGTCAAGTCACAGGCCCGCGTCCGGGAGCGCGCTGCAGACACGCCCCCTGGAGGCAAGCCAGGGACATATAGACAGCCCAGCGCGAGCGCAGGGAGGGCATGTATCAAAACACACACGAACCGCCCCAGCAGCATAAAGGCTCCTATAGGAGGAGAAAAGTAAGATGAGGATGGGAATGCCATCCAATGTCCCAAAAGTATGAGAGGGTACCCGGGGGGGCCTATAATATATATCCAGTCTTAAAAAAACAGAAAAAGGGAAAAAGATGAGAAACCCCCCCCCCTTTTTCCCCCCTCACAAATACAAGCAAAACTCTCATGTGACAGCAATTATGATAGCATATATGATTTAAATATGAACAATTTTAGAAATATAGATAGGGTACACATAATTTTCATCACATGCAGGGAGATGGCGACAATATGTTTCAGGGATTCTTCACTCCAATTGAAGGGAGTCCTTGTGGTGACACTGGTCCATAAGGATGATGCAGAGCTTGACAAAGAAATAGGATAGGGTCTGGAAGTGTAGGGAAAAGATAATTAAATTAAAACCAAAAACTAAATAAAATCAAGCTAAAACCCGGAAGCACAGACTAAAGGATCAAAAAAGCCGAGGTAGAGAGCCAGAGAAAAGAGGGCATCCGATCACAGGAAAGATGAGAAAGTCAGGCTTTCATTGAGGCCACACGGGGCCAGGGTGTCAAGGACCATAATCCACCTGGCCTCTTTCTGTGCAAGACAGAGTTTGGAATTGCCCCCCCCGAGAGCCCAGGCGCACCACATCTATACCACGCACCATAAGGGTGCACGGATCGCAGCCATGAGCTGTTTTAAAGTGTCATGGCAGCGTCCTGAGCTCCCGGGGATCTGCAACAGACTTGGCCGCGCCAATGTCCCTAATATGCACCCGCACACGAACCCTCATCTCTCTTGTAGTAAGACCTACATAGATTTTATTACAGCCACATGTGGCATAGTAAACCACATGTGTAGTGCTGCAAGAGATGTATTTTGAGATTTGGAATGTGCGGGAGCCGTCAGACGATACAAATGATGAACAACGAAGGACATTAGCGCAGGCCAAGCAGTGGCCACATGGAAAAGATCCCACCCTGGGCCCGCATGACCCAAATGGATTGGATGCAGGTGGGACATAGTGGCTAGAGGTGATAAAATCACCCAAATTCCTAGCCCGTTTAGCTGTCATAAGTGGGCAATGTCCCACCGCATCCCTCAGGGAGGGCTCCGTGCCGAGAACACTCCAGTGGCGTGAGAGGACCCGCCTCATAGTCCCCCACTCATGATTGTAGGTGGAGATGAAGCGGGTCCTCTCAGGGGGAGATGGACGGGCAAGCGAGCGGGGCTTAAAATACGACTGCGGGGGGTACCTCGTGCCCTGCCATAACCACGGCCGATGCAGCGGTTGCTATAACCTCTCTGTTTAAAGCGCTCAGTCAGATCTGATGCCTGTCTCTCAAAATAGGCATCAGTTGAGCAAATACGCTTGGCCCTTAGGAACTGTCCTACCGGGACGGCCCTTATTGTAGATGGAATATGTGCCGAAGAGGCATGTACCAGTGAGTTAACCGCTGTTGGCTTCCTGTAGACGTCAGTCTGGATGAAGGATTGTGAGTCCACCTCCAGAGTGACGTCCAGGAAGTCCATGCGTCTAGTATGATGGGCGTATGTGAGTTTAATACCCCACCTATTAGAATTAAGTTGTTTCATAAACTCATCAAGCTCCTCCACCTCACCTCGCCAGATGAATAAGACATCATCAATGTACCTGAGCCACGTCACGACCTGGTTGACACCCCGCACACCACCATCCCCAAAAACCTCCCTCTCCCATGCTCCTAGGAAGAGGTTGGCATAGGAGGGTGCGCAGGCCGCACCCATGGCCGTGCCACGTAGCTGCAGGTACACTGAGTCTTTAAATAGAAAACAATTATGATACAAGATGAAGTGGAGGAGCTCGAGGATAAACTCACGGGAAGGGCCGTCCAGGTCGGAGGTCCCAAGGAACAACCAAGCAGCAGACAGGCCCAGATCATGACTGATGCAGGTATATAGACTCTCCACATCGGCCGTGACCATAATCATATCTGGTTCCAAAAAGATGCCGTCAACCCTGGTAAGGACGTCGGTCGTGCCTTTAATGTAGGACGGAAGGGTCTCAACAAGTGGTCTCAGATGGCTGTCTACATATTGAGAGATTGGGCCACAGAGACCCCCCAAGCCAGACACGATCGGACGTCCAGGAGGGTTGGCGGCATCTTTATGAATTTTTGGAAGCAGGTAGAAGGTGGCTGTTTTTGGAAAGCGTACGGTTAAAGCCTCCACAGTCCTCTTATCAATAATGCCCCGCTCGCAGGCCCGAGCCAGAATTCCCTGTAAGGCTGCGGAGTAGGAGGCAGTAGGGTTAAATGACAACCTAGAATAAGTATCCTTGTCTCTGAGTTGGCGCAGTGCCTCCCTCTCATATTTCTGGTATGGCCACAGGATGATATTCCCTCCCTTGTCTGAAGGCTTATTGACAGTATCTTTAAGTGATTGTAGATCACGTATAGCTTGACGTTGAGTAGAGGTTAGGTTGTCGAATTTTCTCCGTGTGGAAATTTTTTTAAAATCCTCTGCAACCAAATTCACAAAGATCTCAACTGCCGGGCTAATAGACAAGGGAGGGAATCTCGTTGATTTAGGAATCCTAGCCTGTGGCAACCCACCTGTAGGGGGAGTTGTCTGCTCCAACAACAGATCTTCAAGGTCTTGTAAAGCCTCCCTCTCCGCTGCCGACATGGGAATCCCCTCACCAGCCGACCTGAAATGGAGTTTTTTTAAGATAAGTTTCCGGGCAAACAGATGGAGGTCCTTGAGGGCCGTAAAGTAATCAAAAGCATTGGTGGGTGCAAATGATAGGCCCATCCCAAGGACCTCTATCTGCGTCCCGGTCAGAATATGTGTAGTTAAATTCACGACACGGAGCCCCCCCCCGAGGGTCACCAACCTGATATGGAGTCTTGCGCTTTCTCCTATGGTCTGGTCTGGTCTGGATGCGTTCCACTATTTGTGAGGAAGGGCATCCCTGAGGGTCGACATTAGTGGTTGATATCAGACTTTCACTGGAGGTCCCCGAGGCAAACGAGGCAGATCTTGAACGTTGATATGAATTGTTCCTAGATCTTGGTCTCATATTTTCCATTGGGGATCTCCATCTATACATCCTGTGGGTAAGTCTCTCTTGAATATCCCGATTAAATTTTTTAGTTTTGACAGTCTGAATTTCTTTGACGAGTTTTTGGCACTCGGCATCCACCTCCTCATTGAGCCTCTTGATCTCCTCACTGGGCATGTCCCTCTTGAGCTGTCCATGTAAGGTGTTAATCTCTGACTCCATGTCAAGAAGGGACTTTTCATCTTTTTCTTTCAGGAGATTCAAGAAGACCAGAGAGCAAGTGTCTGCCAAGGCTTCCCACCTGTCTTTAAATGCCTCATCCTCAATTTTATATGAGGGAAAGGTATGTATCCGCAGACCCCTGGGGATCAGGGCCTTCTCTATATATTTAGTTAGGAAGGCCCGGTTCCACCAGGTTCGAGTCCTGCGTTTGATCAGAGCCTTAAATTCAATGACGCTCTCCCTCAGCTTGAGATCCGAGTCTGTCACCGCCAAACCCCCACCGCTGGATAGTTCATCTAGTTGGGCGAGCCACGTATTGTCTCGCGCACGGAAGTCCATAATGGGCCAAGCAAAATCTGTAAAAGTACAGACAAACACATATGAGAAAAACACAGGCCAAGTATAACATATTGAACAGAACATGGTGCCAAGACCAAATGACAGGCACCACGTCCAAAATGCCTACTCAAATAAATGCATACAAAAACAGGAGGACACTTGAGTATAGTGGCAAGCAATTAGTACAATTTTATTTAAATACATCATTCAAGATTTATATCGAAAAAATGTTTAAAATAGCAGAAGGGGGTAAGGTGCAAGGTGCTCAAAGCTGGGGGGTACCCTGGGGAGATGGGCGGTATAGAATGGTCAATTAGTCCATATAGTTAGAGAGTCAGCGGTGAGTACATATAACATAGAGCAAAATCATGTACAGTGGCAATCAAAGTTGATACAATGAAATGTACAAAGAGGCCAAAGCCTCATGCAACGAGACCAGATCCTAATACAAAACAGTATCCTAGTACTAACTCAAGGAGTGTGAGTCAGGTAAGTGGTCCCTATAATATGGATGAATATAAACTCACCACAGGCCAAAGATATGGAAGAAGCCCAGAGCCCCGCAAGAGAGTCCCCAGCAGTGCAATGGGTAAAGACGCGCCCCGACGCGCGTTTCGGCGTTCTTTTTCAAGAGGCAGCGCTAACCTGCATGCGTCCAGGACCTGTACAAATACCTCCCATTCAGGTCATGTGACTGAGGGGAGGGAGAAAGCTGATTGGGCTATCTCGGCGCGTGTGTCCGGAGCCACGCCCCCCCATAGCGCGCACCAAGGCCGTCAAGTCACAGGCCCGCGTTCGGGAGCGCACAGCAGACACGCCCCCTGGAGGCAAGCCAGGGACATATAGATAGCCCAGCGCGAGCGCAGGGAGGGCATGTATCAAAACACATGCGAACCGCCCCAGCAGCATAAAGGTTCCCATAGGAGGAGAAAAGTAAGATGAGGATGGGAATGCCATCCAATTTCCCAAAAGTGTGAGAGGGTACCCGGGGGGGCCTATAATATATATCCAGTCTTAAAATGACAGAAAAAGGGAAAAAGATGAGAACCCCCCCCTTTTTCCCCCCTCACAAATACAAGCAAAACTCTCATGTGACAGCAATTATGATAGCATATATGATTTAAATATGAACAATTTTAGAAATATAGATAGGGTACACATAATTTTCATCATATGAAACTATAGCTCCTTCAAGTTGGAGTTCCTGGCCTTGGTCTGGGCCATCACTGAACGATTCAAGCACTACCTAGCCTCCACTAAGTTCACGGCCTATACTGACAACAACCCCTTGACACATCTAGAGACTGCCAAGTTGGGAGCCATGGAACAGCGTTGGATGGCCCGACTGTCAAACTATCAGTTCACCATCAAGTACCGGGCAGGCCACAAGAATGCCAACGCCGATGCCCTATCCAGAATGCCTCATCAGTCGGACACTGAAGAAGAAGTGGATGACCTGGAGGAGATTGAGCTACCTGCCTTCCACAGAAATGGGATGGTCCACGAGCAGTGCACCTCCAGGAGGTATCGTGGTAAGACACTAAACCCTTTACCTCATCACAGTTGGAAGGAGACCCAGGACAGCGATCGGTTGTCAGCCGTATTAAGGAACTGATAACCCAGGAATGTTCCTCCCTGGAGAAGGACGCTCCTCCATAAGCCAAGCAACTGTGGAATTAGAGAAGCCGGCTGTTCATCTATAGAGAGAAGCTGTGCCGAAGGTATGTCAACCCTAGGACCCATGGGATGGTATGGCAGATCTTAGTGCCCAAGACAGACATCCAGATGGTGTTGGAGGCCTACCACGATCAAGCAGGGCACTTTGGCTGGAAGAAGCTGGAAACTATCCTGAAGAGTCGGTTTTATTGGGTTAGAATGCGGAGTTCCATAGAGAGGTGGTGCCGGGATTGTGGACCCTGTAGCCTCAGAAGAAAAGACTACAGCAGCCAGAAGGCACCCCTGCAGCCCATCAAGACAACTCGACCCTTGGAGATCGTTGCCTTGGATCACGTCAAGCTGTCACCCAGCAGGTCAGGATACTCCTATGCCCTGACCATGGTGGATCATTACTCCCGGTTCCTGGTGGTAGCCCCCGTCAAGGATCTGACGGCAGCAAGGACGTTTCAAGCATACTTCTGCAGGCCCCATGGATACCCGGACAAGGTGCTGACGGATCAAGGCCCTGCCTTTGAAGCCGAGCTGTTCAAAGAGTTTTGCCATCTGTACGGGTGTAAGAAGATTCGGACTACGCCGTACCACCCTCAAACCAATGGTCTATGTGAAAAGATGAACAATATCGTCATAGACCTGTTGAAGACCTTACCTCTAGAAGAGAGAAACCAGTGGTCAGACAAACTACCTGACCTGGTAGACCTGTACAATCACATACCTGTGAGTTCCACCAATTGCACTCCAGCGTACCTCATGAGAGCAAGACCCGGAAAGTTGCCCATGGACCAGGAGCTTGGAGTGGTAGAACCTGAAGCAGATATGTCCACTGAAGACAAGGATACGACTCGACAGGAGCAGTACAAGAGAGTACAGGCCTGTGTCGAAGACAGTCTAAATAGGGTGAGAGATAAGCAGGAAGCACAGTACAACAAGAGTGCACCAGCAGAACCCTTAACACCTGGAGAAGTTATGCTGAAGCGAAAGAGAGGAAACCACAAGCTTGATGACCAGTGGGAAAGAGAGCCTTACACTGTGTTGGATTCCAGGTTCGACAATAGAAAAACCTGTCTAATCAGTAAGGATGGAGGTAAGACAACTGCAACAGTCTCAAGAGACCACTTGAAGTTGTGCCCAGGTCTATTGAAGCCACAGGAAGAAGTACCTCTTATAGTGACTGAAGAACCCAAAGAAGATGTACTCCATACTGTCTTAGGAGATTTCCCGGCAGATTGGCCTCAACTGGATGGAGCTGTAATAATACCTGTGATACACTTCTACCAACAGCCAGAAGACCCTCCACTGCAAGTAAGACCTGTAAGTGCCCCCGAAGAGCCTGCTCAGGAAGAATCCCCGGAAAAAGGATCACCGGTAGAAGCAGAGCCAGAAGGCCCAGTAAACAGTGTACTTGCCAGTCCCATCGAGAGGTTAAGACAGTTCTACAATTTGCCCACACGTAGGTCTGACAGGGTAGCAGACAGTGCAATCACAGACATCAACAACACCCCAGTACTACGTAGGTCAACACGCAGTACAAAAGGCCAGATCCCTGCCAGGTATAAAGAATAAGTTAGAAATGCCTGCAGTGTAAATAGTTACCCAGTTGGGTACTGCCTAATGTTTATTGTATAAACTGAAATTTATGTGTGCCTTTAGTTACCTGTCAGGGTACAAAGACTCGTAGGCTGAGGACTGTGAGCAGCCCAAAAACAGTTCCTATACATAGTTGCACTCCCTGGAGTGCCCCTTAAGTGACCACAGAGCAAAAACCCGTTTGGCGTGGCCGAAGACGTGGTCCAGCACTTAGATCACTTATGCCCTGTAGCCATGCCCAGGGCCTACGTTGAGGGTTTTCAGGCGGGTCCCTCATGTTCTTTCATCGGAGAAATGGACACAAGGTTACGGAACTTACTGCACCTTTATTAATGTTATAATTGTTGTTATTATAATTATTGTTATTATTGTTGTAACCTGTTACAAAATGCTTCAGTCCAGGAGTACTGAATTGTACTAGGGGGGGATGTGGCACCCTGCTATGCACAGGTGCCACAGAACCCAGAAGGGTGCATGGATGGACTTCTCCACAAGAGGCCCTCATTACATACAAACACCTCCACCCTTCCACCTCATACCAGCAGAGGGAGCCCGTTAGGGATATATATGGAGGGTGGAGCCAGGCAGTTAGTCAATCTCTCAGTGAGTTAAGCTGGAGAGAGTGTGCTGGCACTTAGACCAGTGAAGAGGAAGCACGCTGGCTGCTGTGCTTAGGCGAGCCAAGGCCTACAGCACGAGTTGAAGCCTAGTGAGGGCCCTGAGTGTGGCCGAAGGCGAGAGGAGAGAAGAAGTAACTAGGGGGCAGAGGAGCGTACCAGGCTCACTCCGAACTATACACCGGACACCGGGTCCGCGCCTACAGGGTCCCTTTATACCCAGTAGGGTCCACCGGGTACCTGGAGGACTACAAGTCCCAGGTCGACCAACGCTGACTACTGTACCAGGGCTAGGAGTCACGGAGGCCCCAGCGTCCAGGGAGAGTGATCTCCAAGAGAAGGCCCTACCACCAGGTCAGCAGGTGAAAGAGAGAGAGACAGTAATTAAGCCAGGCCTAGCTCCAGGCAGGTCAGAAGCTTAGCAAGTGGAAGCAACAGATCAGGAGGTCCTATACCCGCTCACTGGGGAGAGTCCAGAAGTGCACCCTTCGTACCGAGTACCCTGGACCATACCTGCAACTACACCAGTAAAGGTACTGAAGCGATCCCCCGTGTGAGTGTCTGTCATTTCTCCCTGAACCGTCCTGGCCGTCTCTCACCTGTACCACCATCCATTTCCCTACACTGCCCTGGAGCTAGCTCTTCCTGTGGAGAGCCACACCATCCCTGCTGCAGTAACATCAGCTTCAGAGGACTGCTGCACAGCGGCGGCTCCCTTTAGCCGCATTCCACAGGTGGCGTCACGAACTTTACAAATCCCCTATAAATAATTCCCCTTTTTGTTGACCGCCCTGGGCCACGGACCGGGCCAGCCACCATGATATCCCCCACCAGCATCCATAGGCCCGGCTGCCGAGTACCCCACGGCTCTGGGGGCGCATCATACTCATTGCTTTCTATGGGTGAAAAAATGCTGCAAAAATGCTGAAAGAAGTGACATGCTGCAGTTTTCAAATAAGCAGAACTTTTCCAATTCAGTCAGGAAAAAAAAAATGTATGTGCATGAAACTTCTGAAATCTCATAGCTTTTGCTGGTACTATAGAAAGCAGGTTTTAATTTGCATAAAAAACGTAGTCAAAGCACAACATGTGAACATAGCCTTACACGGACAGGTCTTTTCTTTTGTATTTGTAATTCCGTAAGATGACATTGGAAACAGATAGTAGTTTGTCCAATCTACTGTTGGAGCTGACATGATGGTTTGTATCTACCATTATAGGGTCATGCATAATAGGAGACTTTACAATCTATATAAATGGGTTTTGTGGACCAGGCAGGAACTTCAGCTGTAACTATTACATGCTGAAACCCAAAAGCATGTATTGTACACACTGTTAGGATTTAGCTTGGCTTGCAAGTTTTACCGGTCATCAACTAAACACTTATACAGTATATGAGATTTGAATATTGTCATGTGCCGATTAACTTCTCATCTGCTTTAGTGATGAGTGGTGATGAGCGAGCACTAAAATGCTCGGGTACTCGTTGCTCGGGTCAAGCATATTGGAATACTCGGGTGCTCGACCCAAGCAATGAGCCCAATGTAAGTCTATGGTAAACTCGAGCATTTTTCAGGTGGCTCCCCCCTGCAGTCTGCAGAGGGCCTAAAAATTGCCCAAATCGATGGGAACAATGCTCAAATGACATAGGAACGGCATGGGGAAGACCCCTGGAAGCATTTTTAACTCCCAGGTCACTTCTGTTAACAATGTTGTCAGAGTATTATGCCACTTTTACGGACTCACAATAAAACAAACAATAAAACGAAACCAAAATGGATTTTCCTGGGAAATATGTTAAGGAACATCCTTTCCATGGTAATGACTTGTATAGAAGGCAAAATAAATAACCAAAACCAAAAATACTCCTCCACACCTTGGGCTATGTTCACACATTGCGTTTTTGATGCGTTTTTGCACTTTTGCATTGCTTTCAACCAAAACAAATGCATTCACCAGGAAATGTAATTTTAACATTTTACAACCTTATCTGGCCATGTAGTGTGTGACACATCAGCATACACATGCATACAGTGCTGAAAAGACATGGGAACAGCATGGGGAAGACCTCTGGAAGAATCTCTGACTTCCAGGTCACTGCCTAAAAGTATTCCCATCATAAGTGATCCTTGGTGCCCTGTGAAGATGTCAGAGGTATTACGCCACTTTTACGGACTCAAAATAAAACATACAAAAACGAAACCAAAATGTATTTTCCTCGGAAATATGTTAAGGAACATCCTTTCCAGGGTAATCACTTGTATATAAGGCAAAATAAATAACCAAAACCAAAAATACTCCTCCACACCTTGGGCTATGTTCACACATAGCGTTTTTGCTGCGTTTTTGCACTTTTGCATTACTTTCAACCAAGACAAATGCATTCACTGGGAAATGTCGTTTTAACATTTTACAACCTTATCTGGCCATGTGGTGTGTGACACATCATCAGACACATGCATACAGTGGTGCTGACAAGACATGGGAACAGCATGGGGAGGACCCCTGGGAGCATCTCTGACTCCCAAGTCACTGCCTAAAAGTGTGCCCATCATAAGTTATCCTTGGCGCATGCCTCCCACCATGCACTTGTCGTTGCAGACTTGCAACAATCACGTCCTTGTCCCAGTGCAGTGTTCAGTTGTCCCTACCCCATTCCTTGGAATGCAAGCGCAAGTATGCAGCCAGCCACCCACCCACCCACACGCTGCAATACTATTCTGCCAAATTTTTGACAGCTGCTTACACTTGAAATGTGGCCTTTTAGGCTCGTGGATGCGGAAGCTTTTCATAACCTCATGCCGGCGGCAGCTGGGTGCCCATACTCGGTCCCCAGCCGCCACTATTTCTCCCGGTGTCGTCTCTGCCTTCCACAAGCACGGATCCCACAACATTATCCGTGCCCTCCCCGGTGAACTTACTGGGAAGGACTGCCTACCCACAAACACGTGGTCAAGTGAATGTGGCCAGTGACGTTATGGAGTCAGTCCACAGCTTTTTTTGCTGAGTTGTATTTTACCACAGCCATATTCTTTAGCTTGGTGAAAGGACTTGGGAAAGCATATCTACTCCAGCTGTCATTTCTCCCAGGAAGTCCTCTAAAGTGGCTCTCACTTGAAATGTGGCCTTTGAGGCTCGTGGAGGAGGAAACTTTTCACAACGTCATGCCTCGTGTCCATACTCGGTCTCCAGCCGCCACTATTTCTCCCGGTGTTGTCTCCACCTTCTACAAGCATGGGTCCCTGAACATTGCTGCTGGTACTTTTCTGTGGGAATCTGCTTGCCTCCTACCAGCCTGGAATATTTTCAGTAAACTATGGTACAACGCCATGGTATTAGCACTGCCCCCAATAACAGTAGCAAAGCCATCCCCAATTTCCTTCTCAGGAATTTTATTTGGTAGACTGAGTGGCTGCCCAAATACATTAGTTTCTCACAAAGGAGCTGACGATTGTTATGTTCTGCAACTTAGAACTAAGGAATAGGAGGGAAAAGCTGTCCCTGCACTGAGACTCAGCTTTACCCTACGCTGGGGTGGGTGCCCTATTCCTTATGAATAGCCCCCTCGAAACTCCTGCACTGGACTCAAACGAAGACCTGTAGGAAGGGGAAAGGGGTCACTAAAAGATCTAAGGACTGGGAGCAAAAGCAGGAGACCTCCTAACAGAAAAGTTAGTTGCAGAAACGAAAATTAATGGAAACAAAACTGGTGGAACAAGAAGTCCCAGGATAACAATAGACCAAAGCAAGAAGAACTAAACAAGGCTACTTAGCCAGAGCACGAGCGTTACAACACTGATGTCCAGCGGGGAATGGGAGCCAGGTGCTGAGTAATAAAGAGTGCAGAGATCACATGACCAAAAAACCCAGCACCAGAATAAAAGACTAGAAGCCAGCAAACCACAACAATATGGCCAATAGTAAAACAAAATAGATTCTAACAAAGATAGAGTGGCAGTAGGTGCAAGTTTCTCCAGCCTGTTAGATATCAGAGGGTGAACGGCAGCACATTGGATCAGTGGTTAACACTGAAGCCTTGCAGCACTGGGATCCTGGGTTCAAATCCCAGCAAGGACAACATTTGCAAGGATTCTGAATTGTTCTCCCCATGTATTGTGGGTTTTTACCTAAGTAAAAAAGCAGCCATAGAGTGTCCAGGAACCTTCCCACACACTTTTCTTAGCCAGGACTGCTCCTCGGCAGCAAAGAATGCTCTGGTGTGCCCTGGCTTCCACATCAGGAGAGTTCATGATAGTGCTAACTTTGCAGCTGCTATGGGGCTCTTGAGCGGGGGAGAAAGGTGAGCCCTCAGAATCAAATCCTCTGGTGGGCATAATGTTTTTCAATCTGAAACCGCTTCTCAGTGGGAGTTGTATTTCACCACAGCCATATTCTTTAGCTCGGTGAAAGGACTGGCATAGAGGGAAACTGTATCTACTCCGGCTGTCATTTCTCTATCACCAGGTTCCGACTATTGTCACACACGACCATGCCTGGCTGTATGTTCAGCGGTGACAGCCACAGATCAGGCTGCTGTGTTACAACTTTCAACAACTCATCAGCGCTGGGCGGTTTGTCACCTAAGCATTAAGCATGTTATCTTCAGCACAGCCTGTTGCAGCTTGGCCAACGCAGTGCTGCAGTGCTTTCAGCTTGTGACTGATGTGGTCATTTTGGAGATGGAGGGGGATGTGCAGGAGCTGAACAATGTGATTACATTGAGGTTACATTGGCGACTCTGTTTTTTATACTAAAGAAAGATTCTACTGTTTTTTTTTTTTTTGCGTTATTTTTTATGACAAATGCATTCACCGGGAAATGTCACTTTAACATTTTACAACCTTATCTGGCAATGTGGTGTGTGACACATCATCAGACACATCCTGTTTCATTTATGATGGAGGGACTCTGAAAGTCATAAAGCCTATTTTAATAGGTCCATCAGGTGGCCATTACTATTCTTAAAAGGCCAGCAGTCGGCCTTCGCTATTGTTAGAGAGCCATCAGCCGGCTATGCTTTGTTGCTCCCATTATTAACGAGTGGGTCTCCTATACTGTTATTGCGTATGCAGTGACTGCAAGGGCCGCCAAAAATTCGGACGCAACCCAGTACCCTTTTGAAGAGACATAGAGGAGGGTCTCAGTAAAAAAAAATGTTCCCATTATAAAGGAGCAGGTTTCCTATAGTGGTAATGCCCATGCTGTGACTGCAAGGGCTGCCAAAATTTGGGAAAAACCCTATTGCTATACAGTTATAGGGTATGCAGTGAGTCCAATGGCTGACCAAATTTAGGAAAAACCCCAATTACAATTTAAAGACACATAGAGCAGGGCCACAATAACGAGAACGACATGTTCCCATTAGAAAGGAGAGTCTGCTGTACAGTTATAGGGTATGCAGTGAATCCAACGGCTGACCAAATTTAGGAAAAATCCCACTAACAATTTAAAGACACATAGAGCAGGGCCACAGTAACGAGTATGACATGCTCCCATTAGAATGGAGAGGGTCTGCTATACAGTTATAGGGTATGCAGCGAGTCCAACGGCTGACCAAATTTAGGAAAACCCCACTAAGATTTTAAGGACACATAGAGCAGGGCCACAGTAACGAGTATGACATGTTCCCATTAGAAAGGAGAGAGTCAGCTATACAGTTATAGGGTATGCAGTGAGTCCAACGGCTGACCAAATTTAGGAAAAACCCCACTAAGAATTTAAAGACACATAGATCAGGGCCACAGTAACGACAAATTCCCATTAGAAAGGAGAGGAACTCCCATACTGTTGACCTATGCCTTGAATGCAAGGGCTGCCAAAAATTGGGAGGTACTTCAATGCGCCTTGGAAAAGACGTACAGGGCCTCATGAAAAAATGTTCCCATGATTAGGAAGTTGGTCTCCCATAGTGTAGGCCTATGCAGTGAATGCAAGAGCTGCCAAAAATTGGGAGGCACTCCAATGCCCCTTGGAAGAGACTTAGAGGGCCTCATAAAAAAATGTTCCCATTAGAAAGGAGCTGGTCTCCTTTACTTGTAATGCCCATGCACTAAGTGTATGGGCTGACAAACATTTACCCCTGGGGGGTATACATGAACATACTGTATAATTTTTTTTTTTATGGGCATCATAAACAACCTTTAAAAAAAATTATGTGGATGTTGCATCACGGACCACGGTCACCCTGGTAATGGTGGTGGAGGATGAGGATGAGAAGAAGGAGGAGGATAAGAGCAAATAGCCAAAATCAGGAAGCGTATACCCATGTGTGGGTGTGAAAAGGTGCATGGGAATACACATCCCCAAAAAAAGACACTGGATTTGAGTTTATGTTACACTGCTATCATTCAGTCAGTCTGGCCCAATCCAGCCCTTGTTTATTTTTATAAAAGTCAGCCTGTCAGCATTTTCAGTTGACAGGCGGATGTGCTTATTAGTTATGATTCCACCAGCGGCACTAAAAACCCTCTCTGATAAAACGCTGGCGGCAGGGCAGGCCAGGACTTCCAAGGCGTAGAGAGGCAGATCATTCCACGTATCTACCTTGGATACCCAATAATTATAAGGCACAGAGGACTCACAGAGGATGTTGGTACGGTCGGCAAGGTACTCCCTCAGCATCTTTCCAAACTTTGCACTCCTTGTGAAAGTACCCTGCGCCTCTGGGCTTGTGCAATGGGAGGGGTTGAAAAAATTCTCCCAGAACTTTGACAGTGTTCCCCTGCCTCTGCTGGATTGAAGTTGTGCCTCTCTCGCCTGTAGTCCTTGGTTATCCAATGAACTATGACCTCTGCCGCCAGCGTTTTCAGATGGGAATTTTTTTAATAGTTCTGTAACAAGGGCCTTCTGGTACTGCCCCATTTTTGTCTGCCTCAGGAATATGAGATCTAAAGTTCTCCTTATAGCGTGGGTCTAGACGTGTCACCAACCAGTAATGTCTGTCACCTAAAATTTTGAGAATGCGAGGGTCATGGTAAAGGCAGCGTAACATAAACTCAGCCATGCATGCCAGACTACTCACAGGCAAGGCTTCTGTGTCCTCACCAAGAGGATGAGTGACCATGCTCTCCTCCTCCACCTCTCTGTCATCAGGCCATCCATGCTGAGCAGACGGTATGACAATTGTTAATGCTGGTACTCAACAAGTGCCCTCTTCTGCTCACAAATCCTTCCCAAAATCTGCAGTGTAGAGTTCCAACGCGTGGGAACATCACACACCAGTCTGTGAGCCGGAAGCTGCAAACACTGCTGAAGCACGGCAAGGGCGGCGGAAGCTGTAGCTGACTTTCTAAAATGGGCACACAGGCGGCGCACTTTGACAAGCAGATCTGGCAGCCCCGGGTAGGATTTGAGAAATCGCTGAACCACGAGGTTAAGCACATGGGCCAGGCATGGTACGTGTGTGAGCTCACCTCGCCTCAGAGCCGCCACCAGGTTCCGGCCATTGTCACACACAACCATGCCTGGCTGTAGGTTCAGCGGTGTGAGCCACAGATCTGCCTGCTCTTTCAGAGCTGTCCACAACTCTTCAGCATTGTGAGGTTTGTCAACTAAGCATATTAGCTTCAACAGAGCCTGTTGCCGCTTGGCCGAAGCAGTGCAGTGCTTCCAGCTTGTGACTGATGTGGTCATTTTGGATATGGAGGCTGAAGAGGAGGAGGAGGCTGAGGAGGATGAGCTGCAGGAGCTGTAGACTGTGGGGGCAACCCTGATTGACTTAGGGCCTAACATTGACTATGTTCACCCAGTGTGCCATCAGCGAGATGTACCATCTCTGCCCACAAGCACTTGTCCACGTGTCCGTGGTTAGGTGGACTTTCCCGGTAACTGCGTTGTTGAGAGCACGGCTAATGTTTTGGGACACGTGCTTGTCTAATGTGGGGACAGTACACCGGGATAAATAGTGGTGGCTGGGGACCGAGTACCGAGGAACGGCCGCCGCCATCATGTTGCGGAATGCTTCCGTCTCCACAAGCCTAAAAGGCAACATTTCAACCGCAAGCAGTCGCAAAATGTGGGAATTTAGTAGTGTGACCTGTGGGGCGTTGGCTGCGTATTTGCGCTTGCGTTCCAAGGACTGGGGTATGGACAACGGAACGCTGCGCTGGGACAAAAACGTGGACGTGCTTGCTGATGGTGCTACTTGAAAGTGTCCAAAGACAGGTGCAGGGCAGGAGGCATCTTTGCATGCACCATGGACAGGGGATTGGCTTGCATGCACAACAGCGGAAGAAGCAATGGTGCCACCCGTAGACACTGATCCTGGACCCTGGGGTTCGGCCCACAAAGTCAAGTGCTTTGCTGCCATGTGCCTGATCATGCTGGTGGTGGTCAGGCTGGTCGTTTTGCCACCCCTGCTGATGTTGGCCAGGTAGGTGGTGCAAATGCCCTTTTTGGGGTTGTCGGCAGAGTCTTTAAAAAACAACCAGACTCGGAAAGACCTAACAGTTGCACTGGCAACTTCCTTCGTGTTGGTGTTACGGGGAATGGTTGCCTGCCTTCTTTCTGCAGCCACCACACTGCTTCTTCCTGCCTGTTGGGGTGCTTTGCCTCCCTCCCCCTGTTTTCTGCTCTCCTCGCTCTGCATGTCTTCCTGCCAGGTTGGGTCAGTTACTATATCATCCACCACCTCGTCTTCCACTTCCGCACCCTGGTCCTCCTCCTGACTTTCTGGCAATTGTGTCTCATCATCATCCACCTCTTGTGACACTTTCCCACCGTCGCCTTCGTGTGAACGTGGCTGCTCAAATATTTGGGCATCGCTACATGCGATCTCCTCTTGCCCCGCTTCAAGTGGGCCGGGCCAGAGGCCTGAATCTAAAAATGGAAAAGTGAACAGCTCTTCGGAGTGTCCAAGTGTGGGATCAGTTGTCTCTGGGCACTCGGCATGGTGGGAGGAAGGAGGTTCAGAGTGAGGAATATGCGGTCCAGACTCACAGCTACTGAGACTTAACCGTGTGGAAGACAAGGTGGTGATGGTGGTGGCTAAGTGACTGGAAGCATTATCTGCTATCCAACCAATAACCTTTTCACACTGCTCTGTGTTCAATAGTGGTGTTCTGCGGTCCCTTATTAATTGGGACAGGAAGGTCGAGCGAGAAGATGTGGGTGTTTTTTGTGGCACAATTTCAACTTGCTCACAGCTTCGGCCTCTGCATGCACCATCACCATCACGTCCAGTTCCCCGTCCCTTTCCACGTACCTTGCCCATTTTAAATGGAGGACAATATTTTCCACGCTCACTTCAAATGACTAAATTTGAAACAAAGTTATATGTAATCCGTGTGATGGAAAAACCACAGTTTTAAATATCTGGCCTGTAGGTAACTATTTTGAACAGCAAACTGATGTCAATTGCTTCACTGACACACTGAAACAAATTTTTAATGGAGGCCAGAAATGGCAGTATTTTTTGAAAATGTATATGTGATCGTGTGACGGAGAAAACACATTTTTAAATACCAGGCCTGTAGGTAACTATTTTGAACAAACTGGTGTCAATTGATTCACTGACACACTGAAACTAATTTTTAATGGAGGCCAGAAATGGCAGTATTTTTTGAAAACGTATATGTGATCGTGTGACGGAGAAAACACAGTTTTAAATACCTGGCCTGTAGGTAACTATTTCGAACAGAAAACTGGTGTCAATTGCTTCACTGACACACTGAAACAAATTATTAATGGAGGGCAGAAATGGCAGTATTTTCAGCGCAATTATATGTGATCTGTGTGACGGACAAACCACAGTTTTAAATAGCTGGATTTTTAGCGCTGTAATATGGAAAGGACCTGGCTTTATTCTGCAGTGCCAACAAGCAAATGGCGCAGAACATTGCTTTTTAAGCAAATAATGAGGATTAAGATCCAAAAAAAATTATTCCTGGCCTGAGACCTAGGCCTATTTTTAGAAATAGCTAACAGCAGCAGCAGACAAAACTGGAATGGAGCCTCTTGTGCTATGTGCACTGCAGTCTGCTATATACCCTGCCTGCCTATATAAGCTGCCTGCCTGATATCTCTGCAGATGGATTAGTCCTCAGACGGACTGTTTGTTGAGATGGATATGTGTCTCTAATATAGTTTGGTACACCTACACTAACTAGAAACAAGCAAATCTCTCCCTAGCTTAGCAGCACCTCTCCCTACACTGTCTGATTCCGGAGTGATTGTGACGAGCATGGCGGCGCCAGGTCTGAATCACTATAATCCCACAACCAACATGGCTACGGCATTACAGTGAGTGGCAGGCAATCCCTGCATGTTCATTGGCTCTGTAAAAAGCGCCAAACATGCAGGGAGGAGACCCAAGCTCCCGCCGAGCAACCCTGGAAATACTCGGCGAGCGCCGAACATCTCGAGCAGTGAGATGCTCGGGCGAGCACCGAGCAGTTGCGAGCATGTTCGCTCATCACTAGTGCTCGAGCATCTCACTGCTCGAGATGCACAGCGCTCGCCGAGTATTTCCGGGGTTGCTCGGCGGGAGCTCGGGCCCCCTCCCTGCATGTTTAGACGCTCTTTAGAGTGCCAATGGACATGCAGGGATTGCCTGCCACTCACTGTAATGGCGCAGCCATGTTGGTTGTGGCATTACAGTCATTGGCTGGCCGCACAGTGTCATCAGGTCTATATCAGACCTGTCGCCGCCATGCTCATCACAGTCTACTCCAGAATCAGGCAGTGTAGGGAGAGGTGCTGCTGAGCTATGGAGAGATTCACTTGTTTCTTAGTTAGTGTAGGTATACCACAACATATTCTACACATATCCATCTCAACTAACAGTCCTTCTGAGGACTAAGACAGCTGCATATACAGTACAGACCAAAAGTTTGGACACACCTTCTCATTTAAAGATTTTTCTGTATTTTCATGACTATGAAAATTGTACATTCACACTGAAGGTATCAAAACTACGAATTAACACATGTGGAGTTAAATACTTAACAAAAAAGTGTGAAATAACTGAAAATATGTCTTATATTCTAGGTTCTTCAAAGTAGCCACCTTTTGCTTTGCTGACTGCTTTGCACACTCTTGGCATTCTCTTGATGAGCTTCAAGAGGTAGTCACCGGAAATGGTCTTCCAACAATCTTGAAGGAGTTCCCAGAGATGCTTAGCACTTGTTTGCCCTTTTGCCTTCACTCTGTGGTCCAGCTCACCCCAAATCATCTCGATTGGGTTCAGGTCTGGTGACTGTGGAGGCCAGGTCATCTGGCGTAGCACTCCATCACTCTCCTTCTTGGTCAAATAGCCCTGGGGTCATTGTCCTGTTGAAAAATAAATGATGGTCCAACTAAACGCAAACTGGATGGAATAGCATGCCGCTGCAAGATGCTGTGGTAGCCATGCTGGTTCAGTATACCTTCAATTTTGAATAAATCCCCAACAGTGTCACGAGCAAAGCACCCCCACAACATCAAACCTCCTCCTCCATGCTTCACGGTGGGAACCAGGCATGTAGAGTCCACCCGTTCACCTTTTCTGCGTCGCACAAAGACACTGTGGTTGGAACCAAAGATCTCAAATTTGGACTCATCAGACCAAAGCACAGATTTCCACTGGTCTAATGTCCATTCCTTGTGTTCTTTAGCCCAAGCAAGTCTCTTCTGCTTGTTGCCTGTCCTTAGCAGTGGTTTCCTAGCAGCTATTTTACCATGAAGGCCTGCTGCACAAAGTCTCCTCTTATCAGTTGTTGTAGAGATGTGTCTGCTGCTAGAACTCTGTGTGGCATTGACCTGGTCTCTAATCTGAGCTGCTGTTAACCTGCGATTTCTGAGGCTGGTGACTCGGATAAACTTATCCTCAGAAGCAGAGGTGACTCTTGGTCTTCCTTTCCTGGGGCGGTGCTCATGTGAGCCAGTTTCTTTGTAGCGCTTGATGGTTTTTGCAACTGCACTTGGGGACACTTTCAAAGTTTTCCCAATTTTTCGGACTGACTGACCTTCATTTCTTAAAGTAATGATGGCCACTAGTTTTTCTTTACTTAGCTGCTTTTTTCTTGCCATAATACAAATTCTAACAGTCTATTCAGTAGGACTATCAGCTGTGTATCCACCAGACTTCTGCACAACACAACTGATGGTCCCAACCCCATTTATAAGGCAAGAAATCCCACTTATTAAACCTGACAGGGCACACCTGTGAAGTGAAAACCATTTCCAGTGACTACCTCTTAAAGCTCATCAAGAGAATGCCAAGAGTGTGCAAAGCAGTCATCAAAGCAAGAGGTGGCTACTTTGAAGAACCTAGAATATAAGACATATTTTCAGTTGTTTCACACTTTTTGTTAAGTATATAATTCCACATGTGTTAATTCATAGTTTTGATGCCTTCAGTGTGAATTTACAATTTTCAAAGTCATGAAAATACAGAAAAATCTTTAAATGAGAAGGTGTGTCCAAACTTTTGGTCTGTACTGTATATCAGTGCTTGGCAGGCAGGCAGTGTATGCGGCAGACTGCCGTGCATATAGCAAGAGGGTCCATTCCAGTTCGGTGTGCTGGTGCTTTTACAGATATTTCTAGAAATAGCCACAGGTATCAGGGGCCAGGAATAATTTTTTTTTTGGATCTTAATCCTGATTATTTACTTAAAAAGCAATCCAAAGAACACCATTTTTCTGCTCCATTTGCTTGTTGGCACTGCAGAATACAGCCAGATCCTTTCCATATTACAGCGCTAAAATCCATCCATTTAAAACTGTGGTTTGTCCGTCACACGGATCACATATAATTGCGCTGAAAATTCTGCCATTTCTGGCCTCCATTGAAATTTTGTTGCAGTGTGTCAGAGAAGTTATTGACATGAGGTCGGCGCTGTTAAAAATAGTTACCTACAGGCCAGTTATTTAAAACTGTGGTTTGTCCCTCACACGGATCACATATAATTGCGCTGAAAATTCTGCCATTTCTGGCCTCCATTGTAATTTTGTTGCAGTGTGTCAGTGAAGTTATTGACAAGAGGTCGCTGTTCAAAATAGTTACCTACAGGCCAGCTATTTAAAACTGTGGTTTGTCAGTCTCACGGATCACATATCACTGCGGTTCAAATCCAGCCATTTGTACTGAACATGAAAAATATTGTCCTCCATTTAAAATGGGCAAGGGACGGGGAAGTGGACCTGATGGTGATGATGGTGCATGCAGAGGATGAGGCCGAGGCCGTGGGCTAGCTGAAATTGTGCCACAACAAACACCCACATCTTCTCACTCGACCTTCCTGTCTCAATTAATAGGGGACCGCAGAACACCACTATTAAACACAAAGCAGTGTGAAAAGGTTATTGGTTGGATAGCAGATAATGCTTCCAGTCACTTAGCTACCACCACCACCACCCTGTCTTCCACACGGTCAATTCTCAGTAGCTGTGAGTCTGGATGGCATATTCCTCACCCTGATCCTCCTTCCTCCCACCATGCTGAGTGCCCGGAGACAACTGATCCCACAATTGGACACTCCGAAGAGCTGTTTACTTTTCCATTTATAGATTCTGGCCTTTCGTCCTGTCCACTTGAAGTGGGGCAAGAGGAGATCGCATGTAGCGATGCACAAATATTTGAGCAGCCACGGTCCCACGAAGGCGACGGTGGAAAAGTGTCACTGTAGCGCCGGCGTCCCTGCCCTCTGCTAGGCAGGGACGCTGTTCCCCTCACCTCTCTGCTCCGTGCCCGGCGTCCTCCTCCCGCTCTGCTGGCAGCGCGCGCTCCTTCCCGGCCACTGTGCTTAGGGCGCGCGCGCTCTCCCTCCCTCTTAAAGGGGCCGCGTGCGCCATCCTAAGGAGTCCCCGGCCAATGGCCGGAGGACTTCACCATATATAAGGCACCTCCTCCAAAATGGAGGTGCCCGAGCAATGTTGTTGCACTGTTCACTACTCTGCTTCAGCCCTCAGGTCCCGTTGCCAGTTACCTGCCAGATACCTGCCAGATTCCTGCCAGCTTGCTGTCTTATTCCTGCCTGATATTCTGCTACCTGCCTGCTAGCCTGAGGTCCGACGGTCTGCCTTACAACTCCTGTCAGTCTGTCTAAGGACCAGCTTGCCCGCTCACCTGGGAGCGCACATCAGCTACCTGCCTGCTTGCCTGAGGTCCGACGGTCTGCCTTCCAACTCCTGTCAGTCTGTCTATGGACCAGCTTGCCCGCTCACCTGGGAGCGCACATCTGCTACCTGCCTGCTAGCCTACCTGGAGGCTCTGCCGTCGCGTGCTGTGACCACCCGCCTGTCCAGAGACTTCTGCCCGCTCACCTGGGAGCGCTCATCTGCCGCCTGTCTGTTGGTCTTCCTGGAGGCTCCGCCGTCACATGCCGTGACCACCCGTTTATCCAGAGACTCTCGCCTGCTCACCTGGGAGCTCACGTCTACCATCAGCCGCCACAGGTCGTACCAACCCTTTACCCAGAGACTGCCCCGGTCACTTGCCGTGACCATCTGCCCGTTCATCCAGAGACTGCCCCGGTCACTTGCCGTGACCATCTGCCCGTTCATCCAGAGACTGCCCCGGTCACTTGCCGTGACCATCTGCCCGTTCATCCAGAGACTGTCCCGGTCACCTGCTGTGACTGCCTGCCTGGTCGCCACCCGCTCCCTTACAAGGACCGCCCCCTTGTATAGTAGCTCAGAGGTTCCGCCTCCCAGACCCGTTACAGTTTGCTCGGGCCATGGAACCCGGTGGCACCCAAGCTCCCTCGCTCTCGGACCTGTGTCATGAACTGTCCCGTCAGAGGTCCCAACAGGAGTCCATCCTGGGTCACCTGCGGAATGTCAATTCTCGCCTGGACACTCTGACTGCTCCGCCAGCAACCTCCGCCAGTGCCATGACTCGCAATCCGGCAGCTCCGCTGCCCACTAATACCATGGTATCCTACCCCGGACCCCGGCTTTCTGCACCTCCTCACTTCGGAGGCGACTCCGCCCAGGCTCGGGGCTTCATAAATCAGTGCACCCTGCACTTTGAACTATTGTCCCACCAGTTTAACTCCGACCGGGCCAAAATTGCCTTCATCATGTCCCATCTCACCGGGGAGGCCCTGGCCTGGATAAATCCTCTATGGGAGAGAGGAGACCCCCTGGTGTCCGACTTGCCTGCCTTTCTCACGGCTTTCGGGAAAGTCTTTGACGAACCCGGACGGAAGACCTCATCCGCATCATCACTGCTACGCCTCCGTCAGGGAAGTCTCACCGTGGGCCAATATGCCATACGGTTCCGTACCCTTGCCTCGGAGCTGGCCTGGGATAACGACGCTCTGGTATCCGTCTTCTGGGAGGGTCTGTCCGGCCGTATTAAAGATGAACTTGCCGGTCGGGACATTCCTACCACTCTCGATGACCTAATAACTCTTGCCACCCGGATTGACCTACGGTTCCAGGAGCGTGCCAAAGAGGTCACCCGTGAGAGGAGGTTTCCACGTCTAGCTCCTACTCTTCAGAAACCCGTCACTCCCTCCGTCTCTCCCCAGGTACACTCTCCTGAGCCTATGCAGGTCGACCAGACCAAGATGGTCAAAACCCGTCAGGACTTACGCCGTGCCGAGGGGAGCTGCTTCTACTGTGGCAGTAAGGAGCACCGGATCCGTGCCTGCCCGGAGAGGTCGGGAAACGCCTGTGTCTAGGTTCGCTCAGAGAGGTCGACCTAGACAAGAATAAATCCTCTCCATCTCTGCTGCTGTCAGTCTCAATCGTCTGCGGGGAGAACCGTTATTTCGAACTAGCCCAACTTGACTCTGGAGCAGCCGGGAATCTTATTTCACAGTCCCTGGTAGAGAAATACCGCATCCCCACCAAACCTCTGGCTGTACCCTTGTCTGTTGCTGCCGTGGATGGGGGTCTCTTACCACGCCCCATCCAACTCATCACTGAATCCATTACTCTGCAGGTGGGAATGCTGCATTCTGAGAGTATCTCCTTTCATGTTCTGCCTGGACTCTCTCACGCCGTCTTGCTAGGTCTACCTTGGCTCCAGAGACATGCACCCGTGCTTGACTGGCAGACCGGAGAGGTCCTTCGCTGGGGACAGGACTGCCATAAGACTTGTCTGGTTCCCGTCCATCCCGTCCGTCCTTCTCCTACCCCAGCTATTCTACCTGGACTTCCGATTCCTTATTAGTCTTATGCTGATGTCTTTAATAAAAAGGAGGCAGAGACACTACCCCCTCATAGACCATACGACTGCCCTATCGACCTGTTACCCGGTACTACTCCTCCCCGTGGGCGTATTTATCCATTATCCGCTGCTGAGACCCGGTCGATGTCCGAATATATTGAGGAGAATCTGGCCAGGGGATTCATCCGGAAATCTACCTCCCCGGCGGGAGCAGGCTTCTTTTTCGTCAAAAAGAAGGACGGCTCTCTCCGTCCCTGTATAGACTATAGAGGCCTTAACCAGATCACGGTGAAGAATAAGTACCCCCTTCCGCTCATTCCGGAGTTATTTGATCGTCTGAGGGGGGCTAGAATCTTCACCAAACTGGACCTCCGTGGGGCGTACAACCTGGTTCGTATCCGTCAGGGGGATGAATGGAAGACGGCATTCAACACCCGGGACGGCCACTATGAATATCTGGTAATGCCCTTTGGTCTCTGTAACGCTCCTGCCGTCTTTCAAGAGTTGGTCAATGACATCTTCCGGGACCTTCTCTACTCCTGCGTAGTGGTGTACCTGGACGACATCTTGGTCTTCTCTCCGGATCTCCAGACTCACCGGAGGGACGTTCGTCAGGTCCTGCTCAGGCTCAGGCAGAATCACCTCTTCGCTAAATACGAGAAGTGCCTCTTTGAGCAGACCTCGCTTCCGTTTTTGGGCTACATTATTTCTCAGACCGGCCTACGAATGGATCCAGAGAAACTGTCTGCCATCGAGAAATGGCCTCGACCGGAGGGGTTGAAGGCCATTCAGCGGTTCCTGGGCTTCGCCAACTACTACCGCCTCTTCATACCACACTTCTCTTCCCGGACTGCCCCAATTTCCGTGCTCACCCGTAAGGGTACTAATCCCAAAGAGTGGCCGCCCGAAGCAGAGGAGGCCTTTCTTTCCTTAAAACAGGCCTTCTCTTCCGCCCCGGTGCTGCATCGCCCGGACGGCAACAAGCAGTTCTTCCTGGAAGTTGACGCCTACTCCTCTGGAGCCGGAGCGGTACTTACTCAAAAATCATCTTCCGGGAGGATGGTAACTTGTGGCTTCTTCTCTAAACTCTTCTCCTCCTCAGAGCGCAATTATTCCATAGGAGACCGAGAGTTATTGGCCATCAAACTGGCATTGGAGGAGTGGCGTTACCTTCTCGAGGGGGCTCTTCACCCGGTAATAATTTACACTGACCACAAGAACTTGGCTTACCTCCAGCATGCCCAGAGACTTAACCCGCGCCAAGCCCGGTGGTCCTTGTTTTTTGCTCGCTTTGATTTTGTTCTTCATTTTCGCCCGGCTGACAAAAACGTCAAGGCGGACGCCTTGTCTCGATCCTTTCTGGTGTCTGATCTCGAGGAAGATCCGAAACACATCATCGATCCCGCCAGAGTAATGCAGGTGGCTCCCGTGAGTCTAAATCGTCTCCCTCCCGGAAAGACGTTCGTATCAGTACCTGATCGGGAGAAGATCCTTCACTGGGGTCACTCGTCTAAACTGGCTGGCCATGCCGGTCAGAAAAAGACCCTCCAGCTTATTACCCGGCACTACTGGTGGCCTACCCTGCACAAGGACGTAATAGACTTTGTTTCTGCCTGTGTGTCCTGCGCCCGCAACAAGGTTCCGAGACATCTGCCAGCCGGTCGCCTCCTTCCGCTTTCTGTACCTGCTGCCCCCTGGCAGCATATAGCAATGGACTTTATAACTGACCTCCCAGTCTCTGCCGGTTGTACGGTCATTTGGGTGGTCGCTGACCGCTTCTCCAAGATGGCTCATTTCGTTCCCCTGCCAGGCCTCCCGTCTGCACCCGAGCTAGCTAAAGACTTTATTCGTCACATCTTTCGTCTTCATGGCCTGCCCCTCCACATCGTGTCGGATCGTGGGGTACAGTTCACCTCACGCTTCTGGAGAGCCACTTGTAAACTGCTAGACGTCACCCTGGACTTCTCTTCCGCTTACCACCCTCAGTCCAATGGTCAAGTGGAGCGGATCAATCAGAACCTGACCAGTTACCTCCGGCACTTCGTTAATGCTCATCATTCAGACTGGGTGGATCTCCTACCATGGGCCGAGTTCTCTTATAACAATCACGAGAGCGAATCCTCCTCCAAATCCCCGTTTTTTGTAGTCTTCGGTCAGCATCCTCGGATTCCTTTTCCTGTCTCCACCTCTGTGGACAACCCGGCTGCGGAATCTCTCGTTAGCAAATTTTCCTCCATTTGGGAGAGTACCCGATCCGCACTCCTTCAGTCGTCCGAACGGATGAAAAGACACGCTGACAAAAAACGCCTGGATCCTCCACAATTTCATCCTGGAGATAAAGTCTGGCTCTCATCTAAATATGTCCGACTCAAGATACCTTCTTACAAGTTAGGGCCTCGGTTCATCGGTCCTCTGGAGGTCATCAGTCAGATCAACCCGGTGGCCTATAAATTGAAACTCCCGGCCAACTTACGGATCCCTAACTCCTTCCATGTATCTCTCCTCAAACCTGTGGTACTTAACTCTTTTTCCAAGTCTACAGGTACGCCTCCTGCTCCGGTTTCTGCTGAGGACGAGTTTGAGGTAGAGAACATTCTTGCCACCAAAAGGGTAAGAGGAAAGACCTTTTTTCTAGTAGATTGGAAGGGGTTTGGTCCTGAGGAGAGAACGTGGGAGCCCCGGGAGAACATCCATGCCCCTCTTATCCTTGCTAAATTTCTGTCTGGCCTAAAAAAGGGGGGGCCTAAAGGGGGGGGTACTGTAGCGCCGGCGTCCCTGCCCTCTGCTAGGCAGGGACGCTGTTCCCCTCACCTCTCTGCTCCGTGCCCGGCGTCCTCCTCCCGCTCTGCTGGCAGCGCGCGCTCCTTCCCGGCCACTGTGCTTAGGGCGCGCGCGCTCTCCCTCCCTCTTAAAGGGGCCGCGTGCGCCATCCTAAGGAGTCCCCGGCCAATGGCCGGAGGACTTCACCATATATAAGGCACCTCCTCCAAAATGGAGGTGCCCGAGCAATGTTGTTGCACTGTTCACTACTCTGCTTCAGCCCTCAGGTCCCGTTGCCAGTTACCTGCCAGATACCTGCCAGATTCCTGCCAGCTTGCTGTCTTATTCCTGCCTGATATTCTGCTACCTGCCTGCTAGCCTGAGGTCCGACGGTCTGCCTTACAACTCCTGTCAGTCTGTCTAAGGACCAGCTTGCCCGCTCACCTGGGAGCGCACATCAGCTACCTGCCTGCTTGCCTGAGGTCCGACGGTCTGCCTTCCAACTCCTGTCAGTCTGTCTATGGACCAGCTTGCCCGCTCACCTGGGAGCGCACATCTGCTACCTGCCTGCTAGCCTACCTGGAGGCTCCGCCGTCACGTGCTGTGACCACCTGCCTGTCCAGTGACTCCTGCCCGCTCACCTGGGAGCGCTCATCTGCTGCCTGTCTCCTAGCCTACCTGGAGGCTCTGCCGTCACGTGCTGTGACCACCCGCCTGTCCAGAGACTTCTGCCCGCTCACCTGGGAGCGCTCATCTGCCGCCTGTCTGTTGGTCTTCCTGGAGGCTCCGCCGTCACATGCCGTGACCACCCGTTTATCCAGAGACTCTCGCCTGCTCACCTGGGAGCTCACGTCTACCATCAGCCGCCACAGGTCGTACCAACCCTTTACCCAGAGACTGCCCCGGTCACTTGCCGTGACCATCTGCCCGTTCATCCAGAGACTGCCCCGGTCACTTGCCGTGACCATCTGCCCGTTCATCCAGAGACTGCCCCGGTCACTTGCCGTGACCATCTGCCCGTTCATCCAGAGACTGCCCCGGTCACTTGCCGTGACCATCTGCCCGTTCATCCAGAGACTGTCCCGGTCACCTGCTGTGACTGCCTGCCTGGTCGCCACCCGCTCCCTTACAAGGACCGCCCCCTTGTATAGTAGCTCAGAGGTTCCACCTCCCAGACCCGTTACAGTCACAAGAGGTGGACAATGATGAGACACAATTGCCAGAAAGTCAGGAGGAGGACCAGGGTGCGGAAGTGGAAGACGAGATGGTGGATGATATAGTAACTGATCTAACCTGGCATTGGGACATAGAGAGCAACGACAGCAGCACACAGGGGGAGGGAGGTGTAGCACCACAACTGGCAGGAAGAAGCAGTGTGGTGGCAACAGACAGAAAGTGGCAACCGTTCCCCATAACATCAACACGACGGAAGTTGCCAGTACAACTGATAGATCTTCCCGAGTCTGGTTGTTTTTTAAAGACTCTGCCAATAACCACAAAAAGGCCTTGCACCACCTGCCAGGCCAGCATAAGCAGAGGTAGCAAAACTACCAGCCTGACCACCACCAGCATGATCAGGAACATGGCAGCAAAGCACCCGCCTAAGTGGACCGAACCCCAGGGTCCAGGAACAGTGTCTGCAGGTGGCACCACTGCTTCTTCCGCTGTTGTGCGTGCAAGCCAATCTTCTGTCCATGGCACAAGCAAAGATGCCTCCTGCCCTGCACCTGTCTTTGGACACTTTCAAGTAGCACCATCAGCAAGCACGTCCACGTTTTTGTCCCAGCGCAGCGTTCAGTTGTCACAACCCCAGTCCTTGAAACGCAAGAGCAAATACACAGCCAACATCCCTCAGGCCTCACTACTAAATTCACACATTTCACGATTGCTTGCGCTCAAAATGTTGCCCTTTTAGCTCCTGGAGACATAAGTTTTCCGCAACCTGATGGTGGCGGCCGTCCCTCGGTACTCGGTTCCCAGCCGTCACTATTTCTCCCGGTGTGCCGTCCTCGCATTACACAAGCACATGTCCCACAATATTAGCCATGCCCTCAACAACGCAGTTACTGGGAAAGTCCACCTAACCATGGACATGTGGACAAGTGCTTGTGGGAAGGTGTGGTACTACTCGCGATGGCACACTGGTTTATCATAGAGGAAGCTGGGACCCAGTCGGACCTTGGGACGGAACACGTCCTCCCGACGCCTAGGATTGCGGGCCCTAGGTCAATCAGGGTTTCCCCCACATTCTACAGCTCCTGCACCTCATCCTCCATAGCCTCCTCCTCCTCTTCAGCATCCATCTCCGAAATGACCACATCAGTCACAAGCTGGAAGCACTGCAGCACTGCCTCGGCCAAGTGGCAAAAGGCTGTGCTGAAACTAATATGCTTAGGTGACAAACCACACAACCCTGAAGAGTTGTGGACAACTCTGAAAGAGCAGGCAGATCTGTAGCTGACACCGCTGAACCTACAGCCAGATCGTATGTGACAATGGCAAGCTCACACACGTACCTTGCCTGGCCCATGTGCTTAACCTCATGGTTCATCGGTTTTTCAAAACCTACCCGGAGCTGCCGGATCTGCTTGTCAAAGTACGCCGCCTGTGTTCCGCCGCCCTTGCCGTGTTTCAGCAGCATTTGCAGCTTCCAGCTCACAGACTGGTGTGTGATGTCTCCATGCCTTGGAGCTCTACATTGCAGATGTTGGGAAGGATTTGTGAGCAGAAGAGGGCAGTTGTTGACTACCAGCATCAACAAGCCCGTCGGTATTCAGTTCAGACTCCACACATAAGACCTCAGGAGTGGACATGGATGTCAGACATATGTACCATCCTCCAAAACTTTGAGGACTCCACTAAGATGGTGAGCAGCAATGATGCCATAATTAGCCTCACCATTCCACTTCTCTGTCTTCTAAAATGCTCTCTGCTCACAATCAAAGAGGATGAATTGCAGTCGGAGCACGATGAGATGGAACAAGGAACCATACAGGGTGATTACACACAGCCCAGCCTCATCTCATCCCAACGTGGATTGGGCGACAAGGAGGAAGAGGGGGAGGAGGAGCTAGTTTCATGCACTAAAGACGGTACTACCTGCACAACTGTCATATCGTCTGTTCAGCATGGATGGCCTGAGAACAGGGTGGAGGAAGAGGAGATGGAGAGCATGGTTAGTCATCCTCTTGGTGAGGACATCGAAGTCTTGCCTGTTAGCAGTCTGGCACGCATGGCTGAGTTTATGTTACCCTGGCTTTCCCGTGAACATCGCGTTCTCCAAACTTTGGGTGACAGTCATTACTGGTTGGTGACACTTCTAGACCCACACTACAAGGAGAACTTTCTATCTCTTATTCCCGAGGCATACAGGTCTACTAAAATGGGGCAATACCAGAAGGCCCTTTTTGCAGAATTATTTGCATCTGAAAATGCTGGCAGCAGAGGTCACAGTTCGTTGGACAACCAAGGAGTACAGGCGAGAGAGACACAACTCCAATCCAGCAGAGGCAGGAGAACACTGTCAAAGTTCTGGGAGAGTTTTCTCAGACCCTCCCATCTTACAGGCCCTGAGGCACGGGGTACTCTCACAAGGAGTGCAAAGTTTGAGAAGATGCTGAGGGAGTACCTTGCCAACCGTACCAACGTGCTCCGTGATTTCTCTGTGCCTTATAATTACTAGAATGAACTAGCTCTCTATGCCTTGGAGGTAGTGTTGAGCGAGTATGTTCTGTTAACTCTTTCGCCGAGTACGCTCGGGCCGAGCACTGAGTATTTAGAGCTGCTCGGTGATATGCTTGAATTGCTCCCGTGTGCATGATTTGCGACTGTTTGACAGCTTTAATACATGAGAGGAATGTCTATTTCTTACACATTCCTCACATGTAATAAAGCTACCAAACAGTTGCAAATCATTCACATGGGAGGGATTCAAGCATATCATCGAGCAGCTATAAACACTCGGAGCTCAGAGCGAGCGTACTCGGACAGAACATACTCGCTCAACACTACTTGGAGGTCCTGGCCTGCCCTGCCGCTAGCGTTTTATCTGAGCGGGTTTTTAGTGTCGCCGGTGAAATAATAACCGATAGGTGCATCCGCCTGTCAACTGAAAATGCTGACAGGCTGACTCTTATAAAAATGAACAAGGGCTGGATTGGGCCAGACTTCTCAACACCACCGAATGATAGCAGCATAACATTAACTCAAATCCAGTGTCTTTTTTTGGGAGGTCTATTCCCATGCACCTCTTCACACCTACACATGGGTATACACTTCCTGATTTTGTCTATTTGCTCTTTTTCTCCTCCTTCTCCTCATCCTACATCACCATATCATTCACCACCATATCTACCATATCACCTCCTGTAAGTGTCTTGCAAGGGGCATTGGAGTTCCTCCAAATTTTTGTCAGCTTTTGTATTCACTGCATAGGCAAACACTATGGGTGACCCACTTCCCAATAATGGGAACATTGTTTTTAGGAGGCTCTCCGACCTCTACTTCTCTTCCAAGGGACATTGAAGTGCCTCCAAATTTTTGGCAGCTTTTGCATTCACTGCATAGGCAAACACTATGGGAGACCCACTCGTTAATAATAGGAACAACAAAGCATAGCCTTCTGATGGCTATCTAACAATAGTGAGGGCTGACTGCTGGCCCTTTTAAGAATAGTAAGGGCCGCCTAATGGCCCTGTAATGCAGGTGTCAGAATGCAACGCACAGAGTCACAAAATGAGGGCAGTCAAATATCTATAAATATCAATTTAAATATGTATATATATTTAACAAGCTGACAGGGATTGCAACAGGGGTTAGTAATGAGAACAAAATCACAATAGCAATCACAATAGCAATAACACAATACATCACAACAGCAATAACAATAGCAATAAAATCCTTCTCTAAAATACTGTATCTAGCCCAAATATGGGATTAGCACTGAAGTCCATTGGTTCTGCAAATGGCCATAGCGGGGATCTCCGGTTATTCCCGCTAGGCCTTTAAGTCTTTTTCTGACAAAGTCAATTAGATCCCGTTTGGCTTGTTCCACCTCACCCGTCCCCCTCCCAACCTGATTCCCTAAACCTGATTGTTCCCGGTACCATGAGGGAGCGGTTGAAGTGACAGCCCCGTTCAGTGATGACACTTGTCGGCTTTTTCTGACGTGATCTCTACGGCACGACTCGTTTCTATCCTCTCTTTGTCCTGTCAATTGGGGCGGTTTACCACGTCGTGAGTAGGAGGGTCCTGTACATTTCCTTAATGTCGTATCCAAGTCCTGGTCCTTTTCCGTAGCCGTGACACCCGAGGGACCGCTGTGCTGAATCCCGCGCTCATTCACCGGCAGCCACCTGTCTTGCCTTATGGGTCTCTCACCCCCGTCTCTCTCGCTGGTTCCTTCAGCGCGTCTGGCCTGCGTCACGTCACTCTCTGTGTCTGGCGCCGAAATCACCTCGTGCACTGTGCGCTTGACCGGTAAATTTTGAAATCCTCTGCTGGAGGTCACCTCATCAGGTCCAGCGTGAAAACTTGAAATGCTCACCAGATGGCTCTTTTTCTCCTTATTACATACATCTCGCATTGATTCTCTGATAGACTTTTCTCCTTCTATTACATTCCTCCCTCCTTTTTGATCGCCAGTCCCTGGGCGAGTGGATTCTTTGCGAGATCGATGCCTCCTTTGAGGCAGCGTAAGTTCAGACAAGAGTTGAGCACACTCTTCTGTTTTCTGTTGAATCTGAGACCAGATAAACTCCCCTTGAGCATATCCGTTAGGAGGGATCCCGGCATTAGCCTGTTCAGTTCTGTGGGGTTCCTCCCACGAAGGTGATTCTGGGATATCTGATAAATCAAGCAGTGAAGATTGTAAATCGCTTCCTGATCCATTTTGTATCTCACTCGGTAAAGAAGGGCTCAATTGCATTGTAGCCCATCCTTCTTCATCTTCCAGAGTCACCATGCGTGGCACTTCAGTTAGTATTTCTGCAGGCTCAATTCTGTTACAGTCCTCTGCTTCGGACGAACAGGGTCGTAGCATATTACGGTGCAACACCCTAGATGTTGTGGCATCACCCCCTTCAGGCCTAACCTCGTAGACTGAATTCTTTGGATGGATCTGCTTCACCACTCGATATGGTACCGCCTCCCAATGATGGTCTTGCTTACTCCCAACCAGTTTGGCCCTTACTAATAGAGATGAGCGGTGTTCGACTAGAACTATTCGCCAATCTCAAATTCGAGCTGTTTTGGGCGGTGTTCGAGTTGTTCGACGAACTCGAACGATTTGCAAAAAATTCGGCTGTTCGAGGTTATGTTCGATAACTGTTCGTGCACCAAAAGCGTGTCCTGCATGTCAGGCGCTATTTAGAGCACCAATCATGCAGGGATTGTTTGCCACTCACTGTAATGCCACAGCCATGGTGGTTGTGGCATTAGAGTGATTGCCCAAATCGATGGGAACAGTGCTCACAGTGAAACATGAAAAGCCGGCAATTCAGCAGCGGCATACACCGGTACCCGACAATTTAGAACAGAAAAAATAGAGAATCACACATAGATTAGATAGATAGAAACATGTCAGTCACATATATATGAAGTACAGTGACAGTGTTGCTTACTGTACTTGTCATTTAGTGTAAAGGATTTATTAAAAAAAATAATAGTGTTTTCATGCACCGTCTCTTTAAAAAAGCCAGCCGACATTTCAGCAGCGGTACCCGACAATTTAGAATAGAAGGAATAGAGAATCACACATAGATTAGATAGATAGAAACATGTCAGTCACATATATATGAAGTACAGTGACAGTGTTGACTACTTTACTTGTCATTTAGTGTTAAAATAAAGGATTTATTTGAAAAAAAATTGGCGTGGGGTTCCCCAAAATTTTAGGCTCTAGCGGAGGTTAAGCAGACGGCTGGAGCAGATGTTTGAAGCCTGGGAAGGGGGTAATACCCACGGAGCTTCCCAGGCTACTAATATTAGCCCCCAGCTGAATACCTAGCCTTTACTAGCTATTAAAATGGGAGACCCCTCAAAAAAAATGACGTGAGGTCCCCAGCTGACATCAAGCCCAGGTTAGTAATGGAGAGGCATCTATAAGACACCCCCATTACTAACCCCATAGTCAAAGTTAAAAAAACCCACAAACACCCAGAATAAAGTCCTTTAATTGAAATAAAGACACAATTCTTTATTGTTCTAAATTAAACCATACTTACCATCACGCCCATTCCAGCTGAAGCCAACGATCAACTGCAATAAAAGTAAAATAATAAACCAACATCATCCTTACCTTTCCCTGGTTCCCACGACGGCTTCAGCTCTGCTACATTCACATAACAGGCTGGATCGCAGCAGAACGCTGCCTTCCAGCTTGCCATGCCGCACACACTGAGAAGCGCAGGCATGCTTGCGCTCCTCAGTGTCTCGCTGTGACGGCATAAAGATGAGCCGAGTTCATGTCCAATGAACTCGGCTCACCTCAGGTACGTCACTGACAGCGTGGGAAAATTCTCCTGCACTCAGCGCTTCAGCGTGAGAATTCTCCCACGCTGTCAGTGACGTGCATGAGGTGAGCTGAGATCATTGGACATGAACTCACCTCATGCACGTCACTGACAGCGTGGGAAAATTCTCACGCTGAAGCGCTGAGTGCAGGAGAATTTTCCAACACTGTCAGTGACGTGCATGAAGTGAGCTGAGTTCATTGGACATGAGCTCACCTCATGCACGTCACTGACAGCGTGGGAGAATTCTCACGCTGAAGCGCTGAGTGCAGGAGAATTTTTTCCACGCTGTCAGTGACGTGCATGAGGTGAGCTGAGTTCAGTGGACATGAACTCGGCTCATCTAGTTGCCGTCACAGCCTGACACTGAGGAGCGCAAGCAAGCCTGCGCTTCTCAGTGTCTGCGGGATAACAGGCTGGATGGCAGCTTTCTGCTGTGGTCCAGATTGTCATCTCGATGTAGCAGAGCTGAAGCTGTCCTCGGAACCATGGAAAGGTAAGGATGATGTTGCTTTATTATTTTTCTTTTATTGCAGGAGATCGTTGGCTTCAGCTGGAATGGGCGTGATGGTAAGTATGGTTTAATTTAGAACAATAAAGAATTGTGTGTTTATTTCAATTAAAGGACTTTATTCTGAGTGTTTATGTTTTTTTTTTAACTTTGACTATGGGGTTAGTAATGGGGGTGTCTTATAGACGCCTCTCCATTACTAACCTGGGCTTGATGTCAGCTGGCATTATAAGCTGACATCAACCCCAGCCCTATTACCCCACTGCCACCGCTACAGGGCAGTGGGAAGAGCGAGGCTAAGTGCCAGAATTGGCGCATCCTATGGATGCGCCATTTCTGGGGCGGCTGACGGCTGGTGTTTCTAGCCTGGGAGGGGGCCAATATTCATGGCACCCTTCCTGGGCTATTAATATCAGCCCCCAGCTGTCTGCCTAGCCTTTGCTAGCTATTAAAATAGGGGGGACCCCACGTCATTTTTTTGGGTGGGGTCCCCCATTTTAATAGCTAGTAAAGGTTAGGTATTCAGCTGGGGGCTGATATTAGTAGCCTGGGAAGCTCCATGGGTATTACCCACTTCCCAGGCTTCAAACATCTGCCACAGCCGTCTGCTTAACCTCCGCTAGAGACTAAAATTACGGGGAACCCCACGCCAATTTTTTTTTTTAATAAATCCTTTATTTTAACACTAAATGACAAGTACAGTAACCAACACTGTCACTGTACTTGTTATATATGTGACTGACATGTTTCTATCTATCTAATCTATGTGTGATGCTCTATCTTTCTGTTCTAAATTGTCGGGTACCGCTGCTGAATTGCCGGCCGGCTTCTTTAAAGAGACGGTGCATGAAAACGCTATTATTTTTTTTAATAAATCCTTTACACTAAATGACAAGTACAGTAACCAACACTGTCACTGTACTTCTTATATATGTGACTGACATGTTTCTATCTATCTAATCTATGTGTGATGCTCTATTCCATCTTTTCTAAATTATCGGGTATGGGTGTATGCCGCTGCTGAATTGCCGGCTGGCTTTTTTAAAGAGAGCGTCTTCTGAGCAGTTTGTCCGCTTTTGGACACCTTTGAAGGTGTTTTCTAAGTGTTTCTATGTGTTTTTGTTTGCCTGCCATTGGTTTTAACGGTGTTCTAAGGTGTTCGACGAACAATTCGACGAACAGTTCCTTGAACATCCGGGTGTTCGACGAACCGAACCGAACCCGAACACTACGGGGGTGGCTCAACACTACTTACTAACACACAATCTCCTGGTCGGAGTGGGCTCACTGAAATCGGTGGCCGCCCTGTATGCTCTACTTCCTAAAATTTCTGCGCAACCAGCTTTCTCACTGTATGAAGCCGCTGTCTGTGTTCTCGAATCCAGGTACTCGGACTGTTGTACGGACCGGAATCTTCTGAGTCTAGCTCCAGCTCTGTAATCTCTCGTCCATTCCTTCCAAACAGCAACATATAGGGTGTGTAACCAATAGTCGCATAAATTAGATTATTATACACCCACACCAACTCGGACACGAATTCGGGCCATTTCATTTTCTTGTTCTCTTCCCACGTCCGTAACATCTGCAGCAAGGTTCGGTTGAAGCTCTTACATGCCCCATTTCCCTGGGGGTGATAAGGCTTTATTCAAGATCTGTTGATTCCATAGATATGATATAACTCATCCATGACTCGCCCTTGGAAGCTGGCCCCTTGGTCAGAATGTATCCACTTTGGACACCCATAGATCCGAATGAAATCTTGACAAATGGTCTTGGCTGCGGTTTCTGCCGTCTGATCCCGAGTAGGTGTCACCACTGCAAACTTGGTGAAGTGATCGGTCATTACCAAACAATGCCCGTAGCCTTGGTATGAAGCTCCGATCGTCAGATAATCGATCATCAGAACCTCTAATGGTGCAGAAGTTCGGATGGTCTGAATGGGAGCTCTTTTTTCAGGAGGCTTGCTCAACTCACATTGCCGACACTTTCAGCAAACATTTTCTATTTCTTGCCACAGTTGAGGCCAATATACCAGTCGTTGTAACCACTGGAAGGTCTTGTCCACGCCGAAATGGGCACCTCTTCCATGAGCCTCCTGGGCTAATTGTGTTACTAGTGTTCCTGGGACTAAAACCTGCCAGGTCACGTCAAACTCTCGGTAGCTGGATTTTCCGGCATAGCAAGCCATCCTTCAAGAAGAGTCTTTCCCATTGACCTAAGATTTGTAGGGTAGTTGGGAGTGAAGCAGCTCTAGCCTCCTGGTCGGGTCTCTGACCTAGTGCGACCCATTCCCTAAGCTTTGCCAACTCTGGGTCGAACTGTTGCAACTGTATCCACTCGTCTCTTGAGCGACCCAGTTTTTGAGTAGGCCTTGCCTTTTCTTTGGAGTTTTGAGCATCGATTACAGCTGCAGCAAATTGACGAAAATCCGGAGTCTTGTCACCTTCCAGCTCTTCATCTATATCTCTCTTCGGCCCCATCTGAGTGACCCGGGACAGAGCATCTGCATGGGTGTTCAGGGCCTTAGACCGATAAGCGATTTTGTACTGATATTTAGACATCCTTGCAACCCACCGTTGTTCCAATGCGTCCGACTTTGCGTTTTCCAAATGAGCCAAAGGATTATTGTCCATCCGCACTTGTACTTCTGAACCTGAAAAGTACTCTGCAAATTTCTCAGTCATGGCCCATACCAGTGCCAGTAGCTCCAGTTTGAACGAACTGTAGTTATCTGGATTCTTCTCAGTATCCCGAAGTGACCGACTGGCATACGCTCTCACCCGCTGTTTTCCTTCTTGCACTTGAGCCAACACTGCTCCCAGTCCATGTAGACTTCCATCAGTGCACAATACAAAAGGCTGTGAGAAATCAGCATAGGCCAGTATTGGGGCGTTCGGTAGCGCCATTTTCGATGCTCGAAATGCCTCTTCTTGTCATGGTCCCCACTGAATAGGTTGCCGCTTTGCTCCTCCACCCGTTCCCCTCAGTAATTTATTGAGCGGGACACCAGTCTTAGCGAAGTCTTTTATGAATCTGCGGTAATCTCCAGCGAGTCCTAGAAATGCTCTCAACTCCCTTAAGTTGACTGGTGTGGGAAATTTCTGCGCTGCAGCTACTTTCTCAGCAGTGTGATACACTCCCACACTGGACACAGTGTGCCCCAAATATTCAATTTCTCGTTTGAAGAGATGACACTTACGAGGCTTGATTTTCAATCCATGCCTCTGAAGTTGTTCTAGCACTTGTTTCAGTCGGCGGAGATGATCTTCAAACGTGGCTGAATAAATAATTATATCATCCAGATAAATTAAAGTAGCTTCGAAGTTGAGGTCCCCCAAGCATCTCTCCATCAATCTTTGGAAAGTTACTGGTGCATTTTTTCAGCCCGAATGGCATCTGCTTAAACTCAAACAAACCCATAGGTAGAACAAAGGCAGTTTTCAGACGATCTTTCTCAGCTACTGGGACCTGCCAATAGCCACTGGCCAAGTCAAGAGAAGAGAAGAATTTTGCACTTCGTAATGCGAATAGAGATTCTTCTATTCGGGGTAATGGGTAAGAGTCTCGCACAGTACATGTATTAATTTTCCAATAATCTACGCAAAATCAGTCTTTTTTTCAAAGTAGCATAATAGGAGCTTCCCAAGGACTCTGACTTTCGCGAATTACACCATTCCGCAACATATGGGCTAAAAGTTCTTTCACCTCCTGGTACATTTGAGGTGGGATCTACCGATACATTTCCCGAATGGGAGCCATATTTCCTGTGGGTATTTTGCGTTGAATATCTCGAGTGCACCCGAAATCATCTTCATATTGTGCAAACACCCCCTGATAACGCTGTAAAAGTTGCTCGATCTGCTTAACTTGTCCAGCCGAGAACTCAGTGAGATTAGCCTCCATTTGCTCTAAGAGGCGACGCCCTGCCAAAGGTTCCCTTTTGACTTCTTGCCTGTGAAGGGACACCTCTAGGGTCGATGGTTCTCTGTCCACGGGCTCCAACTCTATAGCATCCACTCTGGTTTGGTCCTCTGGCATTATGCAAACCCGTGCTATGTCTTGGTGGGGCAAAAACTGTAGGCTTGTGCTACTTAGGTTAATATAGCGTACGTGTACTCAACCCTGACGCACAGTAGCCAGAGTGTGAGCAACCGGAAGTCCAGCAGGTGCTTCTTCACCTTCTATTGGTTCTATCTGGATGTCCATACCCTCTAATGATACATGTGCTAGTACCGGCAGAGTGAACACAGTCTGTCCTACTGGCAATGTCACTGTAGCTTCAGATGGCATAGACACTCTACCAAGATACTGAGAAGCAACAGGCAATTTCTGAATTTGACTCGAACGAGGTGTTGAAAGCTCCTCTTTCTGGCTGGGTCACGAGTGGTGCGGATCCAGTTATTTCTGTCAGAATCCTCAGCCAAGAACTGTCCAACCTCCTTAAGCACATTCATGCCCAGGGTTACAATGGGCCCGTCACCTCCAGATCCCGTGGTCAGTATTTTCCCCTTTCGGCCGGGGTTGTTTCCACATGCCCGGACCGACATCCATACTACCCCTGCCACCGGGATAGGTAATTGGTTAGCCGCTACTAATTTGACGGTAGCTTCCTTCCAGGAACAAGCAACCTCTGGAAAATGACTTTGAAAATACGCTTAAGGCATAGTGGTCACCTGAAACCCAGTGTCCATTAGACAACGAATCTGCTGTCCATTGAATTCAGCCCAAATAACAGGCCTCTCGGAGACAATGTCTTCAGACGTTCTCCTTACACGCCCTGAAGTTTGAAACCCCACGGTATGCTCCACGACCGTAGGGCGTCTTAGTTTAACGGCTGCCCTCATCTCCTCTTTTCTTTATTCGGACAGTCTCTGGAGATATGACCTCTACCGCCACAGGTCCAACACTCCGGTCCTCGCTCTACCGTTGGACTGAGTGCGCGACTCGTTGGAACCTGATAGGAACGTCTTCCTCACTTCTGTCTCTGTCCACATGAGGCAGAGCAATCCATTAACAAGGGGACTGCAGGGGTTTCTCTAGTAGTGCTCAGTTCATTTCGAAGGTCTCGAATCTCTTGACGTATCTCTTGTGCCCAATCGGGCAACTGACTGAAAGCAGCGTGCTAAGAATTGGGTGGAAGAGGGATTATTGCCTCATGACTTCTGACATTGGCCTTGAGAACCGGAAATTCTTCCCCCAATCTCTAAGAAACCTAGGCTGGGCCTCAGGCATAGCCGCTCCTTTAAGATCTATCTCTGGGTGGGGTCTTTTAAGCTAGCAATCAATTGGTCTCGCAATATCTCATCTAATGATTCCAGTCCTCGATTCCCATCTCGAGCCTTCTTAATGATATGGGCTGTCACCTCCTGCAATCCATTAACATATTGATTAATAGTCTCATTTTCCTTTTGTACTCTCTGAAATTACCGAAACCGTAAATGCCCCAGATCCGTAGTATCACCGTGCATGTATTCCAGAATTTTGATCACTTTGTATACAGTGTCACGGTCCCCTAGTGGGCGGTACATTACAGTCTGTTGGGCTTCCCCATCAAGGGTTAAAAAGGCCAACTCAACCTGGGCTAGGGGATTAAGGGGATACATGCTTTATACTTTTCAGTCTCTCTACCCAGTCCCACAGTGACGTACCATCCCCCATAAATTTGGGAAGGTGACTGGGCATAGTCTCCAAGGGTATTTGTCCAATGACGGACCTGGTTACAGACTGATGCCCCATCTCTGCATCTGAATGTTGCATCCTGCCGACTATGCCAAATGTAATGCAGGTGTCAGAATGCAACACGCAGAGTCACAGTCACAAATTAAGGGCAGTCAAGTAGCTATAAATAACAATTTATATATGTATATATATTAAGCAAGCTGACAGGGATTGCTACAGGGGTTAGTAATGAGAACAAAATCACAATAGCAATAACAATAGCAATAACACAATACATCACAAGGCGGGTGTGGCCTGCTAGTCATGGAGTAGGTACGTGTTTTCTTGTGCTCCTGCCTCAGAATAAGCAACTCGGATGAAATGCCTTTTTAAAGTCATTGAACTCTTATAAAAAGCTACTAAACTAACTCAGGATGCTTCAGAAACATTTTGAGACCTTCTTTGATATTATCTGAAAAATTTTACCTCACAACTTTGCTGAGTAATTTTCCTGAGGGAAGCTTAAAGATTTGAGCTATCTTGAGATCTTATTACCTCATTGTTTCATCACCTGGTCTTTGATTTGACCTTGGGGTTCATCTCGTACTACATAAAAGCTTTGAAGATTCGCCGCTCTTGAACGGATAAGTACCTTTTTTTGTTTTTTGCTGTGTCACAAATTTTACAATGTCGCCATTTTTGTACTTAATCATATTCAACTACGCCATCTTGTATGATAACAGACGTTTTATGATCTAAAAGGATTTAAGTAGTCTTATTTAAATCTGTTACACATATGTACCATTTATTGCATGACTGTGGGATCTTCACTGAGTTTTGGTGCCGCCATCTTGTGCTTTACGGTTCTTAACTCCGCCATTTTATGTAAAACTGTGATGATCTAACTGAAAAGACTACATATGGACTTGACATCGCTTTTACTCCTGATATAGATCTACAAATGTATGACTAACGAGAGATAATTCAGTACTTGAAAAATATTTATTAATATCTTTGGCCACGATAGTTGATTATCATCATAAACAGCAATTTCGGTACAGAGACGAGAGGACTCTCCGTGAGCAAATTAAATCATTGGGTTTCCAACGAACACGAGCTGCGCAGATCTGAAGAGGGAAACCAGTGTTTATATATATATTTTTTTTTGTGTGTGTGGTGATTTTTCCTCTGTCATTGCTAACACTGCTACAAAGCTTTCTTTATTATTATATATTTGTACATGTCTTGGTGCCGTGGTTCTTGGTGTAGGTAAGATGTTGCCTTCTCTTCATACTGTGTGTACTAGTGAATGGGAGAAAAATAAGCAGATTTGATTAGCTAATATCTGATGACAGCTGATATTATCTACTTTTATTGTAACACCTAAGGTAATTGTTTTTAATAACATACATTTATTTGTTAGAAATATCTCTGCTTTATATATAACTAATTTACTGGATGTATGAAAGCTATATTTCTCTCTCTTAAATTTTTCGCCTCAGTGGCGGGCTCTGGTGGCTGATTTTTGATACTGCAGCCAGGGGTCTTTAGATTCTTATGATCTTTTTTCTCATATCTTCTTTGTGAAAACATATTATTATTATAGTATTATATATTATATATATTATTATTTTATGTTATAGGTTGTTTTATCTCTTTAGAGGTTCAGATTTTAAATCTTATCGCTCTAGCTAGGATTTTCACTCATTCCTTACTCTCCTAATTCTTAATACTCATTGCTGTGATAGTTTAGTACAGCATAAAGACTCTGGTGAACTGCAATTTATCTTAACCACTCTTTCCTAATTGTTTGGTAATTATTTTCCAATTTCATCTTGTGAGGGATCACAATTAACATAATGACTTCATCAAAACCAAAATCTATTCCCAACAACAAACCTAGGGACAGGTCAAGATCTCCATATAAAACTTCTGCTAAGAACACCCGGTCTCAGGACAAAGAAATATCTGATGACGACTCAATGTTCATTGAATCTCAGTCATCCTCAAAAAAGAGGAAGGAGAGGGAATCTAAGAAATCATCTCATACAAAGCTGGTGACGGAGGAGAGCTCTGAAGAGGATGAGACCTCCTCACCTACTGTAAGCCCGGATAAGCAGAGATCTAGGAGAGACGATTCATTCTATACTGACCCAAATGATCCTCTTCAAAGTTTCAAATGGGAGCAGCCATTAGACCAAACATTTTTCAAGAGTCTGTTTACAGCTTTTAAAAAATCCATGAGACTGGACACAAAAAAGACCTAGATAGGAGATTTGAGAAACTTCAGACCTCGATTAATTCCATCTCACATAGAGTAGAAAGAGATGAAGCTGAGGTTTTTGAATTAGGAAAAATGACTGATAAGTTGGGGAAGGAGCAAAGTACTCTAAGGGAAGATCTAAAATTCATTAAAAATAAGATGACGGATTTAGAAGACAGAGATAGAAGACAAAATCTGAAGCTGAGAGGGATCCCTGAGTCAGTCAAAAATGACCAATTAGATCTTTATGTAAAAGGTCTGCTAAAGAAGTCCTTGCAATCTCTGACAGATCTAGATGTCACTATTGTTAGAGTCCATAGACTTCCAAAACCTAAACATATCAGTCCAGACATTCCAAGAGACGTAATTGTCAAATTCCATTTCTTTCATACAAAAGAAAGGTTAAAATAATTTATAAGAACTAACAAAATCCTACCTCACCCCTATGAGAACATTAAAACGTTTGCTGATCTCTCAAAAGAGACCATGTTACAAAGGAAAAACTTAGCAAAAATCACAGACATTCTTCGGAAGAAACACCTCCTGTATAAGTGGGGTTTTAACCAAGCGAAGGTGTTGTTTTCTTTCCAGGGCCAGACTGTCGCCATAAGCAATGTAGAGGAAGGTCTACAGATTCTAAAAGAACTTGGTAATACTTTTTCCTGAGAAGTTAATTTTATGCATTTGAATTGAGATTTTGGGCCAGAACTTAAGCCCTTTCTTAGAGGAGTTAGTTCCTACGATTAGTAGATCCTCTAGAGGAACTAATCTTCAGCAGTTAAGTTAGGTTATTTTAGGCTAGATTCAGTTTTTAGTGGTTTACTACTGATAGTACATTTTTTTTTTCTATTGATTCATTAAGTTGTTTTCAGAATCTTTGCAATGTCTCCATCCCTTTTTTTCATATTTCTAAAACACCGTGCTCAAATGACAAGCATCACTACTGACACCTTCTCCCATGGCAGTTAAGATTTTATCCCATAACGGTAATGGACTGAATAGCCCAAGAAAGCAATATCTAATATGGAAACAGATAAGAGACTCTAGAGCAGATATTATTGGTCTTCAAGAAACCAAATTCGCAGCAGCCAACCAGCCCAAATTCACTAATAAGAACTTTCCCAACATCTTCTATGCCTCCAATCCGAAGAAAAAATGAGGGTAGCAATTCTTATAAAAAGCACAGTAACTTTTGAAAAACTTCTGAAAATAGCCGATGAAGATGGAAGATATCTAATTTTAATATGTAAAATAAATGGTGTAGAATTCACCCTAGTTAATGTTTATGTCCTTAATAGTGGTCAAATAACCTTTTTGGACAAAATAATGAAGCTTATTCACCAAACCAAGAGGGGCAAATTGGTTTTGTTTGAGGATTTTAACATGGTACCTAACGCCTTAATGGACTCCTCCACTAGATCAAGACAGTTTCTCTCTAATTTAAACCAGTGGATTAATAAGAATGAGCTATATGATGTATTTAGATGCCTCAACACATCTTCTATAGAGTTTACCCATTACTCAGGAAGGCATAACTCATACTCCCGTATTGACCTGATCCTGACAGACATATTTTCTTTAACCAAATTCAAATCTGTGCGAATAGAGCCAAGGTTATGGTCTGATCATGCCCCTGTCTTATCTGAAATAATTATTGGCCCAGTTTTGGTAGAGAATAGGCTGTGGCGAAACAACAGTTACTTATTTACCCATCCTAATTACAGATGTGCAATAGAACAATCAATTAAGAATTACTTTAGAGAGAATGATTCTGATAATACTCCAATTTATTTACGGCTTTTAAGGCGGTACTAAGGGGTCATCTTATCCAACTAAATTCCCAATTAAAGAAAAACAATAGAGACAAAACAGTTGAAATCACTAAAGAAATTATAGCTTTAGAAGAAAAATTATTTAATAACCCTTCCCCAGATTTGCAATCTCAAATATTGACATTGAGGCAGAAACTCAAAACCCTTTTATCTGAAGAATTCGACAAAGTTACTCAAAGAATTAGAGCAAACCATTACTCATCAACCGATAAACCATCTAAAGCCTTTGCGGCAAGACTTAAACATTTTAGACAAAAGACAAAGATTAGTCAAATTATAGATAAAAATGCCCATTTACTTACACACCCTAAGAAAATCACAGACATCTTTGCTGATTTTTATAAAAATTTATATAATCTTAAGGATAATCCCAACTTTTCTAACCCCTCATGTGAAGTGATAGACTCTTTTTTAAATTCCATAAACCTCCCTTCCCTTTCTAAGTCTGAGCTGGAAGAATTGAATTCCCCATATACTAAATTAGAAATTTCTTCTCTAATTAAAAACCTTAAAAATGGGAAATCACCTGGCCCAGATGGGTTTCAAAATGAATTTTATAAGTGCTTTGAAAACTTGTTGGAAGATCCTCTAGTTAGATTAGCAAATACATCCACAATTGAGGGCCACTTGCCTGCTGAGATGCTGGAGGCTTTGGTGATCGTCATCCCCAAACCCAAAGGTGATCTGAATGACACAAAAAATTACAGGCCTATTTCTCTTTTGAACAGTGACGCCAAATTATTGGCTAAATTAGCGGCTCAAAGACTTCAAAATTTTGTTCACAAACTAATTAACCCAGACCAGCTGGGTTTTATTCAGGGAAGATCGACATCAGATGCCACAAGACGAGCCCTTAATATTATCTCGATTATAAGCAAAAAGAAATCTCCGGCAGTGTTGTTGGCCCTAGATGCGGAGAAAGCTTTTGACCGGGTGAACTGGTCTTATATGTTTAAAACTCTTGAAAAATTTGGATTTCAAGGCAGGATATTCAACAGCATTAAGGCTATGTATTTGAATCCATCGGCCCGGGTGTACACAAATAATTTTCTTTCAGTTAAGTTTCCTTTATCTAATGGCACCAGACAGGCATGTTCCCTGTCGCCTATACTTTTTGTCCTATTTATTGAACCTCTAGCTGCAAAAAATAGGTCTGACCCATTTATAGAAGGTATAAACTTTAAACAAACATGCTCGAAAGTCAAAATTTTTGCAGACGATATTCTGCTTACTATCTCAAACCCCCTTTTGTCACTTCAGCGTTTTAATTCCCTGCTAAAAATTTTTGCTAATGTTTCGTTTTATAAAATTAACTTTTCAAAAACTCAATGTATGACTTCCAACTTAGAAGACAACTTGGCCACTGCCTTGAAGGTACAATTCGACTTTAACTGGCAACCGCAGCAGATTTCGTACTTGGGTATAATTCTGACAAAATCTCCATCATCTGTGGTCAATGACAACCTGTCGGTCCTTCATAAATCCCTCCAAACTTAATTATTTCGTCTGAGTAAAATAGACCTATCGTGGCTGAGGAGAATCATTACCTACAGTCATGGCCAAAAGTATTGAGAATGAGACAAATAGTAATTTTTCCAAAGTTTACTGATTCATTTTTTGTAATGGCAATTTGCATATACTCCTGAATGTCAAAGAGTGATCAGCTTAACAGCAATTACTGTACTTGCATAGTCAATATTTGCCCAGAAAATGAACTTTAACCCCCAAAACACATTTCAACATCATTGCAGTCCTGCCTTAAAAGGAGCTGCTAACATCGTTTTAGTGATTGATCCATTAACACAGGTGTTGATGAGGACAGGGCTGGCGATCAATCAGTTATGATTAAGTAAGAATGACATCACTGGACACTTTAAAAGGAGGCTGGTTCTTGGTATCATTGTTTCTCTTCAGTTAACCATGGTTATCTCTAAAAAAACACGTGCAGCCATCATTGCACTGCAGAAAAATGGCCTAACAGGGAAGAGTATCGCAGCTACAAAGATTGCACCTCAGTCAACAATCTATCGCATCATCAAGAACTTCAAGGAGAGAGCTTCCATTGTTGTCAAAAAGGCTCCAGGGCGCCCAAGAAAGACCAGCAAGAGCCAGGACCGTATCTTAAAACTGTTTCAGCTGCGGGATCGGACTACCAGCAGTGCCGAGCTTGCTCAGGAATGGCAGCAGGCTGGTGTGAGTGCTTCTGCACGCACTGTAAGGCGGAGACTATTTGAGCAAGGGCTGGTTTCACGGAGGGCAGCAAAGAAGCCACTTCTCTCCAGAAAAAACATCAGGGACCGACTGATATTCTGCAAAAGGTACAGGGAGTGGACTGCTGAGGACTGGTGCAAAGTCATTTTCTCTGATGAATCCCATTTTCGATTGTTTGGGACATCTGGAAAACAGCTTATTCGGAGAAGAAGAGGTGAGCGCTACCACCAGTCTTGTCTCATGCCAACTGTAAAGCATCCTGAAACCATTCATGTGTGGGGTTGCTTCTCAGCCAAGGGAATCGGCTCACTCACAGTCTTGCCTAAAAACACAGCCATGAATAAAGAATGGTACCAGAATGTCCTCCAAGAGCAACTTCTCCCAACCGTCCAAGAGCAGTTTGGCGCCCAAAAATGCCTTTTCCAGCATGATGGAGCACCTTGCCATAAAGCAAAGGTGATAACAAAATAGCTCATGGAACAAAACATAGAGATTTTGGGTCCTTGGCCTGGAAACTCCCCAGATCTTAATCCCATTGAGAACTTGTGGTCAATCATCAAGAGACGGGTGGACAAACAAAAACCAACAAATTCTGGCAAAATGCAAGCATTGATTATGCAAGAATGGACTGCTATCAGTCAGGATTTGGTCCAAAAGTTGATTGAGAGCATGCCAGGGAGAATTACAGAGGTCTTGAAAAAGAACGGGCAACACTGCAAATATTGACTTGCTGCATTAACTCATTCTAACTGTCAATATAACCTATTGGTACTCATAATATGATTGCAATTATATTTCTGTATGTGATATAAACATCAGACAAACACTAATAAAAACCAGAGGCCAGCAGATCATGTGAAAATATAATTTTGGTGTCATTCTCAAAACTTTTGGCCATGACTGTACAAGATGATGGCCCTTCCTAAATTTTTATATGTAATTAGATGTATCCCATTGCCTATACCTGGAAAATGGTTCAATAAATTTCAAACACAACTCAGAATGTTTATTTGGAACAAAAACAAGCCACGAATATCAATCACTCTTTTAGAAAAACATAAGAGACGAGGTGGATTGGGTCTCCCAAATCTTTTTAGTTATTATCAAGCAACGATATTGAAACTCTCAAATGGTTGGTTAATAAATGACAATCCTATTCCCTGGGTCTCTTTGGTAAAGACCCAAATAAATTACAGTGACTTGAAGCTAGTTATCACAGATTATCTTATAGATCCTAGTAAACCTCTACCAAATTTTCAGACACTCAAGGCAGTTTTCACCGTCTGGAGAAATCTGCTCAAGAAAACAAAGTCAAAATTTAAAGATTTGCAGCTTAATTCTCTTCCAATCCAAATTTTAGAAATTTTAATCGCTAAACTGAAATTAAGTACAGGGTTGGAATTGGGTATCTCAGTAATCCAAGATATAATTCTAGATAATAATCTTATTACTTTTCAATCCCTTCAGGATAAATATACTTTACCTAACAAAGAAATTTCGACTTGGTTAAAATTACAATTATTCCTGACTTCAAAAAACATTCTCTTTTCTCTTCCCCAATTCATTATTGACCTTTTATCTAAACCCTTCGATAGCCCCAAATGGGTGACAAACCGTCTGTATAGGATTTACAATGATGACATTGAACTACTAAAGACTAAAAACATAATAACTTGGGAAAAAGAACTCCAAGTTCAAATAGACATATCACAACTCTCTTCATCTCTAGACATCATTTACTCGAACACTCTGTGTGCTTCTCTACATGAGTCCCACTATAAGATCTTGTCTAGATGGTACTGGACACCGGAGAGAATTTATCAAATCTCACCATTGACATCATCCGACTGTTGGAGGGGTTGTGGAAAGATGGGGACCCTCTCACATATTTTCTGGGGTTGTCCTAAGCTCAATAATCTTTGGACAGAGGTTGGAAAACTTATTAAAAACCTCACTATCTTACGAATTTCCCTTAATCCACAATTGGTTCTTCTGCTGCTAGGTATAGATACTTTCCCCAACAATCTGAGGCACATAATTTGTCACATTTTAATAACTACTAAATTGTTGATAGCTTCACGTTGGAAACAAGTTGAAGTTCCAACCATAGCAGATGTAATAGACAGAGTTTCTATCCACAATATCTATGAATACAATATAGCCCTTAGACAGAAGGACTTGAATAAATATAAATTTCAATGGGATATTTGGTCGCAAAACTTTATGCCAAACTTAATTTCTTGACACTCCATTAACATTGTGAAACTACGATTTTTGAATTCTGATTCAATAACGGTGTATTTATATCATTTTGTTTAATTCACTAACTGAATGTAGTTCCAAAACTTAGGCTATGATACTCTTTGTAAGAATTCGGGATGATAAAAGTAATGTATTACCCTTTTGGTTAACCAATTTGTATGATTATGTTGTAAGTTCCTTTTATGTTGTCTGTTTTTTCCCCTTTCCCCAAATTTATGTTCTTTCCTTGTAAGTCTGTGATTAAAACATATTGCATAGATATATCTGTATTATATGATAATAACTCACATATGTTATATCTACTATAACCACTCTGTATAATATAATATATAAAGTATTTACAGTTTTGTTAATTGAAAACTTAATAAAAATATTTTAAAACAATACATCACAATAGCAATAACAATAGCAATAAAATCCATCTCTAAAATACTGTATCTAGCCCAAATATGGGATTAGCACTGAAGTCCATTGGTTCTGCAAATGGCCCTAGCGGGGGTCTCCAGTTATTCCCGCTAGGTCTTTAAGTCTTTTTCTGACAAAGTCAATTAGATCCCATTTGGCTTGTTCCATCTCACCCCTCCCCCTCCCAACCTGATTCCCTAAACCCAATTGTTCTCAGTAATGTGAGGGAGCGGTTGAAGTGACAGCCCCGTTCAGTGATCACACTCGTCGGCTTTTGCTGACGTGATCTCTACAGCACGACTCGTTTCTATCCTCTCTTTGTCCTGTCAATTGGGGCGGTTTACCACGTCGTGGGTAGGAGGGACCTGTACATTTCCTTAATGTCGTATCCAAGTCCCAGTACTCTTCCGAAGCCGTGACACCCGAGGGACCGCTGCGCTGAATCCCGCACTCGTTCACCGGCAGTCACCCGTCTTGCCTTACGGGTCTCTCACCCTGGTCTCTCTCGCTGGTTCCTTCTGTGCGTCCGGCCTGCGTCCCGCCTCTCTCTGTGTCTGGCGCCGAAATCACCTCAGGCACTGTGCGCTCGACCGCTAAATTTTGAAATCCTCTGCTGGAGGTCACCTGACCAGGTCCAGCATGCAAACTTGAAATGCTCACCAGATGGTGCTCTTTCTCCTTATTGCATATATCTCGCATTGATTCTCTGAAAGACTTTTCTCCTTCTATTACATTCTTATAAAAATAGGCTTTGTGACTTTCAGAGTCCCTCCATCATAAATGAAAAAGGATGTGTCGGATGATGTGTCACACACCACATGGCCAGATAAGATTGTAAAATGTTAAAATGACATTTACCAGTGAATGCATTTGTCTTGGTTGAAAGCAATGCAAAAGTGCAAAAACGCATCAAAAACGCTACGTATGAACATAGCCTTAGGTGTGGAGGAGCATTTTTGTTTTTACATACAGTATTTATTTTGCCTCATATACAAGTCATTACCCTGGAAAGGATGTTCCTTAACATATTTCCCCGGAAAATCCATTTTGGTTTCGCTTTTGTATGTTTTATTGTGAGTCCGTAAAAGTGGTGTAATACTTCTAACAACGTTGTTGACAGCAGTGACCTGGGAGTCAGAAATGCCTCCAGGGGTCTTCCCCATGCTGTTCCCATGTCATTTGAGCACTGTTCCCATCGATTTGGGCAATTTTTAGGCTCTCTGCAGACCGCCGGGGGGAGCAGTCTGAAAAATACTCGAGTTTCCTATAGACTTACATTGGGCTCGTTGCTCGGGTCTAGCACCCGAGCATTCCAATTTGCTCGACCCGACCATCGACCACCCGAGCATTTTAGTGCTCGCCCATCACTAATCGGCTTCTTTCAAAGTTCTAATGTTCCATTGAGAGAAGCTGATGATAAGTTACCTTGACCGCACGCAGGCATGCAGAGCCAAATCCTAACAATGTGTATAATACATGCTATTAGGATTTGGTATGTCACTGTCACTGATTAAGTTTTGCCAAAAAAACCTTTAATATATAGATTGTAAAGTTTCCTATTATCGGAGTATGGTGCATGACACTTCTTATCCTAAGTTGAGTTACAAGGCTTGTTAAAGGGTTGATATTGACTTTTAGGATTGCTACATCCAGTAAGTGGCACTAGAGGGCCTGTCCTCTTTTTCCCTGAATAGTTTATTTGTAAATTCCAATTCCAAGAGGAGCATTGCATGGCTTATGGCTTATGAGTGTCTCCCTATGCCAACTTGGCACTCTCCACAAGGAGAAACTTTACTCCTTAGAACCTTGCCAGAGGTCTCTCATCCAGCCAAAGCATTACTGCTTATTTACACTGGTGAGGGGCATGCGCTTGGAAGCATGTGCATGTGTCCACAAATGAAGTTTTTGTTTGGGCTTCTTCTCCCAAGTTATGTGGCAAGGCTTGACAAAGGGTTGATATTGATATTGGCTATTAGGATAGTTACATCCAACAGGTGGCACTAGTTTTCTTGTCCTCTTTCTCTCTTAAAAGACTATTTGCATACCATGATGGCACACACAAACTATCAAGTCAGCTCTAACGGGATAATGGACAAACTACTGTCTGTTTCCAATGTCAACTTACAGAAATACAAACACATACATGACACATATTACACATAATACGTGACACATAATGAATTAGGCATATACAGTACAGACCAAAAGTTTGGACACACCTTCCCATTTAAAGATTTTTCTGTATTTTCATGACTATGAAAATTGTACATTCACACTGAAGGCATCAAAACTATGAATTAACACATGTGGAATTATATACTTAACAAAAAAGTGTGAAACAACTGAAAATATGTCTTATATTCTAGGTTCTTCAAAGTAGCCACCTTTTGCTTTGCACACTCTTGGCATTCTCTTGATGAGCTTTAAGAGGTAGTCACCGGAAATGTTCTTCCAACAATCTTGAAGGAGTTCCCAGAGATGCTTAGCACTTGTTGGCCCTTTTGCCTTCACTCTGCGGTCCCGCTCACCCCAAACCATCTCGATTGGGTTGAGGTCTGGTGACTGTGGAGGCCAGGTCATCTGGCGTAGCACCCCATCACTCTCCCTCTTGGTCAAATAGCCCTTACACAGCCTGGAGGTGTGTTTGGGGTCATTGTCCTGTTGAAAAATAAATGAGGGTCCAACTAAACGCAAGCCAGATGGAATAGCATGCCGCTGCAAGATGCTGTGGTAGCCACGCTGGTTCAGTATGCCTTCAATTTTGAATAAATCCCCAACAGTGTCACCAGCAAAGCACCCCCACACCATCACACCTCCTCCTCCATGCTTCACGGTGGGAACCAGGCATGTAGAGTCCATCCGTTCACCTTTTCTGCATCGTACAAAGACACGGTGGTTGGAACCAAAGATCTCAAATTTGGACTCATCAGACCAAAGCACAGATTTCCACTAGTCTAATGTCCATTCCTTGTGTTCTTTAGCCCAAACAAGTCTCTTCTGCTGGTTGCCTGTCCTTAGCAGTGGTTTCCTAGCAGCTATTTTACCATGAAGGCCTGCTGCACAAAGTCTCCTCTTAACAGTTGTTGAAGAGATGTGTCTGCTGCTAGAACTCTGTGCGGCATTGACCTGGTCTCTAATCTGAGCTGCTGTTAACCTCCGATTTCTGAGGCTGATGACTCGGATAAACTTATCCTCAGAAGCAGAGGTGACTCTTGGTCTTCCTTTCCTCATGTGAGCCAGTTTCTTTGCAGCGCTTGATCGATTTTGCAACTGCACTTGGGGACACTTTCAAAGTTTGCCCAATTTTTCGGACTGACTGACCTTCATTTCTTAAAGTAATGATGGCCATTCGTTTTTCTTTACTTAGCTGCTTTTTTCTTGCCATAATACAAATTCTAACAGTCTATTCAGTAGGACTATTAGCTGTGTATCCACCAGACTTCTGCACAACATAACTGATGGTCCCAACCCCATTTATAAGTCAAGAAATCCCACTTATTAAACCTGACAGGGCACACCTGTGAAGTGAAAACCATTTCCGGTGACTACCTCTTGAAGCTCATCAAGAGAATGCCAAGAGTGTGCAAAGCAGTCATCAAAGCAAAAGGTGTCTACTTTGAAGAACCTAGAATATAAGACATATTTTCAGTTGTTTCACACTTTTTTGTTAAGTATATAATTCCACATGTGTTAATTCATAGTTTTGATGCCTTCAGTGTGAATGTACAATTTTCATAGTCATGAAAATACAGAAAAATCTTTAAATGAGAAGGTGTGTCAAAACTTTTGGTCTGTACTGTATATATAATACAAATAGTACATGACACATATACTGTATATTACACATAATACACATGATGCGCCCCTGGGCCTGAGTAGCGCTGCGTTGCGCACGCGGGAGCCTACCCGGAGCCGGGTCAGATGGGGGTAGTAGTCTCGTGGCGATGACCCGGTCCGTGCCCAGGGAGTCAGACTAAATGGCAGTCTATTAGCAGTAGATGGTGGATGACTACGCCACCCGTTGAATGCAGCTATGGAGCTGCCGCTGCAGGGCAGACCGCTGAGGCCGGTGGAAGGATGGTGCAGCGTGGATGGTATAACCCCCAACGGGAGGGGTATGGCCTCAGGGCAGCCGACGTGGATGATGGGGGTAGCAGGAACCACTCAGAGATGATGCGGTGTAGTTCAGGGTCTTTACTGGTGACAAAGATAGACCCTCCCGGAGTACTTGCTAGCAATCGGGGCCTGGTCAGTCCTTGAGCAGATGGGATCTCCCCTGGCCAGGCGGAGTTGTAGGCCTTCCCAACTAACTGTACTCTTCTGGCTACCTTGCTAGAGGCGGGTAAAAGTAGCCCACGTCCCTGAGTGTACCGTGTGGTGCTCACCCGTATGGCCGGTGACTCGGGGCCTTCTAATGGCTTCCGCTCCACGATGGCGGTGCTGGTCCCACGCGTGTGACCGTGCCTTCGGGTTTCTGGGCCAGAGGACCTGCAATCCCCTGCCGGTCGGTTTCTGCTGCTGGGTAGAGATTAGTCCCCACAGCCTCGGACTCCGGGTCCGGTAAGAAATCTTCTCAGTCAGGGCGAGCTCTGCAGCTGCCAGCCCCTGACTCCTTGTAACACTGCTCCCACAGAGCTCCTGATGTTCTGTTCCTATATTTGCTTCTTTTCTCTGTCTCTACTTCTTCTCTACTCCCTAACCCTGCTTCAGCCCTAGGTTTATATAGGGGAAATTCTTCCCCTCCCAGGACTGGGCAGGAGGTGTGGCATGCATAGGATTCCTGACCAAAAGACCTCCCACCTGCTCTCAGACGTAATATCTCTATCACTGTGGCAACCAGACCCCTGGGGTGTCACATTCCCCCCTAGTGAAATTTAGTACTCCGGGACTAAACATATTTTAGAAAAACATAACAAGATATAACAATAACAATACAATAAAGAAACACATAAAGGTGGTCACGGCATGTCCGTAACCGGGTGCAGTCTTTGAAGAAAGCAAGGTGTCCATTTCACCAAAACAGGGAGACGTAACCAGGTAGGGGTCTGTCCTGCCCCGAGTCCTTAACAGTCTTTAGTCCGTCCTGGGTTACGCTCCAACTATGTACAAAGGATTCCCGGTAAATCCACCAAAGACCCCTATAAACAACTAGAAACACATAATTATACACAAGCAACAAGAAAAACAGGTAACCACAAATAAAACAATTTATACATTTCAAATCCTCCAACGTGCGGGTAACTGGCCTCTAGTGGCCCTAGTGGACCTACGGAGTTGACTGTCTAGCCCTGAACTACAGGGTGTAGGAGCTGTCAAGGGTAAACTGGGCAGCTGTCTACCGGCTCCTTGGCTCACTAGGGGTACGGCAGGCTCACTATAAGCAGAGGGTTGATCCTCCTGTTCTGCTTGTGTGGAGTCTTCTGCCTCCTGGACCGGCTGCTCTTCCAGCTCTACCTGTCGCTCCATAGGTGCTTGGGATGCTAGTTGGAGGAAGGTGAGTACGGGTACCACAACTGCGCCATTGACTTGAGTCCAAGACCGAGGGAAGTCTCCGAGCACAGTACTAACCATGTCTTCCCTTTCCTCTACGGGTCGAGGGTCTTCTTGTTCCTCTTCAGGGTTCCGTAGTTGTTCGGGACACTTCTTCAGGTGATCCCGGGATACAATGGTTGTGGTTTCACCTCCGTCTTTACTGATGGTACAGACCTTTGGGTTGTCGTGGCTTGAGGGCAGTACGGTGTACGGGTCCTTCTCCCACTGGTCGTCCAACTTGTGGAGCCGTCTTTTTCTCTTCAAGACCTGCTCTCCGGGTACCAGGGGAACAGCGGGAGCATACTGGTTGTAAGTTTTCTCTTGTCTTTCCCTAGCCTGACAGAGACTTCGCTCCACGCTCTCCTGTACTCTCCGGTACTGCTGCTGCCTCTCTGTGTCCCAGTCTGCTTCTGGTGAAGTGTCCTCGGGTGTCAGGACTCCCATTTCCAGGTCAACAGGTAACTTACCAGGTCTCGCCCTCATTAGGTAAGCCGGGGTACAGTTGGTGGAACCTACCGGAATGTGGTTGTATAGGTCCACCAGATCGGGCAGCTTCTCAGGCCACAGACCGCGTTCTTCCAGGGGCAACGTTTTCAGAAGATCCATTACCACCTGGTTCATTTTCTCACAAAGTCCATTAGTTTGCGGATGATAGGGTGTCGTCCTTATCTTCCGGCAGCCATACAGAGTGCAGAATTCTTGGAAGACCTCCGCTTCAAAGGCAGGTCCCTGGTCTGTCAACACTTGGTCCGGGTACCCGTGTGGACGGCAGAAATGCTGCTGGAAGGCTCTAGCTGCTGTTCGAGCTGTTAAGTCCTTGACGGGGACGACAACCAAGAACCGGGAGTAGTGATCCACGATGGTTAGTGCGTAGACGTAGCCACTTCTGCTTGGGGTCAGTTTTACATGATCCAAGGCTACCAGTTCCAACGGCTGCCGGGTGACGATGGACTGCAGGGGAGTCTTCTGGCTGGCACGGTCCTTCCTTCTTAGGTTGCACGGGCCACAGTCTCTGCACCACCTCTCGATGGTTCCCCTCATGCCTACCCAGTGGAACCGCTCGCGCAGCAGGAACTCCAGCTTCTTCCATCCGAAGTGTCCAGCCCCGTCGTGGTATGCCTCCATCACCATGGCTGCATCTCTTCGTGGCACCACTACTTGCCAGATTAGTTCATGCGTCCGGAAGTTAACCATTCTGCGGCACAACTTCCCCTTGTAAAGGAACAGTCTACTCTTTTCTGCCCACAGTTGCTTGGCTTCCTCCGGAGCGTCTGGGTCAAGGCGAGCCTCTGGCCGAGTCAGCATCTCCTTCACCAGCCGGACGGCAGGGTCACTGTCCTGCGTTTCCGCCCAGTTGTAGTGAGGTAAGGGGTTAAGCGTAGCGCCTTGCTTACTCCTTACCCGATGGGAATACTGGATAGTCCCATGACGGTGAAACGCGGGGAGTTCGACTTCTTCCAGTCCCTCTGGATCTTCTCCTACGTCCGGTAGGTTTGGCATCCTGGACAGGGCGTCCGCGTTGGTATTGGAGCGTCCTGCCCGGTATTTGATGGTGAACGCGTAGTTGGACAGGCGGGCCATCCATCTCTGCTCTAGGGCACCGAGTCTTGCCGTGTCCAGGTGTGTCAACGGGTTGTTATCCGTGTACACGACGAACCGGGAAGAAGCGAGGTAGTGCTTAAAGCGTTCGGTAACTGCCCACACCACTGCCAGGAACTCTAGCTTAAATGAGCTGTAATTCTCAGGGTTTCTTTCGGTGGGTCGCAGTTTTCGGCTGGCGTAAGCGATTACTCGCTCTTTCCCCTGCTGGATCTGGGACAGCACGGCTCCTAGCCCGATGTTACTTGCGTCGGTGTAGAGGATAAAGGGCTGGCTGTAATCCGGGTACGCCAGGATTTCATCCCCCGTGAGGGCCATCTTCAGCTGGCGGAAGGACTCTTCTTCCAACTTCTCCCATTTGAAGGGCGGCTTCTGGTTCTTGGCCTTCCGGGACTGGCCTATCAGGAGGTCTTGCATAGGAGCTGCCTTTTTGGTGAAACCGGGGATGAACCTGCGGTAGTAGCCTACCAACCCGAGGAACTGCCGCACTTCCTTTACACTGGAGGGACTTGGCCATTCCTTAATTGCGGTGATCTTATCAGGGTCGGGAGCCACTCCGTCAGCGCTCACCACGTGTCCCAGGTACTGCACCTTTGGTTTCAGGAGGTGACACTTGGAGGGTTTCACCTTTAGGCCGTAGCTTGCCAGAGCTTCGAACACTTCCGCCAGGTGTTTCAGGTGGTCCTCATAAGTCTTAGAATATACGATGACATCGTCCAGGTACAACAGGACCGTCTCGAAGTTTCTGTGGCCCAGACAGCACTCCATTAATCGTTGGAAGGTTCCCGGTGCGTTGCAGAGTCCGAACGGCATACAGGTAAACTCGCTAAGTCCCATCGGGGTGGTGAATGCGGTCTTCTCCCGGTCCGCCTCTGCTACAGGAACCTGCCAGTACCCACTAGTGAGATCCAAGGTAGAGAAGAAGTTAGCAGATCTTAAAGCAGCCAAAGACTCCTCTATCCTTGGTAAGGGGTACGCATCCTTGTGTGTGATACGGTTGATTTTCCGGTAATCTACACACATCCTCATGGTGTTGTCTTTCTTTTTGACTAAGACTAGTGGAGCTGCCCAGGGGCTACAGCTATCCCTGATCACCCCAGCCTCCTTCATGTCTCTAAGCATCCCCTTGGCGTGTTGGTAGTGTGCAGGGGGTACGGGTCGATACCTCTCTTTTATGGGAGGATGGTCTCCCGTGGGGATGTGGTGTTCTACCCCCTTGACTCGCCCGAAGTCTAACGGGTGTTTACTAAACACTCTCTCGTACTCTTGAACCACCCGATAGACTCCCTGTTTCTGGTGTGAGGGAGTGGAGTCAGTACCCAAATGTAGTTGCTGACACCAGTCATCCATTGTTTTCTTAGAGCCGTTACCTTCCTCCGGGTGAGATGGAGGCAAGGGTTCCACAGATTGTATAGCATTTTGGTTAATGGTATATAATTTGGCTAGCGTGGCATACCGGGGCAGGTACACTTCCCTCTTCCCGATATTGATTATGCGAACGGGCACCCTCCCATGGCGTACATTAACCACCCCCCGTGCTGTCAAGATGGTGGGCCTACTGTCTGAGTAAACTGGTTCTACCATTGCCTGGTAATCTCTACCTCTCAGACCAATAGCTGCCCGGCACCAAATCATCATTTCACTTTTTGGGGGCATGGCAATAGGGAAAGGGTCACACATTCCCACGCTACCAATCTCACCGCCGGAGAGTTCCACCTGTTGCCGTCGCATCAGTGCCCGGATCTCTTTTTGGAGCACTCGCTGCTCGCCGGAGCTGGCGGTCTTGGCAACCTGCTGTAAAAGGAAAATCACCTCTGCAAGACAATTTTCAATTACATTAGTTCCTAGAGTTATCTTTGGGTGACTCTCGTGTTTGTCAATGTCTACAATGATCAGTCCCTGTGCTGCCAGTTCAACTCTACCAATTTTAATGGTCACCTCTTTAAATCCGATCTGTGGCACGGGCTGACCATTGCTGGCGATGATACTCAAGTCGTCGTCAGGGTAGCGGGTAATATCCGAGTCATTCCAGTACTGCTTGAAGAGCACGTACGGGATGGTGGTGACCTGTGACCCGGTGTCCAGTAGGGCACTCATAGGAATGCCATCCAGTACCACAGGCAAGACTGGACGTCCTCCCACATATTTGTCGCGCCAGTTCGATGGGCCTGATGATCTTTTTCCTAGGGGTTGGCCCTCTACCCTAGGTTGTGCCAGTTTAAAGGACAGTACCTTGCCATATGTCCGGGTTGATTACAGCGGCGGCAGATGGGTCGTCCGTCATCGTTGTATCGGTCGCTGGGTCTTCCTCTGGCCGGTGGGGTCCTCCTTGGTCGACGCCACGGGATGTCCTCCGGTCCGGATGCCAGCTGGAGCTTCCCTGGAGTGGAAACCTGTAAAGACTGCACAGTTCGGGTTAGCGCAGCAACGCTTTTAGCTAGCTCTTGGACCTGATGGTGCAGGTCTGGAGCCGAGTCATTGTTCAAAGCCTGCGCATCAGCTCCCACAGGCCCTGCCGACAAGGGCGCCGCCTCCTGGTGGTAAGTGGTAGTGGGGCGTCTGTGGGTCACAACGCCACCTGGTGCCGGTTCTCGGAGCACCCGGATGGCTCTGTCCTTGAACTGTGCAAATCCCAGATGAGGGTCCTGTAAGGCCATTGCCCGCAACTGGGTTCGGTGGGCATTGCAATATAAACCCTCTGTAAATTGTTCAGTTAACAGCCTGTCCTCGTCTCCCACGCCGTCAGGGTCGGTCTGCTTAATGGCTCTCAGGGCTTCTTGTAGGTTTAATGCATAGTCCCTTATACTCTCATGTGCCCGCTGTTTGCACCCGTAGAATCTGAGCTTGATCTCGGCTGAGGTGCGGGTATCAAAGGTGTCCCTCAGCCGGGTTAGTATCCCTGCGACAGTCCTCCCCCCAGGTGGCCAGGACTTTACCTCCCTTTGGGCTGCCCCGGTTAATTGGGCCACCAGGATGCTTACTTTTTGCTCTTCTGTGAGGGGGTACACCTGGAAGAGGCTATCCAGTTTTTCTCTAAAGTCCTGCAGGGTATGTGACTCCCCTGAGTACTGGGGTAGCCAGGCTGCCCCCGGGATATAGGGCATGGTGAAAGGCATGACCGCAACAGCGGTGGCGCTGGCGGGGGTTGGAGCGGTGAAGCTCTCCTCCGTATCCGACATCCTTCTCCCCCCTAGTGGACCGTGGCCTACCTTGCGATGATCCTCTTCCGTAGGCCGCGGCTCCGCAGTTGATCGTCAGGGTTGAGGACCTTCCGTCGCGCTCCTGTGACGTCGGCGTCTGCTGGGCTCCTTCCAGGACCTTACGCAACGTCAGGACGTGAGGCGGGGCTTCAGTTCTCGCGTGCTTTCGGAGTCCACGCCCCTCTTCTTCCCGCGCGGCGTATTCAAGATGGCGGCCAACGGCGGGAAAACTCCACGGATGGCGGGAAGAAGGCTGAAGATGGCGCCGGATGGCGGGAAAACCTCACGGATGGCGGGAAGAAGGCTGAAGATGGCGCCGGACGGCGGGAATCTTCACGGATGGCGGGAAGAAGGCTGAAGATGGCGCCGGATGGCGGGAAAACTTCACGGATGGTAAGTTTTAAAAGTCTCTTTTTCAGGCACGCAGTACCCGGTGGTTGCGGGCACGAAATCCTGCCGACTACGCCAAAAGTTGACGCGCCCCTGGGCCTGAGTCGCGCTGCGTTGCGCACGCGGGAGCCTACCCGGAGCCGGGTCAGATGGGGGTAGTAGTCTCGTGGCGATGACCCGGTCCGTGCCCAGGGAGTCAGACTAAGTGGCAGTCTATTAGCAGTAGATGGTGGATGACTACGCCACCCGTTGAATGCAGCTATGGAGCTGCCGCTGCAGGGCAGACCGCTGAGGCCGGTGGAAGGATGGTGCAGCGTGGATGGTATAACCCCCAACGGGAGGGGTATGGCCTCAGGGCAGCCGACGTGGATGATGGGGGTAGCAGGAACCACTCAGAGACGATGCGGTGTAGTTCAGGGTCTTTACTGGTGACAAAGATAGACCCTCCCGGAGTACTTGCTAGCAATCGGGGCCTGGTCAGTCCTTGAGCAGATGGGATCTCCCCTGGCCAGGCGGAGTTGTAGGCCTTCCCAACTAACTGTACTCTTCTGGCTACCTTGCTAGAGGCGGGTAAAAGTAGCCCACGTCCCTGAGTGTACCGTGTGGTGCTCACCCGTATGGCCGGTGACTCGGGGCCTTCTAATGGCTTCCGCTCCACGATGGCGGTGCTGGTCCCACGCGTGTGACCGTGCCTTCGGGTTTCTGGGCCAGAGGACCTGCAATCCCCTGCCGGTCGGTTTCTGCTGCTGGGTAGAGATTAGTCCCCACAGCCTCGGACTCCGGGTCCGGTAAGAAATCTTCTCAGTCAGGGCGAGCTCTGCAGCTGCCAGCCCCTGACTCCTTGTAACACTGCTCCCACAGAGCTCCTGATGTTCTGTTCCTATATTTGCTTCTTTTCTCTGTCTCTACTTCTTCTCTACTCCCTAACCCTGCTTCAGCCCTAGGTTTATATAGGGGAAGTTCTTCCCCTCCCAGGACTGAGCAGGAGGTGTGGCATGCATAGGATTCCTGACCAAAAGACCTCCCACCTGCTCTCAGACGTAATATCTCTATCACTGTGGCAACCAGACCCCTGGGGTGTCACACACACATAACACAAATTACACATAATACATCATTAATCACACTTAACTATGTGGATGCAATTTCCTGCATGGGGCTCCAGAAGAGCAGTAGGTAGAGAAGCTGACTACTTGGCACCATTCAGCCTCCTCAGCCCAGCAGTGTAGTGCATTAGCCACTCACCCCTCTCTAGAAGACAGTGCAGGAGTATAGCCACTTAAATCTACTAGCCGACACATGGCTAAAGCTGGCCATGCCTACAGTGCATTGGTTATCCGCCAGTGTTACATAATTACATAGTTAATATGAATAAAAAAAAGACATACTATATGTCCGTCAAGTTCAACCAGTGATCCTTACGTATGTTTGAAACTAGATTTACATATAAACTTATATGGAAATTAACTCTCTTCAGAAAAAGGAAACTTTCTCACACATGACACCTATTAAAGACAGCACTGACAAATGTTACTTGTGAGCGTTTCTTTATTCTAGAGAGAGCTCATTTGCATAACTTTTTCCCATGGATCATTACAAATAGAATACTATATTCAGCTAGTCTCGTTAAGTAGAACCGGTACTCTATCCAAAGATATAAACATGAAAAAATATATATTACTTTCTATTCCATGCTGCATCTGAATTGTAAAGCTTATAGAGCGTACATGTCAAACTCTGGCCTGTGAGCCAAATCTGGCCCATAGGGTGCTTATAATTGGCCTGCGACACCAGAACTGCCCCTCAATGTGCGGCCATTATTCTGTATGGAGGACTATGTGGGGCCCATTATTCTGTATGGAGGACTATGTGGGGCCCATTATACTGTATGGAGGACTATGTGGAGCCCATTATTCTGTATGGAGGACTATGTAGGGCCCATTATACTGTATGGAGGACTATGTGAGGCCCATTATACTGTATAGAGGACTATGTGGGACCATTATTCTGTATGGAGGACTATGTGGGACCCATTATTCTGTATGGAGGACTATGTGGGGCCATTATTCTTTATGGAAGACTATGTGGGGCCCATTATACTGTATGGAGGACTATGTGGAGCCCATTATTCTGTATGGAGGACTATGTGGGGACCATTATTCTGTATGGAGGACTATATGGCACCATTATTCTGTATGGAGGACTATGTGGGGTACATTATACTGTAAGGAGGACTATGTGGAGCCCATTATTCTGTGTAGAGGACTATGTGGGGCCCATTATTCTGTATGAAGGACTATGTGAGGCCCTTTATTCTGTATAGAGGACTATGTGGGAGCTATTATTATGTATAGAGGACTATGTGGGGCCCATTATTCTGTATGGAAGACCATGTGGGGCCCATTATTCTGTATGGAAGACCATGTGGGGCCCATTATTCTCTATGGAGGACTATGTGGAGCCCATTATGCTGTATGGAGGACTATGTGAGGCCCATGATTGTGTATGGAGGACTATGTGGGGCCCATTATTCTGTATGGAGGACTATGTGGGGCCCATTATTCTGTATGGAGCACTATGTGGGGACATTATTATTTATGGAAGACTATGTGGGGCCCATTATTCTGTATGGAGGACTATGTGGGGCCCATTATTCTGTATAGAGGACTATGTGGGAGCTAATATTATGTATATAGGACTATGTGGGGCCCATTATTCTGTATGGAAGACTATGTGGGGCCCATTATTCTTTATGGAGGACTATGTGGAGCCCATTATACTGTATGGAGGACTATGTGAGGCCCATGATTGTGTATGGAGGACTATGTGGGGCCCATTATTCTGTATGGAGGACTATGTGGGGCCCATTATTCTGTATGGAAGACTATGTGGGCCCATTATTCTGTATGGAGGACTATGTGGGACCCATTATTCTGTATAGAGAACTATGTGGGAGCTATTATTATGTATAGAGGACTATGTGGGGCCCATTATTCTGTATGGAAGACTATGTGGGGACCATTATTCTGTATGGAGGACTATGTGGGGCCCATTATTCTGTATGGAGGACAAGGTGGGGCCCATTATACTGTATGGAGTACTATGTGGAGCCCATTATTCTGTATGGAGGACTATGTGGGGCCCATTATTCTATATGGAGGACTATGTTGGGCCCATTATTCTGTATGGACGACTATGTGGGGCTCATTATGCTGTTTACTGGTTGCCCTGCAACTTGTTATGCTTCTCAGGCCCATCAGAGGATGTTAAGGTGAAAGAATCATGACAAATAAGATGCACAAATCAGCAAAGATGTACAGCACACTAGTATTTCTCATGACATTAATTGACTTTGATTTAATTTACAAGTTTAATATTCCCTCTGATCAAATAATGATCAAATCATCAAACAGACAGATGTTCCCTTACTATCATTTCAGGAGAACAGAGGTAGCACAAACAGATGCAATAAAATGTCAAAGCATCATGTCTGCAGTGAAAAATATGCAAACCCTCCGCCTGATTTCTTGTGCTATTACACTGGTTTTGACACTCTAAAGGTTTTTTTTTGTGTCAAATCATAAGTTCTACAGATGGCACCGTATCCAAGTGAACTTCATCTGATTACTTCAGAATATGTACATTATTTGCTGGGACAATTGTGGACTGAGCACAAGTTACTGAGATAAAAAGTAAGGATTATATGAGTGAGGTTTTATGAGTGTACAGCAAAGTGGCATTTTGTAGATATTTGCATAGTTAATCACAAGGTCAGAATTCAACACAAGGGCATAAAGAAAATTATGTTTCATCTCATGCATTAGAACCTTGTGTTTACAGCCTAAAGGTGAAAATAGTGTTTGGATATGTATCATATTAACAAAAGTATTGGCACACATACACATTACAACAGTAGGAGGTTTTATCAATTCTATTCCATAGGTATTATTATGAAGTTGGTCCACTCTTTGATTCTAATACTGATTCCACTCTTCTGAGATGGTTTTCCATAACATTCCGGACTGTGTCTGTGTGAATTTTTGCCCATTCATCCAGAACAGCAGTTTTGAGATCAAACACTGATGTTGGATATGAGGGCCTGGCTCTCAATCTACGTCTGACACTTGGTTTTGTGCTAGGTGATGTAAGGCTTGTATCTAGCTACTCACCATGGAAACTAATGCCATGAAGCTCCTGGCAGGCTGGCACACCGTTTTGTGCTGATCTGCCAAACAGTGTGCTGTCTTCTAGGTGCCCTGACTTGCTGATCACATTGTCAGATCACTGAGCAGTGTTGAGGACGATCCAGCAGTCATATTAGACATCGATGCCAATGGCAAAGTTAGAGGAGCTTGAAAGTTCCTTAAAGAGGTTGTCCTCTACTTATATATTGATCAGCGCCGGACTGGGTCAAAAAAGCAGCCCTGCCACACAAACCCCACCAGCCCACATCCTATAAGGGTATGAGCACACGGTCGGTATTGGCAGCGCTTTCAACGCAGCATACTTTATGCTGCATCCAAAGTGCTGCACGCAAGTGAATCCGCATGTGCTCATTGAACCATGAGGATTCACCGCATCCTATACATTGCACTGATATAATTACGTCTCTGCAAGAGAAATTGACATGCTGCGCCACATGTCAGTTTCCGCGGGTGCATGGAGACTCATAGTGCATGGAGACTCATAGTGGACATCCACTATGCTGTAACATCTGGCCGCTGAGGATTGCACGCAGAGCAAGTGCGCTTCATGCAATCCGCAGTAATTACTGATCGCACATTAACACTCGTTACCCCCGATCAGTGAATTTTGCTTTACTTTGTCGTGCCCCTCACTCTCCTAAAAGGAGTAATTTGAAGAGCCGCATGTAAATGGCGCCACAGTGCATATGATCAGCCACAGCTCCATTTACATGGTGCTCCACAGAGCTCCGATTCTCAGGTTCATGGGGTCCCAACAGTCGGATATCCAGTGATTGGACAGTTATCCCCCATCCAGAGGAGAGGGGATTACTTGGGATAATCAATTTAAACAGGTTTTCCAATATTTATTTTTATTTGGCCATAGTAATATTGAAAATACTAAACCAATATTGACGCCTCTCCGACAATAGAACTGTAGAAGTGGTACTATGCAGTGTATATATACAGGACAGGAGAAGTGGTACTGTGCAGTGTATATATACAGGACAGGAGGAGTGGTACTCTGCAGTGTATATATACAGGACAGGAGAAGTGGTACTGTGCAGTGTATATATACAGAACAGGAGAAGTGGTACTGTGCAGTGTATATATACAGGACAGGAAAAGTGGTACTGTGCAGTGTATATATACAGGACAGGAGACGTGGTATTGTGCAGTGTATATACAGTTGTGCTCAAAAGTTTACATACCCCGGCAGAATTTTTGCTTTCTTTGCCTTGTTTCAGAGAATATGAATGATAACAAAAAACTCTTTTTCTCCACTCATGGTTATTGGTTGGGTGAAGCCATTTATTGTCAAACTACTGTGTTTTCTCTTTTTAAATATTAATGACAACCAAAAACATCCAAATGACTCTGATCAAAAGTTCACATACGCCAGTTCTTAATACCGTGTATTGCTCCCTTTAACATCAATGACAGCTTGAAGTCTTTTGTGGTAGTTGTGGATGAGGTTCTTTATTTTCTCAGATGGTAAAGCAGCTGCCCATTCTTCTTGTCAAAAAGCCTCTAGTTCCTGTAAATTCCTGGGCTGTCTAGCATGAACTGCACGCTTGAGATCTCCCCAGAGTGGCTCAATGATATTGAGGTCAGGAGACTGAGATAGCCACTCCAGAACCTTCTCTTTGTTCTGCTGTAGCCAATGATAGGTTGACTTGGCCTTGTGTTTTGGATCATTGTCATGTTGAAACGTCCAAGTACGTCCCATGCACAGCTTCCGGACTGTTAAGTGCAAATTTGCCTCCAGTATTTGCTGATAACGTGCTGCATTCGTCTTTCCTTCAACTTTTACCAAGTTTCTTGTTCCTTTGTAGCTCACACATCCCCAAAACATCAGCGATCCACCTCTATGCTTTACAGTAGGAATGGTGTTCCTTTCATCATAGGACTTGTTGACCTCTCTCCAAATGTATCATTTATGGTTGTGGTCAAAAAGTTCAATTTTAGTCTCATCACTCCAAATTACCTTGTTTCAGAAGTTTTGAGGCTTGTCTCTGTGCTGTTTGGCATATTGTAGGCAAGATACTTTGTGGCATTAGCGCAGTAATGGCTTTTTTCTGGTGACTTGACCATGCAGCCCATTTTTCTTCAAGTGCCTCCTTATTTTGCATCTTGAAACAGCCACACCGCTAGTTTTCAGAGAGTCCTGAATTTCAGCTGATGTTATTTGTGGGTTTTTCTTTGCATCCCAAACAATTTTCTTGGCAGTTGTGGCCGAAATTTTTGTTGGTCTACCTGACCGTGGTTTGGTTTTTACAGAGCCCTTGATTTTTCATTTGTTAATCACAGTTTGAACCCTGCTCACAATCCAGAAACGTCAGCGGCTAGATGAAAGATGCAAGAGTCTGTCTGGATCCCAGAAACTCACTCAGCTTTAATGCACACACACTGATTACAAGCAAAGAGGTCACAGGTGAGGATGTTAACTTTAGTAGCCATTCAAACTCATTTGTGTCAAATTCTGAGCATGTTATCAGGGCAAAATCACCAGGGTATATGAACTTTTGATCACGGTCATTTGGATGTTTTTGGTTGTCATTAATATTTAAAAAGAGAAAACACAGTAGTTTGACAATAAATGGCTTCACCCAACCAATAACCATGAGTGGAGAAAAAGTTTTTTGTTATCATTCATATCCTCTGAAACAAGGCCAAGAAAGCAAAAATTCTGCCGGGGTATGTAAACTTTTGCGCACAACTGTATACAGGACAGGAGGAGTGGTACTGTGCAGTGTATATACAGGACAAGAGGAGTGGTACTGCGCAGTGTATATATACAGAACAGGAGGAGTGGTACTGTGCGGTGTATATACAGGACAGGAGAAGTGGTACTGTGCTGTGTATATATACAGGACAGGAGAAGTGGTACTGTGCTGTATATATATAGTACTGGAGAAGTGGTACTGTGCACTGTATATATACAGGACAAAAGAAGTGATACTGTGCAGTCAGGGCCGGCTCCAGGTTTTTGTGGGCCCCGAGTGAAAGAGTCTCAGTGGGCCCCCTTAACACATACCACGATTCATGATCGAAAGATACGGCAGAGAAATATAGGTATAGTACAATGCCTAAGATTTCACTTACTGCTTACATTACATGAGTGATATCTACTGTAAATTCTACATTATCTCAGAAACCAGCGAATCCTTGCAGCGCACAGAGCAGACAGGTCAGTATAGTCCTCCATACAGTATAATGAGCCCCATATAATGCTCCACACAGGATACTGGCCCCCATATAATGCTCCATTCAGGATGGGCCCCATATAATGCCCCATGCTGTATGGCCCCATATAATGCTCCATCCTGTATGGCCCCATATAATGCCCCATGCTGTATGGCCCCCATATAAAGCCCCATGCTGTATGGCCCCCATATAATGCACCATGTTGTATGGCCCCCATATGATGCCCCATGTTGTATGGCCCCCATATAATGCCCTATGTTGTATGGCCGCCATAAAATGGCCCATGCTGTATGGCCCCCATATAATGCCCCATGCTGTATGGACCCCATATAATGCCCCATGCTGTATGGGTCCCATATAATGCCCCATCCTGTATGGCCCCCATATAATGCCCCATGCATCCATACATAAAAAAATAAAATACTCATGGTCACCTCATCTCATTTCACCTCTCCTGCTGCCGCTGCCGCTACTCTGCTCCGGACTCCTCAGCATCACTGTCTTCCTGATCTCTGCTGCACTGTGACTGCTTAGCAGAGGGCGTGGTTTAAAGACGTCATCGCGCCCTCTGACCTGAGAAGTCACAGTCAGGAGATGCGGAAGAGACAGGACCTGCTGCTGAGGCTTTGGGAGAAGTAAGTATAGTGCCGGGGTCCTGAGCAACCGGGGGGGGCAGTCACGGGTGCTGGTACTGGCACCCGACTCCTCTGCTCATGGGCCCCGGCACTTGCCCGGGTGCGCCGGGTGCTGACGCCAGGCCTGGCAACCCTGATTGACCCAGGGACCACAATCCTCAGCGTCGGGAGGACGTGTTCCGTCCCAAGGTCCGACTGGGTCCCGGCTTCCTCTATATTAACCCAGTGTGCCATCAGCGAGATGTACCGTCTCTTCCCACAAGCACTTGTCCACCTGTCCGTGGTTAGGTGGATTTTCCCGGTAACTGCATTGTTGAGGGCATGGCTAATGTTGTGGGAAACGTGCTTGTGTAATGCAGGGATGGCACACCGGGAGAAATAGTGGCGGCCGGGGACCAAGTGCCGAGGGACGTCCGCCATCAGGTTGCAGAAAGCTTCCGTCTCCACGAGCCGAAAAGGCAACATTTCGACTGCAAGCAGTCATGAAATGTGTGAATTTACCAGTGTGGCCTGTGGGGAGTTGGCTGTGTATTTGCGCTTGCGTTCCAAGGACTGGGGAAGGGACAACTGAATGCTGAGCTGGGACAAGAATGTGGACGTGCTTGTTGATGGTGCTAGTTGAGCGTGTACAACGACAGGTGCAGGGCGGGAGGCATCTTTCCATGCGCCATGGACAGGGGATTGGTGTGCTTGCACAACAGCAGAAGAAGCAGTGGTGTCACCCGCAAACACTGTTTCTGGACCCTGGGGTTTGGCCCACTTAGTCATGTGCTTTGCTGCCATGTGCCTGATCATGCTGGTGGTGGTCAGGCTGCTAGTTTTGCTACCCCTGCTGATGCTGGCCTGGCAGGTGGTGTAAATGGCCTTTTTGGGATTATCTTCAGAGTCTTTAATAAACAACCAGACTCGGAAAGACCTAACAGTTGTACTGGCAACTTCTGTCATGTTGGCGTTTCGAGGAACACTTTCCTGCCTTGTGTCTGCAGCCACCACATTGCTTTTTCATGCCTGTTGTGGTTCTATGCCTCCCTCCCCCTCTGTGCTGCTGTCCTCGCTCTTCATGTCCTCCTGCGAGGTTGGGTCAGTTACTATATAATCCACCACCTCATCTTCCACTTCCGCACCCTGGTCCTCCTCCTGCAATTGTGTCTCATCATCATTGTCCACCTCTTGCGACAGTAATTGCACTTTCCCACCATCGCCTTTGTGTGACCATGGCTGCTCCAATATTTGGGCATCGCTACACGCGTTCTCCTCTTCACTTGCTTGAAGCTGGCCGGGCGAGAGGCCCGATTCCACAAATGCAAAAGTGAACAGCTCTTCTGAGTGTCCAAGTGTGGGATCAGTTGTCTCCGGACACTCGGCATGGTGGGAGGAAGGAGGATCAGGGTGAGGAATATGCGGTCCAGACTCACGGCTACTGAGACTTGACTGTGTGGAAGACAGGGTGGTAGTGGTGGTGGCATAGTGACTGGTAAGCATTATCTGCTATCCAACCAACAACCTTTTGACACTGCTCTGGGTTCAATAGTGGTGTACTGCATTCCCCTAGTAATTGGGACAGGAAGGTCGAGCAACAAGATGTGGGTGTTTGTTGTGGCACAATTTCAGCTTGCCCACGGCCACACTCTTGGCCTCTGCATGCATCATCACTATCATGTCCACTTCCCCATCCCTTGCCACCCACCTTGCCCATTTTAAATGAAGGACAATATTTTCCACGTTCACGAGAAATGGCTGATTTTGGAATACAGTTATATGTGATATGTCTGACAGAGAACCACAGTTTTAAATAACAGGCCTGTAATTTACTAATATTATTTTACACAGCGACCTAGTGTAAATAGCTTGGCTGAAACACTGCAGCGAAATGAAAATGGAAGAAATAGCTGACTTTGGAACACTGTTATAGGTGACATGTCTGACAGAGAACCATGTGTCATGCCAGGTGTGACTGCAACACAGAGAGTCACGCCAGGTGTGAGTGCAACACAGAGGGGAAAGGGAGCCCAGACACTAGGGAAAGGGGGAAGAGGTGACCTCCTAATCTGGACTAGCATCACCCTGTCTCCCCCTTACGTCCCTATACAGCATCCGCAGCTGTTGCCGATCACGTGCCTCGCCCTACTTTCCCTAGCGTAAGGCTATAGCTGGGGGTGGAAGGAGATAAGCACTAGTCATCCTCTACTAGCACTCTAAAGACAAAAGGGGGAAGACAGCACAGGGGAATCAGAACTTAGCTTTAGAAGAAAATCCAACAGGACACACGGCCTCAAGACTCCAGAGAGGATGTGATGCTGCTTCAGCCAAGCTCCAAGTAGAAATGAGTATAGCCGGCGATGCCCACCTGGAGAGATCAGGTATATATACACCCAGGCCAGAGGGAGGTAGTCGCTGGGTCTGCATTGCCAAACGTGGAGATCTCCTGACAACCACTGCAAGACGACTGTCTGTCAGCTCTGACACCCCCGTGACAGTACTATCCCCCTCTACGAGAGGCCTCCGACACTCAGGACCAGGTTTCTCAGGAAAAGAGGTGTGAAAAGAGCAAACCAATTTGGGAGCATTTACCTCTGACGCTGAAACCCACATCCTCTCCTCTGGACCATAGCCTTTCCAGTGCACCAAGTATTGCAGAGAATGACGTTGGAGACGAGAATCTACAATCCTTGAAATCTTGAACTCCAGGTTACCATCAACCATTACTGGGGGTAGTGGTAGAGGTGAGGGCTCAAAAGGTACGTAGAACGTAAGGACCTGTGAAACACATTATGGACCTTAAGGGCCCGAGGAAGTTCAAGACGAAACGCTGCTGTGTTAATGACGGTGGTTATTTTGTAGGGACCAATAAACCTAGGTCCCAACTTCCAAGAAGGAACTTTCAATCTAATAGTCTTGGTAGACAACCACACAAAGTCATTCACATTCAGGTCCGGACCTGGCAAACGCTTTCTGTCAGCCATACATTTATACCTGTCACCCATGGTCTTTAAATTACACAGAACACCCTGCCATACCGAGGAGAGCAACAAAGCAAACCGTTCCTCCTCAGGAACTACTGAAGCACCACCCCCACTGAATGTACCAAACTGTGGATGATAACCATATGCACTGAAGAACGGTGACCTGCCAGTGTATTCTTGACGATGATTATTGATGGCAAATTCTGCCAGCGGTAAGTAGGATGCCCAATCCTTGTGATTTTCGGAGACGAAAAACCTGAGGTACTGTATGTCTCCAAGTTCTGATTGACACGCTCGGTCTGACCATTCGACTGAGGGTGTAAGGCAGAGTAAAAGGACAGCTGCACCCCCAGTCGAGAACAGAATGCCTTCCAGAACTTGGAAACAAACTGGGTCCCCTGATCAGACACCACATCGGAGGGAACCCCATGAAGCTTCACAATCTCATTTATGAACACCTGGGTAAGTGTCTTAGCATTGGGAAGTGCAGGTAAAGCGACGAAGTGAACCATTTTACTGAACCTATCTACTACTACCAAAACCACCATTTTGCCTGTAGAAACTGGTAGGTCAGTAATAAAATCCATGGACAAGTGTGTCCATTGCCTTCTAGGGATAGGTAACGGAAGAAACTTACCAGTCGGACGGGTGTGCAAAACCTTAGAACGTGCGCAAATACTACAAGCAGCTACGTGTTCAATTACATCCTGATGCAACTCCGGCCACCAAAAACGACGAGAGAGGAGGTCCGCAGTTGCCTTATCACCTGGATGCCCAGCAAGCACAAAGTTATGATGTTCCTTGATTACTTTACGGCGCAGATCAGGTGGTACAAATAACTTTCCTGAAAGGCACGAGGCAGGGGCCTCCCCCTGAGCCTCCAGCATCTCCCCCTCCAGTTCAGGAAAAAGAGCCAAAATAACTACCCCTTTCTGTAATATCGGGGCAGGGTTCTCATGGTCACCACCACCAGGGAAGCTCCGGGACAAAGCATCAGTCTTGACGTTTTTGACCCCTTGATCAAAAGTGACAACAAAATTGGACCTAGTAAAATACAGGGATCATCCGGCTTGCCTAGGGTTGAGACGTTTAACTGACTGGAGATATGACAGGTTCTTATGCTCAGTAATAACAGTAATAGGATGGACAGCCCCCTCCAACCAGTGTCGCCATTCCTTAAATGCCAATTTGATCGCCAAAAGTTCACTATTACCCACGTCATAATTTCTCTCAGCCGAAGACAATTTCTTAGAAAAAAAGGCGCATGGACCCCATTTACCAGGGGACGAACCCTGAGTTAACACAGCTCCAACCCCGACATCCGAAGCATCGACCTCCACAATAAAGGGTTGAGAAACATTGGGTTGACTGAGTATAGGTGCAGTGGCAAAGTGTTTCTTTATGGAAGAAAAATCCTGGAGGGAAGCCTCCGTCCATTTGGAAAAATCAGACCCATTCTTAGTCTTGTCAGTAAGGAGTTTCACTACAACAGAGTAATTTTGGATGAATTTCCTGTAAAAATTAGTAAAGCCCAGAAAACATTGTAGGGCCTTCAGGTTCTCGGGACGTTCTGAGTCAAGGACTGCACAGACCTTCTCCGGATCCATTCGAAAACCTGAAGATGACAACAAGTACCCCAAAAACTGTACCTCCTGAACAGCGAAAACACATTTCTCTAGTTTGGCATAGAGTTTGTTATCCCTTAATATCTGGAGCACCTGCTTAACATGCCTTTGATGGGTCTTAAAATCAGGTGAATAAACCAAAATATCGTCCAGATAGACAACCACAAACCTCCCCACCAAATGATGAAAAATATCATTTATGAAATACCGCAGGTGCATTGGTCAAGCCTAAAGGCATAACCAGACTCTCGAAATGACCTTCCGGAGTATTGAATGCTGTCTTCCATTTTTCCCCTTCTCTGATTCTAACCAGATTGTAGGCTCCCCTTAAATGCAACTTGAAGAATACCTTAGCTCCCACAACCTGGCTGAACAAATCAGGAATCAGAGGAAGAGGGTATGGATCACAGATGGTAATTTGATTTAGTTCCCGGAAATCTAGGGACATAGACCGCCATCTTTTTTCTTCACATAGAGGAACCCTGCCGCCACGGGTGAAGATGAGGGTCTTATATGTCCCTTCTCCAGTCTTTCTGCAATTAAATCCTTCATGGCTTGTCTCTCAGGGCCAGAAAGATTATACAGTCTTGACTTGGGTAGTTTAGCTCCGGGTGTTAGGTTAATAGGACAGTCATAAGCACGATGAGGACGCAAATCCTGACACCCCTTCTCAGAAAAAAACGTCCTCAAACCAGACAGAAAAGCAGGCAGTATCTCTGCAGAGACGGCAGCAATGGAAGCATTCAGACAGCTCTCATGGCAGTAATCTCCCCATTCAATAATATCCCCGGCTTGCCAATCCACCAATGGATTATGTTTAACAAGCCAGGGGATACCTAAAACAATTGGAGTAGGGAGATTCTCCAAAACATAGCAAGGAATGATTTCACAATGAACTGACCCCACCCTCAGTTTCACATTATGTACAATCTGAGTAAATGCTTTCTGTGCAAGTGGCGCCGAGTCAATGGCAAAGATGGAAATAGGTTCAGCTAAAGTACAGCAAGTGAGACCATAAGTTTTCACAAACTCAGCATAAACCATGCTGACCCCGGCTACACTGTCAACAAACACAGAAATTATTTTGATTTTGCTCTCTAGCACTACCTCTGCAGTCAGGACAAAGCAGGAACTGCAGTTTGGCCACAAATGCACCCCTTGTTTATTCATTCCAGACTACCGAGAGTTAATTGAGTCTCTTTTTGTTTAGGAATTTAAGGACAGGTCCCAACAAAGTGTTCCTTTTTCCCACAAAAAAAACATAAGCCTTTTTTCTTGTGAATCTCCGGGGAGATGTATGATGTAGAGACACCCCCTAACTGCATAGGTTCCACCACCTCCCCCAGTACTGGTTCACCCCCAGACTGCTCCCTTGGCAAAGGTACACAACCCCGAAAAGAAGGCCTTGGAGAAGGAGGTCGTACCTGCCTATCCCGAAGGCACCTATCCAGATGTATGGCCAAAGACATTGCAGCCTTCAAGGACTGAGGGGTATCATATACAGCAAAGGCATCTTTCAACCTTTTTGTTAACCCCTCACAAAATTGTCTTTTAAGGGCTGAGTCATTCCATTTGGAATCCGTTGCCCATCTACGAAATTCTGAACTGTATGTTTCCACTGACTGAATTCCCTGCTGAAGGTGACGTAGCTTAGACTCAGTCAAGGCGACTCAGTCAGGTCATCATAGATGAGGGCAAGAGCTCCAAAAAAACCCTCCACAGATTGGAGACAAACCGAATCCTGCGGTAATGAAATGCCCACGACTGAGGATCTCCCTGCAGTAGAGAGATCACAATGCCATCCCGTTGCTCCTTATTACCGGAGGAGTAGGAACGAAGCTTGAAATACAATTTGCATGCCTCCTTAAACACAAAAAACCTGTCCCTACCTCCAGAAAACCTGTCTGGGAGGGCAACCTTGGGTTCAGACTGGACAGGCCTACCTGCAGAGACCCCCACATTGGCGGACTGTAACCGCTGATACTGCTGCTGAACCTCACAGTGGAGGTCATTCACCTCCAGAGACAGACAGCGGAACTGCTCTGCGAGCTCTGCAACTGATCCCATACTAAAAGGAGTAAGGGAAAAAAAAGGTGCACACCAAAAAAAACACACAAAGAAAAAAAAAAAAAAGTCAATCTTGTGTCGATTTTTTTTTCTCCAAAATGTGCTCGGCCGGTTATAATGTCACGCCAGGTGTGAGTTCAACACAGAGAGTCGTGCCAGGTGTGAGTGCAATACAGAGGGGAAAGGGAAAGGGAGCCCAGACACTAGGGAAAAGGGGAAGAGGTGACCTCCTAATCTGGACTAGAGTCACTGTGTCTCCCCCCAATGTCCCTATACAGCCTCTGTTGCTGTTGTTGATCACGTACCTCGCCCTACTATCCCTGGCATATGGCTATAGCTGGGGGTGGAAGGAGATGAGCACTAGTCAACCTCAGCTAGCACTCTAAAGACAAAAGGGGGAAGACAACACAGGGGAATCAGAACTTAGCTTTAGAAGAAACTCCAACAGGGCACACGGCCTCAAGACTCCAGAGAGGACGTGATGCTGCTTCAGCCAAGTTCCAAGTAGAAATGAGTATAACCGGCAACGCCCACCTGGAGAGATCAGGTATATATACACCCAGGCCAGAGGGAGGTAGTCGCTGGGTCCTAAAGACAGCCTGCTATCTAGAAAGCTGTCTGCATTGCCAAATGTGGAGATCTCCTGCCAACCACTGCAGGGCGACTGTCTGTCACCTCTGACACACCCGTGACACCACGGTTTTAAATAGCAGTCCTGTAATTTACTAATTTTATTCTACACAGAGACCTAGTGGGAATAGCTTGACCAACACACTGCAATGAAATGGAAGGCAGAAATGGCTGATTTTGGAACACTTTTATAGGTGATATGTCTGACAGAGAACCACAGTTTTAAATAACAGGCCTGTAATTTACTAATATTATTCTACACAGAGAATTAGTGTGAATAGCTTGACCAATACACTGCAACGAAATGAAAATGGAAGAAATGGCTGATTTTAGAACTCTGTTATAGGTGATATGTCTGACAGAGAACCACGGTTTTAAATAGCAGGCCTGTAATTTACTAATATTATTCTACACAGAGACCTAGTGTGAATAGCTTGACCAACACACTGCAATGAAATAGGAGGCAGAAATTCCTGATTTTGGACCACTGATATAGGTGATATGTCTGACAGAACCACGGTTTTAAATAGCATTCCTGTAATTTGCTAATACTATTCTTCACAGACACCTAGTGTGAATAGCTTGACTGACACACTGCAACAGAATGTAAAAGGAGGCCAATATTTTCCACATTCTGTACAAATTTCTGGATTTTTATCGCCAAAATATGGAACAGTTCTTTCTATATTCTGCAGTGCTAACAAGCAAATGGAACAGAAAAATGGTGTACTCTGGATTGCTTTTTATGCAAATAACCAGGATTAAGATAAAAAAAATTGCCCTGGCCCCTGATACCTGGAGCTATGTCTACAAATATCTGTAATTATTACAGCAGCAGCAGGATGGACCCTTTTGCGCTATATGAACTGCAGTCTGCCACATATACTGCCTGCCTGCCTAACTCTTGCCTAGCACTAATTATATGCAGCTGGATTAGTCCTCAGAAGGACTGTTAGTTCAGATGGATATATATACAGTACATATATATGTTATGGAATACCTATACTAACAGGACGTTCAATGGACCCTCTTTCACTATATGCACTGCAGTCTGCCACATACCCTGCCTGCCTAACTCCTACTATCACCACTGAATATATGCAGCTGGATTAATAGTCAGAAGGACTGTTAGTTCAGATGGATATATATATGTTGTGGAATACCTATACTAACTATAAACAAGCAAATCTCTCCCTGCCTCAGCAGCACCTCTCTATACTCAGCCTGATTTCGGGGTAGACTGTGACGAGCATAGCGGCGCCAGGTCTTATATAGACCTGATGACGCCGTGCGGCCAGCCAGTCACTGTAATGCCACAACCCAGTGCCGGCTCCAGGTTTTTGTGGGCCCCGGGCGAAAGAGTCTCGGTGGGCACCCTTAACACATACCACGATTCATGATGCACAGATACCACAGAGAAATATATATATATATACTAGATGGTGGCCCGATTCTAATGCATCGAGTATTCTAGAATATGTATGCGGCCGACCAGGCGCATTCAGCAGAGCGGTGTTTAAATTTGGAGCCAATATCGCTGATTGGTCGCGGCCACCAATCAGCGAACCGTGTTAGTGAGGACCGGCATATGAGCCGCTAACGGCCGCCATCTTTTTCTGAAATCCCGCGTCGCTGATTGACCACGGCCGGACCAATCAGCGACGCGGGATTTCCTGGACCGCAGGACAGACAGACAGACGGGATAAGACGATTATATATATTAGATAGTACAATGACAAAGATTTCACTTCTTACATTACATGAGCGATATCTATAGTAAATTCTGCAATAGCCCAGAAACCGGTGAATACTTGCAGTGCACAGTGCAGACCAGACAGTATAGTCCTCCATAAAGTATTATGGTCCCCATATAATGCTCCATACAGAATACTGGCCCCCATATCATGCTCCGTAAAGAATGCTGTCCCTCATATAACGCTCCATACAGGATACTGACCCCCATATAATGCCCCATGCAGGCTGGCCCCCCTACATAATGCCCCATGCAGGATGTCACTCCCCCCCCATATAATGCCCCATGCAGGATGTCACTTCCCCCTCATATAATGCCCTATGCAGGATGTCACCCCCCCATATAATGCCCCATGCAGGATGTCACTCCCCCCCATCATATAATGCTCCATGTGTCCATACATAAAGAAAAAAAAAATCCAATACGCACCTCACTTCTCACCTACTGCCGCTGCTCTGGGCTCCTCACCCGCGCCGGCATCTTCCCGCTCTGCGCTGTGACAGCTCAGGAGAGGGCATGGTGGAAAGACATCACCGCACCCTCTGATCTGAGATGTCACAGTCAGAGGACACAGAAGACACCGGAGCTGCTGCGGAGGCATGGGGAGAGGTAAGTATTGTGCCGCGCTGCCTGCTCAGGGCCCCGGCACTTGCCCGGGTGCACCGGGTGCTGATGCCGGGCCTGCCACAACCAACATTCTATTCTTTTGGCAGGGGACGGCGGAGGAGCTCGATGATTTTATGCTACGGCTTAACTCTAATAATCGTGCTATCAAGTTGACTTATTTATATCATCATAAACTAATTGATTTTCTGGATGTCACCCTTGAGGTAGATTTCGATTTTTGGATTCAGACTGATGTTTTCAGAAAACCTATCTCAGTCAACTCTTTGATACACGCTGCCTATGCACATGATTCCCATACGATTCGGACCGTCCCGGTCGGACAATTCCTTAGGATGAGGCGGTTTTCTCTACAGATTCTAACTTTGAAAAACAGGCCTCAGATCTGGCGGAGCGTTTTAGACAATGCGGTTACAGTAACCGCTGCATCGGCCGTGGCTATGCGAGGGCACGGGGTACTCCCCCGAACCATCTGATATACCCTTCCACAATACAAAAACGTGGGACACCGGAGAGGATCCGCTACATCTCCACATTCAATCATGAGTGGGGGGCAATGCGGCGGATCCTCTCCCGTCATTGGAGTGTTCTCGATGCGGAGCCCTCCCTACATGATTCCTTGGGAAAGTATCCACTAATGACACCTCGGCGAGCTAATAGCCTGGGTGATCTGTTGGTTTCTAGTCATTATGTCCCCCCCCCTTCAAACCCTTTTGGGTCCCGCGGACCCACGGTGGGCACATTTCCGTGCGGCCACTGTACCGCCTGCGCCAATGTCCTGCGGAGCACGTCTTTCACGGCCTCTGATGGCTCTCGTAAATTTAATATCCGCAATTACATCTCCTGTGGCACCACTCATGTGGTGTATTACGCCACATGCGGGTGCTAATTGATCTATATGGGACTTACTAGAAGAGAGCTAAGAATCAGGGTCCGTGAACATGTGCGGGACTTTGGTGCGGCTCGGACTGTGTCCGATCCCCGGGAGCTCAAGACTCTGCCACGTCACTTCAGGGCAGTCCATAATTGTGACCCCCAAACACTGAACGTGCGAGGCATTGATATCATACACTTGGGTTCCCGGGGAGGGAATGCCAAGCGCCTTCTGGCCCAAAAAGAGGCCAGATGGATTGTCACTTTGGACACCGTGGCTCCGCGGGGCCTGAATGAGAATTTGGGGTTTTCGTCATTTCTCTGAAGTGGGATATTTACCTCCTTTTGGAATAACATCTAAAATTTAATATGGTAATTATATATTGTAAAAAATTCCTTTGCTCTCCTGTTGGCCCAATGGGTTTTCTTTATATTGGACTTTACTATGGTCATATGTTTTTATTTATTTATTATCTTTTCATATTTTGTGATTTTGCCTCATGGACCCTCTGCTTTGCTCCACTCCATCTGCGGTTGCTGACCCAAGGTTATGGATCCCCATCAGTCTTATATAGAAAGGGACTAGATGGAGGACGCCCCCATATGAATATACTCCTCCTTCAAGTTGGCTCCCCCTTTTTGTGTGGTTGTACTTTTATGGCTACTTGTATACATATGAGGACTACTTAGCCTCATTTGCATATTTTTCCTTTAGGATGTATAGAATCAGGATTTGTGTATGTATTGGAGATTTTTGACTCCTTATTAATGTCATTGAAGTCAGATGCATACATCCTGTTGAAAATAGATACTTTCCTTGGAGAAAAGCTCCATTCATTCCACGTTATCCTCCTGGCTCTTCAGTTATCCAAAGATGCGGTGCCCATGCGCCGGGTTTGTTGCGCTCCGTGCCTGCGCCCGGCTGTCTTTATGCCCTCGGCGCATCATCGGGATAAGTGCACTCCAGCACTCCCGGACATGCGCCGACGTCATGACGGGTGGGACACTTGCGGGGAGGCCCTGGTAACCCTGGCGCATGTGCCGTAAGTATCGGCTGATGAGCAGCCATCTTGGCCGATCACATGATCACACATGTGATCGTTCTGGGGGCATATATAAGAGGTCCTTGCAGCTCTATCACATAAGCCTCTTGAAAAAGCTAAATCCATTGGCAAAACGTACGTCGAGGCTCTAATTTGGCCATTGTCCTGTCTCTGCCCTGTTCCCCCCTGAGCTGGACCCCCGCCTATTGGGTGAGTGACTGTGTCCTTCTATGGAATCGACTATGATAGTCTATCACAACTACAACTGAGTGATTGGTTCATTTGATTTCTCCTTTGTTTTTCCATTATTGTGCACTGTCTACTGGGGCCCTGTGGGGAAATACTTCCTCCTTTTCCCCCCCTTTTTCTTCTGTTCAAGCTCAGTAATTGAATATGCCCTATATATCCGCATGATTACACTTTGATAATACTATTTATAATTGATGTATCACTTTTTAATGAATTATACATTAATAAAGTCTTTTTATGCGATTATTCTCGTGGGTTCTCCTGTGTTTACATGGCTACGATATTACAGTGAGTGGAAGGCAATCACTGCATGTTCATTGGCTCTCTAAAGAGCTCCAAACATGCAGGGATGGAACCCGAGTTCCCGCCCGAGCAACCCGGAAATATTCGTCAAGCGCCGAGAATCTCGAGCAGTGAGATGCTTGGGCGAGTACCGAGCAGTGGCGAACATGTTCTCTCATCACTAGAGAGAAATGCTGCCAGATACAAAACAAAAATATTGGGTGTTAAGTTTTAACTAGGCCTTCTTTCTCTCCCCCTACAACATCTACCGTACATTGGATGATACACACTAGTTAGTTAGATGGTTCCATCAAAATATGCAGATTTAGATTTCCCAATATGTATTGGTTTCTAATGTCAGTTGTAGCATCTCATAAAGTTTTGGGCCTTTGGTCCAGTTCTGAGCCAATGGTGCTAAATTAATAACAAGTCACTATCTTAATAAATCAATTGATAAATCTGACAAATAACAAATTATATTTTTTATGCTGTTTTAAGTAGGTGGACATACTGCCCATGTTCCCCCTTCAAGAACATGTGTATTGTTTTATTGTGTAATGTGAACTGTGACATGTCTTAATAGTGTTTGTATTGTGTTCTGCCGACAATAGGGAGAGTTAGATTTAATGATTGGGACTAGCCCAGAGTGGGAGGGGATAAGGTGAAGGGACAGAGACAGTGTCCTGTCAGAACATCAGATAGGGCCCAGTGTGCAGCTGAAGTAGACCTAAGGTCTAGACAGTAGCAGTGCCGCTTGACGTGGCTGTCTTGAAGTGAGGACAGACCAACAAAGAGGAAGAGAGAACTGACTGAATGACAGAGTGGTTAATCGGAGACAGGTCCCAGGAGAGGATGCCTAGCAGTAAGGCCAGAGTTTATAACTCAGAGGTAACGAATGAGTTTTATGAATTGTTTCAATAAAAACACATTTTTATATTTCATTTGACCTCTGCATAAATTATTTTCTTTCGGTGTCTCTCTCTGAGAGAGGTAACGAGCCAAGATGGGATAGAGTACGTGAGACGAAGACAGTGCCCCGGGCAGGAGTTCCACAGTGTCAGTAGCAGCGAAGCTAAGTACTGGCCATATTGGTAACATAGCTCCCTTGAGGAGAAAGAAGACACGGAACCGCGGGTTGTGAATAGGACTCTTGTTAACTGAACTGTTAGCCATGTCATGTACTGAGTACTGAGCTGGGTCGTGGTGAAGTAAAGTGAAGCAGTGGAGATAGAGAACAAACGAGTAATGAGAAAAGGAGTTGAGACTGTGTGAAAAATGCTTCGCATTGTGAAGGAAATGTTCATAAAGCTGTGTACTCGCTACCTACTGTATACAATCCTCAAAAAGTTATCGTTAAGTAAAATGTTTATTTTCAACTGGTGGTCTCGCTCATTGAAGTCTTCAACATTTGGTCCTGGCTAACCTAAGTCATCGGTAACATGCAGCCTGCAACGGCATAGCACCCCCGTAGCACAAGTCCACACACCCAGCTAGGACCCCCACCTTCATGTAAAATGCCAGGGAGTAAGAGATAAATACCTTGCCAATGGCTACCACCCCGCCCCATGTTACACTGTTATATTGCATGACCTGTTGAAATGTTCAGGACATCACAGCTGAGTGATTGTGTAGTTTCGACAAGACAACACACCCCATTCTTGCATTTTAAACAGAAGGGATTACTTACAAAAGTAATTCATTCAGATCTAATGTGTACAACTGTTCTCTACAGGAAATGCTGAATCCCCGATGGTTTACCAAGCCGCATAATTGGCTGGACTGAATTGCATTCTCAAAGGTATCATTCTCCATCACAGATCTCTAATAAAATACTGAAGTGTCCATTGCTGGAGAAAACCCAAGCTGTTTTTCTTTCACAGCTGATGGAATGGAACAAATAAAATTAACTCAGGAACATGCTGTGTAAAATGTCCAAGTATAATTCTGCTGGATGTGTTCCTACCTATGTACACTCTTCTGCCAATATTGCAATATTTGGATTGTAAAGTAAAAGTGAATTTACTAGAAACATTTTAGTAATAACCATAAAATATATTCTTCTTACATTTTATATAATATATCTGACTGCTCTAAAAAGATTCCACTCGCATTGCAGCTCCCCAGATGTATTTAGAGATCACAGAAAATAAATACATAGTCCCCCGGGAAGCAATTCTTTTAGGCAAGAAACCACTTACGAGACACAGTCAAGTAAAAGAGATTTGAGGTTAGTTTCATGGCCTTCTGTCCATATTTATACTCAATCTGAAATTACTATTCTCTTTTTTTTTTAGCCCCCTCCAGGTCTATAAATTGAATGCCTGAAGGTGCTTCAAAAATGCAGTCAAGTGAGTGAACTAATAAGGTTGTGAACCTGTCATTCTGACACAATACATGGCTTATTCCAATAATTTCACACCCACGGTTTTACTATTTTCATCAAACACTGTAATTTTTTTTGTTCCCTTTTGCTCAGAAATGCTCAGGTCTCTGAAAATAACTTTCCATTAAATTCAAGAGGAGACATCAGATGAGAAAGCTTGTATTATCATATAACAGTAGGACTTTTACCAGTTGACTTTCAATCGCATTCAGATGTAGCAATACTGAATATTTGTCAAAGCGGCACATGATATCATGATGTATCTTACAGGTGGTAATTCAAAATATAAAATGCCTTTAGAGGGGTTTTCTATATTCAAAATTTAAAACCCCTTTAAAAAAACAAGCATCCTAACGAACCAGCCCTTCTATTGCTGCCTCTTTGCTGCTCCTAGATAGTTGATGTACTGATAACAATGACATAATGACTACAGCATGTGATCATTGCAGTCAATCACTCTAATGGCGATTTTTTTTTTTATTGATTAGGGTCAAGGTTTTTGGGTATTTATTTAACTTTTGAGGAGAGACCAATCATGATAAGGTGCAGGACAGCGAAAACGAGCAATAAAATTTATAATTTTTGTTATGAAAAGCGATTAAAAGACAACATCAAATAATAGTTGTTCCAACACGAACAACATACTGTAATTGAAATGTGTTGATGAGTGAACCAGAAGGAGAAACACCCTAGAAAATTATCCTAGTGAAAAGACTAAAGCATAGTCAATAAATAATTAGATATGCATAGTAATAACAGAATGGCATGCCAAGAGAAAAAATGTGTAAATAATACAATAGAAAGCAAGATTAGAGTAAAATAATATACATCATGGCAGCCCAGATAGGGAGGCTCACCACCAAATACTCCCGACACGCATTTTACGAATGCTAATAAAAGTTATCGATTTTTTTACTCATTTTCTCTGTTATGCACTTTATCATCATTGGTCTCTGTTTTGTGCTAGTGGTTTTTGGATTCATTACCCCATTTTGGGTTATGGTTTTCCTTTTATATTTAAATTTTGAAAATTGAAAGACCTTTCAAAAATACTTGCTTTTAATATATTCTACTGAACAGAGATATGATAGTTACATGGCCAAATCCTAAGCCTATTAAGAGATGCCCGTGTCCATTTCTGATAACTGGCAAAATCTGGACTGTTATTCAGATCAATATAGATTCACATCAATAGCCACACAAATGTCTTCAAATAATGGAAAAATAATGATGGGACAACTGGAGACCTACTTGAGTTGGTGCAAATCGATTGCCAGAACCCGATCAATCAGCCAAATCAGTGATCTACAGCCACTGGATGGGAGTCCTGAGAATCGACTCTTACTTGACGACATTTTATTTTGATCAGCTGGCTTGGTGCAATTTCACATATATGTCACACCGCAATGATGATGTTGCGCCAGCCAGCAAATCAGAAGAGGAACAATGAATGCTGGTAGGTAAGAGGCGGTTTTCAGGCATCACATCCAGTAGTCACAGATCACTGATGAGGACGATGGTCCGGATCATGTGAATCAATTTGCACCAACTCAGCAGATTGGTCTCATCCTTATTTTAGTGGGAGGTAAGATTTGAACAGTTATGTGGACTATAAAAAGTGCTAAAAATTAGAAAATTAGGAGGTGGTACATTTATTGACGTTTGTTCAAGCCCTTCTGAAATCCTCTCTTGACAAGCTATTGGCTTCCAATACATGTGCATTGCTCCGATATACAGCCGTTTGTGACCTGTCAGATCACTCCAGTGTTTGCTGGGCGATCTGGAAGTCACAACTCATTATAAGTCTATGAGAACCAGAACAAGGCCAGTACTAGGCTCTCCTAGACTTACAGTGGGTATGGAAAGTATTCAGACCCCTTTAAATTTTTCACTCTTTGTTTCATTGCAGCTATTTGGTAAATTCTAAAAAGTTCATTTTTTTTCTCATTAAAGTAAACTCTGCACCCCATCTTGATTGAAAAAAAACAGAAATGTAGACATTTTTGCAAATTTATTATCCAAGAGAAAAAATGTTTAAATAATACACATAATCTTAAAAAAGAAAAACTGAAATATCACATGGTCATAAGTATTCAGACCCTTTCCTCAGACACTCATATTTAAGTCACATGCTGTCCATTTCCTTGTGATCCTCCTTGAGATGGTTATACTCCTTCATTGGAGTCCAGCTGTGTTTAATTAAACTGAAAGGACTTGATTTGGAAAGGCACACACCTGTCTATATAAGACCTCACAGCTCATAGTGCATGTCAGACCAAATGAGAATCATGAGCTCAAAGGAACTGCCCAAGGAGCTCAGAGACAAGGCACAGATCTGGCCAAAGTTATAAAAGAATTTCTGCATTACTCAAGGTTCCTAAGAGCACAGTGGCCTCCATAATCCTTAAATGGAAGAAGTTTGGGACCACCAGAAGTCTTCCTAGACCTGGCCATCCAGCCAAACTGAGCAATCGTGGGAGAAGAGCCTTGGTGAGAGAGGTAAAGAAGAACCCCAAGATCACTGTGGCTGAGCTCCAGAGATGCAGGAGCGAGATGGGAGAAAGTTCCACAAAGTCAACTATCACTGCAGCCCTCCACCAGTCGGGACTTTATGGCAGAGTGGCCCGATGGAAGCCTCTCCTCAGTGCAAGACATATGAAAGCCCTCATAGAGTTTGCTCAAAAACACATGAAGGACTCCCAGACTATCAGAAATAAGATTCTCTGGTCTGATGTGACGAATATAGAACTTTTTGGTGATAATTCTAAGTTGCAATTGAAGGAAACATGTATGCGGCCAAGTACAGAGATATCCTGGATGAAAACATCTTCCAGAGTGCTCTGGACCTCAGACTTGGCCGAAGGTTCACCTTTCAACAAGACAATGACCCTAAGCACACAGCTAAAATAACAAAGGAGTGGCTTCAGAACAACTCTGTGACCATTCTTGACTGGCGCAGACAGAGCCCTGACCTACACCCTATTGAGCATCTCTGGAGATCCAAGCTGACGGAACTGGAGATGATCTGCAAGGAAGAATGGCAGAGGATCCCCAAATCCAGGTGTGAAAAACTTGTTGCATCATTCCCAAGAAGACTCATGGCTGTACTATCTCAAAGGGGTGCCTCTACTCAATACTGAGCAAAGGGTCTGAATACTTATGACCTTGTGATATTTCAGTTTTCCTTTTTTTAAATTTGCAAAAATTTCTACATTTCTCATTTCTGTTTTTTACAGTCAAGATGGGATGCAGAGTGTACTTTAATGAGAAAAAAAAACTTTAGAATTTACCAAATGGCTGCAATGAAACAAAGAGTGAAAAATTTAAAGGGGTCTGAATACTTTCTATACCCACTGTACATTGAAGCTTGTGACCGTTACCTCTGACTTCTGGTCAGTCAGAAGTTGCACTCAGAAAATGGTGGCACGGGACTGGAAATGTACCGAAAAGAGCTGAAGACGGCGACTGGTGAGTATATAACTATGGTCAGGGAACTGAGATTAATGGCACCATTCCAGTACTGAAATGAAAAAAAATCCGGAATGGTGCTTTAACACAATAACAGAAGTTATCTCAAGGACACTGTGTAGCAAGGGTCATAAGGTGATTTTTGCTAAAAGGTAATTATTTTGTATGTGTAGCGCCCCGAGGGTTCGGTCGCTACAGAGGTATTGCACCTCAAACAGAGGTGTGATGTCCCACTCCCGGGTAAGGATGGTGTGTGGACCGGGACTCAGTTAGCTGCATGCATCACACACACCCCATTTCCGGGGGACAGCTCAACGGTGCTCCCATTAGTACAGTAATGCAGGCACGACAGAACATGTCCCTGGCTGGAGTGGGGAGGGGCGAGGAAAACCCAGTGATGTAGGAGCAGGAGGGGACGGTTTCTGGGCATAGGTAGGAGCCCATTGGTTGCAAGTCACCTGGGCTCATACACTAGAGGGAGGTATATAAGGTGGGCACCATCTTAGTTCTGGGAGAAGAAGGTCAGTTCAGTCAGGAGGAGTGAGAGAAGGTGCTCAGCCAGAGAGGGCTGACAGGGAGCTGTGGCTCAATCTGGGCCCAGCTCCACGAGGCAGGCCTTGAGTGAAGGCCAGAGCCAGAAGAAGGGAACAGAAAGGAACAGAAACAGAAAGGAACAGAACACCAAGAGAGGACCAGAGACACGAAGGCAGAAGGAACCCTAAGGACCCAGGAGATTGCGGGTGACGGGTTGGCAGAACAGGGTACCGGATCCCAAGTTGGTGGAGGTGACTAATCCTTAACCAAGAACCGGTGGTCGTGATCATTTACTGGTGCGACCCCTCACTACACCTACTAGGAAGGCAAACCACATAGGGTCAGGGAAGTGGACACCCAGTCCTCCCAGGAGAAGACCCGAGGCAGCTGGACAGAAGTAGTGTCACTGGTGGGGCACAGCTGACGAAAGGATAGAAGGGAGTCCTGTGCCACAATCCGGAATTGCCTGGGGGTTGATCGAGCCCCCTGCCTAGTGGACGCAGCACGGCTCGGGCGGTCCTATGTGCGCACAAGTGACCTGGATGAGAACTGTGAGTAAAGAACCTGAACTGCAACACCTTGTCTCTGTATTTTCTCACCGCGTCAGCACTACTAGTATTGGGACGCCCGTGCACCATCACTCCCATCATCTACACTTACTGCCCTGAGGCTATACTCCTCCCGTGGGGAGTTATCCCATTCTCTGCTGTGCACACAACACCAGCCTCAGCGGTCTGCCTCGCAGCGGCGGTACATCTTGACCGCGATCCACGGGTGGCGTAGTCGGACATTAAACCATAAAAACCATATCAATTGACTGTCACTGGTTTGACCACCCTGAGCCATGGGACCGGGTCATCGCCACGGTGACTACAACCCCCAGCATCCCACAAAAGGGCCCGGTTCCGGGTTCCCCACGCTGCCCAGGGGGCGCATCATATGCTAGCAATGTTTCCTCAGACATTTTATTTACCATAAAAGATATTTCCAAAATCTTTTTTTATTGTTTTCATGTGTAGTAAATGATGGCCGTTTATACATTTCATCAGGAAGCTTTCATTTACTCTAATAGGTTGTAGAACATAAAGAAAACAGTTGAACTTTCTACATTAAGTTTGCTATATCTGTACAAAACAGAGTACACAGTATCAAACAATAAACCTAAAATATAATGACAAGAAAATAATTGTACATCTCATCAATATATGTGTTTGTCATAGAAAGTGACAATTCAATCCATGGTTTCTACATGTGGAGTCAGAACTTAAGACTGGCCCTTCATGTTTCCTAATGCCATGGACTCTGCAAAAGCCAGAAAGGTTCTCATAGTAACACTAAGGTTCATTAACCTTCACTATAAGAAGCGCTGGTACTTATATTCTAATAATGGCGAACTCCGTATGCTTAGAATTAATTGCTGTCTGGGTGGAACATTTGTACCACTTACATACAGCATAAGCCCCGGCATGATGCCACCATAAGGAGCATTCTAGAATTTATCATTTTGTACATGATTACAAATATGCTAATATACTTGGAAATGCCAGATGTGTGCTTGAAAGAAATGCTGCCAAGAATCTTTTTTTATCTAGCTATAAAAATGTTTCCTTGTATCCTTGCTGGTGAAAAAAATATATTTAATTAGTGTTGACATTATAACCTTATAGACAGAGAGCCCTGCTAGAGATCCCCCCTATTAGCCAGTGGAGGCTCGGAGGGAGAAAAGTGTGACTGAACCTCAGGCCAGAGGAAGTAGTATGAGTGCAGAAGCCCAATTATGGCCACAGATTGGCTGCATGGCTCACATGGCATAACAATGGCAGATAAAACCCGAGTGATCTAGCACCGACATCATTGGAACGGCATTGGTACGGGATGCGAGCATATGGTGTTTTTGTTTTACAAGGAGGGCTATTTCATTCAAATAGTCATCCATTACCTGGACAACCTGGACATTAATTTCATCCACTACCTGGATAATAACTTTGACAATAAATATTCAACCTAGTGCTCATGTCCACTTTTAGTAGCATATTTCTATACAAGTGGAGATGTTACAAGAAGCCGGTTTAGCGTGCACATATAGGGTTAATCTGCAGGTTAATAAAATTAATGGGGTTGTCCGGTCAAAAGTGATAAGTCTGCAGTCACTCTGTGTGACTGCAGATTTATGAATCCCCCCAGCGCACTCACTGTGCGCTGCTGGCATTTGCTGGTTTCAGACTCGGTAACGGAAGGTATGTATAAGTTATACATACTCCCGACCAGTCAGCGCCGCCTCGCTCCATCCACTTGTATAGAGCGAGCCCACGCCCCATCTAGTGATGGATACGGTCAGTGGGCGTGTCCGACTTGAAGGTGCAGCCTCGCTCAATACAAGTGTATGGAGAGCGAGGCAATGCCCACTGGCCGGGGGTATGTATAACGCATACATGCCCTCCGGTCCCGGGTCTGAAACTGGCGAATGCACTGGGGGGGGGGGGGGGGTTCATAAGTCTGCAGTCACACAGAGTGACTGCAGACTTATCACTTTTGACCAGACAACCCCTTTAAGAAGGCGCCCAGCAGAAAAGGAACTTTGTTCCTTACCAGTAGCTGCCACTTTTCAGCCATACAGGCATTTCGGTTCGGCTTCAGTCACCCCTCACAGCATTATTATGAGCCTAAACAATTACTAAGACAACCTATTGGCAGCCCAAGACTCAGTGGAGTGATGGGATGACAGAGAGTCCCCCTCCTGTTTCACCAGTCAATTTCTTGGTCGCTGTCAGCAATTCAAAGTTTAAACTGCTACATTTGAAGCTAGGTCTCACCTTGACAGTTAGAGGTGGGTGTCAACTTAATAGTACAGCTGGCAACTTCATTAAAAGGACCTCAACTTAAATTTGTTGCGCATACACTGTGGATATCTGGTAGGGGTTAAGATCTCCTATTTAGACTCCAGAGCATAATAAATGTAGCGTGTAAAAAAATAAAATAAAATAATACTGTCTGGTTTCATCCTTTACTCTGTTTGGCCTCTTTTTCCTCCTTCCTCCTCTGAATGACATCCTCTTTGGCCATCTTCACTGTGTGCTGGTGCTTCTGATGCTGAGTAGGTTTCTTATATCATTTTTCTGGACAGAACATCACTGAGGCTTAATCAATGTCTCAGATGATGCATGTCATGACGTTGCACTATAACATAAGTGGCGTACTCAACACCAAGATATTCTTATGTTCTGCAACTAAGAGCTAAGGAATAGGAGGGTAAAGCTGTCCTTGTACTGAGACTCTGCATAAACCCTACGCTGGGGTGGGTGCCCTATTCCTTGTGAATATCCCCACTGAAGATCCCGCACTGAACTCAAACGAAGACCTGAAGGAAGGGGAAAGGGTGTCCCTAAAAGATCTAAGGACTGGGAGCAAATACAGGTGACCTCCTAAAAGATAAGTTAGTTGCAGAAACGAAGATTAAAGGAAACAAAACCGGTGGAACAAGAAGTCCCAGGATATCAATTGTCCTAAGCACAAAGAACTAACAAGGCAACTTAGCCAGAGCACAAGCGTAACAACACTGATGTCCAGCGAGGAATGCGAGACAGGTGCTGAGTAATATAGAGTGAGGAAATCACGTGACCAAGACAACCAGCACCAGAAGAAAAGACTAGAAGCCAGCAAACCACAAAAAAATGGCCGAAAAGTAAAGTAATATAGATTCTAACAGTACCTCCCCTTTTACGAGGATCCTCCGGATCCTCTAGGCCGAGCCTTACCAGGAAATCTCCTGTTCAAAGCCTTAATTAGCTTTGAGGCCGAGACGTCCTCGGCCTTCACCAAGGAATTATCCTCGGGGCCTAAACCTCTCCAGGACACAAGATACTGTAATCTCCCTCTATGCCACCTGGAATCCAAAATGCGAGAAATCTCAAATTCACCATCCTCATCAACAGGAGGAACAGTAGGCTTCGCCTGCTTATCAGGCGTGTCCGCCTTCTTAAGTAACGACACATGAAACACAGAATTAATCCTCCAGGACGAGGGAATGCCCAACCTTACCGCTGCCGAGTTGACAATCTAAACCACTTTGAAAGGACCCACAAATTTAGGCCCCAGTGTTTTAGAAGGAATTTTCAAACGAAGATTCCTAGAGGACAACCAAACCATGTCCCCAACAGCAAACAAGGACTCCTTTCTTTTTTGTCAAAATACCTTTTTGATCTCCTGTTAGCCTCTTTAAGATTCAGGCGTACACTGGTCTAAACCCTCTCCAAATCACCAGAAAATTGTCCTCCTCCGGTACAACAGTCCCAACTTTGGAAAATGGACCAAAAGATGGATACTTGCCAGTACAACAAAAAAAAAGAGATCACCCAGCCGAGGAAGAAGTATGATTATTAAGGGCTAACTCCGCAAGTGGTAGAAATTCCGACCACATTTTCTGATTGTCTGCCACAAAACATCTCAAAAACTGCTCAACATCCTGGTTCTTCCTTTCAGTCTGTCCATTGGACTCTGGATGATACCCCGACGAGAATGACAAATGAATTTTCAATCTGTCACAAAAAGCATGCCAAAAGCGAGCTACAAACTGTGGTCCTCTATCGGAAACAATGTCTGTGGGAACACCATGGAGCCTGACAATCTCCTTCACAAATGCCTTAGCAAGAGTCTTGGTGCAAGGTAACTTGTTGAACGGAACCAGATGACACATTTTACTAAACTGGTCCACAACAACCCAGATGACAGAAAAATCCTCTGATACAGGCAGATCGGTGATAAAATCCAGGGAAAGGTGCGTCCATGGTGCACTAGGAACTTCCAAGGGGCACAGCAACCCCACAGCCGGAGCGTGAGAGGCCTTTGACCTAGCGCTCACAAAACACTGATGCACCCACTTGATGACTTCTCTTTGCCACCCTGGCCACCAGAAACTCCGACCGATAGACTTCCTAGTTTCCGAAATCCCTGGGTGACCCGCCAACCAAGACTCATGACATTCAGCAAACAACGCTCTTCTCAAGGCTCTAGGCACAAACAATTTACCACACGGAGTGTTAGTTGGTGCCGCACTCTGAGCTCCTAGGATGCTATTCTCCAACTCTGAATCCAATGCGGCCACCACTACCCCTCTCTGCAAAATACATTCCTCCCTCTTAGCATTCACCGCTGGAGAGAAACTACGAGACAAAGCGTCAGCCTTAACATTCTTTGTCCCCGGGACAAAGGTTACGGAAAAATTGAACCGGGCAAAAAACAGTGCCCACCCAGCCTGACGGTCACTCAAACGTTTAGCTGCGTCCAAATAAATCAAATTCTTATGATCAGTGAAAACCTGCATAGGATGTCGAGCCCCCTCCAAAAAATGTCGCCAATGCTCGAACGCGGGTTTAATAGCCAACAACTCACGATTCCCAACATCATAGTTGAGCTCTGTCTCTGAAAATTTTTTGAAAAGAAAGCACAGGGATGCACCCCATCCTCTCCCTCCTGGGACAGAACTGCCCCTACGCCTATAGATGAGGCATCCACCTCAACCAAAAATAGCTTGGTCTTATCCATCTGGATAAGAACAGGAGCAGAGCTGAACCTCTCCTTGAGATACTCAAAAGCTTCAATATCCTCAGTGGACCATTGGACTGGATTAGCACCCTTCTTGGTGAGATCAGTAATGGGTTTAGCGATGACAGAGAAATTCTTTATGAATTTCCTGTAATAATTGGCAAACCCCAAAAACCTCTGTACGGACTTCAAACCTGCTGGCCTCGGCCACTCCAGCACAGCCAGAAATTTCACCGGGTCCATCTCAAAACCATCACAAGGGACAAAGTAACCCAAAAAACTAATTTTCTGGACAGCAAACTGACACTTCTCCAATTTAGCAAAGAGTGTGTTATCTCTCAGTATCTAAAGAACTTCATGGACTCTCTGCCAATGAGACTCAAGATCCGATGAATAAATCAAAATATCATCCAGATAAACAATCACACTCCTACCGATCAAGGGTCTCAGAATGTCATTGATGAAATTTTGAAAAAATGCAGGAGCGTTAGTAAGCCCAAAAGGCATCACCAAACACTCAAAATGACCTTCCGGTGTGTTAAAAGCTGTCTTCCGTTCATCCCCGTCCTTCACCCGCAGCACATTATATGCCCCACGAAGGTCAATCTTAGAAAACCATTTAGCTCCGGTCAATTGGTTAAACAAATCCGGAATAAGTGGTAACGGTTAAGGATTGCGCACAGTGATCTTATTAATCTCCCGAAAATCCAGACTTGGCCTAAGACCCCCATCCTTCTTTTTGACAAAAAAGAACCCAACCGCCACAGGAGACTTAGAGGGTCTTATGTGACCTGCAGCTAAACTAGTCTGAAGGTATTCTTTCAAAGCCTCCCTCTCGGGAATTGTCAGATTAAACAACCGACTCTTTGGGTGCTTAGCATCAGGGACGAACTCAATAGCATAATCATAATCTCTATGAGGCGGTAAAGGTTTCAACTCCACCTCCGAAAAAACCCTCCAAAAATCCTGAATGGGTTCAGGTAACTCCCCCTTCACAACAGCCGCAAAGTGAACATTACAACACTTACCATAACACCCCTGACCCCAGGATCTTATGGAACCAGACGACCAGTCCAGCAAAGGATTATGCCTTTTTAACCAGGGCAGCCCCAGGACGACCGGGGAAGGCAATTTAGCAAGTACAAATAAGTCAATCTGCTCCTGATGTTCCATATTCATAGTAAGCGGAAACCCAGTGACCTTTTGAAGAATGCTCCCATGCTTTTTTAAATGGGGCTGTTATGTTCTGCAACTAAGAACTAAGGAATAGGAGAGAAAAGCGGTCCCTGTACTGAGACTCTGCTTAAACCCGACGCTGGGGTGGGTGCCCTATTCCTTGTGAATAGCCCCACCGAAGATCCTGCACTGAACTCAAACGAAGACCTGAAGGAAGGTGTAAGGGTGTCCCTAAAAGATCTAAGGACTGGGAGCAAATACAGGTGACCTCCTAAAAGACAAGTTAGTTGCAGAAACGAAGATTAAAGGAAACAAAACTGGTGGAACAAGAAGTCCCAGGATATCAATTGTCCTAAGCACAAAGAACTAACAAGGCAACTTAGCCAGAGCACAAGCGTAACAACACTGATGTCCAGCGAGGTATGGGAGACAGGTGCTGAGTAATAAAGAGTGAAGAGATCACGTGACCAAGACAACCAGCACCAGAAGAAAAGACTAGAAGCCAGCAAACCACAAAAAGATGGCCGAAAAGTAAAACAACATAGATTCTAACAGATACCAGGTGCAGAGTAAAGATGGGTGAAAGCTATATTGTGCCCCCATCGATGGAGAAAAAAAGAGGCCAAACAAAGCAGGGGACAGAATGGTGGACTGAGGCGGCAGGACAGATAAGCAGCGAGATGACTATTAATTTTTTACCACTTTTCCAGCCCTCTTCAATTCAGCAAAATAATGACTGACTGATTACTGATGACTCCATTGTCTACTAACTATAACTATTACTATAACTATACCAGTCATATGTGGCAAGTAGTAATAGTGGATTTAACAGAATTAGATTTAACAGAACTGTTGTCTTTAATCAATCTTTTTGCATGATTTTTTTTTAGTATTGTAAGGCAGCGCTAGTTATCATCCTGGGGGATACTTGCTTCGCTGCGTCAATCAATGCACACCAGCAACTACTTTGCCATGTTTCACAGTCCACAGTTTATTACACTTCATAAACCGTAGTTCACATACATAATGTCCACGAGCCCAAGTGGCAGACCGGCCCACTTGGCTCTAATTACAGCCTTCCGCAAGGTAATACTAACACAATGTCCAGGTAAGTGTCCATAACAGAAGAGTATTACCTTCGCCGGCTTCAGCTGTAACAGTCCTTTTCGTACGCCACCACTGTGGCACTACGGCTTCCCACACGTGGTCTCCAGCTGTCACTCCCTTTAAGGTTTACTGGCGTATTACACATCTCATACCCAGGCTTCACCTTCCAGGACGCTTGTGTGGCACTCCGAGGCTAACTGGCATCCCCCACACTCTCACACAGGGATCCAGGCTTCACCTCCACCGGAGTCCACCAGGCCTCTTGAGGGGCACTCTGAGGCTTACTGGCATCCCCCACACTCTCACACAGGGATCCAGGCTTCACCTCCACCGGAGTCCACCAGGCCACTCCAGGCCTCACACGAGCGGTGTTCCCCCACACACACAGGGAACAGCCTCATGCCTTTCACACGGTGCCCACACAGGAGCTCCCAACACACAGGAACTCCTACCCACCGGAACACACCCACACAGGAACACACAAGGTTTATATATACTGCAGTACACACACACAGCCACAGATAGGACCTTAACTGTGTGCATAAGGACCTGTGTGATGTCACGGTCATGTGACCAGTCAGTTAAAGAGGAAGGTACATGGTCATTCAAACTACACTGAACCATTAAAGGGATGTCTGCTACATCACAGTATATATACTGTATATTCATATATATAGTGGTTATTTTTTGTTTCGTTTTTTATGTATTCATTGTGTGCTAAAAATTACCCTGCTACATGATTCTTCAGGTGAGTACAATTGGAATTGGAGCGATATCAAATATATAGTTATTTTTATTATTTTGAGGCTTAAAAACATTTTGAAACTTGTGAAAAAAACATTAAACTTGCGTCGCCAATTTCCAAGACCCCAAATTTTTGAATTTTTCCATTATGAAACTTATTTTTTGTGTGCCAAGCTCAGGTTTTTAATGTTATCTTTTTGAAATTAAATTTTGCTGTTTTGATAACTTAGAATTACATTTTTTGTGGAGAAAATTCTGACATTTCGATTTTTTTCATTACGGCATTTATCTTTTAGGTTCAATAATTTTATATTTTGAGAAAGGCTTCACAGGAACACCAAGATGGCAGCGATGCGACCATCAGCAGGCTCGAGGCTGCCATGGCAGCTGGTAAGGAAGACAACCAGTGTCGTGACATTGCATCATAACATCAGAGGCCTACTCGACACCTGAACACCCGATGAAGAGTAAAGATGGTAAAGAAACTACAATGCGCATTGGTGGATGGAGAGAATATGAGACCAGATGGAGCAGAGGACTGGATGGTGGGCTGATGCGACTAGACAGGTGAGCAGTGATGTGACTATTCATTTTTTTTATTTAAACTGCTTTCCCGACCCCATACAATTGAGCAAAATGGCGACTGTCCAGCCACTATTTTTCTGAGTTCACAAGAACAAGTTTGCCTTTACAAAATTTGCTCATGTGGCGCCCCTGCGGGTTCAGTCGCCACAGATGTACTGCATCTCACCCAGAGGTGTGGTATCCCACTCTCAGGTAAGGATGGAGTACTGCCCGGGACCCACACACTTGCATCCATTACACTCTACTTCAGAAGGAAGGGTGAAATTGCTCCTAAGGGAGAGCACAGTCCTTGGTCCCTGGCTGGAGGGTGGAACCATGTAGTGGGTGTGGGTGGAGGAAGTAGTTTAGGGGAGCACTTCAGTAGGAGTATAAGAAAGCAAGGAACCATCTAGAAGGGGTCCTGTCAGAGAAGACAGCCTGAGGAGGAGGAGTGGGAGCAGGAGCTCTGTAGGAGCTCTGCTCAGAGGAGCAGGCCTAGAGAGAGGGGCCCAGGAGGACTGGCAGGACGAGGAAGGGAGCAGGGAAGGCTCCAGGAGGAACAGAAGGGATCCTAGGGGCACGGGAAGTGCAGATGCCACCCGTGCGCCCGAATCTGCAGGAACGTAGAGGGATCAGGCCGCAAAGGGGACCCACCCCTAAACTAGTGGAGAACTATGAGGCTCAGCTAGAAACCGGAGGCTGCTGTACTTGCAAGGTGCAGCTGCCAACCACCTCAATTACATAGCCGAAAAGGTGGCCACAGAGGGTCCAGGGGACTGCAGATTGCCTGACAAGATCCGAGGATACCGGCTTGGGACACTGATTGTGAGGCACAGGGCAGGAGGGTGAGAGCCAGCGCAGGAAGACGACCGAGGAAGGCACACAGAACGGGGTCCCATTTAAGTACTCCTGAGTTACTTGAGAGATTGCTGAACCCCTTCCTTGGTGAACGCAAGACGACGTGGGAGGTTACCCTGGTACTGGTAACCTGGAGTTCAACAACTGTGAGTAAACCTGTGGAGAGCTGAACCAACTCTGCTGTGTCACCATCAGCTCCAGGGGATCTGCACCGCAGCGGCGGCCCCATATAGCCTCATACCACAGGTGGCGTCACGGACATTAAGCTATAAAAACTATAATCCCCTTTTATTGACCGCCCTGGGTCACTGACCGGGTCACTGCCACTGTGACATCCCCTGCATCGACTGGCCCGGCACCGAGTACCCCATGGCCCAGGGGGCACGTCAAACACCTCCATTGACATGGATAGCTATAATCTCCTTGAACATCACTGATGACACCATTGTCTAGTAAACTACACCACCCATACGTGGCAAACAGTAGTAATAGATTTCACGGAACTGTTGCCTCTAATCAACCTTTTTGAGTGAATATTTTTCAGAAACTCATTAGGCTTATTAATATATATATATATATATATATATATATATATTTATATCAGTAAAAGGCAGCCGTTTTTCACAATCTTTCTATATATTTCAATTTGTTCCTGCGTTTTCAAGTAGAACTGAATATTATATAATGTGCATATTTTATTCTTAGTGACAGTGTGAGGTTTATTTTCTTCTTATTAGTATCAAAGACATTTCACAAGCTGACTTGCTTACATGTGCTAAAAAATAGAAAGAATTTTAATGGTCTGTGCTTTGCCTCCTACATTCTCGGCAGGATTCCCGATGCCTGAGCTGTTCACCTGACTTCCTTCTGAGATAGTTGATTCTGTTTGTCACCACAAAAAAAAAAGCTTTTCCAACATTTTATTTGCTTGCTTGCCTGTTTTTCTTTCTCCCTATTTCACTGAAAATATATCTTTCAGTACAAATGTAACCACCAAGAGTCATTAACAATAGCAACACCGGCTACATTGTTGGATATGACGTTCACACTGGACTAAACGGTTAGTATAGATCCCGAAAAACTGCGACAGTTGAATAAAACCAATTCCACTGTGCATTATTCATTTCTTCAATACTGATGAATGTGTTGTTTGTGTGTTCAGATGGGACATGTTTATGTGTCTGTGTGTAACCACCCAGTGATTGTGATGTGAATTGCAGTTTCTAAAGGGTTTTGAGTATCTTTTTTTTTTTACGGGACTAGTTGTAGTTTTGAATGACATTAAACATTTTATGATATAATAAACTGGAAAAAAAATCCAAAAAGGGTAAATTGGATAAAATTATGCTATGCCATGACTGTTTAGCTTTTATGGTGTTCATTGTGCGGTAAAATGACCCTGAAACATGATTCTTCAGGTGAGTACAATTTTTATTATTTTGGTGGCTTAAAAACATTCTGAAAGACCGGTAACTTGTTTTTTTTCCTGCCGAGCATATATTTTAATGATACCTTTCTGGAATACATTTGATGTCTTGATCGCTTTGTATTGCATTTTTTGTGGAAGGAGCTCTATCCCCCCCAAAAAAGCAATTCTGACATTTACGTTTCTTTTTCTTTATCGCATTTATCTTATAGGTTCATTAATTTTACAATTGGGTTTCATAGGTGCACCACGATGTAGGCGATGGGGCCTTCAGCAGGCCTCCGACTGCTATAGCAACCTGGTAAGAGAGTTCACCAGTATCGCATGTCTTACCACTATCTTACCACTTACGTGATTACACAGCAGCGATTGGAGCTCAGAAGGCTGCCGCTAGGCTGTGGTCAGATGGCCATATGTTCTCTCATGCAAGAGTATCGGACCGATTATGCTAATGACACTCAGCTTAAACTCTGTCAGAGTTTGAGCCAAGTGTCATCTTAGTGTGATCCCATTCTCTCGGATTTGAGAATCAAAGCACAGTTATGGAGAAGATGGAGAACTTAGTTCCTCCATATTCTCCATTATCTGCCCGGATATTGAACTGTACTCGGATGACATCCGAGTGTGGTCTGATGTTTTACACACACCCATAGACTTGTATGGGTGCGCGTGGTCCGATTATCAGATGCACTCGAGCATGCTGCAATTTTTTTCTTATGCCGAATCGGCTTGGGAAAAAAATATCAGCTCTACGGTGCCCCATAGTATAACATTGGGCTGAGTGCTATCCGATAAAACATCGGATAGCACTGTGCCGTGTTATATGCTCATATGAGAGAGCCCTTAGAGGTAGAAACTGGCAGTATAACACCTGAATTGTGAACCTATGTGGCCTTAGAGTATGTTCACATGTAATTTTTTTAGGCAGGAAGCAGATCCGCTCCAAAAACTACCTGAGCTCAGAAACCACTTCAAAGAATCTTCCTATTTATTTCTATGTAAAATAGACTTGCTGTACATACCATATTTTTCAGACTATAAGACGCACTTTTTTCCTCCAAAATTTTGGAGGAAAGTGGGGGGTACACCTTATAGTCCTAATGTACCTTGTTGCTGTGGCTGTGGATGGGGGGCGAGGGCAGCAGCGGAGAACCATGGCACAACAGGCAGGAGCCGCCTGCTGCAGCCAACACTGTGCCCGCTGCAAAAGAAAATGAATATTCACTGCTCCCCATGCTATGGGGCCCCATGATTTCTATGTACGCCCCTGACTGAACTGATATTCATTTGAAAAATGTAGTCATTTTCGCCTGCCTGAAATAACATTGTGTGAATGCACTATTAAACTGCAAGGAAGGCAATGGCCAGCATGCTTCTGAGAATATTGTTGTGCCCTACATCTGTAAGTACGTGCTTGAGGACTGTTCCTTTGAGATCAACTGCACACTGCTCCGAGGGTGAAATATTGCAAAATTTTCCGTGTACACCTCTATGAATCCTTCATAGTTGTATTGTTCACTACTCGGACAATTCCTTCTCAATCCCTAGGTTTGCGCCCAATAAAATAATAACACTTATACTCACCTCCAGTGCCAGCAATGTTTCAGCAATGTCGGCACTGGCTCTCCAATTAGCAGCCAATTCATTCTCACTCTGTGATACATGCGAAGACCAGGAGAGTGAAGCGGCCACTAATTGGTTAGAGAGATCGCATGACGTAACAATGCAATTCCCGGGACGTCAGTGTTGACTCCACTGGAATGTTGCTGGCACCAGAGGTGATTATAAGTATGATTATTTTATAAGGGGGAAATATACAGGTTGAGAAGGGGTTGTCTGAGTAGTGGACAACCCCTTTAAACCTGCCTTGACTTTGTCTGCCATTGTGCCTTTCTCAGCCGTGTATCCTATGGTCAAAGGTCCACATATAAGTTCTAATTTGCTTACTCACTACCATAAAAGAGGCCATTATTAGGCCTAGTCCTGGCTAATTTGCAAGAAAATCTGTGCAAATTAATTCCAAGTCCAAGAACTGATGGCACCAGCAGTGTTCATTTGTGTTTTAAGATTAGAGATGAGCAGTGTTCGACTCGAACTGTTCGCCAATCTCAAATTCGAGCTGTTTTGGGCGGTGTTCGAGCAGTTCGACGAACCCGAACGATTTGCAAAAAATTCGGCTGTTCGAGGTTATGTTCGATAACTGTTCGTGCACCAAAATCGTAACTGGATTTTTTCACAGTAATACTGTTAATCAATGTTAATAGACAGTTTCAGTGTAGAGTGGGTGGGAGGAGGGGCAGGGGATGGATCTCTGCAGAAATAATCTCCATTTTTTTTTTTCCCGCATTTACAGTAGGGAGGTGCAGTCTGTCATCCTATCAGCAGCGCACACACGCAGCGAAGTGCTTTTTTTTCACACAAGCAAGGGCATGTGTCATTGGCTGTGTATGTCACATGTCCTTGCCCTATAAGAACCAGCCATTTTTCCCGTCGCCACCATTTTCTCACTGCTGCAGCTGAGTGTTAGACGGCACCGCTGCTGCTGTGGGCGCTATACTTTCTAACTGTGTGAATTGGAAGCGAATTTGCTCTTAAATAGACAGATAGGTTTAGGGAGTAGGGACTAGTTGTAATTGCAGCCCTTTTGAGGACTAGGTTACAGCAGTTCCTAGCACTTTTTGCCAGGCAGGTCTGTGCCAGTGCTGTGCAAGTGTTTTTCACAGCATTTGGCTAAATGTAGCTAAGCCAATCCTTTTTGGCCTCTAGCAGTGTGTGTTAGTCAGTGGAGTAGCCCATCTGTGTTGCAAGGTACACCACCTGTGTATCTAATAAAAATTTTTTACTGCACCTAGCCAAGTAAAACCTTTTGGGCATAGTAGCAGTGTCTGTTACTCAGTGGAGTAGCCCATCTGTACCAAGCTACACCAACTTTGTATTTAATAACAATTTTTTACTGCATCTAGCCGAGTAAAACCTTTTGGGCATAGTAGCAGTGTCTGTTACTCAGTGGAGTAGCCCATCTGTACCAAGCTACACCACCTTTGTATTTAATAATAATTTTTTACTGCATCTAGCCAAGTAAAACCTTTTGGGCCTGTAGCAGTGTCTGTTACTCAGTGGAGTAGCCCATCTGTACCAAGCTACACCACCTTTGAATTTAATAACAATTTTTTACTGCATATAGCCCAGTAAATCCTTTTGGGCCTGTAGCAGTGTCTGTTACTCATTGTAGTACCCAATCTGTACCAAGCTACACCAGCTTTGTATTTAATAACAATTTTTTACTGCATCTAGCCAAGTAAAACCTTTTGGGCATAGTAGCAGTGTCTGATTCACAGTGGAGTTGTCCAACTGTACCAAGCTACACCACATTTATATTTAATAATAATTTTTTACTGCATCTAGCCAAGAAAAACCTTTTGGGCCTGTAGCAGTGTCTGTTACTCAGTTGAGTAGCCCATCTGTACCAAGCTACACCACCTTTGAATTTAATAACAATTTTTTACTGCATCTAGCCCAGTAAATCCTTTTGGGCCTGTAGCAGTGTCTGTTACTCATTGTAGTAGCCCATCTGTACCAAGCTACACCACCTTTGTATTTAATAACAATTTTTTACTGCATCTAGCCAAGTAAAACCTTTTGGGCATAGTAGCAGTGTCTGATACTCTGTGGAGTAGCCCATCTGCACCAAGCTACACCACCTTTGTATTTAATAACAATTTTTTACTGCATCTAGCCAAGTAAAACCTTTTGGGCATAGTAGCAGTGTCTGTTACTCAGTGGAGTAGCCCATCTGTACCAAGCTACACCACCTTTGAATTTAATAACAATTTTTTACTGCATCTAGCCCAGTAAATCCTTTTGGGCCTGTAGCAGTGTCTGTTACTCATTGTAGTAGCCCATCTGTACCAAGCTACACCACCTTTGTATTTAATAACAATTTTTTACTGCATCAAGCCAAGTAAAACCTTTTGGGCATAGTAGCAGTGTCTGTTACTCAGTGAAGTAGCCCATCTGTACCAAGCTACACCACCTTTGTATTTAATAACAATTTTTTACTGCATCTAGCCCATTAAATCCTTTTGGGCCTGTAGCAGTGTCTGTTACTCATTGTAGTAGCCCATCTGTACCAAGCTACACCACCTTTGTATTTAATAACAATTTTTTACTGAATCTAGCCAAGTAAAACCTTTTGGGCCTGTAGCATTGTCTGTTACTCTGTGGAGTAGTCCATGTGTACCAAGCTACACTACCTTTGTATTTAATAACAATTTTTTACTGCATCTAGCCAAGTAAATCCTTTTGGGTCTGTAGCAGTGTCTGTTACTCATTGTAGTAGCCCATCTGTACCAAGCTACACCACCTGTGTATCTAATAAAATTGTTTTACTGCATCTAGCCCAATAAATCCTTTTGGGCCTGTAGCAGTGTCTGTTACTCATTGTAGTAGCCCATCTGTACCAAGCTACACCACCTCTGTATTTAATAACAATTTTTTACTGCATCTAGCCAAGTAAAACCTTTTGGGCATAGTAGCAGTGTCTGTTACTCAGTGGAGTAGCCCATCTGTACCAAGCTACACCACCTTTGTATTTAATAACAATTTTTTACTGCATCTAGCCCAATAAATCCTTTTGGGCCTGTAGCAGTGTCTGTTACTCATTGTAGTAGCCCATCTGTACCAAGCTACACCACCTTTGTATTTAATAGCAATTTTTTACTGCATCTAGCCAAGTAAAACCTTTTGGGCATAGTAGCAGTGTCTGTTACTCAGTGGAGTAGCCCAACTGTACCAAGCTACACCACCTTTGTATTTAATAATAATTTTTTACTGCATCTAGCCAAGTAAAACCTTTTGGGCCTGTAGCAGTGTCTGTTACTCAGTGGAGTAGCCCATCTGTACCAAGCTACACCACCTTTGAATTTAATAACAATTTTTTACTGCATCTAGCCCAGTAAATCCTTTTGGGCCTGTAGCAGTGTCTGTTACTCATTGTAGTAGCCCATCTGTACCAAGCTACACCACCTTTGTATTTAATAACAATTTTTTACTGCATCTAGCCAAGTAAAACCTTTTGGGCATAGTAGCAGTGTCTGTTACTCAGTGAAGTAGCCCATCTGTACCAAGCTACACCACATTTTTTATTTAATAACAATTTTTTACTGCATCTAGCCCAGTAAATCCTTTTGGGCCTGTAGCAGTGTCTGTTACTCATTGTAGTAGCCCATCTGAACCAAGCTACACCACCTTTGTATTTAATAACAATTTTTTACTGAATATAGCCAAGCAAAACCTTTTGGGCCTGTAGCCATGTCTGTTACTCTGTGGAGTAGTCCATGTGTACCAAGCTACACTACCTTTGTATTTAATAACAATTTTTTACTGCATCTAGCCAAGTAAATCCTTTTGGGTCTGTAGCAGTGTATGTTACTCATTGTAGTTGCCCATCTGTACCAAGCTACACCACCTTTGTATTTAATAACAATTTTTTACTGCATATAGCCAAGTAAAACCTTTTGGGCATAGTAGCAGTGTCTGTTACTCATTGTAGTAGCCCATCTGAACCAAGCTACACCACCTGTGTATCTAATAAAATTGTTTTACTGCATCTAACCCAGCCAATCCTTTTGGGCTAGTACCACAGTTTGGCCACTCAGCTCTGCTCGGTTTCCATCCATCGTTTTTTGTGCAAACAACTACAGAGTTGTCAATTAGTTAACCACCAAAATGAGTGGCAAAAGGCCTGCTGCTGTTGGAAAGGGGAATAGGCGTGTTGGAAAGGGAAAAAAAGGATGTGTCCGTGGGGTTGGTGTTAAAGCAACAGTAACATCTGCAGAAGAAAGGCCATCTTTCAGCCAAACTAAGATGTCTACTTCTTTTCGTGGACAATGCGATACTATCCCTTTCTTACGGACACGCCCATCGCTACAAATTCCAGATGAGGCACAAAAACAGCAGGTGCTTCAACGGATATCAAGTGCTCCTTCAAGTGAGCTCTCCTCCACCTCAACTTCAACATCACAAATACTCCAGTCCTCAGAGGTGTCACCCCAATCGCACTTGCTTCCTCACAGCTCCTAAGTCTCCAGCTGCCCGTCTGAGTATGGGGTAACACAGATGGTTGAGTCTGCAGAGCTGTTTACTCATACTATAGCCTGGGAATCGGAGGTCTGCTCCAGAGCTTCTGTGAATCCAGACGAGGAAATGATCTGCACTGATGCCAAGAATCTTTATGAGTGGGATCTAGGACCAGATGAAGAAGGTTCTGAGCATAATGTAGACTCTCGTTCCCAAACTGTAACTCCTGTTGGTGGAGACAATGATGAAGATGATGATGAGACAAAAATACCTGATTGGAGCGACAACTTGACTTTTCGGTCAGGGCAGGAAGAGGTTGGCTCTGAGGACGACAGGTGTGAGAACACACAGGGTGATGATGACAAGGTTGGAGATCCCACTTACTGTCAACCCACAGTCAGCCAGTCGATGAGGTCAGCAGAGGAGGTGGAAGAGGATGCTATTGACGACGAGGTTAGGTTGCGCCTTCTGGGACAGAGAAGGAGTACTGGAAGCACGTCAACAACTGCATCCTCAACCACAACTCTGCCTCTGACCAAAAGTCGTGGTGGCTCTTCAGTTCGCATGGGCTCTAAGCCTTGCATAGCCAGGGAATTTTTTCAGATCGATAAGGATGACCCAACTCATGTTATCTGTAATATTTGTCACCAAAAGCTAAGAAGAGGCCAAAAAATCCATAGTTTGAGTACGTCATGCATGAACCGTCACATGGATATGAAGCATAAGTTACAGTGGGAAGCTCACTGTGCTACAATGCGGCCTAGCGGGCCGGGCCAACCACCGTCTGCCCCATCTTGTGCATCCGCGGGCTCTTCATCCTCTGTGACTGGGGGGACAGCAGTCACACATGTTTTTGGATGCAGACCTGCCAGTGTGATTGGCAGGTCATCATTTCATTTGGAAGTGGAAACACCAGCTGGTGTTGAGCGCTCTCCGACATCAAGAGCACCACCTTTGGATCAAGGCAACCTAACATGTCCGCCTGCATCTTCCTCACAGACCGGCAGTTTGCTGGGGACACCCTACTCAACCCCGTCTAAGCACAACAGCCAGCCCTCGGTCCCTCAGATGTGGACAAGTAAAAGACCATTTCCTCCTAGCCATGATAAAGCTAAGAGGTTGAATTTCACTATCTGCAAGCTGTTGGCTACAGAAATGCTGCCTTTCCGCCTGGTGGACACAGAGGATTTTCGAGACCTTATGTCCGTCACAGTGCCCTAGTACCAGATGCCCAGTCGCCACTACTTCTCAAAGAAAGGTGTGCCTGTGCTCCACCAGCATGTCGCACACAACATCACCGCTTCTTTGAGAAACTCTGTGTGTGACAGGGTGCATTTCACCACAGACACTTGGACGAGTAGGCATGGACAGGGGCGTTACATGTCGCTGACTGGGCACTGGGTAACTATGGTGACAGCAGGACAAGGGGCTGCTGTCCAAGTCTTGCTGTCCCCACGAGTTGTACGTCAATCCTCTTTATCTAGAAGTTCCTCCACTGCTTCTGCCTCCTCAACCTCCTCTCGGTCCTCCACCTGCACACAAAGCCTGCCTGGTAATGCCACCCGCTTTCTAACTGCACAGAAGGAATCCTGCACACCTCCTTACTATGCTGGCAGCAGGGCTCAACTGCATCAGGAGGTGTTTACTGTGAAATGTCTGGGAAATGTGAGTCACACAGCTGAGGAGTTGTGGTCAGCTCTGGAGACCTAGTTTCATGAATGGTTGTCTCCACTGGACCTGCAACCAGGGAAGGCCGTGTGCGACAATGCTGCAAACCTGGGTGCGGCCCTTCGCCGGGGCAATGTCACACACATGCCTTGTATGGCTCACGTGTTGAACCTGGTTGTCCAGCAATTTTTAGCCCACTATCCCGGACTAGATGGCCTTCTGCAGAGGGCACGGTCGCTGTGTGCTCACTTCCGCCGTTCTCATCCCGCAGCTCAACGACTTACATCGCTACAGAAGTCGTTGGGCCTGCCAGTTCTCCGGCTGAAATGCGATGTGCCGACACAGTGGAATTCAATTCTGCACATGTTGCAGCGACTGTGGCAGCACCGACAAGCCCTGGTGCAATACGTTCTGACGTATAGCCTGAGCCAACGAGATCCAGAGGTGGGGCAAATCACACTGCAGGAGTGGTCTCAGATCAGGGACCTATGCACCCTTCTGTACAGTTTTGAAATGGCGATGAAGATGTTTAGTGCTGACGATGCCATTATCAGCATGACTATTCCGGTGATTTACATGCTGGAGCACACGTTAAACATAATTCGGAGTCAGGTGGTGGGACAAGAGGAGGTTGAGGAAGTAGAGGAGGAGTCGTATGCGGAAGGGATAACATCTCCAAGGTCCAGACGGTCGGCAGCACCATGGTGGCAGGCATGGGAGGGTGGGGGAGAGTGATTAACGATGGTGCATGGTAGCAGCCAAACTGTTGAGGAAGGTGCAGGAGCCGAGGAAGAAGTGGAGGACGAACTGGCTATGGGCATGGAAGACTCATCAGATGAGGGAGACATTGATCACATTTCTGTTGTGCGAGGTTGGGGGGAGAGGGCAGAGGAAGGAAGCATGATTCTTACCTCGCCACCAACACAACAAGGACTTGGTCCTCCTGGATGTGCAAGACACATGAGTGCCTTCTTGCTGCACTACCTGCAACATGACCCTCGGATTGTCAGAATTCGAAGTAATCCAGACTAGTGTTGAGCCACCCCCGTAGTGTTCGGGTTCGGTTCGGTTGGTCGAACACCGGGATGTTCGTGGAACTGTTCGTCTAACAACTTAGAACACCGTTGAACACCGTCGAACACCGTTAAAACCAATGGCAGGCAAACAAAAACACATAGAAACACATAGAAAACACCTTCAAAGGTGTCCAAAAGCTGACGAACTGCTCAGAAGACACTCTCTTTAAAAAAGCCGGCCGGCAATTCAGCAGCGGCATACACCGGTACCCGACAATTTAGACAAGAAGGAATAGAGCATCACACATAGATTAGATAGATTGAAACATGTCAGTCACATATATAAGAAGTACACTGACAGTGTTGGTTACTGTACTTGTCATTTAGTGTTAAAGGATTTATTAAAAAAAATATTAGTGTTTCATGCACAGTCTCTTTAAAAAAGCCGGCCGGCAATTCAGCAGCGGTACCCGACAATTTATAACAGAAAGAATAGAGCATCACACATAGATTAGATAGATAGAAACATGTCAGTCACATATATAAGAAGTACAGTGATAGTGTCGATTACTGTACTTGTCATTTAGTGTTAAAATAAAGGATTTATTAAAAAAAAAATTGGCGTGGGGTTCCCCGTAATTTTAGTCTCTAGCGGAGGTTAAGCAGACGGCTGGGGCAGATGTTTGAAGCCTGGGAAGGGGGTAATACCCACGGAGCTTCCCAGGCTACTAATATCAGCCCCCAGCTGAATACCTAGCCTTTACTAGCTATTAAAATGGGGGAACCCCAAAAAAATGACGTGGGGTTCCCCCTATTTTAATAGCTAGCAAAGGCTAGGCAGAGAGCTGGGGGCTGATATTAATAGCCCAGGAAGGGTGCCATGAATATTGGCCCCCTCCCAGGCTAGAAATACCAGCCATCAGCCACCCCAGAAATGGCGCATCCATAGGATGCGCCAATTCGGGCACTTAGCCTCGCTCTTCCCACTGCCCTGTAGCGGTGGCAGTGGGGTAATAGGGCTGGGGTTGATGTCAGCTTATAATGCCAGCTGACATCAAGCCCAGGTTAGTAATGGAGAGGCGTCTATAAGACACCCCCATTACTAACCCCATAGTCAAAGTTACAAAAAAACACAAATACCCAGAATAAAGTCCTTTAATAGAAATAAACACACAATTCTTTATTGTTCTAAATTAAACCATACTTACCATCACGCCCATTCCAGCTGAAGCCAACGATCTCCTGCAATGAAAGTAAAATAATAAAGCAACATCATCCTTACGTTTCCAAGGCATGCTTGCGCTCTGCAGTGTCTCTGAAGGATGACAAGCTGAATGGCAGCGCTCAGCTGTGATCCAGCCTGTCATCTCAATGCCATCCCAGCATGGGAGAATTCTCCTGCTCAAGCGCTGAGAATTTTCCCATGCTGTCAGTGATGTGCATGAGGTGAGCCGAGTTCATTGGACATGAGCTCACCTCATGCACATCACTGACAGCGTGGGAAAATTCTCCTGCACTCACCGCATGTGCAGGAGAATTTTCCCACGCTGTCAGTGACGTGCATGAGGTGAGCCGAGTTCATTGGACATGAGCTCACCTCATGCACATCACTGACAGCGAGGGAAAATTCTCCTGCACTCACCGCATGTGCAGGAGAATTTTCCCACGCTGTCAGTGACGTGCATGAGGTGAGCTGAGTTCATTGGACATGAACTCGGCTCATCTGGATGCCGTCACAGCCAGACTCTGAGGAGCGCAAGCATGCCTCCGCTTCTCAGTCTCTGCGGCATGCCAAGCTGGATGGCAGCGTTCTGCTGCGGTCCAGCCTGTCATGTGAATGTAGCAGAGCTGGAGCAGTCCTGGGAACCATGGAAAGGTAAGGATGATGTTGCTTTATTATTTTACTTTTATTGCAGGAGATCGTTGGCTTCAGCTGGAATGGGCGTGATGGTAAGTATGGTTTAATTTAGAACAATAAAGAATTGTGTCTTTATTTCAATTAAAGGACTTTATTCTGGGTGTTTGTGTTTTTTTTTAACTTTGACTATGGGGTTAGTAAGGGGGGTGTCTTATAGATGCCTCTCCATTACTAACCTGGGCTTGATGTCAGCTGGCATTATAAGCTGACATCAACCCCAGCCCCATTACCCCACTGCCACCGCTACAGGGCAGTGGGAAGAGCGAGGCTAAGTGCCCGAATTGGCGCATCCTATGGATGCGCCATTTCTGGGGCGGCTGACGGCTGGTGTTTCTAGCCTGGGAGGGGGCCAATATTCATAGCACCCTTCCTGGACTATTAATATCAGCCCCCAGCTGTCTGCCTAGCCTTTGCTAGCTATTAAAATAGGGGGGACCCCACATCATTTTTTTTGGGGTCCCCCATTTTAATAGCTAGTAAAGGCCAGGTATTCAGCTGGGGGCTGATATTAGTAGCCTGGGAAGCTCCGTGGGTATTACCCCCTTCCCAGGCTTCAAACATCTGCCCCAGCCGTCTGCTTAACCTCCGCTGGAGACTAAAATTACGGGGAACTTCACGCCAATTTTTTTTTTAATAAATCCTTTATTTTAACACTAAATGACACATACAGTAATCAACACTATCACTGTACTTCTTATATATGTGACTGACATGTTTCTATCTATCTAATCTATGTGTGATGCTCTATTCTTTCTGTTATAAATTGTCAGGTACCGCTGCTGAATTGCCGGCCGGATTTTTTAAAGAGACGGTGCATGGAAACACTAATATTTTTTTTGATAAATCCTTTAACACTAAATGACAAGTACAGTAACCAACACTGTCACTGTACTTCTTATATATGTGACTGACATGTTTCTATCTATCTAATCTATGTGTGATGCTCTATTCTTTCTGTTCTAAATTGTCGGGTACAGGTGTATGCCGCTGCAGAATTGCCGGCTTTTCATGTTTCACTGTGAGAACTGTTCCCATCGATTTGGGCAACCACTGTAATGCCACAACCACCATGGCTGTGGCATTACAGTGAGTGGCAGACAATCCCTGCATGATTGGTGCTCTAAATAGCGCCAGACATGCAGGACACGCTTTTGGTGCATGAACAGTTATCGAACATAACCTCGAACAGCCGAATTTTTTGCAAATCATTCGCGTTCGTCAAACGACTCGAATACCACCCAAAACAGCTCGAATTTGAGATTGGCGAACAGTTCTAGTCGAACACCGCTCATCTCTAATCCCGACTACTGGGTTGCCACACTCTTAGATCCCCGGTACAAAATTAAATTTTCCAAAATAATTCCTGCCATAGAAAGGGATTCACGCATGCAGGAGTATCAGCAGAGGCTGTTGCAGTATCTTACATGTGCTTTTCCACAAAACACCAGTGGTGCACGTAGTGAATCTCACAGTTCTAACTTGCCAACCGTGGTGTAGCATCGGCGTCTCTGCCCCGTTCTAGGCAGAGACGCCGTCCCTCTCACCTCCCCGCTCCTGGCGCGGCGTCCTCCAGCGCTGCTCTCCCCGCTGCTTCTGGCACGCGCTCCTTCCCCGGCAGTGTGCTTAGGGCGCGCGCGCGCGCGCTCCCCCTCTCTTGAAGGGACCGCGCGCGCCGTCCTAAGGAGTCCCTGGCCAATTGCCGGAGGACCTCCCATATAAAAGGCACCTCCTCCAAAATGGAGGTGCCCGAGCAATGTTGTAGCACTGTTCACTACTCTGCTTCAGCCCTCAGGTCCCGTTGCCAGTTACCTGCCAGATACCTGCCAGATTTCTGCCAGTCTGCTGTCTAATTCCTGCCTGATATCCTGCTACCTGCCTGCTAGCCTGAGGTCCGACCGTCTGCCTTCCAACTCCTGTCAGTCTGTCTATGGACCAGCTTGCCCGCTCACCTGGGAGCGCACATCTGCTACCTGCCTGCTAGCCTACCTGGAGGCTCTGCCGTCACTTGCTGTGACCACCTGCCTGTCCAGTGACTCCTGCCCGCTCACCTGGGAGCGCTCATCTGCTGCCTGTCTGCTAGCCTACCTGGAGGCTCTGCCGTCACGTGCTGTGACCACCCGCCTGTCCAGAGACTTCTGCCCGCTCACCTGGGAGCGCTCATCTGCCGCCTGTCTGTTGGTCTTCCTGGAGGCTCCGCCGTCACATGCTGTGACCACCCGTTTATCCAGAGACTCTCGCCTGCTCACCTGGGAGCTCACGTCTACCATCAGCCGCCACAGGTTGTACCAACCCTTTACCCAGAGACTGCCCCGGTCACTTGCCGTGACCATCTGCCCGTTCACCCAGAGACTGCCCCGGTCACTTGCCGTGACCATCTGCCCGTTCACCCAGAGACTGCCCCGGTCACTTGCCGTGACCATCTGCCCGTTCACCCAGAGACTGCCCCGGTCACTTGCCGTGACCATCTGCCCGTTCATCCAGAGACTGCCCCGGTCACTTGCCGTGACCTCCTGCCAGTTCTTCTAGAGACTGTCCCGGTCACCTGCTGTGACTGCCTGCCTGGTCGCCACCCGCTCCCTTACAAGGACCGCCCCCTTGTATAGTAGCTCAGAGGTTCCGCCTCCCAGACCCGTTACACGTGGGACTGTCGAGTCTTCATCACTGAAACCGTAACAGTAACACAGTATCTGCTGGTAATAGCAATTTTGTGGAATCGTTTCACCACTTTTTTAGACCATCCTTTGCAAGGCCACCAGAGACAAGAAGTCTGACACATAGTCAACACCTAGAGAGGATGGTACAGGAGTATCTCCAAGTGAACATTGAAGCTATGACTGTGTCACTGGACCCTTGCTCATTTTGGGCTTCCAATCTGGAAAAATGGCCTGAGCTCGCCACTCACGCCTTGGAGATCTTGTCATGCCCAGCATCCAGCGTTCTCTCTGAATGTGTGTTCAGCGCTGCTGGTGGTGTGCTGACAGATAAGCGCACGCGGCTGTCCACTGAGAATGTAGACAGACTCACGTTCATAAAGATGAACAAATCATGGATCCGCAAGGACTTTTCTACCCCTGTGTCATCCTTCGGAGACTAAAAGCTTGAGGATTTGGTAAAATCACCTCACCAATTGTTTTAAGCAACTCTTGGGCAATTGATGCCACTTAAGTGGTGTCTGTGCCACAATTTTTGGAAAAAATGGAGACTCTTTTTGGAGTCCCCTTGCTGTGTTTTACGTGACGTTGGCATCGTCAATTCCAGGTGGGTTGGGTCGCTCACCCCCCCTTTTAACCGTAAGAAACTACATACACTATGGCTTGGGGTAACACAGATGGTTGAGTCTGAAGAGCTGTTTACTCACTTAGTTCAATGTTGGACTGTTCTGCTGTCATAAATAATGTGTGACAGTTGAATGATTATAAGAAGGTTTTCCACACCTCTAAGTCCGCCCGTAGCTGCCTGCTAATTCTGATTCTATGACTCGGTTTTGATGCCCCTTTTGTTGCGGGCGATAAATGACGAGAAAAAACCCTTCCGACTGGCATCACCCGGCTCGCAAACACGAGGAGACCTAGTAATTAGAGATGAGCGTTGTTCTACTCGAACTGTTCGCCAATCTCAAATTCGAGCTGTTTTGGGCGGTGTTCGAGCCGGTCGGCGAACACGAACAATTTGAGAAAAATTCGGCTTTTCGAGGTTATGTTCGATAACTGTTCGTGCACCAAAATCATAACTGGATTTTTTCTCAGTAATGATGAAAATTAATGTTAATACGCAGTTTGAGTGTACAGCGGGGCGGGGGGAGGGGCAGGGGATGGATCTCTGCAGGAACAATGAAGATCTCCATTTTTTTTTCTCTTTCCCGCATTTGCAGTGGGGAGGTGCAATCTGTCAGCCTATCAGCAGCGCACACACGGAGCGAAGTGCTTTTTTTCACACAAGCAAGGGCATGTGTGATTGGCAGTGTATGTCACATGTCCTTGCCCTATAAGACCAAGCCATTTTCCCCGTCACCACCATTTTCTCACTGCTGCAGCTGCGTGTTAGACGGCACCGCTGTTGCTGTGTGCGCTATACCTTGTTAATTTCAAGCCAATTTTCGCACAAATATACAGATAGCTTGGGAGTAGGGAATAGTTGTGATTGCAGTCCTTTTAAGGACTAGGTTACAGCATTTCCTACGACTTTTATCAAGCAGGTCTGTGCTCTTAAATAGATAGATTGTGGGAGTAAAGACTAATTGTAATTGGAGTCCTTTTCAGGACTAGGTTACATCAGTTCCTATCAGTTTTTGCCAGGCAGGTCTGTGCCAGTGCTGTGCAAGTTTTTTTCACAGCATTTGGCTGAATCTAGCAAAGCTAATCCTTTTTGGCCTATTGCAGAGTGTGTTAGTCAGTGGAGTAGCCTATCTGTGTTGCAAGATATACCACCTGTGTATAGAATACCAATTTTTTTACTGCACCTAGTGAAGTAAAATCTTTTGGGCATAGCATCATTCTATTAGTCCATCTATACTGACCTCCATCAGGTTGCAAATTAAAAATAATTTTTTTCTGCATCTAGCTCTGAAAAAATATTTGGGCTTCTAGCAGTGTGTGGGACTTGGTCTATTAGTCCATCTATACTGACCTCCATCAGGTTGCAAATTAAAAATAATTTTTTTCTTCATTTATCTCTGAAAAAATATTTGGGCTTCTAGCAGCGTGTGGGACTTGTTCTATTAGTCCATCTATACTGACCTCCATCAGGTTGCAAATTAAAAATAATTTTTTTCTGCATCTAGCTCTGAAAAAATATTTGGGCTTCTAGCAGTGTGTGGGACTTGGTCTATTAGTCCATCTATACTGACCTCCATCAGGTTGCAAATTGAATAAAAAAAATTTCTGCATCTAGCTCTGAAAAAATATTTGGGCTTCTAGCGGTGTGTGGGACTTGGTCTATTAGTCCATCTATACTGACCTCCATCAGGTTGCAAATTAAAAATAATTTTTTTCTGCATCTAGCTCTGAAAAAATATTTGGGCTTCTAGCAGTGTGTGGGACTTGGTCTATTAGTCCATCTATACTGACCTCCATCAGGTTGCAAATTAAAAATAATTTTTTTCTTCATTTATCTCTGAAAAAATATTTGGGCTTCTAGCAGCGTGTGGGACTTGTTCTATTAGTCCATCTATACTGACCTCCATCAGGTTGCAAATTAAAAATATTTTTTTTCTGCATCTAGCTCTGAAAAAATATTTGGGCTTCTAGCAGTGTGTGGGACTTGGTCTATTAGTCCATCTATACTGACCTCCATCAGGTTGCAAATTAAAAATAATTTTTTTCTTCATTTATCTCTGAAAAAATATTTGGGCTTCTAGCAGCGTGTGGGACTTGTTCTATTAGTCCATCTATACTGACCTCCATCAGGTTGCAAATTAAAAATAATTTTTTTCTGCATCTAGCTCTGAAAAAATATTTGGGCTTCTAGCAGTGTGTGGGACTTGGTCTATTAGTCCATCTATACTGACCTCCATCAGGTTGCAAATTAAAAATAATTTTTTTCTTCATTTAGCTCTGAAAAAATATTTGGGCTTCTAGCAGTGTGTGGGACTTGTTCTTTTAGTCCTTCTATACTGACCTCCAGCAGGTTGCAAATTGAATATAATTTTTTTCTGCATCGAGCTCTGAAAAAATATTTGGGCTTCTAGCGGTGTGTGGGACTTGGTCTATTAGTCCATCTATACTGACCTCCATCAGGCTGCAAATTAAAAATAATTTTTTTCTGCATCTAGCTCTGAAAAAATATTTGGGCTTCTAGCAGTGTGTGGGACTTGGTCTATTAGTCCATCTATACTGACCTCCATCAGGTAGCAAATTGAATAAAAAAATTTTCTGCATCTAGCTCTGAAAAAATATTTGGGCTTCTAGCGGTGTGTGGGACTTGGTCTATTAGTCCATCTATACTGACCTCCATCAGGTTGCAAATTAAAAATAATTTTTTTCTGCATCTAACCCAGCCAATAGTTTTGGCCTAATACCACAGTTTGGCCACTCAGCTCTGCTCGGTTACCATCCATTGTTTTTTTGTGCAAACAACTCCAGAGTTGTGAATTAGTTAACCACCAAAATAAGTGGAAAAAGGCCTGCTGCTGGTGGAAAGGGGAATAGGCGTGTTGGGAAGGGGAAAAAAGGTTGTGTCCGTGGGGTAGGTGCAGAAGAAAGACCATCTTCCAGCCAAACTAAAATGTCTACTTCTTTTAGCGGACAATGTGATAAGATCCCTTTCTTACGGCCACGCCAATCGCTACAAATTCCAGATGAGGCACAAAAACAGCAGGTGCTTCAACGGATATCAAGTGCTCCTTTAAGTGGGCTCTCCTCCACATCAACTTCAACATCACAAATACTCCAGTCCTCAAAGGTGTCACCCAAATCGCACTTGCTTCCTCACAGCTCCCAAATCTCCAGCTGCCGTCTGAGTATGAGGTAGAACAGATGGTTGAGTCTGCAGAGCTGTTTACTCATACTATAGCCTGGGAATCAGAGGTCGACTCCAGCGCTTCTGTGAATCCAGACGAGGAAATGATCTGCACTGATGCCCAGAATCTTTATGAGTCGGATCCAGGACCAGACGCAGAAGGTTCTGACCATAATGTAGACCCTCATTCCCAAACTGTAACTCCTGTTGGTGGAGACAATGAGGAAGACGATGATAAGACTCAAATACCTGATTGGAGCGACAACTTTAGTTTTTTGTCAGGGCAGGAACAGGTTGGCTCTGAGGACGACGGGTGTGATAACGCACAGGGTGATGATGATGAGGTCGGAGATCCCACTTACTGTCAACCCACAGTCAGCCAAGAGATGAGGTCAGCAGAGGAGGTGAAGGAAGATGCTAGTGACGACGAGGTCAGGTTGCGCCTTCCTGGACAGAGACGTAGTACTGGAAGCACGTCAACAACTGCATCCTCAAACACAACTCTGCCTCTCACCACAAGTCGTGGTGGCTCTTCAGGTCGCATGGGTGCTAAGCCTTGCATAGCCTGGGCATTTTTTCAGATCGATAAAGATGACCCAACTCGTGTTATCTGTAACATTTGTCAGCAAAAGCTAAGTAGAGGCCAAAAAATACATAGTTTGAGTACTTCATGCATGAACCGGCACATGGACATGAAGCATAAGTTGCAGTGGGAAGCTCAGTGTGCTACAATGCGGCCTAGCCGGCCGGGCCAACCACCGTCTGCCATATCTTGTGCATCCGCGGCCTCTTCATCCTCTGTGACTGGGGGGACAGCAGTCACACCTGTTTTGGGGCGCAGACCTGCCACCTCTTTACCCGCAACAGCCAGCTTGATTGGCAGGTCATCATTTTCTTTGGAGGTGGTAACACCAGCTGGTCTTGAGCGCTGTCCGACATCGATAGCACCACCTTTGGATCAAGGCAACCTAACATGTCCACCTGCATCTTCCTCACAGACCGGCAGTTTGCCGGGGACACCCTTATCAACCCCGTCTAAGCACAATAGCCAGCCCTCGGTCCCTCAGATGTGGACAAGTAAAAGACCATTTCCTCCTAGCCATGAGAAAGCTAAGAGGTTGAATTTCACCATCTGCAAGCTCTTGGCTACAGAAATGCTGCCTTTCCGCCTGGTGGACACAGAGGATTTTCGAGACCTTATGTCCGTCGCAGTGCCTCAGTACCAGATGCCCAGTCGGCACTACTTCTCAAAGAAAGGTGTGCCTGCGCTCCACCAGCATGTCGCACACAACATCACCGCTTCTTTGAGAAACTCTGTGTGTGACAGGGTGCATTTCACCACAGACACTTGGACGAGTAGGCATGGACAGGGGCGTTACATGTCGCTGACTGGGCACTGGGTAACTATGGTGACAGCAGGACAAGGGGCTGCTGTCCAAGTCTTGCCGTCCCCACGAGTTGTGCGTCAATCCTCTTTATGTCAAAGTTCCTCCACTGCTTCTGCCTCCTCAACCTCCTCTCGGTCTTCCACCTGCACCCAAAGCCTGTCTGGTCATGCCACAAGCTTTCTAACTGCGCAGAAGGGATCCTGCACACCTCCTTACTATGCTGGCAGTAGGGCTCAACGTCATCAGGCGGTTTTTACATTGAAATGTCTGGGAAATGTGAGTCACACAGCTGAGGAGTTGTGGTCAGCTCTGGAGAACCAATTTCATGAATGGTTGTCTCCACTGGACCTGAAACCAGGGAAGGCCGTGTGCGACAATGCTGCAAACCTGGGTGCGGCCCTTCGCCGGGGCAATGTCACACACGTGCCTTGTATGGCTCACGTGTTGAACCTGGTTGTCCAGCAATTTTTAGCCCACTATCCCAGACTAGATGGCCTTCTGCCGAGGGCACGGTTGCTGTGTGCTCACTTCCGCCGTTCGCATCCCGCAGCTCAGCGACTTACATCTCTACAGAAGTCGTTGGGCCTGCCACTTCACCGGCTAAAATGCGATGTGCCTACCCGGTGGAATTCAACTCTGCACATGTTGCAGCGACTGTGGCAGCACCGACAAGCCCTGGTGCAATACGTTCTGACGTATAGCCTGGGCCAACGAGATTCAGAGGTGGGGCAAATCACGCTGGAGGAGTGGTCTCAGATCAGGGACCTATGCACCCTTCTGCACAGTTTTGAAATGGCGACGAAGATGTTTAGTGCTGACGATGCCATTATCAGCATGACTATTCCGGTGATTTACATGCTGGAGCACATGTTAAACAGAATTCGGAGTCAGGTGGTGGCACAAGAGGAGGTGGAGGAAGTAGAGGAGGAGGAGTTGTATGCGGAAGGGCTAACATCTGCAAGGTCCAGACGGTCGGCAGCACCAAGGCGGCAGGCATGTGAGGGTGGGGGAGATGATTTTACCAGGGCGCATGGTAGCAGCCAAACTAGTGAGGAAGGTGCAGGAGCCCAGGAAGAAGTGGAGGACGAACTGATGGAAGACTCATCAGATGAGGGAGACCTTGATCACATTTCTGTTGTGCGAGGTTGGGGGGAGAGGACAGAGGAAGGAAGCATGATTGTTACCTCGCCACCAACACAACAGGGACTTGGTGCTCCTGGATGCGCAACACACATGAGTGCCTTCTTGCTGCACTACCTGCAACATGACCCTCGAATTGTGAGAATTAGAAATAATCCTGACTACTGGGTTGCCACACTGTTAGATCCCCGGTACAAAAGTAAATTTGCAGAAATTATTCCTGCCATAGAAAGGGATGCACGCATGCAGGAGTATCAGCAGAGACTGTTGCAGAATCTTACATGTGCTTTTCCACAAAATACCAGTGGTGCACGTAGTGAATCTCACAGTTCCAACTTGCCAACCGTGGGACCGTCAAGTGTTCAGCACTCAAACCGTAACAGAACCACAGTATCTGCTGGTAACATCAATTTTGCGGAATCATTTTACCACTTTTTTAGCCCATCCTTTGCAAGGCCACAGGAGACAAGAAGTCTGACACATAGTCAACGCCTAGAGACGATGGTACAGGAGTATCTCCAAGTAAACATTGAAGCCACGACTGTGTCACTGGACCCTTGCTCTTTTTGGGCTTCCAATCTGGATAAATGGCCGGAGCTAGCCACTTACGCCTTGGAGATCTTGTCATGCCCCGCAGCCAGCGTTCTGTCTGAACGTGTGTTCAGCGCTGCTGGTGGTGTGCTGACAGATAAGCGCACGCGGCTCTCCACTGATAATGTAGACAGACTCACGTTCATAAAGATGAACAAATCATGGATCCGAAACGACTTTTCTACCCCTGTGTCATCCTGGGGAGAGTAAAAGCTTGATGATTGGTTAAAATCACCCTACCAACCGTTTTAAGCTTTCAAATTACTAATCATGTTTATCTGTATCTTGACTGGAAAATAATTTGGGCTTTGTAGCAGTGTGCAGCACTGATCCTATTAGGCCATCTATAATAAGCTTCACCAGATTTAAAATTAAAAATAATTTTTAGCTGCATCTAGCCCGGAAAATAATTTTGGGGCTCCGAGATGCGCAAGACACATAAGTGCCTTCTTGCTGCACTACCTGCAGCATGACCCTCATATTGTCAGAATTCGAAGTAATCATGACTACTGGGTTGCCACACTCTTAGATCCCCCAAACTTTTCGATCAACCTTTTCATTTTAATAAAGACCAAAAAAATGGTCATTTTTGAAATTATAAGCATTAGCAGGTTGTTAGAAACTGAAATCAAACAGTTTTCAACTCAAAACTTTATTCTAGGTGATGTTACATTTTCACATAGGACCCCTTGTTCGAAAGGAGCTTCTGAACTCTCTCGTCCATTGAATTTGTCAGGTTTTGGATGGTTTCTGCTTCAATTGTTTTGCATGAGGACAGAATACCCTCCCAGAGCTGTTGCTTAGATGTGAACTGCCTCCCGCCATCATAGACACTCCTTTTAATGATGCTCCAAAGGTTCTGAATGGGGTAGAGGTCAGGGGAGCATGGGGATCACACCATAAGTTTGTCCCCTTTTATGCCCATATCAGCCAGAGATGCAGATGTTTTATGTGCAGCATGAGATGGTGCATTATCATGCAGAAAAATGATCTTGCTGTGAAATACACGGTTCTTCTTCTTGAACCATGGCAGGAAGTGCTGTTTGAGAAAATCCACATACATTATGGAGTTCATCTTTAGCGCCTTCAGGGATCCTAAAGGGGCCGACAATCTCTCTCCCCATGATTCCAGCCCAAAACATTACTCCACCTCCTCCTTGTTGGCGCTGTAGCCGTGTTTGCGTGGGGTGTCCATCAACCAGCCATCCTCCACTCCATTCATCTGGACCATCGAGCGCTGCACGGCACTCATCCGTGAACAAAACAGTTTTGAAATCAGTCTTCATGTAATGTTTGGCCCACTGGAGCCGTTTCTGCTTGTGTGAAGTGGATAGAGGAGGTCAACAGGATGGCGTATGCACAGCTGCAAACCTCTGAAGGACCCTGCATCTTGTTGTTCGGGGGACGTTGGAGGCACAAGCAGCTTCAAAAACTTGTCTGCTGCTATGACAAGGCTTTTTTGCCGCTGCTCTTTCAACCTGACGTAATTGCCTGTAGGAAAGAGTCCTCAATTTGCCCTTATCAGCACGCACACGTGTGTACTGTGAATCAGCTACATACTTCTTGATAGCCAAGACACTTCATCCTGATCATCGCACAATGTTGATTGTAGTCATGCCTTGACCTAAACACTCCACAATTTGTTGCTTCTCAGCAGCCGACACATCCTTTTTCTTTCCCATTTTGGCAGAAAATGTAGGCTGCTTAATAATGTGAGAGAGCCTTCTTAAGTAGTCTTGCCTTTCATTGGACACACCTGCCAAACTAATTAGCACAGGTGTCTGCAATTGCTTACAGTGATATAAAGAGCCCTGACACACATCACCATCAATGAGTTTAACTGACAAACAAACAAATTCTTCCCTTATCACTCCTAAACACTTTTTGCATAATAATTTGGAACGCGGTGTACATGTGCTTTTCCACAAAACACCAGTGGTTCACGTAGTGAATCTTACAGTTCTAACTTGCCAACCGTGGTCTGTATGGAATTGTTCAATAAAGGGCCCAAAATTAAGATAACATAGATGGGAGAGGTCTCTATGAATAGGAATTCCTAAGTATTTGATACCCTGTGAGGGCCAGGCAAAGGGAAAGTTGGACTGGATGGAATCCTATATGGATTTAGGGAGGGAGACATCGAGGGCCTCAGACTTCGCTGCATTGATTTTAAAATTTTACCATGTAACAAAGTGATCTATTTCAGCCATAACAGCAGGGATGGATATATGTGATTGAGTGATATATACTAGGACATCATCAGCAAATAGAGAGCACTTGTACTCGGTGCCTCCCACCTCAATCCACCTAATATTGGGGTTATGGCGAATTGATGAGAGCAGGTGCTCCGTCACTAGGATGTATAAGAGAGGGGACAGAGGACATCCCTGCCTTGTCCCATTGGTGATTGTGAAAGGTGATGAAAATGTTCTGACGCACCCCCTGGGCCTTGGGACACCCGGAGCCGGACCCTTTTTTGTGAATGCTGGTGGTTGTAGTCTTCGTGGCGGCGATCCGGTTCCGTGGCTCAGGGCGGTCAAACCAGTGGCGGAACTATTTATGTGGTTTTGATGTTTAAATGTCCGACTACGCCACCCGTGGATTGCGGTCAGAGTGAACCGCCGCTACAGGGCAGACCGCTAAGGCTGGTGTTGTGGGTGCAGCAGAGCGTAGCATAACTCCCCACGGGAGGAGTATAGCCTCAGGGCAGTGTATGCGGAGGATGGGGGTGATGGTGCAGGGCAGCAGCAGTAACGACACGGAGTCAGTGATGCAGTTCAGGGCCTTTACTCACAGTTCTTATTATCCAGACCACGTCTGCAGGTAACGGCTGCCCACGTCGTACTGTGCTCACCAGGTGAGGGGCTCAGACAACTCCCAGATAACTTTGGAGCGCTTCACAGGACCCCCTTTGTGTGTCCTTTGTCTGGCCTTTCTTACCAACACTTCTGTCCGGCTGCCTCGGGCCTCCTCTTGGTAAACTTGGCGCCAGTTTCCCTGACCCTATGTGGTGCCTTCCTAGCGGGTGGAGCAAGGGGCTGCGCCACATAAAATGTCAGAGCCTCCGGTTTCTAGCTGAGGGTCGTTTCCTGCCTCCACTAGTTCGGGGACCGGTCTCCCCCTTTGGCCTGACCCCTCCACGCACGTGGATTCGGGCGTGCGGTGGCGACTCGCCCGTCCGCACCCCTGGGATCCCTTCATTCCTCGTTCCTGGAGCCTTCTCCGCTCCTCTTCCTTCCTTCTCCCTCTTGCAGGCCTGGGCCTCTGTTACTAGGCCCGCCTCCGGAGCAGAGCTCATGCAGAGCCCCTGCTCCCTGCCACTTCTGCTCAGACTTCTCTGCACTGAACTAAGATGGTGCCCACCTTTTATACTCCCTTCTCAATGCACCCAGGAACTGCTTCCTCCTTGCTCCTGCACTGCAGGGTTCCCCTTCCTCAGTGTTCCCTCCCCCCACTCCAGCCAGGGACAGGGACTGTCGTGCCCATCTCAGGGGCATATTGGTCGCCCTGCCCCACGGCAATGTGGTGTAATGCATGCAGGTGTCGGGTCCTGATCCACACTCCATCCTTATCTGAGAGTGAGATATCACACCTCTGGGTGAGGTACAATACGTCTGTAGCAACCGAGCCCTCGGTGCTACAGTTCCATTTATCTTCAGCCTAGGTGACGTATTGTGATACAGGGCCGTGATTTTGGCTATAAAAGGGTCCCCTAGACCCCTACCCCAAGCTTTTTAAGAGAATCATATATGGCGTGCCAGGAGACTCTATGGAATGCTTTCTCAGCATCCAACGAGAGTATCTACTTACAAATTTTTAACTGCATCTAGCCCAGGAAATACTTTGTGCCTAGTAGCAGTGTCTGCTAGTCAGCGGATTATCCCGGCTGTTAAGCAAGCTACACCACCTGTAGTTTGGACACTTAATTTTTTCAAAGGAAATGCTTCGGGACCACGGGATACTCAGTGAAGAGCATCAGGAGGCACCCCAAGGCATAGGGGCTGGGACTGGCACTAGGATGCCTTGCGGTGGACAGCCGAGCTCGATCCTTATAAAAGCTTTTTAACTGCAGCAGCTTTAGTGGACGCTACTGGAGCTGGAATTACGCGGCTGCTGGCATGAGACTTGCCCTCCAATAGATCCTTGTAAATGGATTTAAAGTGTATTCATTCAAATTACAGGGACAATTTAAATTAAAAAGCTTAGAGCTGCCTCTGTAGCACCCTGAGGATTCGGCTGCTACAGGGGTATTGCACCTCAACCCAGAGGTGTGATATTCCACTCCCGGGTAAGGATGGAGTGTGGAACTGAGCTCAGAAAGCTGCATGCACTACACACATCCCATTTCCGAGGAACAGACTAACGGTACTCCCACTTAGAAATGTGCAGGTACGACCGAGTCTGTTCCTGGCTGGAGTGGGAGGGGGGTGGTACATCCCAGTAGTGTAGGGGCAGATAGGGGGAGCAGCCTGGGTAAAGATAGGAGCTCATTGGGTGCTGGTCACCTGAGCTCACACATAGAGGGAGTATATAAGGTGGGCACCATCTAAGATCAGGGTCAGTCAGTCAGTCAGTCTGTCAGAGTGTAACCTGAAGAGAGCAGAGGAGAATAGCAGCTCCAAGGCCCAGAGTGAGAGAGGAGAACATGAAAGACCCAGAGAGGGGGAGACAGAAGGAACTCTGAGAGCCCAAACTAAATCAAAGGGTGAAGAGTTGGCAACAGGGTACCGGATCCCAAACTGGTGGGGGCTAAAGCATACCTCAGCCAGAGACCGGAGGCCGTGGGCAGGATCTGCCACGGCCACCCACCACATCCACCCTGAAGGCAAACCACGTGTAGGGTCAGGGAACCCAAGGCCAAGGGTCTCCCAACAGAAGGCCCGAGGGAGCTGGACCTAGGTGGATCCCTGGTGGGGACGGCCAGAAGAAAGGACAAGAAGGAGGGCTCAGGGACACGCTCCGGACTTGCTTGGGGGTTGGCTGAATCCAGGACCTGGTGGACGCAGCACGGCTCGGGTGATCACTCAAGGCCGGAGTGACCGGAATATCTGCAGTAAGTAAACACCCTGAACTGCACAACCCGACTCTGTCTTTAATTATCATCTACGCTGCACCACCACAACCCCCATCCTCTGCACCTGACCCCCTGAGGCCATACCCCTCCCGTTGGGGGTTATACTATCTAAAGCTGCACCAACATCATCAGCCTCAGCGGACCCTGCTGCAGCGGCGGCCGTAGTGACCGCAATCCAACGGGTGGCGTAGTCGACATAAAGAACTTTGTAACATCTGTAGGACTGCCACATACTCTGAGCTTGACACCCTGGGCACGGACCGGGTCACAGCCACTCGGAGACTACAACCCCCATCTGATCCGGCTCTGGGTATTCCCCTAAAGAATATGGCCCAGGGGGTGCGTCAACTTTGGCGTAGTCGGCAGGATTACATGCCCACAACAACCGGGTACTGCGTGCCTGAAGAAAAGAACGAGTTTACCTCAAAAAGAAGTCTCCTGCCGGTTCCGGAGGGTCCCCGCCATCGGACTCCATCACAGATCGATTCCCGCCGGTTGTCCGCCATTAACAGCTTTTTCCCGCCATCTGCAGAGTTTCCCGCCACTGGGAGACGATTCCCGCCATTTCCGAAGATTTCCCGCCTTGGGGGAGCGAACGCCATTATGGGCGTGCCAGAGGGTGGCAAGAGGCCACCTCCCATCGTGGGCCAGGACCGAAAATGGCGCCAAAAGTGGAAACCGCCCCCACCAACAGAGACTGTGATGCTAGAGGTGTCTGTCAGCGTGAAAGAACTGCCCCTGGAGCTGACAATCACCAAGTGGCCCCGGGACCGCCCTCGAAGTGGGAGGACTGAGAAGAAGAGAGCAAAGATGGGTGTCGCCTGGAGCAGTCTGGAGAGAGCGCACCCGGAGACAAGAAGCCTAGAGCTGAGTCCAGAAGAAGCTTACCCGGAGATGGAAGAAGAGCAGAGCAGCACCGGCCCGCTGGCCAGGAGCCTGCTGGAGACAACGGAAGGAGAGCAGAGCAGCACCGACCCGTTGGTCAGGAGCCTGCTAGAAGCAACGACCCCACTAGGCTTAGTGGAGGTCCTGGCACAGCTCCCCCGAGATCGGGAGTGTGCACAGACTGCGCTGGAGGGCCTCGCACGGAGGATGGCCCGGGTGCAGCGAGAGACGTTGGCGGAGTGGAGCCGTGAGATGGCCCAGCAGACAAGAACCCGTCAGCGGAGCACGCCACCCGAGACGAGGAGACAGACCGCCTCTGAGGATGGCGCAGGAGGACTGAAGGCCGGAGACGGCGCCGAGAAGGGAGCCGAACGAAAGGAGGCAGGTAAAGGGGACGTCTCTACCCCAAACCGGGAAACCGCGTACCTGCCCCAGCTCCCCGTCGCAGAGCCCGAAGTATCCCCTGCCGTGCCCGTCGCTGCAACGTCACCGCCGCAGACTAGGCCTCAAACGGGAGCCGCGACCCCTGTGACGTCACACGCCTCGACCCCGAGCGTGACCAAGCAGGAAGTACCACCAGCCTGGTCGCAAGGCCTAGTACCCCCGGGCGCCGCAATACCAACAGCGCCCCCTACCTCCGCGGAGCCACCGGCCTGGTCGCAGGGCCAAGTAGCCCAGGGCGCCGCCGTCCTTACGGTGCCCTTCACTTTCCAGGTGCCCCAGGCCTGGCCGCAAGGCCTGGGCAACCCGGGCGCCACCACCACCGCGCCCATAAAACCAAGAGTGCCGCATCTGGGAGAAGATCTGTTCGCCCAACATACGTGCCCGGATGGGCAGCCCTTTATATGGCCACCGGAGTTTCACCATCCCCGACTCCGGAAAGAGAGACCCCTAGACGAACCCCTGATCCCGGCTCCAAAGCCCGTAAAGAGGACCTCGCCCCCGCTAGAGGAGGCACAGTTTGAGTGGGACCCCACCAGAGAAGACCTCATGGGGTTCACTCAGGAGACTCGGGCAGCTGCAGCGGAGCGTGCAGAGTGCTGCCGGCAACAGCTCGAGGTCTTCGAGAGGGAGCGGAGAGAGAGGCGGGTCCGGGAACAACAAGCCCAAATAAAGAGCGCGGAGCAGAAGAGCCGGGCCAGGAGGAGTCCCCGTGCAGCTCATGGTCCCCCTTCCACCGGGACTGTGATCAAGTTTAATATGCAGCACGGGTGGGGCTTCATCCGAGATCACCGCACCCCAGGCGACGTCTTCGTGACAAGAAGAGACGTTGAGTCCCACCTACCGGAGGGACACAGAGGACGTGACCTGTATATAGGGGACGAGGTCACCTTCACCCGGCACAAGTGTGCCAAAGGACCCTACGCCCTCAATGTGCATCGCCTGACGGAGGAGGAGCTGCGGTGTGAAGAGGAGCAAGAGGACCCGGACGGGTCTGAAGCTAAAGTGAATCACAAAGAAAGAGCAGGAGGACGTCGTCGTTGAGTACAGCGGAGTAGAAGCTGTATATAGTTGCGCGTCGGGGCACAGTGAACCGTTGCTGCTATTATAGTCCCCGTTGGGACCAGAGAATTGAACTGTTACCCGTATTTCCCTTAATCCCTCTGGCCGAGGGCTGAGAGCGGCCATATCCCCTTGTATATAGTTGCGCTTCCTAAAGCGCCCCCTACCGGTTTTATAGGAAAACCATTTTTCTTCAAGAGACTGTCGCACTTTACCCGGTCACAAGTTGCACCGTGACCGGAGGTACCAGAAGACAAGAATGTTTTTATGAAAAGTTTATATGAAAAGTTTATGCTGATATATATGGTGTTTTATATGTTTTATATGTTTATGTTTATGAAAAAAAATGTATGTTTTGGATGTTTTATATCTTACAGCCCGAGGACGTGCTGTGATTTACCAGGGGGGAATGTAGCACCCTGAGGATTCGGCTGCTACAGGGGTATTGCACCTCAACCCAGAGGTGTAATATTCCACTCCCGGGTAAGGATGGAGTGTGGAACTGAGCTCAGAAAGCTGCATGCACTACACACATCCCATTTCCGAGGAACAGACCAACGGTACTCCCACTTAGAAATGTGCAGGTACGACCGAGTCTGTTCCTGGCTGGAGTAGGAGGGGGGTGGTACATCCCAGTAGTGTAGGGGCAGATAGGGGGAGCAGCCTGGGTAAAGATAGGAGCTCATTGGGTGCTGGTCACCTGAGCTCACACATAGAGGGAGTATATAAGGTGGGCACCATCTAAGATCAGGGTCAGTCAGTCAGTCAGTCTGTCAGAGTGTAACCTGAAGAGAGCAGAGGAGAAGAGCAGCTCCAAGGCCCAGAGTGAGAGAGGAGAACAAGAAAGACCCAGAGAGGGGGAGACAGAAGGAACTCTGAGAGCCCAAACTAAATCAAAGGGTGAAGAGTTGGCAACAGGGTACCGGATCCCAAACTGGTGGGGGCTAAAGCATACCTCAGCCAGAGACCGGAGGCCGTGGGCAGGATCTGCCACGGCCACCCACCACATCCACCCTGAAGGCAAACCACGTGTAGGGTCAGGGAACCCAAGGCCAAGGGTCTCCCAACAGAAGGCCCGAGGGAGCTGGACCTAGGTGGATCCCTGGTGGGGACGGCCAGAAGAAAGGACAAGAAGGAGGGCTCAGGGACACGCTCCGGACTTGCTTGGGGGTTGGCTGAATCCAGGACCTGGTGGACGCAGCACGGCTCGGGTGATCACTCAAGGCCGGAGTGACCGGAATATCTGCAGTAAGTAAACACCCTGAACTGCACAACCCGACTCTGTCTTTAATTATCATCTACGCTGCACCACCACAACCCCCATCCTCTGCACCTGACCCCCTGAGGCCATACCCCTCCCGTTGGGGGTTATACTATCTAAAGCTGCACCAACATCATCAGCCTCAGCGGACCCTGCTGCAGCGGCGGCCGTAGTGACCGCAATCCAACGGGTGGCGTAGTCGACATAAAGAACTTTGTAACATCTGTAGGACTGCCACATACTCTGAGCTTGACACCCTGGGCACGGACCGGGTCACAGCCACTCGGAGACTACAACCCCCATCTGATCCGGCTCCGGGTATTCCCCTAAAGAATATGGCCCAGGGGGTGCGTCACCTCCACCACAGGGGGGCTCTCTCGACCCACCAGCGGACAGGCACCAGTATTGGGAGAGGGGGGCTGGCCGTCAGGGTTCACCTCGGCTCTGGCACAAACCCGGCGTCACGGAGGTGGCACGGGCAGGAGCGGACTGGCCGTCTCGGCTTCTCACTTTTTGGATTTTAGAAGGGCATGACATGCCTATATCTGTGTCTCCCCCTCCTTTTACTCCTCCACCTCTTTTCTTTTCGCATGACTATATGTACTTGTCACTTTTCCATGTGTTAGTTGTGTCTTCTGAGCAGTTTGTCAGCTTTTGGACACCTTTGAAGGTGTTTTCTATGTGTTTCTATGTGTTTTTGTTTGCCTGCCATTGGTTTTAACGGTGTTCGAAGGTGTTCGACGAACAGTTCGACGAACAGTTCGGCGAACACACGGGTGTTCGACGAACCGAACCGAACTCGAACACTATGGGGGTGGCTCAACACTACTAGTAATACTTGCATCCTCTGTAGTGTTACTTTCCATACTGCGCAAAAACCCTCGATCAGGTGTAATGTTTTGGTATTTTTTCCCATGGGAGGCGGAACAACCTTGCTGTGGTGTCGATTTCGATGCCTAAGAACGATAGCTTTGTTGTGGGGCCTATGGTTTTTGTTGGGCATAATGGGACTCCAAACCGACGGGAGATGCTTGTAAATTCATTGAGTAAGGGGCAGCGAAAGGGGATGACCAATCGTCACGGCCCGCGGAAGGGCCACCACAGTCAGTGACTCCTTCCTTATTTAGCATAGAGTCTACCAATACTTTGGGCGAAGTAACCCAGCTGTGATGCAAGCTACACCACCTGTGTATCTAATAAGAATTTTTAGCTGCATCTAGCCCAGGCAATACTTTGGGCATAGTAGCCCAGCTGTGAAGCAAGCTGCACCGCCTGTGTATCTAATAACAATTTTTTACTGCATCTAACCTAGCCAATCATTTGCTAGTATTACTAGTAGCAGAGTCGCATGGGCTCTAAACCTTGCATAGCCTGGGCATTTTTTGAGATCGCTAAGGATGACCCAACTTATGTTATCTGTAACATTTGTCACCAAAAGCTAAGTAGAGGCCAAAAAAACAATAGTTTGAGTACTTTATGCTTGAACCGTCACATGGATATGAAGCATAAGTTGCAGTGCGAAGCTCACTGTGCCAAAATGCGGCCTAGCAAGCCGGGCCAACCACCATCTGCCCCACCTGTGTCATCCTGGGGAGACTAAAAGCTTGAGGATTTTGGAAAATCACCTCACCAACCATTTTAAGCAACTCTGGGACAATTTATGCCACTTAAATGGTGTCTGTGCCACAATTTTTTGAAAAAATGGAGACTCTTTTTGGAGTCCCCTTGCTGTGTTTTATATGACGTTGGCATCGTCAATTCCAGGTGGGTCGGGTCTCTACCCCCCCTTTTAACTGTAAGAAACTGCATACACTATGGCTTGGGGTAACACAGATGGTCGAGTCTGAAGAGCTGTTTACTCATACTATAGCCTGGGAACCAGAGGTCTGCTCCAAATCTTCAGGGTCTGCTAGTCAGCGGAGTAGCCACCACCTGTAGATCTAATTACCAATTTTTATCTGCATCTAGCCCAGGCAATACTTTGGGCCTAGTAGCAGTGTCTGCTAGTCAGTGGAGTAGCCCAGCTGTTAAGCAAGCTACACCACCTGTGGTTTGGACACTTCGTTTTTTCAAAGGAAACGCCTCGGGCCCCCGGGACACTCAGTGAAGAGCATCGGGGAGGCGCCCCAAGGCAAAGGGGCTGGGACTGGCAGTAGCACGCCTTGCGGTGGACCGCCAAGCTCGATCCTTATAAAAGCTTTTTAACTGCAGCAGCTTTAGTGGACGCTACTGGAGCTGGAATTACTGCGGCTGCTGGCATCAGACTTGCCCTCCAATAGATCCTTGTAAAAGGATTTAAAGTGTACTCATTCAAATTACAGAGCCAATTTAAATTACAGAGCTTAGACCTGCCTCCACCACAGGGGGTCTCGACCCACCAGCGGACAGGCACCAGTATTGGGAGAGGGGGGCTGGCCGACAGGGTCCACCGCGGCTCTGGCACAAACCCGGCGACACGGAGGTCGCACGGGCAGGAACCGACTGGCCGTGTCGGCTTCGCACTCCAGCGTAGTCCCTCTGCCCGCTCACGCCCGTAACCTCAAAGGGATGCTCAAGTGGCTTTTCTTCCCAGAGCTCTTCCCCGCCCAGCAGGAACGTGGGGGAGCTCAGGTCGGCCTTCCACCATACTCCCTTACCTCCCTCGCCCTCTTTCCTTCTTCTGTTCTCCATCTAACCCATTGGCTCTGTGGTGTCCTCTCTCCCTCCAGCTCTCTCCTTCTCACAGGTGGACTACCGCGTGTATTCACACTGTGGCGAATCTTTTCGGCCCAGGCATAAGAAGTTGTCAAGGTAATGTATAATATGTGCCCCCTTAGAAACGTCCATGACAACCCATTCGAGGAAGCAACTAAACGCCTCAAATAGTGAGCAGGATCTGGAGCACCCCATGGGCAAACAGCGATCTATATACTATGCTCCTTCCCTGAAGCAGCCCAATAGGCGGACAATATTCGGAGGCACAGGTAGTAAGTAACTACTGTACTTGGTTCCGCATTTATGTTGTCGTTTACTGACCTGCCCCTTGGATATGACAAATAGCGGATTAGTCCGAATTCATTGGGTTCCATTTTTGGCACGACTCCCAACGGGGATACCACTACGTCTTGTAAGGAAAGTGTTCTGAATGGAACCGCCATTCTACCTAAAGATATTTCTTTTTTTAATTTTCTTGTCACGACGTCTGGGTGTTGGTAGGCTGATTTTAGATTTTTACTCCAGCTTTTCTTGATTTTAGAAGGGCATGACTTGCCTATATCTGTGTCTCTCCCTCCTTTCACTCCTCCACCTCTTTTCTTTTCGCATGACTATATGTACTTGTCACTTTTCCATGTGTTAGTTGTGTTTTCTGAGCAGTTTGTCAGCTTTTGGACACCTTTGAAGGTGTTTTCTATGTGTTTTCTATGTGTTTCTATGTGTTTTTGTTTGCCTGCCATTGGTTTTAACGATGTTCGATGAACAGTTCGACAAATAGTTTGGCGAACATCCCGGTGTTCTACGAACCGAACCGAACCCGAACACTACAGGGGTGGCTCAACTCTATTTAAGATCTCCTTTTTGCATTGTGCAGGGGGGCAACAAAGTGGAGGCACTGGGGGTAAAAATTTATACCCCCCCGAAAAGAAAATCCCCATTGATATATTGCTAGTGTCACAAAAATTGATCTCCTCAATGGACATATAATTTTCCTGAGGCCACATACACACCACATCCATTGTTGCCTTTGAACAGGTAAGGAAAAAATTCATGCGGAAGGGTCTCTCTGTGTTCAACTACTGCAGGATAAATGTGGTATTACATTATGTTCATTCAAATGATGCCTTTTGAGATATTGGCACTAATAGGGAATGTGAAAACAGTTGTCGGGGTGGATGGTATGGAAAAAAAAGGCAATAGCCCATAAATAACATATTAAACTAATCAGGTTGTCTAGTGCTCAGTAACTTTCCATAAGCTTTGGAGCCTCGATAGATCAGCAAAACACATAAAATATAAGAGCATTTAACGTCATGAAACTACCTCTCAGAATGACACAATCATATTACATATTCTGCTTTTATTGGGTGTTTAATAATTCTGATCTTGAAAATGAATCGTATGCTCATTATAGCTAACAAATAATATTCTTTCAGAAATTGTTTGCGGCAGAGATTTACAGTTGGAGTAAATCACAAATACATATGAAACGATGAATGGATCAAGAATAATTGAATGTCTCGGTGAAGCTTTGGATAAACATTATAATCAAAAGCGTTCCTTTTTTCTTGGTGAGCCTGGCAATCTATTTGCTAGTATAGTGCTCCTGTTCGGCTGATATGACACTTCTGCATTCCTAATGTTTATTACTCGTCGTTTGATGCATTTATAATGAAAAGTCGTAAAGCCAAAGATTCAGTGCTGTTTCCATCTTGAAATACGTTGTCCTGTCCATCAGACTTACCGCTTACAATGAACTATGTCACTGCTCCAAGCTGAATTATACGTGCTGGACGTCTCTGTAATTTCCCAATTCATTTTACAGAAAGCCTTTCACTTGACTTTATTTATGATCTCCCAGGAAAAATGTCACAATGTAAAAAAAAAAAGTTGATAGATTTAACATTTAATAAAGGTTGACCCCATTAAACCACATGGTGTTTTTTTTTATTATGTATATTTTCGTAGATGAGTTTTTATTTGAAGAGATAATGTCATGGTAGCTAACAATGGTTAGAGAGTAATAATTATATATGATACATAAGATTATTAGATTTATTTCCTGTTATTGTAAGCGGCAATATATTCCCCGGCTCTGTACAGAGATCATCTCAATAGCCAATAGCAATAAGCAGTAACCTTCAGGGCGCAAGTCTAAAAGAAAATTAGCCAGGCAGTCATATTCTCAAATTAGTGAAAAAGAACATCAGTCCTTGGTGCAACCTTTTCCAAGCTCGAAATAGGCTCCAGTGGTGGCCAAAACATCACAACATGGGTGATCAAAGAAGTGTATTTTTTCTTTTCTCTTTCACAGTGAAGCCCAGATGCGATTTTTTTTGCACAGAGATTGTCAATATTCACATTTATACTTCTGTACAATGGGGTTGAACATCTGAATTCCCTTATGTCATACTCTAGATTTTTCCAGGAAGCCAATTAAACTTTGTAAATATATTATTAGAATATGTTAGTCAACTAAAGAAGTTAACCCCTTCACCCCCGGGCGATTTTTTTAGTTTTTCGTTTTTTCTCCCCTTCTTCCAAGAGCCATAGCTTTTTATTTTTCAGTCAATATAGCCGTATGAGGGCTTTTTTTTGCAAGACGAGTTGTACTTTTGAATGACACCATTGATTTTACCATATAGAGTACTGGAAAACAGGAAAAAAGATTCCAAGTGTGGGGAAATTGCAAAAAAAGTGCATAACCATCGTTTCAATTTTTATTATATAAGCCAATGGCACACACGAAAATGAGCAACTTCGTAATATATCTTATCAAAAGAAATCGGCTTCTTTCTCTGCCAGAATTGATCAGTCATTCATCATCAAAAATTTCAATTCTGAGGTAAAATCTGTATTCAGTGAAGACAGACTTTCCCATTACTGAGATAGGAGATGGCAGCTACTAGTGATAAGATTCACCCATGGCTGGGTGTCCATTAGCCGAGTCTCAGTCCTTCTTAGCCCTTATTTACATTAAATCACTTGACATATGCTAAGGTTTTAATACTAGAGGTTAGGACCTTCCCAAATAGGGTCATCGTGATGTGGTGGATCAAAATTATGTTAACTAGTTAACTAAGTACTGTCACGCAAGGTGTGGGAAAGACTAAGTGCAACACAAAGGGAAGAGGGAAACGGAGCCCAGACTCTAGGGAAAGGGGGGAAGTGGAGACCTCCTAGGATGATCTAGCGTCACCCTGTCTTCCCTAACGTTGCTGTATTGGCTCTTCACCAATCGCCACACGTGTGCCTTGCCCTGTCTTTCCCTGAGGCATACTATAGACAACAGGGGTGGACAAACAGGGGGAAATTGCTTAGCTTTAGACGAACTCCAGACAAATGCGCACACGTCCTCAAGCTCCAGAGAGGACGAAGTATTGCTCTTGCTAAAGTTTTCACAAGTGGTAATGAATATCGCCGGAACCTCCCTCTCAGACACACCAGGTATTTATACACCCAGGCAGGGTGTTAATAAGCCAGAGGGAGGTAGCCGCTGGGTCCAAGAGACAGCCAAGAGACAGCCTCTAAGAAGATGTCTGTAATGCCAAACATAGAGATCTCCTGCAACCAACTGCAGGGCGACTGTCACCTCTGACAAACCCGTGACAAGCACCCTGTGTTATTTTCATGCACTAATGCTGTTTATTTATTTACTGCAGGATATTTGCTCATTTTGTTTTTATCTTGGGTTTTGATAAGATTCTGTGTAGATAGAAGGGGAGGAGGAGGGAGGAGCTCTGTCTATGGCTCCTCCCTCCTCCCATCTATATAGCTTTGTATCCATAGCAACTGCCATCTATCTTAGTAATGGGATATTCTGTCTTCACTGAATACAGATTTTACATTAGAATGGAGAATTTTGATAATGACTGATCAATTCTGTCAGAGAAAAAAAACTGATTTCTCTGATACAATATATTACAAAGTTGCTTATTTTCACGTGTATTATTGATTTATGAAATAAAAATTAAAGTGACCATTACGCTTTAAGAGGAAAACATAAAAGCTTCATGCAGATGAGTCAGATTTGATTTGAAACATCTCTGAGACTCCAGACTTGCAAGACAACACTACTAATCAGTGAACAACTGTATGGCAGCATTCATATTCGATTGGCCACACGAACTTCTGGTCATAAGCTATTTCCCTGTAAAACTATTGATTGTGCAGAGAAACAGTGAGATAGCTGCAGTGGCCCAAGGCTGATGAAGCTTACATCACGGCAAGTAATGTGAGTGAAGCCTAAACTGTGGTAAGATGGTGTGGCAATTCCATGATTGCAGAAAAAAATGTACCATGGCAGAAAAAGTATTAAGGCAGCATAATACACTAAATTCTAGAGGTGTTTTCTGACCATAGGCTCCAAATCTGTAGTCACTCTATATGCCTTTAGACTTGTGAATCCCTCACACAGCGTGCACTGCTCACTGTGAGGATTCTCTGGTGCTGTTGCAGGTAATGTGAATGCAAGTATGCGATTTGCATAGTTCCAGCCACATTCCAACTAGACTGTGTCCAGCCTCACTTAATACACTTGCATTGAGTGAGGCCATGCCCATCTAGAGGACACGTGACCACGTGTATGCAAATAACATACTTAAGGTGTAGCACCTGCAGCTCCTGGCTCTGGCACTGGAGAATCCTCACAGCACACTGTGCACAACGTGAGGATTCACAAGTATGCAGTCACATAGAGATACTGCAGACTTGTACAGTAGCCTAAAGGCCCCGTCGCGCTTAGTGACGCTACAGCGATCCCGACAACGAAACGACCTGTCAGGGATCATTGCTGCGTCGCTATGTGATCGCTGTCAAACAGGCAGGCTCACCAGCGATCAGGGGAGCAGCGACATCGTGGAAAGAATCTTTCCACAATGTCCTGCTCCTGGTTACGAGCCTGCTGAAGCAGGAGCAGGCTGGTAACCATGATAAACAGCGGGTTACTAAGTGCGCGTGCGCCCCTAGTAACCCGCTGTTTATCATGGTTACCAGCCTGATCGCTGCTCCCGCTGGTCACACACAGCGATGTGTGCTGACCAGCGGGAGGGCAAAGACCAAAAAATGGTCCAGGACATTCTGCAGCGATCAGCCACCTCACAGCAGGGGCCTGATCGCTGCAAAGTGTCACACATAGCGACATCGCTGGTGAGGTGGCTATTGTGTCACCAAAACCGTGACTCAGCAGCGATCTCGCTAGCGATCTCGCTATGTGAGACGGCGGCTTAAGGCCGTACAACCCCTTTAATGTACCTGAAGTTTGGGTACAAAAAAGAAGTCTTAATATGGTGCTGCCACAATCCACATACACAAGTTCGATTTTTCAGTCTGCTCTTGCATCTGTGGGGGTAAATTAATGGCCTTTTTCTTCAGGTAGCAGCACATATAAAGCAAAAAAAAACCCGAAAAAATATATAAAATAAAATAATAAAATCTCAGGCAAAGGTATACAAAATAATATTAGCAGCATATTTCAGATATCTGTGATATGGGACCTATATGGATCCATAATTCAGCTGTACATGTGAAATCTAGGAGACATTTGTGTTGAGCTTATTGTGCAACATATAAAACAACACATATTTTAGTTTTTTCAGGTCACCGAGTAAAACAAATGGCGGCTTGCTGCTTCTTTGTATGTTGCTTCATCGTTAGCAGCTGCTGATAGTCAACACACTAGCACCGGCTACTGATGAATTTCTGATGTTTCCCAATCTTCTTAGATTTTGACTACTTACAGTATATAAAATTCATGTGTAATGCATATCACTGCTGGACATGAGCTATTCACATTATCATTATGTTCAATTAACTCCAGTAGAAATCCTCGAACTACACAGCAAAACAAAACTGTTTCTTGTACTTATGTTCTTGTCATTTGGAATTTTTAAAATTAAAAATTCTTATGATGTTGATTTAGACAAAATTTCTTTAATTTTACTTGTTTTCTTTTTTAAACAAAACATGTATAAAAGCAATTAATCATTGAGGCTTTATGCCGAAATGCGTAGGTCTTATGTCCTACAGGGATTAGCACATTTTTTGCATTGAAGTGTTTTTTAACAAACTTTAATAAATATGAAGTTTTGACATTATTTTTCCTCATCGCTGGATCTTCTATTTCCTTTGGCCTTGCCTATGGAGCTTTGATTCGGGTGTTTCCGCATGATGATATCTAGTCTTGACTGCAGATATTCAAGCAAATGATGAGCTGACTCTCCCCCATCTTCCCTTCCTATACCATTTTTGAAAGCTCATTACCTGGGAACAGTAAATTGCCTTTTTGAGACTGCATGGTGGTCAGTAATCTAAGCAACAAGCTGTACACTATGAAATAAAAATCCCTACTTTATTGACAATAAAGAATATTTATAATAAGGGGTAAATTGCAATGTTGCTTGCTTTTGCAACCACTTTGTGGTTTTAACCATTTAAGAATTCAAGACCACCCTTTTCATAAATTTCCTTCAATGCATAAAAAATTGTAAGCATGGCCAAATAAAGATAAAGGAATCAAAATATGATACAATTAAAGTGTTCAAAGCTGTAACCTGTTCTTTAGGTAAGGAGTTTTACTAAAGGAAACATGTAAGGACATTGCCAAGGAAGCAAATGGGCATGTCCACATCATGTCAAAACTGCCAGACACATTTGATTTTTCAGAAATAGAGGACAGTCTAGCTTAGGTGCAGCTGTGCGCTGAAATGAACCATTAAGTTTGTACATGGCTGTTTATCTTCCATGACAAAGTCATACACAGTAACAAAATGTACATGGACTCGATGAGAATAACTGACCTTTAAGGGCCCTCTGGGGAGAAAACAGAATTTGTTGTTCAGAACATAGTTCACAATCCATTTGCTACATGGTAACATTAAAGGAAATGTATCACCTAGATTGTTTTGTAAGACCGAAAACTAGATACTGACACCTATTCTCTCTTTGTAATTGTTTATATTTTCTGATTATATTTTGTGTACATGATTAAAGGGACAAAGATTTTGTCTAAAATGGAGTTAACGCTGAACAACATTCAGAATATACTTTATAATAACCAAATGGCAGAGGAAACAATAGTTTGGAGTATTTTATGGATGCTGTCATCTGAGCACGCTCCATGACCTGTGCAGAGGCCATTGTACAGAGAGGGGGAGTACATGAACTATGTCCATCACCTATTGTGAAAAGTATGATATTATTTTATCTGTATATGGATGATACCGTTCATTGTATTCCTGCGTTTGCTAATAATGAAATGACTGCTGAAAACCGATCTCTACACAGCAAGAAGTGTCATTTCATTATTTATTATTTAAAGACTTAGTGGCCATAGGACAAGCTGCAAAATTTCAGGATTTTTTTTTTACTTCTTATGGACCAACCTCTCATGTTAGGCCAGTCTGCGTACTCCTCATTCGAGAGCCAGCAGCTGCATGGAGATCTGTCAGAGATGACTGGACTACCCATAGAGGAGGCACATATGCTTTATTACTTTCTCTTACTTCTTTATCACTGTATACACAGTGCTGAATGTGGAATGCTTACTTGGTTCAGAAAACAAAAATATTGCTTCCTCCTCTCACTAGCCAATACATCTATCAGATCATAGATGCTGCCTGGACCCTTATCTGGACTTACATAGGAACCCCTGACTTGGGGCCACTGAGTAGGCTGCTGAACAATTAAGTAACCTGGTGGAAAGAAGTGTCATCATTATTAGGAGGTCAAAATCAGGGAGAGAATCAAAATGGAAGTAGGTGGTCAAAATAGAAACCAAGGTCACAAAACAGAATAATCAAAATAGCACCACAGGAGCAGAGAGCCAGTTATAAAGTTGAGCTTGACCTGGTCTGATCAAGCTGAACTTTATAACTAGCAGAGTGGAACAGGAATTCAGGAACTTAAATTTTTGCTGTGGTGTTGTGCCTGTGGGGTGGTGTGGTCTAGAGTTATGGAGGCTCAGCCTTGCAGCATGGGTGCTGTGGAGCACAAGGTTGCTCACTCTTCTGGTGCACTATTGCTGCGGCGGTGGACGGCTCATGACACTGCACCTTTTAGATTAGGGATCCACTGAGAGGTTCACCGTGACGTGGTAGTGGGCTTCATGAAGTCTGATCAGAATATTAAACTAAGAACCTTATGCTTTTCAAATGTTTGCTTAATCACAGTAGATCAATGTATAAGTTTTGGATGTGTGGTCCATGGGGGTGATTCATTAAGACTGGCATAACGCACACTAGTCCTAAAGAAGCACTTACTGAATCAGGCATGTCTGGTACCCAGAGTGCGTCGTCACCAGAAATCTACGCCAGCTGAGGTCTGATGTACATTTGTGGAGTGAGTTACACCACATAACTTATGGAGAATTTGACAGGGGTGACCATGCTCCATCCCACCCGTGTCCCGACCATGCTGCACCCATATTGGTGGTGTAGTTGGCTAGGATTGGCATGTAAATCCCAAAAGTCACAATATTTTTCAGTTCCCCATGTCTTTGAAAAATACAACTCCTCCCACAAAAAAAACAGATCCTCTCATAGATACATTGATGAAAAAAATAAAATAAAAAAGTAAGTCTCTTGGAATTAAAAAAAAAATAGCTTGGTTCCTGAATCTCTAAATATAGCGGTCCCTAAATTGTTAAATGATTTAACAAGTTTCATTGTAGTTTATGTATCGAACTGTATTATTAATTTTGGATTAAATTATGCATAGTCCCACATTAACTCTGGGGTTTCCTTTAAGTACAATATTAAGACTGCCAAGAAGGGTAAGAATAAAACGTCTAGCAGATACAAGGTCAGTAGTCATTTGGGCTTTCCTTTGTGGACACGCTGTGAACTTATCTCAATGCACAATCAATAGTCTTCTAGAGACACTGGCTGAGGACTGTCATTACTCCAGGAGTTACCATGGTGATAGCAGTGGGTCCACAGACTCCTGTAAAAGAAATTGACTTTCAGGAAACTGTTAAGTGTAATTCACATTGTGCAAAGTGTTAATTGTATAAGTTTGGGAAGACAAGTTGTAGCCCTCCATGAATACATTTAGCACTAAGAATAAGAAGCAATTATAACTCCAAGCACACTACCTGTATGTGTCATTAACATTTGTACTGTATGAACACTTGATATCGCATTAAAACAAGGGACACATTTTATGTTGTACCACTCTTAACCCTTTCTATTTAGCGCCATGTTCGAAACTATTTTCTAATATACTTGCATTAAAAATTCCTTAACTACACTAACTGCTATTATATTTTTTTCCCTACTTTAGTATTTATTTATTTTACTCATATATATATATATATATATATATATATATATATATATATATATATATATATATATATATATATATATATATATATACAGTACAGACCAAAAGTTTGGACACACCTTCTCATTTAAAGATTTTTCTGCATTTTCATGACTTTCAAAATTGTACATTCACACTGAAGGCATCAAAACTATGAATTAACACATGTGGAATTATATACTTAACAAAAAAGTGTGAAACAACTGAAAATATGTCTTATATTCTAGGTTCTTCAAAGTAGCCACCTTTCGCTTTGATGACTGCTTTGCACACTCTTGGCATTCTCTTGATGAGCTTCAAGAGGTAGTCACCGGAAATGGTTTTCACTTCACAGGTGTGCCCTGTCAGGTTTAATAAGTGGGATTTCTTGCCTTATAAATGGGGTTGGGACCATCAGTTGTGTTGTACAGAAGTCAGGTGGATACACAGCTGATAGTCCTACTGAATAGACTGTTAGAATTTGTATTATGGCAAGAAAAAAGCAACTAAGTAAAGAAAAACGAGTGGCCATCATTACTTTAAGACATGAAGGTCAGTCAGTCCGAAAAATTGGGGAAACTTTGAATGTGTCCCCAAGTGCAGTTGCAAAAACCATCAAGCGCTACAAAGAAACTGGCTCACATGAGGACCGCCCCAGGAAAGGAAGACCAAGAGTCACCTCTGCTTCTGAAGATAAGATTATCCCAGTCACCAGACTCAGAAATTGCAGGTTAACAGCAGCTCAGATTACAGACCAGGTCAATGCAACACAGAGTTCTAGCAGCAGACACATCTCTTCAACAACTGTTAAGAGGAGACTTTGTGCAGCAGGCCTTCATGGTAAAATAGCTGCTAGGAAACCACTGCTAAGGACAGGCAACAAGCAGAAGAGACTTGTTTGGGCTAAAGAACACAAGGAATGGACATTAGACCAGTGGAAATCTGTGCTTTGGTCTGATGAGTCCAAATTTGAGATCTTTGGAGCCAACCACCGTGTCTTTGTGCGACGCAGAAAAGGTGAACGGATGGACTCTACATGCCTGGTTGCCACAGTGAAGCATGGAGGAGGAGGTGTGATGGTGTGGGGGTGCTTTGCTGCTGACACTGTTGGGGATTTATTGAAAATTGAAGCCATACTGAACCAGCATGGCTGCCACAGCATCTTGCAGCGGCATGCTATTCCATCCGGTTTGCGTTTAGTTGGACCATCATTTTTTTTTCAACAGGACAATGACCCCAAACACACCTCCAGGCTGTGTAAGAGCTATTTGACCAAGAAGGAGAGTGATGGGGTGTTACGCCAGATGACCTGGCCTCCACAGTCACCAGACCTGAACCCAATCGAGATGGTTTGGGGTGAGCTGGACCGCAGAGGGAAGGCGAAAGGGCCAACAAGTGCTAAGCATCTCTGGGAAGTCCTTCAAGATTGTTGGAAGATCATTTCCGGTGACTACCTCTTGAAGCTCATCAAGAGAATGCCAAGAGTGTGCAAAGCAGTCATCAAAGAAAAAGGTGGCTACTTTGAAGAACCTAGAATATAAGACATATTTTCAGTTGTTTCACACTTTTTTGTTAAGTATATAATTCCACATGTGTTAATTCATAGTTTTGATGCCTTCAGTGTGAATGTACAATTTTCAAAGTCATGAAAATACAGAAAAATCTTTAAATGAGAAGGTGTGTCCAAACATGATCATCGCTGTCCCCATTGGAGCTCACAATCTACATTCCCTATCAGTATGTCTTTGGAGTGTGGGAGGAAACCGGAAAACCCAGAGGAAACCCACGCAAAAAAAGGAGAACATATAAACTCCTTGCAGATGTTTTCCTTGGTGGGATTTGAACCCAGGACCCCAATGCTGCAAAGCAATAGTGCTAACCATTGTCCAGTAGGGAAAAAAATAGTTTGCCATGTCTGTAAAAGTGACACTTCATACCTTGCTGTGAGAAAACTGCTGACCAGGTTAAAAGAAATCCTGAGGTGCAAGGAAACACTGGTTAAGAAAACACTTCTTTAAAGGGAATCCGTCAGCAGGTTTTTGCTACGTAATCTGAGGACAGCATGAGTTAGGGGTTAAAACACTGAACTCAATGATGTGTCACTTGTTTGGCTATGTGCTGTTTTTTACTTAGACTGAAGCTTTAATCACCTGGTGATTATTATTGCTGTGACTAGCTGGTCGCTTGCATGTCCAACTCCGCCCCTTTCTGTGATAAGCAGCTCACTGTCTATAGACATTGTATATACAGAGCCTGGTGTGGGCGGGGCTAGCTTTCTCAGCTCTGCTTTATTGCTTAACCTAAAAACTCAGATTGTTTCAGAATGGCTGCACCCAATAAACTAAGTAATGCATCGTTGGATTTAGTTTCTCTTTCTCTACATTATGCTGCTCTCAGATGAGGTAGCAAGGGAGGAACCAACTGGCTCCCACTTTGGAGTGATTTTCATGATTTAATATATATAGATAATATATTTTTTTTTAGGGGGATCTTGATGGATTATAGTAAACTAGATGGTGGCCCGACTCTAACGCATCGGGTATTCTAGAATATGCATGCGGCCGACCGGGCACAACTAATTAGCGAAGCAGTGTTTAAATGGGTTGTGCACTGCTTTAAATTAACCCCCCAATGTATCCCCCCGGGGCCCCTCTCAATGGCAAGTGTGAAGGGAGTACCGGGGAGCGAGGCCGCCGGTCGGGGTACTTCTGCTGCGAGCAGCCGGGAGATGACCGGCTAGCACCGGTCATCTCCCGGCTGCATCGCCGCTGATCTCCTGATGGTGACCTGCGTGTTTCAAATCCGGCGCCAATTCGCGGCCGGGCTGCGCCAGTCGCTGATTGTTTGCGGCCGGCTGGCCGCGACCAATCAGAGAAGCAGTGTTTTAAATTTCGCGCCAATATCACTGATTGGTCGCGGCCGGGCGGCTGTGACCAATCAGCAGAGTGATGTATAAATTTGGCGCCAATATCGCTGATTGGTCGCGGCCACTGGCGCTGCCTGTGCAGGTACTTCCGCTGCGAGCAGTCGATCATCTCCCGGCTGCACCTCCATGCGGCGCTGATCTCCCGTCGGCAAGTGTGAAGGGAGCACCGGGGAGAGGCGCCACCTAGGCCGCCGGTCAGGGTTCTTCTGCTGCGAGCAGCCGGGAGATGACCGGCTAGCACCGGTCATCTCCCGGCTGCATCGCCGCTGATCTCCTGATGGTGGCCTGCGTGTTTCAAATCTGGCGCCAATTCGCGGCCAGGCTGTGCCAGTCGCTGATTGATCGCGGCCAATCAGAGAAGCAGTGTTTTAAATTTCGCGCCAATATCACTGATTGGTGGCGGCCGGGCGGCTGCGACCAATCAGCAGAGTGATGTATAAATTTGGCGCCAATATCGCTGATTGGTCGCGGCCGGCGGCCGCGACCAATCAGCGAACCGTGTTAGTGAGGAACGGGGAGCGGCGCTGCCTGTGCAGGTACTTCCGCTGCGAGCAGCCGGGAGATGGCCGGCTAGCGCCAGTCATCTCCCGGCTGCACCTCCATGCGGCTACAGTCGGGAGATCAGCGGCTAGGGCCGCTGATCTCCCGACGGCAAGTGTGAAGGGAGGACCGGGGAGAGGCGCCACCTAGGCCGCCGGTCAGGGTACTTCTGCTACGAGCAGCCGGGAGATGACCGGCGCTAGCCGGTCATTTCCCGGCTGCATCGCCACTGACCTCCGTGTGGCAGATGAGCCGCTAATGGCCGCCATCTTTTTCTGAAATCCCGCGTCGCTGATTGGTCGCGGCCGGACCAATCAGCGACGCGGGATTTCCTGGACGGACAGACAGACGAGATAAGCCGATTATATATATGAGATGTCTAATAATATAGCAATTAATACACTTAAGAAGCCATTAATAGAGATGAGCGTTGTTCTACTCGAACTGTTCGCCAATCTCAAATTCGAGCTGTTTTGGGCGGTGTTCGAGCCGTTCGGCGAACACGAACAATTTGAGAAAAATTCGGCTGTTCGAGGTTATGTTCGATAACTGTTCGTGCACCAAAATCATAACTGGACTTTTTCTCAGTAATGATGAAAATTAATGTTAATACGCAGTTTGAGTGTACAGCGGGGTGGGGGGAGGTTCAGGGGATGGATCTCTGCAGGAACAATGAAGATCTCCATTTTTTTTCCTCTTTCCCGCATTTACAGTGGGGAGGTGCAATCTGTCAGCCTATCAGCAGCGCACACACGGAGCGAAGTGCTTTTTTTCACACAAGCAAGGGCATGTGTCATTGGCAGTGTATGTCACATGTCCTTGCCCTATAAGACCAAGCCATTTTCCCCGTCGCCACCATTTTCTCACTGCTGCAGCTGCGTGTTAGACGGCACCGCTGTTGCTGTGTGCGCTATACCTTGTTAATTTCAAGCCAATTTTCGCACAAATCTACAGATAGCTTGGGAGTAGGGAATAGTTGTGATTGCAGTCCTTTTAAGGACTAGGTTACAGCATTTCCTACGACTTTTATCAGGCAGGTCTGTGCTCTTAAATAGATAGATTGTGGGAGTAAAGACTAATTGTAATTGGAGTCCTTTTCAGGACTAGGTTACATCAGTTCCTATCAGTTTTTGCCAGGCAGGTCTGTGCCAGTGCTGTGCAAGTTTTTTTCACAGCATTTGGCTGAATCTAGCAAAGCTAATCCTTTATGGCCTATTGCAGATTGTGTTAGTCAGTGGAGTAGCCTATCTGTGTTGCAAGATATACCACCTGTGTATAGAATACCAATTTTTTTACTGCACCTAGTGAAGTAAAATCTTTTGGGCATAGCATCATTCTATTAGTCCATCTATACTGACCTCCATCAGGTTGCAAATTGAATATCATTTTTTTCTGCATCTAGCTCTGAAAAAATATTGGGCTTCTAGCTGTGTGTGGGACTTGTTGCATTAGTCCATCTATACTGACCTCCATCAGGTTGCAAACTGCATGTATTTTTTTCTTCATCTACCTCTGAAAAAATATTGGGCTTCTAGCTGTGTGTGGGAATTGTTCTATTAATCCATCTATACAGACCTCCATCAGGTTGCAAACTGAATATATTTTTTTCTGCATCTACCTCTGAAAAAATATTGGGCTTCTAGCTGTGTGTGGGACTTGTTCTATTAATCCATCTATACAGACCTCCATCAGGTTGCAAACTGAATATATTTTTTTCTGCATCTACCTCTGAAAAAATATTGGGCTTCTAGCTGTGTGTGGGACTTGTTCTATTAATCCATCTATAAAGACCTCCATCAGGTTGCAAACTGAATATATTTTTTTCTGCATCTACCTCTGAAAAAATATTGGGCTTCTAGCTGTGTGTGGGACTTGTTCTATATCTATACAGACATCCATCAGGTTGCAAACTGAATATATTTTTTTCTGCATCTACCTCTGAAAAAATATTGGGCTTCTAGCTGTGTGTGGGACTTGTTGTATTAGTCCATCTATACTGACCTCCATCAGGTTGCAAACTGAATATATTTTTTTCTGCATCTACCTCTGAAAAAATATTGGGCTTCTAGCTGTGTGTGGGACTTGTTCTATTAATCCATCTATACAGACCTCCATCAGGTTGCAAACTGAATATATTTTTTTCTGCATCTACCTCTGAAAAAATATTGGGCTTCTAGCTGTGTGTGGGACTTGTTGTATTAGTCCATCTATACTGACCTCCATCAGGTTGCAAACTGAATATATTTTTTTTCTGCATCTACCTCTGAAAAAATATTGGGCTTCTAGCAGTGTGTGGGACTTTCTCTATTAGTCCATCTATACTGACCTCCATCAGGTTGCAAATTGAATATAATTTTTTTCTGCATCTAACCCAGCCAATAGTTTTGGCCTAATACCACAGTTTGGCCACTCAGCTCTGCTCGGTTCCCATCCATTGTTTTTTTGTGCAAACAACTCCAGAGTTGTTAATTAGTTAACCACCAAAATGAGTGGAAAAAGGCCTGCTGCTGGTGGAAAGGGGAATAGGCGTGTTGGGAAGGGGAAAAAAGGTTGTGTCCGTGGGGTAGGTGTTAAAGCAACAGTAACATCTGCAGAAGAAAGACCATCTTCCAGCCAAACTAAAATGTCTACTTCTTTTAGCGGACAATGTGATAAGATCCCTTTCTTACGGCCACGCCAATCGCTACAAATTCCAGATGAGGCACAAAAACAGCAGGTGCTTCAACGGATATCAAGTGCTCCTTTAAGTGGGCTCTCCTCCACATCAACTTCAACATCACAAATACTCCAGTCCTCAAAGGTGTCACCCCAATCGCACTTGCTTCCTCACAGCTCCCAAATCTCCAGCTGCCCGTCTGAGTATGAGGTAGAACAGATGGTTGAGTCTGCAGAGCTGTTTACTCATACTATAGCCTGGGAATCAGAGGTCGACTCCAGCGCTTCTGTGAATCCAGACGAGGAAATGATCTGCACTGATGCCCAGAATCTTTATGAATCGGATCCAGGACCAGACGCAGAAGGTTCTGACCATAATGTAGACCCTCATTCCCAAACTGTAACTCCTGTTGGTGGAGACAATGAGGAAGACGATGATAAGACTCAAATACCTGATTGGAGCGACAACTTTAGTTTTTTGTCAGGGCAGGAACAGGTTGGCTCTGAGGACGACGGGTGTGATAACGCACAGGGTGATGATGATGAGGTTGGAGATCCCACTTACTGTCAACCCTCAGTCAGCAAAGAGATGAGGTCAGCAGAGGAGGTGGAGGAAGATGCTAGTGACGACGAGGTCAGGTTGCGCCTTCCTGGACAGAGACGTAGTACTGGAAGCACGTCAACAACTGCATCCTCAAACACAACTCTGCCTCTCACCACAAGTCGTGGTGGCTCTTCAGGTCGCATGGGTGCTAAGCCTTGCATAGCCTGGGCATTTTTTCAGATCGATAAAGATGACCCAACTCGTGTTATCTGTAACATTTGTCAGCAAAAGCTAAGTAGAGGCCAAAAAATACATAGTTTGAGTACTTCATGCATGAACCGGCACATGGACATGAAGCATAAGTTGCAGTGGGAAGCTCAGTGTGCTACAATGCGGCCTAGCCGGCCGGGCGAACCACCGTCTGCCATATCTTGTGCATCCGCGGCCTCTTCATCCTCTGTGACTGGGGGGACAGCAGTCACACCTGTTTTGGGGCGCAGACCTGCCACCTCTTTACCCGCAACAGCCAGCGTGATTGACAGGTCATCATTTTCTTTGGAGGTGGTAACACCAGCTGGTGTTGAGCGCTGTCCGACATCGATAGCACCACCTTTGGATCAAGGCAACCTAACATGTCCGCCTGCATCTTCCTCACAGACCGGCAGTTTGCCGGGGACACCCTTATCAACCCCGTCTAAGCACAATAGCCAGCCCTCGGTCCCTCAGATGTGGACAAGTAAAAGACCATTTCCTCCTAGCCATGAGAAAGCTAAGAGGTTGAATTTCACCATCTGCAAGTTCTTGGCTACAGAAATGCTGCCTTTCCGCCTGGTGGACACAGAGGATTTTTGAGACCTTATGTCCGTCGCAGTGCCCCAGTACCAGATGCCCAGTCGGCACTACTTCTCAAAGAAAGGTGTGCCTGCGCTCCACCAGCATGTCGCACACAACATCACCGCTTCTTTGAGAAACTCTGTTTGTGACAGGGTGCATTTCACCACAGACACTTGGACGAGTAGGCATGGACAGGGGTGTTACATGTCGCTGACTGGGCACTGGGTAACTATGGTGACAGCAGGACAAGGGGCTGCTGTTCAAGTCTTGCCGTCCCCACGAGTTGTGCGTCAATCCTCTTTATGTCAAATTTCCTCCACTGCTTCTGCCTCCTCAACCTCCTCTCGGTCTTCCACCTGCACCCAAAGCCTGTCTGGTCATGCCACAAGCTTTCTAACTGCGCAGAAGGGATCCTGCACACCTCCTTACTATGCTGGCAGTAGGGCTCAACGTCATCAGGTGGTTTTTACATTGAAATGTCTGGGAAATGTGAGTCACACAGCTGAGGAGTTGTGGTCAGCTCTGGAAAACCAATTTCATGAATGGTTGTCTCCACTGGACCTGAAACCAGGGAAGGCCGTGTGCGACAATGCTGCAAACCTGAGTGCGGCCCTTCGCCCGGGCAATGTCACACACGTGCCTTGTATGGCTCACGTGTTGAACCTGGTTGTCCAGCAATTTTTAGCCCACTATCCCAGACTAGATGGCCTTCTGCAGAGGGCACGGTCGCTGTGTGCTCACTTTCGCCGTTCGCATCCCGCAGCTCAGCGACTTACATCTCTACAGAAGTCGTTGGGCCTGCCACTTCACCGGCTAAAATGCGATGTGCCTACCCGGTGGAATTCAACTCTGCACATGTTGCAGCGACTGTGGCAGCACCGACAAGCCCTGGTGCAATACGTTCTGACGTATAGCCTGATCCAACGAGATCCAGAGGTGGGGCAAATCACGCTGGAGGAGTGGTCTCAGATCAGGGACCTATGCACCCTTCTGCACAGTTTTGAAATGGCGACGAAGATGTTTAGTGCTGACGATGCCATTATCAGCATGACTATTGCGGTGATTTACATGCTGGAGCACATGTTAAACAGAATTCGGAGTCAGGTGGTGGCACAAGAGGAGGTGGAGGAAGTAGAGGAGGAGGAGTTGTATGCGGAAGGGCTAACATCTGCAAGGTCCAGACGGTCGGCAGCACCAAGGCGGCAGGCATGTGAGGGTGGGGGAGATGATTTTACCAGGGCGCATGGTAGCAGCCAAACTAGTGAGGAAGGTGCAGGAGCCCAGGAAGAAGTGGAGGACGAACTGATGGAAGACTCATCAGATGAGGGAGACCTTGATCTCATTTCTGTTGTGCGAGGTTGGGGGGAGAGGACAGAGGAAGGAAGCATGATTGTTACCTCGCCACCAACACAACAGGGACTTGGTGCTCCTGGATGCGCAACACACATGAGTGCCTTCTTGCTGCACTACCTGCAACATGACCCTCGAATTGTGAGAATTAGTAATAATCCTGACTACTGGGTTGCCACACTGTTAGATCCCCGGTACAAAAGTAAATTTGCAGAAATTATTCCTGCCATAGAAAGGGATGCACGCATGCAGGAGTATCAGCAGAGACTGTTGCAGAATCTTACATGTGCTTTTCCACAAAATACCAGTGGTGCACGTAGTGAATCTCACAGTTCCAACTTGCCAACCGTGGGACCGTCAAGTGTTCAGCAAGATGAACAAATCATGGATCCGAAACGACTTTTCTACCCCTGTGTCATCCTGGGGAGATTAAAAGCTTGATGATTGGTTAAAATCACCCTACCAACCGTTTTAAGCTTTCAAATTACTAATCATGTTTATCTGTATCTTGGCTGGAAAATAATTTGGGCTTTGTAGCAGTGTGCAGCACTGATTCTATTAGGCCATCTATAATAAGCTCCACCAGATTTAAAATTACTAATCATGTTTATCTGTATCTTGACTGGAAAATAATTTGGGCTTTGTAGCAGTGTGCAGCACTGATCCTATTAGGCCATCTATACTAAAGCTTCACCAGATTTAAAATTAATAATAAATTTTAGCTGCATCTAGCCCGGAAAATAATTTTGGGGCTTCGAGATGCGCAAGACACATAAGTGCCTTCTTGCTGCACTACCTGCAGCATGACCCTCATATTGTCAGAATTCGAAGTAATCATGACTACTGGGTTGCCACACTCTTAGATCCCCCAAACTTTTCGATCAACCTTTTCATTTTAATAAAGACCAAAAAAATGGTCATTTTTGAAATTATAAGCATTAGCAGGTTGTTAGAAACTGAAATCAAACAGTTTTCAACTCAAAACTTTATTCTAGGTGATGTTACATTTTCACAAAGGACCCCTTGTTCGAAAGGAGCTTCTGAACTCTCTCGTCCATTGAATTTGTCAGGTTTTGGATGGTTTCTGCTTCAATTGTTTTGCATGAGGACAGAATACCCTCCCAGAGCTGTTGCTTAGATGTGAACTGCCTCCCGCCATCATAGACACTCCTTTTAATGATGCTCCAAAGGTTCTGAATGGGGTACAGGTCAGGGGAGCATGGGGGTCACACCATAAGTTTGTCCCGTTTTATGCCCATATCAGCCAGAGATGCAGATGTTTTAGGTGCAGCATGAGATGGTGCATTATCATGCAGAAAAATGATCTTGCTGTGAAATACACGGTTCTTCTTCTTGAACCACGGCAGGAAGTGCTGTTTGAGAAAATCCACATACATTATGGAGTTCATCTTTAGCGCCTTCAGGGATCCTAAAGGGGCCGACAATCTCTCTCCCCATGATTCCAGCCCAAAACATTACTCCACCTCCTCCTTGTTGGCGCTGTAGCCGTGTTTGCGTGGGGAGTCCATCAACCAGCCATCCTCCACTCCATCCATCTGGACCATCGAGCGCTGCACGGCACTCATCCGTGAACAAAACAGTTTTGAAATCAGTCTTCATGTAATGTTTGGCCCACTGGAGCCATTTCTGCTTGTGTGAAGTGGATAGAGGAGGTCAACAGGATGGCGTATGCACAGCTGCAAACCTCTGAAGGACCCTGCATCTTGTTGTTCGGGGGACGTTGGAGGCACAAGCAGCTTCAAAAACTTGTCTGCTGCTATGACAAGGCTTTTTTGCCGCTGCTCTTTCAACCTGACGTAATTGCCTGTAGGAAAGAGTCCTCAATTTGCCCTTATCAGCACGCACACGTGTGTACTGTGAATCAGCTACATACTTCTTGATTGCCAAGACACTTCATCCTGATCATCGCACAATGTTGATTGTAGTCATGCCTTGACCTAAACACTCCACAATTTGTTGCTTCTCAGCAGCCGACACATCCTTTTTCTTTCCCATTTTGGCAGAAAATGTAGGCTGCTTAATAATGTGAGACAGCCTTCTTAAGTAGTCTTGCCTTTCATTGGACACACCTGCCAAACTAATTAGCACAGGTGTCTGCAATTGCTTACAGTGATATAAAGAGTAGAGATGAGCGTTGTTCTACTCGAACTGTTCGCCAATCTCAAATTCGAGCTGTTTTGGGCGGTGTTCGAGCCGGTCGGCGAACACGAACAATTTGAGAAAAATCATAACTGGATTTTTTCTCAGTAATGATGAAAATTAATGTTAATACGCAGTTTGAGTGTACAGCGGGGCGGGGGGAGGGGCAGGGGATGGATCTCTGCAGGAACAATGAAGATCTCCATTTTTTTTTCTCTTTCCCGCATTTGCAGTGGGGAGGTGCAATCTGTCAGCCTATCAGCAGCGCACACACGGAGCGAAGTGCTTTTTTTCACACAAGCAAGGGCATGTGTGATTGGCAGTGTATGTCACATGTCCTTGCCCTATAAGACCAAGCCATTTTCCCCGTCGCCACCATTTTCTCACTGCTGCAGCTGCGTGTTAGACGGCACCGCTGTTGCTGTGTGCGCTATACCTTGTTAATTTCAAGCCAATTTTCGCACAAATATACAGATAGCTTGGGAGTAGGGAATAGTTGTGATTGCAGTCCTTTTAAGGACTAGGTTACAGCATTTCCTACGACTTTTATCAGGCAGGTCTGTGCTCTTAAATAGATAGATTGTGGGAGTAAAGACTAATTGTAATTGGAGTCCTTTTCAGGACTAGGTTACATCAGTTCCTATCAGTTTTTGCCAGGCAGGTCTGTGCCAGTGCTGTGCAAGTTTTTTTCACAGCATTTGGCTGAATCTAGCAAAGCTAATCCTTTTTGGCCTATTGCAGAGTGTGTTAGTCAGTGGAGTAGCCTATCTGTGTTGCAAGATATACCACCTGTGTATAGAATAACAATTTTTTTACTGCACCTAGTGAAGTAAAATCTTTTGGGCATAGCATCATTCTATTAGTCCATCTATACTGACCTCCATCAGGTTGCAAACTGAATATAATTTTTTTCTGCATCTAGCTCTGAAAAAATATTTGGGCTTCTAGCAGTGTGTGGGACTTGGTCTATTAGTCCATCTATACTGACCTCCATCAGGTTGCAAATTAAAAATAATTTTTTTCTTCATTTAGCTCTGAAAAAATATTTGGGCTTCTAGCAGTGTGTGGGACTTGGTCTATTAGTCCATCTATACTGACCTCCATCAGGTTGCAAATTAAAAATAATTTTTTTCTTCATTTAGCTCTGAAAAAATATTTGGGCTTCTAGCAGTGTGTGGGACTTGTTCTATTAGTCCTCCTATACTGACCTCCAGCAGGTTGCAAATTGAATATAATTTTTTTCTGCATCTAGCTCTGAAAAAATATTTGGGCTTCTAGCGGTGTGTGGGACTTGGTCTATTAGTCCATCTATACTGACCTCCATCAGGTTGCAAATTAAAAATAATTTTTTTCTGCATCTAGCTCTGAAAAAATATTTGGGCTTCTAGCAGTGTGTGGGACTTGGTCTATTAGTCCATCTATACTGACCTCCATCAGGTTGCAAATTAAAAATAATTTTTTTCTTCATTTAGCTCTGAAAAAATATTTGGGCTTCTAGCAGCGTGTGGGACTTGTTCTATTAGTCCTTCTATACTGACGTCCAGCAGGTTGCAAATTGAATATAATTTTTTTCTGCATCTAGCTCTGAAAAAATATTTGGGCTTCTAGCGGTGTGTGGGACTTGGTCTATTAGTCCATCTATACTGACCTCCATCAGGTTGCAAATTAAAAATAATTTTTTTCTGCATCTAACCCAGCCAATAGTTTTGGCCTAATACCACAGTTTGGCCACTCAGCTCTGCTTGGTTACCATCCATTGTTTTTTTGTGCAAACAACTCCAGAGTTGTGAATTAGTTAACCACCAAAATGAGTGGAAAAAGGCCTGCTGCTGGTGGAAAGGGGAATAGGCGTGTTGGGAAGGGGAAAAAAGGTTGTGTCCGTGGGGTAGGTGCAGAAGAAAGACCATCTTCCAGCCAAACTAAAATGTCTACTTCTTTTAGCGGACAATGTGATAAGATCCCTTTCTTACGGCCACGCCAATCACTACAAATTCCAGATGAGGCACAAAAACAGCAGGTGCTTCAACGGATATCAAGTGCTCCTTTAAGTGGGCTCTCCTCCACATCAACTTCAACATCACAAATACTCCAGTCCTCAAAGGTGTCACCCAAATCGCACTTGCTTCCTCACAGCTCCCAAATCTCCAGCTGCCCGTCTGAGTATGAGGTAGAACAGATGGTTGAGTCTGCAGAGCTGTTTACTCATACTATAGCCTGGGAATCAGAGGTCGACTCCAGCGCTTCTGTGAATCCAGACGAGGAAATGATCTGCACTGATGCCCAGAATCTTTATGAGTCGGATCCAGGACCAGACGCAGAAGGTTCTGACCATAATGTAGACCCTCATTCCCAAACTGTAACTCCTGTTGGTGGAGACAATGAGGAAGACGATGATAAGACTCAAATACCTGATTGGAGCGACAACTTTAGTTTTTTGTCAGGGCAGGAACAGGTTGGCTCTGAGGACGACGGGTGTGATAACGCACAGGGTGATGATGATGAGGTCGGAGATCCCACTTACTGTCAACCCACAGTCAGCCAAGAGATGAGGTCAGCAGAGGAGGTGGAGGAAGATGCTAGTGACGACGAGGTCAGGTTGCGCCTTCCTGGACAGAGACGTAGTACTGGAAGCACGTCAACAACTGCATCCTCAAACACAACTCTGCCTCTCACCACAAGTCGTGGTGGCTCTTCAGGTCGCATGGGTGCTAAGCCTTGCATAGCCTGGGCATTTTTTCAGATCGATAAAGATGACCCAACTCGTGTTATCTGTAACATTTGTCAGCAAAAGCTAAGTAGAGGCCAAAAAATACATAGTTTGAGTACTTCATGCATGAACCGGCACATGGACATGAAGCATAAGTTGCAGTGGGAAGCTCAGTGTGCTACAATGCGGTCTAGCCGGCCGGGACAACCACCGTCTGCCATATCTTGTGCATCCGCGGCCTCTTCATCCTCTGTGACTGGGGGGACAGCAGTCACACCTGTTTTGGGGCGCAGACCTGCCACCTCTTTACCCGCAACAGCCAGCGTGATTGGCAGGTCATCATTTTCTTTGGAGGTGGTAACACCAGCTGGTCTTGAGCGCTGTCCGACATCGATAGCACCACCTTTGGATCAAGGCAACCTAACATGTCCGCCTGCATCTTCCTCACAGACCGGCAGTTTGCCGGGGACACCCTTATCAACCCCGTCTAAGCACAATAGCCAGCCCTCGGTCCCTCAGATGTGGACAAGTAAAAGACCATTTCCTCCTAGCCATGAGAAAGCTAAGAGGTTGAATTTCACCATCTGCAAGCTCTTGGCTACAGAAATGCTGCCTTTCCGCCTGGTGGACACAGAGGATTTTCGAGACCTTATGTCCGTCGCAGTGCCCCAGTACCAGATGCCCAGTCGGCACTACTTCTCAAAGAAAGGTGTGCCTGCGCTCCACCAGCATGTCGCACACAACATCACCGCTTCTTTGAGAAACTCTGTGTGTGACAGGGTGCATTTCACCACAGACACTTGGACGAGTAGGCATGGACAGGGGCGTTACATGTCGCTGACTGGGCACTGGGTAACTATGGTGACAGCAGGACAAGGGGCTGCTGTCCAAGTCTTGCCGTCCCCACGAGTTGTGCGTCAATCCTCTTTATGTCATTTTTCCTCCACTGCTTCTGCCTCCTCAACCTCCTCTCGGTCTTCCACCTGCACCCAAAGCCTGTCTGGTCATGCCACAAGCTTTCTAACTGCGCAGAAGGGATCCTGCACACCTCCTTACTATGCTGGCAGTAGGGCTCAACGTTATCAGGCGGTTTTTACATTGAAATGTCTGGGAAATGTGAGTCACACAGCTGAGGAGTTGTGGTCAGCTCTGGAGAACCAATTTCATGAATGGTTGTCTCCACTGGACCTGAAACCAGGGAAGGCCGTGTGCGACAATGCTGCAAACCTGGGTGCGGCCCTTCGCCGGGGCAATGTCACACACGTGCCTTGTATGGCTCACGTGTTGAACCTGGTTGTCCAGCAATTTTTAGCCCACTATCCCAGACTAGATGGCCTTCTGCAGAGGGCACGGTCGCTGTGTGCTCACTTCCGCCGTTCGCATCCCGCAGCTCAGCGACTTACATCTCTACAGAAGTCGTTGGGCCTGCCACTTCACCGGCTAAAATGCGATGTGCCTACCCGGTGGAATTCAACTCTGCACATGTTGCAGCGACTGTGGCAGCACCGACAAGCCCTGGTGCAATACGTTCTGACGTATAGCCTGGGCCAACGAGATTCAGAGGTGGGGCAAATCACGCTGGAGGAGTGGTCTCAGATCAGGGACCTATGCACCCTTCTGCACAGTTTTGAAATGGCGACGAAGATGTTTAGTGCTGACGATGCCATTATCAGCATGACTATTCCGGTGATTTACATGCTGGAGCACATGTTAAACAGAATTCGGAGTCAGGTGGTGGCACAAGAGGAGGTGGAGGAAGTAGAGGAGGAGGAGTTGTATGCGGAAGGGCTAACATCTGCAAGGTCCAGACGGTCGGCAGCACCAGGGAGGCAGGCATGTGAGGGTGGGGGAGATGATTTTACCAGGGCGCATGGTAGCAGCCAAACTAGTGAGGAAGGTGCAGGAGCCCAGGAAGAAATGGAGGACGAACTGATGGAAGACTCATCAGATGAGGGAGACCTTGATCACATTTCTGTTGTGCGAGGTTGGGGGGAGAGGACAGAGGAAGGAAGCATGATTGTTACCTCGCCACCAACACAACAGGGACTTGGTGCTCCTGGATGCGCAACACACATGAGTGCCTTCTTGCTGCACTACCTGCAACATGACCCTCGAATTGTGAGAATTAGAAATAATCCTGACTACTGGGTTGCCACACTGTTAGATCCCCGGTACAAAAGTAAATTTGCAGAAATTATTCCTGCCATAGAAAGGGATGCACGCATGCAGGAGTATCAGCAGAGACTGTTGCAGAATCTTACATGTGCTTTTCCACAAAACACCAGTGGTTCACGTAGTGAATCTTACAGTTCTAACTTGCCAACCGTGGTCTGTATGGAATTGTTCAATAAAGGGCCCAAAATTAAGATAACATAGATGGGAGAGGTCTCTATGAATAGGAATTCCTAAGTATTTGATACCCTGTGAGTGCCAGGCAAAGGGAAAGTTGGACTGGATGGAATCCTATATGGATTTAGGGAGGGAGACATCGAGGGCCTCAGACTTCGCTGCATTGATTTTAAAATTTTACCATGTAACAAAGTGATCTATTTCAGCCATAACAGCAGGGATGGATATATGTGATTGAGTGATATATACTAGGACATCATCAGCAAATAGAGAGCACTTGTACTCGGTGCCTCCCACCTCAATCCACCTAATATTGGGGTTATGGCGAATTGATGAGAGCAGGTGCTCCGTCACTAGGATGTATAAGAGAGGGGACAGAGGACATCCCTGCCTTGTCCCATTGGTGATTGTGAAAGGTGATGAAAATGTTCTGACGCACCCCCTGGGCCTTGGGACACCCGGAGCCGGACCCTTTTTGGTGGATGCTGGTGGTTGTAGTCTTCGTGGCGGCGATCCGGTTCCGTGGCTCAGGGCGGTCAAACCAGTGGCGGAACTATTTATGTGGTTTTGATGTTTAAATGTCCGACTACGCCACCCGTGGATTGCGGTCAGAGTGAACCGCCGCTACAGGGCAGACCGCTAAGGCTGGTGTTGTGGGTGCAGCAGAGCGTAGCATAACTCCCCACGGGAGGAGTATAGCCTCAGGGCAGTGTATGCGGAGGATGGGGGTGATGGTGCAGGGCAGCAGCAGTAACGACACGGAGTCAGTGATGCAGTTCAGGGCCTTTACTCACAGTTCTTATTATCCAGACCACGTCTGCAGGTAACGGCTGCCCACGTCGTACTGTGCTCACCAGGTGAGGGGCTCAGACAACTCCCAGATAACTTTGGAGCGCTTCACAGGACCCCCTTTGTGTGTCCTTTGTCTGGCCTTTCTTACCAACACTTCTGTCCGGCTGCCTCGGGCCTCCTCTTGGTAAACTTGGCGCCAGTTTCCCTGACCCTATGTGGTGCCTTCCTAGCGGGTGGAGCAAGGGGCTGCGCCACATAAAATGTCAGAGCCTCCGGTTTCTAGCTGAGGGTCGTTTCCTGCCTCCACTAGTTCGGGGACCGGTCTCCCCCTTTGGCCTGACCCCACCACGCAGGTGGATTCGGGCGTGCGGTGGCGACTCGCCCGTCCGCACCCCTGGGATCCCTTCATTCCTCGTTCCTGGAGCCTTCTCCGCTCCTCTTCCTTCCTTCTCCCTCTTGCAGGCCTGGGCCTCTGTTACTAGGCCCGCCTCCGGAGCAGAGCTCATGCAGAGCCCCTGCTCCCTGCCACTTCTGCTCAGACTTCTCTGCACTGAACTAAGATGGTGCCCACCTTTTATACTCCCTTCTCAATGCACCCAGGAACTGCTTCCTCCCTGCTCCTGCACTGCAGGGTTCCCCTTCCTCAGTGTTCCCTCCCCCCACTCCAGCCAGGGACAGGGACTGTCGTGCCCATCTCAGGGGCATATTGGTCGCCCTGCCCCACGGCAATGTGGTGTAATGCATGCAGGTGTCGGGTCCTGATCCACACTCCATCCTTATCTGAGAGTGAGATACCACACCTCTGGGTGAGGTGCAATACGTCTGTAGCAACCGAGCCCTCGGTGCTACAGTTCCATTTATCTTCAGCCTAGGTGACGTATTGTGATACAGGGCCGTGATTTTGGCTATAAAAGGGTCCCCTAGACCCCTACCCCAAGCTTTTTAAGAGAATCATATATGGCGTGCCAGGAGACTCTATGGAATGCTTTCTCAGCATCCAACGAGAGTATCTACTTACAAATTTTTAACTGCATCTAGCCCAGGAAATACTTTGTGCCTAGTAGCAGTGTCTGCTAGTCAGCGGATTATCCCGGCTGTTAAGCAAGCTACACCACCTGTAGTTTGGACACTTAATTTTTTCAAAGGAAATGCTTCGGGACCACGGGATACTTAGTGAAGAGCATCAGGAGGCACCCCAAGGCATAGGGGCTGGGACTGGCACTAGGATGCCTTGCGGTGGACAGCCGAGCTCGATCCTTATAAAAGCTTTTTAACTGCAGCAGCTTTAGTGGACGCTACTGGAGCTGGAATTACGCGGCTGCTGGCATGAGACTTGCCCTCCAATAGATCCTTGTAAATGGATTTAAAGTGTATTCATTCAAATTAGAGGGACAATTTAAATTAAAAAGCTTAGAGCTGCCTCCACCACAGGGGGGCTCTCTCGACCCACCAGCGGACAGGCACCAGTATTGGGAGAGGGGGGCTGGCCGTCAGGGTTCACCGCGGCTCTGGCACAAACCCGGCGACACGGAGGTGGCACGGGCAGGAGCGGACTGGCCGTCTCGGCTTCTCACTTTTTGGATTTTAGAAGGGCATGACATGCCTATATCTGTGTCTCCCCCTCCTTTTACTCCTCCACCTCTTTTCTTTTCGCATGACTATATGTACTTGTCACTTTTCCATGTGTTAGTTGTGTCTTCTGAGCAGTTTGTCAGCTTTTGGACACCTTTGAAGGTGTTTTCTATGTGTTTCTATGTGTTTTTGTTTGCCTGCCATTGGTTTTAACGGTGTTCGAAGGTGTTCGACGAACAGTTCGACGAACAGTTCGGCGAACACACGGGTGTTCGACGAACCGAACCGAACTCGAACACTACGGGGGTGGCTCAACACTAATAAAGAGCCCTGACACACATCACCATCAATGAGTTTAACTGACAAACAAACAAATTCTTCCCTTATCACAAACTGCTCAGAAGACATAACTAACACATGGAAAAGTGACAAGTACATATAGTCATGCGAAAAGAAAAGAGGTGGAGGAGTAAAAGGAGGGGGAGACACAGATATAGGCATGTCATGCCCTTCTAAAATCCAAAAAGTGAGAAGCCAACACGGCCAGTCCGCTCCTGCCCATGCCACCTCCGTGTCGCCGGGTTTGTTCCAGAGCCGCGGTGAACCCTGATGGCCAGCCCCCCTCTCCCAATACTGGTGCCTGTCCGCTGGTGGGTCGAGCGAGCCCCCCTGTGGTGGAGGCAGCTCTAAGCTTTTTAATTTAAATTGTCTCTCTAATTTGAATGAATACACTTTAAATCCATTTACAAGGATCTATTGGAGGGCAAGTCTCATGCCAGCAGCCGCGTAATTCCAGCTCCAGTAGCGTCCACTACAGCTGCTGCAGTTAAAAAGCTTTTATAAGGATCGAGCTCGGCTGTCCACCGCAAGGCATCCTACTGCCAGTCCCAGCCCCTATGCCTTGGGGTGCCTCCTGATGCTCTTCACTGAGTATCCCATGGTCCCGAAGCATTTCCTTTGAAAAAATTAAGTGTCTAAACTACAGGTGGTGTAGCTTGCTTAACAGCCGGGATAATCCGCTGACTAGCAGACACTGCTACTAGGCACAAAGTATTTCCTGGGCTAGATGCAGTTAAAAATTTGTAATTAGATACTCTCGTTGGATGCTGAGAAAGCATTCCATAGAGTCTCCTGGCACGCCATATATGATTCTCTTAAAAAGCTTGGGGTAGGGGTCTAGGGGACCCTTTTATAGCCAAAATCACGGCCCTGTATCACAATACGTCACCTAGGCTGAAGATAAATGGAACTATAGCACCCTGAGGGCTCGGTTGCTACAGAGGTATTGCACCTCACCCAGAGGTGTGATATCTCACTCTCAGGTAAGGATGGAGTGTGGATCAGGACCCGACACCTGCATGCATTACACCACATTGCCGTGGGGCAGGGCGACCAATATGCCTCTGAGATGGGCACGACAGTCCTTGTCCCTGGCTGAAGTGGGGGGAGGGAACACTGAGGAAGGGGAACCCTGTAGTGCAGGAGCAGGGAGGAAGCAGTTCCTGGGTGCATTGAGAAGGGAGTATAAAAGGTGGGCACCATCTTAGTTCAGTGCAGAGAAGTCTGAGCAGAAGTGGCAGGGAGCAGGGGCTCTGCATGAGCTCTGCTCCGGAGGCGGGCCTAGTAACAGAGGCCCAGGCCTGGAAGAGGGAGAAGGAAGGAAGAGGAGCGGAGAAGGCTCCAGGAACGAGGAATGCGTGGAGGGGTCAGGCCAAAGGGGGAGACCGGTCCCCGAAACTAGTGGAGGCAGGAAACGACCCTCAGCTAGAAACCGGAGGCTGTGACATTTTATGTGGCGCAGCCCCTCGCTACACCCGCTAGGAAGGCACCACATAGGGTCAGGGAAACTGGCGCCAAGTTTACCAAGAGGAGGCCCGAGGCAGCCGGACAGAAGGGTTGGTAAGAAAGGCCAGACAAAGGACACACAAAGAGGGTCCTGTGAAGCGCTCCAAAGTTATCTGGGAGTTGTCTGAGCCCCTCACCTGGTGAGCACAGTACGACGTGGGCAGCCGTTACCTGCAGACGTGGTCTGGATAATAAGAACTGTGAGTAAAGGCCCTGGACTGCATCACTGACTCCGTGTCGTTACTGCTGCTGCCCTGCACCATCACCCCCATCCTCCGCATACACTGCCCTGAGGCTATACTCCTCCCGTGGGGAGTTATGCTACGCTCTGCTGCACCCACAACACCAGCCTCAGCGGTCTGCCCTGCAGCGGCGATTCACTCTGACCGCAATCCACGGGTGGCGTAGTCGGACATTTAAACATCAAAACCACATAAATAGTTCCGCCACTGGTTTGACCACCCTGAGCCACGGAACCGGGTCGCCGCCACGAAGACTACAACCACCAGCATCCACCAAAAAGGGTCCGGCTCCGGGTGTCCCAAGGCCCAGGGGGTGCATCAGAATATTTTCATCACCTTTCACAATCACCAATGGGACAAGGCAGGGATGTCCTCTGTCCCCTCTCTTATACATCCTAGTGACGGAGCACCTGCTCTCATCAATTCGCCATAACCCCAATATTAGGTGGATTGAGGTAGGAGGCACCGAGTACAAGTGCTCTCTATTTGCTGATGATGTCCTAGTATATATCACTCAATCACATATATCCATCCATGCTGTTATGGCTGAAATAGATCACTTTGTTACATGGTCAAATTTTAAAATCAATGCAGCGAAGTCTGAGGCCCTTGATGTCTCCCTCCCCAATCCATATAGGATTCCATCCAGTCCAACTTTCCCTTTGCCTGGCCCTCACAGGGTATCAAATACTTAGGAATTCCTATTCATAGAGACCTCTCCCATCTATGTTATCTTAATTTTGGGCCCTTTATTGAACAACTCCATACAGACCACGGTTGGCAAGTTAGAACTGTAAGATTCACTACGTGAACCACTGGTGTTTTGTGGAAAAGCACATGTACACTGCGTTCCAAATTATTATGCAAAAAGTGTTTAGGAGTGATAAGGGAAGAATTTGTTTGTTTGTCAGTTAAACTCATTGATGGTGATGTGTGTCAGGGCTCTTTATATCACTGTAAGCAATTGCAGACACCTGTGCTAATTAGTTTGGCAGGTGTGTCCAATGAAAGGCAAGACTACTTAAGAAGGTTGTCTCACATTATTAAGCAGCCTACATTTTCTGCCAAAATGGGAAAGAAAAAGGATGTGTCGGCTGCTGAGAAGCAACAAATTGTGGAGTGTTTAGGTCAAGGCATGACTACAATCAACATTGTGCGATGATCAGGATGAAGTGTCTTGGCAATCAAGAAGTATGTAGCTGATTCACAGTACACACGTGTGCGTGCTGATAAGGGCAAATTGAGGACTCTTTCCTACAGGCAATTACGTCAGGTTGAAAGAGCAGCGGCAAAAAAGCCTTGTCATAGCAGCAGACAAGTTTTTGAAGCTGCTTGTGCCTCCAACGTTCCCCGAACAACAAGATGCAGGGTCCTTCAGAGGTTTGCAGCTGTGCATACGCCATCCTGTCGACCTCCTCTATCCACTTCACACAAGCAGAAACGGCTCCAGTGGGCCAAACATTACATGAAGACTGATTTCAAAACTGTTTTGTTCACAGATGAGTGCCGTGCAGCGCTCGATGGTCCAGATGGATGGAGTGGAGTATGGCTGGTTGATGGACACCCCACGCAAACACGGCTACAGCGCCAACAAGGAGGAGGTGGAGTAATGTTTTGGGCTGGAATCATGGGGAGAGAGATTGTCGGCCCCTTTAGGATCCCTGAAGGCGCTAAAGATGAACTCCATAATGTATGTGGATTTTCTCAAACAGCACTTCCTGCCATGGTTCAAGAAGAAGAACCGTGTATTTCACAGCAAGATCATTTTTCTGCATGATAATGCACCATCTCATGCTGCACATAAAACATCTGCATCTCTGGCTGATATGGGCATAAAAGGGGACAAACTTATGGTGTGACCCCCATGCTCCCCTGACCTGTACCCCATTCAGAACCTTTGGAGCATCATTAAAAGGAGTGTCTATGATGGCGGGAGGCAGTTCACATCTAAGCAACAGCTCTGGGAGGGTATTCTGTCCTCATGCAAAACAATTGAAGCAGAAACCATCCAAAACCTGACAAATTCAATGGACGAGAGAGTTCAGAAGCTCCTTTCGAACAAGGGGTCCTATGTGAAAATATAACATCACCTAGAATAAAGTTTTGAGTTGAAAACTGTTTGATTTCAGTTTCTAACAACCTGCTAATGCTTATAATTTCAAAAATGACCATTTTTTTGGTCTTTATTAAAATGAAAAGGTTGATCGAAAAGTTTGGGGGATCTAAGAGTGTGGCAACCCAGTAGTCATGATTACTTCGAATTCTGACAATATGAGGGTCATGCTGCAGGTAGTGCAGCAAGAAGGCACTTATGTGTCTTGCGCATCTCGGAGCCCCAAAATTATTTTCCGGGCTAGATGCAGCTAAAAATTATTATTAATTTTAAATCTTGTGAAGCTTTAGTATAGATGGCCTAATAGGATCAGTGCTGCACACTGCTACAAAGCCCAAATTATTTTCCAGTCAAGATACAGATAAACATGATTAGCAATTTTAAATCTGGTGGAGCTTATTATAGATGGCCTAATAGAATCAGTGCTGCACACTGCTACAAAGCCCAAATTATTTTCCAGCCAAGATACAGATAAACATGATTAGTAATTTGAAAGCTTAAAACGGTTGGTAGGGTGATTTTAACCAATCATCAAGCTTTTACACTCCCCAGGATGACACAGGGGTAGAAAAGTCGTTTCGGATCCATGATTTGTTCATCTTTATGAATGTGAGTCTGTCTACATTATCAGTGGAGAGCCGCGTGCGCTTATCTGTCAGCACACCACCAGCAGCGCTGAACACACGTTCAGACAGAACGCTGGCTGCGGGGCATGACAAGATCTCCAAGGCGTAAGTGGCTAGCTCCGGCCATTTATCCAGATTGGAAGCCCAAAAAGAGCAAGGGTCCATTGACACAGTCGTGGCTTCAATGTTTACTTGGAGATACTCCTGTACCATCGTCTCTAGGCGTTGACTATGTGTCAGACTTCTTGTCTCCTGTGGCCTTGCAAAGGATGGGCTAAAAAAGTGGTGAAATGATTCCGCAAAATTGATGTTACCAGCAGATACTGTGGTTCTGTTACGGTTTGAGTGCTGAACACTTGACGGTCCCACGGTTGGCAAGTTGGAACTGTGAGATTCACTACGTGCACAACTGGTATTTTGTGGAAAAGCACATGTAAGATTCTGCAACAGTCCCTGCTGATACTCCTGCATGCGTGCATCCCTTTCTATGGCAGGAATAATTTCTGCAAATTTACTTTTGTACCGGGGATCTAACAGTGTGGCAACCCAGTAGTCAGGATTATTTCTAATTCTCACAATTCGAGGGTCATGTTGCAGGTAGTGCAGCAAGAAGGCACTCATGTGTGTTGTGCATCCAGGAGCACCAAGTCCCTGTTGTGTTGGTGGCGAGGTAACAATCATGGTTCCTTCCTCTGTCCTCTCCCCCCAACCTCGCACAACAGAAATGTGATCAAGGTCTCCCTCATCTGATGAGTCTTCCATCAGTTCGTCCTCCACTTCTTCCTGGGCTCCTGCACCTTCCTCACTAGTTTGGCTGCTACCATGCGCCCTGGTAAAACCATCTCCCCCACCCTCACATGCCTGCCGCCTTGGTGCTGCCGACCGTCTGGACCTTGCAGATGTTAGCCCTTCCGCATACAACTCCTCCTCCTCTACTTCTTCCACCTCCTCTTGTGCCACCACCTGACTCCGAATTCTGTTTAACATGTGCTCCAGCATGTAAATCACCGGAATAGTCATGCTGATAATGGCATCGTCAGCACTAAACATCTTCGTCGCCATTTCAAAACTGTGCAGAAGGGTGCATAGGTCCCTGATCTGAGACCACTCCTCCAGCGTGATTTGCCCCACCTCTAAATCTCGTTGGCCCAGGCTATACGTCAGAACGTATTGCACCAGGGCTTGTCGGTGCTGCCACAGTCGCTGCAACATGTGCAGAGTTGAATTCCACCGGGTAGGCACATCGCATTTTAGCCGGTGAAGTGGCAGGCCCAACGACTTCTGTAGAGATGTAAGTCGCTGAGCCGCGGGATGCGAACAGCGGAAGTGAGCACACAGCGACCGTGCCCTCTGCAGAAGGCCATCTAGTCTGGGATAGTGGGCTAAAAATTGCTGGACAACCAAGTTCAACACGTGAGCCATACAAGGCACGTGTGTGACATTGCCGCGGCGAAGGGCCGCACCCAGGTTTGCAGCATTGTCGCACACGGCCTTCCCTGGTTTCAGGTCCAGTGGAGACAACCATTCATGAAATTGGTTCTCCAGAGCTGACCACAACTCCTCAGCTGTGTGACTCACATTTCCCAGACATTTCAATGTAAAAACCGCCTGATGACGTTGAGCCCTACTGCCAGCATAGTAAGGAGGTGTGCAGGATCCCTTCTGCGCAGTTAGAAAGCTTGTGGCATGACCAGACAGGCTTTGGGTGCAGGTGGAAGACCGAGAGGAGGTTGAGGAGGCAGAAGCAGTGGAGGAACTTTGACATAAAGAGGATTGACGCACAACTCGTGGGGACGGCAAGACTTGGACAGCAGCCCCTTGTCCTGCTGTCACCATAGTTACCCAGTGCCCAGTCAGCGACATGTAACGCCCCTGTCCATGCCTACTCGTCCAAGTGTCTGTGGTGAAATGCACCCTGTCACACACAGAGTTTCTCAAAGAAGCGGTGATGTTGTGCGCGACATGCTGGTGGAGCGCAGGCACACCTTTCTTTGAGAAGTAGTGCCGACTGGGCATCTGGTACTGGGGCACTGCGACGGACATAAGGTCTCGAAAATCCTCTGTGTCCACCAGGCGGAAAAGCAGCATTTCTGTAGCCAAGAGCTTGCAGACGGTGAAATTCAACCTCTTAGCTTTCTCATGGCTAGGAGGAAATGGTCTTTTACTTGTCCACATCTGAGGGACCGAGGGCTGGCTATTGTGCTTAGACGGGGTTGATAAGGGTGTCCCCGGCAAACTGCCAGTCTGTGAGGAAGATGCAGGCGGACATGTTAGGTTGCCTTGATCCAAAGGTGGTGCTATCGATGTCGGACAGCGCTCAACACCAGCTGGTGTTACCACCTCCAAAGAAAATGATGACCTGCCAATCACGCTGGCTGTTGCGAGTAAAGAGGTGGCAGGTCTGCGCCCCAAAACAGGTGTGACTGCTGTCCCCCCAGTCACAGAGGATGAAGAGGCCGCGGATGCACAAGATATGGCAGACGGTGGTTGGCCCGGCCGGCTAGGCCGCATTGTAGCACACTGAGCTTCCCACTGCAACTTATGCTTCATGTCCATGTGCCGGTTCATGCATGAAGTACTCAAACTATGTATTTTTTGGCCTCTACTTAGCTTTTGCTGACAAATGTTACAGATAACACGAGTTGGGTCATCTTTATCGATCTGAAAAAATGCCCAGGCTATGCAAGGCTTAGCACTCATGCGACCTGAAGAGCCACCACGACTTGTGGTGAGAGGCAGAGTTGTGCTTGAGGATGCAGTTGTTGACGTGCTTCCAGTACTACGTCTCTGTCCAGGAAGGCGCAACCTGACCTCGTCGTCACTAGCATCTTCCTCCACCTCCTCTGCTGACCTCATCTCTTGGCTGACTGTGGGTTGACAGTAAGTGGGATCTCCAACCTCATCATCATCACCCTGTGCGTTATCACACCCGTCGTCCTCAGAGCCAACCTGTTCCTGCCCTGACAAAAAACTAAAGTTGTCGCTCCAATCAGGTATTTGAGTCTTATCATCGTCTTCCTCATTGTCTCCACCAACAGGAGTTACAGTTTGGGAATGAGGGTCTACATTATGGTCAGAACCTTCTGCGTCTGGTCCTGGATCCGACTCATAAAGATTCTGGGCATCAGTGCAGATCATTTCCTCGTCTGGATTCACAGAAGCGCTGGAGTCGACCTCTGATTCCCAGGCTATAGTATGAGTAAACAGCTCTGCAGACTCAACCATCTGTTCTACCTCATACTCAGACGGGCAGCTGGAGATTTGGGAGCTGTGAGGAAGCAAGTGCGATTGGGGTGACACCTTTGAGGACTGGAGTATTTGTGATGTTGAAGTTGATGTGGAGGAGAGCCCACTTAAAGGAGCACTTGATATCCGTTGAAGCACCTGCTGTTTTTGTGCCTCATCTGGAATTTGTAGCGATTGGCGTGGCCGTAAGAAAGGGATCTTATTACATTGTCCGCTAAAAGAAGTAGACATTTTAGTTTGGCTGGAAGATGGTCTTTCTTCTGCAGATGTTACTGTTGCTTTAACACCTACCCCACGGACACAACCTTTTTTCCCCTTCCCAACACGCCTATTCCCCTTTCCACCAGCAGCAGGCCTTTTTCCACTCATTTTGGTGGTTAACTAATTCACAACTCTGGAGTTGTTTGCACAAAAAAACAATGGATGGGAACCGAGCAGAGCTGAGTGGCCAAACTGTGGTATTAGGCCAAAACTATTGGCTGGGTTAGATGCAGAAAAAAATTATATTCAATTTGCAACCTGATGGAGGTCTGTATAGATGGATTAATAGAACAAGTCCCACACACAGCTAGAAGCCCAATATTTTTTCAGAGGTAGATGCAGAAAAAAATATATTCAGTTTGCAACCTGATGGAGGTCAGTATAGATGGACTAATACAACAAGTCCCACACACAGCTAGAAGCCCAATATTTTTTCAGAGGTAGATGCAGAAAAAAAATATATTCAGTTTGCAACCTGATGGAGGTCTGTATAGATGGATTAATAGAACAAGTCCCACACACAGCTAGAAGCCCAATATTTTTTCAGAGCTAGATGCAGAAAAAAATATATTCAGTTTGCAACCTGATGGAGGTCTGTATAGATGGATTAATAGAACAAGTCCCACACACAGCTAGAAGCCCAATATTATTTCAGAGGTAGATGCAGAAAAAAATATATTCAGTTTGCAACCTGATGGAGGTCTGTATAGATGGATTAATAGAACAAGTCCCACACACAGCTAGAAGCCCAATATTTTTTCAGAGGTAGATGCAGAAAAAAATATATTCAGTTTGCAACCTGATGGAGGTCTGTATAGATGGATTAATAGAACAAGTCCCACACACAGCTAGAAGCCCAATATTTTTTCAGAGGTAGATGCAGAAAAAAATATATTCAGTTTGCAACCTGATGGAGGTCTGTATAGATGGATTAATAGAACAAGTCCCACACACAGCTAGAAGCCCAATATTTTTTCAGAGGTAGATGCAGAAAAAAATATATTCAGTTTGCAACCTGATGGAGGTCTGTATAGATGGATTAATAGAACAAGTCCCACACACAGCTAGAAGCCCAATATTTTTTCAGAGGTAGATGCAGAAAAAAATATATTCAGTTTGCAACCTGATGGAGGTCTGTATAGATGGATTAATAGAACAAGTCCCACACACAGCTAGAAGCCCAATATTTTTTCAGAGGTAGATGCAGAAAAAAATATATTCAGTTTGCAACCTGATGGAGGTCTGTATAGATGGATTAATAGAACAAGTCCCACACACAGCTAGAAGCCCAATATTTTTTCAGAGGTAGATGCAGAAAAAAATATATTCAGTTTGCAACCTGATGGAGGTCAGTATAGATGGACTAATACAACAAGTCCCACACACAGCTAGAAGCCCAATATTTTTTCAGAGGTAGATGCAGAAAAAAAATATATTCAGTTTGCAACCTGATGGAGTTCTGTATAGATGGATTAATAGAACAAGTCCCACACACAGCTAGAAGCCCAATATTTTTTCAGAGCTAGATGCAGAAAAAAATATATTCAGTTTGCAACCTGATGGAGGTCTGTATAGATGGATTAATAGAACAAGTCCCACACACAGCTAGAAGCCCAATATTTTTTCAGAGGTAGATGCAGAAAAAAATATATTCAGTTTGCAACCTGATGGAGGTCTGTATAGATGGATTAATATAACAAGTCCCACACACAGCTAGAAGCCCAATATTTTTTCAGAGGTAGATGCAGAAAAAAATATATTCAGTTTGCAACCTGATGGAGGTCAGTATAGATGGACTAATACAACAAGTCCCACACACAGCTAGAAGCCCAATATTTTTTCAGAGGTAGATGCAGAAAAAAATATATTCAGTTTGCAACCTGATGGAGGTCAGTATAGATGGACTAATACAACAAGTCCCACACACAGCTAGAAGCCCAATATTTTTTCAGAGGTAGATGCAGAAAAAAATATATTCAGTTTGCAACCTGATGGAGGTCTGTATAGATGGATTAATAGAACAAGTCCCACTCACAGCTAGAAGCCCAATATTTTTTCAGAGTTAGATGCAGAAAAAAATATATTCAGTTTGCAACCTGATGGAGGTCTGTATAGATGGATTAATAGAACAAGTCCCACACACAGCTAGAAGCCCAATATTTTTTCAGAGGTAGATGCAGAAAAAAATATATTCAGTTTGCAACCTGATGGAGGTCTGTATAGATGGATTAATAGAACAAGTCCCACACACAGCTAGAAGCCCAATATTTTTTCAGAGCTAGATGCAGAAAAAAATTATATTCAATTTGCAACCTGATGGAGGTCAGTATAGATGGACTAATAGAATGATGCTATGCCCAAAAGATTTTACTTCACTAGGTGCAGTAAAAAAATTGGTATTCTATACACAGGTGGTATATCTTGCAACATAGATAGGCTACTCCACTGACTAACACACTCTGCAATAGGCCAAAAAGGATTAGCTTTGCTAGATTCAGTCAAATGCTGTGAAAAAAACTTGCACAGCACTGGCACAGACCTGCCTGGCAAAAACTGATAGAAACTGATGTAACCTAGTCCTGAAAAGGACTCCAATTACAATTAGTCTTTACTCCCACAATCTATCTATTTAAGAGCACAGATCTGCCTGATAAAAGTCGTAGGAAATGCTGTAACCTAGTCCTTAAAAGGACTGCAATCACAACTATTCCCTACTCCCAAGCTATCTGTAGATTTGTGCGAAAATTGGCTTGAAATTAACAAGGTATAGCGCACACAGCAACAGCGGTGCCGTCTAACACGCAGCTGCAGCAGTGAGAAAATGGTGGCGACGGGGAAAATGGCTTGGTCTTATAGGGCAAGGACATGTGACATACACTGCCAATGACACATGCCCTTGCTTGTGTGAAAAAAAGCACTTCGCTCCGTGTGTGCGCTGCTGATAGGCTGACAGATTGCACCTCCCCACTGCAAATGCGGGAAAGAGAAAAAAAATGTAGATCTTCATTGTTCCTGCAGAGATCCATCCCCTGCCCCTCCCCCCACCCCGCTGTACACTCAAACTGCGTATTAACATTAATTTTCATCATTACTGAGAAAAAATCCAGTTATGATTTTGGTGCACGAACAGTTATCGAACATAACCTCGAACAGCCGAATTTTTCTCAAATTGTTCGTGTTCGCCGAACGGCTCGAACACCGCCCAAAACAGCTCGAATTTGAGATTGGCGAACAGTTCGAGTAGAACAACGCTCATCTCTATTTTGGACACCTTTGAAGGTGTTTTCTATGTGTTTCTATGTGTTTTTGTTTGCCTGCCATTGGTTTTAACGGTGTTCGAAGGTGTTCGACGAACAGTTCGACGAACAGTTCGGCGAACACACGGGTGTTCGACGAACCGAACCGAACTCGAACACTACGGGGGTGGCTCAACACTAGCCATTAAGTTATGTCAAATTAGCAGTGTTTTAAATTTCGCGCCAATATCACTGATTGGTCGCGACCGGGCGGCTGCGACCAATCAGCAGAGTGATGTATAAATTTGGCGCCAATATCGCTGATTGGTCGCGGCCGCTGGCGCTGCCTGTGCAGGTACTTCCGCTGCGAGCAGCCGGTCATCTCCCGGCTGCACCTCCATGCGGCGCTGATCTCCCGACGGCAAGTGTGAAGGGAGCACCGGGGAGAGGCGCCACCTAGGCCGCCGGTCAGGGTACTTCTGCTGCGAGCAGCCGGGAGATGACCGGCTAGCACTGGTCATCTCCCGGCTGCATCGCCGCTGATCTCCTGATGGTGGCCTGCGTGTTTCAAATCCGGCGCCAATTCGCGGCCGGGCTGCGCCAGTCGCTGATTGATCGCGGCCGGTTGGCCGCGACCAATCAGAGAAGCAGTGTTTTAAATTTCGCGCCAATATCACTGATTGGTCGCGGCCGGGCGGCTGCAACCAATCAGCAGAGTGATGTATAAATTTGGCGCCAATATCGCTGATTGGTCGCGGCCGGCGGCCGCGACCAATCAGCGAACCGTGTTAGTGAGGAATGGGGAGCGGCGCTGCCTGTGCAGGTACTTCCGCTGCGAGTAGCCGGGAGATGGCCGGCTAGCGCCAGTCATCTCCCAGCTGCACCTCCATGCGGCTACCATCGGGAGATCAGCGGCTAGGGCCGCTGATCTCCCGACGGCAAGTGTGAAGGGAGGACCGGGGAGAGGCGCCACCTAGGCCGCCGGTCAGGGTACTTCTGCTACGAGCAGCCGGGAGATGACCGGCGCTAGCCGGTCATTTCCCGGCTGCATCGCCACTGACCTCCGTGCGGCAGATGAGCCGCTAATGGCCGCCATCTTTTTCTGAAATCCCACGTCGCTGATTGGCCGCGGCCGGACCAATCAGCGACGCGGGATTTCCTGGACGGACAGACAGACGAGATAAGCCGATTATATATATGAGATGTCTAATAATATAGCAATTAATACACTTAAGAAGCCATTAAGTTATGTCTAATTACTCTGTCGCCTATGAACTGATCATGGTAGTAATACGATGTGGGGTCATGCACAAGGCAGAGCCGGTTGCACCAAGCTTGAGGTAGACACACCGCTAGAGATGAGCGTTGTTCTACTCGAACTGTTCGCCAATCTCAAATTCGAGCTGTTTTGGGCGGTGTTCGAGCCGGTCGGCGAACACGAACAATTTGAGAAAAATTCGGCTGTTCGAGGTTATGTTCGATAACTGTTCGTGCACCAAAATCATAACTGGATTTTTTCTCAGTAATGATGAAAATTAATGTTAATACGCAGTTTGAGTGTACAGCGGGGCGGGGGGAGGGGCAGGGGATGGATCTCTGCAGGAACAATGAAGATCTCCATTTTTTTTTATCTTTCCCGCATTTGCAGTGGGGAGGTGCAATCTGTCAGCCTATCAGCAGCGCACACACGGAGCGAAGTGCTTTTTTTCACACAAGCAAGGGCATGTGTGATTGGCAGTGTATGTCACATGTCCTTGCCCTATAAGACCAAGCCATTTTCCCCGTCGCCACCATTTTCTCACTGCTGCAGCTGCGTGTTAGACGGCACCGCTGTTGCTGTGTGCGCTATACCTTGTTAATTTCAAGCCAATTTTCGCACAAATATACAGATAGCTTGGGAGTAGGGAATAGTTGTGATTGCAGTCCTTTTAAGGACTAGGTTACAGCATTTCCTACGACTTTTATCAGGCAGGTCTGTGCTCTTAAATAGATAGATTGTGGGAGTAAAGACTAATTGTAATTGGAGTCCTTTTCAGGACTAGGTTACATCAGTTCCTATCAGTTTTTGCCAGGCAGGTCTGTGCCAGTGCTGTGCAAGTTTTTTTCACAGCATTTGGCTGAATCTAGCAAAGCTAATCCTTTTTGGCCTATTGCAGAGTGTGTTAGTCAGTGGAGTAGCCTATCTGTGTTGCAAGATATACCACCTGTGTATAGAATACCAATTTTTTTACTGCACCTAGTGAAGTAAAATCTTTTGGGCATAGCATCATTCTATTAGTCCATCTATACTGACCTCCATCAGGTTGCAAACTGAATATAATTTTTTTCTGCATCTAGCTCTGAAAAAATATTTGGGCTTCTAGCAGTGTGTGGGACTTGGTCTATTAGTCCATCTATACTGACCTCCATCAGGTTGCAAATTAAAAATAATTTTTTTCTTCATTTAGCTCTGAAAAAATATTTGGGCTTCTAGCAGTGTGTGGGACTTGTTCTATTAGTCCTTCTATACTGACCTCCAGCAGGTTGCAAATTGAATATAATTTTTTTCTGCATCTAGCTCTGAAAAAATATTTGGGCTTCTAGCGGTGTGTGGGACTTGGTCTATTAGTCCATCTATACTGACCTCCATCAGGTTGCAAATTAAAAATAATTTTTTTCTGCATCTAGCTCTGAAAAGATATTTGGGCTTCTAGCAGTGTGTGGGACTTGGTCTATTAGTCCATCTATACTGACCTCCATCAGGTTGCAAATTAAAAATAATTTTTTTCTTCATTTATCTCTGAAAAAATATTTGGGCTTCTAGCGGTGTGTGGGACTTGGTCTATTAGTCCATCTATACTGACCTCCATCAGGTTGCAAATTAAAAATAATTTTTTTCTGCATCTAGCTCTGAAAAAATATTTGGGCTTCTAGCAGTGTGTGGGACTTGGTCTATTAGTCCATCTATACTGACCTCCATCAGGTTGCAAATTAAAAATAATTTTTTTCTTCATTTAGCTCTGAAAAAATATTTGGGCTTCTAGCAGTGTGTGGGACTTGGTCTATTAGTCCATCTATACTGACCTCCATCAGGTTGCAAATTAAAAATAATTTTTTTCTGCATCTAGCTCTGAAAAAATATTTGGGCTTCTAGCAGTGTGTGGGACTTGGTCTATTAGTCCATCTATACTGACCTCCATCAGGTTGCAAATTGAATAAAAAAAATTTCTGCATCTAGCTCTGAAAAAATATTAGGCTTCTAGCGGTGTGTGGGACTTGGTCTATTAGTCCATCTATACTGACCTCCATCAGGTTGCAAATTAAAAATAATTTTTTTCTGCATCTAGCTCTGAAAAAATATTTGGGCTTCTAGCAGTGTGTGGGACTTGGTCTATTAGTCCATCTATACTGACCTCCATCAGGTTGCAAATTAAAAATAATTTTTTTCTTCATTTAACTCTGAAAAAATATTTGGGCTTCTAGCAGTGTGTGGGACTTGGTCTATTAGTCCATCTATACTGACCTCCATCAGGTTGCAAATTAAAAATAATTTTTTTCTGCATCTAGCTCTGAAAAAATATTTGGGCTTCTAGCGGTGTGTGGGACTTGGTCTATTAGTCCATCTATACTGACCTCCATCAGGTTGCAAATTAAAAATAATTTTTTTCTTCATTTAGCTCTGAAAAAATATTTGGGCTTCTAGCAGTGTGTGGGACTTGGTCTATTAGTCCATCTATACTGACCTCCATCAGGTTGCAAATTAAAAATATTTTTTTTCTTCATTTAGCTCTGAAAAAATATTTGGGCTTCTAGCAGTGTGTGGGACTTGTTCTATTAGTCCTTCTATACTGACGTCCAGCAGGTTGCAAATTGAATATAATTTTTTTCTGCATCTAGCTCTGAAAAAATATTTGGGCTTCTAGCGGTGTGTGGGACTTGGTCTATTAGTCCATCTATACTGACCTCCATCAGGTTGCAAATTAAAAATAATTTTTTTCTGCATCTAACCCAGCCAATAGTTTTGGCCTAATACCACAGTTTGGCCACTCAGCTCTGCTCGGTTACCATCCATTGTTTTTTTGTGCAAACAACTCCAGAGTTGTGAATTAGTTAACCACCAAAATGAGTGGAAAAAGGCCTGCTGCTGGTGGAAAGGGGAATAGGCGTGTTGGGAAGGGGAAAAAAGGTTGTGTCCGTGGGGTAGGTGCAGAAGAAAGACCATCTTCCAGCCAAACTAAAATGTCTACTTCTTTTAGCGGACAATGTGATAAGATCCCTTTCTTACGGCCACGCCAATCGCTACAAATTCCAGATGAGGCACAAAAACAGCAGGTGCTTCAACGGATATCAAGTGCTCCTTTAAGTGGGCTCTCCTCCACATCAACTTCAACATCACAAATACTCCAGTCCTCAAAGGTGTCACCCAAATCGCACTTGCTTCCTCACAGCTCCCAAATCTCCAGCTGCCCGTCTGAGTATGAGGTAGAACAGATGGTTGAGTCTGCAGAGCTGTTTACGCATACTATAGCCTGGGAATCAGAGGTCGACTCCAGCGCTTCTGTGAATCCAGACGAGGAAATGATCTGCACTGATGCCCAGAATCTTTATGAGTCGGATCCAGGACCAGACGCAGAAGGTTCTGACCATAATGTAGACCCTCATTCCCAAACTGTAACTCCTGTTGGTGGAGACAATGAGGAAGACGATGATAAGACTCAAATACCTGATTGGAGCGACAACTTTAGTTTTTTGTCAGGGCAGGAACAGGTTGGCTCTGAGGACGACGGGTGTGATAACGCACAGGGTGATGATGATGAGGTCGGAGATCCCACTTACTGTCAACCCACAGTCAGCCAAGAGATGAGGTCAGCAGAGGAGGTGGAGGAAGATGCTAGTGACGACGAGGTCAGGTTGCGCCTTCCTGGACAGAGACGTAGTACTGGAAGCACGTCAACAACTGCATCCTCAAACACAACTCTGCCTCTCACCACAAGTCGTGGTGGCTCTTCAGGTCGCATGGGTGCTAAGCCTTGCATAGCCTGGGCATTTTTTCAGATCGATAAAGATGACCCAACTCGTGTTATCTGTAACATTTGTCAGCAAAAGCTAAGTAGAGGCCAAAAAATACATAGTTTGAGTACTTCATGCATGAACCGGCACATGGACATGAAGCATAAGTTGCAGTGGGAAGCTCAGTGAGCTACAATGCGGTCTAGCCGGCCGGGCCAACCACCGTCTGCCATATCTTGTGCATCCGCGGCCTCTTCATCCTCTGTGACTGGGGGGACAGCAGTCACACCTGTTTTGGGGCGCAGACCTGCCACCTCTTTACCCGCAACAGCCAGCGTGATTGGCAGGTCATCATTTTCTTTGGAGGTGGTAACACCAGCTGGTCTTGAGCGCTGTCCGACATCGATAGCACCACCTTTGGATCAAGGCAACCTAACATGTCCGCCTGCATCTTCCTCACAGACCGGCAGTTTGCCGGGGACACCCTTATCAACCCCGTCTAAGCACAATAGCCAGCCCTCGGTCCCTCAGATGTGGACAAGTAAAAGACCATTTCCTCCTAGCCATGAGAAAGCTAAGAGGTTGAATTTCACCATCTGCAAGCTCTTGGCTACAGAAATGCTGCCTTTCCGCCTGGTGGACACAGAGGATTTTCGAGACCTTATGTCCGTCGCAGTGCCCCAGTACCAGATGCCCAGTCGGCACTACTTCTCAAAGAAAGGTGTGCCTGCGCTCCACCAGCATGTCGCACACAACATCACCGCTTCTTTGAGAAACTCTGTGTGTGACAGGGTGCATTTCACCACAGACACTTGGACGAGTAGGCATGGACAGGGGCGTTACATGTCGCTGACTGGGCACTGGGTAACTATGGTGACAGCAGGACAAGGGGCTGCTGTCCAAGTCTTGCCGTCCCCACGAGTTGTGCGTCAATCCTCTTTATGTCATTTTTCCTCCACTGCTTCTGCCTCCTCAACCTCCTCTCGGTCTTCCACCTGCACCCAAAGCCTGTCTGGTCATGCCACAAGCTTTCTAACTGCGCAGAAGGGATCCTGCACACCTCCTTACTATGCTGGCAGTAGGGCTCAACGTCATCAGGCGGTTTTTACATTGAAATGTCTGGGAAATGTGAGTCACACAGCTGAGGAGTTGTGGTCAGCTCTGGAGAACCAATTTCATGAATGGTTGTCTCCACTGGACCTGAAACCAGGGAAGGCCGTGTGCGACAATGCTGCAAACCTGGGTGCGGCCCTTCGCCGGGGCAATGTCACACACGTGCCTTGTATGGCTCACGTGTTGAACCTGGTTGTCCAGCAATTTTTAGCCCACTATCCCAGACTAGATGGCCTTCTGCAGAGGGCACGGTCGCTGTGTGCTCACTTCCGCCGTTCGCATCCCGCAGCTCAGCGACTTACATCTCTACAGAAGTCGTTGGGCCTGCCACTTCACCGGCTAAAATGCGATGTGCCTACCCGGTGGAATTCAACTCTGCACATGTTGCAGCGACTGTGGCAGCACCGACAAGCCCTGGTGCAATACGTTCTGACGTATAGCCTGGGCCAACGAGATTCAGAGGTGGGGCAAATCACGCTGGAGGAGTGGTCTCAGATCAGGGACCTATGCACCCTTCTGCACAGTTTTGAAATGGCGACGAAGATGTTTAGTGCTGACGATGCCATTATCAGCATGACTATTCCGGTGATTTACATGCTGGAGCACATGTTAAACAGAATTCGGAGTCAGGTGGTGGCACAAGAGGAGGTGGAGGAAGTAGAGGAGGAGGAGTTGTATGCGGAAGGGCTAACATCTGCAAGGTCCAGACGGTCGGCAGCACCAGGGCGGCAGGCATGTGAGGGTGGGGGAGATGATTTTACCAGGGCGCATGGTAGCAGCCAAACTAGTGAGGAAGGTGCAGGAGCCCAGGAAGAAGTGGAGGACAAACTGATGGAAGACTCATCAGATGAGGGAGACCTTGATCACATTTCTGTTGTGCGAGGTTGGGGGGAGAGGACAGAGGAAGGAAGCATGATTGTTACCTCGCCACCAACACAACAGGGACTTGGTGCTCCTGGATGCGCAACACACATGAGTGCCTTCTTGCTGCACTACCTGCAACATGACCCTCGAATTGTGAGAATTAGAAATAATCCTGACTACTGGGTTGCCACACTGTTAGATCCCCGGTACAAAAGTAAATTTGCAGAAATTATTCCTGCCATAGAAAGGGATGCACGCATGCAGGAGTATCAGCAGAGACTGTTACAGAATCTTACATGTGCTTTTCCACAAAACACCAGTGGTTCACGTAGTGAATCTTACAGTTCTAACTTGCCAACCGTGGTCTGTATGGAATTGTTCAATAAAGGGCCCAAAATTAAGATAACATAGATGGGAGAGGTCTCTATGAATAGGAATTCCTAAGTATTTGATACCCTGTGAGGGCCAGGCAAAGGGAAAGTTGGACTGGATGGAATCCTATATGGATTTAGGGAGGGAGACATCGAGGGCCTCAGACTTCGCTGCATTGATTTTAAAATTTTACCATGTAACAAAGTGATCTATTTCAGCCATAACAGCAGGGATGGATATATGTGATTGAGTGATATATACTAGGACATCATCAGCAAATAGAGAGCACTTGTACTCGGTGCCTCCCACCTCAATCCACCTAATATTGGGGTTATGGCGAATTGATGAGAGCAGGTGCTCCGTCACTAGGATGTATAAGAGAGGGGACAGAGGACATCCCTGCCTTGTCCCATTGGTGATTGTGAAAGGTGATGAAAATGTTCTGACGCACCCCCTGGGCCTTGGGACACCCGGAGCCGGACCCTTTTTGGTGGATGCTGGTGGTTGTAGTCTTCGTGGCGGCGATCCGGTTCCGTGGCTCAGGGCGGTCAAACCAGTGGCGGAACTATTTATGTGGTTTTGATGTTTAAATGTCCGACTACGCCACCCGTGGATTGCGGTCAGAGTGAACCGCCGCTACAGGGCAGACCGCTAAGGCTGGTGTTGTGGGTGCAGCAGAGCGTAGCATAACTCCCTACGGGAGGAGTATAGCCTCAGGGCAGTGTATGCGGAGGATGGGGGTGATGGTGCAGGGCAGCAGCAGTAACGACACGGAGTCAGTGATGCAGTTCAGGGCCTTTACTCACAGTTCTTATTATCCAGACCACGTCTGCAGGTAACGGCTGCCCACGTCGTACTGTGCTCACCAGGTGAGGGGCTCAGACAACTCCCAGATAACTTTGGAGCGCTTCACAGGACCCCCTTTGTGTGTCCTTTGTCTGGCCTTTCTTACCAACACTTCTGTCCGGCTGCCTCGGGCCTCCTCTTGGTAAACTTCGCGCCAGTTTCCCTGACCCTATGTGGTGCCTTCCTAGCGGGTGGAGCAAGGGGCTGCGCCACATAAAATGTCAGAGCCTCCGGTTTCTAGCTGAGGGTCGTTTCCTGCCTCCACTAGTTCGGGGACCGGTCTCCCCCTTTGGCCTGACCCCTCCACGCAGGTGGATTCGGGCATGCGGTGGCGACTCGCCCGTCCGCACCCCTGGGATCCCTTCATTCCTCGTTCCTGGAGCCTTCTCCGCTCCTCTTCCTTCCTTCTCCCTCTTGCAGGCCTGGGCCTCTGTTACTAGGCCCGCCTCCGGAGCAGAGCTCATGCAGAGCCCCTGCTCCCTGCCACTTCTGCTCAGACTTCTCTGCACTGAACTAAGATGGTGCCCACCTTTTATACTCCCTTCTCAATGCACCCAGGAACTGCTTCCTCCCTGCTCCTGCACTGCAGGGTTCCCCTTCCTCAGTGTTCCCTCCCCCCACTCCAGCCAGGGACAGGGACTGTCGTGCCCATCTCAGGGGCATATTGGTCGCCCTGCCCCACGGCAATGTGGTGTAATGCATGCAGGTGTCGGGTCCTGATCCACACTCCATCCTTATCTGAGAGTGAGATACCACACCTCTGGGTGAGGTGCAATACGTCTGTAGCAACCGAGCCCTCGGTGCTACAGTTCCATTTATCTTCAGCCTAGGTGACGTATTGTGATACAGGGCCGTGATTTTGGCTATAAAAGGGTCCCCTAGACCCCTACCCCAAGCTTTTTAAGAGAATCATATATGGCGTGCCAGGAGACTCTATGGAATGCTTTCTCAGCATCCAACGAGAGTATCTACTTACAAATTTTTAACTGCATCTAGCCCAGGAAATACTTTGTGCCTAGTAGCAGTGTCTGCTAGTCAGCGGATTATCCCGGCTGTTAAGCAAGCTACACCACCTGTAGTTTGGACACTTAATTTTTTCAAAGGAAATGCTTCGGGACCACGGGATACTTAGTGAAGAGCATCAGGAGGCACCCCAAGGCATAGGGGCTGGGACTGGCACTAGGATGCCTTGCGGTGGACAGCCGAGCTCGATCCTTATAAAAGCTTTTTAACTGCAGCAGCTTTAGTGGACGCTACTGGAGCTGGAATTACGCGGCTGCTGGCATGAGACTTGCCCTCCAATAGATCCTTGTAAATGGATTTAAAGTGTATTCATTCAAATTAGAGGGACAATTTAAATTAAAAAGCTTAGAGCTGCCTCCACCACAGGGGGGCTCTCTCGACCCACCAGCGGACAGGCACCAGTATTGGGAGAGGGGGGCTGGCCGTCAGGGTTCACCGCGGCTCTGGCACAAACCCGGCGACACGGAGGTGGCACGGGCAGGAGCGGACTGGCCGTCTCGGCTTCTCACTTTTTGGATTTTAGAAGGGCATGACATGCCTATATCTGTGTCTCCCCCTCCTTTTACTCCTCCACCTCTTTTCTTTTCGCATGACTATATGTACTTGTCACTTTTCCATGTGTTAGTTGTGTCTTCTGAGCAGTTTGTCAGCTTTTGGACACCTTTGAAGGTGTTTTCTATGTGTTTCTATGTGTTTTTGTTTGCCTCCATTGGTTTTAACGGTGTTCGAAGGTGTTCGACGAACAGTTCGACGAACAGTTCGGCGAACACACGGGTGTTCGACGAACCGAACCGAACTCGAACACTACGGGGGTGGCTCAACACTACACACCGCACCATTGTGTAACATGACATTTGAATGAGAATGATATGATTTTCATTCCGCTTCGAGATGTTTTGTGGATCTGTACAACTTGTGTACATGAGTCCTGAGGCTATCTTCACACTGCTGTTCAGGGCCTTTACTGACAACCCACTCAGAATTGACAGTATGAATAATATTGCTTGTAGTGAATTTTTTGCCATCAAAATACAAAAAGCCATGACAGAACCACAACAGACTCCTTTATAAGTCATTGATGTTTCTCAGGGGTCGTTGTGATCTGCTGTATTATGAGGCACACTTGAATTCCGGGCCACCACAAATCTCAGAATAGAGAAGTCACAATAACCTCTGACCCTTCATTTTCAGGAATCCTCTGGGAATGCAAAGTGTGAACTTCCACCAATTGTAATATGTAAGCAAATTTAGTAAAAAATTAATGGTGTCTGAACTGCCTCTTCACTCTCTTTTAATTCTAGAAAAAATTACTGAGTTAAAAAAAATGATTTTCCATCCATCCTGAACCTTTTACCCTATATACAATCTATGTAAAGATAGAGGATCAAGTACTCATAGAAAGTTGACAGCGTAAATAGAATTAGGACTGTAGGAGGGTAAAGGAAAATTAATGTTTCCACCTTTGCTATTGGCAGTAATACACTTGGAAACCCCTCCTTAAAAATTCTGTGTTCGCCCCTGTAATGTCATCTAAGAAATATACCATCACCTACTTTAGTTGAAAAAGTCATTTTATGAAGGCATTATTAAAAACATGACACAGAACAAACTGTCTAAATAGTAATCTGTGAATAAGGATTGCTCTTGATCTAAAACAAGTCAGTTATTTATCTCATTTTTTTTATTCAGAATGAACATTTTAGTGTTGCTAATTTTTAACAAGAGGTTTAAATAAATTTTTAGCCGACCCATGAAGGAGCAATGGCGAAACATCTCGGGGCACACCAGTACTAATTTAACATAATAGGCTTTTTTTGTGACTTCTCAGTGCATTCATTTAATGCATATGCACCAGATAACTAATGACTCCAGACCATAAGTGATTATTGACAATAAATACATGCACTTTATTTATGCACTGTGCACTTTATATCTCTAATCATATAGTCTGTTCATACAATACCATTGATTTCCCTGCATTGTGATATTTATTAAGTAGACCATTAATTGAGCATTTTGGTTATTATATTTACTATGCACAACTAATACTTTTGAAATTGAGCCTTTATTTATCCATGTGTGTGCAGCACCCCGAGGGCTCGGCTGCTACAGGGGTATTGCACCTCAAACCAGAAGTGTGATATTCCACTCCCGGGTAAGGATGGAGTGTGGACCAAGGCTCGTTAGGCTGCATGCACCACACACACGCCATTTCCGAGGGACAGCTCAACGGTGCTCCCACAGAAGTGCAGGCACGACAGCTTCTGTCCCTGGCTGGAGTGGGGAGGGGGAGGAAAACCCAGTGGTGTAGGAGCAGATAGGGGTGGGTCTCTGGGCATAGGTAGGAGCCCATTGGTTGCTAGTCACCTGGGCTCGGGTGCTAGAGGGAAGTATAAAAGGTGGGCACCATCTTGGAACAGTGTTCAGTCTGGGGAGGAGTGACAAGGAGCAGAGCTGCTGCATGGGCTCTGCTCCCCAGGCAGGCCTTGTCAGGAGGCCGGGGCCTGAGAGAGAGAGAGAGAGAGAAGAAGGAACAGAAAGGAAAGTAAGAAAGGAACAAGAACATCAAGAAAGGCCCAGAGACACGAGGACAGAGGGAACCCCAAAGGCCCAGGAGATTGCGGGTGAAGGGTTGGCAGAGCAGGGTACCGGAACCCAAATTGGTGGAGGCAACAGATTCCTCAGCCAAAGACCGGAGGTTGTGACCACATCTTGGTGCGACCCCTCACTACATCCACCAGGAAAGCATACCATATAGGGTCAGGGAAACCGGAGATAGGTTTCGCCAATAGTAGGCCCGAGGAAGCTGGACAAAGGTGGGTCACTGGTGAGGACGGCCAGAGAAGGGAAGAGAAGGGAGCCCTGTGCCACGCTCTGGAATTGTCTGGGAGTTGGTCGAGTCCCCTGCCTGGTGGACGCAGCACGACTTGGGCAGTCATTGCCTGCAGGATTGACACGAATAACAACTGTGAGTAAAGCATTGGAAACTGCAACCCCACGTCTCTGTGTTTCATCGCCGCACCAGCACCATCAGTACTGGGACTCTCACACCATCACTCCCATCATCCATACTAGCTGCCCTGAGGCTATACTCCTTCCGTGGGGAATTATCCCATACTTGGCTGCGCTTACAACACCAGCGTCAGCGGCCTGCAGCGCAGCGGCAGTCCCCACTGACCGCAATCCACGGGTGGCGTAGTCGGACATTTGTTATTACACTAAGACTGCCACTGGTTTGACCACCCTGAGCCACGGACCGGGTCGCCGCCACAGGGAGACTACCACCCCCAGCATCCCACCAGAGGCCCGGTTCCGGGTTCCCCACGCGGCCCAGGGGGCGCGTCATGTGCACATATCTTAATGATGTTCTCGCTTAATTGTCTTCTTTACAGTATGATCCTCTAATTTTATTTTTTTTAATCATGTAATTAATGTGTAAATAAAGTTTCAACTTTTGAGTAATTGATTATGAAGTTTATTATGAGTGTTTGTCTGTTAATCATCTATAAAATTATATCTTTTTGTATTTATTTATTGCATTTCCATGGTATTGTATCCAATGTGTAAAGTCCACCTGTTTAATATAAGCCCTCAAACACTATAAACACATTTGGACTTAATTTATTAATTGTTCACTTACGGTACTTCTTGAAAATAAAATTTGGCAGCATTTGGAACAGTCTTTATTAAAAATTGGACGTCATTTTGTTGCTGTACAGTCTGTGTAACTCCTTCACATGGCTGCCTATGCTGCTGCTACTAACAAAAATCAAAAAGCACAGTGCCCTAGGGTGCTGGAATAAAATTATAGATCTGCTCTTTCACCCTCCCTTTTAATAAAGTAGCACAGTTTCATAGATATCAGAGGGAGAATAGGGAGGTTGTACTTAGCAGAGCAAGTTATCAGAGCATAAAATGAGAGGAGAGCTCCCACATCAGACTCTACAGGGGAAGATGAAGAACACACAAAGGCAGCATAAGAGTCTATGTCCAAGGGGGCTAAGAAATCAAACAGAGATATTAAAAATGGGAATTAAAAAAATAAAAAAAATTCAGTGTAAATATGTGAGAGCTAAAGAAGAAGCATTATTCAGGATTCATGGACCTCACATCCAGTATGTATAACTGGGGGGGGGGCAAGTTTGAATATCAAGTCTGAAAATAGAATCAGGTTGCAAATTGGAGGAGGATAGTAAGGGCAGCAGATGTGTGAACACTAGCGGTATGAATGTAGAGAAGCATTTATGATCCTTCTCTTACCCCTGTATGGCTTTAGACCACCCAAGCGGAAAAGTACCGGGAAATTTCGCTTAAGATATCACCCACTTTATCAGTCAGGGCGCATACTTGCTATCTGATCATCTCAAATGGGGTGTTTTTTTTTCCAGAAAGGGAGTACGAAAATTAGTAGCTGCTAATCTAATTATTAATTTGCTCCCTGGTTAGGCCATTTAATGACTCTTCAAATCGTATGTTTACCAAAGTTAAAATATAGGGTTTGGGGGTATTTTCACTTTTTTAAAGTGTCTAATAGAGATGGGAGAATTTAACAAAGGGGAGTTGAATCCTATGAAAGTTTTCTAAAAATCCATATTCACCAGAAATTTATAATTATTTGTTCCAAGACATTTTGCTATAGGGCTGGCAAAAGGTTAAAAAAACAAACAAATACACACATCAATGCTCACCTTTCTGGTCGCTCCTGCTGCTCGTTGCCTGCTGTCCGGTACCCCTTGGCTCTTCTTTCTGCATTTTCACTCTAGGCCATGATTTCAGGGCGCAGTCAGACATCAGAGCTCATCGCATGTCGTTGGGTAGCAACGTATATTGTAACTTTGTAATGTTACAACGTGCATCTCATTGCCACAGTGCTCGAAAATGTCCAGGGTCTGGTCATGCCCAGAAGTCCTATCCTAGAGTGAAGACCCTGGAAAAGTGGCTCGAGATGATGAAAAGAAGAACCACAGAGAACTGGATGCAGCAAGCAGCAGAGGTGGCTGGAATGGTGAGCAGTGAGGTGATTATTAGGGTTTATTAATTTATACTCTTCTTTACATTTTATATTTATTAGGCTCTGTGAGGAGCTGCCCACTTACTAAAGACTATGATACTTTTCCAGCAACGGACCACCATTTTTGTCAATATTATTATTGTGCTTTATTAGTGATTTACTTGTTATGTTTTATATAGTTCTGCTAACTTGTCAGTATGTGCACCAGATTCACTTGTAAAATGTCCAGCATTCCACTAATCTGTGTCTCAGTATATCTGTATCTCAGGAGTATCTAACCATTGTTCCAACAGCCAATAATCTCATAATGTGTGTGTAGATTGTAGACACAGTGGAGCCGTCACCACAGGGGTCTTACATGCAGTCTCGGATGAAGGCTTCTACAATATTCTTCATTGTTTTTAGCTAACAGTAAATACTTAAGGGGGAGGGTGATCACTTCTGACCTGGGAGGGGACTGATCCCAGTGAAAGAAAAGAAAGTCATGTTTTAGGGAGAGTGGTGTGGAAGGATTGAAGGAAGAGGATGGAGACCGTGGACTTGGAAGGATGGATGGATAAGCATGTTACCATTATGGACTGTGTCATTTGTATTTAAACTTTCTTAAAAGGACTGTTGCTACTGGATAGCTGTGCTTTCATCATTTTATCTGCCGTCTAGAGGATCATGGACTGTGGCTACAGATTATACTTGCTGGAGATACGAAATCTGTGGGCCAACCAAAAGTTGGGAAACAGTGAGTATGGCCTTATACAAAGCCAGTGGAACTACTGAACCCAGATTGGGAACTTGAGGACTGAGAGAACTGTATTTTGGCCATTCACCTGGAATTGCTTTATTACCATGGCTGTGATCAATAAAATATTGTTGCATCGCTAACCAGCCTAGGTGATTACTTACAACCCACAACCTCAGATCTTTACGGGCTCTAAGGTCAAAATAATAAGGAACATTTACATAGAATTTTGCCAACTGAAAGTTGCCAGATTCTTCGCTAGTGTCTAGTCTTTGTATTTTATAACTTCTTACTGTTTTACATTTTGTCCTTTAAAAATAGATTGTTTTCCTCTTTACATCTTGTGGTTTTAGAGATATACGACCTGTCCATGTAGGCAAAGTAATATGTATAAGCTTTGCACATCTTTCAAATCAAGGTGTTGTGCATCTCATTTTCTGACTGGTTCTGACTTTTAGACACAATGATGAATTTTCATGTATCTTTAATGAAAAATTACATTTTCATACAAAATTACATTGATACCTCGGTGTATAAACTTGCTCATTGGCATTTTTGACGCAATGCTACGTGTCTATTTTCAAAAAGTAGCTAGATACGTGGTTTTAGTATGAAGTTCTTATTTTTCTAATTTTGGCTTTAGTTAAAGATTAAAATTTTTCCCGTCTAACAGAGGTGCAAATTGTCCCAAAAAGTCTCAGGTAGAAAGGGTTAAACTCGCATACAGATATATATAATCAGGGCATTAGAGGGTCATGCTTCTGAAAATTTGCTTGCTTTTTGAGAATGAACATTGATCTGTATTTTATGATGATAGAATTTGATTGAGTGGATTAGTGCTGACATAGACTACTTGAAGTAACTGGATTTAACTCTTCATGTACTCTGCCCAGCGGGTGCTTGAAATTGGTTAGCATTCTAAATATTAATTCTTAACCCATACATAGCTGTTAAGCATTTTACAATAGCAGATATGATGCATTAATACTTTGACTATTTAAATGGGAACTATCAACAGACTTTGCTTAAATCGATGATCCATGTGAATATAAGAAACTTTGTTATATATTTTATCAGAGAATTCTGATTCCTTTCTGAGCCACTTGTCCTCCTGCATTCTGCCTCATGAACTTGTCATAAAAAACAGCTCCACTCTGCCTTGCTCTGTCACTTCCTATTATACTCTATTGAGAGGGGAGGGATTCACACCTACACTGCTCAGTACTTCTATATAATTTCCACATGATGCTGCTGCTTCTATCTGTGTGCTAAGATTTGAATAGCTGGATTTTATCTCCATGGAAGATATTTTAGCAGATAGTTTCCCCTCCCTAGCTCAGAGTCCATTGCAAATTAAAAGATATAGTGTTATTCCTTATGCACACAAAAGGACAGCTTATTGTGAAACGTTATTGAAAGTAGAGTTACCTTTTAATGTAATAATCACCCTTAACATATTATTTAAGGAGATTACATGAGGATACTTGAATGGGGTTTAACTGCAATACCAAATGTATCACATAAACAAGGTTGGCCCTGTTTCCAGGGGAAAAAAATAACAGACCTACTCTTTGGGGTTGTAACCCTCTCCAGTGCAATATACTGTGATATTTAGAATTAAGACATCAAGACTACATGAAAACTTATGTTGTTTTTTTCATTTTTGATATAATGAGGCAGTAAAGGATAAAACTAGCTGAGAAAAATATATTTCATGTAATTTATTTGTTCTTTAGATCTGGCATATTAAAGATGAATAAATTGTTATGGATAAAATCAATTCACTTCAAATTTTACAATGAAGCCAGATTAATTTTTTTCAATCTTTTTTCAATTTACTATTTATTTGGATTATAAAGAGCACCAGAAAGGAATAAAAATAAAAAGTATACTTAGCCAGTTCTCATATTTACTGCAACACATCCCAACTCCGGTGCAGTGTTAGGTGCTGGGACATGCTGAAGATAGCTCGGTGAATACCACACTGGAGGCTGGACCGAAGAATATAACCCTAAAAGGCCTTTTTTGCAGGACAGGTAAGAGCCAGGTAAGTATAATTTTTTTATTTTAGTTAGTTTTAACTATGTATATTATGCTCTGGGGTGTAGAGAGACCTCAGAGAATAATAATGTACAATTGATTTGCCGCAAACAGGTTCGATGTGAATTCGAATTTCCTGACCAAATTTTTGCAAATTACAAAATTCAAATTTCAGCAGATTTACTCTTCACTACTCATAAGCCATTAAAAAAGTGCAAGCATTGTCAATATGTGTCCATAAACATGAGATAACTGTCGGTCTATGGCTATGTCTCCCAACTCCTGCATGGCTACCTTTAGAAATCGCAAAGGACTGGTAATTTTTTTACTCTAATTTAAGTGAAGAAATAAAATCACCAAGTTAATATTATTTTACATTATTTTATTTATGTAAAAGGGGTTGGCCACTACTTTATAAATCCCTATCATGTGAACTGTCGTAGATAAACTCTTTTGTAAATATCTTCCAATTTATTTTTCAACCTGAAATGATCTCCGGCTCACGTGATCTCTAGCTAAGAATCCTCTGACTTCCTGTGATGTCACGTTAATTTCTTCTTAACTTCCTGGCTCTGGAAACTTACATGACATCACAGTTATGTGACTTTCCTGCTGTGTGTGTGGTCGGCGCTCAGTAAGGAATAATCTTTATTGTTAAGGCTGTTTTTTGTATGTTGCATTACTGTTCTTTTGTGTTACTTTTGTGCTACTTCTATGCACTGTATGACTTGCCTGCTGCAGTTTCTGGACACAATGTTATGTTGAGCCTGTGTGTGAAGCAGAAAAGCATAAAATAACATGAAAATTGGCATAAAATGTTTAAAGGGTTCTTCATGGGCATTATTCTTAGACATTTATTGTAAAACCAGTATCTGAGTCAGGGTAATGGACAACCTCTTTAATACATCTTAATCTCCTACTAATCTTCTACATTTGGCAAAGCTGTAAAACATCTAGTTTTTTGAAGGTTCTCCCCACTATTAAGCACATGATTATAGATAATTGAATAAATTTAATTGAATCCAAGTTGAATTTTATGAAGTTTGCAGGTCCTGGCAAAGTCAAACAATTTCCAATTTGATTTGCGCGAATCGGCAAAAAACGAGATCTGTCTTTTTACACATTCCAGAAGATTGCATCAGTCACAGAAGGCTAACCATGACCTGATGCACATGATTCCTCATAATGCCTTACAGCTATCATATCATTTGGTATAGTGCAGCCAATCAGGAGGAATTATCATATGCTGTATAAAAACCAAGGAAGGGAATGCAGAAAACATTTTAGGGTGATTTTAGTATACTAAGAGCATGTCAGAATTCACAGCTCAGTAATAGATATAGGAAGAAAAAGCCATAAAACACTTAAGGGCTCCAGACAATAATATGTTGTATAACTGCAGAAGAGAAGAAGGTGACTGTAGCAGTCTGGGAATAATTTAGAGGTTCAATTGATAGGGAGAGAGAGATAGGAAAGGTGACAGCAGCAGCAATGACAGACTCTGTGATTTATCAGTGATATGGTGTAGTGGGCATCTGTCCTACTGCATTTGAACTACAATTACAAACTAGAAACCAGAACCAAAAGCAAGACAGCACAATAGTTTTTTTTTAAATCTGAAATCAGTGTCAGACAATCTATTTGGTTGTCACAAGCGACTGCAAGTTTTTGCATTTCTTGTGTAATTGGTTTGAGAAAGAGGGGAGATAATTCATTTATAAACATACAAACAAGAATTCCCTAAAATCCAGACATTTAACTGTTTTACTAGTCACATTTTATAATGACTAGTGTTGAGCGAGTATGTTCTATTAACCCTTTCGCCGAGTATGCTTGGGCCGAGCTCCGAGTATTTATAGCTGCTCGGTGATATGTTTGAATCGCTCCTGTGTGCATGATTTGCAACTGTTTGACAGTTTTATTACATGTGAGGAATGTCTATTTCTTACTAGGGTTGAGCGAGTATGTTCTGTCCGAGTATGCTTGGCCCGAGCTCCGAGTATTTATAGCTGCTCGGTGATAAGGTTAAATCGCTCCCGTGTGCATGATTTGCAACTGTTTGACAGCTTTATTACATGTGAGGAATGTGTAAGAAATAGACAGTTTCAGTCAGTGTCTGTAAAGAAAGGTCTTTATGATCACAAATTACTAGAAGGGATCATTTTTGGACTGTCTTTTTTTAATTGAAAGATGAAAAATCTGTCTATGCACTGTGGTATTAAATGGGCTTTTGGTTTCTCTGGGTTGTCATCCATTTTTATAATGAGATCACTGTCACATTACTAAGACTGTGTTTGCATTAAAGATTCACAGCAAATTTATTTGTTGAAAATCAAATTTTTGGGAAAAATTTGCTAAACATGGTGAATTAGAATTTCAAACCATTCAATCATCTCTACGTATGATCATACCTATTATTGGGCGATGTGCTTTAATTGTATCAAATTAATTTTTATGTAAGAAAGACATCCCTTAATATTCCATATTATTATTCTACTTCTTTTTCCTAAGGCAACTATCTTTGAGTTAACTTTCTTCGCCTTGTTTTTCAGTTTACAGAAGATGTAAATCAATGCCAGCAGATACAAGGTCACCTTACAGCATTTTATGCTTCACAGTCTGCTGAGCTAACATTTTGGCGAATTAAAACCTATTTTTTTAGAAAGGGGGAGGAAAGAAGGCTTTCCCAAAGTGAATTATCTACAATTCATCTTGAATCAAGTAAGCAAAGATTACAGATTGCTAAGGGCAAGCTGCCAAGCAGGATTTCTTTTCATGTAGGAAGGAGTAGGTGGCCTGTCAAAAGGGCAATGCAGTTTTCTTTTTTATGAATGCTGTTAAAAGCACAGTTCAATGCAAATAGCATGGTGTAAGAAAAATAACAGAGAAATTACCCCCTCAGAGAAGATCTCGATGTGATGAAATGTTTTCTTATGAGAACTGACTGGAAGATGTCAAGGCCTTCATACTTTGAAGGGCAAATAAAGCCAGAACAGAAGCTGTCCTTGTATGACATAGGGTCTACATCCACTTTTCACCCTTCCGCTGTCAGACGTCTATGGCAATAGATTTTTGGCAATTACTTGAAAATGTAAAGGAGAGCTTGTCAACTTCTGTTTATGTATTCTAATATGTTACTCAATCAAGTATTATGATTTAATAAAATGTTCTTTATATTTTTAGCTGCGATCACAAACATAATTTCTAGAGATGAGCAAATGAATCCACTGTGGATAGAAATCAAGATGAATTTCCTCAAATTTCGAAGGTTTCTACAAATTTGAACACTTTGCAATTTGCAAAAAAGTGCACCATTTCACACAATGCTGAGACTATAGTAACCAGAGAGTTGACTAATGACATCATTAACGGCTGTGTTGACTTCCCCATAATATTGTGGAACTATCACATGGTCTAGAGCAGCCAATGAGTGGAAACTATCACAGAGACCATAAAAGATGATGACCGGCCAAGTAGTCTCATTGTAGGATTTTACGTCATAGGAATAGGAGGTTGGAGTGCACAGCTCATTCCATATAATGAGAGTTTCATTTACGTATTTTATCTATTTATTGTGAATAGAACACGTAACCACTATAGTCTATGGGGCTGTTCACATGTCCTTATTTTTTGCAGACCTTGAGTCTGTGTAAATATCATGGAGATATGTCCATTTTATACTGGCAGCATGGATAAAAAATACTAATACACGTTTATGGGTCCATGATAATCATGGACAGCATATGGAAGCCATCTATGTACAGTCTGTGTGCTGTCCATGATTAACACTGAAAGGGATAGAAGCTTTGTAGTTTATTTATGTACCTATATGTGAAAAATCCTGATGAATCACAGATGGCACTCCTCGTACCATTTTTTGCATGCTTGAAAAGGCCATATGTCTGAATAAGGCCTAAATCAGATTGTAGTGTACTACTGCGATGCTAAAGCACATTAAAAAATGTAGTCTCAGTTTGTGAATAATAATTCAAAGATTCAATAGGGAAGTGCTGTACCTGCATAGTCAGTGTGACTGTGAATTGCCTGATATCTGATATACTGCAGCAGCAGCAGCACCTTAACAGCATTTTTTTATTCTTCAAACAAAGTGGGCAATTTAATACCCCTCTGCCCTAATTTAGCTTCTGAAGAAAAAAAAAGAAACAGAAACTTGTGTGTCACAGAAAGTGTGCTTACTGGCTTGTATGACAGCATATATTTTTTTTAAAGATAAAAGAAACTTCTACACATTCTAGAAATGAAAAGGCAGATGTTGAACTCATATAATGTCCGCATTGCAAAAAAATATATTTATATTTTTGCATACTTCCTTGTGGAAATAGTCCAATATTAGACCCGTGTACATCAATCTACTGCAGTTGTTGGTTAATATCCGTTTCCACTAGCCAGATTCCTGAAATTAATAAGGCTGTGTTTACATTAAATAGCCAAAACGGGTTCAATACATGCCTAGGAGACCTCAGATTGTTATATAAATATTTTCCAGGGAATTCAAAACTTTGCAGTATTGAAATTCGCACCAAATTTATTTGCCAGAAATCTAATTTTTTGGAAAAATTCGGCAAATCTGATGAATTTGAATTTAGAATTTCAAACAATTCTTTACTAATTTTCCTTACTGTTCTGGAAATTAATAACTCTGCAGTGTCTCTATAAATGTAATTTTATATATACCCAGCTTCTTCTCTAGTGCACTCAGAGTCATTAAAATCAGGAGTATTATTTGTTTAGTAATTTATTGATGGGCAAGTTTCTTGGCTCCAAGAGACTTGTTCTTCTATGCAAAACTGCTTGAAATAGTTTGTTGGGATTTTAGAGGATCTGCAAACATTAGGTCTTAGAGAAAAATTAACAAAAGGACTATTACTTATGTCATATATCCCCTGTCACTCCAACACAACCCTTTGAGTGCTTCCTGAAAGTTTCTGTTTACCGCCTTGTAACTACTACTGGCCAATCACATGTTTTAGCTCTCCATGGATTCAATAATTTCTTCTATATTTTTATCTCAAAGCAGTCACTACTTTGTGATGAATCAAAAAGAAATGTAAGAAAAAAATGAGGTCAGGCTAGGCAGCCTATTTGAAGAGATATTGTCCAGTGACACATTGCCTGGTTATTGAGATTCAAATCTTCCTTGCTCCTATGCATTGACATTGACTACTGCTTGTTTTGAACCTGAACTAGGCCTTGTTCCTAACTACCCTTCTGCTTTGTTCTTTGAATTACCTGTCAAGTATTTTTTGTTCAGTTCTCTGAATCACTCTTAACCATGCTTTCTTATTCTTGCTTGCATATTGACTGCTCTCTCTTTGCTCTATTCCAGACAACGCAATGCTACTATTGCATCTGAGCCTTAAATCCAAGACTTTTTAAAGATCCATAATATTAGGATCTTACTGCAATGTCCTCATCTCTTTGGATTTAAAGGGGTTGGCCACTACTTATTTATTGATGCCTATCCTTGGGTAGTCCATCAATATCTGATTGGGGTGTGTGACACCCGATACCCCTACCGTTCAGCTCTGACAGGCTCTGGTCAGAATTTCTTGGATACTTCCAGAATGTAACAACTCTGTAATTTCAATAAAGGCTGTGGCCGGGTACTGTAGATCTACCCCCAATTCCAGTGAATAGGGGGTGGATTTGTAGTAGCCGACTGTGACTACTATAGTTTTGATGGAGCTGCTGGGTTCCAGCAGCATACAAGCCACCGCCAGAAATGGTAACAGCTGATCAGCAGGGATGCCAGGTGTTGCATCCACACCGATCAAATATTGATGGCCTATCATAAGGATAAGCCTTCAGTAAAAAAGTAGACTCTGCATTCCAGTCTAGCTGGTGTCAAACTGACTACGAATCTACTTCTCCCATATAAGATAGGCACCAAGGTAGATGAAAATTTCCCTGTGCCTTCTTCCAGTGATAAAGGATAAAATAGGAAAAAGGTCAGCTCAACTTACTCAAACATCAGATGCACGGAGGAGCCGGTAGTGCCCCAAGAGAAATGCGAACAAGTGAGGAGGTAATCCAGCATCAAGACGTCTTCCTAAAATCAATAAGTCCTTTATTGAAATTTTTTTTTAAAAAAAAACATGTACAAATAGAGTCACAACCCCACGGAACCGGGGTGGAGGGATGGGAGGGTAGTGAACAGACTCGTTTCAGACCCTCAGGTCCTTAATCATTAAGGACTAGGGTTGAGCGAGTATGTTCTGTCCGAGTATGCTCGGGCCGAGCTCCGAGTATTTACAGCTGCTCGGTGATATGGTTGAATCGCTCCCGGGCGCATTATTTGCAACTGTTTGACAGCTTTATTACATGTGAGGAATGTGTAACAAATAGACATTCCTCACATGTAATAAAACTGTCAAACAGTCGCAAATCATGCACACGGGAGCGATTCAAACACAAAACCGAGCAGCTGTAAATACTCGGAGCTCGGCCCGAGCATACTCGGCGAAAGGGTTAATAGAACATACTCGCTCAACACTATTAAGGACCTGAGGGTCTAAAACACGTCTGTTTACTACCTCCGCTCGTGGGGTTGTCACTCTATTTGTACATGTTTTTTAATTAATTTTTTACCATGTACCGAGTCCTTTAACTCTGCGTTAATTCACATGCTACCTTTTCCTTTTTTGCTGTGGAGTTCATGACATGGCATTCTCTCATAGCTCAGTGTTCATAATAATCCTAATCAGCCCTGCACTGTCTAAATCAGTTCACTGCATAAATCATCCTGGCAGTAATAAAAAAAATACCAGCTGAGAGGCTATAATATATTCCATGCAATGAAACTACTTACTATAGTTTGATTAGTAAGAGTTAACAATGCTGATGAATTCCTCTAAATAATCAAAACTTCCAAACTTATAAATAGCTGCACACTATAGGAACAAGATGATTAGCTTATGTTAATCGGCTCTTAATTAAACACAATTAAATAGCTTGTTTTTTTCTTTAATTAGTAATTTCAGCTCTCAGAGAGTTGAAGATCTTTCATAGATGCCTCATCGCTTGATTTTCATAGTAACACAATGTATTGCAGGCAGTTACATTAGTAGAGTTCTTCCATCAATATGAACGATACTTGGACTTCTCTTATATCACTTTCTTGACATATGTCGCACATTAAAATAAGATGGCCTTGTCTTGAAATGTGAACTAAATTATTTCTTTTGGACTTAGTTTTCTACCGCTATTTGCTAATATATTATTATGACACCTTATGTGTGTAATTCCAATTTCATTACTCATGCATGAAACCCGCAGGATGCATTAGATTTATTGACCAAGGCCAGATTTAGAAAGTGAACTTGTTTTTCACATAAAACTTTCATGAATTATTATAGGCTGTGAAATTATATTCAAGGGTGTATCTACAGTTGAAACCAGAAGTTTACATACACTATATAAAAAGACACATACGCTTGTTTTTCTAAATATCTGACATGAAATCAGAATAATCATTTCATGTTTTAGGTCAATTAGGATTACCATAATTTTTAACATTTGCCAAATGCCAGAATAATGAGAGAGAGAGAATGTTTTAAGGTATTTTTATTACTTACTGCAAAGTCAAAAGTTTACATACATTTCATTAGTATCTGGTACCGTTGCCCTTAAACTGAATGACTTGGGTAAAACATTTGGGATATCCTTCCAAAAGCTTCTCACGATAGTTGATCGGAATTTGGGCCCATTCCTCCTGACTAAACTGGTGTAACTGATCCAGGTTTGTAGGTCACCTTGCTCACACCTGCCTTTTCTGCTTTGCCCATAAATTTTCAATAGGATTGAGATCAGGGCTTTGTGATGGCCACTCCAAAACATTGACTTTGTTATCCTTCAGCCACTTTGCTACCGTTTTGGCAGTATGCTTCGGGTCATTGTCCATTTGGAAGACCCCTTTCCGCCCAAGCTTTAACTTCCTGGCTGATGCTGGGCTGCCACTAAGAATTTTGAGACCACATACTGGCAAAAATTTTGGCCCCTCTTGAGACTCCGCCCAGGCTCCACCTCAGCTCTGCCTCCACCCCTCGAACGTTCCACAGTCCCATCGCTTACTCTTGGAAAAACTCTACTTTCTGCACCACGTCTTCACCAATCACACATTAACAGTTTCCATTGAACACCATATCATATATATAGCCAGCAGCTTTTGTTTTGACCAAAAGATTTTTTAAGCCAACACCATGACACGAAGGAGACTCTCCTGGCCGGACCCTACTCTACTCTAACCTATTAAACATTTCTTATAATACCCAATACTCTTTTACGTATATTTTTATTTATGGGAGTTTGTCACATACATTTTTTAAAATGACCAATAATACCATATACAACGGATACATACCACCACACTATGACCATATCACATATTACCAACACATAGTGACCTAATAATACCATATAGAAGGGACAAATATCACCACACCATGACTGGACCACATATTACCACTACATAGTGACCAAAAAATACCACATACAAGGGAGAAATACTGACACACCATGACCGGACCACATATTACCACCACATAGTAACCCAATAATACCACATACAAGGGATAAATACCTCCACAATGTGACAAGATCACATATTACCACCACATAGTGACCGAATACTACAATACTGATCACTAATAAAAGACAGAATAGTAATATTACCATAAGTACCATTATACACAGGATCTCTGTATATTGTGTACAGTGTACAGTGTACAGTGTCAGTGTACAGATAACACACTGACTCACCTATGATGTCTCTATTTGAAGTCCTTCATCTTCGCTTTTCCTCTTCATCCAGCGCTGACTGCCATCACTTTTTACAGCCAGGACTCGTCTCAGCATAAAATAACACAGTTATCTAGAGCAGCTTCCAGAGCACATTCCCCAATTTTTCCCAACTTCTACACTACACCAGATGAAGAAAAAAAGTGACATAGTGTCGCCCTGCACAGTAACAGGACCCCCCTCACTGAAAACAGTATCCTCAAAAATAAAATGCATCACAGCAGTAATAATAACCTTTAATTAGCCCCTACAGTAATAATGTCACACATCCTGCCCCCATGTCTCCATCCTGACCCCATGTCTCTCCATCCTGCCCCCCATGTCTCTCCATCCTGCATCCATATCTCTCCATCCTGCCCCCATTGTCTCCCATTCTGCCTCCATGTTTCCATTCTGCCCCCTTGTCTCACATTCTGCCTTCATGTTTCTATTCTGATCTCAATGTGTCACATTCTGCCTCCATGTTTCCATTCTGCCCCAAATGTGTCACATTCTGCCTCCATGTTTCCATTCTGCCCCCATGTTTTCTGCCCCCAATGTCCCCCATGTTTTCATCATGCCCTCATGTTTTCTGCCCCCCAATGTCCCCCATGTTTTCATCTTGCCCCCATGTTTTCTGCCCCCAGTGTCCCCCGTGTTTTCATCATGCCCTCATGTTTTCTGCCTCCAATGTCCCCCATGTTTTCATCCTGCCCCCATGATTTCTGCGGATGCCCCAAATGTTCTCCATCCTGTCCTGGTGCAGCTTTAAAAAAAAAAGTGAAAATCCTCTGCTGAATGAGGGAACCCGGGTGTATGTAATGTATGGCGGAGGGTGGATGATAGGAGCGATCTAAAGAATAAGGGGAAAGCGCTCATAGGGAGTCATTGTGATAGACGGGTACTGACAAGGGCACCAGGAGCCCCCCTGCCAGTCGTGCTCACCCCGAGGGGTTGTGTTAAGAGTACACCCCCTATAGTTGCATGGGGAGTGAGGTGATCGTGGCAGTGGATGGGAGCCCTGCGGCCATCTGTGATGCCATTTCCCCTAGGGCATATGATCACATACATATCACAGATGCTGCAGACACCAGGACTTCCTGACCGGGGGCGCAGACACCGTGTGCCCTCACACGTAGGAGCGCAGATATAGATAATATTCCAGAATCCTGGAGAGCCAAATCCATATTCATCATGGAGCATGGGGGCCCCGTGTGCAGCAGCAACAGCCGGCAGGGGCCCCATAACTCAGCACAGGGCCCCCACAGAGCAGCCTCTCCTGATTGGTGGGATTAGTCTGATGACATCATCTCTGGCCCAATCCTCAGGTGTTCTCCTACCTGATCATTAACCCCAACACCCTATGCACTCACCTTCCCTGTGGCGGTGCAGCACAAGAACAGCAACATAAGGGGTTCTCCGATCACAAAATATGTAGACCGACCCTTTAAAAAGCTGAAATGGTCCATTAAAGGGTTCGGTATGTATAAATATGTCCTGATGTGGCAGTGGGGGAGGGGAGTCACTGCTGGGATTTGTAGTTTCCCCTGCACAGTACTGAGGATTAGATCTGGAGATCCTTCTAGCCAGAGGTCTGATAATTCGGCACATATGATTCCAGCCCGGATTACTGCTGGACTCTGGGCCCATCACACTCTGCAGATGGGTCCTACAGGCTGGGGCCCCACTGGGCACTATATGTGGCTGCAGAAGGACTGCCCCAGGATCTGCTGGGACTTGTGGTCCTACAAGCTGGTGCCTCACCCTGCCATGCCCGGGAGGTGTCCAGCAAGGAGGACATGTACGTGCTGCAGTGCAGGGAAAGGACACTCACCAGGTTCAGTGGACTTTGCATCACTTCCATAGAGCCTGGCAGGATGTGTGTTCACGGGGCCCGGGGGAGAGCTAGGCCAGAGTGCGCGCTGACGTGTGATTGGCCGGTGGTTGCTAACTATTGCCATGCAGGAAGCTTCCCGCATGGCAATAGATTTAAAGGACGCATGTTCACTGAATTGACAAAATACTGCCACTCGAGCCCTGTGAGCAGAAGAACGGGGCCCCGACCGGGCCCTTTCTGCTCAACGGACCCCATATGCCAGAAAGAGCAGTAATGCCCTGATGGTGGCCCTGGGCTGATGTCTTGAAATGTTGCTTCAGTATTGCCACATAATCTTCTTTTCTCATGATGCCATCTATTTTGTGAAGTGCACCAGTCCCTTCTGCAGAAAAACAACCCCACAACATAATGCTGCCACTCCGTGCTTCACAGTTGGGATGGTGTTCTTAGGCTTCCAAGCTTCTCCCTTGTTCCTCCAAACATAACGATGGTCATTATACCCATTTTAGTTTCATCAGACCACAGGACATGTCTCCAAAATTAAGGTCTTTGTTCCTGTGTGCATTTGCAAACATTAATCTGCCTTTTTTATGTTTCTTTTGGAGTAATGGCTTCTTCCTGGCAGAGTGGCCTTTCAGCCCATGTTGATACAGTACTCGTTTCACTGTTTCACTATTGACACAATCTTACCAGCTTCCGCCATCATCTTCACAAGTTTTTTTGCTTTTGTCCTTGGGTTGATATGCACATGTCGGACCAAAGCACGTTCATATCGTTCCTGAGCGGTATGATGGCTGGACATTCCCATCTTGTTTGTACTTGCGTATAATTGTTTGTACAGATGAACGAGGCACCTTCAGGTATGTTGACATTGTACCCAAGGATGAGCTAGACATGTGCAAGTCCACAATTCTCTTCCTGATATCTTTGACTGATTTCTTCAGACTTTCTCATGATGCTACACAAAGAAGCAGTGTGTTTCAAGTGTGTATTAAAATGCATCCACAGGTGTGTCTCTAATTAACTCAGATGTTGCCAAAAAGCTTCCAAACACATGGCATCATCATATGGGCAGTCCAGAATTGTTTAAAGGCATAGTAATCTTAGTGTATGTGAACTTTTGACTTTGCAGTAAAGCACATGTACATTAGCAGCATTAGATTAATTCAGGCCCTATCTTTTGTGTTGAGGCATCTAATGAGTGGGTGCAAAGGTTAATGTGAAGGGAATGAGAGCAAGGGCGAGCTGTGACATCCCCTATTGTGAATGGTAGATTCTGTGTTATCAGCTGTGTATAAAAGTGTTACCTCTGATGCTAATGTGCCTATTAAAAACTTTTCCTGAAAGGACTGAATGTATAAATATAAAATAGCCCTAGTGGTCAGTGAGAAATCTGCAACATTAGTTTTTAATGCAGATTGCAATTTAGTTTTTCAAGGCAGATTGTGATATGAAAAAGACAAAAAAAAGTATTTTTTTTCTTAAAAAATACATGTAACATTAGAACTTAATTTAAAGAAAAGCTATAACCAGTTTGAGCATATTAAACTGGCTGCGTAATGGAATAGTGGTTGCAGAGCTGTATAAAATGTTATTTTTTAATTTCTCATCTCTGTTGCAGAGATGTTAGTTTGTAAGTTTAGGTTATAATTTATGTTAAATTCGAGGGGGATTTACCAGAGCTTTTTCTTTGGGTTCATCTCTTTTGTATCCTGCATGACATGCACCATTCATAAGCAGGCGGTAACATACTGGGGAAAAAAAGAATACGCTGCCATGATAGTTTAGAGACATATAATAACAGTCAGTTTGATTTTCTCACTGGGCTCACTGTAAAGATGTAATTACATTTATGAGGAGTAGAACAGTGATTACTAACACTTTTATCTCATAGCAGTCAATGTGTAGGGAGGAACAGTAAACACTGTGAAAGGAGAGCTGCAGCTCCCATTAGGTGTTTGCAATAAGACAAAGCTCAGCTCTGCGGTACTGCGTCTCCTCCCACACTGGCTGCTGTGAAATGAAAGCTGAGGAAGTGTTAGTAATCACATTCAGCTCTGCTCTACTCCCCTCACTTTGTAATTATACATGGCTCTGCAGTGAGAACAACGAGGAGAGCAGACTGTCTGTCATTACATGCCTCACACAGGATAAAAACTGTTCTAAGCTTTTTTTTTGGGGGGAGGGGGTGGGGTGTCATGTTTTTTCCCCAGTATGTTGCTGCATGCTTATGATTTATCAATGGTGCAGGGGATTCTTCCAAGTGAAGAATCTCTGGTAATGATCCCTTAGACTTAACAAAAATTATTACCTAAACTTTACAAGCTAATATCTCTGCAATAAAGAGGAGAAATGTAAAAAATGTAAGCAAGCTATATTATACTCAGCTCTGTAGCCACTATTCTATTATGTGGGCAGTCTAACATGCTCAAAATAGTGAAGGGTCCTCTTTAAACAACAGGTCATTTTTTGATGACACATTACCTTTGAATGCAGAGTTACTGCAGAAAACAACATTTTTGTCTGATTCCCTTCTAACACTAAAAGGGCTGTTCAATAAGCTTCTGTCCCAGCATTCGATGCATTCTCCTAAGTTGCAAGTGGCATGATAATGATGCCCTTGCTCCGCCTGCGTTGTTCCAGAAGAGCCAGGAGCAGGGCAATAGAGGTCAGACCTGGCATACTTGTCCCATCTACCCAGTCCCTTCCAACCTCCCTTACACCCTTACTTACAGCACAGAGCTCCAGGAAATTTAGAGCGGAGTCCTAACAGAGGTTAACAAGGTGATAAAAGGGGTTGCCCCGCGAATAAAGTACATCTGAATCAATAGATCTTGGAATTAAAATAATTTCCACAATTGGATGTGTTAAAAAAATGTTCCTGTGCTGAGATAATCGTATAAATGTGCCCCTGCTTTGTACTGTGTAATAGCCGTGTCTGACCATGCAGGTGGTAAGGTGTCGGAGTGCGGTAGCCATGGTCGTGCTGCTGCTCCATGTCGCCCTGGCCCTTTACAGGAAAATTGTGTCCTAGTGTATTGTCATGTGTGGGGTGCATCACACTCACTGGTAGGCCACCGGCCTCCGCTGTCTCTGCGTCTTAGGTTACAGAAGCACACAGTTCAGGGGACACCCATTTCATTTTAACACTCAAAAGTTTACTAGGCAGTTCAAGTACATTGGATTGTAACACACAGAATTGGGCACAGCACCCTCCATTCCTTGTGTAATTCAGTACATTTCCCGCTTTACTCTCCATTCTTCCTACACTATCCCTTTGCTTACTGGTTCCTTCAGCTGTAGGGATTTTCCGTTCAACCACATAGTATTGCCGAGATCTGTTACTTTTCCCTCGCACGGTTCCACCTCCATCTTCCTATTCGGAAGGTATTAAGATGCTCTCCATAGCACCTGTCATACTTCCCAGAACAATATGTACATATCCTTGCTTCAGCACACTGCATCGTGAACTTGACATTATTGTCACCATTAACTCACTTTCTCTATCTCGATATGAACCACTATCAATGTGGGTTAGTCCCAAATATTAACTATGTCTTGTCCTAATGTCCTATTTTACCTACAGTCACTATCTGTCTATCCTAAGCACTAAACTGAGCCTTATCCTGTGCTTACTCTATGCACGTACTGCACTATACACTACTCACATTGTATATTAACCCTTCACATAGCTTAAACACTGTACATTACCATAACACAATACATGGCAATTCACATTGTATCACTTACTACACAATATAAACCAAAAAAACGCAGGACAAAGTTCATACTACACTTGACACAATAAATGTATGAAAATGCACTATTCACATCACTCAATTGTTGTCTTCAGGGGCAGGAACAGGACAGTACAGTCCACAACCTTACACAGGAACATGGTCTGAGCATACCACATCTCCTGTCCAGCGAAAGAAACAAAAGAGTATATAGACAGGACAGCATCGGATCACAGCTGATTCTTTCTATTAAGCAAAATAATTCCTGACTGTTTTTAAACAGATTTTACAGAAATAATCAACTTTGATCCCATGCTGTTCGGTCTGTATTCTCTCTTTGCTTCCTCCCCTGGCCAGGAGCTGTGGTATATTCACACCATGTTCACGCACGGTGAGACACAGCCACAGAGGCACATTTATAAGATTATCTCAGCACAGGAACTTTTTCTTTAACACATCCAATTATGGAACTTATTTTTATTCCAAGATCTATTGATTAAGGTGTACTTTGTTTGTAGGGAAACTCCTTTAACACAATGACGGTGGAGATTACACATTTACTGAAGGGCACTTTTTCTTAGACTAGAGGAGACACTGAGGTTGACGGGGTGCATTTTTGCTGACACTTAGTGGGGCCCTGGAGCTGACACTTGGGGTATGCTTGGTATGTCAGAGCTTTGGGAATGTCACTTGATTGAGAGCTTGGGAAGACACATTATATGCAGGACATTTTTTTTCTCTTAGTGAGACTACAGTACTGTAATAAAATATAATTTTGTTTTTATCTAATTCTTTTTAATACTAAAAGGTCTAGTTTTATGCTTTCTATTAAGAAGACAAATTATTTTGGCAGTAAAATGCGTTATTACATATGTATTACAATAAAAAACACGTATACAAGATAAATTGAGGGGCTTAGGTCTCATGGTTATATTATGGACTTGTATTGTATTTAGCAGTGATACAACACTGGACTTGGCAACCTGTGTGCATCAGTTGGCCATGGCCATGAGTAAGGATGCATTGTGCATTGGAAACACATTGGATTGCACATGTACTTTACTTTCTTATTGACTTTACGGCTATTTGATGACTGGATACAGACATTTTTCATCTGGAGCACTGGATACTTAGCTGGTTATTGACCATTCTTCTCTAGTCTCAAATCTAGCTAGCAGCTACTCTGTGGTCACAAACCAGGAGACTGTATTTTTTGATCACTGCAGCAAATAATTGAGTTCATTGGTTTTGTACCATATGAATCTGCATGACTACTGAGCTCAGTGATTGGCTGCAGCAGTCCCATGCTGTATCCATGGTATGTCACCACTCTAGTCATGTCAGCACAGTTCGAGGGAAGCAGCAGTGTGTAAGTAATCATAATTCTGTAATTTTTTTCTAGATTCTAGCACAATATTGTAACCCATGTGTCCATTAGAAGATAGGCCCATTTAAATCTGATTTAGTATCAATCAGGTGCTGCTAGGTGCAATTCTCATGGGTTAATTGACAAATAGCTGATTAGAGCTTATTTACAATATGTCCTTTGTGGGCCATTATCTTGGCATATGAAAAAATAGGATGCATATACAGATTGATGGTTGGCCCTCAAAATAATTTCTTCTAGTGGCCCCCAAGGACCACCAGTCCAGCACTATAAATAAATACCATTTTCAATAGTTTGTTCTGTACTTACTGTTCTTTTAGATTTTATTTCTAATTTTATGCATGGTGAATAGTAATACGGCAGCCTTTCCGTCAAGCATCTAAATTAGTCAGCACATAGTTAAATTAATTGGCCTCCACTGAAGCACTTGATGTCCTAGCGATATCCAATTTACAGTGTACAGATGCAGGCAGCATTTATAGGACAATAAAGTGAGGGAAAAAAGATATTGTATTTTTCAGCTGTAATATCTGGCAATCCTCAGGCAAAACGGAAATTTATGGAGTAGAAAAAATCTATAGTGATTTCTCAGTGAGCTGGAAAAGCAGAGACAATATGTCATGAAAAGACCGCTTTTCCTTGTCCATGTCATTCGTGTTCCTGAAGAGATAGTAAGAGGGGAGAAAGTAAACAAGGAACAAATCTTTAAGAGACCGTGAAAATTGTCATACGAGGATACTGCTGTGTGGAAATTTGTTCAACAAGCTCCTATAGGCATAAAAGTGACATTTTCTTATATCTTATCAGTGACAGGTCGATGTAGAAACATGGAGGTTTTCATTCCAGAAAGTTAATACAGTAACATTCTACTTGATTGGGGTCATTTTATATAAAACAATAGTTGTGGGTTTGAAGGCACTTATATATCACACATAAACCAAACTTCAAACTATGGTGGAAATTTAACTCTTGACCTGTAATTCTAAAAGATACAGTATGGATGAATGGCTAGACATGATAGAATTTTAGGAAGAATTAGAATATACAGTACAGACCAAAAGTTTGGACACACCTTCTCATTTAAAGATTTTTCTGTATTTTCATGACTATGAAAATTGTACATTCACACTGAAGGCATCAAAACTATGAATTAACACACGTGGAATTATATACTTAATAAAAAAGTGTGAAACAACTGAAAATATGTCTTATATTCTAGGTTCTTCAAAGTAGCCACCTTTTGCTTTGATGACTGCTTTGCACACTCTTGGCATTCTCTTCATGAGCTTCAAGAGGTAGTCACCGGAAATGGTTTTCACTTCACAGGTGTGGCCTGTCAGGTTTAATAAGTGGGATTTCTTGCCTTATAAATGGGGTTGGGACCATCAGTTGTGTTGTGCAGATGTCTGGTGGATACACAGCTGATAGTCCTACTGAATAGACTGTTAGAATTTGTATTATGGCAAGAAAAAAGCAGCTAAGTAAAGAAAAACAAGTGGCCATCATTACTTTAAGAAATGAAGGTCAGTCAGTGCGAAAAATTGGGAAAACTTTGAAAGTGTCCCCAAGTGCAGTTGCAAAAACCATCAAGCGCTACAAAGAAACTGGCTCACATGAGGACCGCCCCAGGAAAGGAAGACCAAGAGTCACCTCTGCTTCTGAGGATAAGTTTATCCGAGTCACGAGCCTCAGAAATCGCAGGTTAACAGCTGCTCAGATTAGAGACCAGGTCAATGCCACACAGAGTTCTAGCAGCAGACACATCTCTTCAACAACTGTTAAGTGGAGACTTTGTGCAGCAGGCCTTCATGGTAAAATAGCTGCTAGGAAACCACTGCTAAGGACAGGCAACAAGCAGAAGAGACTTGTTTGGGCTAAAGGACACAAGGAATGGACACTAGACCAGTGGAAATCTGTGCTTTGGTCTGATGAGTCCAAATTTGAGATCTTTGGTTTCAACCATCGTGTCTTTGTGTGATGCAGAAAAAGTGAACGGGTGGACTCTACATGCCTGGTTCCACTGTGAAGCATGGAGGAGGAGGTGTGATGGTGTGGGGGTGTTTTGCTGGTGATAATGTTGGGGATTTATTCAAAATTGAAGGCATACTGAACCAGCATGGCTACCACAGCATATTGCAGCGGCATGCTATTCCATCCGGTTTGCGTTTAGTTGGACCATCATTTGGACCCCAAACACACCTCCAGGCTGTGTAAGGGCTATTTGACCAAGAAGGAGAGTGATGGGGTGCTACGCCAGATGACCTGGCCTCCACAGTCACCAGACCTGAACCCAATCGAGATGGTTTGGGGTGAGCTGGACCGCAGAGTGAAGGCAAAAGGGCTAACAAGTGCTAAGCATCTCTGGGAACTCCTTCAAGATTGTTGGAAGACCATTTCCAGTGACTACCTCTTGAAGCTCATCAAGAAAATGCCAAGAGTGTGCAAAGCAGTCATCAAAGCAAAAGGTGGCTACTTTGAAGAACCTAGAATATAAGACATATTTTCACTTGTTTCACACTTTTTTGTTAAGTATATAATTCCACATGTGTTAATAGTTTTGATGCGTTCAGTGTGAATGTACAATTTTCATACTCATGAAAATACAGAAAAATCTTTAAATGAGAAGGTGTATCCAAACTTTTGGTCTGTACTGTATATGATATTTCACTCATGAGTTCCTTGGTGGCTTACTGTTTTCTATATGAAATAGCCTGATTGGGACCAGTAACAGATGTGGATGACTATGTCTGTACAGGGCTGTGTTGATGCTACAAATGCAATGGAAAATTAACTAAATAAAATATTAAAATTAGTTAATAGTTGTTAAAGCCTACACCTTACACTTACAGAAGTTTTTATGGTATCCCATTCTCAATCCATATATATTAATATGTGTAGCATCGGCGTCTCTGCCCCGTACTAGGCAGAGACGCCGTCCCTCTCACCTCCCCGCTCCTGGCACGGCCTCCTCCAGCGCTTCTCTCCCCGCTGCTTCCGGCACGCGCTCCTTCCCCGGCAGTGTGCTTAGGGCGCGCGCGCTCCCCCTCTCTTAAAGGGACCGCGCGCGCCGTACTAAGGAGTCCCCGGCCAATTGCCGGAGGACCTCCCATATTTAAGGCACCTCCTCCAAAATGGAGGTGCCCGAGCAATGTTGTAGCACTGTTCACTACTCTGCTTCAGCCCTCAGGTCCCGTTGCCAGTTACCTGCCAGTTACCTGCAAGATTCCTGCCAGCTTGCTGTCTTATTCCTGCCTGATATCCTGCTACCTGCCTGCTAGCCTGAGGTCCGACGGTCTGCCCACCAACTTCTGTCAGTCTGTCTATGGACCAGCTTGCCCGCTCACCTGGGAGCGCACATCTGCTACCTGCCTGCTAGCCTACCTGGAGGCTCCGCCGTCACGTGCTGTGACCACCTGCCATTCCAGAGACTCCTGCCCGCTCACCTGGGAGCGCACACCTGCTACCTGCCTGCTAGCCTACCTGGAGGCTTCGCCGTCACGTGCTGTGACCACCTGCCATTCCAGAGACTCCTGCCCGCTCACCTGGGAGCGCACACCTGTTACCTGCCTGCTAGCCTACCTGGAGACTTCGCCGTCACGTGCTGTGACCACCTGCCATTCCAGAGACTCTCGCTTGCTCACCTGGGAGCACACATCTACCATCTGCCTGCTAGCCTACCTGGAGGCTCTGCCATCACAGGTCATACCTACCCTTTACCCAGAGACTGCCCCGGTCACTTGCCGTGATCTCCTGCCCGTTCATCCAGAGACTGCCCCGGTCACTTGCCGTGACCTCCTGCCCGTTCACCCAGAGACTGCCCCGGTCACTTGCCGTGACCTCCTGCCCGTTCATCCAGAGACTGCCCCGGTCACTCGCCGTGACCTCCAGCCCGTTCATTCAGAGACTGTCCCGGTCACCTGCTGTGACTGCCTGCCCGTCTTCCCTGGTCGCCACCCGCTCCCTTACAAGGACCGCCCCCTTGTATAGTAGCTCAGAGGTTCCGCCTCCCAGACCCGTTAGAGTTTGCTCGGGCCATGGAACCCGGTGGCACCCAAGTTCCCTCGCTCTCGGACCTGTGTCATGAACTGTCCCGTCAGAGGTCCCAACAGGAGTCCATCCTGGGTCACCTACGGAATGTCAATTCTCGCCTGGACACTCTGACTGCTCCTCCAGCAACCACTGCCTGTGCCATGACCCGCAATCCGGCAGCTCCGCTGCCCACCAATTCCATGGTATCCTTCCCCGGACCCCGGCTTTCTGCACCTCCTCGCTTCGGAGGCGACCCCGCTCAGGCTCGGGGCTTCATTAATCAGTGCACCCTGCACTTTGAACTCCTGTCCCACCTGTTTAACTCCGACCGGGCCAAGGTTGCCTTCATCATGTCCCATCTCACCGGGGAGGCCCTGTCCTGGCTAAATCCTCTTTGGGAGAGAGGAGACCCCCTGGTGTCCGACCTGCCTGCCTTTCTCACGGCTTTCCGGAAAGTCTTCGACGAACCCGGACGGAAGATCTCATCCGCATCATCTCTGCTACGCCTCCGTCAGGGAAGTCTCACTGTGGGCCAATATGCCATACGGTTCCGTACCCTTGCCTCGGAGCTGGCCTGGGATAACGACGCTCTGGTATCTGTCTTCTGGGAGGGTCTGTCCGGCCGTATTAAAGATGAACTCGCCGGTCGGGACATTCCTACCACTCTCGATGATCTAATAACTCTTGCCACCCGGATTGACCTACGGTTCCAGGAGCGTGCCAAAGAGGTCACCCGTGAGAGGAGGTTTCCACGTCTAGCCCCTACTTTTCTGAAGCCCGTCATTCCCTCCGTCTCTCCCCAAGTACACTCTCCTGAGCCTATGCAGGTCGACCTGACCAAGATGGTCAAAACCCGTCAGGACTTACGCCGTGCCGAGGGGAGTTGCTTCTACTGTGGCAGTATGGAGCACTTCATTCGTTCCTGCCCGGAAAAGCCGGGAAACGCCAGTGTCTAGGACCGGTCGGAGAGGTCGTCCTAGACAAAAGTAAGCCCTCTCCGTCTCTGACTCTACCGGTCTCTATTGCTTGGGGAAAGAACCGCCACTTTGAACTCGCCCACCTGGATTCCGGAGCTGCTGGAAACCTCATCTCCCAGTCTCTGGTAGAGAGATACCGTATTCCCACCAAGTCCCTGGCTGAACCATTGTCTGTCGCCTCCGTGGATGGAAGACTTCTCTCGGAGACCATCCTGTTCGTCACTGAACCCATAACCCTGCAGGTGGGAATGCTGCACTCTGAGGAGATCTCATTCCATGTGCTGTCCGGACTTTCTCACTCCCTGTTGCTAGGTCTACCTTGGCTCCAGACACACGAACCCGTATTGAACTGGCGATCCGGTGAAGTACTCCGATGGGGTCCAGACTGCCATAGGACCTGTCTGGTCCCGGTCCGCCCACTTCGTCCTCTGCCTACTCCTGCTAATTTACCTGGTCTCCCGGCTCCCTACTGGCCCTATGCGGACGTCTTCGGTAAGAAGGAAGCAGAGACGTTGCCACCCCATAGGCCATATGACTGCCCGATCGACCTGGTACCTTTTACCACTCCGCCCCGTGGGCGTATCTACCCATTGTCTGCAGCCGAGACCCGGGCCATGTCTGAGTACATCGAGGAGAATCTGGCTAGGGGATTTATCCGAAAATCTACCTCCCCGGCTGGAGCCGGATTCTTCTTTGTCAAAAAGAAAGACGGCTCGTTACGTCCCTGTATTGACTACAGAGGACTCAATCTCATCACTGTAAAAAACAAATACCCCCTGCCACTCATCTCCGAATTGTTTGACCGTCTCAAGGGCGCCAGGAACTTCTCCAAGCTGGATCTTCGAGGAGTATATAACCTGGTCCGTATCCGTCAAGGAGACGAGTGGAAGACGGCATTCAATACCCGGGACGGTCACTATGAGTACCTTGTGATGCCCTTCGGTCTTTGTAATGCTCCCGCTGTCTTTCAGGAACTAGTTAACGACATCTTCCGTGACCTCCTGTACTCCTGCGTAGTGGTATACCTGAACGATATCTTGGTCTTCTCTCCGGATCTCTCCACACACCGAAGGGATGTTCGTCAGGTCCTGCTTAGGCTTCGGCAGAACCATCTCTATGCCAAATACGAGAAGTGCCTCTTCGATCAGACCTCTCTACCGTTCTTGGGCTATGTCATCTCCCAGACAGGCCTGCAGATGGATCCCGAGAAGCTCTCTTCGTTCTAAAATGGCCTCGTCCTGAAGGTTTGAAAGCGATACAGCGATTCCTGGGCTTCGCTAATTACTATCGTCTTTTCATCCCACACTTCTCGTCTCGGACTGCTCCCATATCTGCACTTACCCGTAAGGGGGCTAATCCCAGGACATGGTCGCCTGATGCCGAGGAGGCCTTCCTTTCCTTAAAGAAAGCCTTCGCCTCTGCTCCCGTCCTGCACCGTCCGGACAGTAATAAACAATTCTTCCTGGAGGTGGATGCCTCCTCCTCCGGAGCCGGAGCGGTGCTCACCCAAAAATCTTCTACCGGGAGAATGGTAACCTGCGGTTTCTTCTCCAAGATCTTCTCCTCGTCTGAGCGCAACTACTCCATTGGAGACCGTGAATTGCTAGCCATCAAATTGGCACTGGGGGAGTGGCGCTATCTGCTTGAAGGGGCTCTCTACCCGGTAATTATCTACACGGATCACAAAAACCTGGCATATCTCCAAAATGCCCAGAGACTCAATACTCGCCAGGCCCGGTGGTCGTTGTTTTTTGCCCGCTTCGACTTCATTCTTCATTTCCGCCCGGCGGACAAGAACGTCAAAGCTGATGCCTTGTCCCGGTCCTTCCTGTCCTCCGATCAGGAGGAGGAGCCTACGCACATCATCGACTCCTCCAAAGTGATGAATGTGGCCCCCTTGGATCTAACTCGTCTCCCACCCGGTAAGACGGTTGTAGCTGTACCAGATCGGGAGAGGGTTCTTCGCTGGGGTCATTCTTCTAAACTAGCTGGCCATGCTGGCCAAAAGAAGACCTTCCAACTCATTACCCGGCATTACTGGTGGCCTACCCTGCGTAAGGACGTGGTAGACTTCGTCGCGGCCTGCTCTTCCTGTGCTCGTAACAAAGTTCCCAGACATCTACCAGCCGGCCATCTCCTGCCCCTTCCCGTACCTGCTGCTCCTTGGCAACACATCGCTATGGACTTCATCACCGATCTTCCTATTTCTGCCGGTTGTACGGTCATTTGGGTTGTCGCTGACCGCTTTTCTAAGATGGCCCACTTCATTCCCCTGCCTGGTCTTCCGTCTGCACCCGAGCTGGCTAAAGACTTTATCCGCCACATCTTCCGTCTCCATGGCCTGCCCCGCCACATCGTGTCGGATCGTGGGGTTCAGTTCACCTCACGTTTCTGGAGAGCCACATGTAAGCTGCTAGACATTACCCTGGACTTCTCCTCCGCTTATCACCCACAGTCAAATGGTCAAGTGGAGCGGATTAATCAGATCCTGACCAGTTACCTCCGGCACTTCGTTGATGCTCACCACTCGGACTGGGTGGATCTCCTACCATGGGCCGAGTTCTCTTACAACAACCATGAGAGCGAATCCTCTTCCAAATCCCCGTTCTTTATAGTCAGTGGCCAGCATCCCCGGATTCCACTTCCTGTCTCCGTTTCTATGGACAACCCTGCTGCGGAGTCTCTTGTCAGCGAATTTTCTACTATTTGGGAGAGTACCAGGTCCGCTCTTCTTCTGTCCTCTGAGCGGATGAAGAGATATGCTGATAAGAGACGTCTGGATCCGCCTCAATTCCGTCCGGGAGACAAGGTTTGGCTTTCATCCAAACATGTGCGGCTCAAAGTACCCTCCTTCAAGTTGGGCCCTCGTTTCATCGGTCCCTTCGAAGTCCTCAGGCAAATTAACCCTGTGGCCTACAAATTAAAACTCCCGGCCACCCTACGGATCCCCAACTCCTTCCACGTATCTCTCCTCAAACCCGTTGTCTTTAACTCTTTTTCCAAAAATCCAGGTGCTCCTCCTGCTCCGGTTTCCGCTGATGACGTCTTTGAGGTAGAGAGTATTCTGGCCTTCAAGAGGGTAAGAGGAAAGACCTTTTTTCTGGTAGATTGGAAGGGGTTTGGTCCTGAGGAGAGAACTTGGGAACCCAGGGAGAACATCAAAGCCCCGCTTCTCCTTGAAAAATTTCTTTCTGGCCAAAAAAAGAGGGGGCCTAAAGGGGGGGGTACTGTAGCATCGGCGTCTCTGCCCCGTACTAGGCAGAGACACCGTCCCTCTCACCTCCCCGCTCCTGGCGCGGCCTCCTCCAGCGCTTCTCTCCCCGCTGCTTCTGGCACGCGCTCCTTCCCCGGCAGTGTGCTTAGGGCGCGCGCGCGCGCGCGCTCCCCCTCTCTTAAAGGGACCGCGCGCGCCGTCCTAAGGAGTCCCCGGCCAATTGCCGGAGGACCTCCCATATTTAAGGCACCTCCTCCAAAATGGAGGTGCCCGAGCAATGTTGTAGCACTGTTCACTACTCTGCTTCAGCCCTCAGGTCCCGTTGCCAGTTACCTGCCAGTTACCTGCCAGATTCCTGCCAGCTTGCTGTCTTATTCCTGCCTGATATCCTGCTACCTGCCTGCTAGCCTGAGGTCCGACGGTCTGCCCACCAACTTCTGTCAGTCTGTCTATGGACCAGCTTGCCCGCTCACCTGGGAGCGCACATCTGCTACCTGCCTGCTAGCCTACCTGGAGGCTCCGCCGTCACGTGCTGTGACCACCTGCCATTCCAGAGACTCCTGCCCGCTCACCTGGGAGCGCACACCTGCTACCTGCCTGCTAGCCTACCTGGAGGCTTCGCCGTCACGTGCTGTGACCACCTGCCATTCCAGAGACTCCTGCCCGCTCACCTGGGAGCGCACACCTGTCACCTGCCTGCTAGCCTACCTGGAGACTCCGCCGTCACGTGCTGTGACCACCTGCCATTCCAGAGACTCTCGCTTGCTCACCTGGGAGCACACATCTACGATCTGCCTGCTAGCCTACCTGGAGGCTCTGCCATCACAGGTCGTACCTACCCTTTACCCAGAGACTGCCCCGGTCACTTGCCGTGATCTCCTGCCCGTTCATCCAGAGACTGCCCCGGTCACTTGCCGTGACCTCCTGCCCGATCACCCAGAGACTGCCCCGGTCACTTGCCGTGACCTCCTGCCCGTTCATCCAGAGACTGCCCCGGTCACTCGCCGTGACCTCCAGCCCGTTTATTCAGAGACTGTCCCGGTCACCTGCTGTGACTGCCTGCCCATCTTCCCTGGTCGCCACCCGCTCCCTTACAAGGACCGCCCCCTTGTATAGTAGCTCAGAGGTTCTGCCTCCCAGACCCGTTACAATATGGAGTTGGTCCTCCCTTTGCTTGGGTTTCACTACCCTGGGAAGGTATTGAACAAGATTTTTGGAGTGTCTGTGAAAATTTTTCCCATTCAATCAGAAGAGATTTTGTTATGTCAGACACGGATGTTTGATGAGACGACCTGGTTTGAAATCTCCATTTTAGTTCATCTTAAAGGTGATTGCTGGGATTGAGGTTAGAGCTCTGTGCAGGTCAGTCAAGTTCTATCATTCCAAGCTTACTCAGCCATACCTATATGGACCTTGTTTTGTGCACTGGGGCACAGTCTTCTTGGAATAGAAATGGGATTTTTCTAAACTGTTTCCTCAAAGTTGAAAGCTACAATTTTCCAAAATGTTTTTTCTTGAAGCATTAAGATTTCCTCTTGCTGGAACTAAAGCACCAAGGCCGACCTCTGAAAAACAACCCAATAACATTGTCCCTCCTCCACCAAAGTTAACAGTTGTTATAATGCAGTCAGCAGAAAATGTTCTCTTGTTATTTGACAAACCTAGACCCACCCAACAGACTGCCAGATAGAGAATGGTGATTCATCACTCCACCGCCCTAGAATCAAGTAGCAGGGTTCTTTACACTACTGCATCCGATGCTTGGCTCTGTGCTTGGAAATGTAGGTTTTGCATGGAAACTTATGTCATGGAGCTAATTCCATAGGTAGTTTGGACTCTGCAGCCATCAAATCAGCAGAGTGTTGGTGACTTTTATGTACTATGTGCCTCAGCATCATAGTTTAGTTGTTACATGGTATATTAATAAAAATGTAGATAGTAAATTATTTACTGACCACTAGTGTTGAGCCACCCCCGTAGTGTTCGAGTTCGGTTCGGTTCGTCGAACACCCGTGTGTTCGCCGAACTGTTCGTCGAACTGTTCGTCGAACACCTTCGAACACCGTTAAAACCAGTGGCAGGCAAACAAAAACACATAGAAACACATAGAAAACACCTTCAAAGGTGTCCAAAAGCTGACAAACTGCTCAGAAGACACAACTAACACATGGAAAAGTGACAAGTACATATAGTCATGCGAAAAGAAAAGAGGTGGAGGAGTAAAAGGAGGGGGAGACACAAATATAGGCATGTCATGCCCTTCTAAAATCCAAAAAGTGAGAAGCCGACACGTTCAGTCCGCTCCTGCCCGTGCCACCTCCGTGTCGCCGGGTTTGTGCCAGAGCCGCGGTGAACCCTGACGGCCAGCCCCCCTCTCCCAATACTGGTGCCTGTCCGCTGGTGGGTCGAGCGAGCCCCCCTGTGGTGGAGGCAGCTCTAAGCTTTTTAATTTAAATTGTCTCTCTAATTTGAATGAATACACTTTAAATCCATTTACAAGGATCTATTGGAGGGCAAGTCTCATGCCAGCAGCCGCGTAATTCCAGCTCCAGTAGCGTCCACTAAAGCTGCTGCAGTTAAAAAGCTTTTATAAGGATCGAGCTCGGCTGTCCACCGCAAGGCATCCTACTGCCAGTCCCAGCCCCTATGCCTTGGGGTGCCTCCTGATGCTCTTCACTGAGTATCCCGTGGTCCCGAAGCATTTCCTTTGAAAAAATTAAGTGTCCAAACTACAGGTGGTGTAGCTTGCTTAACAGCCGGGATAATCCGCTGACTAGCAGACACTGCTACTAGGCACAAAGTATTTCCTGGGCTAGATGCAGTTAAAAATTTGTAATTAGATACTCTCGTTGGATGCTGAGAAAGCATTCCATAGAGTCTCCTGGCACGCCATATATGATTCTCTTAAAAAGCTTGGGGTAGGGGTCTAGGGGACCCTTTTATAGCCAAAATCACGGCCCTGTATCACAATACGTCACCTAGGCTGAAGATGAATGGAACTGTAGCACCCTGAGGGCTCGGTTGCTACAGAGGTATTGCACCTCACCCAGAGGTGTGATATCTCACTCTCAGGTAAGGATGGAGTGTGGATCAGGACCCGAGACCTGCATGCATTACACCACATTGCCGTGGGGCAGGGCGACCAATATGCCTCTGAGATGGGCACGACAGTCCCTGTCCCTGGCTGGAGTGGGGGGAGGGAACACTGAGGAAGGGGAACCCTGTAGTGCAGGAGCAGGGAGGAAGCAGTTCCTGGGTGCATTGAGAAGGGAGTATAAAAGGTGGGCACCATCTTAGTTCAGTGCAGAGAAGTCTGAGCAGAAGTGGCAGGGAGCAGGGGCTCTGCATGAGCTCTGCTCCGGAGGCGGGCCTAGTAACAGAGGCCCAGGCCTGGAAGAGGGAGAAGGAAGGAAGAGGAGCGGAGAAGGCTCCAGGAACGAGGAATGAAGGGATCCCAGGGGTGCGGACGGGAGAGTCTCCACCGCACGCCCGAATCCACCTGCGTGGAGAGGTCAGGCCAAAGGGGGAGACCGGTCCCCGAAACTAGTGGAGGCAGGAAACGACCCTCAGCTAGAAACCGGAGGCTCTGACATTTTATGTGGCGCAGCCCCTCGCTACACCCGCTAGGAAGGCACCACATAGGGTCAGGGAAACTGGCGCCAAGTTTACCAAGAGGAGGCCCGAGGCAGCCGGACAGAAGGGTTGGTAAGAAAGGCCAGACAAAGGACACACAAAGGGGGTCCTGTGAAGCCCTCCAAAGTTATCTGGGAGTTGTCTGAGCCCCTCACCTGGTGAGCACAGTACGACGTGGGCAGCCGTTACCTGCAGACGTGGTCTGGATAATAAGAACTGTGAGTAAAGGCCCTGGACTGCATCACTGACTCCGTGTCGTTACAGCTACTGACCTGCACCATCACCCCCATCCTCCGCATACACTGCCCTGAGGCTATACTCCTCCCGTGGGGAGTTATGCTACGCTCTGCTACACACACAACACCAGCCTCAGCGGTCTGCCCTGCAGCGGCGGTTCACTCTGACTGCAATCCACGGGTGGCGTAGTCGGGCATTTAAACATCAAAACCACATAAATAGTTCCGCCACTGGTTTGACCACCCTGAGCCATGGAACCGGGTCGCCGCCACGAAGACTACAACCACCAGCATCCACCAAAAAGGGTCCGGCTCCGGGTGTCCCAAGGCCCAGGGGGTGCATCAGAACATTTTCATCACCTTTCACAATCACCAATGGGACAAGGCAGGGATGTCCTCTGTCCCCTCTCTTATACATCCTAGTGACGGAGCACCTGCTCTCATCAATTCGCCATAACCCCAATATTAGGTGGATTGAGGTGGGAGGCACCGAGTACAAGTGCTCTCTATTTGCTGATGATGTCCTAGTATATATCACTCAATCACATATATCCATCCATGCTGTTATGACTGAAATAGATCACTTTGTTACATGGTCAAATTTTAAAATCAATGCAGCGAAGTCTGAGGCCCTCGATGTCTCCCTCCCCAAATCCATATAGGATTCCATCCAGTCCAACTTTCCCTTTGCCTGGCCCTCACAGGGTATCAAATACTTAGGAATTCCTATTCATAGAGACCTCTCCCATCTATGTTATCTTAATTTTGGGCCCTTTATTGAACAACTCCATACAGACCACGGTTGGCAATTTAGAACTGTAAGATTCACTACGTGAACCACTGGTGTTTTGTGGAAAAGCACATGTACACTGTGTTCCAAATTATTATGCAAAAAGTGTTTAGGAGTGATAAGGGAAGAATTTGTTTGTTTGTCAGTTAAACTCATTGATGGTGATGTGTGTCAGGGCTCTTTATATCACTGTAAGCAATTGCAGACACCTGTGCTAATTAGTTTGGCAGGTGTGTCCAATGAAAGGCAAGACTACTTAAGAAGTCTGTCTCACATTATTAAGCAGCCTACATTTTCTGCCAAAATGGGAAAGAAAAAGGATGTGTGGGCTGCTGAGAAGCAACAAATTGTGGAGTGTTTAGGTCAAGGCATGACTACAATCAACATTGTGCGATGATCAGGATGAAGTGTCTTGGCAATCAAGAAGTATGTAGCTGATTCACAGTACACATGTGTGCGTGCTGATAAGGGCAAATTGAGGACTCTTTCCTACAGGCAATTACGTCAGGTTAAAAGAGCAGCGGCAAAAAAGCCTTGTCATAGCAGCAGACAAGTTTTTGAAGCTGCTGGTGCCTCCAACGTCCCCCGAACAACAAGATGCAGGGTCCTTCAGAGGTTTGCAGCTGTGCATACGCCATCCTGTCGACCTCCTCTATCCACTTCACACAAGCAGAAACGGCTCCAGTGGGCTAAACATTACATGAAGACTGATTTCAAAACTGTTTTGTTCACGGATGAGTGCCGTGCAGCGCTCGATGGTCCAGATGGATGGAGTGGAGGATGGCTGGTTGATGGACACCCCACGCAAACATGGCGACAGCGCCAACAAGGAGGAGGTGGAGTAATGTTTTGGGCTGGAATCATGGGGAGAGAGATTGTCGGCCCCTTTACGATCCCTGAAGGCGCTAAAGATGAACTCCATAATGTATGTGGATTTTCTCAAACAGCACTTCCTGCCATGGTTCAAGAAGAAGAACCGTGTATTTCACAGCAAGATCATTTTTTTGCATGATAATGCACCATCTCATGCTGCACATAAAACATCTGCATCTCTGGCTGATATGGGCATAAAAGGGGACAAACTTATGGTGTGACCCCCATGCTCCCCTGACCTCTACCCCATTCAGAACCTCTGGAGCATCATCAAAAGGAGTGTCTGTGATGGCGGGAGGCAGTTCACATCTAAGCAACAGCTCTGGGAGGGTATTCTGTCCTCATGCAAAACAATTGAAGCAGAAACCATCCAAAACCTGACAAATTCAATGGACGAGAGATTTCAGAAGCTCCTTTCGAACAAGGGGTCCTATGTGAAAATGTAACATCACCTAGAATAAAGTTTTGAGTTGAAAACTGTTTGATTTCAGTTTCTAATAACCTGCTAATGCTTATAATTTAAAAAATGACCATTTTTTTGGTCTTTGTTAAAATGAAAAGGTTGATCGAAAAGTTTGGGGGATCTAAGAGTGTGGCAACCCAGTAGTCATGATTACTTCGAATTCTGACAATATGAGGGTCATGTTGCAGGTAGTGCAGCAAGAAGGCACTTATGTGTCTTGCGCATCTCGGAGCCCCAAAATTATTTTCCGGGCTAGATGCAGCTAAAAATTATTATTAATTTTAAATCTGGTGGAGCTTAGTATAGATGGCCTAATAGGATCAGTGCTGCACACTGCTACAAAGCCCAAATTATTTTCCAGCCAAGATACAGATAAACATGATTAGTAATTTTAAATCTGGTGGAGCTTATTATAGATGGCCTAATAGAATCAGTGCTGCACACTGCTACAAAGCCCAAATTATTTTCCAGCCAAGATACAGATAAACATGATTAGTAATTTGAAAGCTTAAAACGGTTGGTAGGGTGATTTTAACCAATCATCAAGCTTTTACTCTCCCCAGGATGACACAGGGGTAGAAAAGTCGTTTCGTTTCCATGATTTGTTCATCTTTATGAACGTGAGTCTGTCTACATTATCAGTGGAGAGCCGCGTGCGCTTATCTGTCAGCACACCACCAGCAGCGCTGAACACACGTTCAGACAGAACGCTGGCTGCGGGGCATGACAAGATCTCCAAGGCGTAAGTGGCTAGCTCCAGCCATTTATCCAGATTGGAAGCCCAAAAAGAGCAAGGGTCCAGTGACACAGTCATGGCTTCAATGTTTACTTGGAGATACTCCTGTACCATCGTCTCTAGGCGTTGACTATGTGTCAGACTTCTTGTCTCCTGTGGCCTTGCAAAGGATGGGCTAAAAAAGTGGTGAAATGATTCCGCAAAATTGATGTTACCAGCAGATACTGTGGTTCTGTTACGGTTTGAGTGCTGAACACTTGACGGTCCCACGGTTGGCAAGTTGGAACTGTGAGATTCAATACGTGCACCACTGGTGTTTTGTGGAAAAGCACATGTAAGATTCTGCAACAGTCTCTGCTGATACTCCTGCATGCGTGCATCCCTTTCTATGGCAGGAATAATTTCGGCAAATTTATTTTTGTACCGGGGATCTAACAGTGTAACCCAGTAGTCAGGATTATTTCTAATTCTCACAATTCGAGGGTCATGTTGCAGGTAGTGCAGCAAGAAGGCACTCATGTGTGTTGCGCATCCAGGAGCACCAAGTCCCTGTTGTGTTGGTGGCGAGGTAACAATCATGGTTCCTTCCTCTGTCCTCTCCCCCCAACCTTGCACAACAGAAATGTGATCAAGGTCTCCCTCATCTGATGAGTCTTCCATCAGTTCGTCCTCCACTTCTTCCTGGGCTCCTGCACCTTCCTCACTAGTTTGGCTGCTACCAAGCGCCCTGGTAAAACCATCTCCCCCACCCTCACATGCCTGCCACCTTGGTGCTGCCGACCGTCTGGACCTTGCAGATGTTAGCCCTTCCGCATACAACTCCTCCTCCTCTACTACCTCCACCTCCTCTTCTGCCACCACCTGACTCCGAATTCTGTTTAACATGTGCTCCAGCATGTAAATCACCGGAATAGTCATGCTGATAATGGCATCGTCAGCACTAAACATCTTCATCGCCATTTCAAAACTGTGCAGAAGGGTGCATAGGTCCCTGATCTGAGACCACTCCTCCAGCGTGATTTGCCCCACCTCTGGATCTCGTTGGCCCAGGCTATACGTCAGAACGTATTGCACCAGGGCTTGTCGGTGCTGCCACAGTCGCTGCAACATGTGCAGAGTTGAATTCCACCGGGTAGGCACATCGCATTTTAGCCGGTGAAGTGGCAGGCCCAACGACTTCTGTAGAGATGTAAGTCGCTGAGCTGCGGGATGCGAACGGCGGAAGTGAGCACACAGCAACCGTGCCCTCTGCAGAAGGCCATCTAGTCTGGGATAGTGGGCTAAAAATTGCTGGACAACCAGGTTGAACACGTGAGCCATACAAGGCACGTGTGTGACATTGCCCCGGCGAAGGGCCGCACCCAGGTTTGCAGCATTGTCGCACACGGCCTTCCCTGGTTTCAGGTCCAGTGGAGACAACCATTCATGAAATGGTTTCTCCAGAGCTGACCACAACTCCTCAGCTGTGTGACTCACATTTCCCAGACATTTCAAAGTAAAAACCGCCTGATGACGTTGAGCCCTACTGCCAGCATAGTAAGGAGGTGTGCAGGATCCCTTCTGCGCAGTTAGAAAGCTTGTGGCATGACCAGACAGGCTTTGGGTGCAGGTGGAAGACTGAGAGGAGGTTGAGGAGGCAGAAGCAATGGAGGAACTTTGACAAAAAGAGGATTGACGCAAAACTCGTGGGGACGGCAAGACTTGGACAGCAGCCCCTTGTCCTGCTGTCACCATAGTTACCCAGTGCCCAGTCAGCGACATGTAACGCCCCTGTCCATGCCTACTCGTCCAAGTGTCTGTGGTGAAATGCACCATGTCACACACAGAGTTTCTCAAAGAAGCGGTGATGTTGTGTGCGACATGCTGGTGGAGCGCAGGCACACCTTTCTTTGAGAAGTAGTGCCGACTGAGCATCTGGTACTGGGGCACTGCGACGGATATAAGGTCTCGAAAATCCTCTGTGTCCACCAGGCGGAAAGGCAGCATTTCTGTAGCCAAGAGCTTGCAGATGGTGAAATTCAACCTCTTAGCTTTCTCATGGCTAGGAGGAAATGGTCTTTTACTTGTCCACATCTGAGGGACCGAGGGCTGGCTATTGTGCTTAGACGAGGTTGATAAGGGTGGAGGCAGGAAACGACCCTCAGCTAGAAACCGGAGGCTCTGACTGCCGGTCTGTGAGGAAGATGCAGGCGGACATGTTAGGTTGCCTTGATCCAAAGGTGGTGCTATCGATGTCGGACAGCGCTCAACACCAGCTGGTGTTACCACCTCCAAAGAAAATGATGACCTGCCAATCACGCTGGCTGTTGCGGGTAAAGAGGTGGCAGGTCTGCGCCCCAAAATAGGTGTGACTGCTGTCCCCCCAGTCACAGAGGATGAAGAGGCCGCGGATGCACAAGATATGGCAGACGGTGGTTGGCCCGGCCGGCTAGGCCGCATTGTAGCACACTGAGCTTCCCACTGCAACTTATGCTTCATGTCCATGTGCCGGTTCATGCATGAAGTACTCAAACTATGTATTTTTTGGCCTCTACTTAGCTTTTGTTGACAAATGTTACAGATAACACGAGTTGGGTCATCTTTATCGATCAGAAAAAATGCCCAGGCTATGCAAGGCTTAGCACCCATGCGACCTGAAGAGCCACCACGACTTGTGGTGAGAGGCAGAGTTGTGTTTGAGGATGCAGTTGTTGACGTGCTTCCAGTACTACGTCTCTGTCCAGGAAGGCGCAACCTGACCTCGTCGTCACTAGCATCTTCCTCCACCTCCTCTGCTGACCTCATCTCTTGGCTGACTGTGAGTTGACAGTAAGTGGGATCTCCAACCTCATCATCATCACCCTGTGCGTTATCACACCTGTCGTCCTCATAGCCAACCTGTTCCTGCATTGACAAAAAACTAAAGTTGTCGCTCCAATCAGGTATTTGAGTCTCATCATCGTCTTCCTCATTGTCTCCACCAACAGGAGTTACAGTTTGGGAATGAGGGTCTACATTATGGTCAGAACCTTCTGCGTCTGGTCCTGGATCCGACTCATAAAGATTCTGGGCATCAGTGCAGATCATTTCCTCGTCTGGATTCACAGAAGCGCTGGAGTCGACCTCTGATTCCCAGGCTATAGTATGAGTAAACAGCTCTGCAGACTCAACCATCTGTTCTACCTCATACTCAGACGGGCAGCTGGAGATTTGGCAGCTGTGAGGAAGCAAGTGCGATTGGGGTGACACCTTTGAGGACTGGAGTATTTGTGATGTTGAAGTTGATGTGGAGGAGAGCCCACTTAAAGGAGCACTTGATATCCGTTGAAGCACCTGCTGTTTTTGTGCCTCATCTGGAATTTGTAGCGATTGGCGTGGCCGTAAGAAAGGGATCTTATCACATTGTCCGCTAAAAGAAGTAGACATTTTAGTTTGGCTGGAAGATGGTCTTTCTTCTGCAGATGTTACTGTTGCTTTAACACCTACCCCACGGACACAACCTTTTTTCCCCTTCCCAACACGCCTATTCCCCTTTCCACCAGCAGCAGGCCTTTTTCAACTCATTTTGGTGGTTAACTAATTCACAACTCTGGAGTTGTTTGCACAAAAAAACAATGGATGGGAACCGAGCACAGCTGAGTGGCCAAACTGTGGTATTAGGCCAAAACTATTGGCTGGGTTAGATGGAGAAAAAAAATATATTCGATTTGCAACCTGATGGAGGTCAGTATAGATGGATAAATAGAACAAGTCCCACACACTGCTAGAAGGCCAAATATTTTTTCAGAGCTAGATGCAGACAAAAAAATATTTTGAATTTGCAACCTGATGGAGGTCAGTATAGGTGGACTAATACAACAAGTCCCACACACTGCTAGAAGGCCAAATATTTTTTCAGAGCTAGATGCAGAAAAAAATTATATTCAGTTTGCAACCTGATGGAGGTCAGTATAGATGGACTAATAGAACAAGTCCCACACACAGCTAGGAGCCCAAATATTTTTTCAGAGGGAGATGCAGAAAAAAATTATATTCAGTTTGCAACCTGATGGAGGTCTGTATAGATGGATTAATAGAACAAGTCCCACATACAGCTAGAAGCCCAATATTTTTTCAGAGGTAGATGCAGAAAAAAAAATATTTTTAATTTGCAACCTGATGGAGGTCAGTATAGATGGACTAATAGAGAAAGTCCCACACACTGCTAGAAGGCCAAATATTTTTTCAGAGCTAGATGCAGAAAAAAATTATATTCAGTTTGCAACCTGATGGAGGTCAGTATAGATGGACTAATAGAACAAGTCCCACACACAGCTAGAAGCCCAAATATTTTTTCAGAGGTAGATGCAGATAAAAATTATTTTTAATTTGCAACCTGATGGAGGTCAGTATAGATGGACTAATAGAGAAAGTCCCACACACTGCTAGAAGGCCAAATATTTTTTCAGAGCTAGATGCAGATAAAAATTATTTTTAATTTGCAACCTGATGGAGGTCAGTATAGATGGACTAATAGAGAAAGTCCCACACACTGCTAGAAGGCCAAATATTTTTTCAGAGCTAGATGCAGATAAAAATTATTTTTAATTTGCAACCTGATGGAGGTCAGTATAGATGGTCTAATAGAGAAAGTCCCACACACTGTTAGAAGGCCAAATATTTTTTCAGAGCTAGATGCAGAAAAAAATTATATTCAGTTTGCAACCTGATGGAGGTCAGTATAGATGGACTAATAGAACAAGTCCCACACACAGCTAGAAGCCCAAATATTTTTTCAGAGGTAGATGCAGATAAAAATTATTTTTAATTTGCAACCTGATGGAGGTCAGTATAGATGGACTAATAGAGAAAGTCCCACACACTGCTAGAAGGCCAAATATTTTTTCAGAGCTAGATGCAGATAAAAATTATTTTTAATTTGCAACCTGATGGAGGTCAGTATAGATGGACTAATAGAGAAAGTCCCACACACTACTAGAAGGCCAAATATTTTTTCAGAGCTAGATGCAGAAAAAAATTATATTCAGTTTGCAACCTGATGGAGGTCAGTATAGATAGACTAGTAGAACAAGTCCCACACACAGCTAGAAGCCCAAATATTTTTTCAGAGGTAGATGCAGATAAAAATTATTTTTAATTTGCAACCTGATGGAGGTCAGTATAGATGGACTAATAGAGAAAGTCCCACACACTGCTAGAAGGCCAAATATTTTTTCAGAGCTAGATGCAGATAAAAATTATTTTTAATTTGCAACCTGATGGAGGTCAGTATAGATGGACTAATAGAGAAATTCCCATACACTGCTAGAAGGCCAAATATTTTTTCAGAGCTAGATGCGGAAAAAAATTATACTCAGTTTGCAACCTGATGGAGGTCAGTATAGATGGACTAATAGAACAAGTCCCACACACAGCTAGAAGCCCAAATATTTTTTCAGAGGTAGATGCAGATAAAAATTATTTTTAATTTGCAACCTGATGGAGGTCAGTATAGATGGACTAATAGAGAAAGTCCCACACACTGCTAGAAGGCCAAATATTTTTTCAGAGCTAGATGCAGATAAAATTTATTTTTAATTTGCAACCTGATGGAGGTCAGTATAGATGGACTAATAGAGAAAGTACCACACACTGCTAGAAGGCCAACTATTTTTTCAGAGCTAGATGCAGAAAAAAATAATATTCAGTTTGCAACCTGATGGAGGTCTGTATAGATGGATTAATAGAACAAGTCCCACCCACAGCTAGAAGCCCAATATTTTTTCAGAGGTAGATGCCGAAAAAAAATATATTCAGTTTGCAACCTGATGGAGGTCTGTATAGATGGATTAATAGAACAAGTCCCACACACAGCTAGAAGCCCAATATTTTTTCAGAGGTAGATGCAGAAAAAAAATATATTCAGTTTGCAACCTGATGGAGGTCTGTATAGATGGATTAATAGAACAAGTCCCACACACAGCTAGAAGCCCAATATTTTTTCAGAGGTAGATGCAGAAAAAAATATATGCAGTTTGCAACCTGATGGAGGTCTGTATAGATGGATTAATAGAACAAGTCCCACACACAGCTAGAAGCCCAATATTTTTTCAGAGGTAGATGCAGAAAAAAAATATATTCAGTTTGCAACCTGATGGAGGTCTGTATAGATGGATTAATAGAACAATTCCCACACACAGCTAGAAGCCCAATATTTTTTCAGAGGTAGATGCAGAAAAAAAATATATTCAGTTTGCAACCTGATGGAGGTCTGTATAGATGGATTAATAGAACAAGTCCCACACACAGTTAGAAGCCCAATATTTTTTCAGAGGTAGATGCAGAAAAAAATATATTCAGTTTGCAACCTGATGGAGGTCAGTATAAATGGACTAATAGAGAAAGTCCCACACACTGCTAGAAGGCCAAATATTTTTTCAGAGCTAGATGCAGATAAAAATTATTTTTAATTTGCAACCTGATGGAGGTAAGTATAGATGGACTAATAGAGAAAGTCCCACACACTGCTAGAAGGCCAAATATTTTTTCAGAGCTAGATGCAGATAAAAATTATTTTTAATTTGCAACCTGATGGAGGTCAGTATAGATGGACTAATAGAGAAAGTCCCACACACTGCTAGAAGGCCAAATATTTTTTCAGAGCTAGATGCAGAAAAAAATTATATTCAGTTTGCAACCTGATGGAGGTCAGTATAGATGGACTAATAGAACAAGTCCCACACACAGCTAGAAGCCCAAATATTTTTTCAGAGGTAGATGCAGATAAAAATTATTTTTAATTTGCAACCTGATGGAGGTCAGTATAGATGGACTAACAGAGAAAGTCCCACACACTGCTAGAAGGCCAAATATTTTTTCAGAGCTAGATGCAGATAAAAATTATTTTTAATTTGCAACCTGATGGAGGTCAGTATAGATGGACTAATAGAGAAAGTCCCAAACACTACTAGAAGGCCAAATATTTTTTCAGAGCTAGATGCAGAAAAAAATTATACTCAGTTTGCAACCTGATGGAGGTCAGTATAGATGGACTAATAGAACAAGTCCCACACACAGCTAGAAGCCCAAATATATTTTCAGAGGTAGATGCAGATAAAAATTATTTTTAATTTGCAACCTGATGGAGGTCAGTATAGATGGACTAATAGAGAAAGTCCCACACAATGCTAGAAGGCCAAATATTTTTTCAGAACTAGATGCAGATAAAAATTATTTTTAATTTGCAACCTGATGGAGGTCAGTATAGATGGACTAATAGAGAAAGTCCCACACACTGCTAGAAGGCCAACTATTTTTTCAGAGCTGGATGCAGAAAAAAATTATATTCAGTTTGCAACCTGATGGAGTTCTGTATAGATGGATTAATAGAACAAGTCCCACACACAGCTAGAAGCCCAATATTTTTTCAGAGGTAGATGCAGAAAAAATATATATTCAGTTTGCAACCTGATGGAGGTCAGTATAGATGGACTAATAGAGAAAGTCCCACACACTGCTAGAAGGCCAAATAATTTTTCAGAGCTAGATGCAGAAAAAAATTATATTCAGTTTGCAACCTGATGGAGGTCAGTATAGATGGACTAATAGAACAAGTCCCACACACAGCTAGAAGCCCAAATATTTTTTCAGAGGTAGATGCAGATAAAAATTATTTTTAATTTGCAACCTGATGGAGGTCAGTATAGATGGACTAATAGAGAAAGTCCCACACACTGCTAGAAGGCCAAATATTTTTTCAGATCTAGATGCAGATAAAAATTATTTTTAATTTGCAACCTGATGGAGGTCAGTATAGATGGACTAATAGAGAAAGTCCCACACACTGCTAGAAGGCCAAATATTTTTTCAGAGCTAGATGCAGAAAAAAATTATATTCAGTTTGCAACCTGATGGAGGTCAGTATAGATTGACTAATAGAACAATTCCCACACACTGCTAGAAGCCCAAATATTTTTTCAGAGCTAGATGCAGAAAAAAATTATATTCAATTTGCAACCTGATGGAGGTCAGTATAGATGGACTAATAGAATGATGCTATGCCCAAAAGATTTTACTTCACTAGGTGCAGTAAAAAAATTGGTATTCTATACACAGGTGGTATATCTTGCAACACAGATAGGCTACTCCACTGACTAACACACTCTGCAATAGGCAAAAAAGGATTAGCTTTGCTAGATTCAGCCAAATGCTGTGAAAAAAACTTGCACAGCACTGGCACAGACCTGCCTGGCAAAAACTGATAGGAACTGATGTAACCTAGTCCTGAAAAGGACTGCAATTACAATTAGTCTTTACTCCCACAATCTATCTATTTAAGAGCACAGACCTGCCTGATAAAAGTCGTAGGAAATGCTGTAACCTAGTCCTTAAAAGGACTGCAATCACAACTATTCCCTACTCCCAAGCTATCTGTAGATTTGTGCGAAAATTGGCTTAAAATTAACAAGGTATAGCGCACACAGCAACAGCGGTGCCGTCTAACACGCAGCTGCAGCAGTGAGAAAATGGTGGCGACGGGGAAAATGGCTTGGTCTTATAGGGCAAGGACATGTGACATACACTGCCAATGACACATGCCCTTGCTTGTGTGAAAAACAGCAGTTCGCTCCGTGTGTGCGCTGCTGATAGGCTGACAGACTGCACCTCCCCACTGCAAATGCGGGAAAGAGAAAAAAAAATGGAGATCTTCATTATTCCTGCAGAGATCCATCCCCTGCCCCTCTCCCCACCCCGCTGTACACTCAAACTGCGTATTAACATTAATTTTCATCATTACTGAGAAAAAATCCAGTTATGATTTTGGTGCACGAACAGTTATCGAACATAACCTCGAACAGCCGAATTTTTCTCAAATCGTTCGTGTTCGCCGAACGGCTCGAACACCGCCCAAAACAGCTCGAATTTGAGATTGGCGAACAGTTCGAGTAGAACAACGCTCATCTCTACTGACCACTAGTTACTTCAATATATATATATATATATATGATATATCATTTCTACATTTCTATAATTAGTTTGGTATTTTAGTATAAAAATTCAAGATCCACTTTGCCCATTCAGTAATATATTAGTAAAGGAATGCTTTTAACCTTTTTATGGAAGTGCTGTATCTACATCTGATTTTGCATAGCCAAGTCCTTAATTTTATATACCTGTGGCAATGGGACTGAATTGAAAACCTGAAATCAATTTAATCAGAGGGAAATAGCAAATCTGGAATATCTTTGTTTAGAAGTCTGCATTGCTATTTTTCTATTGTTCTCTTCAGCTATCCTCTGTTATTCCGCCTACTAATTTAGGAATCAATTGACAACTGAGTGTTACCATGGGGGTGGTGTGTCCCTACCCAGTCTGACATTTCCCAGGCACTATGCTACTGTGTAAAGACATTCTCTTTTGAAATGCGGAATTATAACATTTCTAAGTAAATATTTTTCTAAAGGTGCTATTGACATGAAATTCTCACCAGATGTTGGAAACAGCCCATCCAATCCACACAGGCAAAGAAATCATAGATGTTCATAAATTAAGGTAGTTGTAACAATGAGAAATGTCACAGGGTAAAAAGTATTGCACACGCTTACTGAAATGTATCTAATGCATCATACTAAGGCTGTGTGCACACGATACGTTTTTAATGCATTTCCGCAGCGGTTTTGCAGCTGCGGAAACGCATTAAAAACGCATGGTAGAAGGGCAGCAATGTTCCCCAATGATAATCCGCATGTGCTGTGCCCATGCTGCGGATTTTTCCGCAGCGTTTATGCTGCGCTCACAAATCCGCAGCATGTCCATTAATTTTGCGGAAACACGGCGTTTTCGCCGCCATTGACTTGCATTAGACCTCATGGATTACGCATCACTGTATATGTAGATGCGTAATCCACGCGTTCTAATGTGCGGATGGTACCCGGGTGTGGAGGAGAGGAGAGTCTCATCCACACCCAGGTACCATTAAAAAATCTGTAAAAAAAGAATAAAATAAAAAATAAATGCATACTTACCTTCTGTCGGCCCGCGCACCGCACCTGCTTCGTTCCCGGCACTTTGCAGTGAGTTGAAGGACCTACGCTGACGTCAGAGTCATGTGACGGGTCACGTGACGCTGACGTCGGTAGGTCTTCAATGTTGCCGGCAAGGGAGAACGGAGTGAGTGGGACACCGGGGGCCATCGGAGGGTAAGTATACATTTATTTTTTATTTTTACCACTCTCTCGGGTCACACTATATAAATCCATGCTGTTTGCATGGATTTATATAGTGTGACATAGTTGTCACAAGCACTTTCCAAGTGATGCTAATCGCTTGGAAAGCGCTTGTCAATCCGCATGCGGAAATGTCAGTGGGTAACCGCTCCATTTCCGCATGTCCCTGGCAGGAAAGCGCATGTACAATCCGCATGTGTTTTTTTCTGCCAGGGAGATGCAGAAACGCTCAGGAAAAAATCCTGAGCATTTCTGCATTGTGTGCACATAGCCTTAAGCCTGTGTTGGTGATGACAGCTTCAAGATGCATCCTGTATGGAGAAACTAGTCGCATACATTGATCAGGTTTGATACAATATGTATTCTAAAACCATTAACCCCTTAACAACATTAGACGTACTAATACGCGTCTGATTGTCACAGCTGACACCCAGGGCTATGTGCAGGGAGCGGCACATTAACCCCCGCAATGCTGTGATTGAAGTCGATCGCAGTCGATCGCAGCATTGCGGTGGTAAGGGGAGGTGATCGCAGATACTCACCTCCTCTTCCGGCCTCCAGCGCTGTCTGCCGTGGCTTCCAGGATGTTGCCATGACGACCCGATGTCGTCATGACAACATCCGGGTCACCAGACAGCAGGAAGATTTTTTGACATGCGCAGTGCATCTCCAAACTATCTTCTCCCTGTCCAGCGCTGACAGCCTGCATGGCACAGGGATGGTGCTGCATTCCTGTGCCATGCAGGCGATCAAAGAAAAGAAAGTGAAAGTCCCATAGTGGGACAAAGTAAAAAAGTATAAAACCTGTCAGAAAGTGAAAAAAAATAAATAAAAAAAAATTGTAAAAATATAAAAAAAAAATAAAAAATATAATCCACCAAAAATAAAAATATAATGTACCCATCAATAAATATTATTAAAAAAAATAATAAATAAATAAAAAAACAATAAAAGTACACATATTTGGTATCGCCACGTCCGGAACGACCTGACCTATAAAACTGTCCCACTAGTTAACTCCTTCAGTGAATACGGTAAAAAATAAAAATAAAAAACGAAGCAGAAAACAATGCTTTATCACCATACTGCCAAACAAAAAATGGAATAACATGCGATCAAAAAGACAAATATAAATAAAAATGGTACCGCAAAAAACAAGCTGCCATACAGCTCCATCAGCCGAAAAATAAAAAAGTTATAGCTCTCAGAATAAAGCTATGCTAAAAAATATTTTTTTCTATAAAATTGCTTTTATTATGTAAAAGTGCAAAACATAGAAAAACAATATAAATGTGGTACCGCTGTAAACGTACTGACCCGAAGAATAAAGCTGCCTTGTCAATTTTACCACACGCAGAACAGAATAAAAAAAAACAAGAAAAGCAATTCCTGAATTGTTGGTTTTTGTTTATTCTGCCTCACAAAAATCGGAATAGAAAGCGATCAAAAAATGTCACGTGCCTGAAAATGGCACCAATAACAACGCCAACTCATCCCGCAAAAAAACAAGCCGTCACATGACTCTGTCTGCCAAAATCTGGAAAAATTATAGCTCTCAAAATATGGCGATGCAAAAACTAGATTTTACAAAAAATGCGTCTTTTAGTGTGTGACAGCTGTCAGTCATAAAAACCCCATATGATTCTCGTATCGCTGTAGTTTCACCGACCCGAAGAATAAGGTCGTCTAATCACTTACACCGCACAAGGAACGGCGTAAAAAAAAAAACTCTCGGGTTAGGGTTGGTCTAGGGCTAGGGCTAGGGTTAGGGCTGGGTTTGGGGTTAGGGTTGTGATGGGGTTGGGATTTTTTTCAAAAGTAAGAAAAAAAGATGACGATATGGCGACTAGTGTTGAGTGCAAGTGCTCGCTACTTGAGTTTGCATCGGGTGCTCTGGTATGCATTGAGTATCGTGGGTATTTGAGTGACATGCTCGAGTCTCCGCCCCATATGCTTCGCGGCCAAAAAAACTTTGCGGGGATTCCCTGCCATGCACGAGCGATCCCCGCATGCTTTTTTTTGGGTGTCTAATAACCATGAAACATGCGGGGCAGGGACTCGAGCATGTCACTCAAGCACACGCAGTACATGGTGCATACCTGAGTACCCGATGCAAACTCAAGTAGCGAGCACTTGCGCTCAAGACTAATGACAACTTATTCAATATGATGACCTAATGTTATCAAATTCTGTGTCATCCCTCTGGGCTCAAAATGTTCACTATACCCCTTGATAAAATCCTTGAGGGGTCTAGTTTCCAAAATGGGGTCACTTGTGGGGGAGCTCCACTGTTTAGGCACATCAGGGGCTCTCCAAACGCAACATGTTGTCCGCTAACAATTTGAGCTGATTTTCCATTCAATTTGTTAGCGGACACCATGTTGCATTTGGAGAGTCCCTGTGTGCCTAAACATTGGAGCTACCCCACAAGTGACCCGATTTTGGAAACTAGACCCCCCAAGGCACCTATATAGATGCATAGTGAGCACTTGGAACCCCCAGGTGTTTCACAAATTGATTCGTAAAAATGAAAAAGTGAAAAAAAAAACACTTTTTCATTTTTACGAATCAATTTGTGAAGCACCTGGGGGTTCCAAGTGCTCACTATGCATCTAGATAGGTGCCTTGGGCTGTCTAGTTTCCAAAATCGGGTAACTTGTGGGGGAGCTCCAATGTTTAGGCACATCAGGGGCTCTCCAAACGCAACATGGCGTCCGCTAATTATTCAAACAAATTTTACAATCAAAAAGTCAAATGGCGCTCCTTCCCTTCCGAGCCCTGCTGTGTGCCCAAACAGTGGTTTTTCCCCACATATGGGGTATCTGCGTGCCCAGGGAAAATTGCACAACAAATTTTGGGGTCCATTTTTTCTTGTTACCCCTGTGAAAATAAAAAAAATTGGGTCTAAAGTAACATTTTTGTGAAAAAAGTTAAATGTTCATTTTTTTCTTCCACATTCAAAAAATTCCTGTGAAGCACCTGAAGGATTAATAAAGTTCTTGAATGTGGTTTTGAGCACCTTGAGGGGTGCCGTTTTTAGAATTGTTTCACTTTTGGGTATTTTCTGTCATAAAGACCTCTCAAAGTGACTTCAAATGTGATGTGGTCCCTAAAAAAATGGTTTTGTAAATTTTGTTGGAAAAATGAGAAATCGCTGGTCAACTTTTAACCCTTATAGCTCCCTAACAAAAAAAAATGTTGGTTCCAAAATTGTGCTGATGTAAAGTACATATGTGGGAAATGTTATTTATTAAGTATTTTGTGTGACATATCTCTCTGATTTAAGGACATAAAAATTTAAATTTTGAAAATTGCAAAAATTTTCAAAATTTTCGCCAAATTTCCGTTTTTTTCACAAATAAACGCAAGTGATATCGAAGAAATTTTACCACTATCATGAAGTACAATATGTCACGAAAAAACATTCTCAGAATCAGGGGGATCTGTTGAAGCGTTCCAGAGTAATTACCTCATAAATTGACAGTGGTTAGAATTGTAAAAATTGTCCTGGTCATTAACGTGCAAACCACCCTCGGGGGTTAAGGGGTTAAATGATACAAGTTATTTCACACAAAAAAAGCAACATATGGTGTTAAACAGTAATATTGGGGTCAATGTAAAATGTACAGTATACATCTGTGTGCAGTAAGCTCCAATCCTGTTTTCAACTTTCCTGGTCAGGTCCAATCTTTCTATTCTGACAGTGTCACTTTATATTGTAATAACTCTGGAATGCTTCAACATATCCCAGTGATTCTGAGACAGTTTTTTCGTGACACATTGTATTTCATGATAGTGGTAAATTGAGGTCAATATCATGTGTTTTTTTATGAAAATATCTAAAATTTGGCTGAAAAAATGAAAATCTGGCAGACTTTTAATTTTTATGCCTTTAACCCCTTTACCACCTTGGGTTTTCTGTTTTGTTTTTTTGGTCCCCTTCTTCCCAGAGCCATAACCTTTTCATTTTTCCGTCAATATGGCCATGTGAGGGCTTTTTTTTTGCGGGATGAGTTGTATTTTTGAGCGACACCATTGATTTTACCATATCGTGTACTGGAAAATGGGAAAAAATTTCAAAGTGCGGTGAAATTGCAAAGAAATGTTATTTCACAATCATTTTTTTTTACCATGTTTACTAAATGCTAAAACTGACCTGCTATTATAATTCTCCAAGTCATTACGACTTTGTAGATTCCAAACCTGTATAGGCTATTTTTTATTTAAGTGGTGAAAAAAAAATCCAAAGTTTGCAAATGAAAAAAAGTCGCCATTTTCCGATACTCGTAGCGTCTCCATATTTCGGGATTTTGGGCCGGGTGAGGGCTTATTTTTTGCACGCCGAGCTGACGTTTTTATTGATATCATTTTGGGGTAGGTACAATCTTTTGATCACCTGTTATTTCATTTTATTTCAATGTTGCGGTGACCAACATAATTCTGGCGTTTTGATTTTTTCCTCGTTATGCTGTTTACTGATCGGATTAATTATTTTTATAATTTAATCAAAAAGTGAAGCTAATCTGGCACCAGTCCCATTAATTACCATTTAAATTCTGTGGTCCTATTCACTTGGAAAATGCTTCTGGAGTAGTTTTATAAGAATTTGCTCAGAAAATTCAGGAAAAGATAGCAGTCACCGCAAGCTGTCGATCACACAGTCCTTTTTTTATTGCATGTTAACAATTCATGTGAGCGGCTGACATGGGGGATGCGGGGCTGAGTGAATGTGGATGACGGCTGTTTCGCTAGGGATTGAACTTCTATGGGTCCAATAATTAATTATTTTTATATATTGATAGATGGGCGATTCTGAATGTGGCGATACCAAATATGTGTATATTTGATTTTTTTATTGTTTAATTATGAATGGGATGAAAGGGGGGTGATCTGAACTTTTATTTTTTTTTTATATTTTTAAAAACTTTTTATTTTACTTTTCACTAGCTTTAATAGTCTCCATAGTCTCCTGCAGACCCCGGGTTGTCATGCCAACCCATCGGCAACCCACGGTCATGTGACACAGGCGCCAATGGGAGGGATTAGTGACGCTCTTCCGGTAAGCGCAAGTTGAATGTTGCTGTCAGAGATTGACAGAGGCATTTAACTAGTTAACAGCAGCGGGTGGATCGTGATTCCACCCGTGGCTGTTAGGGGCACATGACAGCTGTACAGATCAGCTGTCTGTTATGCACACGCCCGGACTGACTGGCGTGTGCGGGAGAAGTGGTTCCACTGGACCATGAACCGGAGAGTGCCTGGAGGGGCGTGACTAAGTATCTGGCTGATCCGACCAAGATGGCACGACGGCATACGACGCCAGTGCACCAGGGAGAAACCGGGCAGAGGGACCAGGTGCTACTCCAGGTCAAACTCCGGACACGGGGGTTGACCCACACAGGGATTACTGGAACAGGTAGGTTAGGCTGGCACAGACTGGTGGATATAAGCGAACACGGCAGGTATGCAGACGGGTGGATACAGGCGAATATGCAGGCAGGGAGGTACTGGCCGAAAGGACGGGCTGGAGCACAGAGAGGACAAGACCCAGTACAGACTGGGTCACAGAAACAGAACTGCAGATGCGGTAGCCAAACACAGCAGAGAGGGAACGCCCGAAGCGGTGGGCAAGAGCAGAGCAGGACGGGACTGCCGGAGCAGCGAGCACAAGCAGAGCAGGACAGGACTGCCGGAGCAGCGAGCAGATGCAGAGCAGGACGGGGCTGCCGGAGCAGCGAGCAGAAGCAGAGCAGGACAGGACTGCCGGAGCAGCGAGCAGATGCAGAGCAGAAACCGCAGGAGCGGCAAGCAAGGCAAGAGCAGAGTGGAAACCGCAAGAGCGGTAAACAAGGCAGGAGCAGAGCGGAAACCGCAGAGCGGCTAAGAAGGCCGCAGCAGAGCGGAAACCGCAGAGCGGCAAACAAGGCAGGAGCAGAGCGGAAACCGCAGAGCGGTAAACAAGGCAGGAGCAGAGCGGAAACCGCAGAGCGGCTAAGAAGGCCGCAGCAGAGCGGAAACCGCAGAGCGGCAAACAAGGCAGGAGCAGAGCGGAAACCGCAGAGCGGTAAACAAGGCAGGAGCAGAGCAGAAACCGCAGAGCGGTAAACAAGGCAGGAGCAGAGCAGAAACCGCAGAGCGGCTAAGAAGGCAGGAGCAGAGGAGAAACCGCAAGAGCGGCAAGCTAAGCAGGAGCAGAGCGGAAACCGCAGAGCGGAAAACAAGGCAGGAGCAGAGCGGAAACCGCAGAGCGGTAGGCGAGGCAGAAGCAGAGGGGAAACCGCAGAGTGGCTAGAACCGCCGGAGCGGCGAACGAGACAAGGCAAGGAGATAGGACTCTGTTCACAAAGAACAGACGGAGAAGGAAAGGCAGAACCAGAAGCACACAAAGTACTTACAAAGAAGTAGCGAGCGTACACTAAATTCACAACAGAGGTACAGAGACGACGAGAAGGAATTTAGGAGCAAGTTCAGACTCTGCAGAAAGACGCAGAAAACAGACATAGAGGGAAAAGGGAGAAAAGGCTAAAGTAGAAACGAGGCACAGACAACTGGGAACAGAGGAACGGGAACAAATACAGCAAGGCTGGAACACAAACAGGACACTGTTCAGACAGGAACAGATACCGCAAGGCACAGACAGGCAGATCTAGGAAAACGGCCCCTAGAAGGCGAAAGAACAGGCAGGAAGCGCCATCTTGAGGAAGAAGGTGGAATAAATACCCAAAGATGGACAGCAATAGGCTGAAGATGCAACAGGGGCGTGTCCGCAGCAGCTACAAGAAACAGGAAGTTCAGCGGGAGTCGCCCTATGCAGCCAAAGCAGAGCAGAGCACAAGGAAAGAAGCCAGACCAGGAAGCTGGGCGGGAGATGAAGTTTGCGATCTTGCATGATGAGAGATGGAACACCATGCAAGAACGCCGCCAGGTATGCTACAGTACCCCCCCCCTTACGCCCCCTCTTCTTCAGGCCTGCAAGGATCTTCCGCAGGGAATTTGGGGGCCAATCCCTCTCTTCAAGGAGATTACTTCTATTGTCCACAGGAGGAGACAAAACTGGTCTCATAATCTGGATGGCTAGGATGCGACTTCCCATCCAGCCATCTTCAGCAACAGATGAAACGGGTGAAGTACCAGAAACAGCACACAAAAAAGTCTCTCTACATTTATTTTTAGGCAGCACCCCAAAAAGTTCAGGAAACAACTGGAGGTCCTCCGCCGGGTTGGAGGGGAGCAGAGACTCGGGGGTAGCCTCTGCTTCGGGGTACATCTTGTCAAGCTCACAGGATGAAATGGGCAAAGTATCAGGTACAAGGTGTAGAGAAGTCACTGCCTCTTTGTTATGTGGTGGTACCCCGGAGGATTCAGGAAACAACTGGGGGTCCTCCACCAGGTTGGAGGGGTACCGAGACTCGAGGGTAACCTCTGCTTTGGAGTACACTAGGTCAGACTCACTGGAAGAAGCGGGCGAGTTATCAGGTACCGAGTAAAGCAGAGTCTCTGTCCATTCGTTATCAGGTAGCACCCCGAAGGGTTCAGGAGACGACTGGAGGTCCTCCGCCTGGTCGGAGGGGTGTAGAGACTCGGGGGTAACCTCTGCTTCGGAGTACACTAGGTCGGACTCACTGGAAGAAGCGGGCAAGGTATCAGGTACCGAGAAAAGTAGAGTCTCTGTCCATTCGCTATCAGGTAGCACCCCGAAGGGTTCTGGAGATGACTGGAGGTCCTCCGCCTGGTCGGAGGGGTGTAGAGACTCGGGGGTAACATCTGCTTCGGAGTACACTAAGTTGGACTCACTGGACGAAGCGAGCGAGGTATCAGGTACAGAGAATAGGAGAGTCTCTGTCCTCTCGCTACCAGGTAGCACCCCGAAGGGTTCTGGAGACAACTGGAGGTCCTCCGCCTGGTCAGAGGGGTGTAGAGACTCGGGAGTAACTACCACTTTGAGGCACCCATTGTCAGGCCCACAGGACTGAGCAGACGAAGTATCGGGTACCGGGTGTAGGGAAGTCTCTCTCCAATTGTCATCGAGTGGTATCCCGGAGGATTCAGGAGGCAACAGGGGGTCCTCCGCCAGGTAGTAGGGGTATACAGACTCGGAGGTAATCACAGCTTCGGAGCATCCTTGGACATGCACACTGGTTAAAGTGGGTGTAGTATCTGATGCCAGGTGCAGGAAGCTCTCCTGTGTGGACTCTGGATGAGTAGCAGTCTCTTCTGGCAGGAGAACTGGTGCACCACCCACGCACATCACCCGCTGGGGCTTCTCCGGGATACAGGGAGATGAAGCTTCAGTAGGGACTTCAAGGTAGGGGTCAGGAGGTCTCTGGGAGGACAGACCCTGGCGTGACGGCTTGCCTCTACGTCTAGCACGTCTGGACTGCCTCTTGAGGTTGGGAGAAGTATTCCGGAGAGTGTAGTCATCCTGAGTGGATTCTGGGCAAGCAACAGTCTTTTCGGGCAGGAGAACTTGTGCGCTACCTATGCACATTACCCGTCGGGGCTGCTCCGGGATACAGGGAAGTGAAGCTTCAGCAGGGGCTTCAGGGTTAGGATCATCGAAAGCCAAAAGGAAGGCCACCAGGAAGGCCTGTAGGTCAAGAACGATAGGATCCTGTGCTTCCCATAGGGGGTTGATCCATTCCAAGGCATCACCCGCTAGGTTGGACATTATAAATCCCACCTTAACCCGATCAGAAGAATAAGCATTGGCATAGAACCGGAACTGCAGCAAGCATTGCCACACAAACGCACGGCATTGTTTTGGATCCCCGTAGTACCGTGGTGGATCCGCGGGAGCAGGTGCAGCTTCAGCAGGGTCTCCAGGATTGGGGTCATCGAAGACCATTAGGAAAGCCACCAGGAAGGCCTGCAGGTCAAGGACGATAGGATCCCAAGCTTCCCATAGGGGGGTGACCCACTTCAAGGCATCACCCGCTAGGTAGTCAATTATAAATGCCACTTTAGACCAATCAGAAGGAAAAGAAAGAGGGTAGAACTTGAAGTGTAGCATGCATTGCTCCACAAATGTACGACTTAGTTTTGGATCCCCATAGTACTGGGGCGGATCCGCAGGAACGGGTGCAGAAAGCTCCATCTGGACGGGTGCGTAATTCGCCTGAAACTCAGCTAGAGAAAAAAAAAATTTTATTTATTTATTTTTAATGCACGTATTTAGCTGGAAAACGCCTCAGAGAGCGAAGGCCGTGGGGCTCAACGGGAACCATGGCCTGAGCATGCTGTTATGCACACGCCCGGACTGACTGGCGTGTGCGGGAGAAGTGGTTCCACTGGACCATGAACCGGAGAGTGCCTGGAGGGGCGTCACTAAGTATCTGGCCGATCCGACCAAGATGGCACGACGGCATACGACGCCAGTGCACCAGGGAGAAACCGGGCAGAGGGACCAGGTGCTACTCCAGGTCAAACTCCGGACACGGGGGTTGACCCACACAGGGATTGCTGGAACAGGCAGGTTAGGCTGGCACAGACTGGTGGATATAAGCGAACATGGCAGGTATGCAGACGGGTGGATACAGGCGAATATGCAGGCAGGGAGGTACTGGCCAAAAGGATGGGCTGGAGCACAGAGAGGACAAGACCCAGTACAGACTGGGTCACAGAAACAGAACCGCAGATGCGGTAGCCAAACAGCAGAGAGGGAACGCCCGAAGCAGTGGGCAAGAGCAGAGCAGGACGGGACTGCCGGAGCAGCGAGCACAAGCAGAGCAGGACAGGACTGCCGGAGCAGCGAGCAGATGCAGAGCAGGACGGGGCTGCCGGAGCAGCGAGCAGAAGCAGAGCAGGACAGGACTGCCGGAGCAGCGAGCAGATGCAGAGCAGAAACCGCAGGAGCGGCAAGCAAGGCAAGAGCAGAGTGGAAACCGCAAGAGCGGTAAACAAGGCAGGAGCAGAGTGGAAACCGCAGAGCGGCTAAGAAGGCCACAGCAGAGCGGAAACCGCAGAGCGGCAAACAAGGCAGGAGCAGAGCGGAAACTGCAGAGCGGTAAACAAGGCAGGAGCAGAGCGGAAACCGCAGAGCGGCTAAGAAGGCCGCAGCAGAGCGGAAACCGCAGAGCGGCTAAGAAGGCCGCAGCAGAGCGGAGACCGCAGAGCGGCAAACAAGGCAGGAGCAGAGCGGAAACCGCAGAGCGGTAAACAAGGCAGGAGCAGAGCGGAAACCGCAGAGCGGTAAACAAGGCAGGAGCAGAGCAGAAACCGCAGAGCGGCTAAGAAGGCAGGAGCAGAGCAGAAACCGCAAGAGCGGCAAGCTAAGCAGGAGCAGAGCGGAAACCGCAGAGCGGAAAACAAGGCAGGAGCAGAGCGGAAACCGCAGAGCGGTAGGCGAGGCAGAAGCAGAGCGGAAACCGCAGAGCGGCTAGAACCGCCGGAGCGGCGAACGAGACAAGGCAAGGAGATAGGACTCTGTTCACAAAGAACAGACGGAGAAGGAAAGGCAGAACCAGAAGCACACAAAGTACTTACAAAGAAGTAGCGAGCGTACACTAAATTCACAACAGAGGTACAGAGACGACGAGAAGGAATTTAGGAGCAAGTTCAGACTCTGCAGAAAGACGCAGAAAACAGACATAGAGGGAAAAGGGAGAAAAGGCTAAAGTAGAAACGAGGCACAGACAACTGGGAACAGAGGAACGGGAACAAATACAGCAAGGCTGGAACACAAACAGGACACTGTTCAGACAGGAACAGATACCGCAAGGCACAGACAGGCAGATCTAGGAAAACGGCCCCTAGAAGGCGAAAGAACAGGCAGGAAGCGTGTTCACAAGAACAGACCACAGTTCAGACACAGAACTGGAAAACAGGCAGGAAAACAGGATAGGACCTGGCACGTCAGAGACAAAAAGCCAACTGACAGGACACAATGCTCAGGCGCCATCTTGAGGAAGAAGGTGGAATAAATACCCAAAGATGGACAGCAATAGGCTGAAGATGCAACAGGGACGTGTCCGCAGCAGCTACAAGAAACAGGAAGTTCAGCGGGAGTCGCCCTATGCAGCCAAAGTAGAGCAGAGAAGAGCACAAGGAAAGAAGCCAGACCAGGAAGCTGGGCGGGAGATGAAGTTTGCGATCTTGCATGATGAGAGATGGAACACCATGCAAGAACGCCGCCAGGTATGCTACACTGTCATTTGCCCCAAAACACGCGGGCTCAGTGCCGGAGCCTGCATGGAGTGCAGGGATTCGACCTTGGACCTACTCATAAGTCCAAGGTCGTAAAGGGGTTAAACCAGGTAGTTATACCACACACAATTATTAATAAATAACATTTACTCCGTGTTTACTTTACATCAGCATCTGTTTTGAAACATAACTTTTTTAACGTAGTTAAAAGGGTTAAAGTTTATCAGCAATTTTTCATTTTTCCAACTAAATTTACTAAACCAATTTTTTAAAAACCACATCACATTTGAAGTGACTTTGAAGGGCTATGTGACAGAAAATAGCCAAAAATGACTTGATTTAAAAAAACTTCACCCCTCAACGTGCTCAAAACCATATTCAAGAAGTTTATTAACGCTTTATTGACCCTTTATATGCTTCACAGGAATTAAATCAATATGGATGGAAAAAAAATATTTTTCCCATAAAAATGTTGCTTTAGAAGCAAATTTTTAATTTTGACAAATGTAACAGGGGAAAATAGACCCAAAGTAAGTCATAAAAATTCTCTTGAGTACACCAATACCCCATATGTGGTGGAAAACTACAGTTTGGGAGCGCGACAAGGCAAAGGAAGGAGCACCATTTGAGCTTGCAGAGCTAAAATGGTCCGAATACATAGTGAATGCCATGTCATGTTTACAGAGCCCCTGATGTGCCTAAGCATTGAAAACCCCCACAATTGACCCCTTTTTGGAAACTATGCCTCTCATTGAATTTAACTAGAGGTGTGGTGAGGACCTTGAACCCACAAATGCTTCACATAATTTTATAATGTTTAGCCATGAAAATTAAAAATCTTTCACTTTCACAAGGGTAACATGAGAAAATGGACAGCAAAATTTATTCTGAAATTTGTTGTGAGTATTCCTATACCCCATATGTTGTGGAAAACTGTTGTTTGGGCGCATGGCTTGGAAGGAAAGGAGCGGCATTTGAATTATGGCATGCAAATATGGGCGTAATAGATTGTGGACACCAAGTTGCATTTGAAGAGCCCCTGTTATGAAAAAACAGCAGAAACCCCTCACAAGTGACGCCATTTTGCAAACTACATCCCTCAGGGAATGTATGTTTGGATATTGTGAGCATCTATGTCCCATAGGTGCTTCACAGAACTTTATATTATTGGGATGTAAAAATGAAAAAAATAATTTTTCCACAAAAATGTTGCTTTAGCCCCCAATTTTTCATTTTTACAAGAGAAACAGGAGTAATTGGACAACAAAATTTGTTGTGCACTTTCTCTTGAGTACAACTCCCGACATGTGGGAGAAAACTACTGTTTGGGTGCATGGTAGGGCACAGAAAGGAATGAGCAATATTTGAATTTTGAAGTGCCATTTTGACCTGCCAAAACAGTAGAAACCCCCACAAGTGACCCCATTTTGGAAACCACTATCCGAGAAATTAATCTATGTGTGTCGTGAGCATTTTTAACCCCCAGGCAATTCACAGAATTGTATAATATTGGGCTGATTAAATGAAAAATTAAACATTTTTCCATTAAAATGTTTTTTTGGCCCCATGTTTTCATTTTCAAAAGGTGTAGTAGGAGAAAACAAACAGTACAATATATTACACAATTTCTGCCAATATTCCACATGTGGTCGAAAACTACTTTTGAGGCACAGTGCAGAGCTGAGAAGGGAAAGAGTGCCATATTGTAGTGCAGATTTTGCTGGAATGGTTTGAGGGTGCTATGTCACATTGGCAGAGACCCTGATATGCCAAAAAAGAAGGTCCCCCATATGTGACCCTACTTTACAAACTACACCCTTTAATGAATTCATCTAGGGGTGAAGTGAGCATGTTGATACCACATATGCTTTACACAATTCTATACTATTGGGTGGTGAAGAAAGAATAATTAATTTTTTACCACTAAAATTTTGTTTTAGACTGAAGGTTTTGATTTTTATAAGGACTAATAGAAAAAAAAAAGTTTGCCAATACCCTACATGTAATCGGGAACTACTTTTCAGGCACAGTAGAAAGCTCAAAAGGGAAGACGTGCCATATTATAGTGCAGATTTTGTTATTAACTTTTGTAGGTGCCATGTCACATTTGCAGAGGCCCTTAGGTGCCATAACAGCAACCCCCCCTATAAGTGACCCTGTTGTGCAGACTACACCTCTCAATAAATTAATCTAAGAGTGCAGTGATCATATTGACACCACATGTGTGTCAGAATTTTATACCATAGAGTGGTGAAAAAAAATAATTACATTTTTTACCACAAAAAAAATAGTTTTAGCCTCAGATTTTACATTTTCAGATGGGGAAATCAGTAAAAATGGCACCACAGTTTGTCACACAATTTCTGCTGAATGTGGCAATACCCCATATGTGGCTAGACAGTACAACTTAGGCTATGTGCCCACGATGCAGAAATGAAGCAGAAAATTTCTGCAGCATTTCTGCATCTCCCTGGCAGAAAAAACGCATGCAGATTGTGCATGCGTTTTTCCTGCCAAATACATGCAGATTTGAAGCGTTATTCACAAGCGTTTCTGCATGCGGATTGACAAGCGCTTTCCAGGTGATTTTAGCATCACTTGGAAAGTGCTTAACAACTAGGTCACACTATATAAATCCATGCAAACAGCATGGATTTATATAGTGTGACCGTAAAAGAATGTTTAAAAATAAAAAAATAAACCTATACTTACCTTCCGATGGCCCGGCGTGTGTTGCTGCGCTCGTTCCTGGCTGCCAGCTGATCGGGGGACACTGCACTGAAGGGCCCGCGGTCACATGACTGTGACGTCACCGCAGGTCCTTCAGTCCTGCCCGCAAGCACAGGGAAGGAGACCGGGGGCCGTCGGAAGGTGAATATAATCTTTATTTTTTATTTTAAATTTTTTTTTTACAGTTTCTATGGTACCCAGGTCTGGATGAGAGTCTCCTCTCCTCCAGACTTGGGTACCATCCTCTCATTGAAACGCATATAATCCGTGAGTACAAATGTACTGACACGGATTATGTGCGTCTCAATGCAAGTCAATGGCGGCGATTACGCTGCGCTTCCGCAAAATTAATGGACATGCTGTGGATTTTTGTGCGCAGCATAAACGCTGCGGAAAAATCCGCATCATGGGCATTGACAGTGCGGCTTGTCATTGGGGACCATGGGGGGCGGATTACCATGCGTTTTTGAAGCGTTTACGCTGCGGAAATTCCGCAGCATAAACGCTTGAAAAACGCATCGTGGGCACACAGCCTAAGCCACATGGCGAGACTCGGAAATGAAGGAGCGCTATTTGACTCTTGGAGAACAAATTTTTGTAGAATTGTTTGCGGACTCCATGTACTGCGTTCCTAAGTTCCAGAGAGCAGAATCTCCCCTGAAGTGACCCCATTTTGGAAATTACATATACCTATATATATATATATCTACAGGTCTAGTGCTGATTTTGACTTCATATGTGTTTCCAGTAACAAGCAGCAATGCATGTTGCTAAGTGAAAATTGCAAATCTGCCACTGTAATGCCCATACACTGTTCGCAGCTTGTGCTCCTGGAGACACGCAACCCGTAAATTAAGTGGGCTCTCATTTACAGAAATATCAAACGTGGATTCTAAATGTGGTTTAGGCACACAGGGGCTCAGAAGGGAGGGGGCATTTGGATTTGGGAGCGCATGATGTGGTAGTGGGCTTCATACAGTCTGATCAGAATATTAAACTAAGAACCTCATGTTCAGTTTTGTAAATTTTTGCCTAGCAACTTTAGATCAACGTGTTTTTGGATGTGTGGTCCATGTCTTTTTTTCTACAGTTCTGGCATCTAAAAAAAAGCTTTACATTGCCATATTTCAGAGCTATAGTTTCTATTGCGCTTTTTGGGAGTCACAATGAACAAAAACCAGTATTCAGGAATTGTTTTTTATTGTTTCTTTTATGTTGTTCACAATGTGATATGTGATAAGACAGATTTATTCTTTGGGTCAGTACGATTACAGCAATATAACATTTATATAATTTTTTTATGTTTTGTCGCTCTTACACATTAAAAACAATTTTATAGGGAAAAGAATTGTTTTTGCATCGTTATTTTCTGAGAGCTATAGCTTCTTTATTTCTCTGAAGGATCTATATGGCAGCTTGTTTTTTTTGTGGGACTAGATGACATTTTAATCTATAAGATTTTTATTTATATTTGTCTTTTGGATCACGTTTTATTCCATTTTTTTCGGCGGATATGATGAAAAAGCATAGTTTTTTGCCACATTTTTTATTTTTTACGGTGTTCACTGAAGGGATTAAATAGTGTGACAGTTTAATAGATCGGGTCTTTCTGGACCAAATATGTGTACTTTTTTGTTTATTTTTCATTTACATAAATATACATATTTAGTCTTCTTTATTTTTTGTTCTTTATTTTGTGATTTTTAAAAATTATTTTTTCATTTTTTTTTAACTTCTTTTACTTAGTCTCTTTAACCCCTTTACAGCCCATGACGTATTAATACGCGTCAGTGCCCTGGGCTTTAAAAGCCTGACCCGTAATAGTACGTCATCGCGATCGCGCGCGTACACAGGCTGTGCGGGCGTGATCGCCGCCGGGTGTCAGCTGATTGTCACAGCTGACACCCGGTACTATGTGCACATTAACCCCCACAATGCTGCGTCGAAGTTGATCGCAGCATTGCGGTGGCAAGGGGAGGTGATCGGTATACTCACCTCCTCTTCCGGCCTCCAGCGCTGTCTGCCTCGGCTTCCCGGGTGTTGCCATGACGACCCGATGTCGTCATGACAACATCCGGGTCACCAGGCAGCAGGAACATTGCTTGGTCATGCGCAGTGCACGACCACACAATGTTCTCACTGTGCAGCGCTGACTACCTGCATAGCACAGGGATGGTGCTCCATCCCTATGCTGTGCAGGCGATCAGAATAAAAAAAGTTAAAGTCCCAGAGTGGGACAAAGTAAAAAAGTGTAAAAACTGTCAGAAAGTGAAAAAAAAAATAATTTTTTTTTTTAAAAATATAAAAAAAAAAAAACAATCCACCAAAAATAAAAATATAATGTACCCATCAAAAAATATTATTATGAAAAAAAAGAAAACAAACAATAAAAGTACACATATTTGGTATCGCCGTGTCCGGAACAACCTGACCTATAAAACTGTCCCACTAGTTAACCCCTTCAGTGAACACGGTAAAAAAAAAATAATAAAAAACGAAGCAAAAAACAATGCTTTATCACCATACCGCCAAACAAAAATGGAATAACACGCGATCAAAAAGATGAATATAAAAAAAAAGGTACCGCTGAAAACTTCATCTTGTCCCGCAAAAAACAAACCACCATACAGCTCCATCATCCAAAAAATCAAAAAGTTATAGCTATCAGAATAAAGCGATGCAAAAAAATAATTTTTTCTATAAAATAGCTTTTATTGTGTAAAAGCGCCAAAACATAGAAAAACAATATAAATGTGGTACCGCTGTAATCGTACTGACCCGAAGAATAAAGCTCCCTTATCAATTTTACCACACGTGGAACAGAATAAAAAAAAAAAAAAAAAAGCATTTCCTGAATTGGGGTTTTTTGTTTATTCTGCCTCCCAAAAATCGGAATAGAAAGCAATCAAAAAATGTCACGTGCCTGAAAATGGCACCAATAAAAACGTCAACTCATCCCGCAAAAAACAAGCTGTCACTTGACTCTTTCTGCCAAAATATGGAAAAATTATAGCTCTCAAAATATGGCGATGCCAAAACTAGATTTTACAAAAAATGCGTCTTTTAGTGTGTGACAGCTGTCAGTCATAAAAACCCCATATGATTCTGGTATCGCTGTGATCGCACTGACCCGAAGAATAAAATCATCTAATCACTTATACCGCACGAGGAACGGCATAAAAAATAAACTCTCGGGTTAGGGTTGTGCTAGGGTTAGGGTTGGGCTAGGGTTAGGGCTGGGGTTGGGGTTAGGGTTGTGATGGGGCTGTGATTTTTTTCAAAAGTAAGAAAAAAAGATGACGATATGGCGACTAGTGTTGAGCGCAAGTGCTCGCTACTTGAGTTTGCATCGGGTGCTCTGGTATGCATTGAATATCGTGGGTATTTGAGTGACATGCTCGAGTCTCCGCCCCATATGCTTCGCGGCCAAAAAAACTTTGCAGGGATTCCCTGCCATGCACGAGCGATCCCCGCATGCTTTTTTTTGGGTGTCTAATAACCATGAAACATGCGGGGCAGGGACTCGAGCATGTCACTCAAGCACATGCAGTACATGGTGCATACCTGAGTACCCGATGCAAACTCAAGTAGCGAGCACTTGCGCTCAAGACTAATGACAACTTATTCAATATGATAACCTAATGTTATCAAATTCTGTGTCGTACCTCTGGGCTCAAAATGTTCACTATACCCCTTGATAAAATCCTTGAGGGGTCTAGTTTCCAAAATCGGGTCACTTGTGGGTGTTTACACTGTTTAAGCACACAGGGGCCCTCCAAACGTGACATGGTGTCCGCTCTCAAATTGAATGGAAAATCGGCTGAAATTGTTAGCGGACACCATGTTGCGTTTGGAGAGCCCCTGTGTGCCTAAACATTGGAGCTCCCCCACAAGTGACCCCATTTTGGAAACTAGACCCCCCAAGGCACCTATCTAGATGCATAGTGAGCACTTGGAACCCCCAGGTGCTTCACGAATTGATTCGTAAAAATGAAAAAGTGGAAAAAAAATACTTTTTCATTTTTACGGATTAATTTGTGAAGCACCTGGGGGTTCAAAATGCTCACCACTCATCTAGATAAGTTCCCAGGGGGGGTCTAGTTTCCAAAATGGGGTCACTTGTGGGGGGTTTCCACTGTTTAGGCACATCAGGGGCTCTCCAAACGCAACATGGCGTCCGCTAATTATTCAAGCAAATTTTACAATCGAAAATTCAAATGGGGCTCCTTCCCTTCCGAGCCCTGCCGCGCGCCCAAACAGTGGTTTTGCCCCACATATGAGGTATCTGCGTTCCCAGGGGAAATTGCACATCAAATTTTGGGGTCCATTTTTTCCTGTTATCCCTGCGAAAATATAAAAAATTGGGTCTAAAATAACATTTTTGTGAAAAAAGTTAAATGTTCATTTTTTTCTTCCACATTCCAAAAATTCCTGTGAAGCACCTGAAGGGTTAATAAAGTTCTTGAATGTGGTTTTGAGCACCTTGAGGGGTGCTGTTTTTAGAATGGTGTCACTTTTGGGTATTTTCTGTCATAAAGACCTCTCAAAGTGACTTCAAATGTGATGTGGTCCCTAGAAAAATGGTTTTGTACATTTTGTTGGAAAAATGAGAAATCGCTGGTCAACTTTTAACCCTTATAGCTCCCTAACAAAAAAAAAATTTTGTTCCAAAATTGTGCTGATGTAAAGTAGACATGTGGGAAATGTTATTTATTAACTATTTTGTGTGACATATCTCTCTGATTTAAGGACATAAAAATTCAAATTTTGAAAATTGCAAAATTTTCGCCAAATTTCCGTTTTTTTCACAAATAAACGCAAGTGATAGCGAAGAAATTTTACCACTATCATGAAGTACAATATGTCACGAAAAAACATTCTTAGAATCAGGGGGATCCGTCGAAGCGTTCCAGAGTAATTACCTCATAAATTGACAGTGGTCAGAATTGTTAAAATTGACCTGGTCATTAACTTGCAAACCACCTTGGGTTGTAAAGGTGTTAAGGGGCTTTAACTTTTATTACTCTGATCACTGATATTATGCATTGTAATGCACATACATTGCAATGCATTAAACCTTTCATTGTTACACTGACAAAACGCCTTCAAGACATGCTCCTGGCATGGTCTAACAAGGCACCGGAGTTCGCAGACCCGGAAGTTGCCATGACTATCATCGGTAGCCCGCCATTACTTCACGGAGTACTCTCCTAGCCTTCTACATGCTGTGATTGCTGTGAAAGCCAGAGCTCAACTGTCACTTAAGCCAAGCTCCCGATGGTGTTCATGCGGGCACAGCTTATTGCCATGACGTAACTGTATGTCATTTTGCGGGAACCCCTTTGTCGTGAAGGGGTTAAAGGGTTATTCTTGTGTTATTAAATTGGTATAGTAAGTTAGACATCATGAAAATAAGCATGTTTGCCATTAACTTACTTTTTCTAACTACTGACGTTATAGCATGTTTATGGGTTTTTAACAACAGACAGACCATCAGAGTTTGACCATACATGCGCACCAGCTACATTTACGACTGGGATCTGACAGTTAACTCCTGAGATACCTGTCACCTATCTTTACCCCATTAATTTAATTAGAGCAGTTTTGCAGTGCTGTTTACCTCCCCTCCCTGTCAGCTCCTGACTCAGAGCTGTTATTAGTCTTGCAACATAACAAGCGCATGTCCCCCACCAATCAGCTGCTTGAGGTAAATGTACAGATAACAGTGCAGATTTTAGAACCAAGGCACTGCCGGTCACAGTAACACATTCAGATTCAAATCAAACAGGAAAAAGAGCGATGATTCCTGAGTGAAGACAAGAGTGTATGTTCTCTGGATCCTTATTCAAACAACGCATTTCAAAATAGTTTCTAATACATTCTAATACATTTCTTCCCACCAGCGTGTGGGTCAGCGTTCAGTGCAGTCCTTCATTCTTACAAGTATTAAGTTGTGCCTGGTCACAACCCAGGTAGGTGAGCGTATACAATCCCTTGCTCATAGTGTTTTCTATAGAGGGTAAAACACTTGGAGTGCCTTTTCTCTTTTTGTTTTCACTGCAGTAACACATTCAGTAATATGATGTTACTTAATAAGAAGTGTCACTCAAGGAGGAGCACCTGACCCATCAGTAAAAAGGAAGTCAGGAGGCTGCGAAGCAATGTGCTCCTAAAGGCACATATTGAGACTAACCCTTAAACTGTATAGCTGTGTGAAGGAAAACAGAGGTTTGGAGCGCTGTAAACATCACTTTACCAGAGTAAGGCTATGTGCCCACGATGCAGAAATGAAGCAGAAAATTTCTGCAGCATTTCTGCATCTCCCTGGCAGAAAAAACGCATGCAGATTGTGCATGCGTTTTTCCTGCAGAATACATGCGGAATACATGCGCATTCACATGCGTATCCACATGCGTTTCCGCATGCAGATTGACAAGCGCTTTCCAGGCGATAGCATCACTTGGAAAGTGCTTGACAACTAGGTCACACTATATAAATCCATGCAACCAGAATGGATTTATATAGTGTGACCGTAAAACAATGCTTCAAATAAAGCTATACTCACCCTCGATGCCCCGGCGTGTGCTGCAGCGCTCGTTCCTGTCTGGTTCCCGGCTGCCGGCATATCGCGAGACAGAGCGGTGAAGGGCCTGCGGTCACATGACTGTGACATCACCGAAGGTCCTTCAGTGCTGCCGGCAAGCAGAGAGAGCCTTCGGAAAGGTGAGTATTAACTTTATTTTTTATTTTATTCTTTTTTTACAGGTACAATGGTACCCAGGTCTGGATGAGAGTCTTCTCTCCTCCAGAACTGGGTACCATCCGCACATAGAGACGCATAGAATCCGCTTGTACAAATGTACAGATGTGGATTCTATACGTCTCAATGCAAGTCAATGGCGGCCATTCCGCTGCGCTTCCGCAAAATTAATGAACATGCTGCGGATTTTTGTACACAGCATAAATGCTGCGGAAAAATCCGCAGCATGTGCATGACGCGCCCCTGGGCCTGTGTCGCGCTGCGTTGCGCACGCGGGAGCTTACCCGGAGCCGGATCTCTTGAGGGTTGTAGTCTCGTGGCGGTGACCCGGTCCGTGCCCAGGGAGTCAAACTGAGCGGCGATGTAACAGCGGTAGATGTAGGACGACTACGCCACCCGTTGAATGCAGCTATGGAGCTGCCGCTGCAGGACAGTCCGCTCAGGCCGGTGGATGGATGGTGCAGCGTAGATGGTATAACCCCCAACGGGAGGGGTATGGCCTCAGGGCAGCAGATGTGGATGATGGGGGTAGCAGGAACCACTCAGAGACGGTGCGGTGTAATTCAGGGTCTTTACTGGTAACAACGATAGACCCTCCCGGAGTACTTGCTAGTGAACGGGGCCTGGTCAGTCCTTGAGCAGATGGGATCTCCCCTGGCCAGGCGGAGTTGTAGGCCTCCCAAACTGACTGTACTCTTCTGGCTACCTTGCTAGAAGCGGATATAAGTAGCCCACGTCCCTGAGTGTACCGTGTGGTGCTCACCCGTATGGCCGGTGACTCGGGGCCTTCTAATGGCTTCCGCTCCACGATGGCGGTGCTGGTCCCACGCGTGTGACCGTGCCTTCGGGTTTCTGGGCCTGAGGACCTGAAATCCCCTGCCGGTCGGCTTCTGCTGCTGGGTAAGAGTTAGTCCCCACAGCCTCGGACGCCGGGTCCGGTAAGAAAGCTTCTCAGTCAGGGCGAGCTCTGCAGCTGCCAGCCCCTGACTCGTAGTAGTATTGCTTCTGCTGTTTCTTGTCTCTACTCTCCTTGACTGACTAACCCTGCCTCAGCCCAGGGTTTATACAGGGGAAGTTCTTCCCCTCCCAAGACTGGGCAGGAGGTGTGGCATGCACAGGATCCCTGACCAAAGGACCTCCCACCTGCTCTCAGACATAACATTACATTACTGTGGAAAACCAGACCCCTGGGGTGCCACATGCATAGAACATGCGGAATCCCCTTGGGGACCGTGGGGAAATTCTGCAGCATAAACGCTTGAAAAACGCTACGTGGGCACGCAGCCTTATACTAATTACATTTGCATCCACTGAACATTTTGAAAAGTGCAAAATGTAAAGATAAATTAATTATATGTATCATACAAATAAAATTAATATTTCACAATGGTTTCTTTAATATGGCAAAAATAGAAATCACATCTGTGTTGTATTTGAAGTTTTGAAATTTGCAGCTGACTTATGCACAACAATGTGATGGCATTATCAAATCTAAAGCAATTTCTTTTCCAAACCTAAATGTTAAAAAAAATACTTGTTGACATGTCAGTAAGTTAGAAATGTGTTATATGAGTTATATTTCTTATTGCGAGTGTTAACAAAAGTTCTTCCTTCTGTTTTTTCTCATCCTTGCCAAGTGCCGTATCTTAACAGTAATTAGGATTTCTACACCCATGAACATATGGTTTGAGTTTGTGAGAAAATTTACGAAGTATTTCAATATTTGATAACGATAAAAATTCTGGCTATGAGAATGTATGAAAAATGTGCTGTCAACTCATACAGAATATATTCCCATATTTTATTTTTTTCTTAGTGTAGTAGCCCACGTTAAACTGTATTATTTTTAGCTTATAATTTATGAACTACTGTTAAATTAAACCCAACAGCATTACATTCCTATTAAAGTAGATATGGTTTTGAGCACAATTCTATATTCTATATACATGTCAAAAAATATGCAACCAATATGTATATAGCTTTATTCCGATTTCTGCTGGCTTTCATTGAAAACAGTCAACATATAGGTTGACAGACTCCTTTTAGCTTAGGTGGTCACCTGTTATGAATCAGTGTATAGTGTAATGCTTCTGGAGGAATTACTTGAGATCCAGAAAATTCTTAGTGATGAAAATATATAAATATCACTAATTTCTCTTATATCCTGATTTGTTTTGCCGCAAAGTATTACATGGAATCTGTCATCAGGTTTTTGCTATTTAATCTGATGGCAGAATGAGGTAGGGGCTGAGACACTGATTTCAGTGATGTGTCACCTATTATGCTGTGTGCTGTTGTTTCAACACAATGAGTGTTTTATCAGCAGGAGATTAACTCTATAAGATTACAGGTCCATTGCTTACTAGTCCAACTTCGCCCCCAGTATTGATAGCAGCTTACTGTACATAGAAAGCTGATAATCAGGGGTGTTGGCAGGGTTTGCTTTCTGAGCTCTGAAAGATGCTACATCTCTGCTTGTATCGCAACTGTTGCACTCAGTAAACTAAGTGATTAGTGTTGAGCGAACATGCTCGACACTGCTCGGTACTCGCCCGAGCATCACGCTACTCGGGATGTTTGGCGAGCACCGAGCATTTCCGGGTTACTCGGGCGGGAGCTCGGGTCTCCGCCCTACATGTTTGGCGCTCTTTACAGAGCCAATGAACATGCAGGGATTGCCAGCCAGTCACTGTAATGCTGCAGCCATGTTGGTTGTGGGCATTACAGTGATTGGCTGGCCGCACAGCATCACCTCCAGTATTTAAAACCGGGCACCGCCATCTTGGACACAGTCGCTCCGGATTAGACAGTGTAGGGACAGAGCTGCTGATTTAGGGAGAGATATAAACTGCGAAATAGTTAGTGTAGAGCCTGTAAAGGCTGCCAGAACAAACAAACAGTCCTTTTCAGGACTAATATCCATCCCAGATACCAGGCAGGCAGGCTGTATAGGAGACACAGTGGTTATACCAGCAAACGCTGCATTACAGTCCTGTGTGCTCCTGTTGCTGAAATTGCTGGACTTAGCACCAGGTGTCGGGGGCCAGGAAAAATCCTTTTTTTTTTTCATCTAAATCCTCCTTATTTTTTCCTCCTTCACACTGTACAAATAACCGTCTTATTAACCTTTTGGTGTCCCCCCCCCCCCCAAAAAAAAGCGTGTCTCTGATTTTTCAGACACAAATATAACTGTTGAAAATAGTCTAGTGTAGGCTAGAGAAACAGAAGTGTTGTTTTGCACTTCCACGGTTCAAGCCTCTGTATTATCCATTTTGGACCATTTGTATCTAAAAAAAAAAACAGTTTGAGTGTGTCGCTCACTGTTCAGCCGCAAATCATATATTTAAAAAAGTCTGGTATACCCCAGTAAACAATAACTGTGGTTTTGACATCCCACGGTAAACAATCTCTATTATTCAGGTTTTGGTATATTTTCCATAAAGAAAAACAGTAGTGTCTCCTGACTGTTGTGACACAAAAATATATCTGTTGAAAATAGTCTTGTGTAGGCCCGACATCCCAGTGTGGTTTCGCAGTTCCATGGGTCAAATCGCTGTACTATCCAGTTTTGGGCCTTTGGTATCTAAAAAAAAAGCAGTTTGAGTGTGTCGCTCACTGTTCAGCCGCAAATATCTCTATTTAAAAAAGTGTGGTATACCCCAGTAAACAATTACTGTGGTTTTGCCATCCCACGGTAAAAAAATCTCTATTATTCAGGTTTTGGTATATTTTCCGTAAAGAAAAACAGTAGTGTCTCCTGACTGTTGTGACACAAAAATATATCTGTTGAAAATAGTCTTGTGTAGGCCCGACATCCCAGTGTGGTTTCGCAGTTCCACGGGTCAAATCGCTGTACTATCCAGTTTTGGGCCTTTGGTATCTAAAAAAAAGCAGTTTGAGTGTGTCGCTCACCGTTCAGCCGCAAATATCTCTATTTAAAAAAGTGTGGTGTACCCCAGTAAACAATAACTGTGGTTTTGCCATCCCACGGTAAAAAATCTCTATTATTCAGCTTTTGGTAGTTTTTTCCGTAAAGAAAAACAGTAGTGTCTCCTGACTGTTGTGACACAAAAATATATCTGTTGAAAATAGTCTTGTGTAGGCCCGACATCCCAATGTGGTTTCGCAGTTCCATGGGTCAAATCGCTGTACTATCCAGTTTTGGGCCTTTGGTATCTAAAAAAAAAGCAGTTTGAGTGTGTCGCTCACTGTTCAGCCGCAAATATCTCTGTTTAAAAAAGTGTGGTATACCCCAGTAAACAATAACTGTGGTTTTGCCATCCCACGGTAAAAAATCTCTATTATTCAGCTTTTAGTAGTTTTTTCCGTAAAGAAAAACAGTAGTGTCTCCTGACTGTTGTGACACAAAAATATATCTGTTGAAAATAGTCTTGTGTAGGCCCGACATCCCAGTGTGGTTTCGCAGTTCCATGGGTCAAATCGCTGTACTATCCATTTTTGGGCCTTTGGTATCTAAAAAATAGCAGTTTTCGTGTGTCGCTCACTTTTCAGCCGCAAATATCTCTATTTAAAAAAGTGTGGTATACCCCAGTAAACAATAACTGTGGTTTTGCCATCCCACGGTAAAAAATCTCTATTATTCAGCTTTTGGTAGTTTTTTCCGTAAAGAAAAACAGTAGTGTCTCCTGACTGTTGTGACACAAAAATATATCTGTTGAAAATAGTCTTGTTTAGGCCCGACATCCCAGTGTGGTTTCGCAGTTCCACAGGTCAAATCGCTGTACTATCCAGTTTTGGGCCTTTGGTATCTAAAAAAAAAGCAGTTTGAGTGTGTCACTCACTGTTCAGCCGCAAATATCTCTTTTTAAAAAAGTGTGGTATAACCCCAGTAAACAATAACTGTGGTTTTCCTCTTTCACGGTTCTAATCTACTCTTTATTACCCTTTTTCCATTGATAGTGCAAGTGTAAGCTTTTTTACTTCATTTACAATGGGCAAGGCGCGTGGCAAGGGACGTGGAAGTGGACGTTCTGGTGATGGTTCGTACAGAGGATGGGGCTGTGGCCAAGGTAAAAATGTGCCACAACCAACAGCCACATCTTCTCGCTCCCACTTCTTGACCGAATTACTAGGGAAGCACAGAACAACACCAGTATTGAGAACTGATCAGTGTGAACAGGTTATTAATTGGAGAGCAGATAATACTTCCAGTTACCTGGGCACCACCACCTCCGGTCTGTCTTCCACACGGTCAACTCTTAGTAGCCGTGAGTCTCGACCGCATACTCCTCCTCACCCTGATGCTCCTTCCTCCCACCATGCCGAGTGTCGTCAGACAGCAAGTGATCCCACACTTGGACACTCTGAAGAGCTGTTCACTGGTCCATTTCCATATTTGGGCCCCTCGCCTGATACGCTTGAAGTGGTGGAAGAGGATATCCCATGTTGCGATGCCCAAATATTTGAACAGCCACGGCCACAGGAAGTCGACGTTGGCAATCTGTCACAAGAGGTGGACGATGACGAGACACAATTGCCAGGAAGTGAGGAGGAGGATCGTGGTGCGCAAGTGGAAGAGGAGGAGGTGGTGGATGATCTAGTAACTGACCCAACGTGGAAGGAGGACATGCAGAGTGAGACCAGCAGCACACAGGGGGAGGGAGGCAGAGTACCCCAACAGGCAGGAAGAAGCTGTGTGGTGGCCGCAGACAGAAGGCAGGCAACCGTTCCCCGTAACACCAACACGAGGGACGTTGCCAGTACAAGCGGTAGGTCTTCCAGAGTCTGGAATTTTTTTAAAGACTCTGCTGATAACCCCAAAAAGGCCATATGTTCCACCTGCCATGTCAGCATCAGCAGGGGTGACAAAACTACCAGCCTGACCACGACCAGCATGATCAGGCACATGGCAGCAAAGCACCCGACTTTGTGGGGTGAAACCCAGGGTCCGCGACCAGTGTCAGCGGGTGTCACCACTGCTTCTTCCACTCTTGTGCGTGCAATAGAACCCCCTGTTGTGTGTGCAAGGCAATCCCCTGTGCATACTACATGTAAAGATGCCCCCTCCTCTCAGTCTTCACTTGTTATGGCAGTTTCTCAAGAAACAGCATCAACGTCCACGTCCACGTCCCACCGCAGCGTTCAATTGTCCATATCCCAGACCTTTGAACGAAAGCGGAAATTCGCAGCTAACGCCCCACAGGCCACAGTCCTAAATTCGCACATTTCACGACTGCTTGCGTTGGAAATGCTGCCTTTTAGGCTGGTGGAGACGGAATCCTTCTGCAATCTTATGGCGGTGGCCGTCCCTCAGTACTCTGTCCCGAGCCGACACTATTTTGACCGGTGTGCCATCCCCGCACTACACAAGCACGTGTCCCAAAGCATCTGCCGTGCCCTCAACAACGCAGTTACTGGGAGAGTCCACCTGACAACGGACACGTGGACAAGTGCTTGTGGCCAGGGACGGTACATCTCTCTGACTGCACACTGGGTAAACATAGTGGAAGCCGGGACCCAGTCGGACCTTGGGACGGAACACATCCTCCCCACACCGAGGATTGCGGGCCCTATGTCAGTCAGAGTTGCCCCCACAGTGTACAGCTCCTGCGAATGCTCCTCCTCCTCCTCATGTTCAGCCTCCATCTCAGATATCACCACATCAGTTACAAGCTGGAAGTATTGCAGTACTGCCTTCGCCAAGCGGCAACAGGCTGTGCTGAAACTCATAAGCTTAGGTGATAAACCTCACACTGCTTGTGAGTTGTGAACAGCTGTGAAAGAGCAGGCAGATCTGTGGCTGAGACCGCTGAACCTACATCCCGGCATGGTCGTGTGTGACAATGGCCGTAACCTGGTGGCGGCTCTGATGTGAGGTGAGATCACACACGTACCATGCCTGGCTCATGTGCTTAACCTCGTGGTTCAGCGGTTTCTTAAATCATACCCCGAGTTGCCAGATCTGCTCGTGAAAGTACGCCGCCTGTCAGCTCATTTTCGCAAGTCGGCTACAGCTTCCGCCGCCCTTGCTGTGTTGCAGCAGCGTTTGCAGTTTCCGGCACACTGACTGGTGTGTGATGTCCCCACACGTTGGAACTCTACCCTACACATGTTGCAAAGGATTTGTGAGCAGAAGAGAGCAGTTGTGGAGTACCAGCTGCAACAAGGCCGTCGATATCCAGGTCAGACTCCACACATAAGACCTCAGGAGTGGACCTGGATGTCTGACATATGTACCATCCTGACAAACTTTGAGGAGGCCACCAAGATGGTGAGTGGCGATGAAGCCATCATTAGTGTCAGCATCCCACTTGTCTGTCTTTTGCAACGCTCTCTGCAGAGAATTAAAGAGGAGGCATTGCAGCCAGATTATATTGAGATGGATCAAGAAGCCGTAGCGGGCAATTACACACAGCCCAACCTCATCTCATCCCAACGTGCATTGGGGGACAATGAGGGAGAGGAGGAGGAGGAGGAGGAAGAACAGGAGCTGCTATCATGCGTTGTGGACGGTAGTACCTGTACAAGTGTCATACCGTCGGTTCAGCGTGGGTGGCCTGAGGACAGGGGGGAGGAGGAAGAGAAGGAGGAGAAGGAGGAGGAGAGCATGGTCAGTCATCATCTTGGTGAGGACACGGAAATCTTGCCCGTTACCAGTCTGGCACGCATGGCTGACTTTATGTTGCGCTGCCTTAACCGTGACCCTCGCGTTGTCAAAATGTTGGGTGACAGTCATTACTGGTTGGTGACACTTGTAGACCCCCGCTTCAAGGAGAACTTTCACTCTCTTATTCCTGAGGTGGAGAGGTCTACAAAAATGGGGCAGTACCAGAAGGCCCTTGCTGCAGAACTCTTAAAAAAATTCCCATCTGAACACGCTAGCGGCAGAGGTCACAGTTCGTTGCCCAACCAAGGCGTACAGGCGAGAGAGATGCAACTCCAATCCATCAGAGGCAGGGGAACACTGTCAATGTTCTGGGACAGTTTTCTGACACCCGCCCAGCTTACAGGCCCTGAGTCGCGGGGTACTCTCACAAGTAGTGGAAAGTTTCAAAAGATGGTGAGGGAGTACCTTGCCGACCGTACCAGCGTCCTCTGTGATTCCGCTGTGCCTTTTAATTATTGGGTATCCAAGCTGGACACATGGAATGAACTCGCTCTGTACGCCTTGGAGGTCCTGGCCTGCCCTGCCGCTAGCGTGTTATCGGAGCGTGTTTTTAGTGCCGCTTGGGGAATTATAACTGATAAGCGCACTCGCCTGTCAACTGACAATGCTGACAAGCTGACCCTTATCAAAATGAACAAGGGCTGGATTGGGCCAGACTTCTCATCACCACCAAATGACAGCAGAGTAACATAAAGTCAAATCCACTGTGTTATTTCGGGAGGTGTATTCACATGCACCGCTTCACACCCACACATGGGTAAACGCTTCCTCGTTTTGGCTGTTTTATCTTCTTCTCCTTATCCTCAGCCTCCACCACCACTATACCACCAGGGTGCCAGCATTGCAAGTTCCTCCGTCCTTATTTTTGGCAGCTTTTGCTTGCAAGGCATAAGCAAATACTATGGGACACTCACTCCCCAATAATGGGACTTATGTTTGTAAAATGCTGTACTGCATGGCTCTTGTAAGGGGCATTGCAAGTTGCTCCTTCCTAATTTTTGGCAGCTTTTGCTTGCAAGGCATAAGCAAATACTAAGGGACACCCACTCCCCAATAATGGGACTTATGTTTGTAATATGCTGTACTGCATGGCTCTTGTAAGGGGCATTGCAACTTGCTCCGTCCTAATTTTTGGCAGCTTTTGCTTGCAAGGCATAAGCAAATACTATGGGAGACCCACTCCCCAATAGTGGGACTTATGTTTGTAATATGCTGTACTGCATGGCTCTTGTAAGGGGCATTGCAAGTTGCTCCGTCCTAATTTTTGGCAGCTTTTGCTTGCAAGGCATAAGCAAATACTATGGGAGACCCACTCCCCAATAATGGGACTTATGTTTGTAATATGTTATACTGCATGGCTCTTGTAAGGGGCATTGCAAGTTGCTCCGTCCTAATTTTTGGCAGCTTTTGCTTGCAAGGCATAAGCAAATACTATGGGACACCCACTCCCCAATAATGGGACTTATGTTTGTAATATGCTGTACTCCATGGCTCTTGTAAGGGGCATTGCAAGTTGCTCCGTCCTAATTTTTGGCAGCTTTTGCTTGGAAAGCATAAGCAAATATTATGGGACACCCACTCCCCAATAATGGGACTTATGTTTGTAATATGCTGTACTGCATGGCTCTTGTAAGGGGCATTGCAAGTTGCTCCGTCCTAATTTTTGGCAACTTTTGCTTGCAAGGCATAAGCAAATACTATGGTACACCCACTCCCCAATAATGGGACTTATGTTTGTAATATGCCACTCCCCAATAATGGGACTTATGTTTGTAATATGCTGTACTGCATGGCTCTTTTAAAGGGCATTGCAAGTTGCTCCGTCCTAATTTTTGGCAGCTTTTGCTTGCAAGGCATAAGCAAATACTATGGGACACCCACTCCCCAATAATGGGACTTATGTTTGTAATATGCTGTACTGCATGGCTCTTGTAAGGGGCATTGCAAGTTGCTCCGTCCTAATTTTTGGCAGCTTTTGCTTGCAAGGCATAAGCAAATACTATGGGAGACCCACTCCCCAATAATGGGACTTATGTTTGTAATATGCTGTACTGCATGGCTCTTGTAAGGGGCATTGCAAGTTGCTCCGTCCAAATTTTTGGCAGCTTTTGCTTGGAAGGCATAAGCAAATACTATGGGACATCCACTTCCCAATAATGGGATTTATGTTTGTAATATGCTGTACTTCATGGCTCTTGTAAGGGGCATTGCAAGTTGCTCCGTCCTAATTTTTGGCAGCTTTTGCTTGGAAAGCATAACCAAATACTATGAGACACCCACTCCCCAATAATGCGACTTATGTTTGTAATATGCTGTACTGCATGGCTCTTGTAAGGGGCATTGCAAGTTGCTCCGTCCTAATTTTTGGCAGATTTTGCTTGGAAAGCATAAGCAAATACTATGGGACACCCACTCCCCAATAATGGGACTTATGTTTGTAATATGCTGTACTGCATGGCTCTTGTAAGGGGCATTGCAAGTTGCTCCGTCCTAATTTTTGGCATATTTTGCTTGCAAGGCATAAGCAAATACTATGGGAGACCCACTCCCCAATAATGGGACTTATGTTTGTAATATGCTGTACTGCAGGGCTCTTGTAAGGGGCATTGCAAGTTGCTCCGTCCTAATTTTTGGCAGCTTTTGTTTGCAAGGCATAAGCAAATACTATGGGAGACCCACTCCCCAATAATGGGACTTATGTTTGTAATATGCTGTACTGCATGGCTCTTGTAAGGGGCATTGCAAGTTGCTCCATCCTAATTTTTGGCAGCTTTTGCTTGCAAGGCATAAGCAAATACTATGGGAGACCCACGCCCCAAAAATGGGACTTATGTTTGTAATATGCTGTACTGCATGGCTCTTGTAAGGGGCATTGCAAGTTGCTCCGTCCTAATTTTTGGCAGCTTTTGCTTGCAAGGCATAAGCAAATACTATGGGAGACCCACTCCCCAATAATGGGACTTATGTTTGTAATATGCAATACTGCATGGCTCTTGTAAGGGGCATTGCAAGTTGCTCCGTCCTAATTTTTGGCAGCTTTTGCTTGCAAGGCATAAGCAAATACTATGGGAGACCCACTCCCCAATAATGGGACTTATGTTTGTAATATGCTGTACTGCATGGCTCTTGTAAGGGGCATTGCAAGTTGCTCCATCCTAATTTTTGGCAGCTTTTGCTTGCAAGGCATAAGCAAATACTATGGGACACCCACTCCCCAATAATGGGACTTAAGTTTGTAATATGCTGTACTGCATGGCTCTTGTAAGCGGCATTGCAAGTTGCTCCGTCCTAATTTTTGGCAGCTTTTGCTTGGAAAGCATAAGCAAATACTATGGGATACCCACTCCCCAATAATGGGACTCATGTTTGTAATATGGTATACTGCATGGCTCTTGTAAGGGGCATTGCAAGTTGCTCCGTCCTAATTTTTGGCAGCTTTTGCTTGCAAGGCATAACCAAATACTATGGGACACCCACTCCCCAATAATGGGACTTATGTTTGTAATATGCTGTACTGCATGGCTCTTGTAAGGGGCATTGCAAGATGCTCCGTCCTAACTTTTGGCAGCTTTTGCTTGGAAAGCATAAGCAAATACTATGGGACACCCACTCCCCAATAATGGGACTTATGTTTGTAATATGCTGTACTGCATGGCTCTTGTAAGGGGCATTGCAAGTTGCTCCGTCCTAATTTTTGGCAGATTTTGCTTGCAAGGCATAAGCAAATACTATGGGAGACCCAATCCCCAATAATGGGACTTATGTTTGTAATTTGCTGTACTGCATGGCTCTTGTAAGGGGCATTGCAAGTTGCTCCATCCTAATTTTTGGCAGCTTTTGCTTGCAAGGCATAAGCAAATACTATGGGAGACCCACTCCCCAATAATGGGACTTATGTTTGTAATATGCTGTACTGCATGGCTCTTGTAAGGGGCATTGCAAGTTGCTCCGTCCTAATTTTTGGCAGCTTTTGCTTGCAAGGCATAAGCAAATACTATGGGAGACCCACGCCCCAATAATGGGACTTATGTTTGTAATATGCTGTACTGCATGGCTCTTGTAAGGGGCATTGCAAGTTGCTCCGTCCTAATTTTTGGCAGCTTTTGCTTGCAAGGCATAAGCAAATACTATGGGAGACCCACTCCCCAATAATGGGACTTATGTTTGTAATATGCAATACTGCATGGCTCTTGTAAGGGGCATTGCAAGTTGCTCCGTCCTAATTTTTGGCAGCTTTTGCTTGCAAGGCATAAGCAAATACTATGGGAGACCCACTCCCCAATAATGGGACTTATGTTTGTAATATGCTGTACTGCATGGCTCTTGTAAGGGGCATTGCAAGTTGCTCCGTCCTAATTTTTGGCAGCTTTTGCTTGCAAGGCATAAGCAAATACTATGGGACACCCACTCCCCAATAATGGGACTTAAGTTTGTAATATGCTGTACTGCATGGCTCTTGTAAGGGGCATTGCAAGTTGCTCCGTCCTAATTTTTGGCAGCTTTTGCTTGGAAAGCATAAGCAAATACTATGGGATACCCACTCCCCAATAATGGGACTCATGTTTGTAATATGGTATACTGCATGGCTCTTGTAAGGGGCATTGCAAGTTGCTCCGTCCTAATTTTTGGCAGCTTTTGCTGGTAAAGCATAAGCAAATACTATGGGAGACCCACTCCCCAATAATGGGACTTATGTTTGTAGTATGCTGTACTGCATGGCTCTTTGAAGGGGCATTGCAAGTTGCTCCATCCTAATTTTTGGCAGCTCTTTCTTGCAAGGCATAAGCAAATACTATGGGACACCCACTCCCTAATAATGGGACTTATGTTTGTAATATGCTGTACTGCATGGCTCTTGTAAGGGGCATTGCAAGTTGCTCCGTCCTAATTTTCGGCAGCTTTTGCTTGGAAAGCATAAGCAAATACTATGGGAGACCCACTCCCCAATAATGGGACTTATGTTTGTAATATGCTGCACTGCATGGCTCTTGTAAGGGGCATTGCAAGTTGCTCCGTCCTAATTTTTTGGCAGCTTTTGCTTGCAAGGCATAATCAAATATTATGGGAGACCCACTCCCCAATAATGGGACTTATTTTTGTAATATGCTGTACTGCATGGCTCTTGTAAGGGGCATTGCAAGTCACTCCGTCCTAATTTTTGGCAGCTTTTGCTTGCAAGGCATAAGCAAATACTATGGGAGACCCACTCCCCAATAATGGGACTTATGTTTGTAATATGCTGTACTGCATGTGACGCGCCCCCTGGGCCGTGTGTACACGTGTGTGGGATACCCGGTGCCGGGTCTCTGGGGTCTGTAGTCTCTGTGGCGGTGACCCGGTCCCGTGGCTCAGGCTGGTCAAACCAGTGGCAGTCTTTCTTAGGTTTTGAGGTTAATTGTCCGACTGCGCCACGCTTGGATTGCGGTCAGGGAGTACCACCGCTGCCAGGCAGACCACTGAGGCTGGGGTTGTGTGCGCAGCAGAGAATGGGATAACTCCCCACGGGAAGAGTATAGCCTCAGGGCAGTGAGTGTGGATGATGGGGGTGATGGTGCACGAGCGCAGCAGGAACGACTCAGAGTCTTTGCAGTGCAGTTCAGGGTCTTTACTGATGATTATAAGGTAGACCCTCCCGGGAGAACTGGCTAGCATAAGAGGCCTGGTCAGTCTGTGAGCAAGCAGGAGTTTCCCTGGCCAGGTGGAGTTGTAGGCTTCCCCGTCTGTCTGCACTCTTCCTGGCTACCTTGCTGTAAGCGGGTAGAAGTAGCCCACGTCCCTGAGTGTACCGTGTAGTGCTCACCCGTATGGCTGGTGACTTGGGGCCTTCTGTTAGCCTCCGCTCCACGACGGCGGTGCTGGTCCCTTGCTTGTGACTGAGCCTCCGGGCTTCTATGGCCAGAGGACCTGAAATCCCCTGCCGGCTGGTTTCTGCTGCTGGATATATAAGTCCTCACAGCCTCTGACTCCTGTGTCCGCTTCCTATTGTCTTCTGCCAGGGCGAGCTCTGCTCAGCTTCTAGCCCCTGGTCTTTAGCTCCTAGCTCCTACAGAGCTCCTTGCTGTTACTTTCCCTTGCTCTCACTCTGACTCTGACTGTTCTCTGACTCACTCAACCCCGCCCCAGATCCAGTTTATAAGGGCAGAATTCTCCCCTCCCAGGACTGGGGCAGGAGGATGTTGCATGTTTAAGGGATCCTGACCAGGAAACCTCCCACTTGCTCTCCGACGTAATATCTCTATTACTGTGGTGACCAGACCCCTGGGGTGCCACACATGCCTCTTGTAAGGGGCATTGCAGTTCCTCATAATTTTTGGAAAGCCTTTCATTCACTGCTTAGGCCAACAGTGCACAGGAGACCAAGTTGCTATAAATGGAAAAAAGGTTTAGTTAACGCCCTCTGACCTCCATGTCATTTCCAAGGGGCATTGGAATGCCTCGAAATTTTTGGTAGGCATTGCACTCACTGTATGCCCTATAACTGGGTAGCCGAACCACTCCTTTTGTTACAGAAACATATCCTACAAGACATATCTGGTTGACTGGCCTGATATTGATGTGAATGGTCCCTGTTCCTCCTGCTCTTTCTCCTTTGCCACTACCTCATCCATCATTTATCACCTGAAGCTTTGTTTTAACGGGAGTCATAGAACTTGGATAGTAGCAGGAAAACATCCAGCAATCCTCGGAGGAGGTAGGATAGGCGCCAAAACGCTGACCACCTCAGGCCTAGCCGCTACTACATACATGCGCTTGCATTACAACAAAACAAAGCAGATGCTAACTTCTATCATCCTCATCATGCTCCTCACCTTGGCACTCTCAACTCCCCTGGTGGAGAAGCCAGGGCCCACCGGAGGAGTCTGATAGTCCGGTGGGCTCGGCCAATGCTGCCCTAAAGCAGGCCAGGCTAAGAAAAGTGTGGGAAAGGTTGCCAGGACAAATAGGGGTGGCTGGGGACCGAGTATGGACACCCAGCCACCCCCTGGAGGCTGGGGAGCAAGCGGGGACACCCGGCCACCAGGCGGCTGGGGACTGAGTATGGATACAAGGCCGCCGACACAGCCATGGCGTGGTGGCCAGATTCCGCCTCCACATGCCTAAAAGGCCCAATTTAAAGTGCAAGCAAGCAAGCAGTATGGTATTGCAGCCTGGGGGTGGGTGGGTGGCAGGCTGCATACTTGCGCTTGCATTGCAAGGAATGGGAGAGGTACAATTGAACACTGCCCTGGGACAAGGACTTGAATGGGGATAGTTGCAAGTCTGCAACGACAGGTGCAAGGTGGGAGACATCTTCGCATGTACCATGAACAGGGGTTTGGCATGCACACACTACAGCGGAATAGGCTCTCCTTCCCACTAAATGCACTGGGGAGGGCACAGGTAAAGTTTTGGTATACGCGCTTAATCTTATGTATAAGGCACACCAGGACAAATAGGGGCGGCTGGGGACTGAGTATGGATACCTCGCTGCCGAAGCAGCCATGAGGTAGTGGCCAGCTTCGGCCTCCTCCAAACTAAAAGGCCCCATTTCAAGTGCCCCCTCCTCTCAGTCTTCACTTGTTATGGCAGTTAGCAGTATGGAATTGCAGTCTGGGGGTGGGTGGGTGGCAGGCTGCACACTTACACTTGCATTAAAAGAAAACATAGCAGATGCTAACTTCTGTCATCATCATCATGCTCCTCACCTTGGCACTCTCAACTCCACCGATGGAGAAGTCAGGGCCCACCGGAGGAGTCTGGTTCTCTGGTGGGCTCGTCCAATACTGCCTAAAGCAGTCCGGGTTAAGAAAAGTGTGTGGGGGGATGTTCCAAGGAGAAATAGGGGCGGCTGGGGACCGTTTATGGACACCCAGCTGCCCCCAGGCAGCTGGGGACTGTGTGTGGACACCCGGGCGCCGGGCGGCTGGGGACTGAGTATGGATTCCAGGCCGCCAACACAGCCATGACGTGGTGGCCAGATTCCGCCTCCACATGCCTAAAAGGCCCAATTTCAAGTTCAAGCAAGCAAGCAGTATGGTATTGCAGCCTGGGGGTGGGTGGGTGGCAGGCTGCATACTTGCGCTTGTATTGCAAGGAATGGGGGAGGTACAATTGAACACTGCCCTGGGACTAGAACTTGCATGGGGATAGTTGCAAGTCTGCATCTTCTGATGCGGCAAGGATCTATTATGATGGGCACACTTTTAGACAGTGACCTGGGAGTCAGAGATGCTTCCAGGGGTCTTCCCCATGCTGTTCCCATGTCTTTTCAGCACTTTATGCATGTGTCACACAGCACATGGCCAGATAAGGTTGTAAAATGTTAAAATGACATTTTCCGGTGAATGCATTAGTCATAGTTGAAAGCAATACAAAAGTGCAAAAACGCATAAAAAATGCTACTTGTGAACATAGCCGAAGGTGTGGAGGAGTATTTTTGTTTTTGGTCATTTATTTTAACTTATACACAAGTCTATGGTGAGGTTGATGGAATGCGCCACTGTGCTTAGTGCTCTAGCTCAGTGACTGGCTAGAGCAGGGACATCACAGTTTTAGCCAGTTTCTGAGCTCAGCTGCTCATGCCCTGAGCTCAGCAGCTGGCCCGAGTTTGATTGCACACAGGACTATCTAGAGAAGTGACATGTACTGTTGATGTACAGTGAAGGAAATAATTATTTGATCCCTTGCATTTTTTGTAAGTTTTCCCACTGACAAAGACATGAACAGTCTATAATTTAAGGGTAGGTTAAGGGTAGGTTAATTTTAACATTGAGATATAGAATATCCCAAAAAAAATCAAGAAAATCACATTGTATAAATTAGATGTCTTACATAGTCACCTGTATAAAAGACTCCTGTCCACAGACTCAATTAATCAGTCAGACTCTAGCCTCTACAACATGGGCAAGACCAAAGAGCTTTCTAAGGATGTCAGGCATAAGTAATATGCTGGGTGAGAAGGAGACAACAGTTGGAGCAATAGTAAGAAAATGGAAGAAATACAAATTGACTATTTCCTTCACTGTAACATCACCGCTACAACCAAAACACAGGGAACAGAGTAGTAGTGAGGCACCCGTGCTGAATCCAGGGAGAATAAATACCTGCTGAGTTTGTTATTTTAGGTATTTTTCATAGTTTGTGGTTGACTTTCCTGAAAATGGACAAACCTGTCAATAGACATTAAGGGATCCTTTGATAGGATATGCGGATAGGGGAACTTCTCCTTGAAATGCAAAAAATATATGGAATTTTATATTAATGGCAGCCAAGAAAGGAAAAATATGAAAAAATTATAGCAACTGAGGATTTTTAAATGAAAAAAATGTATTTTTCCTTGTAAAAAATGTTCTATGTGCTGTACTACTAATATGAGAAATGTGGCAGTTAATTTTTCATCCTCTGATAAAAACAATGGGGACGATTCATTAAGATTGGCATAAAGCACCCCAATCTTAATGAAGCGCTCTCGCGGGAGTACACTGACCTGATTTTTAAGTGTAAAAAAAACAACAGTTGATAACATGCCAGTACGGCATTGAAACACATAGTGGACAATAAAGAACCTTCTAATGAATATCGCAGCCAAAGACTTCTTTCCAGCAGTGTAGCCAATTTTTAAGCGTGTTTTTATTCTGTTTTGGTAATTTCTCTCTGGCGGATCTATCCCCCAGTGGCAGCTGGCTATCTAAATCTTTATAGTGGTTGTATCTTCACACAACCACCCAAGGTGAGAAAAACCTATTGTTTTTACTGTCTCCTATATTAGGGTTTTACCCTATTGTGCTCTTCTCCCTTCACAGTCACTGTTTATTCTACATTTACACTAGACCATTTTGTCCCTGCAAGGGAAATATTGCATTTTTGGCATATGTCTCTGAAGGAAAATATTGAATATCGAAGTTTGTATCAATCCGATATTGACGAGACATACATTTTTCACGCCAGCGCGAACCAAGGAAGATGATGTATATTTTCTAATAACTGTAACCCCTGCCTATAAACCACATATCAATAGTGGTGCAAGTGTCAACATTAGCCCTGTCATGTTTTGTCTCTGGTAGTAATGAGCGAGCATGCTCGCTACTGCTCGGTGCTCGCCCGAGCATCTTACTGCTCGAGATGTTCGGCGCTCGCCGAGTATTTCTGGGGTTGCTCGACGGGAGCTCGGGTCCCCTCCCTGCATGTTTGGCACTCTTTACAGAGCCAAAGAACATGCAGGGATTGCCTGCCACTCACTTTAATGCCACAGCCATGTTGGTTGTGGCATTACAGTGATTGGCTGGCCGCACAGCGTCATCAGGTCTATATCAGACCTGGCGCCGTCGTGCTCGTCACAGTCACTCCGGAATCAGACAGTGTAGGGAGAGGTGCTGCTGAGCTAGGGAGAGATTTGCTTGTTTATTAGGTAGTGTAGGTAGAGCGGAAGTATATGCACATATCCATCTCAACAAACAGTCCTTCTGAGGACTAATACATTTGCAGAGATATCAGGCAGGCAGTGTATGTAGGCAGGCAGTGTATATAGCAGACTGCAGTGCATATAGCACAAGAGGCTCCATTCCAGTTCTGTCTGCTGCTGTTAGACATTTCTAGACATAGGCCCAGGTCTCAGGGGCCAGGAATATTTTTTTTTAGATCTTAATCCTCATTATTTGCTTAAAAAGCAATCCAGAGAACACAGTTTTTCTGTGCCATTTGTTGGCACGGCAGAATACAGCCAGGTCCTTTCCAAATTACAGCACTAAAAATCCAGCTATTTAAAACTGTGGTTTGTCCGTCACACGGATCACATATAATTGCGCTGCAAATATTGCCATTTCTGGCCTCCATTGAAATTTTTTTTCAGTGTGTCAGTGAAGCTATTGACACCAGTTTGCTGTTAAAAATAGTTACCTACAGGCCAGGTATTTAAAACTGTGTTTTCTCCATCACACGGATCACATATACATTTTCAGAAAATATTGCCATTTCTGGCCTCCATTAAAAATTTGTTTCAGTGTGTCAGCAAAGTTTTTGACACTGGTTTGCTGTTCAAAATAGTTACCTACAGGCCAGGTATTTAAAACTGTGTTTTCTCCATCACACGGATCACATATACGTTTTCAGAAAATACTGCCATTTTTGGCCTCCATTAAAAATTTGTTTCAGTGTGTCAGTGAAGCAATTGACACCAGTTTGCTGTTCAAAATAGTTACCTACAGGCCATCTATTTTAAACTGCTGTATGTCCGTCACACAGATCACATATAATTGCGCTGCAAATACTGCCATTTCTGGCCTCCATTGAAATTTTGTTTCAGTGTGTCAGTGAAGCTATTGACACCAGTTGGCTATTAAAAATAGTTACCTACAGGCCAGCTATTTAAAACTGTGGTTTGTCCGTCACACGGATCACATATAAGTTCACTCCAAATTCAGCCATTTGTAGTGAGCATGGAAGTTATTGTCCTCCATTTAAAATGGGCAAGGCACGTGGTAAGGGACGGGGAACTGGACGTGATGGTGATGGTGCATGCAGTGGGCGAATCCGCGGGAAAGCTGAAATTGTGCCACAACAAACACCCACATCTTCTCGCTCGACCTTCCTGTCTCAATTAATAGGGGACCGCAGAACACCACTATTGAACACAGAGCAGTGTGGAAAGATTATTGGTTGGATATCACATAATGCTTCCAGTCACTTAGCCACCACCCCCACCCTGTCTTCCACATGGTCAAGTCTCAGTAGCCGTGCTTCTGGACCGCATATTCCTCACCCTGAACCTCCTTCCTCCCACAATGCCGAGTGCCCAGAGACTACTGATCCCACACTTGGACATTCCGAAGAGCTGTTCACTTTTCCATTTAAATATTCGGGCCTCTCACCTGGTCCACTTGAAGCGGGGCATGAGGAGATTGCATGTAGCCATGCACAAATATTTGAGCAGCCACGGTGACACAAAGGAGGCGGTGGGAAAGTGTCACAAGAGGTGGACGATGATGAGACACAATTGCCAGAAAGTCAGGAGGAGGACCAGGGAGAAGAAGTGGAAGACGAGGTGGTGGATGATATAGTAACTGACCCAACCTGGCAGGAGGACATGCAGTGCGAGGACAGCAGCACACAGGGGGAGGGAGGAAGAGCACCCCAACTGGCAGGAAGAAGCAGTGTGGTGGCCGCAGACAGAAGGCAGACAACCTTTCCCCATAACACCAACATGAAGGAAGTTGCCAGTGCAACTGTTAGGTCTTCCCGAGTCTGGTTGTTTTTTAAAGACTCTGCCGATAAACCTAAAAAGGTCATTTGCACCTACTGCCAAGCCAGCATGAGCAGGGGTGGCAAAACTACCAGCCTTACCACCACCAGCATGATCAGGCACATGGCAGCAAAGCACTCAACTTTGTGGGCCGAACCCCAGGGTCCAGGAACAGTGTCTGCGGGTGGCACCACTGCATCTTTCGCTGTTGTGCATGCAAGCCAATCCCCTGTTCATGGTGCATGCGAAGATGTCTCCTGCCCTTCACCTGTTGTTGCACTTTCTCAAGTAGCAGCATCAGGAAGTACATCCACATCCTTGTCCCAGCGCAGTGCTCAGTTGTCCATACCCCAGTCCTTGGAACGCAAGCGCAAAAATGGAGCCCCACAGGCCACACTACTAAATTCTCACATTTCGCGACTGTTTGCGCTCAAAATGTTGCATTTGAGGCTCATGGAGACGAAAGCATTCCGCAACCTGATGGCGGCGGCCATCCCTGTGTACTCGGTCCCCAGCCATCACTATATCTCCCATTGTGCCGTCCCCGCATTACACAAGCACATGTCTCAAAACATTAGCCATGCCCTCGACAATGCAGTTACCGGGAAAGTCCACCTAACCATGGACAAGTGCTTGTGGGCAGGGAAGGCCAATCTCGCTGACAGCACACTGGGTTAACATAGTGGAAGCCGGGACCCAGTCGGACCGTGGGACGGAACACGTCCTCCCGATGCCAAAGATTACGGGCCCTAGGTCAATCAGGGTTGCCCCCACAGTCTACAGCTCCTTCACTTCATCCTCCTCAGCCTCCTTCTCCTCTTCAGCCTCCATCTCCGAAATGACCACATCAGTCACAAGCTGGGAGCACTGCCTAGGCCAAGCGGCAACAGGCTGTACTGAAGCTAATATGCTTAGGTGACAAACCGCACAATGCTGAAGAGTTGTGGACAGCTCTGAAAGAGCAAGCAGATCTGTGGCTCACACCGCTGAACCTACAGCCAGGCATGGTCGTGTGTTACAATGTCCGGAACCTGATGGCGTCTCTGAGGCGAGGCGAGCTCACACACTTACCATGCCTGGCCCATGTGCTTAACCTTGTGGTTCAGCGGTTTCTCAAATCCTACTGTCACGCCAGGAGTGAGTGCAACACAGACAGTCATGTCAGGTGTGTGTGCAACACAGTGGGGAAAGGGAAAGGGAGCCCAGACACTAGGGAAAAGAGGAAGAGGTGACCTCCTAATCTGGACTAGCATCACATTGTCTCCCCCTAACGTCCCTATACTGCCTCTGCAGCTGTCGCCGATCACGTGCCTTGCCCTACTATCCCTGGCATAAGGCTATAGCTGGGGGTGGAAGGAGATGAGCACTAGTCAACCTCCGCTAGCACTCTAAAGACAAAAGGGGAACACAACACAGGGGAACAACAACTCAGCTTTAGAAGAACTGCAACAGGGCATACAGCCTCAATACTCCAGAGAGGACGTGATGCTGCTTCAGCCAAGTTCCAAGTAGAAATGAGTATAACCAGCGAAACCCACCTAGACACACCAGGTATATATACACCCAGACTAAAAGGAGGTAGTCGCTGGGTCCTAAACACAGCCTCGCATCTAGGCAGCTGTCTGCATTGCCAAATGTGGAGATCTCCTGCAAACCACTACAGGGCGACTGTCTGTCACCTCTGACACACCCGTGACACCTACCCGGAGCTGCTGGATCTGCTTGTTTAAGTACGCCGACTGTGTGCCCATTTTAGAAAGTCACCTACAGCTTCCGCTGCCCTTGCCGTGTTTCAGCAGTGTTTGCAGCTTCCAGTTCACAGACTGGTGTGTGATGTCCCCACGCGTTTGAACTCTACACTGCAGATGTTGGGAAGGATTTGTGAACAGAAGAGTGCAGTTGTTGAACACCAGCATCAACAAGGCCGTCGGTATTCAGTTCAGACTCCACACATAAGTCCTCAGGAGTGGACATGGATGTCAGACATATGTACCATCCTCCAAAACTTTGAGGACTCCACCAAGATGATGAGCGGCGATGACGCCATAATTAGCATCACCATCCTGCTTCTCTGTCTTCTGAAACGCTCTCTGCTCACAATCAAAGATGATGCATTGCAGGCGGAGCACGATGAGATGGAGCAAGGAACTATATTGGGTGATTACACACAGCCCAGCCTCATCTCATCCCAACATGGATTGTATGACAATGAAGAGGAGGAGGAGGAAGAACATGAGCTAGTTTCATGCACTATAGATGGTACTACCTGCACAACTGTCATACCGTCTGTTCAGCGTGGATGTCTTGAGGACAGAGAGGAGGAGGAGAGCATGGTCAGTCGTCCTCTTGGTGAGGACACGGAAGTCTTGCCTGTTAGCAGTCTGGCATGCATGGCTGAGTTTATGTTACACTGCCTTTCCCGTGACCCTCGCGTTCTCAAAATTTTGGGTGACAGTCATTACTGGTTGGTGACACTTCAAGACCCACGCTACAAGGAGAACTTTATATATCTTTTTCCTGAGGCGGACAGGTCTACAAAAATGGGGCAGTACCAGAAGGCCCTTATTGCGGAACTATTAAAAAAATTCCCATCTGAAAACGCTGGTGGCAGAGGTCACAGTAAGTTAGACAACAAAGGACTACAGGCGAGAGAGACACAACCCCAATCCAGCAGGGGAACACTGTCAAAGTTCTGGGAGAATTTTCTCAGCCCCTCCCATCGCACAGGCCCTGAGGTGCGGGGTACTCTTACAAGGAGTGCAAAGTTTGAGAAGATGCTGAGGGAGTACCTTGTCAACTGTGCCAACGTCCTCCGTGATTCCTCTGTGCCTTATAATTATTGGGTATACAAGCTGGATATGTGGAATGAACTGGCTCTCTACGCCTTGGAGGTTCTGGCCTGCCCTGCCGCTAGCGTTTTATTTGAGCGTTTTTTTCGTGCTGCTGGTGGAATTATAACTGATAAGTGCATCCGCCTGTCAACTGAAAATGCTGACAGGCTGACTCTTATAAAAATGAACAAGGGCTGGATTGGGCCAGACTTCTCAACACCACCGAATGATAGCAGCGTAACATAAACTCAAATCCAGTGTCTTTTTGTGGGCTGTGTATTCATCTGCACCTTTTCACACCGACACATAGGTATATGCTTCCTGATTTTTGCTATTTGATCTTGTCCTCCTCCTTCTCATCATCCTCCACCACCATATCACCAGGGTGACCGTGGTCCGTGATGGAACACCCACATAATTTTTTTAAAGGGTGTTTATGATGCCTGTAAAAAAATAGTTTTCTACAGTATGTTAATGTATACCCCCCAAGGGTAAATGTTTGTCAGCCCATACACTTACTGCATGGGCATTACAAGTATAAGAGATCCGCTCCTTTCTAATGTGAACATTTTTTTCATGAGGCCCTCCTCCACGTCTCTTCCAAGGGGCATTGAAGTGCCTCCAAATTTTGGGCAACCATTGCATTCACTGCATAGGCAAACACAATGGGAAACCCACTTCCTAATAATGGGAACATTGTTTTCAGGAGGCCCTCTGACCTCCACGTCTCTTCCAAGGGGCATTGGAGTGCCTACAAATTTTTGGAAACCCTTGCATTCGCTGCATAGGCAAACACAATGGGAAACCCACTTCCTTATAATGGAAACATTGTTTTCAGGCTGTCCTCTGACCTCTACGTCTCTTCCAATCGGCATTGGAGTGCCTACAAATTTTTGGCAACCCTTGCATTCACTGCATAGACCAACACTATGGGAGACCCACTTCCAAATAATGGGAACATTTTTTAATGAGGCCCTCTATGTCTCTTCCAAGGGGCATTGGAGTGCCTACAAATTTTTGGCAACCCTTGCATTCGTTGCATAGGCAAACACAATGGGAAACCCACTTCCTAATAATGGGAACATTGTTTTCAGGAGGTCCCCTGACCTCTACGTCTCTTTCAAGGGGCATTGGAGTGCCTAGAAATTTTTGGCAACCCTTGCATTCACTGCATAGACAAACACAATGGGAAACCCACTTCCTAATAATGGGAAAATTGTTTTCAGGAGGCCCTCTGACCTCAATGTCTCTTCCAAGGGGCATTGGAGTGCCTACAAATTTTTGGAAACCCTTAATTTCACTGCATAGACCAACACTATGGGAAACCCACTTCCTAATAATGGGAGCATTTTTTCATGAGGCCCTCTACGTCTCTTCCAAGGGGCATTGGAGTGCCTCCAAATTTTTGGCAACAATTGCATTCACTGCATAGGCAAACACAATGGGTGACCCACTTCCTAATAATGGGAACATTGTTTTCAGGAGGCCCTCCTCTAAGTCTCTTCAAAGGGGTATTGGGGTGCGTCCAAATTTTGTGTAGCCCTGCCACTCACCGCACATGCAATAACAGTATAGTAGACCCACTCTTTAGTAATGGGAACAACAAAGCCTAGCCAGCTGATGGCTGTCTAAGAATAGTGAGGGCTGACTGCTGGCCCTTTAAGAATAGTAAAGGCCGCCAGATGGCCCTATAAAAATAGGCTTTGTGACTTTCAGAGTCCCTCCTTCATAAATGAAACAGGATGTGTCTGATCATGTCTCACACACCACATGGCCAAATAAGGATGTAAAATGTTAAAATGAGATTTCCCGTTGAATGCATTTGTCACGGTTAAAAACAATGCAAAAGTGCAAAAACGCATCAAAAGTGCTACGTGTGAACATAGCCCATGGTTTGGAGGAGTATTTTTGATTTTGGTTATTTATTTTGCCTTATATCCAAGTCATTACAATGGAAAGGATGTTCCTTAACATATTTCCCAGGAAAATCCATTTTGTTTTTGTTTTTGTATGTTTTATTGTGAGTCCGTATAAGTGGCGTAATACCTCTGACAACATTGTTGACAGCAGTGACCTGGGAGTCATAAATGCTTCCAGGGGTCTTCCCCATGCTGTTCCCTTGCCATTTGAGCACTGTTCCCATCGATTTGGGCATTTTTTAGGCCCTCTGCAGACTGCCGGGGGGAGCCGCCTGAAAAATACTTGCGTTTCCTATAGACTTACATTGGGCTCGTTGCTCGGGTCGAGCACCCAAGTATTCCAATGTGCTCGACCCGAGCAACGAGCATTTTAATGCCCGCCCATCACTAGTCTCTGGGTAATGGTAAAATCGCAATAAAAAATATGGTGGCAATCTCAAACTTCTGCAATCATCGGGAGAGGAGTTTTCACATAAGTGGGATTTTCATAAAATCCTGGGGGCCGAGGACAGTCCACAACCCGGCCCACGTGGGGTCATCATGGGGTGTGGGGTGTGGATGTAACTCAGGTGCTAATAAAAAATCAAGCCGAATTATGATCCATGTTCCTGTAGAGAGAAACACATAATGGTGTATGCATGAATCCCGTTCACTGAACGGCCCCAAGTGAAGCGCTCTCCTTCAGCTAAGTTTGTAGTAAGTTCTTTTGTTATTCCCTTTTATTTTCTGTATCTGTATATGCAGTATTGGTTTGTCCCCTCCTTTGTAAATGTTTTGTATATTTTTTATAAACATTGCCTCCCTTTGGATTAAATTTAAAATGTAATAGTTCCGTTCCTTTTGTTCTGTAAACCACGCCTCAAAGCTATATGCTACCTACAGTCAGCCTGATTAAAAAAACGACCGGTGGTGGCAGCTAATAATCGTTTTGGGGTTATTGTGGAGTTAGCAGTGACCATTCGGTGTTATATACATATATTCCATGTGTTTGAATCTGGGGCCGTACATACCATATGCTCACTATTAGTTTCCCAATAACTGGCCTATTAGTGGAGACAGCCTGCGGCCTCCTCCATTGGTCGTCGGCCAATCATGTAATTGTCCGGACGACAGAGGGTAGCAGAGAGCTGTTCGACACAAAGATCACAGAGGGTTGTTCTGTGTTACCTTCCCGAGTTGAGATATTCTTGACATATACATCTCCCAACATAGTATCACAATGTTTTTTGTTTCAAAGATCTTCATCTTGCACCTCTTATCTCTGGATATTTTGAGCTAGCATACAGGTACGCAAGGAAACATCTGCACCTCTATATGGAATCGGAAGCATGGAAAGGGCTATAAAAATCAAAAAGGTAGACTTTCAGCTGCTACAGGATGCTTCTATATTCTCCTATAGGATAGGAGAGAAGAGTCCAAGCCCTAGATGGTCCTACGCCCTTTCCTAGTGGATAGTAAGAACCTGTAGAGGACTTCCCTCTTCAGAAGAACTATATTGTTATCACAGGGTAGATAACTGGCCCTAGGGTCATGTCAAGGCTGTATGAATGGGAAAGGTCATAATGTGGGGTTCATTTTTATCTTTGATACGGTGTTACCTGACTTTATCCTTATTGAGATGGTGTATTAGGAATCGTGCTATACCAATTCCAATTCTTGGCAACCTCTACTGAATGCCAGTAACTCCTACAATTAAATAGTATAAAAGTTGTAAAATCTCATTTCCACTTCTTTCCTAATTATTTTCTCTTAATCTTTTGAACTTGGCAGCTATTTTTTTTCCAAACTTCCACAACAAAATACAGTTTTAATGCCCCAAAGGCAGCGCTTGCCCAGATAGATAAGCCAGGCATTATATCATCATTTGTCAGGAACAGGTGTTTATCAAGTGTCTGCATTACATGTATTTTACCCCAGTGTAGCCGGTTAATTAGTTTTTTCTATTCTTTTTCAAATTGTAAATTACCAGGATAAACTAATTCCAATATCATTTCTCCAAATCATTATTTAATTTACATAATTGCAAAACTTACTTTTAAAATTAATGGGAAATGTTCTTATGTCTTAGTTTTTACAAATTAAACTTACAATATAGATATATAGATGCATAATCACATTTTATTACAATTAAGATCTTCTCAGAATTGTCCTTTTGTAAAATCAATTCAATTTCACAAGTTAAATTACATTATCTGACTCAAAACTTATTCTTTTTTAAATAAGGAAATATAGATGCATGTCTTCTGGTTAATTATGGAAACTTACTTTAAAAATAAGTTTAATCCTGCGCAAATAGTACATGGAAGATTTGACGACTATATCATATACAAAAAATAAACACTTTCAATAGCAAAGCAAAACAACAGATGTATTTCCCTGGATCTGCAACTAAAGAAGGAAAGTTGAGACTGGAAGTTGAACCATTGTTCCGCTGATTTCTAAACAGCTGTTTGTTTCAGTAGCTGACAGGAAGTTTAAAAGACTCACAAATAGTTTATTTTCTCAATCATTTCCATATAAAATTGGGGGTTGTCCAAAATGGGGCAAAAGCAATAGTTATGTTTCCTCTGGTTGACCCAACACTGAGAGAACAGACTCAATTTTATGTCTGTGGTCTCCATCTTGTCTTGTAACTCCTTTGTCACGGTAATCAAATCACACTGCTGGGAGGGGACGTTTCACGGTTCTATTCACACCCCTAAAGTTTCTATTGGCTACATATTTTGGAGGGAGCCTTCCTTTATCTGTGACACTACTTAAAGTCTCCTTCACACGTCCGTGTTTCCAGTACAGGTGGTATCTGATTTTTTCACGGATACCACAGGTAGTCATTATAACCTATGGTACATGTCCATGTTTTTACACGGACCGTGTGTCAGTGCAAAACTTACAAAGACGTCTGTTTTTTTTCGAGAAGCATGGATGACAAGGGCCAATACAATTCTATGGGTCCGTAAAAAACACGTACAGTACACCGATGCATTGCAAAGTATAGGAGAAGCTTTGTAATTTGTTTCTTTCTTTGTCCATACTGGAAAAACACTGATGACGCACTGATGGTAAAAACAGACCCACCGATGACACTGATGGAAAAGACTGATGACTCCGGTACTGGATTTTCACGTACAGTTTTTAAATGGACGTGGAAGGGGGCCTAACTTTGGGCTCTGTATTAATAAACCAGAAATCCTCAGTGCACCATATAATGCTTTGCTGTATTGATTTCCCAAGTGCTCGTAAAACAAATCTAATTGATTTTGAGTTCAAAAGGCATAGAAGAGAGTGGATTTTGCTTACCACACATATTTGTGTTACATGGTTACTCATTCAATAACATCTACTTGTGAAGGTTAGTAAAGTTAGAGGTTTCAGTCTATCACATCAAATAGGATTCGGTGCATCATTTTGTCATAGAGGAAAAATTATAAAATCCATACAGGCATCTCCAGAGAAGGGACATATCACCCTCACATTGAACATATGGGATTAATTATAACTGAGGAAGTAAGAAAGAGCTGACACTGCAAACTCCATTAAAGTAGAGACCTCCTGCAGTGACCAGGTAAGTACGACAGGAGATCTGTTCTGAGAACGTGAAAATAAGCCTGGGATTTGAGGATTCAGAAGCACTGGTCCCCAGTCATTTTGGAGCCAGTGGTCAGTGAGGAATATTGAGGTTTGCATCAATCCGATATTTATTGGAGATATATTTTTGGCGTCATAGTTAAGGGATGCACAGAATGCATTCACTCACATCACCATAAGGCCATTCTAACACCTCCAACATATTATTGGGCTGATGGATGATGCTATCCATGACATGTCTATGGAAAGGTAAAATTGTGGTAGGAAATATGAAGACAATATCTACGCCCTGGGACCTTCAGAGGTGAAGTTGGGGATTTCATAAATTTCTAAAATACCGAGTACATCCCACAACCAGCCCCCATATGAGCTCACCAACGGGAGCTATGTGGGCACAACCTTGATCTAATAAAAAGCAAAATTTGGGTTTTTGTATTTTGTCAGTCCTGGAAGGTACAGCTTGCTGTAGTTCTGTCTGTTTTCCTAAGGACTACCTTCTACTGCTAAGCTCTGAGCAATTTCTGTGACACAGGTTTAGTAATTTCCATTTGTTATCCCTTTTATTTCATGTAATTGTATATACTGTATTGTTTTGTTCCCATTTTGTATTATCTTTGTATTTTTTATATAAACACTGCCTATCTTTCCGGATTAAATACATCAAATTTAATAGCTCCATTCCTTTTGCTCTGTAAACTGTGTCCCTGAAGACATAAGCTACCTGTAATGGGTGTCAAATTGGCCTGTATAAATGATTGGTGGCGGCATCTAGTAGTTAATTTTGTTATTGTGGAGTTGGCAGTGATCGTATTGGGGTATTTATGTATATATCTATATATATCTATATATATATAGATATATATATATATATATATATATATATATATATATACACCGCGTGCAGAATTATTAGGCAAATGAGTATTTTAATCACATGATACTTTTTATACATGTTGTCCTACTCCAAGCTGCATAGGCTTGAGAGCCAATACCAATTAAGTAAATCTGGTGATGTGCATCTCTGTAATGAGGTGGGGTGTTGACTAATGACATCAGCACCCTATATAAGGTATGCTTAATTATTAGGCAACTTCCTTTCCTTTGGCAAAATGGGTCAGAAGAGAGATTTGACGGGCTCTGAAAAGTCCAAAATTGTGAGATGTCTTGCAGAGGGATGCAGCAGTCTTGAAATTTCCAAACTTTTGAAGCGTGATCACCGAACAATCAAGCGTTACATGGCAAATAGCCAACAGGGTCGCAAGAAGCGTGTTGGCCAAAAAAGACGCAAAATAACTGTCCATGAATTGAGGAAAATCAAGCGTGAAGCTGCCAAGATGCCATTCGCCACCAGTTTTGCCATATTTCAGAGCTGCAACGTTACTGGAGTATCAAAAAGCACAAGGTGTGCGATACTCAGGGACATGGCCAAGGTAAGGAAGGCTGAAAAACAACCACCTTTGAGCAAGAAACATAAGATAAAACGTCAAGAATGGGTCAAGAAATATCTTAAGACTGATTTTTCAAAGGTTTTACGGACTGATGAAATGAGAGTGACTCTTGATGGGCCAGAGCCTGGATCAATAAAGGGCAGAGAGCTCCACTCCGACTCAGACGCCAGCAAGGTGGAGGTGGGGTACTGGTATGGGCTGGCATCATCAAAGATGAACTTGTGGGACCTTTTAGGGTTGAGGATGGAGTGAAGCTCAACTCCCAGACCTACTGCCAGTTTCTGGAAGACAACTTCTTCAAGCAGTGGTAAATAAGAAGTCGGTATCATTCAAGAAAAACATGATTTTTATGCAGGACATGCATCCAACTACTTCACAGCGTGGCTGGCCAGTAAAGGTATAAAAGAAGAAAAAATAATGACATGGCCGCCTTGTCCACCTGATCTGAACCCCATAGAGAACCCGTGGTCCATCATAAAATGTGAGATCTACAGAGAGGGAAAACAGTACACCTCTCGGAACAGCGTCTGGGAGGCTGTGGTGACTGCTGCACGCAATGTTGATCGAAAACAGATCAAGCAACTGACAGAATCTATGAATGGAAGGCTGTTGAGTGTCATCATAAAGAAAGGTGGCTATATTGATCACTCATTTTTTTGGTTTTTGCTTTTGCATGTCAGAAATGTTTATTTCTAAATTTTGTGCACTGATATTGGTTTACCTGGTGAAAATAAACAAGTGAGATGGGATTAGATTTAGTTTTTATTAAGTTGCCTAATAATTCTGCAGAGTAATAATTACCTGCATAAACAGATATCCTCCTAAGATAGCCAAATCTAAAAAAAAAAACAATCCAACTTCCAAAAATATTAAGCTTGGATATTTCTGAGTCTTTTCGGTTGATTGAGAACGTAGTTGTTGATCAATAATAAAAATAATCCTCTAAAATACAACTTGCCAAATAATTCTGCACACAGTGTGTATATATATATATATATATATATATATATATATATATATATTCCATGCGTTGAAATCGGAAGTGTATGTGAGTTCACCAATAACCAGTCTAGCATGAAATTCCAGGTGTTATCCCTGACACACTTTATCTCTTACCTCCTCCAATTTCAATGTATTGCACTGCCATAGTCTGTGCACCTATGTTTGATAGCAGTTGTGGACAGCTACCACCTTGATGAAGGGCTGCAGTAGAAGAAAACTCTGATCCCAGAATTATAACTCAGGTGATGCAGTTTAAATAGCGATCCTGTTATGTCAATACATTAGAATAAAAAAAAAAAGAAATGTAATGAATCTTTTGTGTTTTTTTTTGTTACATATAAGAAAGATAAAGAAATGCAGATTATGCAACTTCTTAACCACTAAAATCTGAAAAAAAAACGAAAAGATTATTTAGGGGTTTTTGACAATGTAGTAAAATAATCATAATGGTAGAATTCAATTATTTTACTTTCATTTTTAATTAATTTTTTCCTTTGTTTCATCAGCAGTTTCTTATGATTCTTCTGCGATTTTGTACCCTTTGGAGTTTACTTGAAATCTATTCTGCGCTCATTGTGTCTTTGTTATGCTGCTATTAAATTTAATTTACCATACAAACGCATTTCTACACTGATTTAAAGATTTGAAGAAAATATTTCCAAAGATTTGACATAGTCAGTGTCAGTGCAGCTGCTGCAAGCTGAAGAGGAAAAGGAAAAGAAAAGAGAAAAAGGCAAGGAATTTAGTCCAACCAGAAAAAGAAACTAATAAAGGGGTATTCACATCTTAAGAGGTGATGACATTTTATTAAGACAAGCAATCACTATTACAGTCAGTTAGATTGTGACTGCTGAAATCCCCACTGATCCTTAGAACAAAGGGACTGAGGCTTATAACTGTACTGCAATATTTTTATCTATCAATGTTCCAGGAACTGCAACACAGCTCCATTAAACTGTGAGTGCAGGGGTATAACTTCAAGATTTTGGGCCCCGATGTATGATCTTTGACAGGACACTTTTGTGTTCTCTATAATATTTGTGGGAAAGTGGGTTTTGGGCATACTCAGACACTCAGGCGTTTGTGCTTCTGATACCTCTGCACTCAACTATAGTTGCAGCTTTGTACAAAACACTTAATCCATATTACAACAAAGTTACCGGTTATTAACCCCTTAATACTATTTGACACATAAATCAGTCATGAGCATGTCACTTTGTGCACCAAGATGGATATATGCAGGCTTGGACTGGCCCTCCGGAGAACAGGAGAATCCTCTGGTAGGCCCCTATGAAGGAGTACTAATGAGTAGTGCTATCACACTTGATTCACAATTGGCAGAAATAGGTATAATCTAATCATTCATTAAGGAAAATTAGCCATGTTAATATAACATACAAGCAAAAGTAAATTTGTGTACTAGTGTCAGGTTAATTTTGCATGCAGCTGAACAGTGGGCGCCAAGAATCAATCAATGTTACTGGTGGGCGTTTGCCAGCTCAGTCTGACAAAGGATATACACATCATGCTGATTGCACTGTACTGCTTCTTTACTGGTGTGATGAGCTGTGGGAACCCAAATGACATACGCAGCAGGGCTCCTTCTGTGAGCCGTGTTCTTAATGATCCCAGCAGTCTAACCCCTTAGATACCACTGTCAATAGTGACAGCAGCACATGAAGAATTTTACAGGGGGAGAGTGCTACTTCTGTCAGCCAATCCCATCTCTGTAGCATGATCAAAGGTGCGGATGGGCTCTTATGGCAACTGGAAGCCTAAAAATGGCCTCTGGGTCTGCCATTTGCTTTAGCATATCAGATCTTGTCAGTAGTGAGATCCGATAGGTTACCTGTGAATCTTACACTGGCAGGCTTGGTAATGCAATGCATCGCGCAAGTAGTGACGTGTTTATTACATATGTAATCATTAGATCATATGCTCAAGTGCCCTTGAGAGACATAACAAGTACTGTATAAAAGTGTTTCTAAAGAAGTATTATATATATATATATATATATATATATATATATATATATATATATATAATTTATTTAATATAATATATCAACTTTTATCTCGCACAATGAACGGTGCAAAAAAAAAAAAACAACCAAAAGCCCAATACAAGAATTGCTTTTTTTGTACATCCTGCCTCATGAAATAATGACATATAAAGTGACCAAAAAGCCTTATATGTCCCAAAATATTAGTAATAAAAAAAACTAGAGCTTTTTACACAAAAATCTAGCCCTCATAGGACTCTGTAAACAGAAAAAATTGAGAAGTTAACGCTGAGTCTATCTCTCACAATAAGATGCAAAAAAGATATTTGATATTTTTCAGTAAAATATGAAAAAAATCAATAAATTGGATATCACTATAACCATATTGATCCATACTATAGAACTAAATCATTATTTATCTTAAATAAAATATGGAAAATAATGCTAGAATTGCTGTTTTTTGTTCATTTGACTTCACAAATAAAAATGAAACAAATAGTGACCATAAAATCATATGTACCCAAAAAAATACCAGCAAAATCTACAGCTTGTCTTGCAAAAGACAAGCCTTTAATCAACTATTTCTATAAAAAAATAAAAAAGTTATGAGTGTGAGAGCAAGGTGACCCAAAAAATGTTTTTTTTGTTATGTTTTATTTTGTGCAAAAATATTAAAACTAGTGATGAGCGAGGTCTGCAGAGGGCCTAAAAATTGCCCAAATCCATGGGAATAGTGCTCAAATGACATGGAAACAGCATGGTGAAGACCCCTGGAAGCATTTCTGACTCCCAGGTCACTGCTGTCAACAACATTGTCAGCAGTATTTCGCCACTTTTACGGACACACAATAAAACAAAACCAAAATGGATTTTCCTGGGAAATATGTTAAGGAACATCCTTTCCATTGTAATGACTTATATATAAGGCAAAATAAATAACCAAAAACGAAAATACTCCTCCACACCTTGGGCTATGTTCACACGTAGCATTTATGATGCGTTTTGCACTTCTGCATTGCTTTCAACCAAGACAAATGCATTTGACGCGCCTCCTGGGCCGTGGGGTACCAGGTGCCGGGCCGGTAGATGCTGGGGGTTGTAGTCACTGTGGCGGTGACCCAGTCCGTGACCCAGGGCGGTCAATACAAGGGGATGATATGTATAGGTTTTTATAATGTCCGACTACGCCACCTGTGGAGTGCGGCTAATAGGGGGCTGCCGCTGCGGAACAGTCCTCTGAAGCTGGTGGTTTTGCAGCAAGGGTGGTATAACTCCCCACAGGAAGAGTTAGCTTCAGGGCAGTGTGTGGATGATGGTTGTTGTGCAGGTTGTGCTGGGCGCTGTAGTGCAGTGAGGGATGGCGCAGCAAGGAACATAGAGACAAGATAGTGCAGTCCCAGGGTCTTTACTCACAGTTGTTGCTTTCCAAGTTATAACTGCAGATCATAACTTCCCACGTCGTGCTGTGCGTCCTCAGAGTGGGGTTCAGTCCACCCTCAGGTATTTCCAGAGCACTTAACAGGACCCCTTTCTGTGTGCCTTCCTCAGCCATCTTCCTGCGCTGGCTCTCTCCCTCCTGCCCTGCTCCTCACAGTCAGAGTCCCAAGCCGGTGGCCTCAGGTCTTGGCGGGCGACCTGCAGTCCCCTGGGCCCTATATGGCCACCTTTTCGGCGATTAATAACTGTGGTAGTGGGCAACTGCACCCTGAAAGTACAGCCACCTCCGGTTGCTAGTTGGTCTTAAAGTATCCGTGCTAGTTAAGGGGCCGGTCCCCTCTGCGACTTGATCCTTCCACTGTCTTGCAAATTCGGGCATACAGGTGGCCTCCAGCACTGCCCGTACCCCTAGGATCCCTTCTCTTCTTCTCCTGGAGCGTTTCCTGCTCTCTCTCCTCTCTTCTCTCCTTCTCCTCTCAGACTTGGGCCTCACAGGCTAGGCCCGCCTCCGGAGCAGAGCTCATACAGAGCCTCTGCTCCTGTCACTTTTCCTCCTCTGACTGAACTGAACCCTGATCTAAGATCCTGTCTCTATTTTATACTCTCTCTGTCATGTGCTCCCAGGATCTACTTCCTCCACCCCATCCACTTCATGGTTCCCCCTCTCTAGGTGGTTCCCCCTAGTCCAGCCAGGGACCAGGGACTGTGCTCTCCGGTAGGAGCAGTCTCGCCCTGCCCTCCGGAAATGTGGTGTAGTGAAAGCAGGTGTTAGGGTCCTGAGCTGTACTCCTTCCTTACCTGAGAGTGAGGTACCACACCTCTGGATGAGATGCAATACCTATGTGGCGACCGAACCCTCAGGGGCGCCACACATTCACCGGGAAATGTCATTTTAACATTTTGCAACCTTTTCTGGCCATGTGGTGTGTGACATGGGATCAGCATGGGGAAGACCCCTGGGGCTGGAACAGAGCAAAAGACAGGGTAGATTAAAGACATGCAAAATTTTAGAATGTATTCGCATAGAAGATTACAAACACAACATTTCTTCCCTTTATGGGAGGTTCTCCTTTCTTTAACGTTACTGGTTACGTTTTCTCTTTCAAAAATATTATAAAACTTTCTTCACATATATAAGACATTATAAAACTCTTTTCACTTGTATAACCACATCTTTTGCATATAAAACATTTTTCTTCATATCAAGCTTTTATCATATTAAAACATTTTTCTTGGCAACACATTTTTCATATAACACTTTTGTCAACAGGTCACAGTGCAATTCGCAACCAGGTGTCCATTCTTCTGTAAGGTGCAAACTGGTAAACACGAACATGAGGGACCCGTCCAAAACCCTCCACGGAGGCCCTGGGGTGGCTGCAGGGCATAGATGATCCAGGTGTTGGACCACGTCTTCGGCCACCTCCAACGGGTTTTTGTTCTGAGGTCATTTGTTGTATACTTATAAAACCAATAAGGGGCACTTTAAGAAGTGCAACATTTTACAAAGGAAATTTTTTCGGGAGATCACCGTCCTCTTCCCTATTGTCTTTATACCCACACGGGTAACTGGTTAAATAGACACAAAACACTTATAAAGTTTCCTGCACCCGTACGGGTAACTATTTACAGTTTCTGTGGAGACTTATTCAATAGCGGGGTTCCCGCCGGGGGAACTCCTCGTTCTTACCAACTGGCTTAGCCGGGTACTGCGGGGGTAGGTCCTTTCCCTCTCTCGCCACCTTGTGGACGTGGAGGGCATATCATCCGCGCTCTCCCTTATGACGGGTGAAAGTGACATAGTCACCGGGATAGAGGTCCCGTTACTGGGTGCCCCGGCTGGAGGTGGGGTTCCACGTCCCGCCGGTTGACGAAGACATCTCTATCGGTCTGTGGCTCCCATATGAAGCCCCAGCCGGCGTCTAAATCAAATTTCACTATGATCCCCTCCAGACGGGGATTAGGTGTTGCTGGTTTATCCTGGTGGGCCCGAGTTTTGGCCTCCATATTTCTGGCCTCCATACGCTCCCATCTCACCTGCCGGTCATACCACTCTTTCTCCATCTGCAGGAGCCCCCTCCTGCAGTACTCTTCCCGTCGGAGGGCCTGGGCCTGCGTCTCCTGCGGGAATCCGATGAGGTCCCCCTCCCGGTTGTCCCACCGGAACTCCTCTCCCTCTGCGCAGGCAAACGGGGGAGCAGGTATGGGAGCCAGGGGGGCTCTCTGCTGGCCTTCATTCCTGGTGGGCCAGTCGAGGGCAGAAGTCCCGTATTCCCAATCGGATGCGGGGGTAGGCGGTTCCGGTAAAGGGCCCTGGAGCAGGTTGGCTGCGCTGGCATCCGGATGGTGCAGGGAGTCCGCCTGGGGATTGCGGAGCTGGTCGACGAAGCTGATCAGGTGGTAGGAGGCTGCCGCCTGGGGATTGCGGAGCGGGTGGGTGGTGGAGGCTCTCGGTGCCGTGGTGCATGCTGGACCTGGGGGTAAGTCTGGAGCGTGCGCGCCCGGGTATGGAGGCGCCACCAGTGGGCCCAGGAGCAGGTCAGCGTGGTCTGCGCCCGGGACAGGGAAACTCTTCCTACCTGCTCCCGCGGCCGCTCCTGGGCTGCTCTCTGCCTCCTGGTCCTGGTCTGGCTCCGCTGGGGCTGGGGCGCTGTCGGTGGATTCCGGTGCTGGCTGCCGTCTGGCGCTTATCTTCTCCAGCACTTCCCTCTTCCAGCTGGCGATGGCAGTTCTCTCGGCCTCTCCTACCCGCCGGCTGAGCTCATGCATCTCCGCCTGGAGGAACTCCGCATCCTCCAGGGTCAGCTTGTAGATCACCTCCGTCAGGGTAGGAGGTGTCTCATCTAGCTGCAGGCCGCGGACTGGGGTCTCAGGCTCACTTTCTTCCATCTTGCCTGCCGGATGTGTCTTCTCTCTGGCCTGCTGGAGGCCACACCCTGTCTCCCAGTTTTTGTTTCTCCTCTCCCCTTTCTGGGGCGGTCCCATCGCTGCTTGCTGTCGGTCACACCTGGGGGCGTCTCTTCCACCTTGATGGACACATCTATGTGTATGGCCACAGTTGCAGGGGGCTGGTTGCGCTTTTGGTGCCATTCTGGGACCCAGCCCACGATGGCGCCCGTTCTTCTGGGTCGGGCGCCACATTTAGTAGAAAGCACAGTCTTTAGGCGCGCGATACCCGGTGATAACGGGTGGGCTCATATCCTGCCGACTACGCCAAAGTTGACGCGCCCCCTGGGCCGTGGGGTACCAGGTGCCGGGCCGGTAGATGCTGGGGGTTGTAGTCACTGTGGCGGTGACCCGGTCCATGACCCAGGGCGGTCAATCCAAGGGGAATGATATGTATAGGTTTTTATAATGTCCGACTACGCCACCTGTGGAGTGCGGCTAATAGGGGGCCGCCACTGCGGAACAGTCCTCTGAAGCTGGTGGTTTTGCATCAAGGGTGGTATAACTGCCCACAGGAAGAGTTAGCTTCAGAGCAGTGTGTGGATGATGGTGGTTGTGCAGGTTGTGCTGGGCGCTGTAGTGCAGTGAGGGATGGCGCAGCAAGGAACACAGAGACAAGATAGTGCAGTCCCAGGGTCTTTACTCACAGTTGTTGCTTTCCAAGTTATAACTGCAGATCATAACTTCCCACGTCGTGCTGTGCGTACTCAGAGTGGGGTTCAGTCCACCCTCAGGTATTTCCAGAGCACTTAACAGGACCCCTTTCTGTGTGCCTTCCCCAGCCGTCTTCCTGCGCTGGCCCTATCCCTTCTGCCCTGCGCCTCACAGTCAGTGTCCCAAGCCGGTGGCCTCAGGTCTTGGCGGGCGACCTGCAGTCCCCTGGGCCCTATATGGCCACCTTTTTGGCAATTAATAACTGTGGTAGTGGGCAACTGCACCCTGAAAGTACAGCCACCTCCGGTTGCTAGTTGGACTTAAAGTATCTGTGCTAGTTAAGGGGTCGGTCCCCTCTGCGGCTTGATCCTTCCACTGTCTTGCAGATTCGGGCGTACGGGTGGCCTCCAGCACTGCCCGTACCCGTAGGATCCCTTCTCTTCCCTGACTTGGGCCTCACTGTCCAGGCCCGCCTCTGGAGAAGAGCTCGTACAGAGCTCCTGCTCCTGTCACTTCTCCTCCTCTGACTGAACTGAACCCTGATCTAAGATGGTGTCTCTATTTTATACTCTCTCTGTCATGTGCTCCCAGGATCTACTTCCTCCACCCCATCCACTACATGGTTCCCCCTCTCTAGGTGGTTCCCCCCAGTCTAGCCAGGGACCAGGGACTGTGCTCTCCCGTAGGAGCAATCTCGCCCTGCCCTCCGGAAATGTGGTGTAGTGAAAGCAGGTGTTAGGGTCCTGCGATGTACTCCTTCCTTACCTGAGAGTGAGGTACCACACCACTGGATAAGATGCAATACCTCTGCAAAGCAGTCATCAAAGCAAAAGGTGGCTACTTTGAAGAACCTAGAATATAAGACACATTTTCAGTTGTTTCACACTTTTTCGTTAAGTATATAATTCCACATGTGTTAATTCATAGTTTTGATGCCTTCAGTGTGAATGTACAATTTTCATAGTCATGAAAATACAGAAAAATCTTTAAATGAGAAGGTGTGTTCAAACTTTTGGTCTGTACTGTATATATACACTGTGTTCCAAATTATTATGCAAATAATATTTTCTCAGATTTTCCCAAATTATCTATATGAATTGCAGTCATTGCAATTTTCCAGTAAAATAACTATTAGAGTACATTTGAAAGGTTTTTGTACAAACTGCCTATGATAACAGTATATTTTTAAAAAAATTAAAAACTCAAACTGCACTCAAAATGCATGTTCCAAATTATTATGCACAACAGAGTTTTCAACCTTTTCATTTTAATGAAGAACAAAAAAATGGTCATTTTTGAAATTATAAGCATTAGCAGGTTATTACAAACTGAAATCAAACAGTTTTCAACTCAAAACTTTATTCTAGGTGATGCTACATTTGCACATAGTACCGCTTGTTCGAGAACCTCTGGAGCATCATCAAAAGGAGTGTCTATGATGGCTGGAGGCAGTTCACATCTAAGCAACAGCTCTGGGAGGGTATTCTATCCTCATGCAAAACAATTGGAAGCAGAAACCATCCAAAACCTGACAAATTCAATGGACGAGAGAGTTCAGAAGCTCCTTTCGAACAAGCGGTCCTATGTGCAAATGTAACATCACCTAGAATAAAGTTTTGAGTTGAAAACTGTTTGATTTCAGTTTGTAATAACCTGCTAATACTTATAATTTAAAAAATGACCATTTTTTTTTCTTTATTAAAATGAAAAGGTGGAAAACTCTGATGTGCATTATAATTTGGAACATGCATTTTGAGTGCAGTTTGAGTTTTTTATTTTTTTAACAATATACTGTTATCATAGGCAGTTTGTACAAAAACCTTTCAATTTTACTCTAATAGTTATTTGACTGGAAAATTACAATGACTGCAATTCATATAGGTAATTTGGAAAAATCTGAGAAAATATTATTTGCATAATAATTTGGAACACAGTGTATATATATATATATATATATATATATATATATATATATATATATATATATGTGTTGTGGAATACCTATACTAACAGGACGTTCAATGGACCCTTTTGTGCTGTATCATGCACTGCAGTCTGCCACATACACAGCCTGCCTAACTCCTGCTATCACCACTGAATAAATGCAGCTGGATTAGTCCTCAGAAGGGCTGTTAGTTCAGTTGGATATATTGTATATATGTTGTGGAATACCTATACTAACTATGAAGAAGCAAATCTTTCCCTGACGCAGCAGCAGCTCTCCCTACTCTGCCTGATTCCGGGGGTAGACTGTGACGAGCATATCGGCGCCCGGTCTTATATGGCATTACAGTGCATGGCAGACAATCCCTGCCTGTTCAAAGTTATTAGAAATTCGTATGTATGAGAAAGTAGGACCACTGAAAACTACATGTTGTCATGCAAAAAAATAAGCACTCATACAGTTGCATTGACAGAAGATAAGAAAACCTATGGCTCTCTGAATATGCGATACAAAAACAAAATGTTTCATTTTTAGATTTAGATTTTTTTTTATTATTATTTCAAACAGTGTATTTATTTTACAAAAGTAATAAAGCAGAAAACTATATAGTTTAGGTATGACCAAAGTCATAGTGATTAGATGAAGAAGAAAGAGCAGCAATACTGTTCTTTTAAAAAAAATAGTGTGCTCGAGGAAGGGACTCAGCTCAAAGGGGTGGGTGGGATTATGGGCAGGGGAAAAGGTGAATAATCATATTTTACATACGAATAAAGAGAAAATTTCAGCTCACCCCTGAGATGTAATCCCAGTCTGGCATGGAGCATGGTGCACGGAGTCATCGCTGCTGCACAGCGCCTGGGTCAATGAGGACGTTTTATAGCCAATGTTCAAGAGTTTTTCACTCGAAACGCGTTTAGCATTTTTCATACACACCACCCCATAATATATGCTTTGTCGTCTGAGATGTCCATTTTTCGTCTTTTCTACAAGTTTTTAAAAGGATTTGCCAATAAAGATTGTTGAATTTTAATTAATTGGCCAGTGTGTTGAGCTGGATCCATCTTCACTTCTTCATTTACATACGCCTAATTTACCGGTGCGCGCAAAATGAATAGTCAGCATCAATGATTGGATGCAGTTAGACTGCTGAATTACTCACCCGAGGATCACATAGCAATCCTCGAACTGGTCATGAGCTCTTCTGACCTGAGCTTGACAGCATGTATTTCTATGCAGCTGTCATGCTCAGATCAGAAGAGCAGATTACCAATCCGAGGATTGCGATGCTATCCTGGGGCATAATTCAATCTGACTCATTCAGTGATGCCAGTGCAGAGGAATGGGTGGGATTATGGGTTGGGAGGGGGGTGAATATTCATTAAACATGTATACTTTTGGCTAAACAGTGACACCAGCAGAGTGGTGGGTGGGACTGTGGGCGGGGGAAAGGGTGAATATTCATTTTTCATTTACATATGCTTGACTTGCTGGTGCAAGACAATAAATTTGTCCGGGTCTTACAGCAAGAATAGGGGGCCACGTAGAGATAAAACAATTACATATCCTGAAAGGGCTGCCCAAGATATATTTCAAGATATTACTATACTACATACAAATGACATGACAGATTCCCTGATTATGATGTGTCTTATTAAAAAAAATGAATATCTGCTATATTAATTTTCATTACATTTTTACACATTTGCCTAAAACCTTAGCAGTACTGTGCTAAGGTTTTAGGCAAATGTGTAAAAATGCTGCAAAGTAAGAATGCTTTAAAAAATAGAAGTGTTAATAGTTTGTTTTTTGTAATTAACAAAATGCAAAGTGAATGAGCAAAAGAGAAATCTAAATCACATCAATATTTTGTGGGAATACCTTTTATACTCTTCTAGGTATACTTGCACACAGTTTTTGAATGAGGAACATGAATTATTATTATAGGCTGTGAAACCTTATCCAGAGGTGTAACTATGTGGATCATTTGAACAGAAGTGTTTAATAGTTTATTTTGATTAATTAACAAAATGCAAAGTGGATGAACAAAAGAAAAATCTAAATCAAATCAATACTTGATGTGAGATGAGCACCCTTTCCACATTTTTGCCTTCAAAACAGCATTAAAGTCTGCAATTACTCTGTGTGACTGCGGACCTATGATTTCTCTCAGTGCAAGTGTAGCACCCTGAGGATTCGGCTGCTACAGGGGTATTGCACCTCAACCCAGAGGTGTGATATTCCACTCCCGGGTAAGGATGGAGTGTGGAACTGAGCTCGGTAGGCTGCATGCACTACACACATCCCATTTCCGAGGAGCAGACCGACGGTACTCCCACTTAGAAATGTGCAGGTACGACCGAGTCTGTTCCTGGCTGGAGTGGGAGGGGGGTGGAACATCCCAAGTAGTGTAGGGGCAGATAGGGGGAGCAGCCTGGGTAAAGATAGGAGCTCATTGGGTGCTGGTCACCTGAGCTCACACATAGAGGGTGTATATAAGGTGGGCACCAACTAAGATCAGGGTCAGATGCAGAGGATCAGATGCAGAGAGTCAGTCAGCTGCAGAGAACAAGTCAGGAGCAGAGGAGAGAAGAAAGACAAAGACCCAGAGTGAGAGAGGAGAAAAGAGAGAGACCCAGAGCACAGAAGAGAAGGACTCTGAGATCCCAACTCAAAGCACCGGGTGAAGAGTCGGCATCAGGGTACCGGAACCCAAGCTGGTGGGGGTAAAAACATTCCCCAGCCAGAGACCGGAGACCGTGGGCAGCGTTTGTCACGGTCACCCATCACATCCACCCCGAAGGCACACCACATGAAGGGTCAGGGAACCCAGGGCCAAGGGTGTCCCAACAGAAGGCCCGAGGGAGCTGGACCTAGGTGGATTACTGGTGGGGACGGCCAGAGAACGGGACAGAAAGAGAGCTCAGGGCCACGCTCCGGACTTGTTTGGGGGTTGGCTGGATCCAGGACCTGGTGGACGCAGCACGGCTCGGGTGGTCACTAGCAGCTGGAGTGACCAGTACAACATCTGCAGTAAGTAAACACCCTTAACTGCACAACCCGACTCTGTCTTCACTGCCGTCTGCACTACACCACCACAACCCCCATCCTCTGCGCCTGTCCCCTCTGAGGCTATACCCCACCCGTTGGGGGTTATACCATCACAAGCTGCACCTATACCATCAGCCTCAGCGGACCCTGCTGCAGCGGCGGCCATAGTGACCGCAACACAACGGGTGGCGTAGTCGACATTAAGAACTTAGTAACATCTGTAGGACTGCCACATACAACTGAGTTTGACACCCTGGGCACGGACCGGGTCACAGCCACTCGGAAGACTACAACCCCCATCTGATCCGGCTCCGGGTATTCCCCTAAAGAATATGGCCCAGGGGGCGCGTCAACTTTGGCGTAGTCGGCAGGATTACGTGCCCGCAACACCCGGGTACTGCGTGCCTGAAGAAAAGTGCAAGTTTACCTCAGAAAGAAGTCTCCCGCCGGTTCCGGAGGGTCCACGCCATCGGACCCCATCACAAGTCGTTTCCCGCCGATTGTCCGCCATTTCCAACTTGTTCCCGCCATCTGCAGAGTTTCCCGCCACTGGGCGACGCTTCCCGCCAAAACCGCAGATTTCCCGCCTTGGAAGAGCAGCGGACGCCATTATGGGCGTGCCAAAGGAGAGCAAGAGGCCACCTCCCATCGTGGGCCAGGACAGAAAATGGCGCCAAAAGTGGAAACCGCCCCCACCAACAGAGACTGTGATGCTGGAGGTGTCTGTCAGCGTGAAAGAACTACCCCTGGAGCTGACAGTCACCGAGTTGCCCCGGGACCGCCCTCGAAGTGGGAGGAGACGAAAGGAGAGAACAAAGATGGGTGCCGCCTGGAGCAGTCTGGAGCGAGCGGACCCGGAGGCAAGAGGTCTAACGAGGAGTAGCGGAGGAGCTCACCCGGAGATGGAGAGAAAGCAGAACAGCACCGGCCCGCTGGCCAGGAGTCTGCTAGAGACCGAGGAAGGAGGGCAGAGCAGCACCGGCCCGCTGGCCAGGAGCCTGCCGGAAGAAGAGCAGAGCAGCACCGACCCGATGGTCAGGAGCCTGCTAGAGTCCACAACCCCGCTAGGTCTAGCGGAGATCTTAGCGCAGCTCCCCCGAGACCGGGAGTGTGCACAAACTGCCTTGGAGGGCCTCGCAAGGAGGATGGCCCGGGTACAGCGAGAGATACTGGCGGAGTGGAGCCGGGAGATGGCCCAGCAAGCTGGAACCCGTCCACGGAGCATGCTCCCCTGGGAGAGGACACCAACTGCCTCTACGGATGACGCGGGAGGACCCAAGGTCGGAGACGGCGCTGAGAAGGGAGCCGAACGCATGGAGGCAGGTAAAGGGGACGCCTATACCCCAAGCCGAGAAACCGCCCACCTGCCCCAGCTCCCCGTCGCAGAGCCCGAAAGTCCCCCGTCCGTGCCAGTAACCGCCATGTCACCGCTAATGACTAGGCCCCGACCAGAAGCCGCCGCCGCGACCCCTGTGACGTCACACGCATCGACCCGGAGCGTGACCAAGCAGGAAGAGCCTCCGGCCTGGTCGCAAGGCCCGGTACTCCCGGGCCCCGCATCACCAACAGCGCCCCCTACCTCCGCGGAGCCTCCGGCCTGGCCGCAAGGCCAGGTAGCCCAGGGCGCCGCCGTCCTAACGGTGCCCTTCACCTTCCAGGTGCCCCAGGCCTGGCCGCAAGGCCTGGGCAACCCGGGCGCCACCACCACCGCGCCCGCACCCGTAAAACCAAGGGTGCCGAGTTTGGGAAAGGACCTCTTCAGCCAGCTCACATGGCCGGACGGGCGGCCCTTTATCTGGCCCGAGGAGTTTTGTGAGCTGGAGCGGCAACAAAGACTAGGGCCCTTGTGTGAGCCCCTGATCCCGGCTCCGAAGCCCGTGACTCGGGTCTCGCCTCCTTTAGAAGAAGCCCAATTCGTGTGGGACCCCACGGGAGAAGATTTGATGGGGTTCACCGGAGAAACTCGGGCAGTCGCCGCTGAGCGTACTGAGTGTTGTCGTCAGCAGCTAGCAGAGTTTGCGAGAGAACGGGAGGAGAGGCGGGTCAGAGAACAACAGGCCCAAATCCGGAGCGCGGAGCAGAAGAGCCGGACTAGGAGGAACCCCCGTGCAGCGCACTGTCCCCGCAAAATCGGGACGGTGATAAAGTTCAACCCGCAGCATGGGTGGGGCTTTATTCGGGACCGTAACAACCGCGGTGACGTTTTTGTGACCCGCAGAGACGTCGAGTCCCACCTGCCGGAAGGTCACAAAGGCCGTGACCTCTACGTAGGAGACGAGGTCACTTTCACCCGGCACAAGTGTGCCAAAGGACCTTACGCCCTCCACGTACACCGCTTGACGGAGGAGGAGTTGCGGTGCGAGGAGGAGGAGCAAGAGGACCCGGACGGGTCTGAAGCAACACCATATCACCAAGAAAAAGCAGGAGGGAGCCGTCGTTAAGGACGGGGGTAGAGACTGTATATAGTTGCCCGTCGGGGCACAGTGAACCGTTGCTGCTAAAATAGTCCCCGTTGGGACCAGTGAACTGTTTACCCGTTAACCCCTTCATCCTACAGGCTGAGGACTGTGAGCAGCCATTCCCTTCCCTCTACCTGGCCGAGGACTGAGAGCGGCCAACTTCCCCTGTAAATAGTTGCGCGTCCTAAAGCGCCCCCTACCGGTTTTATAGAAAACCAGTTTTTCTAAGAGACTGTCGCACTTTTCCCGGACACACGTTGCACAGTGTCCGGAGGAGGAACCAGAAACAAGAGACGACGAGAATGTTTTATCTGAAAAGTTTTATATATATATAATGTTTTATATGTTTTATATGTTTATAAAAATTTGTATGTTTTGGTGATGTTTTATGTCTTACAGCCCGAGGACGTGCTGTGATTTACCAGGGGGGAATGTAGCACCCTGAGGATTCGGCTGCTACAGGGGTATTGCACCTCAACCCAGAGGTGTGATATTCCACTCCCGGGTAAGGATGGAGTGTGGAACTGAGCTCGGTAGGCTGCATGCACTACACACATCCCATTTCCGAGGAGCAGACCGACGGTACTCCCACTTAGAAATGTGCAGGTACGACCGAGTCTGTTCCTGGCTGGAGTGGGAGGGGGGTGGAACATCCCAAGTAGTGTAGGGGCAGATAGGGGGAGCAGCCTGGGTAAAGATAGGAGCTCATTGGGTGCTGGTCACCTGAGCTCACACATAGAGGGTGTATATAAGGTGGGCACCAACTAAGATCAGGGTCAGATGCAGAGGATCAGATGCAGAGAGTCAGTCAGCTGCAGAGAACAAGTCAGGAGCAGAGGAGAGAAGAAAGACAAAGACCCAGAGTGAGAGAGGAGAAAAGAGAGAGACCCAGAGCACAGAAGAGAAGGACTCTGAGATCCCAACTCAAAGCACCGGGTGAAGAGTCGGCATCAGGGTACCGGAACCCAAGCTGGTGGGGGTAAAAACATTCCCCAGCCAGAGACCGGAGACCGTGGGCAGCGTTTGTCACGGTCACCCATCACATCCACCCCGAAGGCACACCACATGAAGGGTCAGGGAACCCAGGGCCAAGGGTGTCCCAACAGAAGGCCCGAGGGAGCTGGACCTAGGTGGATTACTGGTGGGGACGGCCAGAGAACGGGACAGAAAGAGAGCTCAGGGCCACGCTCCGGACTTGTTTGGGGGTTGGCTGGATCCAGGACCTGGTGGACGCAGCACGGCTCGGGTGGTCACTAGCAGCTGGAGTGACCAGTACAACATCTGCAGTAAGTAAACACCCTTAACTGCACAACCCGACTCTGTCTTCACTGCCGTCTGCACTACACCACCACAACCCCCATCCTCTGCGCCTGTCCCCTCTGAGGCTATACCCCACCCGTTGGGGGTTATACCATCACAAGCTGCACCTATACCATCAGCCTCAGCGGACCCTGCTGCAGCGGCGGCCATAGTGACCGCAACACAACGGGTGGCGTAGTCGACATTAAGAACTTAGTAACATCTGTAGGACTGCCACATACAACTGAGTTTGACACCCTGGGCACGGACCGGGTCACAGCCACTCGGAAGACTACAACCCCCATCTGATCCGGCTCCGGGTATTCCCCTAAAGAATATGGCCCAGGGGGCGCGTCACAAGCACTGTGCGATGCGAGGGTTTGCCAGTTTCTGAACCGGGAATGACAGTGATGTATGCGTTATGTATACTCCCAGCCTGAGCCTGACTAGTGGGCACGGCCTTGCTCCATACACTTGTATGGAAAAGGGGCTGTACCCCAGCTAGTAAAGCAGCTTTCCAGTGGGTGTGGACATGTGCTGGGCGTGGTCTTGCTCAATACAAGTGTATAGAGCGAGGCCGCACCCACTAGTCGGTTTCTGGCTGGGAATATGTGTAACGCATACATCACAGCCATTCCCAGCTAAGAACCCAGCGAATCCTCGCATAGCACAGTGTGTGCGCTGGGGGGATTCATAAGTCTGCACTCACACAGAGTGACTGCAGACTTAGTATTTTAGACCAGACAACCCCTTTCATTTCGTTAGGTTGTTCCAAACTTGGAGAACTAACCATAGATCTTTCATGAATGTAGGCTTGCTCAAATCCTTCTATCTCTTGATCCAATCCCAGAGAGACTCTGTGATGTCTATATCAAAGCTCTATGGGGGCCATATCATGTTCTTTATGCTGAAGACGGTTCTTATTGACATTGGCTGTATGTTTGGGGTAATTTTCCTGCTGCAAAATAAATTTTGAGCATATCACACTCCCTGATTGCATGTCATGATGGATTAGTATCTGCCTGTATTTTTTAGCATTGAGGACCGTAGATGCAGTGGCTGGCCAAAGAAATCAGAAAATGTTCAGATTTACCATCAGCTCAGCAAATCTTTTCCAAATCAGAATCTTTATTTGCATACATCTGTTTCAGGTTCTTGTCCCTAAACACTGCTCTCATCAGTGGAAAGATGGAGAATGGTTGTCTGGATGAGAGGCCTTCAATGGGGGGTATAAATTGCAAAGTTTCCCCTAAAGGATGAGTGCCAAGCTGGTGTAGGGAGTCTTATAGGCCACGGTCTTTTGTCAAGACTATATCAAGATTGGATATTGACTGGATAGGATTGCCACTTCCAGAAAGTGGCACAAGAGACCCTGCTCTTGTGGCACCCCTGAGGGTTCGACCGCCACAGGGATGCTGCACTTCTCTAATGGAGTGTAGTGTTCCTCCTCTGAGGTAAGAACAGTGCGATGGTCAGGACCCTTCCTTCACATCCAACACCACACTTCTCCCACCAGAGGGGGCTAGAATGCACTAGGTGCTGCCCTCCTGGTTGCAGGGAGACTGGGGAACCAAGAGATAGGGGAACCAATTTAGTGGGTGAGGGTGGAGGACTCACATTTTAGTGACACTTAATAATTTCATATTTAATACACAGCCATTTTGGTTGTTGGTCCTTTGTTAGAAGTCTTTTGATGGTGATCTCCCTCCCTGAGAGTGGATCCTGTGTGGACCTGCAGAGGATGGAGACATGGCCCTCGTACCTTAGCCTTCGGGTCGAGGAGCAGGTTGCAGATAATGAATGTCTCAACCCGGTCAAGGACCATGACCAAGAAGGCCCGGAGCTTAAGAGTGTAGCTCCATCGCAAATGGATCCCAGGGAGGATGCAGACGGAGCGGTGTACGCCACCTGTCCTCTCTATGCTGATATACTCAGAGGGAGTCCGGCTGCAAGAGGGGTACCGGCCCCCGACAACCGACCTTGCTACTCCTTGTCCTGGTCGGGAAAGCCCGGTAGGCCCTGAGGATCCAACCGGGTATCGGAAAGAGCGGAGCTGCCACCCGTGCCCTTTTTCTGAGAGGAGTTCAGAGGGAGACCCGGCCTATTTACACACACACAGACAGGAAAGGACCCGGTCTGAAGTCTAGGAACACTCTGGTGCAGGGTCCTGATCTAACACGGGACTTACTCGGAGGTTGTCGGACCCCCTTCGTCTCTGGTGAACGCAGAACCCCGTGAGGAGCAGGGAGTCACCTTCCTACTGCCATCTCTTTTGTGAGTAAAGCCTTGGAAGTTCACCCCTATGGCCTCCGGACTCTTTATTCTGCACTACACCGCGCTACACAGTACCAGACTTCCTGGACTACTACCCCCTCCGTCCTGTCCCTCTGCTCTGAGGCCTTGCTCCACCTGTGGGGAGTAGTAACAACGCCGGCTGCCCTAACACCAGGCCTCAGCGGACTGCGGCAGCACTGGTGGCCTTCACCAGGTGCCACAGGTGGCGTAGTCAAAATCAGCCACTCAACCCGGATAAGCCTGTATCATCCATCTTTTAATGTGACGTCCCTGGGCACGGAGCGGGTCCGGGCCATGGCTGCACCCCACCTCTCAATCACCAGGACCTGATTCCGAGTCCCCCATCTCCCAGGGTAAAGAAAAAGGGCTTTCGAGTAGAGGTGTCACACTCTCTTCCTGGGGAAGAGGTAATTTGCATATTTTATTTCCCAGGGAGCATTGCATGACCTATTATATAAGCCTCTTTACACCAGGTTGGTGGTCTTCCTAAAGAAAAACATTACCCCTTAGAGATGATCAAATTAATTAGATACAGACTGAATATGAGTCAAATATTAAATCCGCAGGTCCTGGCAAATTCAAACAAGTTGCAATTCAATTTGTGCTATTTGCTTTAGAATGACTGCGACCTTTTTACACATTCCAGAAGATTATATCAGTCACAGAAGGCTGATATGATCTCAGGCGTGATTGTGCAGGCTTCCCCATAATTCCTTGCAGCTATCACATCACATAATATAGTGCGGCCAATAAGGAGGGACTGTCCTAGATTGTATAAAAGCCTAGGTAGGGAATGCCGCAGACATTTTAGATTGATTTTTAGAATAGTGAGCGGAATTTACAGCATACAGCTTAGCAATAGAATTAAGAAGAGATGTGGAGGATTCACCAATTTAAGATACACTAGGTAACTGCTCTCCTCCAAATTAAAGATGTCCGAGTGCATGCAGAGAAGCTAATTAACAAAATCTGGTTGAAAAACTTCACTCAAAGACTGAACCACGTAAATGGCATACTTTATTACGTAGACATGGGGTTAAATAGTATTCTCCTTCTAGGTGGGATTAGTAAAATGTATTGCTCTTTTCTGATAACTCGGATAGGAATTCCGATGGGAGGGGGTGAGTTTGTCTCTCAGCGCCATCTTTGCCAACTCGACATGAATCTCTCTGTTATCAGCCATGCACATGCATACGTCATTCCCAGGAAATCATTTAGTTGTTCGTGTCTACAATAAGAATAGAAGCTGTTAGTTATATACACTGCTCAAAAAAATAAAGGGAACACTTAAACAACAGAATATAACTCCAAGTAAATCAAACATCTGTGAAATCAAACTGTCCACTTAGGAAGCAACACTGATTGACAATCAATTTCACATGCTGTTGTGCAAATGGAATAGACAATAGATGGAAATTATTGGCAATTATCAAGACACCCTCAATAAAGGAGTGGTTCTGCAGGTGGGGACCACAGACCACATCTCAGTACAAATGCTTTCTGGCTGATTTTTTGGTCACTTTTGAATGTTGGTTGTGCTTTCACACTCGTGGTAGCATGAGACAGACTCTACAACCCACAGAAGTTGCTCAGGTAGTGCAGCTCATCCAGGATGGCACATCAATGCGAGCTGTGGCAAGAAGGTTTGCTGTGTCTGTCAGCATAGTGTCCAGAGGCTGGAGGCGCTACCAGGAGACAGGCCAGTACACCAGGAGACGTGGAGGGGGCCGTAGGAGGGCAACAACCCAGCAGCAGGACCGCTACCTCCGCCTTTGTGCAAAGAGGAAGAGGAGGAGCACTGCTAGAGCCCTGCAAAATGACCTCCAGCAGGCCACAAATGTGCATGGTTCTGCACAAATGGTTAGAAACCAACTCCATGAGGGTGGTATGAGGGCCCGATGTCCACAGATGCTCACAGCCCAACACCATGCAGGACGCTTGGCATTTGCCACAGAACACCAGGATTGGCAAAGTTGCCACTGGCGCCCTGTGCTCTTCACAGATGAAAGCAGGTTCACACTGAGCATGTGTGACAGACGTGACAGAGTCTGGAGACGCCGTGGAGAGTGATCTGCTGCCTGCAACATCCTTCAGCATGACCGGTTTGGCAGTGGGTCAGTAATGGGGTGGAGTGGCATTTGTTTGGAGGGCCGCACAGCCCTCCATGTGCTCGCCAGAGGTAGCCTGACTGCCATAAGGTACTGAGATGAGATCTTCAGACCCCTTGTGAGACCATATGCCGGTGCGGTAGGCCCTGGGTTCCTCCTAAAGCAGGACAATGACAGACCTCATGTGGCTGGAGTGTGTCAGCAGTTCCTGCAAGATGAAGGCATTGAAGCTATTGACTGTCCCGCCTGTTCCCCAGACCTGAATCTGATTGAGCACATCTGGGACATCATGTCTCGCTCCATCCACCAATGTCACGCTGCACCACAGACTGTCTAGGAGTTGGCGGATGCTTCAGTCCAGGTCTGGGAGGATATCCCACAGGAGACCATCCGCAATCTCATCAGGAGCATGCCCAGGCATTGTAGGGAGGTCATACAGGCACGTGGAGGCCACACACAATACTGAGCCTCATTTTGACTTGTTTTAAGGACATTACATCAAAGTTGGATCAGCCTGTAGTGTGTTTTTCCACTTTAATTGTGGGGGTGACTCCAAATACAGGCCTCCATTGGTTAATAAATTTGATTTCCATTGATGATTTTTGTGTGATTTTGTTGTCAGCACATTCAACTTTGTACAGAACAAAGTATTCAATGAGAATATTTCATTCATTCAGATCTAGGATGAGTGTTGAGTGTTCCCTTTGTTTTTTGAGCAGTGTATTTATTAACTATTAACATAATCCATGTGCATATACACATTTGCATACATACATACACATAGATTATTCCATCATCGGTATATTGATTCACACTGATTAGGTAATCTATTAAAAGAAACTAATTGATTTTCTATAACATATATATTTTACATTGACAGAGAAAGCTCTAAAACATTGGACAAATACTGGAGACAGTAATGTTGTATAATTGTTGCTCTGAATAAGGTGAGAGCAGTAGTTTGCAAATAATACAGGGACTCAATTGAAAGGAGAGAGCTAGCTATGCTGACAGCAGCAGCAGAGGCAGACTGAGTGTGATTGATCAGTGATATGGTGTATCTGGTATATGTCCTAATGCATTTGAGTTACAATTATTCATTTTTCTTCATTCATAATGCACTAAAAAGCAGAAGCAAGACAGCACAATAATTGTGCTGTTATCAGTGTCAGACTGTGAGCTTTCTTGTCGCAATCAACAGTATTGGGATTTTGCACTTCTTGTACAATCTTTTTGTAAAAGGAGGAAATAATTTTTTGTTTTTTAAATAATAAAGAAAATTACCTAAAATCCCAACACTTTACTGTGATAGACTACCTCACAAAGTGTTTTTTTTGCATAACTATTTTACTAGTCAAATTTTGCATCAATACAGCACCCTATTACAGATGCTGGCCTTTTAGTCATGCACTTACCTAAAATTTATAAATGGGCTGTTAGTTACTACCGGGTTACCATCTCTTTCTATGATGAGGTCATTTTTATATTACGAAGTCGGTACTTGGATTAGGTCATACAGCTTGAGATTGGAATTCAGTGCAAGGACTGATGGCTTTTGATTCGAATGTGATAGCTTCATGTATTTCTATGCAGTTGTCATACCCAGGTTGGGAGAACCATCGGCCAGTCCATGCGCTGTGTTTTGATCTTGGTCCGATTTATACAGCTATCTACGCTCTTAAGGTGATTGAAATGGGTTGGATACAATCCTTGGAGACTTTAGACCACATCTTTTTTGGGTAGTTGGGCATTTTTGGAAAAGTTTCTAGTACCCCGTAGATGCTTTATCCGGATACTGTTACATTATCTGTGTTTTTATTTAGGATCAGAGAGAAACATACTGTATTATCGTAACTCACAACCTGCTCAAATGATATAGACCTAAAAAGATAAATAATAAATGTATCTCAGCTACATTTTTAATGGAAAAAGATAAGATCAGATAAAAACTACACTTAGCAAAAGCTGGATGGATGTAGCAATAATTTCCAACACATAGAAAGACTTTTTTCCTAATTATCTATTCAGAAAGGGCATTAGAAGACGGCAGAGAAAGTTAGGCAGAGTCTGTAGCCTGCAGCTTAGCTTGTGATGATATAACACATCCCAGATGAATTTCTGGTGGTGTGAAAATAACAGCTTTGGCTCTCACATGCGCTGCAGTGTGCTGCACAACACCCCTGGGTCTTCTTTCTGTTTCTTCCAGGCACAGCAGCTGCATCTCACAAAGACAAAATGTCTGTATCAGCAAGAAGTCAGTAAACCATTTTCACTTATATTGATGCTAGGACCAAACATAACCGATGAAGATGAGGCAAAGCCAGTTATATGACAATGGAGAAGAGGTAGTACAGAGAAATATGTAAAGTGTCATTAAATAAATACCTTATTAGTAGAGTTTATTGTTAAGGAACCATTAATTCCAGGGGAGCTGTAAGATGTAAATAGTTACATATGTATAACACATACAGTATATAACATTTAAATTCTAGATTACAACCTGTGACACACTGGTACAGAGGGAGAGAGGACCCTGCCCTCATGGGCTTACAATCTACAGTTGTTACTCTGAAACGTGGAAGTAACTGTAGAACAAAACTTTAAATGTGTGCAATATTGTATAGTATTTCTACTGAAATGGCAGACAATGGAAGCCAGGAGTAAGTGTATTAATGTGTCAGGTTCTGGACTACTTTTCATATCTGCATGACAGGACAGCTATATAGTATAATCTCATCAGTTAAGAATAAAAAATAAATTTTGTCCATTAAATGGGTTGTCCACTACTAGGACAACCCTTTCTTGATCTAAATGTTTGACCCTGATAAAATAAAAAAGCATATATTGACCTCCCGTGACGGCGCAGTTGCACTGGTGTCAGCAGTCATGGTCCCGGGGATCTCATGCAATTGTCATGACATACTGTATAAGCCCGACGTCCAATCAGTGCTGGTGTCACTGGCCCTGCTTTTGTACTCATTGAACATGAAGAGGAAGTCAGTAGCAATGAATGAGCATTAAGATGCTCGGGTACTCGTTGCTCGGGTCGAGCAGAGTAACGAGCCCAATGTAAGTCTATGGGAAACTCGAGTATTTTTCCAGCGTCTCCCCCCGGCGGTCTGCAGAGGGCCTCAAAATTGTCAAATCGATGGGAACAATGCTCAAATGACATGGGAACAGCATGGAGAAGACCCCTGGAAGCATTTATGACTCCCAGGTAACAGTTGTCAACAATGTTGTCAGAGGTATTACGCCACTTTCACCGGGAAATGTCATTTTAGCATTTTACAACCTTATCTGGCCATGTGGTGTGTGAAACATCATCAGACACATCCTGTTTCATTTATTAAGGAGGGATTGTGAAAGTCATGAACACTATTTTCACAGCCTTACTATTCTTAAAGGGCCAGCAGCCAGCTATGCTTTGTTGTTCACATTATTAAAAAAATGGGTCTCCTATATTGTTATTGCGCATTCAGTGACTGCAAGGGCTGCCAAAAATTTGAACGCACCCCAACATCCCTTTGAAGAGACATAGAGGAGGGTCTCACTAAAAAAAATGTTCCCATTATAAAGGAGTTGGACTCCTATAGTGGTAATGCCCATGCTGTGACTGCAAGGGCTGCCAAAATTTGGGAAAAACCCCACTAACAATTTAAAGACACATAGAACTGGGCCACAGTAATGAGTACAACATGTTCCCATTAGAAAGGAGAGGGTCTGCTATACAGTTATAGGGTATGTAGTGAGTCCTACGGCTGCCAAAATTTAGGAAAAACCCCACTAACAATTTAAACACACATAGAGCTGGGCCACAGTAAAGACTAGTGATGAGCGAGCATGCTCGCTACTGCTCGGTGCTCGCCGAAGCATCTTACTGCTCGAGATGCTCGGCTGTCGCCGAGTATTTCCGGGATTACTCGGTGGGAGCTCGGGTCTCCTCCCTGCATGTTTGACGCTCTTTACAGAGACAATGAACATGCAGGGATTGCCTGCCACTCACTGGAATGCCGTAGCCATGTTGGTTGTGGCATTACAATGATTGGCTTGCCGCACAGCGTCATCAGGTCTATATCAGACCTGGCACCGCCATGCTCGTCACAGTCACTCCGGAATCAGACAGTGTAGGGAGAGATGCTGCTGAGCTAGGGAGAGATTTGCTTGTTTCTAGTTAGTGTAGGTGTAACAAACTATATTAGAGACACATATCCATCTCAACAAACAGTCCTTCTGAGGATTAATCCATCTGCAGAGATATCAGGCAGGCAGTGTATATAGACAGGCAGGCAGGGTATATAGCAGACTGCAGTGCACATAGCACAAGAGGCTCCGTTCCAGTTTTGTCTGCTGCTACTGTTAGATATTTCTAGAAATAGGCCAAGGTCTCAGAGGCCAGGAATAATTTTTTGGGGATCTTAATCCTCATTATTTGCTTAAAAAGCAATCCAGAGAGCACCGTTTTTCTGCTCCATTTGCTTGTTGGCACTGCGAAATACAGCCAGGTCCTTTCCATTTTACAGCGCTAAAAATCCAGCTACAGTTATATAAAAAAGTTTGGGCACCCCTATTAATCTTAAGCTTAATGTTTTATAAAAATTGGTGTTTTTGCAACAGCTATTTCAGTTTGATATATGTAATAACTGTTGGACACAGTAATGTTTCTGCCTTGAAATGAGGTTTATTGCATTCAAACAAAATTTGACAGGTGCATAAGTATGGGCACCTTTATCATTTTCTTGTTTTAAATACTCCTACCTACTTTTTACTGACTTACTAAAGCACTTTTTTTGGTTTTGTAACCTCATTGAGCTTTGAACTTCATAGCCAGGTGTATGCAATCATGAGAAAAGCTACTTAAAGTGGTCACTTGCAAGTTGTTCTCCTGTTTGAATCTCCTCTGAAGAGTGGCCTCATGGACTCCTCAAAACAACTGTCAAATGATCTGAAAACAAAGATTATTCAACATAGTTGTTCAGGGGAAGGATACAAAAAGCTGTCTCAGTGATTTAACCTGTCAGTTTCCACTGTGAGGAACATAGTAAGGAAATGGAAGAACACAGGGACAGTTCTTGTTAAGGCCAGAAGTGGCTGGCCAAGAAAAACATCAGAAAGGCAGAGAAGAAGAATGGTGAGATCAGTCAAGGACAATCCTCAGACCACCTCCAGAGAGCTGCAGCATCAACTTGCTGCAGATGGTGTCACTGTGCATCGGTCAACTATACAACGCACTTTGCACAAGGAGAAGCTGTATGGGAGAGTGATGCGAAAGAAGCCGTTTCTGCAAGCACACCACAAACAGAGTCGGCTGAGGTATGCAAAAGCACATTTGGAGAAGCCAATTTCTTTTTGGAAGAAGGTCCTTCCTGTGGACTGATGAAACCAAGATTGAGTTGTTTGGTCATACAAAAAGGCGTTATGCATGGCGGCAAAAAAATACAGCATTCCAAGAAAAACACTTGCTACCCACAGTAAAATTTGGTGGAGGTTCCATCATGCTTTGGGGCTGTGTGGCCAATGCCAGCAATGGGAATCTTGTTAAAGTTGAGGGACGCATGGATTCCACTCAGTATCAGCAGATTCTTGACAATAATGTTCAAGAATCAGTGATAAAGTTGAAGTTATGCAGGGGATGGATCTTTCAGCAAGACAATGATCCAAAACACCGCTCCAAATCTACTCAGGCATTCATGCAGAGGAACAATTACAATGTTCTGGAATGGCCATCCCAGTCCCCAGACCTGAATATCATTGAACATCTGTGGGATCATTTGAAGAGGGCTGTCCATGCTCGGCGACCATCAAACTTAACTGAACTGGAATTGTTTTGTAAAGAGGAATGGTCAAAAATACCTTCATCCAGGATCCAGGAACTCATTAAAAGCTACAGGAAGTGACTAGAGGCTGTTATTTTTGCAAAAGGAGGATCTACTAAATATTAATGTCACTTTTCTGGTGAGGTGCCCTACTTATGCACCTGTCAAATTTTGTTTGAATGCAGATTGCACATTTTCTGTTAGTACAATTAACCTCATTTCAAGGCAGAAGCATTACTGTGTCCAACAGTTATTACATATATCAAACTGAAATAGCTGTTGCAAAAACACCAATTTTTATAAAACATTAAGCTTATGATTAATAGTGGTGCCCAAACTTTTTCATATAACTGTATTTAAAACTGTGGTTTGTCCATCACACGGATCACATATAATTGCGCTGAAAATACTGCCATTTCTGGCATCCATTAAAAATTTATTTCAGTGTGTCAATGACGCAATTGACACCAGCTTGCTGTTCAAAATAGTTACCTACAGGCCAGGTATTTAAAACTGTGTTTTCTCCGTCTCACAGATCACATATACGTTTTCAGAAAATATTGCCATTTCTGGCCTCCATTAAAAATTTGTTTCAGTGTGTCAGTGAAGCAATTGACACCAGATTGCTGTTCAAAATAGTTACCTACAGGCCAGGTATTTAAAACTGTGTTTTCTCCGTCTCACGGATCACATATACGTTTTCAGAAAATACTGCCATTTCGGACCTCCATTAAACATTTGTTTCAGTATGTCAGTGAAGCAATTGACACCACTTTGCTGTTGAAAATAGTTACTTACAGGCCAGCTATTTAAAACTGTGGTTTGTCTGTCACATGGATCACATATACGTTTTCAGAAAATACTGCCATTTCTGACCTCCATTAAAACTTTGTTTCAGTGTGTCAGTGAAGCAATTGACACCAGTTTGCTGTTCAAAATAGTTACCTACAGGCCAGCTATTTAAAACTGTGGTTTGTCCGTCACACGGATCACATATACGTTTTCAGAAAATACTACCATTTCTGACATCCATTAAAACTTTGTTTCAGTGTGTCAGTGAAGCAATTGACACCAGTTTGCTGTTCAAAATAGTTACCTACAGGCCAGGTACTTAAAACTGTGGTTTGTCTGTCACACGGATCGCATATAAGTTTGTTCCAAATTCAGTCATTTGAGTTGATTGTGGAAGATATTGTCCTCCATTTAAAATGGGCAAGGCACGTGGCAAAGAACAGGGGAAATGGATGTGATGGTGCATGCAGAGGGCGAATCTGTGGGAAAGCTGAAATTGTGCCACAACAAACACCCACATCTTCTCGCTTGACCTTCCTGTCCCAATTAATAGTGGACCATAGAACACCACTATTGAACACAGAGAAGTGTGAAAAGGTTATTGGTTGGATAGCAGAAAATGCTTCTAGTCACTTAGCCACCACCACCACCACCACCACATTGTCTTCCACACGGTCAAATCTCAGTAGCTGTGAGTCTGGACCGCATATTCCTCACCCTGAACCTCCTTCCTTCCACCATGCCGAGTGCCCAGAGACAACTGATTCCACACTTGGACACTGTGAAGAGCTGTTCACTTTTCTATTTATAGATTTGGGCCTCTCGCCTGGTCCACTTGAAGCGGGGCAAGAGGAGATCGCATGTAGCGATGCCCAAATATTTGAGCAGCCACGTTCACACGAAGATGACGGTGGTAAAGTGTCACAAGAGGTGGACTATGATGAGACACAATTGTCAGAAAGTCAGGAGGAGGACCAGAGTGCTGAAGTGGAAGATGAGGTGGTGGATGATATAGTAATTGACCCAACCTGGCAGAAGGACATGCAGAGCGAGGAGAGCAGCACACAGGGGGGGGGAGGCAGAGCACCTCAACAAGCAGGAAGAAGCAGTGTGGTGGCCGCAGAAAGAAGGCAGGCAACTGTACCCCGTAACACCAACACGAAGGAATTTGTCAGTACAACTGTTATGTCTTCTCGAGTCTGGTTGTTTTTTAAAGACTGCCGATAACCCCAAAAAGGCCATTTGCACCACCTGCCAGGCCAGCATCAGCAGGGGTAGCAAAACAACCAGCCTGACCACGACCAGCATGATCAGGTACATGGCAGCAAAGCACCCGACTAAGTAGGCCGAACCCCAGGGTCCAGGAACAGTGTCTGCGGGTGGCACCACTGCTTCTTCCACTGTTGTACATGCAAGCCAATCTCCTGTCCATGGTGCATGCGAAGATGCCTCCTGCCCTGCACCTGTCACTGCACACTCTCAAGTAGCAGCATCATTCAGGGTTGCCCCCACAGTGTACAGCTCCTGCACCTCATCCTCCTCAGCATCCTCCTCCTTTTCAGCCTCAATCTCCGAAATGATCACATCACTCACAAGCTGGAAGCACTGCAGCACTTCCTCGGCCAAGCGGTGTGGCTCACACTGCTGAACCTATAGCCAGGCATGGTGGTGTGTGACAATGGCCGGAACCTGATGGTGGCTCTGAGGCAAGGTGAGCTCACAAATGTACCATGCCTGGCCCATGTGCTTAACCTCGTGGTTCATCGGTTTCTCAAAACCTACCGGGAGCTGCCGGATCTGCTTGTCAAAGTACACCACCTGTATGCCCATTTTAGAAAGTCAGCTACAGCTTCCGCCGCCCTTGCCGTGCTTCAGTAGCGTTTGCAGCTTCCGGCTCACAGACTGGTGTGTGATGTCCCCACGCGTTGGAACTCTACATTGCAGATGTTGGGAAGGATTTGTCAGCAGAAGAGGGCAGTTGTTGAGTACCAGCATCAACAAGGCCATCGGTATTCAGTTCAGACTTCACACATAAGACCTCAGGAGTGGACATATGTACCATCCTCCAAAACTTTGAGGACTCCAAGATGGTGAGCGGTGATGACGCCATAATTAGTGTCACTATCCCGCTTCTCTGTCTTCTGAAAGGCTCTCTGCTCACAATCAAAAAGGATGCATTGCAGGTGGAGCACGATGAGATGGAGCAAGGAACCATACAGGGTGATTACACACAGCCAAGCCTCATCTCATCCCAATGTGGATTGGGTGACAATGAGGAAGAGGATGAGGAGGAGGTAGTTTCATGCGCTATAGACGGAACTACCTGCACAACTGTCATACCGTCTGTTCAGCGTGGATGGCCTGAGGACAGAGAGGAGGAGGAGAGCATGGTCACTCGTCCTCTTGGTGAAGACACGGAAGTCTTGCCTGTTAGTAGTCTGGCACGCATGGCTAAGTTTATGTTACACTGCCTTTCCCATGACCCTCGCGTTCTCAAAATTTTTGTTGACAGTCATTACTGGTTGGTGACACTTCTAGACCCACGCTACAAGGAGAACTTTTTATCTCTTATTCCTGAGGCGGACAGGTCTATAAAAATGGGGCAGTACCAGAAGGCCCTTGTTGCGGAACTATTAAAAAAATTCCCATCTGAAAACGCTGGCGGCAGAGGTCATAGTTCGTTGGACAACCAAGGTGTACAGGTGAGAGAGACACAAATGCAATCCAGCAAAGGCAGGGGAACACTGTCAAAGTTCTGGGAGAATTTTCTCAGCCCCTCCCATCGCACAAGCTCTGAGTCGCGGGGTACTCTCACAAGGAGTTCAAAGTTTGGGAAGATGCTGAGGGAGTACCTTGCCGACCGTACCAACATCCTCCGTGATTCCTCTGTGCCTTATAATTATTGGGTAACCAAGTTGGATATGTGGAATGAACTGTCTCTCTATGCCTTGGAGGTCCTCGTCTGCCCTGCCACCAGCGTTTTATCAGAGCGGGTTTTTAGTGCCGCTGGTGGAATTATAACTTATAAGCGCATCCGCCTGTCAACTGAAAATGCTGACAGGCTGACTCTTATAAAAATGAACAAGGGCTGGATTTGGCCAGACTTCTCAACACCACCGAATAATAGCAGCGTGACAAAAACTCAAATCCAGTGTCTTTTTCTGGGAGGTGTATTCCCATGCACCTTTTCCCCCCTACACATGGGTATACGCTTCCTGATTTTGACAATTTGCTCTTGTCCTCCTCCTTCTCCTCATCCTCCAACACAATATCACCAGGGTGACCGTGGTCCGTGATGCAACACCCACATCATTTTTTTAGCCCCTTTACAGCCTGGGACGTATTAGTACGCACCAGGCTGTAACCCCCAGTTCAGCGTGGACTCCAGCATTGAGCCCACACTAAACTGGGCACATGTCCGCACAACAGCCGCGAGAGGAATCGCGATCCACCCGCGGCTGTTAACATGTTAAATGCCGCTGTCAATCTCTGACAGAGGCATTTAATAGCGCCGCGCCGGAAGTGCGTCACTTACACCCCCCATCGGTGACCCCGTCACGTGATCACGGGTCACTGATGGGTGGGCATGACAACCCTGGGTCTGCAGCAGACTCCAGTGGTTGTCATGAGCTGATCGCTATGAGCGCCACCTAGTGGTCGACGCTCATAGCACAGGAGCATTTCTGCTACATAGAGGTGATCTGCTGTAGCAAACTTTAGAATTTTTTTCACCACTTAAATAAAAAAGAACCTGTACATGTTTGGTGTCTACGAACTTGTAATGACCTGGAGAATAAGAATGGCAGATCAGTTTTAGCATTCAGTGAACGTGGTAAAAAAAAAAAAAAAAAAACATCTGTGGTATTGCACTTTTTTTGCAATTTCATCGCACTTGGAATTTTTTTCCCGTTTTCCCTTACAGGATATGGTAAAACCAGTAATGTCATTCAAAAGTACAACTCATCCCGCAAAAAATAAGCCCTCACACGGCCATATTTACCAAGAAATAAAAACGCTATGGCTCTGGCAACAAGGGGAGCAAAAAACAAAAATGCAAAAACGGAAAATCCCAGGGTTGCGAAAGGGTTAAAGGGTGTTTATGATGTCCATAAAAAAAAAAAATTATATACTATGTTCATGTATACCTCCCAGGGGTAAATGTTTGTCAACCCATACACTTAGTGCATGGGCATCACAAGTATAGGAGACCCACTCCTTTCTAATGGTAACATTTTTTTATGAAGCCCTCTAAGTCTCTTTCAAGTGGCATTGGAGTCCCTCCAACTTTTTGGCATCCCTTGCATTCACTGCATAGGCCAACACTATGGGAGACCCCCTCCTTTCCAATGGGAATTTGTCGTTACTGTGGCCCTGCTCTATGTGTGTTTAAATTGTTAGTGGGGTTTTTCCTAAATTTGGTCAGCCGTTGGACTCACTGTATACCCTATAACTGTATAGCAGACCCTCTCCTTTCTAATGGGAACATGTTGTACTTGTTACTATGGCCCTGCTCTGTGTGTCTTTAAATTATTCGTGGGATTTTTCCTAAACTTGGTCAGCCGTTGGACTCACTGCATACCCTATAACTGTATATCAGACTCTCTCCTTTCTAATGGGAACATGTCGTACTCGTTACTGTGGCCCTGCTCTATGTGTCTTTACATTCTTAGTGGGGTTTTTCCTAAATTTGGTCAGCCGTTGGACTCACTGCATATCCTATAAATGTATAGCAGACTCTCTCCTTTCTAACGGGAACATGTCGTACTCGTTATTATGGCCCTTCTCTATTTGTCTTTTAATTCTTAGTGGGGTTTTTCCCAAATTTGGCAGCCCTTGCAGTCACAGCATGGGCATTGCCACTATAGGAGACTCGCTCCTTTATAATGGGAACATTTTTTTTACTGAGACCCTCCTCTATGTCTCTTCAAAGGGGTATTGGGTTGCGTCTGAATTTTTGGAAGCCCTTGCAGTCACTGCATACGCAATAACAGTATAGGAGACCCATTCGTTAATAATGGGAACAACAAGGCATAGCCGGCTGATGGCTCTCTAACAATAGCGAAGGCCAACTGCTGGCCTTTTAAGAATAGTAAGGGCCGCCTGATGGCCCTATAAAAATAGGCTTTGTGACTTCCAGAGTCCCTCCATCATAAATGAAACAGGATGTGTCTGATGATGTGTCACAAACCACATTGCGAGATAAGGTTGTAAAATGTTAAAATGACATTTCCCGGTGAATGCATTTGTCTTAAAAAATAACGTAAAAAACCCCAAACAGTATGATCTTTCTTTAGTATAAAAAACAGGGTCACCAATGTAACCTCAATGTAATCACATTGTTCAGCTCCTGCACCTCCTCCTCCATCTCCGAAATGACCACATCAGTCACAAGCTAAAAGCACTGCAGCACTGCCTTCGCCAAGCGGCAACAGACTGTGCTGAATATAACATGCTTAAAGCTTAGGTGACAAACTGCCCAGCTCTGCAAAGTTGTTGAAAGCTGTAACACAGCAGCCTGATCTGTGGTTCTCACCGCTGAACATACAGCCAGGCATGGTCGTGTGTGACAATGGGCGGAACCTGGTGATGGAGAAATGACAGCTGGAGTAGATATGGTTTCCCTCTATGCCAGTCCTTTCACCGAGCTAAAGAATATGGCTGTGGTGAAATGCAACTCCCACTGAGTAGCTGTTTCAGATTGAAAAACATTGGGCACACCAGAGGATTTGATTCTGAGGGCTCACCTTTCTCCCCCGCTCAAGAGCCCCATAGCAGCTGCAAAGTTAGCGATATCATGAATTCTCCTGATGTAGAAGCCAGGGCACACCCAAGGATTCTCTGGTGGGACCATCCAACCCTGCCGAGAAGCAGTCCTGGCTAAGAAAAGTGTATGGGAAGGTTCCCGGACACTCTATAGCTGCCTTTTTAACTGAGGTAGAATTCCACGCAAACATGGGGAGAACATACAAAATCCATGCAGATGTTGTCCTTGCTGGGATTTGAACCCAGGATCCAAGGCTTCAGTGCTAACCACTGATCCAATGTGCTGCCGTTCACCGTCTGATATCTAACAGGCTAGAGAAACTTGCACCTTCTGCCACTCAATCTTCACCTCCTTTGTGAGAAAATAATGTATTTGGGCAGCCACTCAGTCTATCAAATAAAATTCCTGAGAAGGAAATTGGGGATGGCTTCGCTAATGGTACTTGGGGCAGTGCTAATATCATGGCGTAGTACCACAGTTTACTAGAAATATTCCAGGCTGGTAGAAGGCAAGCAGATTCCCACAGAAAAGTACCAGCAGTAATGTTCAGGGACCCGCGCTTGTAGAAGGCGTAGACAATACCGAGAGAAATAGTGGCAGCTGGGGACCGAGTATGGACATGAGGAATGAGGCATGAGGTTGTGAAAAGCTTCTGCCTCCACAAGCCGAAAAGGCCACATTTCAAGTGAAAGCAGCTTTAGAGGACTTCCTGGGAGAAATGACAGCTGGAATAGATATGGTTTCCCAAGTCCTTTCATCAAGCTAAAGAATATGGCTGTGGTGAAATACAACTCAGCAAAAAAAGCTGTAGACTGGCTGCTTACCATCCCTGGCCACATTCACTTGACCACGTGTTTGCGGGTAGGGGGTCCTTCCCAGTAAGTTCACTGGGGAGGGCACGGGTAATGTTGTGGGACCCGTGCTTGTGGAAGGCGGAGACGACACATGGAGGAATAGTGGCAGCTGGGGACCGAGTATGGACACCCGGCCGCCGTCGGCATGAGGTTGCGAAAAGCTTCTGCCTCCACGAGCCTAAAAGGCCACATTTCAAGTGCAAGCAGCTACCCAGAAATCTGGCACTTTAGTATTGCGGCCTGTGGGTGGGTGGCTAGCTGCATACTTGCGCTTGCATTCCAAGTAACAGAAAAATAATCAGATAGTGGCCTCTATCATCATCATGGCCTCACCTCGACACTATGAACTCTCCTGAAGGAGAAGCCAGGGCTCACCGGAGGAGAATCTGGTTCTCTGGTGGGCACGTCCAACCCTGCCGAGAAGAAGCAACCCTGGCTAAGAAAAGTGTGGGTGAAGGTTCCCGGACACTCTATGGCTGCTTTTTTAAAGTGGATTGGACGTGCTTATGCATGTTATTTCTCAAACCGCTTTGCAGATCAGGCCATTGCCCAACTCTGTAGTCATGAAGTCAAAGGCGCAAAGAGAGATGTTTGTGTGTCAAACCTCCACCAACAAGTGCGAGCTGATGTTGGACGGGCTGCCATTGCTTTTGCAACAAGCTGCATTAGAGGACTTCCTGGGGGAAATGACACCCACAGTAGATACGGTTTCCCTCTATGCCAGTCCTTTCACCGAGCTAAAGAATATGGCTGTGGTGAAATACAACTCTCGGCAAAAAAAGCTGTGGACTGGCTCCATACCGTCCCTGGCCACATTCACCTGTCCACGTGTATGTGTTTAGGAAGTCCTTCCCAGTAAATTCACTGGGGAGGGCTCGGGTAATGCTGTAGGACACGAGCTTGTGGAAGGCGGAGACTATACCGGGAGAAATAGTGGTGGCTGGGGACCGAGTATGGACACCCGGCCGCCGTCGGCATGAGGTTGTGAAAAGCTTCCGCCTCCATGAGCCTAAAAGGCCACATTTCAAGTAAAAGCAGTTTTAGAGGACTTCCTGGGAGAAATGACAGCTTGAGTAGATATGGTTTCCCTCAGATAATGTTGTGGAACCCGTGCTTGTGGAAGGCGGAGACGACGCCGGGAGAATTAGTGGCGGCTGGGGACCGAGTATGTCATTTGAGCACTGTTCCCATCGATTTGGGCAATTTTTAGGCCCTCTGCAGACTGCCAGGGGGAGCCGCCTGACAAATGCTCGAGTGTCCCATAGACTTACATTGGGCTCGTTGCTCGGGTCGAGCACCCGAGTATTCCATTTGGCTCGACCCGAGCATTGAGCACCCGAGCATTTTAGTGCTCGCCCATCACTAGTAACGACATGTTTCTAATATAAAGGAGAGTGTCTGCTATACAGTTATAGGGTATGCAGTGAGTCCAACGGCTGTCAAAATTTAGGAAAAACCCACTAACAATTTAAACACACATAGAGCTGGGCCACAGTAACGACATGTTCGCATTAGAAAGGAGAGAGTCTGCTATACAGTTATAGGGTTTCCAGTGAGTCCAACGGCTGCCAAAATTTAGGAAAAAACCCACTAACAATTTAAACACACATAGTGCTAGGTCACAGTATTGACATGTTGCCATTAGAAAGGAGAGTGTCTGCTATACAGTTATAGGGTATGTAGTGAGTCCAACGGCTGCCAAAATTTAGGAAAAACCCTACTAACAATTTAAAGACACATAGAGCTGGGCTACAGTAATGAGTATGACATGTTCCCATTAAAAAGGAGTGGGTCTCCCATACTGTTTGCCTACGGAGTGAATGCAAAGGCTGCCAAAAATTGGGAGGCACTCCAATGCCCTTTGGAAGAGACGTAGAAGCCCTCCTGAAAACAATGTTCCCATTATTAGGAAGTGGGTCTCTCATACTGTTTTCCTATGCAGTGAACGCAATGGCTGCCAAAAACTTGGAGGAACTCCAATGTCCCTTGCAAAAGATGTAGATATGGTGATATGGTAGATATGGTGGTGATATGAATGAGGATGTGGAGGATGAGGATGAGGAGAAGGATGAGGACAAGAGCAAATAGAGAAAATCAGGAAGCGTTTAACCATGTCTGTGTGAAGACTGATGTGCATGGGAATAGAGTTAGACCTCCCAAAAAAGACACTGTATTTGAGTTTATGTTACACTGCTATCATTCGGTGGTGTTGAGAAGTCTGGTCCAATCCAGTCCTTGTTAATTTTTATAAGAGTCAGGCAGTCAGAATTTTCAGTTGACAGGCGGATGCGCTTATCAGTTATAATTCTACCGGTGGCACTAAAAACCCGCTCTGACAAAAAGCTAGTGAGAGGGCAGGCCAGGACCTCCAAGGCATAGAGAGCCAGTTCATGCCACGTGTCCAGCTTGGATACCCAATAATTATAAGGCACAGAGGAATCACGGAGGATGTTAGTGCGGTCAGCTAGGTACTCCCTCACCATCTTCCGAAACTTTTCCCTACTTGGGAGAGTACCCTGCGCCACAGGGCCTGTGCGATGGGAGGGTCTGAGAAAACTGTCCTAGAACTTTGACAGTGTTCCCCTGCCTTGCATTTGTGTCTCTCTCACCTGTACTCCTTAGTTGTCCAACGAACTGTGACTTCTGCCGCCAGCATTTTCAGATGGGAATTTTTTAAATAATTCCGCAACAAGGGCCTTATTGTACTGCACCATTTTATTAGTCCTATCCTGCGTGGGAATAAGAGACAGAAAGTACTCCTTGTGGCGTGGGTCTAGAAGTGTCACCAACCAGTATTGACTGTCACCCAAAATTTGGACAATGCGAGGGTCACGGTAAAGGCAGCGTAACATAAACTCAGCCATATGTGCTAGACTGCTAACATGCAAGACTTCCATGTTCTCACCAAGAGAATGACTGACCATGCTCTCCTCCTCATCCTCTTCCTCCTCCCTGTCCTTAGGCTATCCACACTGCACAGACGGTATGACAGTTGTGCAGGTAGTACTGTCTATAGCGCAAGAAACTAGCACCTGTTCTTTCTCCTCCTCTTCCTCATTGTCACCCAATCCACATTGGGATGAGATGAGGCTGGGCTGTGTGGAATCTCCCTGTATGGATCCTTGCTCCATCTCATCATGCTCCGCCTGCAATGCATCCTCTTTAATTGTGAGCAGAGAGCGTTTCAGAAGAAAGAGAAGCAGGATGGTGACGCTAATTATCGTGTCATCACCGCTCACCACCTTGGTGGAGTCCTTAAAGTTTTGGAGGATGGTACAGTTGCCTGACATCCATGTCCTCTCCTGAGGTTTTATGTGTGGAGTCTGACCTGAATACCAACGGCCTTGTTGATGCTGGTACTCAACAACTGCCCTCTTCTGCTCACATATCCTTCCCAACATCTGCAATGGAGAGTTCCCATGCGTGGGGACATCGTAGATCAGTCGGTGAGCTGGAGCTGCAAACGCTGCTGAAGCACGGCAAGGTTGGCGGAAGCTGTAGCTGACTTTCTAAAATGGGCACAAATGCGGCGTACTTTCACAAGCAGATCCAGCAAATCTGGGTAGGTTTTGAAAAACCGCTGAAACACGAGGTTAAGCACATGGGCAAGGTATGGTACTGTGTGAGCTCGCCTCGCCTCAGAGCCACCACCAGGTTCTGGCAATTGTCACACACGACCATACCTGGCTCTAGGATCAGCGGTGTCAGCCACAGATCTGCCTGCTCTTTCAGAGCAGTCCACAACTCTTCAGCGTTGTGCGGTTTGTCACCTAAGCAAATTAGCTTCAGCACAGCCTGTTGCTGCTTGGCCTAGACAGTGCTGCAGTGCTTCCAGCTTGCAACTGATGTGGTCATTTCGGAGATTGAGGCTGAAGAGGAGGAGGAGGTGCAAGAGCTGTGGAACATGGGGGCAACCCTGATTGACCCAGGGCTAGCAATCTTCGGCGTCGGGAGGACGTGTTCCTTTCCAAGGTCCGACTGGATCCTGGCTGCCACTATATTAAACCAGTGTGCCGTCAGAGAGATGTACCGTCCCTGCCCACAAGCACTTGTCCATGTGTCCATGGTTAGGTTGACTTTCCCAGTAACTGCGTTGTTGAGGGCATGGCTAATGTTGTGGGACTCGTGCTTGTGTAATGCTGGGATAGCACACCAGGAGAAATAGCGATGGCTGGGGACCGAGTACCGAGGGACAGCCGCCGCCATCAGGTTGTGGAAAGCTTCCGTCTCCACGAGCCTAAAAGGCAACATTTTGAGCGCAATTATTTGCGAAATGTGTGAATTTAGTAGTGTGACCTGTGGGGCGCTAGCTATGTATTTGCGCTTGAGTTCCAAGGACTGGGGTAGGGACAACTGAATGCTGCACTGGGATAACGACGTGGACGTGCTTGCTGATGGTGCTAGTTGAGAGTGTGCAACGACATATGAAGGGCGGAAGGCGTCTTGGCATGTGCCATGGACAGGGGATTGGCGTGCATGCAGAACAGCAGAAGAAGCAGTGGTGTCACCCACAGACACTGTTTCTGAACCCTGGGGTACGGCCCACTTAGTCGGGTGCTTTGCTGCCATGTGCCTGATCATGCTGGTGGTGGTCAGGCTGCTTGTTTTGCTACCTCTGCTGATGCTGGCCCAGCAGGTGGTGCAAATGGCCTTTTTGGGGTTATCTGCAAAGTCTTTTAAAAACAACCAGACTCAGGAACACCTAACAGTTCTACTGGCAACTTCCGTCGTGTTGGCAGTACGAGGAACCCTTTCCTGCCTTGTCTGCGGCCACCACAATGCTTCTTCATGCCTGTTGTGGTTCTATGCCTCCCACCCCCTGTGTGCTGCTGTCCTCGCTCTGTATGTCTCCCTGCCAGGTTAGGTCAGTTACTATATCATCCACCACCTCGTCTTTACTTCTGATCCTCCTCCTGACTTTCTGGCAATTGTGTCTCATCATCATCATCCACCTCTTGCAACAGTAAATGCACTTTCCCATTGTTGTCTTCATGTGACGTTGGCTGCTCTAATATTTGGTCATCGCTACACGCGTTCTCCTCTTGACTCGCTTGAAGCTGGCTGGGCGAGAGGCCCAAATCTACAAATGAAAAAGTGAACAGTACTTCTGAGTGTCCAAGTGTGGGATCAGTTATCTCCGGGCACTCGGCATGGTGGGAGGAAGGAGGATCAGGGTGAGGAATATGCGGTCCAGACTCATGGCTACTGAATTTGACCGTGTGGAAGACAGGGTGGTGGTGGTGGCAAAGTGCCTGGAAGCATTATCTGCTATCCAATCAACAACATTTCTGGGTTCAATAGTGGTGTACTGCAGTCCCCTAGTAATTGGGACAGGAAGGTCGGGTGACAAGATGTCGGTGCTTGTTGTGGCACAATTTCAGATTGCCCACGGCCACATCCTAGGCCTCGGCCTCTGCATGCACCATCACCATCACATCCACTTCCCCGTCCCTTGCCATGCACCTTGCCCATTTTAAATGGAGGACAATATAGTCCACGTTCACGAGAAATGGCTGATTTTGGAACACAGTTATATGTGATACGTCTGACAGAGAACCATGGTTTTAAATAGCAGACCTGTAATTTACTAATATTATTCTACAGAGAGACCTAGTGTGAATAGCTTGACCGACACACTGCAACGAAATGGAAGGCAGAAATGGCAGATTTTGGAAAACTGTTATAGGTGATATGTCTGACACAGAACCACGGTTTTAAATAGCAGGCCTGTAATTTACTAATACTATTCTTCACAGAGACCAAGCGTGAATAGCTTGACCGACACACTGCAACAGAATGGAAACGGAGACCAATATTTTCCATGTTCAGTTCAAATTTCTGGATTTTTATCGCTGAAATATGGAACTGATCTGGTTGTATTCTGCAGTGCTAACAAGCAAATGGAGCAGAAAAATGGTGTACTCTGGATAAGCAAATAACCGGGATTGAGATGAAAAAAAATTTGCCCTGGCCCCTGATATCTGGGGCTATGTCTACAAATATCTGTAATTATTACAGCAGCAGCATAAAGGACGTTCAATGGACCCTCTTGCGCTATATGCACTGCAGTCTGCCACATATGCTGCCTGCCTGCCTAACACTGATTATATATATGCAGCTGGATTAGTCCTCAGAAGGACTGTTAGTGCAGATGGATATATATATATGCTGTGGAATATCTATACTAGCAGGACGTTCAATGGACCCTCTTGCACTATATGCACTGCAGTCTACCACATACCCTGCCTGCCTGCCTAACTCCTGCTATCACCACTGAATATATGCAGCTGGATTAGTCCTCAGAAGGACTGTTAGTTCAGATGAATATACTGTATATATATGGTGTGGAATACTTTTACTAACTATAAACAAGCAAATCTCTCCCTGACTTAGCAGCAGCTCTCCCTACTCTGCCTGTTTCCAGGGTAGAATGTGATGAGCATAGCGGTGCCCGGTCTTATATAGACTTGATGACGCTGTGCGGCCAGCCAATCACTGTAATGCCACAACCAACATGGCTATGGCATTACAGTGTGTGGCAAGCAATCCCTGCATGTTCATTGGCTGTCTAAAGAGTGCCAAACATGCAGGGCGGGGACGCGAATTCCCATCCGAGCATCCGGGAAATACTCGCCAAGCGCCGAGCTTGTCGAGCACCATGATGCTCGGGTGAGTACCAAGCAGTGGTTAGTAGAGATGAGCGGTGTTTGACTCGAACTGTTCGCCAATCTCAAATTCGAGCTGTTTTGGGCGGTGTTCGAGCCGATCGGCGAACACGAACAATTTGAAAAAAATTCGACTGTTCGAGGTTATGTTCGATAACTGTTCGTGCACCAAAATCATAACTGGATTTTTTCTCAGTAATGCTGAAAATTAATGTTAATACGCAGTTTGAGTGTACAGCGGGGCGGGGGGAGGGGCAGGGGATGGATCTCTGCAGAAATAATGAAGATCTCCATTTTTTTTTCTCTTTCCCGCATTTACAGTGGGGAGGTGCAATCTGTCAGCCTATCAGCAGCGCACACACGGAACGAACTGCTTTCTTTCACACAAGCAAGGGCATGTGTCATTGGCAGTGTATGTCACATATCCTTGCCCTATAAGACCCAGCCATTTTCCCCGTCGCCACCATTTTCTCACTGCTGCAGCTGCGTGTTAGACGGCACCTCTGTTGCTGTGTGCGCTATACTTTGTTAATTTCAAGCCAATTTTCGCACAAATCTACAGATAGCTTGGGAGTAGGGAAGAGTTGTGATTGCAGTCCTTTTAAGGACTAGGTTACATCATTTCCTACGACTTTTATCAGGCAGGTCTGTGCTCTTAAATAGATAGGTTGGGAGTAAAGACTAATTGTAATTGCAGTCCTTTTCAGGGCTAGGTTACATCAGTTCCTATCACCTTTTGCCAGGCAGGTCTGTGCCATTGCTGTGCAAGTTTTTTTCACAGCATTTGGCTAAATCTAGCAAAGCAAATCCTTTTTGGCCTATTGCAGAGTGTGTTAGTCAGTGGAGTAGCCTATCTGTGTTGCAAGCTACACCACCTGTGTATAGAATTCAAATTTTTTTACTGCACCTAGTGAAGTAAAACCTTTTGGGCATAGCTTCATTCTATTAGTCCATCTATACTGACCTCCATAAAGTTGCAAATTCAATATAACTTTTTTCTGCATCTAGCTCTGAAAAAATATTTCGGCTTCTAGCAGTGTGTGTAACTTGTTCTATTAGGCCATCTATACTAACCTCCACCAGGTTGCAAATTCAATATAATTTTTTCCGGCATCTAGCTCTGACAAAATATTTCGGCTTCTAGCAGTGTGTGGGACTTGTTCTATTAGTCCATCTATACTGATCTCCATCAGGTTGCAAATTCAATGTAATTTTTTTCTGCATCTAGCTCTGAAAAAATATTTAGGCTTCTAGCAGTGTGTGGGACTTGTTCTATTAGTCCATCTATACTGACCTCCACCAGGTTGCAAATTCAATATAATTTTTTTCTGCATCTAGCTCTGAAAAAAATATTTAGGCTTCTAGCAGTGTGTGGGACTTGTTCTATTAGTCCATCTATACTAACCTCCATCAGGTTGTAAATTCGATATAATTATTTTCTGCATCTAGCTCTGAAAAAATATTTTGGCTTCTAGCAGTGTGTGGAACTTGTTCTATTAGTCCATCTATACTAACCTCCATCAGGTTGCAAAAACAATATAATTTTTTTCTGCATCTAGCTCTGAAAAAAATATTTAGGCTTCTAGCAGTGTGTGGGACTTGTTCTATTAGTCCATCTATACTGACCTCCATCAGGTTGCAAATTCAATATAATTTTTTTCAGCATCTAGCTCTGAAAAAATATTTCAGCTTGTAGCAGTGTGTGGGACTTGTTCTATTAGTCCATCTATACTGACCTCCATCAGGTTGCAAGTTCAATATAATTTTTTTCTGCATCTAGCTCTGAAAAAATATTTTGGCTTGTAGCAGTGTGTGGGACTTGTTCTATTAGTCCATCTATACTAACCTCCACCAGGTTGCAAATTCAATATAATTTTTTTCTGCATCTAGCTCTGAAAAAATATTTCGGCTTCTAGCAGTGTGTGGGACTTGTTCTATTAGTCCATCCATACTGACCTCCATCAGGTTGCAAATTCAATATAATTTTTTTCTGCATCTAGCTCTGAAAAAATATTTCGGCTTGTAGCAGTGTGTGGGACTTGTTCTATTAGTCCATCTATACTAACCTCCACCAGGTTGCAAATTCAATATAATTTTTTTCTGCATCTAGCTCTGAAAAAATATTTCGGCTTGTAGCAGTGTGTGGGCCTTGTTCTATTAGTCCATCTACACTAACCTCCACCAGGTTGCAAATTCAATATAATTTTTTTCTGCATCTAGCTCTGAAAAAATATTTCGGCTTGTAGCAGTGTGTGGGACTTGTTCTATTAGTCCATCTATACTAACCTCCACCAGGTTGCAAATGCAACATAATTTTTTTCTGCTTCTAGCTCTGAAAAGATATTTCGGCTTGTAGCAGTGTGTGGGACTTGTTCTATTAGTCCATCTATACTGACCTCCATCAGGTTGCAAATTCAATATAATTTTTTTCTGCATCTAGCTCTGAAAAAATATTTCGGCTTGTAGCAGTGTGTGGGACTTTTTCTATTAGTCGATCTATACTGACCTCCATCAGGTTGCAAATTCAATATAATTTTTTTCTGCATCGAGCTCTGAAAAAATATTTCGGCTTCTAGCAGTGTGTGGGACTTATTCTATTAGTCCATCTATACTGACCTCCATCAGGTTGCAAATTCAATATAATTTTTTTCTACATCTAGCTCTGAAAAAATATTTCGGCTTGTAGCAGTGTGTGGGACTTGTTCTATTAGTCCATCTATACTGACCTCCATCAGGTTGCAAATTCAATATAATTTTTGTAACATACATGGCGGCGTCCTTGCATGGTGGTCCATCTCCCACTGTGCAAGAGCGCGCACTTGATCTCCAGTCCAGAATGTCTCTCTGGCTTCCCTCCATGCTGTCTGTTTGTGTCTGTTTCTGCTGCTTAAGGGCGGCGCCTGATCACTTCCTGCTTTTTGTACCTGCTGTGGGCACACCCCTTGTGCGTCCTCAGCCTATTGCTGTCTGTCACCTGGTATATAGCTCAGCTGCTCCAATCAATCCCTGCCTGAGCATAGTGTTTCATTCAGTGTGTGCTTGCACTCTGAAGGTGCCAGGTCCCGTTCTGTGTTCTCTTGTCTGCCTATCCTGGAGGCTGTATTTCCAGGCCTGTCTGAACACGCTCCTAGCCTGTTCCTCCCGCCTTCTAGGGGCCGATTACCTAGACCCGCTCCTGTATCTTGTCTGTCCTGTCTGAACACGCTCCTAGCCTGTTCCTCCCGCCTTCTAGGGGCCGATTACCTAGACCCGCACCTGTATCTTGTCTGTCCTGTCTGAACACGCTCCTTGCCTGTTCGTCCCGCCTCTCTGGGGGCAGTATTCCCAGATCCGCTCCTGTATCCCGCTGCAGTGTCGGTCTCCTCCGTACACTCAGTTCCAGTCTGAACTCTCTCCTATCCTTTACCTGTTTTGCCTCTATGTCCGTTCCCTTCCTTTTTCTGCAGAGTCTGAACTCGTACCTAACTCCTGCTTGTTGTCTCTGTACTCCCGTTTGTGAGTTTGTGGTCCACTCGCTACTTCACTGCAAGTACCCTGTGGGTATCTGGCTCTGCCTTTCTCTTCCTGTCTGTTCCCTGTGAACAGAGCCCTGTCCCCCCTGCTCCGACTCCTTTGCTCACCGCTCCGGCGGTTCTAGCCTGCTCTGGCTCCTTTGCTCACCGCTCCGGCGGTTCTAGCCTGCTCTGACTCCTTTGCTCACCGCTCCGGCGGTTCTAGCCTGCTCTGACTCCTTTGCTCACCGCTCCGGCGGTTCTAGCCTGCTCTGGCTCCTTTGCTCGCTGCTCCGGCAGCCTTGCTCCGCTCTGACCCTTTTGCTCACTGCTCCGGCAGCCCTGCTCCGCTCTGACCCTTTTGCTCACTGCTCCGGCAGTCTCGCTCCGCTCTTATCCTTTTGCTCACTGCTCCGGCAGTCTTGCTCCACTCTTGCTCACCGCTCCAGGCGGCCTCGTCCTGCTTTACTCTTGCTCACTGCTCCGGCAGTCTCGCTCAGCTCTGACCCTTTGCTCACCGCTCCTGGCGGCCTTGTCCTGCTCTACTCTTGCTCACCGCTCCAGGCGGCCTCGTCCTGCCCTGCTCTCGCTCACCTCTCTGGGCGGCCTCACTCTGCTGTGTTTGTCCGCCACATCTGTGGTTCTGTTCCTGAGTCCCAATGTGTACTGGGTCCTATCCCGCTAGTGTCCCTACCTGCTAGTGCCTCCCTGTCTGCACTCTAGCTGTGCTTGCCTGTACCCCTCTGCCTGTATTGTTCCTGAGTCCCAGTGTGTACTGGGTCCTATCCCGCCTGTGTTCCTACCTGCTAGTGCCTCCCTGTCTGCACTCTAGCTGTGCTTGCCTGTACCCCCCTGCCTGCATACCCGCCTGCCTGCATCCCAGTCGAGCCAGCCTATACCCACCAGTCTGTGTGCCAGCCTACCAGTCTGTTCCTGTATTCCCCTGTGTGGGTCAACAGCCGTGTCCGGGGTCTGTCCTGGAGTAGCACCTGGTCCCTCTGCTCGGTTCCTCCTTGGTGCACTGGCGTCGTATGCCATCGTGCGACCCTGGTCGGATCGGGTGAATACCTAGTTACGCCCCTCCAGGCATTCACTCTCCGGCACGGTCCAGTGGAATCACTACAATCACACGCACACGCCGGTCAGCCCGGGCGTGTGCATTACATCATGCTCAGGCCATGGTTCCCGTTGAGACCCACGGCCTTCGCTCTCTGAGAAGTTTTCCAGCGAATACATGCATTAAAATAAATAAATACATTTTTTTTTTTCTCTAGCTGAGTTCCAGGCGAATTACGCACCCGTCCAGATGGATCTATCTGCTCTCGTTCCTGCGGATCCACTACGTTACTATGGGGATCCAAGACAAAGTCGTGCATTTGTGGAGCAATGCATGCTACACTTCAAGTTCTACCCTCTCTGTTTTCCCACCGATCGGGTTAAGGTTGCATTCATTATGTCTTACCTAGCGGGTGATGCCTTGGAATGGATCAACCCCCTATTTGAAACACAGGATCCGATCCTCCTGGACCTAATGGCCTTCCTGGTGGCCTTTCTAATGGTCTTCGATGATCCTAACCCGGAGGCTCCTGCTGAAGCTTCACTTCCCAATATCCCGGAGCAGCCCCGATGGGTAATGTGTGTGGGTAGCGCAATAGTCCTCCAGCCCAATGAGACTACTGCCCACCCAGAATCCTCACAGGGTGACTACGCTTTCCGGAATACTTCTCCCAACCTCAAGAGGCAGTCCAGACGTGCTAGACGTAGAGGCAAGCCGTCACGCCAGGGTCTGTCCTCCCTGAGACCTCCTGACCCCAACCTTGAAGTCCCTACTGAAGCTTCATCTCCCTGTATCCTGGAGAAGCCCCAACGGGTAATGTGCATGGGTAGTGCACCAGTTCTCCTGCCCGAAGAGACTTCTGCCCATCCAGACTCCACACAGGAGAACTTCCTGCACCCGGCATCAGATGCTTCACCGACTTTAACCGGTGTGCATGTCCAAGGATGCTCCAAAGCTGTGGTTACCTCAGAGTCTGTGCACCTCTACTACCTGGCGGAGGACCCCCTGTTGCCTCCTGAATCCTCCGGGATACCACTCGCTGACAAATGGAGAGAGACTTCTCTACACCCGGTACTCGATACTTTGTCCGCTTCGTCCTGTGAGCCTGACAATGGGTACCCCAAAGTGGTAGTTACCACCGAGTCTCTACACCCCTCCAACCAGGCGGAGGACCTCCAGTTGTCTCCAGAACCCTTCGGGGTGCTGCCTGGTAGCGAAAGGACAGAGACTCTCCTATACTCTGTACCTGATACCTCGCTCGCTTCGTCCAGTGAGTCCAACTTAGTGTACTCCGAAGCAGAGGTTACTCCCGAGTCTCTACACCCCTCCGACCAGGCAGAGGACCTCCAGTTGTCTCCATAACTCTTCGGGGTGCTACCTGGTAGCGAAAGGACAGAGACTCTCCTATACTCTGTACCTGATACCTCGCTCGCTTCGTCCACTGAGTCCAACCTAGTGTACTCCGAAGCAGAGGTTACTCCCGAGTCTCTACACCCCTCCGACCAGACGGAGGACCTCCAGTTGTCTCCAGAACCCTTCGGGGTGCCACCTGGTGGTGAATGGACAGAGACTTTCCTATATCCTGGATCTGATACCTCGCTTGCTTCGTCCAGTGAGTCCGGCCTAGTGTACTCTGAAGCAGAGGTTACCCATGAGTCTCTACACCCCTCTGACCAGGCGGAGGACCTCCAGTTGTCTCCAGAACCCTTCGGGGTGCCACCTGGTGGTGAATGGACAGAGACTTTCCTATACTCGGTACCCGATACCTCGCCTGCTTCGTCCAGTGAGTCCGAACTAGTGTACTCTGAAGCAGATATTTTCTCTGAGCCTCTGCACTCTTCTGACCCGGCGGAGGACCTCCAGTTATTTCCTGAATCCTCCGGGGTACCACCAGATAACAAAGAGACAGTGACTTTTCCTCATTATGTACCTGATAACCCGTCTATTTCTTCCTGTGAGCTTGACAAGATGTACCTCGAAGCAGAGATTACCCCCAAGTCTCTGTCCCCCTCCAACCCGGTGAAGGACTTCCAGTTGTCTCCTGTACCCTCTGGGGTGCCACCTGAAAATATGTGGAGAGAGACTTCCCTGTGTGCTGTTCCTGGTACTCCACCCGTTTCGTCTGTTGCTGAGGATGGCTGGATAGGAGGTAGCATCCTAGCTAACCAGATGGGATCAGTTTTTACTGTGGACAGTGGAAGTGATCTCCTTGAAGTGAACGACTGGTCCTCGAATTCCCTGCGGAAGATTCTGGCAGGCCTGAAGAAGAGGGGGCGTAAGGGGGGGGGGTACTGTAACATACCTGGCGGCGTCCTTGCATGGTGGTCCATCTTCCACTGTGCAAGAGCGCGCACTTGATCTCCAGTCCAGAATGTCTCTCTGGCTTCCCTCCATGCTGTCTGTTTGTGTCTGTTTCTGCTGCTTAAGGGCGGCGCCCGATCACTTCCTGCTTTTTGTACCTGCTGTGGGCACACCCCTTGTGCGTCCTCAGCCTATGGCTGTCTGTCACCTGGTATATAGCTCAGCTGCTCCAATCAATCCCTGCCTGAGCATAGTGTTTCATTCAGTGTGTGCTTGCACTCTGAAGGTGCCAGGTCCCGTTCTGTGTTCTCTTGTCTGCCTATCCTGGAGGCTGTATTTCCAGGCCTGTCTGAACACGCTCCTAGCCTGTTCCTCCCGCCTTCTAGGGGCCGATTACCTAGACCCGCTCCTGTATCTTGTCTTTCCTGTCTGAACACGCTCCTAGCCTGTTCCTCCCGCCTTCTAGGGGCCGATTACCTAGACCCGCTCCTGTATCTTGTCTGTCCTGTCTGAAGACGCTCCTTGCCTGTTCGTCCCGCCTCTCTGGGGGCAGTATTCCCAGACCCGCTCCTGTATCCCGCTGCAGTGTCGGTCTCCTCCGTACACTCAGTTCCAGTCTGAACTCTCTCCTATCCTTTACCTGTTTTGCCTCTATGTCCGTTCTAGAGATGAGCGTTGTTCTACTCGAACTGTTCGCCAATCTCAAATTCGAGCTGTTTTGGGCGGTGTTCGAGCCGGTCGGCGAACACGAACAATTTGAGAAAAATTCGGCTGTTCGAGGTTATGTTCGATAACTGTTCGTGCACCAAAATCATAACTGGATTTTTTCTCAGTAATGATGAAAATTAATGTTAATACGCAGTTTGAGTGTACAGCGGGGCGGGGGGAGGGGCAGGGGATGGATCTCTGCAGGAACAATGAAGATCTCCATTTTTTTTTCTCTTTCCCGCATTTGCAGTGGGGAGGTGCAATCTGTCAGCCTATCAGCAGCGCACACACGGAGCGAAGTGCTTTTTTTCACACAAGCAAGGGCATGTGTGATTGGCAGTGTATGTCACATGTCCTTGCCCTATAAGACCAAGCCATTTTCCCCGTCGCCACCATTTTCTCACTGCTGCAGCTGCGTGTTAGACGGCACCGCTGTTGCTGTGTGCGCTATACCTTGTTAATTTCAAGCCAATTTTCGCACAAATATACAGATAGCTTGGGAGTAGGGAATAGTTGTGATTGCAGTCCTTTTAAGGACTAGGTTACAGCATTTCCTACGACTTTTATCAGGCAGGTCTGTGCTCTTAAATAGAGAGATTGTGGGAGTAAAGACTAATTGTAATTGGAGTCCTTTTCAGGACTAGGTTACATCAGTTCCTATCAGTTTTTGCCAGGCAGGTCTGTGCCAGTGCTGTGCAAGTTTTTTTCACAGCATTTGGCTGAATCTAGCAAAGCTAATCCTTTTTGGCCTATTGCAGAGTGTGTTAGTCAGTGGAGTAGCCTATCTGTGTTGCAAGATATACCACCTGTGTATAGAATACCAATTTTTTTACTGCACCTAGTGAAGTAAAATCTTTTGGGCATAGCATCATTCTATTAGTCCATCTATACTGACCTCCATCAGGTTGCAAACTGAATATAATTTTTTTCTGCATCTAGCTCTGAAAAAATATTTGGGCTTCTAGCAGTGTGTGGGACTTGGTCTATTAGTCCATCTATACTGACCTCCATCAGGTTGCAAATTAAAAATAATTTTTTTCTTCATTTAGCTCTGAAAAAATATTTGGGCTTCTAGCAGTGTGTGGGACTTGTTCTATTAGTCCTTCTATACTGACCTCCAGCAGGTTGCAAATTGAATATAATTTTTTTCTGCATCTAGCTCTGAAAAAATATTTGGGCTTCTAGCGGTGTGTGGGACTTGGTCTATTAGTCCATCTATACTGACCTCCATCAGGTTGCAAATTAAAAATAATTTTTTTCTGCATCTAGCTCTGAAAAAATATTTGGGCTTCTAGCAGCGTGTGGGACTTATTCTATTAGTCCATCTATGCTGACCTCCATCAGGTTGCAAATTAAAAATAATTTTTTTCTGCATCTAGCTCTGAAAAAATATTTGGGCTTCTAGCAGTGTGTGGGACTTGGTCTATTAGTCCATCTATACTGACCTCCATCAGGTTGCAAATTAAAAATAATTTTTTTCTGCATCTAGCTCTGAAAAAATATTTGGGCTTCTAGCAGTGTGTGGGACTTGGTCTATTAGTCCATCTATACTGACCTCCATCAGGTTGCAAATTAAAAATAATTTTTTTCTTCATTTATCTCTGAAAAAATATTTGGGCTTCTAGCAGCGTGTGGGACTTGTTCTATTAGTCCATCTATACTGACCTCCATCAGGTTGCAAATTAAAAATAATTTTTTTCTACATCTAGCTCTGAAAAAATATTTGGGCTTCTAGCAGTGTGTGGGACTTGGTCTATTAGTCCATCTATACTGACCTCCATCAGGTTGCAAATTAAAAATAATTTTTTTCTGCATCTAGCTCTGAAAAAATATTTGGGCTTCTAGCAGTGTGTGGGACTTGGTCTATTAGTCCATCTATACTGACCTCCATCAGGTTGCAAATTGAATAAAAAAATTTTCTGCATCTAGCTCTGAAAAAATATTTGGGCTTCTAGCGGTGTGTGGGACTTGGTCTATTAGTCCATCTATACTGACCTCCATCAGGTTGCAAATTAAAAATAATTTTTTTCTGCATCTAGCTCTGAAAAAATATTTGGGCTTCTAGCAGTGTGCGGGACTTGGTCTATTAGTCCATCTATACTGGCCTCCATCAGGTTGCAAATTAAAAATAATTTTTTTCTTCATTTAGCTCTGAAAAAATATTTGGGCTTCTAGCAGTGTGTGGGACTTGTTCTATTAGTCCTTCTATACTGACGTCCAGCAGGTTGCAAATTGAATATAATTTTTTTCTGCATCTAGCTCTGAAAAAATATTTGGGCTTCTAGCGGTGTGTGGGACTTGGTCTATTAGTCCATCTATACTGACCTCCATCAGGTTGCAAATTAAAAATAATTTTTTTCTGCATCTAGCTCTGAAAAAATATTTGGGCTTCTAGCAGTGTGTGGGACATGGTCTATTAGTCCATCTATACTGACCTCCATCAGGTTGCAAATTAAAAATAATTTTTTTCTGCATCTAGCTCTGAAAAAATATTTGGGCTTCTAGCAGTGTGTGGGACTTGGTCTATTAGTCCATCTATACTGACCTCCATCAGGTTGCAAATTGAATAAAAAAATTTTCTGCATCTAGCTCTGAAAAAATATTTGGGCTTCTAGCGGTGTGTGGGACTTGGTCTATTAGTCCATCTATACTGACCTCCATCAGGTTGCAAATTAAAAATAATTTTTTTCTGCATCTAGCTCTGAAAAAATATTTGGGCTTCTAGCAGTGTGTGGGACATGGTCTATTAGTCCATCTATACTGACCTCCATCAGGTTGCAAATTAAAAATAATTTTTTTCTGCATCTAGCTCTGAAAAAATATTTGGGCTTCTAGCAGTGTGTGGGACTTGGTCTATTAGTCCATCTATACTGACCTCCATCAGGTTGCAAATTAAAAATAATTTTTTTCTGCATCTAACCCAGCCAATAGTTTTGGCCTAATACCACAGTTTGGCCACTCAGCTCTGCTCGGTTACCATCCATTGTTTTTTTGTGCAAACAACTCCAGAGTTGTGAATTAGTTAACCACCAAAATGAGTGGAAAAAGGCCTGCTGCTGGTGGAAAGGGGAATAGGCGTGTTGGGAAGGGGAAAAAAGGTTGTGTCCGTGGGGTAGGTGCAGAAGAAAGACCATCTTCCAGCCAAACTAAAATGTCTACTTCTTTTAGCGGACAATGTGATAAGATCCCTTTCTTACGGCCACGCCAATCGCTACAAATTCCAGATGAGGCACAAAAACAGCAGGTGCTTCAACGGATATCAAGTGCTCCTTTAAGTGGGCTCTCCTCCACATCAACTTCAACATCACAAATACTCCAGTCCTCAAAGGTGTCACCCAAATCCCACTTGCTTCCTCACAGCTCCCAAATCTCCAGCTGCCCGTCTGAGTATGAGGTAGAACAGATGGTTGAGTCTGCAGAGCTGTTTACTCATACTATAGCCTGGGAATCAGAGGTCGACTCCAGCGCTTCTGTGAATCCAGACGAGGAAATGATCTGCACTGATGCCCAGAATCTTTATGAGTCGGATCCAGGACCAGACGCAGAAGGTTCTGACCATAATGTAGACCCTCATTCCCAAACTGTAACTCCTGTTGGTGGAGACAATGAGGAAGACGATGATAAGACTCAAATACCTGATTGGAGCGACAACTTTAGTTTTTTGTCAGGGCAGGAACAGGTTGGCTCTGAGGACGACGGGTGTGATAACGCACAGGGTGATGATGATGAGGTCGGAGATCCCACTTACTGTCAACCCACAGTCAGCCAAGAGATGAGGTCAGCAGAGGAGGTGGAGGAAGATGCTAGTGACGACGAGGTCTGGTTGCGCCTTCCTGGACAGAGACGTAGTACTGGAAGCACGTCAACAACTGCATCCTCAAACACAACTCTGCCTCTCACCACAAGTCGTGGTGGCTCTTCAGGTCGCATGGGTGCTAAGCCTTGCATAGCCTGGGCATTTTTTCAGATCGATAAAGATGACCCAACTCGTGTTATCTGTAACATTTGTCAGCAAAAGCTAAGTAGAGGCCAAAAAATACATAGTTTGAGTACTTCATGCATGAACCGGCACATGGACATGAAGCATAAGTTGCAGTGGGAAGCTCAGTGTGCTACAATGCGGTCTAGCCGGCCGGGCCAACCACCGTCTGCCATATCTTGTGCATCTGCGGCCTCTTCATCCTCTGTGACTGGGGGGACAGCAGTCACACCTGTTTTGGGGCGCAGACCTGCCACCTCTTTACCCGCAACAGCCAGCGTGATTGGCAGGTCATCATTTTCTTTGGAGGTGGTAACACCAGCTGGTCTTGAGCGCTGTCCGACATCGATAGCACCACCTTTGGATCAAGGCAACCTAACATGTCCGCCTGCATCTTCCTCACAGACCGGCAGTTTGCCGGGGACACCCTTATCAACCCCGTCTAAGCACAATAGCCAGCCCTCGGTCCCTCAGATGTGGACAAGTAAAAGACCATTTACTCCTAGCCATGAGAAAGCTAAGAGGTTGAATTTCACCATCTGCAAGCTCTTGGCTACAGAAATGCTGCCTTTCCGCCTGGTGGACACAGAGGATTTTCGAGACCTTATGTCCGTCGCAGTGCCCCAGTACCAGATGCCCAGTCGGCACTACTTCTCAAAGAAAGGTGTGCCTGCGCTCCACCAGCATGTCGCACACAACATCACCGCTTCTTTGAGAAACTCTGTGTGTGACAGGGTGCATTTCACCACAGACACTTGGACGAGTAGGCATGGACAGGGGCGTTACATGTCGCTGACTGGGCACTGGGTAACTATGGTGACAGCAGGACAAGGGGCTGCTGTCCAAGTCTTGCCGTCCCCACGAGTTGTGCGTCAATCCTCTTTATGTCATTTTTCCTCCACTGCTTCTGCCTCCTCAACCTCCTCTCGGTCTTCCACCTGCACCCAAAGCCTGTCTGGTCATGCCACAAGCTTTCTAACTGCGCAGAAGGGATCCTGCACACCTCCTTACTATGCTGGCAGTAGGGCTCAACGTCATCAGGCGGTTTTTACATTGAAATGTCTGGGAAATGTGAGTCACACAGCTGAGGAGTTGTGGTCAGCTCTGGAGAACCAATTTCATGAATGGTTGTCTCCACTGGACCTGAAACCAGGGAAGGCCGTGTGCGACAATGCTGCAAACCTGGGTGCGGCCCTTCGCCGGGGCAATGTCACACACGTGCCTTGTATGGCTCACGTGTTGAACCTGGTTGTCCAGCAATTTTTAGCCCACTATCCCAGACTAGATGGCCTTCTGCAGAGGGCACGGTCGCTGTGTGCTCACTTCCGCCGTTCGCATCCCGCAGCTCAGCGACTTACATCTCTACAGAAGTCGTTGGGCCTGCCACTTCACCGGCTAAAATGCGATGTGCCTACCCGGTGGAATTCAACTCTGCACATGTTGCAGCGACTGTGGCAGCACCGACAAGCCCTGGTGCAATACGTTCTGACGTATAGCCTGGGCCAACGAGATTCAGAGGTGGGGCAAATCACGCTGGAGGAGTGGTCTCAGATCAGGGACCTATGCACCCTTCTGCACAGTTTTGAAATGGCGACGAAGATGTTTAGTGCTGACGATGCCATTATCAGCATGACTATTCCGGTGATTTACATGCTGGAGCACATGTTAAACAGAATTCGGAGTCAGGTGGTGGCACAAGAGGAGGTGGAGGAAGTAGAGGAGGAGGAGTTGTATGCGGAAGGGCTAACATCTGCAAGGTCCAGACGGTCGGCAGCACCAAGGCGGCAGGCATGTGAGGGTGGGGGAGATGATTTTACCAGGGCGCATGGTAGCAGCCAAACTAGTGAGGAAGGTGCAGGAGCCCAGGAAGAAGTGGAGGACGAACTGATGGAAGACTCATCAGATGAGGGAGACCTTGATCACATTTCTGTTGTGCGAGGTTGGGGGGAGAGGACAGAGGAAGGAAGCATGATTGCTACCTCGCCACCAACACAACAGGGACTTGGTGCTCCTGGATGCGCAACACACATGAGTGCCTTCTTGCTGCACTACCTGCAACATGACCCTCGAATTGTGAGAATTAGAAATAATCCTGACTACTGGGCTGCCACACTGTTAGATCCCCGGTACAAAAGTAAATTTGCAGAAATTATTCCTGCCATAGAAAGGGATGCACGCATGCAAGAGTATCAGCAGAGACTGTTGCAGAATCTTACATGTGCTTTTCCACAAAATACCAGTGGTGCACGTAGTGAATCTCACAGTTCCAACTTGCCAACCGTGGGACCGTCAAGTGTTCAGCACTCAAACCGTAACAGAACCACAGTATCTGGTGGTAACATCAATTTTGCGGAATCATTTCACCACTTTTTTAGCCCATCCTTTGCAAGGCCACAGGAGACAAGAAGTCTGACACATAGTCAACGCCTAGAGACGATGGTACAGGAGTATCTCCAAGTAAACATTGAAGCCACGACTGTGTCACTGGACCCTTGCTCTTTTTGGGCTTCCAATCTGGATAAATGGCCGGAGCTAGCCACTTACGCCTTGGAGATCTTGTCATGCCCCGCAGCCAGCGTTCTGTCTGAACGTGTGTTCAGCGCTGCTGGTGGTGTGCTGACAGATAAGCGCACGCGGCTCTCCACTGATAATGTAGACAGACTCACGTTCATAAAGATGAACAAATCATGGATCCGAAACGACTTTTCTACCCCTGTGTCATCCTGGGGAGAGTAAAAGCTTGATGATTGGTTAAAATCACCCTACCAACCATTTTAAGCTTTCAAATTACTAATCATGTTTATCTGTATCTTGACTGGAAAATAATTTGGGCTTTGTAGCAGTGTGCAGCACTGATCCTATTAGGCCATCTATAATAAGCTTCACCAGATTTAAAATTAAAAATAATTTTTAGCTGCATCTAGCCCGGAAAATAATTTTGGGGCTCCGAGATGCGCAAGACACATAAGTGCCTTCTTGCTGCACTACCTGCAGCATGACCCTCATATTGTCAGAATTCGAAGTAATCATGACTACTGGGTTGCCACACTCTTAGATCCCCCAAACTTTTCGATCAACCTTTTCATTTTAATAAAGACCAAAAAAATGGTCATTTTTGAAATTATAAGCATTAGCAGGTTGTTAGAAACTGAAATCAAACAGTTTTCAACTCAAAACTTTATTCTAGGTGATGTTACATTTTCACATAGGACCCCTTGTTCGAAAGGAGCTTCTGAACTCTCTCGTCCATTGAATTTGTCAGGTTTTGGATGGTTTCTGCTTCAATTGTTTTGCATGAGGACAGAATACCCTCCCAGAGCTGTTGCTTAGATGTGAACTGCCTCCCGCCATCATAGACACTCCTTTTAATGATGCTCCAAAGGTTCTGAATGGGGTAGAGGTCAGGGGAGCATGGGGGTCACACCATAAGTTTGTCCCCTTTTATGCCCATATCAGCCAGAGATGCAGATGTTTTATGTGCAGCATGAGATGGTGCATTATCATGCAGAAAAATGATCTTGCTGTGAAATACACGGTTCTTCTTCTTGAACCATGGCAGGAAGTGCTGTTTGAGAAAATCCACATACATTATGGAGTTCATCTTTAGCGCCTTCAGGGATCCTAAAGGGGCCGACAATCTCTCTCCCCATGATTCCAGCCCAAAACATTACTCCACCTCCTCCTTGTTGGCGCTGTAGCCGTGTTTGCGTGGGGTGTCCATCAACCAGCCATCCTCCACTCCATTCATCTGGACCATCGAGCGCTGCACGGCACTCATCCGTGAACAAAACAGTTTTGAAATCAGTCTTCATGTAATGTTTGGCCCACTGGAGCCGTTTCTGCTTGTGTGAAGTGGATAGAGGAGGTCGACAGGATGGCATATGCACAGCTGCAAACCTCTGAAGGACCCTGCATCTTGTTGTTCGGGGGACGTTGGAGGCACAAGCAGCTTCAAAAACTTGTCTGCTGCTATGACAAGGCTTTTTTGCCGCTGCTGTTTCAACCTGACGTAATTGCCTGTAGGAAAGAGTCCTCAATTTGCCCTTATCAGCACGCACACGTGTGTACTGTGAATCAGCTACATACTTCTTGATTGCCAAGACACTTCATCCTGATCATCGCACAATGTTGATTGTAGTCATGCCTTGACCTAAACACTCCACAATTTGTTGCTTCTCAGCAGCCGACACATCCTTTTTCTTTCCCATTTTGGCAGAAAATGTAGGCTGCTTAATAATGTGAGAGAGCCTTCTTAAGTAGTCTTACCTTTCATTGGACACACCTGCCAAACTAATTAGCACAGGTGTCTGCAATTGCTTACAGTGATATAAAGAGCCCTGACACACATCACCATCAATGAGTTTAACTGACAAACAAACAAATTCTTCCCTTATCACTCCTAAACACTTTTTGCATAATAATTTGGAACGCGGTGTACATGTGCTTTTCCACAAAACACCAGTGGTTCACGTAGTCAATCTTACAGTTCTAACTTGCCAACCGTGGTCTGTATGGAATTGTTCAATAAAGGGCCCAAAATTAAGATAACATAGATGGGAGAGGTCTCTATGAATAGGAATTCCTAAGTATTTGATACCCTGTGAGGGCCAGGCAAAGGGAAAGTTGGACTGGATGGAATCCTATATGGATTTAGGGAGGGAGACATCGAGGGCCTCAGACTTCGCTGCATTGATTTTAAAATTTTACCATGTAACAAAGTGATCTATTTCAGCCATAACAGCAGGGATGGATATATGTGATTGAGTGATATATACTAGGACATCATCAGCAAATAGAGAGCACTTGTACTCGGTGCCTCCCACCTCAATCCACCTAATATTGGGGTTATGGCGAATTGATGAGAGCAGGTGCTCCGTCACTAGGATGTATAAGAGAGGGGACAGAGGACATCCCTGCCTTGTCCCATTGGTGATTGTGAAAGGTGATGAAAATGTTCTGACGCACCCCCTGGGCCTTGGGACACCCGGAGCCGGGCCCTTTTTGGTGGATGCTGGTGGTTGTAGTCTTCGTGGCGGCGATCCGGTTCCGTGGCTCAGGGCGGTCAAACCAGTGGCGGAACTATTTATGTGGTTTTGATGTTTAAATGTCCGACTACGCCACCCGTGGATTGCGGTCAGAGTGAACCGCCGCTACAGGGCAGACCGCTAAGGCTGGTGTTGTGGGAGGAGTATAGCCTCAGGGCAGTGTATGCGGAGGATGGGGGTGATGGTGCAGGGCAGCAGCAGTAACGACACGGAGTCAGTGATGCAGTTCAGGGCCTTTACTCACAGTTCTTATTATCCAGACCACGTCTGCAGGTAACGGCTGCCCACGTCGTACTGTGCTCACCAGGTGAGGGGCTCAGACAACTCCCAGATAACTTTGGAGCGCTTCACAGGACCCCCTTTGTGTGTCCTTTGTCTGGCCTTTCTTACCAACACTTCTGTCCGGCTGCCTCGGGCCTCCTCTTGGTAAACTTGGCGCCAGTTTCCCTGACCCTATGTGGTGCCTTCCTAGCGGGTGGAGCAAGGGGCTGCGCCACATAAAATGTCAGAGCCTCCGGTTTCTAGCTGAGGGTCGTTTCCTGCCTCCACTAGTTCGGGGACCGGTCTCCCCCTTTGGCCTGACCCCTCCACGCAGGTGGATTCGGGCGTGCGGTGGCGACTCGCCCGTCCGCACCCCTGGGATCCCTTCATTCCTCGTTCCTGGAGCCTTCTCCGCTCCTCTTCCTTCCTTCTCCCTCTTGCAGGCCTGGGCCTCTGTTACTAGGCCCGCCTCTGGAGCAGAGCTCATGCAGAGCCCCTGCTCCCTGCCACTTCTGCTCAGACTTCTCTGCACTGAACTAAGATGGTGCCCACCTTTTATACTCCCTTCTCAATGCACCCAGGAACTGCTTCCTCCCTGCTCCTGCACTGCAGGGTTCCCCTTCCTCAGTGTTCCCTCCCCCCACTCCAGCCAGGGACAGGGACTGTCGTGCCCATCTCAGGGGCATATTGGTCGCCCTGCCCCACGGCAATGTGGTGTAATGCATGCAGGTGTCGGGTCCTGATCCACACTCCATCCTTATCTGAGAGTGAGATATCACACCTCTGGGTGAGGTGCAATACGTCTGTAGCAACCGAGCCCTCGGTGCTACAGTTCCATTTATCTTCAGCCTAGGTGACGTATTGTGATACAGGGCCGTGATTTTGGCTATAAAAGGGTCCCCTAGACCCCTACCCCAAGCTTTTTAAGAGAATCATATATGGCGTGCCAGGAGACTCTATGGAATGCTTTCTCAGCATCCAACGAGAGTATCTACTTACAAATTTTTAACTGCATCTAGCCCAGGAAATACTTTGTGCCTAGTAGCAGTGTCTGCTAGTCAGCGGATTATCCCGGCTGTTAAGCAAGCTACACCACCTGTAGTTTGGACACTTAATTTTTTCAAAGGAAATGCTTCGGGACCACGGGATACTTAGTGAAGAGCATCAGGAGGCACCCCAAGGCATAGGGGCTGGGACTGGCACTAGGATGCCTTGCGGTGGACAGCCGAGCTCGATCCTTATAAAAGCTTTTTAACTGCAGCAGCTTTAGTGGACGCTACTGGAGCTGGAATTACGCGGCTGCTGGCATGAGACTTGCCCTCCAATAGATCCTTGTAAATGGATTTAAAGTGTATTCATTCAAATTAGAGGGACAATTTAAATTAAAAAGCTTAGAGCTGCCTCCACCACAGGGGGGCTCTCTCGACCCACCAGCGGACAGGCACCAGTATTGGGAGAGGGGGGCTGGCCGTCAGGGTTCACCGCGGCTCTGGCACAAACCCGGCGACACGGAGGTGGCACGGGCAGGAGCGGACTGGCCGTCTCGGCTTCTCACTTTTTGGATTTTAGAAGGGCATGACATGCCTATATCTGTGTCTCCCCCTCCTTTTACTCCTCCACCTCTTTTCTTTTCGCATGACTATATGTACTTGTCACTTTTCCATGTGTTAGTTGTGTCTTCTGAGCAGTTTGTCAGCTTTTGGACACCTTTGAAGGTGTTTTCTATGTGTTTCTATGTGTTTTTGTTTGCCTGCCTTTGGTTTTAACGGTGTTCGAAGGTGTTCGACGAACAGTTCGACGAACAGTTCGGCGAACACACGGGTGTTCGACGAACCGAACCGAACTCGAACACTACGGGGGTGGCTCAACACTAGTCCGTTCCCTTCCTTTTTCTGCAGAGTCTGAACTCGTACCTAACTCCTGCTTGTTGTCTCTGTACTCCCGTTTGTGAGTTTGTGGTCCACTCGCTACTTCACTGCAAGTACCCTGTGGGTATCTGGCTCTGCCTTTCTCTTCCTGTCTGTTCCGTGTGAACAGAGCCCTGTCCCCCCTGCTCCGATTCCTTTGCTCACCGCTCCGGCGGTTCTAGCCTGCTCTGGCTACTTTGCTCACCGCTCCGGCGGTTCTAGCCTGCTCTGACTCCTTTGCTCACCGCTCCGGCGGTTCTAGCCTGCTCTGACTCCTTTGCTCACCGCTCCGGCGGTTCTAGCCTGCTCTGGCTCCTTTGCTCGCTGCTCCGGCAGCCTTGCTCCGCTCTGACCCTTTTGCTCACTGCTCCGGCAGCCTTGCTCCACTCTGACCCTTTTGCTCACTGCTCCGGCAGTCTCGCTCCGCTCTTATCCTTTTGCTCACTGCTCTGGCAGTCTTGCTCCACTCTTGCTCACCGCTCCAGGCGGCCTCGTCCTGCTTTACTCTTGCTCACTGCTCCGGCAGTCTCGCTCAGCTCTGACCCTTTGCTCACCGCTCCTGGCGGCCTTGTCCTGCTCTACTCTTGCTCACCGCTCCAGGCGGCCTCGTCCTGCCCTGCTCTCGCTCACCTCTCTGGGCGGCCTCACTCTGCTGTGTTTGTCCGCCACATCTGTGGTTCTGTTCCTGAGTCCCAATGTGTACTGGGTCCTATCCCGCCAGTGTCCCTACCTGCTAGTGCCTCCCTGTCTGCACTCTAGCTGTGCTTGCCTGTACCCCTCTGCCTGTATTGTTCCTGAGTCCCAGTGTGTACTGGGTCCTATCCCGCCTGTGTTCCTACCTGCTAGTGCCTCCCTGTCTGCACTCTAGCTGTGCTTGCCTGTACCTCCCTGCCTGCATACCCGCCTGCCTGCATCCCAGTCGAGCCAGCCTATACCCACCAGTCTGTGTGCCAGCCTACCAGTCTGTTCCTGTATTCCCCTGTGTGGGTCAACAGCCGTGTCCGGGGTCTGTCCTGGAGTAGCACCTGGTCCCTCTGCTTGGTTTCTCCTTGGTGCTCTGGCGTCGTATGCCGTCGTGCGACCCTGGTCGGATCGGGTGAATACCTAGTTACGCCCCTCCAGGCATTCACTCTCCGGCACGGTCCAGTGGAATCACTACAATCACACGCACACGCCGCTCAGCCCGGGCGTGTGCATTACAATTTTTATCTTCATCTAACCCAGCCAATACTTTTGGGCTAATACCACAGTTTGGCCACTCAATTAGTTAACCACCAAAATGAGTGGAAAAAGGCCTGCTGCTGGTGGAAAGGGGAATAGGCGTGTTGGGAAGGGAAAAAAAGGTTGTGTCCGTGGGGTAGGTGTTAAAGCAACAGTAACATCTGCAGAGGAAAGACCATCTTCCAGCCAAACTAAAATGTCTACTTCTTTTAGCGGACAATGTGATAAGATCCCTTTCTTGCGGCTACGCCAATTGCTACAAATTCCAGATGAGGAACAAAAACAGCAGGTGCTTCAACGGATATCAAGTGCTCCTTTAAGTGGGCTCTCCTCCACCTCAACTTCAACATCACAAATACTCCAGTCCTCAGAGGTGTCACCCCAATCGCACTTGCTTCCTCACAGCTCCCAAGTCTCCAGCTGCCCGTCTGAGTATGGGGTAGAACAGATGGTTGAGTCTGCAGAGCTGTTTACTCATACTATAGCCTGGGAATCAGAGGTCGGCTCCAGAGCTTCTGTGAATCCAGACGAGGAAATGATCTGCACTGATGCCCAGAATCTTTATGAGTCGGATCCAGGACCAGACGCAGAAGGTTCTGACTATAATGTAGACCCTCGTTCCCAAACTGTAACTCCTGTTGGTGGAGACAATGAGGAAGACGATGATGAGACTCAAATATCTGATTGGAGTGACAACTTTAGTTTTTTGTCAGGGCAGGAACAGGTTGGCTCTGAGGACGTCGGGTGTGATAACACACAGGGTGATGATGATGAGGTTGGAGATCCCACTTACTGTCAACCCACAGTCAGCCAAGAGATCAGGTCAGCAGAGGAGGTGGAGGAGGATGCTAGTGACGATGAGGTCAGGTTGCGCCTTCCTGGACAGAGACGTAGTACTGGAAGCACGTCAACAACTGCATCCTCAAACACAAATCTGCCTCTGACCACAAGACGTGGTGGCTCTTCAGGAACCATGGGTGCTAAGCCTTGCATAGCCTGGGCATTTTTTCAGATCGATAAAGACTCGTGTTATCTGTAACATTTGTCAGCAAAAACTAAGTAGAGGCAAAAAAATACATAGTTTGAGTACTTCATGCATGAACCGGCACATGGATATGAAGCATAAGTTGCAGTGGGAAGCTCACTGTGCTACAATGCGGCCTAGCCGGCCGGGCCAACCACCGTCTGACACATCGTGTGCATCCGCGGCCTCTTCATCCTCTGTGACTGGGGGGACAGCGGTCACACCTGTTTTGGGACGCAGACCTGCCACCTCTTTACACGCAACAGCCAGCGTGATTGGCAGGTCATCATTTTCTTTGGAGGTGGAAACACCAGCTGGTGTTCAGCGCTGTCCGACATCGATAGCACCACCTTTGGATCAAGGCAACCTAACATGTCCGCCTGCATCTTCCTCACAGACAGGCAGTTTGCCGGGGACACCCTACTCAACCCTGCCTAAGCACAACAGCCAGCCCTCGGTCCCTCAGATGTGGACAAGTAAAAGACCATTTCCTCCTAGCCATGAGAAAGCTAAGAGGTTGAATTTCACCATCTGCAAGCTCTTGGCTACAGAAATGCTGCCTTTCCGCCTGGTGGACACAGAGGATTTTCGAGACCTTATGTCCGTCGCAGTGCCCCACAACTAGATGCCCAGTCGGCACTACTTCTCAAAGAAAGGTGTACCTGCGCTCCACCAGCATGTCGCACACAACATCACCGCTTCTTTGAGAAACTCTGTGTGTGACAGGGTGCATTTCACCACAGACACTTGGACGAGTAGGCATGGACAGGGGCGTTACATGTCGCTGACTGGGCACTGGGTAACTATGGTGACAGCAGGACAAGGGGCTGCTGTCCAAGTCTTGCCGTCCCCACGAGTTGTGCGTCAATCCTCTTTATCTCAAAGTTCCTCCACTGCTTCTGCCTCCTCAACCTCCTCTCGGTCCTCCACCTGCACCCAAAGCCTGTCTGGTCAAGTCACAAGCTTTCTAACTGCGCAGAAGGGATCCTGCACACCTCCTTACTATGCTGGCAGCAGGGATCAATGTCATCAGGCGGTTTTTACTTTGAAATGTCTGGGAAATGTGAGTCACACAGTTGAGGAGTTGTTGTCAGCTCTGGAGAACCAGTTTCATGAATGGTTGTCTCCACTGGACCTGAAACCAGGGAAGGCCGTGTGCAACAATGCTGCAAACTTGGGTGCGGCCCTTCGCCGGGGCAATGTCACACACGTGCCTTGTATGGCTCACGTGTTGAACCTGGTTGTCCAGCAATTTTTAGCCCAATATCCCGGACTAGATGGCTTCTTCAGAGGGCACGGTCGCTGTGTGCTCACTTCCGCCGTTCGCATCCCGCAGCTCAGCGACTTACACCTCTACAGAAGTCGTTGGGCCTGCCACTTCAACGGCTAAAATGCGATGTGCCTACCCTGTGGATTTCAACTCTGCACATGTTACAGCGACTGTGGCAGCACCGACAAGCCCTGGTGCAATACGTTCTGACGCATAGCCTGGGCCAACGAGATCCAGAGGTGGGGCAAATCACGCTGCAGGAGTGGTCTCAGATCAGGGACCTATGCACCCTTCTGCACAGTTTTGAAATGGCGACGAAGATGTTTAGTGCTGACGATGCCATTATCAGCATGACTATTCCGGTGATTTACATGCTGGAGCACATGTTAAACAGAATTCGGAGTCAGGTGGTGCGACAAGAGGAGGTGGAGGAAGTAGAGGAGGAGGAGTTGTATGCGGAAGGGCTAACATCTGCAAGGTCCAGACAGTCGGCAGCACCAAGGCGGCAGGCATGTGAGGGTGCAGGAGATGAATTTACCCGGGCGCATGGTAGCAGCCAAACTAGTGAGGAAGGTGCAGGAGCCCAGGAAGAAGTGGAGGACGAACTGATGGAAGACTCATCAGATGAGGGAGACCTTGATCACATTTCTGTTGTGCAAGGTTGGGGGGAGAGGGCAGAGGAAGGAAGCATGATTGTTACTTCGCCACCAACACAACAGAGACTTGATGCTCCTGGATGCGCAAGACACATGAGTGCCTTCTTGCTGCACTACCTGCAACATGACCCTCGAATTGTGAGAATTAGAAATAATCCTGACTACTGGGTTGCCACACTGTTAGATCCCCGGTACAAAAGTAAATTTGCAGAAATTATTCCTGCCCTAGAAAGGGATGCACACATGCAGGAGTATCAGCAGAGACTGTTGCAGAATCTTACATGTGCCTTTCCACAAAACACCAGTGGTGCACGTAGTGAATCTCACAGTTCCAACTTGCCAACCGTGGGACCGTCAAGTGTTCAGCACTCAAACCGTAACAGAAACACAGTATCTGCTGGTAACATCAATTTTGTGGAATCATTTCACCACTTTTTTAGCCCATCCTTTGCAAGGCCACAGGAGACAAGAAGTCTGACACATAGTCAATGCCTAGAGACGATGGTACAGGAGTATCTCCAAGTAAACATTGAAGCCATAACTGTGTCACTGGACCCTTGCTCTTTTTGGGCTTCCAATCTGGATAAATGGCCGGAGCTCGCCACTTACGCCTTGGAGATCTTGTCATGCCCTGCAGCCAGCGTTCTGTCTGAACGTGCGTTCAGCGCTGCTGGTGGTGTGCTGACAGATAAGCGCACGCGGCTCTCCACTGATAATGTAGACAGACTCACGTTCATAAAGATGAACAAATCATGGATCCGAAACGACTTTTATACCCCTGTGTCATCCTGGGGAGAGTAAAAGCTTGATGATTGGTTAAAATCACCTCACCAACCGTTTTAAGCTTTAAAATTACTAATCATGTTTATCTGTATCTTGGCTGGAAAATAATTTGGGCCTTGTAGCAGTGTGCAGTACTGATTCTATTAGGCCATCTATACTAAGCTCCACCAGATTTAAAATTACTAATCATGTTTATCTGTATCTTGGCTGGAAAATAATTTGGGCTTTGTAGCAGTTTGCAGTACTGATTCTATTAGGCCATCTATACTAAGCTCCACCAGCTTTCAAATTAATAATAATTTTTAGCTGCATCTAGCCCGGAAAATAATTTTGGGTCTCCTAGATGCGCAAGACACATGAGTGCCTTCTTGCTGCACTACCTGCAACATGACCCTCAGATTGTCAGAATTCGAAGTAATCCTGACTACTGGGTTGCCACAATCTTAGATCCACCACACTCTTCGATCAACCTTTTCAATTTAATAAAGAACAAAAAAATGGTAATTTTTAAAATTATAAGCATTAGCAGGTTATTAGAAACTGAAATCAAACAGTTTTCAACTCAAAACTTTATTCTAGTTGATGTTACATTTGCACATAGGACCCCTTGTTCGAAAGGAGCTTCTGAACTCTCTCGTTCATTGAATTTGTCAGGTTTTGGATGGTTTCTGCTTCAATTGTTTTGCATGAGGACAGAATACCCTCCCAGAGCTGTTGCTTAGATGTGAACTGCCTCCCGCCATCATAGACACTCCTTTTGATGATGCTCCAGAGGTTCTCAATGGGGTTGAGGTCAGGGGAGCATGGGGGTCACACCATATGTTTGTCCCCTTTTATGCCCATATCAGCCAGAGATTCAGATGTGTTATGTGCAGCATGAGACGGTGCATTATCATGCATGAAAATGATCTTGCTGTGGAATACACGGTTCTTCTTCTTGAACCATGGCAGGAAGTGCTGTTTGAAAAACTACACATACATTATGGAGTTCATCTTTACCCCTTCAGGGATCCTAAAGGGGCCGACAATCTCTCTCCCCATGATTCCAGCCAAAAACATTACTCCACCTCCTCCTTGTTGGCGCTGTAGCCGTGTTTGCGTGGGGTGTCCATTAACCAGCCATCCTCCACTCCATCCATCTGGACCATCGAGCGTTGCACGGCATTCATCGGTGAACAAAACAGTTTTGAAGTCAGTCTTCATGTATTGTTGGCCCACTGGAGCCGTTTCTGCTTGTGTGCAGTGGATAGAGGAGGTCGACAGGATGGCTTACGCACAGCTGCAAACCTCTGAAGGACTCTGCATCTTGTTGTTCGGGGCACGTTGGAGGCACCAGCAGCTTCAAAAACTTGTCTGATGCTATGACAAGGCATTTTTGCCGCTGCTCTTTTAGCCTGATGTAATTGCCTGGAGTAAAGAGTCCTCAATTTTCCCTTATCAGCACGCACACGTGTGTACTGTGAATCAGCTACATACTTCTTGATTGTGCGATGATCAGGATGAAGTGTCTTGGCAATGTTGATTGTAGTCATGCCTTGACCTAAACACTCCACAATTTGTTGCTTCTCAGCAGCTGACACATCCTTTTTCTTTCCCATTTTGGCAGAAAATGTAGGCTGCTTAATAATGTGGGACAGCCTTCTTAAGTAGTCTTGCCTTTCATTGGACACACCTGCCAAACTAATTAGCACAGGTGTCTGCAATTGCTTACAGTGATATAAAGAGCCCTGACACACATCACCATCAATGAGTTTAACTGACAAACAAATTCTTCCCTTATCACTCCTAAACACTTTTTTCATAATAATTTGGAACACAGTGTACATGTGCTTTTCCACAAAACACCAGTGGTTCACGTAGTGAATCTTACAGTTCTAACTTGCCAACCGTGGTCTGTATGGAGTTGTTCAATAAAGGGCCCAAAATTAAGATAACATAGACGGGAGAGGTCTCTATGAATACGAATTTCTAAGTATTTGATACCCTGTGAGGGCCAGGCAAAGAGAAAGTTGGACTGGATGGAATCCTGTATGGATTTGGGGAGGGAGACATCGAGGGCCTCCGACTTTGCTGCATTGATTTTAAAATTTGACCATGTAACAAAGTGATCTATTTCAGCCATAACAGCAGGGATGGATATATGTGATTGAGTGATATATACTAGGACATCATCAGCAAATGCAGAACACTTGTACTCGGTGCCTCCCACCTCAATCCACCTAATATTGGGGTTATGGCGAATTGATGAGAGCAGGTGCTCCGTCACTAGGATGTATAAGAGAGGGGACAGAGGACATCCCTGCCTTGTCCCATTGGTGATTATGAAAGGTGATGAAAATGTTCCATTTATCTTCAGCCTAGGTGACATATTGTGATACAGGGCCGTGATTTTGCCTATTAAAGGGTCCCCTAGACCACTAGACCCCTACCCCAAGCTTTTTAAGGGAATAATTTATGGCGTGCCAGGAGACTCCATGGAGTGCTTTCTCAGCATCTAACGAGAGTATCTAATTACAAATTTTTAACTGCATCTAGCCCAGGAAATATTTTGTGCCTAGTAGCAGTGTCTGCTAGTCAGCGGATTATCCCAGCTGTTAAGCAAGCTACACCACCTGTAGTTTGGACACTTAATTTTTTCAAAGGAAATGGTTCGGGCCCCCGGGACACTCAGTGAAGAGCATCGGGGAGACACCCCAAGGAATAGGGGCTGGGACTGGCGGTAGGACGCCTTGTGGTGGACCGGCGAGCTCGATCCTTATAAAAGCTTTTTAACTGCAGCAGCTTTAGTATATGCTACTGGAGCTGGAATTACGCGGCTGAGGGCATGAGACTTGCCCTCCAATAGATCCTTGTAAAAGGATTTAAAGTGTATTCATTCAAATTAGAGAGACAATTTAAATTAAAAAGCTTAGACCTGCCTCCACCACAGGGGGGCTCGCTCGACCCACCAGCGGACAGGCACCAGTATTGGGAGAGGGGGGCTGGCCGGCAGGGTCCACCGCGGCTCTGGCACAAACCCGGCGACACGGAGGTCGAACAGGCAGGAACGGACTGGCCGTGTCGGCTTCGCACTTTTTTGGTTTTAGAAGGGCAAGACATGCCTATATCTGTGTCTCCCCCTCCTTTTACTCCTCCACCTCTTTTCTTTTCGCATGACTATATGTACTTGTCACTTTTCCATGTGTTAGTTGTGTCTTCTGAGCAGTTTGTCAGCTTTTGGACACCTTTGAAGGTGTTTTCTATGTATTTCTATTTGTTTTTGTTTGCCTGCCATTGGTTTTAACGGTGTTCGAAGGTGTTCGACGAACAGTTCGACGAACAGTTCGGCGAACATACGGGTGTTCGACGAACCGAACTCGGACACTACTGGGGTGGCTCAACACTAGTGGTGAGCACGTTCGCTCATCACTAGAAGTCAGAGATCAGCTGCAGCCTGGACTTCCTCTTCATGTTCAATTCATACGAAAGTGCAGCCAATGACACCAGCCCTGATAGGGCACCGGGCTCCCATGTCATAACAACTGCACGAGAGCCCCGGAAATATGAGTGCTGACCCCACTGGAACGGTGCCAGCATAGGAGGTGAGTATGAGCTTTTTAATTTTATCTGGGCCAAGAGAGGGGTATGAGCAGAGGTTGTTAAAGTAGTGGATAACCCCTTTAAGACTAGGGAGAATTGCATGAACTAGAAGTCTCCCTATGCCAGGCTGACTGTCTCCTTTAGGAGAAACTGTACTCCTTAAGCTGCATTTTCACTTGCCGACCATCAAAGGTCTTTTAAAATATTTAGAAGTCTGTGTATCATTTCCTTTACACAAACACTTGCTACTGTGTATTGATATATCACCTAAAATCCAAATAACATATATTTAAGTTTGTGGGTGTAACGTGAAAAAAATGTGAAAAAGTTCAAGAGGTATGAATACTTCTTCAAGGCACTGTATACTGTATATAAACTGCAAGCTTATCTCAAGAGGTATTTTAAGCAGATAGCAAAATGACGCTATGTTAATTTTCAGATTTTGTTAAAACTGTACTATGAGATCTCTTTGGTTTTCTCCATGCTGAATTTCCCCAGAAAAACACTTAATTCTTCCAAAATATATGAGTTCTGATGAATTTTAAGAAACCTGGGCATTCATGCCCTATGTAGGCAGAAGGGAAAAATGGAGTGTGAGAATGTGAAGTATGTGCCACCATGCTGCTCGTAGCTGGATGGATGGGACATTTGCAACACACAGTATATCACTACTGGAGAATATCCTTTGGACTAGACTTGGGCAAAATGCAACCTCTGGATGTTCCAGTCCGATCCACGGACCGAGACAGATGAAGAGCTAAAAAGACTGGCCCATGTGCCGCACCATGCAGCTGGTCTCCCTTGCCCGTGTCCCGATATCACCCCTATCTGCATCCTCAAGATGCAAATAGCAGTGAGTATAATGGTGGAGGAAGGAGCTGCCAGATCTTTCTTCCACCATTCAGCGTGTGCGACAGACAGCAGACGCGATGACATCACTACATCACGTCTGTTGTGTGGCACGTCAGGTGTGGTTTACAAAACAAGAGGAACCGATCTATTAAATTTTAGATATTTAATCCAGAAAGGTAGACAGTGTTTCTAAATAAAATATACAAAGATTATAAAAAATGGGAACAAAACAATAATGTATATATGATTACATGTACTAGAAAGGAATAACAAAATAAAATGACTAAACCTGTTGTCACATAAATGGCTCGGAGCTTAGCGGAGAGAGGTACTCCTCAATAAAATGGATAGAACCCACAACAACCTGTACTTTCCAGGACTGACGAATGACCCAAACCCAAATACTGGTTTTTATTTGGTCAGGGTTACGCCTACAAATCTTCCCTTGATGAGCTCATGTGGGGGCCGATTGTGTTTGTGCTAGGTCTTTCAGAATTTATGAGATCCCTAACTTATAGGATATCTTCGCCCCTGGTGGTCCTAGGTGGTAGATATTGTTGTCATGTTCCTTATTGCGATTTTATCTTGGCATCATCCATCGGACCGATAATAAGTTGGAGGGTTCAGTTGGCCTTCCAGTGATGTGAGTGAAAGCGTTCTGTGCGTCCCTTTGCTATGACGCTGAAAATATATCTCCCATAAATATTGGATCGATGCTAAACCACAATATTCATCACTGACTACTGGCTCCAAAATGTCTAAGAAGATTCTTTGATCAGAAGAAGCCCTATTCCTGGGGAAAGGTACTTCTCTGCCTTTGTGTAAACAGATCTCAGACTTGTTATCTTCTTCCCAGCAAATCTCCCTGCTGTAGTTATATTGTAACTGCAGGAGGCTCCTACTTCATTGGAGATGGACATGTCAACTGTCTCTCTCATTTTCTGGTTATAATTTTTTTTTTCTATTCCCCAGCTATAATTAGTTTCTGTCAGCCACAATTAATCCCATATGTTCAATGTAAGGGTGATATGTCCGGTCTCAAGAGACGCCTTTTGGATTTTTAATTTTTCTCTATGACAAATATGTTAATATTTATATTGAGTATAATTATTTTTAGCTTATTGGTTTGGGAAAATTAATTGCCCACACCTACTCTGGACCCTGGTCTCAATTTAGCAAGGAGTTTTCTCTAGTTTTCTGACATAAAACACCTTAAAATGTTGCAAAATTTTGAAATTGTGAGTTTATGTCAGTCCAAGCTTTCACAAAGTGAGCTGAGCTGGGAGTGGGAATGGCGAAGCCCAACCATTAAATTTAGCATAATTTGCACTGCAAAAATGGTGTTAATTACATCAGAGATGTACACCAGTCCCTTGCTGGAGTAATACACTGAATGCAGAATTATAAGGCAAGTTGTATTTTAGAGGATTATTTTTATTATTGATCAACAACTATGTTCTCAATCAACCCAAAAGACTCATAAATATCCAAGCTTAATATTTTTGGAAGTTGGAGTGGGTTTTTTTTAGATTTGGCTATCTTAGGAGGATATCTGTTTGTGCAGGTAACTATTACTGTGCAGAATTATTAGGCAACTTAATAAAAAACAAATATAATCCCATCTCACTTGTTTATTTTCACCAGGTAAACCAATATCAGTGCACAAAATTTAGAAATAAACATTTCTGACATGCAAAAACAAAAACTAAAAAAATTAGTGATCAATATAGCCACCTTTCTTTATGATGACACTCAACAGCCTTCCATCCATAGAGTCTGTCAGTTGCTTGATCTGTTTTCGATCAACATTGCGTGCAGCAGCCACCACAGCCTCCCAGACACTGTTCAGAGAGGTGTACTGTTTTCCCTCCCTGTAGATCTCACATTTTATGATGGACCACAGGTTCTCTATGGGGTTCAGACCAGGTGAACAAGGGGGCCATGTCATTATTTTTTCTTCTTTTAGACCTTTACTGGCCAGCCACGCTGTGGAGTAGTTGGATGCATGTGATGGAGCATTGTCCTGCATGAAAATCATGTTTTTCTTGAACGATACCGACTTCTTCCTGTACCACTGCTTGAAGAAGTTGTCTTCCAGAAACTGGCAGTAGGTGTGGGAGTTGAAGTTCACTCCATCCTCAACCCGAAAAGGTCCCACAAGTTCATCTTTGATGATATCAGCCCATACCAGTACCTCACCTCCACCTTGCTGGCGTCTGAGTTGGAGTGGAGCTCTCTGCCCTTGACTGATCCAGCCTCTGGCCCATCCATCTGGCCTATCAAGAGTCACTCTCATTTCATCAGTCCATAAAACCTTTGAAAAATCAGTCTAAAGATATTTCTTGGCCCATTCTTGACGTTTTATCTTATGTTTCTTGTTCAAAGGTGGTCGTTTTTCAGCCTGCCTTACCTTGGCCATGTCCCTGAGTATCGCACACCTTGTGCTTTTTGATACTCCAGTAACGTTGCAGCTCTGAAATATGGCAAAACTGGTGGCGAATGGCATCTTGTCAGCTTCACACTGTTACGGATCCGGATGGTGGAACCTCTGTGCTGCAGTGCAAGGAGGGACCAGAGGGGCGTAACTAGGTATCAACTCGGACTGACCAAGGTCGTACGGTGGCTCAATCGACTGTGTGACCAGGGAAGGACCGAGCAGAGGGACCAGGTGCTACTCTGGGCCAGACCTTATATGAGAGCAGGTGACTCCCACGGGTCAGAAGGCAGGGACTGACTGGTACAGCAGATGAGCACGGCAGGCAGGCTGATGCGTGATCCGGGTAGACGGACTGGCAGACACGGCAGGTAACAAGCAGGGGCCTCCAGGTAGGCTGGCTGTTAGGCCCAGCAGGTAACAGGCAGGTGCTTCCAGGTAAGCAGGCAGGCAGACTGTCGGGCTGGAGAGTAGACAAGCTGGCGAACTGGACTGGTAGTCAGGCTTGCGGACTGAACTGGTAGTCAGGCTGGCGGACTGGGCTGGTAGTCAGGCTGGCGGACTGGTAGTCAGGCTGGCGGACTGGACTGGTAGTCAGGCTGGTGGACTGGACTGGTAGTCAGGCTGGTGGACTGGACTGGTAGTCAGGCTAGCAGCGGGACCTGAGGGATGAAGCAGAGTTTTACACACAAAGCTACAACCTTGCACCGGCACCTCTATTTTGGAGGAGGTGTCTTTTACATGAGAGGTCCTCCGGCCATTGGCCGGGGACTCCTTAGGATGGCGCCCGCGGCCCCTCTAAGAGGGAGGGAGCGTGCGCGCGTGCCCTAAGCACAATGCCCGGGAGGCTGCACGCGCCGGCAGCAGCAGAAGCAGGAGCGCCGGAGGACTCCGGGCGGGGAGCACGGCGGTAAGAGGGACGGCGCCTCTGCCTGTCAGGGGGCAGAGACGCCGATACTACACACGCTTGATTTTCCTCAATTCATGGGCAGTTATTTTGCGCTTTTTTTGGCCAACACGCTTCTTGTGACCCTGTTGGCTATTTGCCATGAAATGCTTGATTGTTCGGTGATCATGCTTCAAAAGTTTGGAAATTTCAAGACTGCTGCATCCCTCTGCAGGACATCTCACAATTTTGGACTTTTCAGAGCCCGTTAAATCTCTCTTCTGACCCATTTTCCCAAAGGAAAGGAAGTTGCCTGATTATTAAGCATACCTTATATAGGGTGTTGATGTCATTAGTCAACACTAGTGTTGAGCGAACATGCTCGACACTAGTGTTGAGCCACCTCCGTAGTGTTCGGGTTCGGTTCGGTTCGTCGAACACCGGGATGTTCGAGGAACTGTTCGTCGAACTGTTCGTGGAACACCTTAGAACACCGTCGAACACCGTTAAAACCAATGGCAGGCAAACAAAAACACATAGAAAACAACTTCAAAGGTGTCCAAAAGCTGAAAAACTGCTCAGAAGACACTCTCTTTAAAAAAGCCGGCCGGCAAATTCAGCAGCAGCATACACCGGTACCCGACAATTTAGACAAGAAGGAATAGAGCATCACACATAGATTAGATAGATAGAAACATGTCAGTCACACATATAAGAAGCACAGTGATAGTGTTGGTTACTGCACTTGTCATTTAGTGTAAAGGATTTATTAAAAAAAAAATATTAGTGTTTTCATGCACCGTCTCTTTAATAAAGCCGGCCGGCAATTCAGCAGCGGTACCCGACAATTTACAACAGAAAGAATAGAGCTTCACACATAGATTAGATTGATAGAAACATGTCAGTCACATATATAATAAGTACAGTGACAGTGTTGCTTACTGTACTTGTCATTTAGTGTAAAGGATTTATTTAAAAAAATAATAGTGTTTTCATACACCGTCTCTTTAAAAAAGCCAGCCGGCAATTCAGCATCTGTACCCGACAATTTAGAACAGAAAGATAGAGCATCACACATAGATTAGATAGATAGAAACATGTCAGTCAGATATATAATAAGTACAGTGATAGTGTTGGTTACTGTACTTGTCATTTAGTGTTAAAATAAAGGATTTATTAAAAAAAAAATTAGCGTGGGGTTCCCCGTAATTTTAGTCTCTAGCGGAGGTTAAGCAGACCGCTGGGGCAGATGTTTGAAGCCTGGGAAGGGGGTAATACCCACGGAGCTACCCATATCAGCCCCCAGCTGAATACCTAGCCTTTACTAGCTATTAAAATGGGGGACCCCCCAAAAAAATGACGTGCGGTCCCCCCTATTTTAATAGCTAGCAAAGGCTAGGCAGACAGCAGGGGGCTGATATTAATAGCTCAGGAAGGGTGCCATGAATATTGGCCCCCTCCCAGGCTAGAAACACCAGCCGTCAGCCGCCCCAGAAATGGCGCATCCATAGGATGCGCCAATTCTGGCACTTAGCCTCGCTCTTCCCACTGCCCTGTAGCGGTGGCAGTGGGGTAATAGGGCTGGGGTTGATGTCAGCTTATAATGCCAGCTGACATCAAGCCCAGGTTAGTAATGGAGAGGCGTCTATAAGACACCCCCATTACTAACCCCATAGTGAAAGTTAAAAAAAACACAAACACCCAGAATAAAGTCCTTTAATTGAAATAAACACACAATTCTTTATTGTTCTAAATTAAACCATACTTACCGTCACGCCAATTCCAGCTGAAGCCAACGATCTCCTGCAATAAAAATAAAATAATAAGCAACATCATCCTTACCTTTCGATGGTTCCGAGGACAGCTCCAGCTCTGCTACATCGAGATGACAGGCTGGACCGCAGCAGAACGCTGCCATCCAGCCTGTCAACCCGCAGACACTGAGAAGAGCAGGCTTGCTTGCGCTCCTCAGTGTCTCGCTGTGACGGCATCCAGATGAGCCGAGGTCATGTCCAATGAACTCGGCTCAACTCATGCACGTCACTGACAGCGTGGGAAAATTCTCATGCACTCAGCGCTTCAGCGTGAGAATTTTAACACGCTGTCAGTGACGTGCATGAGGTGAGCTGAGATCATTGGACATGAACTCACCTCATGCACGTCACTGACAGCGTGGGAAAATTCTCACGCTGAGTGCAGGAGAATTTTCCAACGCTGTCAGTGACATGCATGAGGTGAGCTGAGTTCATTGGACATGAGCTCACCTCATGCACGTCACTGACAGCGTGGGAGAATTCTCCTGCACTCAGCGCTTCAGCGTGAGAATTTTCCCACGCTGTCAGTGACGTGCATGAGGTGAGCCGAGTTCATTGGACATGACCTCGGCTCATCTGGATGCCGTCACAGAGAGACACTGAGGAGCGCAAGCATGCCTGCTCTTCTCAGTGTCTGCGGGATGACAGGCTGGATGGCAGCGTTCTGCTGCGGTCCAGCCAGTCATCTCGATGTAGCAGAGCTGAAGCTGTCATGGGAACCATGGAAAGGTAAGGATGATGTTGGTTTATTATTTTTCTTTCATTGCAGGAGATCGTTGGCTTCAGCTGGAATGGGCGTGATGGTAAGTATGGTTTAATTTAGAACAATAAAGAATTGTGTGTTTATTTCAATTAAAGGACTTTATTCTGGGTGTTGTGTTTTTTTTAAATACTTTACTAGAAATTCATGGCGGTCATGTCTAATACTGGCGTGACCCCATTAATTTTGGGCTTAGGGCCAGCTGATAATACCAAGCTGGCCCTAACCCCTTTATTACCCAGTGAGCCACCGCACCAGGGCCCTGGATGAGTTGGGTACAGCGCCAGAAGATGGCGCTTCTATGAACGCGCCATTTTCCGGGGTGGCTGCGGACTGCAATTTGCAGCGGGGGGGCTTGGGCCTCCCTGCGCTGCAAATTCCAGCCCCCAGCTGCCTAGTTGTACCTGGCTGGACACAAAAATAGGGCGAAGCCCCACGTATTTTTTTTTTTATTATTTCATGAAATTCATGAAATAATTAAGAAAAAAAGGCCTTCCCTATATTGTTGTGTCCGGCCAGGGACAAATAGGCAGCTGGTGGTTGGGGGCAGCCCGTTCCTGCCTGCTGTACCTGGTTGGACACAAATATAGTGCGAAGCCCCACTTCAATTTTTTTAAATTATTTCAGGAAATTCATGAAATAATTAAAAAAAAATTGACGTGGGGCTTCGCACTATATTTGTGTCCAGCCAGGTACAGCAGGCAGGAACGGGCTGCCCCCAACCAACAGCTGCCTATTTGTACCTGGCCGGACACAACAATGTAGGGAAGCCCTTTTTTTCTTAATTATTTCATGAAATAATTTAAAGAAAATTGACGTGGGGCTTCGCCCTGTTTTTGTGTCCAGCCAGGTACAACTAGGCAGCTGGGGTCTGGAATCCGCAGCGCAGGGAGGCCAAAGCTTTCTGGGCCACCCCCGCTGCAAATTGCAGTCCGCAGCCACCCCGGAAAATGGCGCGTTCATTGAAGCGCCATCTTCTGGCGCTGTTCCCAACTCATCCAGGGCCCTGGTGCGGTGGCTCACTGGGTAATAAAGGGGTTAGGGCCAGCTTGGCATTATCAGCTGGCCCTAAGCCCGAAATTCATGGGGTCACGCCAATATTAGACATGACCACCATGAATTTCTAGTAAAGTATTTAAAAAAAACACAACACCCAGAAAAAAGTCCTTTAACTGAAATAAACACACAATTCTTTATTGTTCTAAATTAAACCATACTTACCGTCACGCCCATTCCAGCTGAAGCCAACGATCTCCTGAAATAAAAGAAAAATAATTAAGCAACATCATCCTTACCTTTCCATGGTTCCCATGACAGCTTCAGCTCTGCTACATCGAGATGACAGGCTGGACCGCAGCAGAACGCTGCCATCCAGCCTGTCATCCCGCAGACACTGAGAAGCGCAGGCTTGCTTGCGCTCCACAGTGTCTCTCTGTGAGGGCATCCAGATGAGCCGAGTTAATGTCCAATGAACTCGGCTCACCTCATGCACGTCACTGACAGCGTGGGAAAATTCTCCTGCACTCAGCGCTTCAGCGTGGGAGAATTCTCACGCTGAAGCGCTGAGTGCAGGAGAATTTTCCCACGCTGTCAGTGACGTGCATGAGGTGAGCTGAGTTCATTGGACATGAGCTCACCTCATGCACGTCACTGACAGCGTGGGAGAATTCTCCTGCACTCAGCGCTTCAGCGTGAGAATTTTCCCACGCTGTCAGTGACGTGCATGAGGTGAGCCGAGTTCATTGGACATGAACTCGGCTCATCTGGATGCCGTCACAGAGAGACGCTGAGGAGCGCAAGCAAGCCGGCGCTTCTCAGTGTCTGCGGGATGACAGGCTGGATGGCAGCTTTCTGCTGCGGTCCAGCCTGTCATCTCGATGTAGCAGAGCTGAAGCTGTCGTGGGAACCATGGAAAGGTAAGGATTATGTTGCTTTATTATTTTTCTTTTATCATAGAATCATAGAATCATAGAATCATAGAATGGTAGAGTTGGAAGGGACCTCCTGGGTCATCTGGTCCAACCCCCTGCTCAAAGCAGGATTCACTAAATCATCTCAGACAGATGTCTGTCCAGCCTCTGTTTGAAGACGTCCATTGAAGGGGAACTCACCACCTCTCGTGGCAGCCTGTTCCACTCATTAATCACCCTTTATTGCAGGGGATCGTTGGCTTCAGCTGGAATGGGCGTGATTGTAAGTATGGTTTAATTTAGAACAATAAAGAATTGTGTGTTTATTTCAATTAAAGGACTTTATTCTGGGTGTTTGTGTTTTTTTTTAACTTTGACTATTGGGTCAGTAATGGGGGTGTCTTATAGACGCCTCTCCATTACTAACCTGGGCTTGATGTCAGCTGGCATTATAAGCTGACATCAACCCCAGCCCTATTACCCCACTGCCACCGCTACAGGGCAGTGGGAAGAGCGTGGCTAAGTGCCAGAATTGGCGCATCCTATGGATGTGCCATTTCTGGGGCGGCTGACGGCTGGTGTTTCTAGCCTGGGAGGGGGCCAATATTCATGGCACCCTTCCTGGGCTATTAATATCAGCCCCCAGCTGTCTGCCTGGCCTTTGCTAGCTATTAAAATAGGGGGGACCCCACGTCAATTTTTTGGGGGGTCCCCCATTTTAATAGCTAGTAAAGGCTAGGCATTCAGCTGGGGGCTGATATTAGTAGCCTGGGAAGCTCCGTGGGTATTATCCCTTCCCAGGCTTCAAACATCTGCCCCAGCTGTCTGCTTAACCTCCGCTAGAGCCTAAAATTACGGGGAACCCCACGCCAATTTTTTTTTAAATAAATCCTTTATTTTAACACTAAATGACAAGTACAGTAATCAACACTGTCACTGTACTTCATATATATGTGACTGACATGTTTCTATCTATCTAATCTATGTGTGATGCTCTATTCCTTCCATTCTAAATTGTCGGGTACCGCTGCTGAATTGCCGGCCGGCTTTTTTAAAGAGACGGTGCATGAAAACACTATTATTTTTTTTAATAAATCCTTTACACTAAATGGCAAGTACAGTAATCAACACTGTCACTGTGCTTCTTATATATGTGACTGACATGTTTCTATCTATCTAATCTATGTGTGATTCTCTATTCCTTCCATTCTAATTTGTCGGGTACCGGTGTATGCTGCTGCTGAATTGCCGGCTTTTCATGTTTCACTGTGAGCACAGTTCCCATCGATTTGGGCAATCACTCTAATGCCACAACCACCATGGCTGTGGCATTACAGTGAGTGGCAGACAATCCCTGCATGATTGGTGCTCTAAATAGCGCCAGACATGCAGGACACGCTTTTGGTGCACGAACAGTTATCGAACATAACCTCGAACAGCCGAATTTTTTGCAAATCGTTCGGGTTCGTCGAACAACTCGAACACCGCCCAAAACAGCTCGAATTTGAGATTGGCGAACAGTTCTAGTCGAACACCGCTCATCTCTACTCGACACTGCTCGGTACTCGCCCGAGCATCACGCTACTTGGGATGTTCGGCAAGCACCGAGCATTTCCGGGTTACTCGGGCGGGAGCTCTGGTCTCCGCCCTGCATGTTTGGAGCTCTTTACAGAGCCAATGAACATTCAGGGATTGCCAGCCAGTCACTGTAATGCCGCAGCCATGTTGGTTGTGGGCATTACATTGATTGGCTGGCCGCACAGCGTCACCTCGAGTATTTAAAACCGGGCTCCGCCATCTTGGACACAGACGGCTGGGATAAGACAGTGTAGGGACAGAGCTGCTGATTTAGGGAGAGATATATACTGAGAAATAGTTAGTGTAGGGTCTGTAAAGGCTGCCAGATCAAACAAACAGTCCTTCTCAGGACTAATATCCATCCCAGATATCAGGCAGGCAGGCAGGCAGGCTGTATAGGAGACGCAGTGGGTATACCAGCAAACGCTGCATTACAGTCCTGTGTGCTCCTGTTGCTGAAATTGCTGAACTTAGCTCCAGGTCTCGGGAGCCAGGAAAAATCCTTTTTTTTCCATCTAAATCCTCTTTTTTTTTCCCTCCTTCACACTGTACAAATACCCGTCTTATTAACCTTTTGGTGTCCCCCCCCCCCAAAAAAAAAGTGTGTCTGTGACAGTTCAGACACAAATATATCTGTTGAAAATAGTCTGATGTAGGCCAGAGAAACAGAAGTGTGGTTTTGCAGTTCCACGGTTCAAACCTCTGTATTATCCACTTTTGGGCCATTTGTATCTAATAAAAACAGTTTGAGTGTGTCGCTCACTATTCAGCCGCAAATATATATATATCTAAAAAAGTCTGGTATACACCAGTAAATTATAACTGTGGTTTTGCTGTTCCACGGTAAAAAATCTCTATTATCCTGCTTTTGGCATTTTTTGACGTAAAAAAAAAACTAATAGTGTCTCCCTGATTTTTCAGAAACAAATATATCTGTTGAAAATAGTCTGGAGTAGGCCAGAGAAACAGAAGTGTGGTTTTGCAGTTCCACGGTTCAAACCTCTGTATTATCCACTTTTGGGCCATTTGTATCTAAAAAAAACAGTTTGAGTGTGTCGCTCACTGTTCAGCCGCAAATATATATATTTAAAAAAGTCTGGTATACACAAGTCAATTATAACTGTGGTTTTGCCGTTCCACGGTAAAAAATCTCTATTATCCAGCTTTTGTTATTTTTTCCGTGAAGAAAAAAAGTAATAGCTTCTCCCTGATTGTTCAGATTGTTTAAAAGAGTCGGGTGTAGGCCAGAGAAATAGAACTGTGGTTTTCCTCTTCCACGGTTCTAATCTACTTTTTATTACCCTTTTCCCATTGATAGTGCGAGTGTAAGCTATTTTACTTCCTTTACAATGGGCAAGGCGCGTGGCAAGGGACGTGGAACTGGACGTTATGGTGATGGTGCGTGCAGAGGACGGGGCCGTGGCCAAGGTGAAAATGTGCCACAACCAACAGCCACATCTTCTCGCTCCCACTTCTTGACCGAATTACTAGGGAAGCACAGAACAACACCAGTATTGCAAACTGATCAGTGCGAACAGGTTATTAATTGGATATCAGATAATACTTCCAGTTACCTGGGCACCACCACCTCCGGTCTGTCTTCCACACGGTCAAATCTTAGTAGCCGTGAGTCTCGACCGCATACTCCTCCTCACCCTGATGCTCCTTCCTCCCACCATGCCGAGAGTCATCAGACAGCAACTGATCCCACACTTGGACACTCTGAAGAGCTGTTCACTGGTCCATTTCCAGATTTGTGCCCCTCGCCTGCTCCGCTTGAAGTGGTGGAAGAGAATATCCCATGTAGCGATGCCCAAATATTTGAATAGCCACGGCCACAGGAAGTCGACGCTGGCAATTTGTCACAAGAGGTGGACGATGACGAGACACAATTGCCAGGAAGTGAGGAGGAGGATCGTGGTGCGCAAGTGGAAGAGGAGGAGGTGGTGGATGATCTAGTAACTGACCCAACGTGGCAGGAGGACATGCAGAGCGAGGCCAGCAGCACACAGGGTGAGGGAGTCAGAGTACCACAACAGGCAGGAAGAAGCAGTGTGGTGGCCGCACACAGTAGGCAGGCAACAGTTCCCCGTAACACCAACATGAGGGATGTTGCCAGTACAACCAGTAGGTCCTCTAGAGTCTGGAATTTTTTTAAAGACTCTGCTGATAACCCCAAAAAGGCCATTTGTACCACCTGCCATGCCAGCATCAGCAGTGGTGACAAAACTACCTGCCTGACCACCACCAGCATGATCAGGCACATGGCAGCAGAGCACCCAACTTTGTGGGGCGAACCCCAGGGTCCACAACCAGAGTCAGCGGGTGTCACCACTGCTTCTTCCGCTGTTGTGCATGCAATAGAACCCCCCGTTGAGTGTGCAAGGCAATCCCCTGTCCATACTGCATGCAAAGATGCCCCCTCCTATCAGTCTTCACTTGTTATGGCAGTTTCTCAAGAAACAGCATCAACGTCCACGTCCTTGTCCCACCGCAAAGTTCAATTGTCCATATCCCAGACCTTTGAACGAAAGCGGAAATTCGCAGCTAACGCCCCACAGGCCACAGTCCTAAATTCGCACATTTCACGACTGCTTGCGTTGGAAATGCTGCCTTTTAGGCTGGTGGAGACGGAATCCTTCCGCAACCTTATGGCGGTGGCCGTCCCTTGGTACTCGGTCCCCAGCCAACACTATTTTGCCTGGTGTGCCATCCCCGTGCTACACAAGCACATGTCCCAAAACATCTGCCGTGCCCTCAACAACGCAGTTAGTGGGAGAGTCCACCTGACAACAGACACGTGGACAAGTGCTTGTGGCCAGGGACGGTACATCTGCCTGACGGCACACTGGCTGAACATAGTGGAAGCCGGGACCCAGTCGGACCTTGGGACGGAACACATCCTCCCCACACCGAGGATTGCGGGCCTTATGTCAGTCAGAGAGGCCCACACAGTGTACAGCTCCTTTGCATCATCCTCCTCCTCCTCCTCATGTTCAGCCTCCATCTCAGATATCACCACATCAGTTACAAGCTGGAAGCACTGCAGTACTGCCTCTGCCAAGCGGCAACAGGCTGTGCTGAAACTCCTAAGCTTTAGTGAGAAACCTCACACTGCTTGTGAGTTGTGGACAGCTGTGAAAGAGCAGGCAGATCTGTGGCTGAGACCGCTGAACCTACATCCAGGCAAGGTCGTGTGTGACAATGGCCGTAACCTGGTGGCAGCTCTGAGGCGAGGCGAGATCACACTCGTAGCATGCCTGGCTCATGTGCTTAACCTCGTGGTTCAGAGGTTTCTTAAATCGTATCCCGAGTTGCCAGATCTGCTCGTCAAAATACGAAGCCTGTCAGCTCATTTTCGCAAGTCGGCTACAGATTCCGCCACCCTTGCTGTGTTGCAGCAGCGTTTGCAGCTTCCATCACACCGACTGGTGTGTGTTGTCCCCACACGTTGGAACTCTACCCTCCACATGTTGCAAAGGATTTGTGAGCAGAAGAGAGCAGTTGTGGAGTACCAGCTGCAACAAGGCCATCAATATTCAGGTCAGACTCCACACATAAGACCTCAGGAGTGGAACTGGATGTCTGACATATGTACCATCTTGACAAACTTTGAGGAGTCCACCAAGATGGTGAGTGGCGATGACGCCATCATTAGCGTCAGCATTCCACTTGTCTGTCTTTTGCAACACTCTCTGCAGAGAATTAAAGAGGAGGCATTGCAGCCAGAGTATGATGAGATGGATCAAGAAGCCGTAGCGGTTGATTACACACAGCCCAGCCTCATCTCATCCCAACGTGCATTGGGGGAAAATGAGGGAGAGGAGGAGGAGGAAGAGGAGAAAGAACAGGAGCTTGTATCATGCGCTGTAGACGGTAGTACCTGTACAACTGTCAAACCGTCGGTTCAGCGTGGGTGGCCTGAGGACAGGGGGGAGGAGGAGGAGGAGGAGGAGAGCATGGTCAGTCGTCATCTTGGTGAGGACACGGAAGTCTTGCCCGTTACCATTCTGGCATGCATGGCTGACTTTATGTTACGCTGCCTTAACCGTGACCCTCGCGTTGTCAAAATGTTGGGTGACAGTCATTATTGGTTGGTGACACTTTTAGACTCCCGCTACAAGGAGAACTTTCACTCTCTTATTCCTGAGGTGGAGAGGGCTACAAAAATGGGGCAGTACCAGAAGGCCCTTGCTGCAGAACTGTTAAAAAAATTCCCATCTGAACACGCTAGAGGCAGAGGTCACAGTTCGTTGTTGCCCAACCAAGGCGTACATGCGAGAGAGAAGCAACTCCAATCCAGCAGAGGCAGGGGAACACTGTCAACGTTCTGGGACAGTTTTCTCAGACCCTCCCTTCGGACAGACCCTGAGGCGTGGGGTACTCTCACAAGGAGTGGAAAGTTTCAAAATATGGTGAGGGAGTACCTTGCTGACCGTACCAGCGTCCTCCATGATTCCTCTGTGCCTTTTAATTATTGGGTATCCAAGCTGGACACTTGGAATGAACTCGCTCTGTACGCCTTGGAGGTCCTGGCCTCCCCTGCCTGTAGCGTGTTATCGGAGCGTGTTTTTAGTGCCGCTGGGGGAATTATAACTGATAAGTGCACTCGCCTGTCAACTGACAATGCTGACAAGCTGACCCTTAACAAAATGAACAAGGGCTGGATTGGTCCAGACTTCTCATCACCACCAAATGACAGCAGAGTAACATAAAGTCAAATCCACTGTGTTATTTCGGGAGGTGTATTCACATGCACCTCTTCACACCAACACATGGGTATACGCTTCCTCATTTCGGCTATTTTATGTTCTTCTCCTTATCCTCAGCCTCCACCACCACTATACCACCAGGGTGACCATGGTCGGTGTTGCCATTATTGAAATTTCATCCGTCCTTATTTTTGTCAGCTTTTGCTTGGAAGGCATAAGCAAAGACTGTGGGAGACCCAATCCCCAATAATGGGAATAATATTTTTAACATACTGAACTGTATGGCTCTTGTAAGGGGCATTAAAACCATTTGTTAAGCTACTGCGAACTCCACCACTTTTCGAAAGGGCATTAAAACCATCTTTTTTAAGCTACTGCGACCTCCACCACTTTTCCAAGGGGCATTAAAACCGTCTTGTTAAGCTACTGGGACCTCCACGTCTCTTCCGAGGGGCACTAAAACCGTCTTGTTAAGCTACTGTGACCTCCATGTCTCTTCCGAGGGGCATCAAAACCATCTTGTTAACCTACTGCGACCTCCACCACTTTTCCAAGGGGCATTAAAACCGTCTTGTTAAGCTACTGCGACCTCCACCACTTTTCAAAGGGGCATTAAAATCGTCATGTTAAGCTACTGTGACCTCAACGTCTCTTCTGAGGGGCATTAAAACCGTCTTGTTAAGCTACTGTGACCTCCACGTCTCTTCCGAGGGACATTAAAACCGTCTTGTTAAGCTACTGTGACCTCCACCACTTTTTCAAGGGGCATTAAAACCGTCTTGTTAAGCTACTGTGACCTCCACGTCTCTTCCAAGGGGCATTCAAACCGTCTTGTTAAGCTACTGGGACCTCCACGTCTCTTCCGAGGGGCATTAAAACCGTCTTGTTAAGCTACTGTGACCTCCACGTCTCTTCCGAGGGGCATTAAAACCGTCTTGTTAAGCTACTGTGACCTCCACCACTTTTCCAAGGGGCATTAAAACCGTCTTGTTAAGCTACTGGGACCCCCACTTCTCTTCCGAGGAGCATTATAACCGTCTTGATAAGCTACTGTGACCTCCACGTCTCTTCCAAGGGCATTAAAACCATCCTATTAAGCTACTGTGACCTCCACCACTTTTCCAAGGGGCATTAAAACCGTCTTGTTAAGCTACTGGGACCTCCACGTCTCTTCCGAGGGGCATTAAAACCGTCTTGTTAAGCTATTGTGACCTCCACGTCTCTTCCAAGGGGCATTAAAACCGTCTTGTTAAGCTACTGTGACCTGCACGTCTCTTCCGAGGGGCATTAAAACTGTCTTTTTAAGCTACTGTGACCTCCACATCTCTTCCGAGCGGCATTAAAATTGTCTTGTTAAGCTACTGTGACCTCCACCACTATTTCAAGGGGCATTAAAACCGTCTTGTTAAGCTACTGCGACCACCACCACTTTTCCAAGGGGCATTAAAAACGTCTTGTTAAGCTGCTGGGACCTCCACGTCTCTTCCGATGGGCATTAAAACCATCTTGTTAAGCTACTGTGACCTCCACATCTCTTCCGAGGGGCATTAAAACAGTCTTTTTAAGCTACTGTGACCTCCACCACTTTTCCAAGGGGCATTAAAACCGTCTTGTTAAGCTACTGCGACCTCCACCACATTTCCAAGTGGCATTAAAACCGTCTTGGTAAGCTACTGGGACCTCCACGTCTCTTTTGAGGGGCATTAAAACCGTCTTGTTAATCTACTGTGACCTCAACCACTCTTCCAAGGGGCATTAAAACCGTCTTGTTAAGCTACTGTGACCTCCACCACATTTCCAAGGGGCATTAAAACCGTCTTGTTAAGCTACTGGGACCTCCACGTCTCTTCCGAGCTGCACTATAACTGTCTTGTTAAGCTAATGTGACCTCCACATCTCTTCCAAGGGCATTAAAACCATCTTGTTAAGCAACTGTGACCTCCACCACTTTTCCAAGGGGCAGAAAAAACGTCTTTAAGCTGCTGCGACCTCCACCACTTTTCCAAGGGGCATTAAGACCATCTTGTTAAACTACTGTGACCTCCACGTCTCTTCCAAGGGGCATTCAAACTGTCTTGTTAAGCTTCTGTGACCTCCACGTCTCTTCCGAGGGGCATTAAAACCGTTTTGTTAAGCTACTGTGACCTCCACCATTTTCCAAGGGGCATTAAAACCGTCTTGTTAAGCTACTGCGACCTCCACCACTTTTCCAAGTGGAATTAAAACCATCTTCTTAAGCTACTTGGACCTCCACGTCTCTTCCGAGGGGCATTAAAACTGTCTTGTTAAGCTACTGTGACCTCCACCGCTCTTCCAAGGGGCATTAAAACCGTCTTGTTATGCTACTGTTTCCTCCAACACTTTTCCAAGGGGCATTAAAACCGTCTTTAAGCTACTGCGACCTCCACGTCTCTTCCGAAGGGCATTAAAACGGTCTTGTTAAGCTACTGTGACCTCCACCACTTTTCCAAGGGGCATTAAAACCGTCTTGTTAAGCTACTGCGACCTCCACCACTTTTCCAAGGGGCATTAAGACCGTCTTGTTAAGCTACTGGGACCTCCACGTCTCTTCCGAGGAGCATTAAAACCGTCTTGTTAAGCTTCTATGAGCTCCACGTCTCTTCTGAGGGGCATTAAAACCGTCTTGTTAAGCTACTGTGACCTTCACGTGTCTTCCGAGGGGCATTAAAACTGTCTTTTTAAGCTACTGTGACCTCCACATCTCTTCCAAGCGGCATTGAAAACGTCTTGTTAAGCTACTTTGACCTCCATCACTATTCCAAGGGGCATTAATAACGTCTTGCTAAGCTACTGCGACCTCCACCACTTTTCCAAGGGGCATTAAAAACGTTTTGTTAAGCTACTGGGACCTCCCCGTCTCTTTCGAGGTGCATTAAAACCATCTTGTGAAGCTACTTTGACCTCCACATCTCTTCCGAGGGGCATTAAAACCGTCTTGTTAAGCTACTGTGACCTCCACCACTTTTCCAAGTGGCATTAAAACCGTCTTGTTAAGCTACTGGGACCTCCACGTCTCCTCCGAGGGGCATTAAAACCGTCTTATTAAGCTACTGTGACCTCCACCACTTTTCCAAGGGGCATTAAAACCGTCTTGCTAAGCTATTGCGACCTCCACCACTTTTCCAAGGGGCATTAAAACCGTCTTGTTAAGCTACTGTGACCTCCACGTCTCTTCCGAGGGGCATTAAAACCGTCTTGTTAATCTACTGTGACCTCCACGTCTCTTCCGATGGGCATTAAAACCGTCTTGTTAAGCTACTGTGACCTCCACGTCTCTTTCAAGGGGCATTAAAACCGTCTTGTTAGGCTACTGTGACCTCCACCACTTTTCCAAGGGGCATTAAAACCGTCTTGTTAAGCTACTGCAACCTCCACCACTTTTCCAAGGGGCATTAAAACCGTCTTGTTAAGCTACTGTGACCTCCACGTCTCTTCCGAGGGGAATTAAAACGTCTTGTTAAGCTACTGTGACCTCCGCATCTCTTCCGAGGGGCATTAAAACTGTCTTGTTAAGCTACTGTGACCTCCACGTCTCTTCTGAGGGGCATTAAACCCGTCTTGTTAAGCTACTGTGACCTCCACGTCTCTTTCGAGGGGCATTAAAACCGTCTTGTTAAGCTACTGTGGCCTTCACCACTTTTCCAAGGGGCATTAATACTGTCTTGTTAAGTTACTGTGACCTCCACCACTTTTCCAAGGGGCATTAAAACCATCTTGTTAAGCAATTGTGACCTCCACGTCTCTTCCCAGGGGCATTAAACCTGTCTTGTTAAGCTACTGTGACCTCCACGTCTCTTTCAAGGGGCATGAAAACCGTCTTGTTAAGCTACTGTGACCTCCACCACTTTTCCAAGGGGCATTAAAACGGTCTTGTTAAGCTACTGCGACCTCCACCACTTTTCCAAGTGGCATTAAAACCGTCTTCTTAAGCTACTGGGACCGCCACGTCACTTCCGAGGGGCATTAAAACCGTCTTGTTAAGCTACTATGACCTCCACCACTTTTCCAAGGGGCATTAAAACCGTCTTGTTAAGCTACTGTGACATCCACGTCTCTTCCGAAGGGCATTAAAACCGTCTTGTTAATCTACTGTGACCTCCACGTCTCTTTCAAGGGGCATTAAAACCGTCTTGTTAAGCTACTGTGACCTCCACGTCTCTTTCAAGGGGCATTAAAACCATCTTGTTATGCTACTGTGACCTCAACCACTTTTCCAAGGGGCATTAAAACCGTCTTTAAGCTATTGCGACCTCCACGTCTCTTCCGAAGGGCATTAAAACGGTCTTGTTAAGCTACTGTGACCTCCACCACTTTTCGAAGGGGCATTAAAACCGTCTTGTTAAGCTGCTGCGACCTCCACCACTTTTCCAACGGATATTAAGACCGTCTTGTTAAACTACTGTGACCTCCACGTCTCTTCCAAGGACCATTCAAACCGTCTTGTTAAGCTACTGGGACCTGCACTTCTCTTCCGAGGGGCATTAAAACCGTCTTGTTAAGCTTCTGTGACCTCCACGTCTCTTCCGAGGGGCATTAAAACTGTCTTGTTAAGCAACTGTGACCTGCACGTCTCTTTCGAGGGGCATTAAAACTGTCTTTTTAAGCTACTGTGACCTCCACATCTCTTCCAAGTGGCATTAAAACCGTCTTGTTAAGCTACTGTGACCTCCATCACTATTCCAAGGGGCATTAAAACCGTCTTGTTAAGCTACTGCGACCTCCACCACTTTTCCAAGGGGCATTAAAAAAGTCTTGTTAAGCTACTGAGACCTCCACGTCTTTTTCGAGGGGCATTAAAACCATCTTCTTAAGCTACTGTGACCTCCACATCTCTTCTGAGGGGCATTAAAACTGTCTTGTTAAGCTACTGTGACCTCCACCACTTTTCCAAGGGGTATTAAAACGGACTTGTTAAGCTACTGCGACCTCCACCACTTTTCCAAGTGGCATTAAAACTGTCTTGTTGAGCTACTGGGACCTGCACGTCTCTTCTGAGGGGCATTAAAACCGTCTTGTTAAGCTACTGTGACCTCTACCACTCTTCCAAGGGGCATTAAAACCATCTTGTTAAGCTACTGTGACCTCCACCACTTTTCCAAGGGGCATTAAAACTGTCTTCTTAAGCTACTGTGACCTCCACGTCTCTTCCGAGGGGCATTAAAACCGTCTTGTTAATCTACTGTGACCTCCAAGTCTCTTCCGAGGGGCATTAAAACCGTCTTGTTAAGCTACTGTGACCTCCACGTCTCTTTCAAGGGGCATTAACACTGTCTTGTTAGGCTACTGAGACCTCCACCACTTTTCCAAGGGGCTTTAAAACCGTCTTGTTAAGCTACTGCGACCTCCACCACTTTTCCAAGGGGCATTAAAACTGTCTTGTTAAGCTTCTGTGACCTCCACATCTCTTCCGAGGGGTATTAAAACCGTCTTGTTAAGCTACTGTGACCTCCACATCTCTTCCGAGGGGCATTAAAACCGTCTTGTTAAGCTACTGTGACCTCCACGTCTCTTCTGAGGGGCATTAAACCCGTCTTTTTAAGCTACTGTGACCTCCGCGTCTCTTTCGAGGGGCATTAAAACCGTCTTGTTAAGCTACTGTGACCTCCACCACTTTTCCAAGGGGCATTAATACTGTCTTGTTAAGCTACTGTGACCTCCACCACTTTTCTAAGGGGCATTAAAACCGTCTTGTTAAGCTACTGTGACCTCCACGTCTCTTCCCAGGGGCATTAAACCCGTCTTGTTAAGTTACTGTGACCTCCACGTCTTTTTCAAGGGGCATTAAGACCGTCTTGTTAAGTTACTGTGACCTCCACCACTTTTCCAAGGGGCATTAATACTGTCTTGCTAAGCTACTGTGACCTCCACCACTTTTCCAAGCGGCATTAAAACCGCCTTGTTAAGCTACTGTGACCTCCACCGCTTTTCCAAGGGGCATTAAAACCGTCTTGTTAAGCTACTGGGACCTGCACGTCTCTTCCGAGGGGCATTAAAACTGTCTTTTTAAGCTACTGTGACCTCCACATCTCTTCCGAGCGGCATTAAAACCGTCTTGTTAAGCTACTGTGACCTCCACCACTATTCCAAGGGGCATTAAAACCGTCTTGTTAAGCTACTGCGAACTCCACCACTTTTCCAAGGGGCATTAAAACCGTCTTGTTAAGCTACTGTGACATCCACGTCTCTTCCGAGGGGTATTAAAACCGTCTTGTTAATCTACTGGGACCTCCACGTCTCTTCCGAGGGGCATTAAAACCGTCTTGTTAAGCTACTGTGACCTCCACGTCTCTTTCAAGGGGCATTAAAACCGTCTTGTTAGGCTACTGTGACCTCCACCACTTTTCCAAGGGGCATTAAAACCGTCTTGCTAAGCTACTGCGACCTCCACCACTTTTCCAAGGGGCATTAAAACCGTCTTGTTAAGCTACTGTGACCTCCACGTCTCTTCCGAGGGGAATTAAAACCGTCTTGTTAAGCTACTGTGACCTCCACATCTCTTCCGAGGGGCATTAAAACTCTTGTTAAGCTACTGTGACCTCCATGTCTCTTCTGAGGGGCATTAAACCCGTCTTGTTAAGCTACTGTGACCTCCACGTCTCTTTCGAGGGGCATTAAAACCGTCTTGTTAAGCTACTGTGACCTCCACCACTTTTCCAAGGGGCATTAATACTGTCTTGTTAAGCTACTGTGACCTCCACCACTTTTCCAAGGGGCATTAAAACCATCTTTTTAAGCAACTGTGACCTCCACGTCTCTTCCCAGGGGCATTAAGCCTGTCTTGTTAAGCTACTGTGACCTCCACGTCTCTTTCAAAGGGGCATTAAGACCGTCTTGCTAAGCTACTGTGACCTCCACCACTTTTCCAAGGGGCATTAATACTGTCTTGCTAAGCTGCTGTGACCTCCACCACTTTTCCAAGGGGCATTAAAACCGTCTTGTTAAGCTACTGTGACCTCCACCACTTTTCCAAGGGGCATTAAAACCGTCTTCTTAAGCTACTGCGACCTCCACCACATTTCCAAGGGGCATTAAAACCGTCTTTTTAAGCTACTGTGACCTCCACCACTTTTGCAAGGGGCATTAAAACCGTCTTGTTAAGCTACTGCGACCTCCACCACTTTTCCAAGGGGCATTAAAACCGTCTTGTTAAGCTACTGGGACCTCCACGTCTCTTCTGAGGGGCATTAAAACCGTCTTGTTAAGCTATTGTGACCTCCACGTCTCTTCCGATGGGCATTAAAACTGTCTTGTTAAGCTACTGTGACCTGCACGTCTCTTCCGAGGGGCATTAAAACTGTCTTTTTAAGCTACTGTGACCTCCACTTCTCTTCCGAGCGGCATTAAAACCATCTTGTTAAGCTACTGTGACCTCCACTACTATTCCAAGGGGCATTAAAACCATCTTGTTAAGCTACTGCGACCTCCACCACTTTTCCAAGGGGCATTAAAAACGTCTTGTTAAGCTACTGGGACCTCTACGTCTCTTCCGAGGGGCATTAAAACCATCTTGTTAAGCTACTGTGACCTCCACATCTCTTCCGAGGGGCATTAAAACCGTCTTGTTAAGCTACTGTGACCTCCACCACTTTTCCAAGGGGCATTAAAACCGTCTTGTTAAGCTACTGCGACCTCCACCACATTTCCAAGTGGCATTAAAACCGTCTTGTTAAGCTACTGGGACCTCCACGTCTCTTCCGAGGGGCATTAAAACCATCTTGTTAAGCTACTGTGACCTCCACCACTCTTCCAAGGGGCATTAAAACCGTCTTGTTAAGCTACTGTGACCTCCACCACTTTTCCAAGGGGCATTAAAACCATCTTGTTAAGCTACTGGGACCTCCACGTCTCTTACGAGGGGCATTAAAACCGTCTTGTTAAGCTACTGTGACCTCCACAACTTTTCCAAGGGTCATTAAAACCGTCTTGTTAAGATACTGGGACCTCCACGTCTCTTCCGAGGGGCATTAAAACCATCTTGTTGATCTACTGTGACCTCCACCACTTTTCCAAGGAGCATTAAATCCGTATTGTTAAGCTACTGCGACCTCCACCACTTTTCCAAGTGGCATTAAAACCGTCTTGTTAAGCTACTGGGACCTCTACGTTTCTTCCAAGGGGCATTAAAACTGTCTTGTTAAGCTACTGTGACCTCCACCACTCTTCCAAGGGGCATTAAAACCGTCTTGTTAAGCTACTGGGACCTCCACGTCTCTTCCGAGGGGCATTAAAACCGTCTTGTTAAGCTACTGTGACCTCCACCACACTTCCAAGGGGCATTAAAAACGTCTTGTTAAGCTACTGTGACCTCCACAACTTTTCCAAGGGGCATTAAAACCGTCTTGTTAAGCTACTGGGACCTCCACGTCTCTTCCGAGGGGCATTAAAACCGTCTTGTTAAGCAACTGTGACCTCCACCACTTTTCCAAGGGGCATTAAAACCGTCTTGTTAAGCTACTGGGACCTCCACGTCTCTTCCGAGGGGCATTAAACCGTCTTGTTAAGCTTCTGTGACCTCCACGTCTCTTCCGAGGGGCATTAAAACCGTCTTGTTGAGCTACTGTGACTTCCACCACTTTTCCAAGAAGCATTAAAACCGTCTTGTTAAGCTACTGCGACCTCCACCACTTTTTCAAGTGGCATTAAAACCGTCTTGTTAAGCTACTGGTACCTCCACGTCTCTTCCAAGCGGCATTAAAACTGTCTTGTTAAGCTACTGTGACCTCCACCACTCTTCCAAGGGGCATTAAAACCATCTTGTTATGTTACAATGACCTCTACCACTTTTCCAAGGGGCATTAAAACCGTCTTTAAGCTACTGCGACCTCCACATCTCTTCCGAAGGGCATTAAAACGGTCTTGTTAAGCTACTGTGACCTCCACGTCTCTTCCAAGGGGCATTCAAACCATCTTGTTAAGCTACTGGGACCTGCACGTCTCTTCCGAGGGGCATTAAAACCGTCTTGTTAAGCTTCTGTGACCTCCACGTCTCTTCCGAGGGGCATTAAAACAGTCTTGTTAAGCTACTGTGACCTGCACGTCTCTTCCGAGAGGCATTCAAACTGTCTTCTTAAGCAACTGTGACCTCCACATCTCTTCCAAGCGGCATTAAAACCGTCTTGTTAAGCTACTGTGACCTCCATCACTATTCCAAGGGGCCTTAAAACTGTCTTGTTAAGCTACAGCGACCTCCACCACTTTTCCAAGGGGCATTAAAAATGTCTTGTTAAGCTACTGGGACCTCCAGGTCTCTTCCGAGGGGCATTAAAACTGTCTTTTTAAGCTACTGTGACCTCCACCACTCTTCCAAGGGGCATTAAAACCATCTTGTTATGCTACTGTGACCTCAACCACTTTTCCAAGGGGCATTAAAACCGTCTTTAAGCTACTGCGACCTCCACGTCTCTTCCGAAGGGCATTAAAACGGTCTTGTTAAGCTACTGTGACCTCCACCACTTTTCGAAGGGGCATTAAAACCGTCTTGTTAAGCTGCTGCGACCTCCACCACTTTTCCAACGGATATTAAGACCGTCTTGTTAAACTACTGTGACCTCCACGTCTCTTCCAAGGACCATTCAAACCGTCTTGTTAAGCTACTGGGACCTGCACTTCTCTTCCAAGGGGCATTAAAACCGTCTTGTTAAGCTTCTGTGACCTCCACGTCTCTTCCGAGGGGCATTAAAACTGTCTTGTTAAGCAACTGTGACCTGCACGTCTCTTTCGAGGGGCATTAAAACTGTCTTTTTAAGCTACTGTGACCTCCACATCTCTTCCAAGTGGCATTAAAACCGTCTTGTTAAGCTACTGTGACCTCCATCACTATTCCAAGGGGCATTAAAACCGTCTTGTTAAGCTACTGCGACCTCCACCACTTTTCCAAGGGGCATTAAAAAAGTCTTGTTAAGCTACTGGGACCTCCACGTCTTTTTCGAGGGGCATTAAAACCATCTTCTTAAGCTACTGTGACCTCCACATCTCTTCTGAGGGGCATTAAAACTGTCTTGTTAAGCTACTGTGACCTCCACCACTTTTCCAAGGGGTATTAAAACGGACTTGTTAAGCTACTGCGACCTCCACCACTTTTCCAAGTGGCATTAAAACTGTCTTGTTGAGCTACTGGGACCTGCACGTCTCTTCTGAGGGGCATTAAAACCGTCTTGTTAAGCTACTGTGACCTCTACCACTCTTCCAAGGGGCATTAAAACCATCTTGTTAAGCTACTGTGACCTCCACCACTTTTCCAAGGGGCATTAAAACTGTCTTCTTAAGCTACTGTGACCTCCACGTCTCTTCCGAGGGGCATTAAAACCGTCTTGTTAATCTACTGTGACCTCCAAATCTCTTCCGAGGGGCATTAAAACCGTCTTGTTAAGCTACTGTGACCTCCACGTCTCTTTCAAGGGGCATTAACACTGTCTTGTTAGGCTACTGAGACCTCCACCACTTTTCCAAGGGGCTTTAAAACCGTCTTGTTAAGCTACTGCGACCTCCACCACTTTTCCAAGGGGCATTAAAACTGTCTTGTTAAGCTTCTGTGACCTCCACATCTCTTCCGAGGGGTATTAAAACCGTCTTGTTAAGCTACTGTGACCTCCACATCTCTTCCGAGGGGCATTAAAACCGTCTTGTTAAGCTACTGTGACCTCCACGTCTCTTCTGAGGGGCATTAAACCCGTCTTTTTAAGCTACTGTGACCTCCGCGTCTCTTTCGAGGGGCATTAAAACCGTCTTGTTAAGCTACTGTGACCTCCACCACTTTTCCAAGGGGCATTAATACTGTCTTGTTAAGCTACTGTGACCTCCACCACTTTTCTAAGGGGCATTAAAACCGTCTTGTTAAGCTACTGTGACCTCCACGTCTCTTCCCAGGGGCATTAAACCCGTCTTGTTAAGTTACTGTGACCTCCACGTCTTTTTCAAGGGGCATTAAGACCGTCTTGTTAAGTTACTGTGACCTCCACCACTTTACCAAGGGGCATTAATACTGTCTTGCTAAGCTACTGTGACCTCCACCACTTTTCCAAGCGGCATTAAAACCGCCTTGTTAAGCTACTGTGACCTCCACCGCTTTTCCAAGGGGCATTAAAACCGTCTTGTTAAGCTACTGGGACCTGCACGTCTCTTCCGAGGGGCATTAAAACTGTCTTTTTAAGCTACTGTGACCTCCACATCTCTTCCGAGCGGCATTAAAACCGTCTTGTTAAGCTACTGTGACCTCCACCACTATTCCAAGGGGCATTAAAACCGTCTTGTTAAGCTACTGCGAACTCCACCACTTTTCCAAGGGGCATTAAAACCGTCTTGTTAAGCTACTGTGACCTCCACGTCTCTTCCGAGGGGAATTAAAACCGTCTTGTTAAGCTACTGTGACCTCCACATCTCTTCCGAGGGGCATTAAAACTCTTGTTAAGCTACTGTGACCTCCATGTCTCTTCTGAGGGGCATTAAACCCGTCTTGTTAAGCTACTGTGACCTCCACGTCTCTTTCGAGGGGCATTAAAACCGTCTTGTTAAGCTACTGTGACCTCCACCACTTTTCCAAGGGGCATTAATACTGTCTTGTTAAGCTACTGTGACCTCCACCACTTTTCCAAGGGGCATTAAAACCATCTTTTTAAGCAACTGTGACCTCCACGTCTCTTCCCAGGGGCATTAAGCCTGTCTTGTTAAGCTACTGTGACCTCCACGTCTCTTTCAAAGGGGCATTAAGACCGTCTTGCTAAGCTACTGTGACCTCCACCACTTTTCCAAGGGGCATTAATACTGTCTTGCTAAGCTGCTGTGACCTCCACCACTTTTCCAAGGGGCATTAAAACCGTCTTGTTAAGCTACTGTGACCTCCACCACTTTTCCAAGGGGCATTAAAACCGTCTTCTTAAGCTACTGCGACCTCCACCACATTTCCAAGGGGCATTAAAACCGTCTTTTTAAGCTACTGTGACCTCCACCACTTTTGCAAGGGGCATTAAAACCGTCTTGTTAAGCTACTGCGACCTCCACCACTTTTCCAAGGGGCATTAAAACCGTCTTGTTAAGCTACTGGGACCTCCACGTCTCTTCTGAGGGGCATTAAAACCGTCTTGTTAAGCTATTGTGACCTCCACGTCTCTTCCGATGGGCATTAAAACTGTCTTGTTAAGCTACTGTGACCTGCACGTCTCTTCCGAGGGGCATTAAAACTGTCTTTTTAAGCTACTGTGACCTCCACTTCTCTTCCGAGCGGCATTAAAACCATCTTGTTAAGCTACTGTGACCTCCACTACTATTCCAAGGGGCATTAAAACCATCTTGTTAAGCTACTGCGACCTCCACCACTTTTCCAAGGGGCATTAAAAACGTCTTGTTAAGCTACTGGGACCTCTACGTCTCTTCCGAGGGGCATTAAAACCATCTTGTTAAGCTACTGTGACCTCCACATCTCTTCCGAGGGGCATTAAAACCGTCTTGTTAAGCTACTGTGACCTCCACCACTTTTCCAAGGGGCATTAAAACCGTCTTGTTAAGCTACTGCGACCTCCACCACATTTCCAAGTGGCATTAAAACCGTCTTGTTAAGCTACTGGGACCTCCACGTCTCTTCCGAGGGGCATTAAAACCATCTTGTTAAGCTACTGTGACCTCCACCACTCTTCCAAGGGGCATTAAAACCGTCTTGTTAAGCTACTGTGACCTCCACCACTTTTCCAAGGGGCATTAAAACCATCTTGTTAAGCTACTGGGACCTCCACGTCTCTTACGAGGGGCATTAAAACCGTCTTGTTAAGCTACTGTGACCTCCACAACTTTTCCAAGGGTCATTAAAACCGTCTTGTTAAGATACTGGGACCTCCACGTCTCTTCCGAGGGGCATTAAAACCATCTTGTTGATCTACTGTGACCTCCACCACTTTTCCAAGGAGCATTAAATCCGTATTGTTAAGCTACTGCGACCTCCACCACTTTTCCAAGTGGCATTAAAACCGTCTTGTTAAGCTACTGGGACCTCTATGTCTCTTCCAAGGGGCATTAAAACTGTCTTGTTAAGCTACTGTGACCTCCACCACTCTTCCAAGGGGCATTAAAACCGTCTTGTTAAGCTACTGGGACCTCCACGTCTCTTCCGAGGGGCATTAAAACCGTCTTGTTAAGCTACTGTGACCTCCACCACTCTTCCAAGGGGCATTAAAAACGTCTTGTTAAGCTACTGTGACCTCCACAACTTTTCCAAGGGGCATTAAAACCGTCTTGTTAAGCTACTGGGACCTCCACGTCTCTTCCGAGGGGCATTAAAACCGTCTTGTTAAGCAACTGTGACCTCCACCACTTTTCCAAGGGGCATTAAAACCGTCTTGTTAAGCTACTGGGACCTCCACGTCTCTTCCGAGGGGCATTAAACCGTCTTGTTAAGCTTCTGTGACCTCCACGTCTCTTCCGAGGGGCATTAAAACCGTCTTGTTGAGCTACTGTGACTTCCACCACTTTTCCAAGAAGCATTAAAACCGTCTTGTTAAGCTACTGCGACCTCCACCACTTTTTCAAGTGGCATTAAAACCGTCTTGTTAAGCTACTGGTACCTCCACGTCTCTTCCAAGCGGCATTAAAACTGTCTTGTTAAGCTACTGTGACCTCCACCACTCTTCCAAGGGGCATTAAAACCATCTTGTTATGTTACAATGACCTCTACCACTTTTCCAAGGGGCATTAAAACCGTCTTTAAGCTACTGCGACCTCCACATCTCTTCCGAAGGGCATTAAAACGGTCTTGTTAAGCTACTGTGACCTCCACGTCTCTTCCAAGGGGCATTCAAACCATCTTGTTAAGCTACTGGGACCTGCACGTCTCTTCCGAGGGGCATTAAAACCGTCTTGTTAAGCTTCTGTGACCTCCACGTCTCTTCCGAGGGGCATTAAAACAGTCTTGTTAAGCTACTGTGACCTGCACGTCTCTTCCGAGAGGCATTCAAACTGTCTTCTTAAGCAACTGTGACCTCCACATCTCTTCCAAGCGGCATTAAAACCGTCTTGTTAAGCTACTGTGACCTCCATCACTATTCCAAGGGGCCTTAAAACTGTCTTGTTAAGCTACAGCGACCTCCACCACTTTTCCAAGGGGCATTAAAAATGTCTTGTTAAGCTACTGGGACCTCCACGTCTCTTCCGAGGGGCATTAAAACTGTCTTTTTAAGCTACTGTGACCTCCACCACTCTTCCAAGGGGCATTAAAACCATCTTGTTATGCTACTGTGACCTCAACCACTTTTCCAAGGGGCATTAAAACCGTCTTTAAGCTACTGCGACCTCCACGTCTCTTCCGAAGGGCATTAAAACGGTCTTGTTAAGCTACTGTGACCTCCACCACTTTTCGAAGGGGCATTAAAACCGTCTTGTTAAGCTGCTGCGACCTCCACCACTTTTCCAACGGATATTAAGACCGTCTTGTTAAACTACTGTGACCTCCACGTCTCTTCCAAGGGGCATTCAAACCATCTTGTTAAGCTACTGGGACCTGCACTTCTCTTCCGAGGGACATTAAAATCGTCTTGTTAAGCTTCTGTGACCTCCACGTCTCTTCCGAGGGGCATTAAAACCGTCTTGTTAAGCTACTGTGACCTGCACGTCTCTTTCGAGGGGCATTAAAACTGTCTTTTTAAGCTACTGTGACCTCCACATCTCTTCCAAGTGGCATTAAAACCGTCTTGTTAAGCTACTGCGACCTCCACCACTTTTCCAAGGGGCATTAAAAAAGTCTTGTTAAGCTACTGGGACCTCCACGTCTCTTTCGAGGGGCATTAAAACCATCTTGTTAAGCTACTGTGACCTCCACATCTCTTCTGAGGGGCATTAAAACTGTCTTGTTAAGTTACTGTGACCTCCACCACTTTTCCAAGGGGTATTAAAACGGACTTGTTAAGCTACTGCGACCTCCACCACTTTTCCAAGTGGCATTAAAACCGTCTTGTTAAGCTACTGGGACCTCCACGTCTCTTCTGAGGGGCATTAAAACCGTCTTGTTAAGCTACTGTGACCTCTACCACTCTTCCAAGGGGCATTAAAACCATCTTGTTAAGCTACTGTGACCTCCACCACTTTTCCAAGGGGCATTAAAACCGTCTTGCTAAGCTACTGCGACCTCCACCACTTTTCCAAGGGGCATTAAAACCGTCTTCTTAAGCTACTGTGACCTCCACGTCTCTTCCGAGGGGCATTAAAACCGTCTTGTTAATCTACTGTGACCTCCAAATCTCTTCCAAGGGGCATTAAAACCGTCTTGTTAAGCTATTGTGACCTCCACGTCTCTTTCAAGGGGCATTAAAACTGTCTTGTTAGGCTACTGAGACCTCCACCACTTTTCCAAGGGGCTTTAAAACCGTCTTGTTAAGCTACTGCGACCGCCACCACTTTTCCAAGGGGCATTAAAACTGTCTTGTTAAGCTACTGTGACCTCCACATCTCTTCCGAGGGGAATTAAAACCGTCTTGTTAAGCTACTGTGACCTCCACGTCTCTTCTGAGGGGCATTAAACCCGTCTTTTTAAGCTACTGTGACCTCCACGTCTCTTTCGAGGGGCATTAAAACCGTCTTGTTAAGCTACTGTGAGCTCCACCACTTTTCTAAGGGGAATTAAAACCGTATGTTAAGCTACTGTGACCTCCACGTCTCTTCCAAGGGGAAATAAACCCGTCTTGTTAAGTTACTGTGACTTCCACGTCTCTTTCAAGGAGCATTAAGACCGTCTTGTTAAGCTACTGTGACCTCCACCACTTTTCCAAGGGGCATTAATACTGTCTTGCTAAGCTACTGTGACCTCCACCACTTTTCCAAGCGGCACTAAAACCGCCTTGTTAAGCTACTGGGACCTCCACCACTTTTCCAAGGGGCATTAAAACCGTCTTGTTAAGCTACTGGGACCTGCACGTCTCTTCCGAGGGGCATTAAAACTGTCTTTTTAAGCTACTGTGACCTCCACATCTCTTCCGAGCGGCATTAAAACCGTCTTGTTAAGCTACTGTGACCTCCACCACTATTCCAAGGGGCATTAAAACCGTCTTGTTAAGCTACTGCGAACTCCACCACTTTTCCAAGGGGCATTAAAAACGTCTTGTTAAGCTACTTGGACCTCCACGTCTCTTCCAAGGGGCATTAAAACCATCTTGTTATGCTACTGTGACCTCCACCACTTTTCCAAGGGGCATTAAAACCGTCTTTAAGCTACTGCGACCTCCACGTCTCTTTCGAAGGGCATTAAAACGGTCTTGTTAAGCTACTGTGACCTCCACCACTTTTCCAAGGGGCATTAAAACTGTCTTGTTAAGCTACTGTGACCTCCACATCTCTTCCGAGGGGAATTAAAACCGTCTTGTTAAGCTACTGTGACCTCCACATCTCTTCCGAGGGGCATTAAATCCGTCTTGTTAAGCTACTGTGACCTCCACGTCTCTTCTGGCGGGCATTAAACCCGTCTTTTTAAGCTACTGTGACCTCCGCGTCTCTTTCGAAGGGCATTAAAACCGTCTTGTTAAGCTACTGTGACCTCCACCACTTTTCCAAGGGGCATTTATACTGTCTTGTTAAGCTACTGTGACCTCCACCACTTTTCTAAGGGGCATTAAAACCATCTTGTTAAGCTACTGTGACCTCCACGTCTCTTCCCAGGGACATTAAACCCGTCTTGTTAAGTTACTGTGACCTCCACGTCTCTTTCAAGGGGCATTAAGACCGTCTTGTTAAGTTACTGTGACCTCCACCACTTTTCCAAGGGGCATTAATACTGTGTTGCTAAGCTACTGTGACCTCCACCACTTTTACAAGCGGCATTAAAACCGCCTTGTTAAGCTACTGTGACCTCCACCACTTTTCCAAGGGGCATTAAAACCGTCTTGTTAAGCTACTGGGACCTGCACGTCTCTTCCGAGGGGCATTAAAACTGTCTTTAAAAGCCACTGTGACCTCCACATCTCTTCCGAGCGGCATTAAAACCGTCTTGTTAAGCTACTGTGACCTCCATCACTATTCCAAGGGGCATTAAAACCGTCTTGTTAAGCTACTGCGAACTCCACCACTTTTCCAAGGGGCATTAAAACCGTCTTGTTAAGCTACTGTGACATCCACGTCTCTTCCGAGGGGCATTAAAACCGTCTTGTTAATCTACTGTGACCTCCACGTCTCTTCCGAGGGGCATTAAAACCGTCTTGTTAAGCTACTGTGACCTCCACGTCTCTTTCAAGGGGCATTAAAACCGTCTTGTTAGTCTACTGTGACCTCCACCACTTTTCCAAGGGGCATTAAAACCGTCTTGCTAAGCTACTGCGACCTCCACCACTTTTCCAAGGGGCATTAAAACCGTCTTGTTAAGCTACTGTGACCTCCACGTCTCTTCCGAGGGGAATTAAAACCGTATTGTTAAGCTACTGTGACCTCCACCACTATTCCAAGGGGCATTAAAACCGTCTTGTTAAGCTACTGCGAACTCCACCACTTTTCCAAGGGGCATTAAAAACGTCTTGTTAAGCTACTTGGACCTCCACGTCTCTTCCAAGGGGCATTAAAACCATCTTGTTATGCTACTGTGACCTCCACCACTTTTCCAAGGGGCATTAAAACCGTCTTTAAGCTACTGCGACCTCCACGTCTCTTTCGAAGGGCATTAAAACGGTCTTGTTAAGCTACTGTGACCTCCACCACTTTTCCAAGGGGCATTAAAACTGTCTTGTTAAGCTACTGTGACCTCCACATCTCTTCCGAGGGGAATTAAAACCGTCTTGTTAAGCTACTGTGACCTCCACATCTCTTCCAAGGGGCATTAAAACCGTCTTGTTAAGCTACTGTGACCTCCACGTCTCTTCTGAGGGGCATTAAACCCGTCTTTTTAAGCTACTGTGACCTCCGCGTCTCTTTCGAGGGGCATTAAAACCGTCTTGTTAAGCTACTGTGACCTCCACCACTTTTCCAAGGGACATTAATACTGTCTTGTTAAGCTACTGTGACCTCCACCACTTTTCTAAGGGGCATTAAAACCGTCTTGTTAAGCTACTGTGACCTCCACGTCTCTTCCCAGGGACATTAAACCCGTCTTGTTAAGTTACTGTGACCTCCACGTCTCTTTCAAGGGGCATTAAGACCGTCTTGTTAAGTTACTGTGACCTCCACCACTTTTCCAAGGGGCATTAATACTGTGTTGCTAAGCTACTGTGACCTCCACCACTTTTACAAGCGGCATTAAAACCGCCTTGTTAAGCTACTGTGACCTCCACCACTTTTCCAAGGGGCATTAAAACCGTCTTGTTAAGCTACTGGGACCTGCACGTCTCTTCCGAGGGGCATTAAAACTGTCTTTAAAAGCCACTGTGACCTCCACATCTCTTCCGAGCGGCATTAAAACCGTCTTGTTAAGCTACTGTGACCTCCACCACTATTCCAAGGGGCATTATAACCGTCTTGTTAAGCTACTGCGAACTCCACCACTTTTCCAAGGGGCATTAAAACCGTCTTGTTAAGCAACTGTGACATCCACGTCTCTTCCGAGGGGCATTAAAACCGTCTTGTTAATCTACTGTGACCTCCACGTCTCTTCCGAGGGACATTAAAACTGTCTTGTTAAGCTACTGTGACCTCCACGTCTCTTTCAAGGGGCATTAAAACCGTCTTGTTAGGCTACTGTGACCTCCACCAATTTTCCAAGGGGCATTAAAACCGTCTTGCTAAGCTACTGCGACCTCCACCACTTTTCCAAGGGGCATTAAAACCATCTTGTTAAGCTACTGTGACCTCCACGTCTCTTCCGAGGGGAATTAAAACCGTATTGTTAAGCTACTGTGACCTCCACATCTCTTCCGAGGGGCATTAAAACTCTTGTTAAGCTACTGTGACCTCCATGTCTCTTCTGAGGGGCATTAAACCCGTCTTGTTAAGCTACTGTGACCTCCACGTCTCTTTCGAGGGGCATTAAAACCGTCTTGTTAAGCTACTGTGACCTCCACCACTTTTCCAAGGGGCATTAATACTGTCTTGTTAAGCTACTGTGACCTCCACCACTTTTCCAAGGGCATTAAAACCATCTTGTTAAGCAACTGTGACCTCCACGTCTCTTCCCAGGGGCATTAAACCTGTCTTGTTAAGCTACTGTGACCTCCACGTCTCTTTCAAAGGGGCATTAAGACCGTCTTGCTAAGCTACTGTGACCTCCACCACTTTTCCATGGGGCATTAATACTGTCTTGCTAAGCTACTGTGACCTCCACCACTTTTCCAAGGGGCATTAAAACCGTCTTGTTAAGCTACTGTGACCTCCACCACTTTTCCAAGGGGCATTAAAACCGTCTTGTTAAGCTACTGCGACCTCCACCACATTTCCAAGGGGCATTAAAACCGTCTTTTTAAGCTACTGTGACCTCCACCACTTTTCCAAGGGGCATTAAAACCGTCTTGTTAAGCTACTGCGACCTCCACCACTTTTCCAAGGGGCATTAAAACCGTCTTGTTAAGCTACTGGGACCTCCACGTCTCTTCTGAGGGGCATTAAAACCGTCTTGTTAAGCTATTGTGACCTCCACGTCTCTTCCGAGGGGCATTAAAACCGTCTTGTTAAGCTACTGTGACCTGCACGTCTCTTCCGAGGGGCATTAAAACTGTCTTTTTAAGCTACTGTGACCTCGACTTCTCTTCCGAGCGGCATTAAAACCATCTTGTTAAGCTACTGTGACCTCCACTACTATTCCAAGGGGCATTAAAACCATCTTGTTAAGCTTCTGCGACCTCCACCACTTTTCCACGGGGCATTAAAAACGTCTTGTTAAGCTAATGGGACCTCCACGTCTCTTCCGAGGGGCATTAAAACGATCTTGTTAAGCTACTGTGACCTCCACATCTCTTCCGAGGGGCATTAAAACCGTCTTGTTAAGCTACTGTGACCTCCACCACTTTTCCAAGGGGCATTAAAACCGTCTTGTTAAGCTACTGCGACCTCCACCACATTTCCAAGTGGCATTAAAACCGTCTTGTTAAGCTACTGGGACCTCCACGTCTCTTCCGAGGGGCATTAAAACCGTCTTGTTAAGCTACTGTGACCTCCACCACTCTTCCAAGGGGCATTAAAACCGTCTTGTTAAGCTACTGTGACCTCCACCACTTTTCCAACGGGCATTAAAACCATCTTGTTAAGCTACTGGGACCTCCACGTCTCTTACGAGGGGCATTAAAACCGTTTTGTTAAGCTACTGTGACCTCCACCACTTTTCCAAGGGTCATTAAAACCGTCTTGTTAAGATAATGGGACCTCCACGTCTCTTCCGAGGGGCATTAAAACCGTCTTGTTAAGCTTGTGTGACCTCCACGTCTCTTCCGAGGGGCATTAAAACCATCTTGTTGAGCTACTGTGACCTCCACCACTTTTCCAAGGAGCATTAAATCCGTATTGTTAAGCTACTGCGACCTCCACCACTTTTCCATGTGGCATTAAAACCGTCTTGTTAAGCTACTGGGACCTCTACGTCTCTTCCAAGGGGAATTAAAACTGTCTTGTTAAGCTACTGTGACCTCCACCACTCTTCCAAGGGGCATTAAAACCGTCTTGTTAAGCTACTGGGACCTCCACGTCTCTTCCGAGGGGCATTAAAACCGTCTTGTTAAGCTACTGTGACCTCCACCACTCTTCCAAGGGGCATTATAAACGTCTTGTTAAGCTACTGTGACCTCCACCACTTTTCCAAGGGGCATTAAAACCATCTTGTTAAGCTACTGGGACCTCCACGTCTCTTCCGAGGGGCATTAAAACCGTCTTGTTAAGCAACTGTGACCTCCACCACTTTTCCAAGGGGCATTAAAACCGTCTTGTTAAGCTACTGGGACGTCCACGTCTCTTCCGAGGGGCATTAAAACCGTCTTTAAGCTACTGCGACCTCCACATCTCTTCCGAAGGGCATTAAAACCGTCTTATTAAGCTACTGGGACCTCTACGTCTCTTCCAAGGGGAATTAAAACTGTCTTGTTAAGCTACTGTGACCTCCACCACTCTTCCAAGGGGCATTAAAACCGTCTTGTTAAGCTTCTGTGACCTCCACGTCTCTTCCGAGGGGCATTAAAACAGTCTTGTTGAGCTACTGTGACCTCCACCACTTTTCCAAGAAGCATTAAAACCGTCTTGTTAAGCTACTGCGACCTCCACCACTTTTCCAAGTGGCATTAAAACCGTCTTGTTAAGCTACTGGGACCTCCACGTCTCTTCCAAGCGGCATTAAAACTGTCTTGTTAAGCTACTGTGACCTCCACCACTCTTCCAAGGGGCATTAAAACCATCTTGTTATGTTACTGTGACCTCCACCACTTTTCCAAGGGGCATTAAAACCGTCTTTAAGCTACTGCGACCTCCACATCTCTTCCGAAGGGCATTAAAACGGTCTTGTTAAGCTACTGTGACCTCCACGTCTCTTCCAAGGGGCATTCAAACCATCTTGTTAAGCTACTGTGACCTCCACATCTCTTCTGAGGGGCATTAAAACTGTCTTGTTAAGCTACTGTGACCTCCACCACTTTTCCAAGGGGTATTAAAACGGACTTGTTAAGCTACTGCGACCTCCACCACTTTTCCAAGTGGCATTAAAACCATCTTTTTAAGCTACTGGGACCTCCACGTCTCTTCTGAGGGGCATTAAAACCGTCTTGTTAAGCTACTGTGACCTCTACCACTCTTCCAAGGGGCATTAAAACCATCTTGTTAAGCTACTGTGACCTCCACCACTTTTCCAAGGGGCATTAAAACCGTCTTGCTAAGCTACTGCGACCTCCACCACTTTTCCAAGGGGCATTAAAACCGTCTTCTTAAGCTACTGTGACCTCCACGTCTCTTCCGAGGGGCATTAAAACCGTCTTGTTAATCTACTGTGACGTCCAAGTCTCTTCCAAGCGGCATTAAAACCGTCTTGTTAAGCTACTGTGACCTCCACGTCTCTTTCAAGGGGCATTAGAACTGTCTTGTTAGGCTACTGAGACCTTCACAACTTTTCCAAGGGGCTTTAAAACCGTCTTGTTAAGCTACTGCGACCGCCACCACTTTTCCAAGGGGCATTAAAACTGTCTTGTTAAGCTACTGGGACCTCCACGTCTCTTCTGAGGGGCATTAAACCCGTCTTTTTAAGCTACTGTGACCTCCACTTCTCTTTCGAGGGGCATTAAAACCGTCTTGTTATGCTACTGTGACCTCCACCACTTTTCCAAGGGGCATTAATACTGTCTTGTTAAGCTACTGTGACCTCCACCACTTTGCTAAGGGGCATTAAAACCGTCTTGTTAAGCTACTGTGACCTCCACGTCTCTTCCCAGGGGCATTAAACCCGCCTTGTTAAGTTACTGTGACCTCCACGTCTCTTTCAAGGGGCATTAAGACCGTCTTGTTAAGCTACTGTGACCTCCACCACTTTTCCAAGGGGCATTAAAACTGTCTTGTTAAGTTACTGCGACCTCCACCACTTTTCCAAGGGGCTTTAAGACCGTCTTGTTAAACTACTGTGACCTCCACGTCTCTTCCAATGGGCATTCAAACAGTCTTGTTAAGCTACTGGGACCTCCACGTCTCTTCCGAGGGGCATTAAAACCGTCTTGTTAAGCTTCTGTGACCTCCACGTCTCTTCCGAGGGGCATTAAAACCGTCTTGTTGAGCTTCTGTGACCTGGACGTCTCTTCCAAGGGGCATTAAAACTGTCTTTTTAAGCTACTGTGACCTCCACATCTCTTCCAAGCGGCATTAAAACCGTCTTGTTAAGCTACTGTGACCTCCATCAATATTCCAAGGGGCATTAAAACCGTCTTGTTATGCTACTGTGACCTCCACCACTTTTCCAAGGGGCATTAATACTGTCTTGTTAAGCTACTGTGACCTCCACCACTTTTCTAAGGGGCATTAAAACTGTCTTGTTAAGCTACTGTGACCTCCACGTCTCTTCCCAGGGGCATTAAACCCGCCTTGTTAAGTTACTGTGACCTCCACGTCTCTTTCAAGGGGCATTAAGACCGTCTTGTTAAGCTACTGTGACCTCCACCACTTTTCCAAGGGGCATTAATACTGTCTTGCTAAGCTACTGTGACCTCCACCACTTTTCCAAGCGGCATTAAAACCGCCTTGTTAAGTTACTGGGACCTCCACCACTTATCCAAGGGGCATTAAAACCGTCTTGTTAAGCTACAAGGACCTGCATGTCTTTTCTGAGGGGCATTAAAACTGTCTTTTTAAGCTACTGTGACCTCCACATCTCTTCCGAGCGGCATTAAAACCGTCTTGTTAAGCTACTGTGACCTCCATCACTATTCCAAGGGGCATTAAAAACGTCTTGTTAAGCTACTGCGAACTCCACCACTTTTCCAAGGGGCATTAAAAACGTCTTGTTAAGCTACTTGGACCTCCACGTCTCTTCCAAGGGGCATTAAAACCATCTTGTTATGCTACTGTGACCTCCACCACTTTTCCAAGGGGCATTAAAACCGTGTTTAAGCTACTGCGACCTCCACGTCTCTTTCGAAGGGCATTAAAACGGTCTTGTTAAGCTACTGTGACCTCCACCACTTTTCCAAGGGGCATTAAAACTGTCTTGTTAAGTTACTGCGACCTCCACCACTTTTCCAAGGGGCTTTAAGACCGTCTTGTTAAACTACTGTGACCTCCACGTCTCTTCCAATGGGCATTCAAACAGTCTTGTTAAGCTACTGGGACCTCCACGTCTCTTCCGAGGGGCATTAAAACCGTCTTGTTAAGCTTCTGTGACCTCCACGTCTCTTCCGAGGGGCATTAAAACCGTCTTGTTGAGCTTCTGTGACCTGGACGTCTCTTCCAAGGGGCATTAAAACTGTCTTTTTAAGCTACTGTGACCTCCACATCTCTTCCAAGCGGCATTAAAACCGTCTTGTTAAGCTACTGTGACCTCCATCAATATTCCAAGGGGCATTAAAACCGTCTTGGTAAGCTACTGAGACCTCCACCACTTTTCCAAGGGGCATTAAAAACGTCTTGTTAAGCTACTGGGACCTCCACGTCTCTTTCGAGCGGCATTAAAACCATCTTGTTCAGCTACTGTGACCTCCACATCTCTTCCGAGGGGCATTAAAACCATCTTGTTAAGCTACTGTGACCTGCACGTCTCTTCCGAGGGGCATTAAAACTGTCTTTTTAAGCTACTGTGACCTCCACCACTATTCCAAGGGGCATTAAAACCGTCTTGTTAAGCTACTGCGACCTCCACCACTTTTCCAAGGGGCATTAAAAACGTCTTGTTAAGCTACTGGGCCCTCCACGTCTCTTCCGAGGGGCATTAAAACCGTCTTGTTAAGCTGCTGTGACCTCCACCACTTTTCCAAGGGGCATTAAAACGGTCTTGTTAAGCTACTGCGACCTCCACCACATTTCCAAGTGGCATTAAAACCGTCTTGTTAAGCGACTGGGACCTCCACGTCTCTTCCGAGGGGCATTAAAACCGTCTTGTTAAGCTACTGTGACCTGCACGTCTCTTCCGAGGGGCATTAAAACTGTCTTTTTAAGCTACTGTGACCTCCACATCTCTTCCAAGCGGCATTAAAACAGTCTTGGTAAGCTACTGTGACCTCCACCACTATTCCAAGGGGCATTAAAACCGTCTTGTTAAGCTACTGCGACCTCCACCACTTTTCCAAGGGGCATTAAAAACGTCTTGTTAAGCTACTGGGCCCTCCACGTCTCTTCCGAGGGGCATTAAAACCATCTTGTTAAGCTACTGTGACCTCCACATCTCTTCCGAGAGGCATTAAAACCGTCTTGTTAAGCTACTGTGACCTCCACCACTTTTCCAAGGGGCATTAAAACCGTCTTTTTAAGCTACTGCGACCTCCACGTCTCTTCCGAGGGGCATTAAAACTGTCTTGTTAAGCTACTGTGACCTCCACCACTCTTCCAAGGGGCATTAAAACCATCTTGTTATGCTACTGTGACCTCAACCACTTTTCCAAGGGGCATTAAAACCGTCTTTAAGCTACTGCGACCTCCACGTCTCTTCCGAAGGGCATTAAAACGGTCTTGTTAAGCTACTGTGACCTCCACCACTTTTCGAAGGGGCATTAAAACCGTCTTGTTAAGCTGCTGCGACCTCCACCACTTTTCCAACGGATATTAAGACCGTCTTGTTAAACTACTGTGACCTCCACGTCTCTTCCAAGGGGCATTCAAACCATCTTGTTAAGCTACTGGGACCTGCACTTCTCTTCCTAGGGGCATTAAAACCGTCTTGTTAAGCTTCTGTGACCTCCACGTCTCTTCCGAGGGGCATTAAATCCGTCTTGTTAAGCTACTGTGACCTGCACGTCTCTTTCGAGGGGCATTAAAACTGTCTTTTTAAGCTACTGTGACCTCCACATCTCTTCAAGTGGCATTAAAACCGTCTTGTTAAGCTACTGTGACCTCCATCACTATTCCAAGGGGCATTAAAACCGTCTTGTTAAGCTACTGCGACCTCCACCACTTTTCCAAGGGGTATTAAAAAAGTCTTGTTAAGCTACTGGGACCTCCACGTCTCTTTCGAGGGGCATTAAAACCATCTTGTTAAGCTACTGTGACCTCCACATCTCTTCTGAGGGGCATTAAAACTGTCTTGTTAAGCTACTGTGACCTCCACCACTTTTCCAAGGGGTATTAAAACGGACTTGTTAAGCTACTGCGACCTCCACCACTTTTCCAAGTGGCATTAAAACCATCTTGTTAAGCTACTGGGACCTCCACGTCTCTTCTGAGGGGCATTAAAACCGTCTTGTTAAGCTACTGTGACCTCTACCACTCTTCCAAGGGGCATTAAAACCATCTTGTTAAGCTACTGTGACCTCCACCACTTTTCCAAGGGGCATTAAAACCGTCTTGCTAAGCTACTGCGACCTCCACCACTTTTCCAAGGGGCATTAAAACCGTCTTCTTAAGCTACTGTGACCTCCACGTCTCTTCCGAGGGGCATTAAAACCGTCTTGTTAATCTACTGTGACGTCCAAGTCTCTTCCAAGCGGCATTAAAACCGTCTTGTTAAGCTACTGTGACCTCCACGTCTCTTAAAGGGGCATTAAAACTGTCTTGTTAGGATACTGAGACCTCCACAACTTTTCCAAGGGGCTTTAAAACCGTCTTGTTAAGCTACTGCGACCGCCACCACTTTTCCAAGGGGCATTAAAAACGTCTTGTTAAGCTACTGGGCCCTCCACGTCTCTTCCGAGGGGCATTAAAACCATCTTGTTAAGCTACTGTGACCTCCACATCTCTTCCGAGAGGCATTAAAACCGTCTTGTTAAGCTACTGTGACCTCCACCACTTTTCCAAGGGGCATTAAAACCGTCTTTTTAAGCTACTGCGACCTCCACGTCTCTTCCGAGGGGCATTAAAACTGTCTTGTTAAGCTACTGTGACCTCCACCACTCTTCCAAGGGGCATTAAAACCATCTTGTTATGCTACTGTGACCTCAACCACTTTTCCAAGGGGCATTAAAACCGTCTTTAAGCTACTGCGACCTCCACGTCTCTTCCGAAGGGCATTAAAACGGTCTTGTTAAGCTACTGTGACCTCCACCACTTTTCGAAGGGGCATTAAAACCGTCTTGTTAAGCTGCTGCGACCTCCACCACTTTTCCAACGGATATTAAGACCGTCTTGTTAAACTACTGTGACCTCCACGTCTCTTCCAAGGGGCATTCAAACCATCTTGTTAAGCTACTGGGACCTGCACTTCTCTTCCTAGGGGCATTAAAACCGTCTTGTTAAGCTTCTGTGACCTCCACGTCTCTTCCGAGGGGCATTAAATCCGTCTTGTTAAGCTACTGTGACCTGCACGTCTCTTTCGAGGGGCATTAAAACTGTCTTTTTAAGCTACTGTGACCTCCACATCTCTTCAAGTGGCATTAAAACCGTCTTGTTAAGCTACTGTGACCTCCATCACTATTCCAAGGGGCATTAAAACCGTCTTGTTAAGCTACTGCGACCTCCACCACTTTTCCAAGGGGCATTAAAAAAGTCTTGTTAAGCTACTGGGACCTCCACGTCTCTTTCGAGGGGCATTAAAACCATCTTGTTAAGCTACTGTGACCTCCACATCTCTTCTGAGGGGCATTAAAACTGTCTTGTTAAGCTACTGTGACCTCCACCACTTTTCCAAGGGGTATTAAAACGGACTTGTTAAGCTACTGCGACCTCCACCACTTTTCCAAGTGGCATTAAAACCATCTTGTTAAGCTACTGGGACCTCCACGTCTCTTCTGAGGGGCATTAAAACCGTCTTGTTAAGCTACTGTGACCTCTACCACTCTTCCAAGGGGCATTAAAACCATCTTGTTAAGCTACTGTGACCTCCACCACTTTTCCAAGGGGCATTAAAACCATCTTGCTAAGCTACTGCGACCTCCACCACTTTTCCAAGGGGCATTAAAACCGTCTTCTTAAGCTACTGTGACCTCCACGTCTCTTCCGAGGGGCATTAAAACCGTCTTGTTAATCTACTGTGACGTCCAAGTCTCTTCCAAGCGGCATTAAAACCGTCTTGTTAAGCTACTGTGACCTCCACGTCTCTTAAAGGGGCATTAAAACTGTCTTGTTAGGATACTGAGACCTCCACAACTTTTCCAAGGGGCTTTAAAACCGTCTTGTTAAGCTACTGCGACCGCCACCACTTTTCCAAGGGGCATTAAAACTGTCTTGTTAAGCTACTGTGACCTCCACATCTCTTCCGAGGGGAATTAAAACCGTCTTGTTAAGCTACTGTGACCTCCACATCTCTTCAGAGGGGCATTAAAACCATCTTGTTAAGCTACTGTGACCTCCACGTCTCTTCTGAGGGGCATTAAACCCGTCTTTTTAAGCTACTGTGACCTCCACGTCTCTTTCGAGGGGCATTAAAACCGTCTTGTTATGCTACTGTGACCTCCACCACTTTTCCAAGGGGCATTAATACTGTCTTGTTAAGCTACTGTGACCTCCACCACTTTTCTAAGGGGCATTAAAACCGTCTTGTTAAGCTACTGTGACCTCCACGTCTCTTCCCAGGGGCATTAAACCCGCCTTGTTAAGTTACTGTGACCTCCACGTCTCTTTCAAGGGGCATTAAGACCGTCTTGTTAAGCTACTGTGACCTCCACCACTTTTCCAAGGGGCATTAATACTGTCTTGCTAAGCTACTGTGACCTTCACCACTTTTCCAAGCGGCATTAAAACCGCCTTGTTAAGTTACTGGGACCTCCACCACTTTTCCAAGGGGCATTAAAACCGTCTTGTTAAGCTACAAGGACCTGCACGTCTCTTCCGAGGGGCATTAAAACTGTCTTTTTAAGCTACTGTGACCTCCACATCTCTTCCGAGCGGCATTAAAACCGTCTTGTTAAGCTACTGTGACCTCCACCACTATTCCAAGGGGCATTAAAACCGTCTTGTTAAGCTACTGCGAACTCCACCACTTTTCCAAGGGGCATTAAAAACGTCTTGTTCAGCTACTTGGACCTCCACGTCTCTTCCAAGGGGCATTAAAACCATCTTGTTATGCTACTGTGACCTCCACCACTTTTCCAAGGGGCATTAAAACCGTGTTTAAGCTACTGCGACCTCCACGTCTCTTTCGAAGGGCAATAAAACGGTCTTGTTAAGCTACTGTGACCTCCACCACTTTTCGAAGGGGCATTAAAACTGTCTTGTTAAGTTACTGCGACCTCCACCACTTTTCCAAGGGGCTTTAAGACCGTCTTGTTAAACTACTGTGACCTCCACGTCTCTTCCAATGGGCATTCAAACAGTCTTGTTAAGCTACTGGGACCTCCACGTCTCTTCCGAGGGGCATTAAAACCGTCTTGTTAAGCTTCTGTGACCTCCACGTCTCTTCCGAGGGGCATTAAAACCGTCTTGTTGAGCTTCTGTGACCTGCACGTCTCTTCCAAGGGGCATTAAAACTGTCTTTTTAAGCTACTGTGACCTCCACATCTCTTCCAAGCGGCATTAAAACCGTCTTGTTAAGCTACTGTGACCTCCATCAATATTCCAAGGGGCATTAAAACCGTCTTGGTAAGCTACTGCGACCTCCACCACTTTTCCAAGGGGCATTAAAAACGTCTTGTTAAGCTACTGGGACCTCCACGTCTCTTTCGAGCGGCATTAAAACCATCTTGTTCAGCTACTGTGACCTCCACATCTCTTCCGAGGGGCATTAAAACCGTCTTGTTAAGCTACTGTGACCTCCACATCTCTTCCGAGGGGCATTAAAACTGTCTTTTTAAGCTACTGTGACCTCCACCACTATTCCAAGGGGCATTAAAACCGTCTTGTTAAGCTACTGCGACCTCCACCACTTTTCCAAGGGGCATTAAAAACGTCTTGTTAAGCTACTGGGCCCTCCACGTCTCTTCCGAGGGACATTAAAACCGTCTTGTTAAGCTGCTGTGACCTCCACCACTTTTCCAAGGGGCATTAAAACGGCCTTGTTAAGCTACTGCGACCTCCACCACATTTCCAAGTGGCATTAAAACCGTCTTGTTAAGCTACTGGAACCTCCACGTCTCTTCCGAGGGGCATTAAAACCGTCTTGTTAAGCTACTGTGACCTGCACGTCTCTTCCGAGGGGCATTAAAACTGTCTTTTTAAGCTACTGTGACCTCCACATCTCTTCCAAGCGGCATTAAAAAAGTCTTGGTAAGCTACTGTGACCTCCACCGCTATTCCAAGGGGCATTAAAACCGTCTTCTTAAGCTACTGCGACCTCCACCACTTTTCCAAGGGGCATTAAAAACGTCTTGTTAAGCTACTGTGCCCTCCACGTCTCTTCCGAGGGGCATTAAAACCATCTTGTTAAGCTACTGTGACCTCCACATCTCTTCCGAGAGGCATTAAAACCGTCTTGTTAAGCTACTGTGACCTCCACGTCTCTTCCGAGGGGCATTAAAACCATCTTGTTAAGCTACTGTGACCTCCACATCTCTTCCGAGAGGCATTAAAAACGTCTTGTTAAGCTACTGTGCCCTCCACGTCTCTTCCGAGGGGCATTAAAACCATCTTGTTAAGCTACTGTGACCTCCACATCTCTTCCGAGAGGCATTAAAACCGTCTTGTTAAGCTACTGTGACCTCCACCACTTTTCCAAGGGGCATTAAAACCGTCTTTTTAAGCTACTGCGACCTCCACGTCTCTTTCGAGGGGTCATTAAAACCGTCTTGTTAAGCTTCTGGGACCTGCACATCTCTTCCGAGGGGCATTAAAACTGTCTTTTAAAGCTACTGTGACCTCCAGATTTCTTCCGAGCGGCATTAAAACCGTATTGTTAAGCTACTGCGACCTCCACCACTTTTCTAAGGGGCATTAAAAACGTCTTGTTAAGCTACTGGGACCCCCACGTCTCTTCCGAGGCGCATTAAAACCATCTTGTTAAGCTTTTTTGACCTCCACATCTCTTCCGAGGGGCATTAAAACTGTCTTGTTAAGCTACTGTGACCTCCACCACTTTTCCAAGGGGCATTAAAACTGTCTTGTTAAACTACTGCGACCTCCACCACTTTTCCAAGGGGCTTTAAGAAAGTCTTGTTAAACTACTGTGACCTCCACGTCTCTTCCAAGGGGCACTCAAACCGTCTTGTTAAGCTTCTGTGGCCTCCACGTCTCTTCCGAGGGGCATTAAAATCGTCTTGTTAAGCTACTGTGACCTGCACGTCTCTTCCGAGGGGCATTAAAACTGTCTTTTTAAGCTACTGTGACCTCCACATCTCTTCCAAGCTGCATTAAAACCGTCTTGTTAAGCTACTGTGACCTCCATCAATATTCCAAGGGGCATTAAAACCGTCTTGTTAAGCTACTGCGACCTCCACCACTTTTCCAATGGGCATTAAAAACGTCTTGTTAAGCTACTGGGACCTCCACGTCTCTTTCGAGCGGCATTAAAACCATCTTGTTAAGCTACTGTGACCTCCACATCTCTTCCGAGGGGAATTAAAACCGTCTTGTTAAGCTACTGTGACCTGCACGTCTCTTCCGAGGGGCATTAAAACTGTCTTTTTTAAGCTACTGTGACCTCCACATCTCTTCCAAGTGGCATTAAAACCGTCTTGTTAAGCTACTGGGACCTGCACATCTCTTCTGAGAGGCATTAAAACCGTCTTGTTAAGCTACTGTGACCTCCACCACTATTCCAAGGGGCATTAAAACCGTCTTGTTAAGCTACTGCGACCTCCACCACTTTTCCAAGGGGAATTAAAAACGTCTTGTTAAGCTACTGGGACCTCCACGTCTCTTCCGAGGGGCATTAAAACCATCTTGTTAAGCTACTGTGACCTCCACATCTCTTCCGAGGGCCATTAAAACCGTCTTGTTAAGCTAGTGTGACCTCCACCACTCTTCCAAGGGGCATTAAGACCGTCTTGTTAAGCTACTGGGACCTCCACGTCTCTTCCGAGGTGCATTATAACCGTCTTGTTAAGCTACTGTAACCTCCACGTCTCTTCCAAGGGCATTAAAACCGTCTTGTTAAGCAACTGTGACCTCCACCACTTTTCCAAGGGGCATTAAAATCTTCTTTAAGCTACTGCGACCTCCACGTCTCTTCCGAAGGGCATGAAATCGGTCTTGTTAAGCTACTGTGACCTCCAGCACTTTTCCAAGGGGCATTAAAACCGTCTTGTTAAGCTACTGCGACCTCCACCACTTTTCCAAGGGGCATTAAGACTGCCTTGTTAAACTACTGTGACCTCCACGTCTCTTCCAAGGGGCATTCAAACCGTCTTGTTAAGCTACTGGGACCTCCACGTCTCTTCCGAGGGGCATTAAAACCGTCTTGTTAAGCTTCTGTGACCTCCACGTCTCTTCCGAGGGGCATTAAAACCGTCTTGTTAAGCTACTGTGACCTGCACGTCTCTTCCGAGGGGCATTAAAACTGTCTTTTTAAGCTACTGTGACCTCCACATCTCTTCCAAGCGGCATTAAAACCGTCTTGTTAAGCTACTGTGACCTCCATCACTATTCCAAGGGGCATTAAAACCGTCTTGCTAAGCTACTGCGACCTCCACCACTTTTCCAAGGGGCATTAAAAACGTCTTGTTAAGCTACTGGGACCTCCACGTCTCTTTCGACGGGCATTAAAACCATCTTGTTAAGCTACTGTGACCTCCACATCTCTTCCGAGGGGCATTAAAACTGTCTTGTTAAGCTACTGTGACCTCCACCACTTTTCCATGGGGCATTAAAACCGTCTTTTTAAGCTACTGCGACCTCCACCCCTTTTCCAAGTGGCATTAAAACCGTCTTGTTAAGCTACTGGGACCTCCACGTCTCTTACGAGGGGCATTAAAACCGTCTTGTTAAGCTACTGTGACCTCCACCACTCTTCCAAGGGGCATTAAAACCATCTTGTTAAGCTACTGTGACCTCCACCACTTTTCCAAGGGGCATTAAAACCGTCTTGCTAAGCTACTGTGACCTCCACCACTTTTCCAAGGGGCATTAAAACTGTCTTGTTAAGCTACTGGGACCTCCACATCTCTTCTGAGGGGCATTAAAACCGTCTTGTTAATCTACTGTGACCTCCACGTCTCTTTCAAGGGGAATTAAAACCGTCTTGTTAGGCTACTGTGACCTCCACCACTTTTCCAAGGGGCATTAAAACCGTGTTGTTAAGCTACTTTGACCTCCACTTCTCTTCCGAGGGGCATTAAAACCGTCTTGTTAAGCTACTGTGACCTCCACCACTCTTCCAAGGGGCATTAAAACTGTCTTGTTAAGCTACTGTGACCTCCACCACTTTTCCAAGGGGCATTAAGACCGTCTTGTTAAGCTACTGGGACCTCCACGTCTCTTCCGAGGTGCATTATAACCGTCTTGTTAAGCTACTGTAACCTCCACGTCACTTCCAAGGGCATTAAAACTGTCTTGTTAAGCAACTGTGACCTCCACCACTGTTCCAAGGGGCATTAAAATCTTCTTTAAGCTACTGCGACCTCCACGTCTCTTCCGAAGGGCATGAAAACGGTCTTGTTAAGCTACTGTGACCTCCACCACTTTTCCAAGGGGCATTAAAACTGTCTTGTTAAGCTACTGCGACCTCCACCACTTTTCCAAGGGGCATTAAGACTGCCTTGTTAAACTACTGTGACCTCCACGTCTCTTCCAAGGGGCATTCAAACCGTCTTGTTAAGCTACTGGGACCTCCACGTCTCTTCCGAGGGGCATTAAAACCATCTTGTTAAGCTACTGTGACCTGCACGTCTCTTCCGAAGTGCATTAAAACTGTCTTGTTAAGCTACTGTGACCTGCACGTCTCTTCCGAGGGGCATTAAAACTGTCTTGTTAAGCTACTGTGACCTGCACGTCTCTTCCGAGGGGCATTAAAACTGTCTTTTTAAGCTACTGTGAGCTCCACATCTCTTCCAAGCGGCATTAGAACCGTCTTGTTAAACTACTGTGACCTCCATCACTATTCTAAGGGGCATTAAAACCGTCTTGCTAAGCTACTGCAACCTCCACCACTTTTCCAAGGGGCATTAAAAACGTCTTGTTAAGCTACTGGGACCTCCACGTCTCTTTCGAGGGGCATTAAAACCATCTTGTTAAGCTACTGTGAACTCCACATCTCTTCCGAGGGGCATTAAAACCGTCTTGTTAAGCTACTGTGACCTCCATCACTTTTCCATGAGGCATTAAAACCGTCTTGTTAAGCTACTGCGACCTCCACCACTTTTCCAAGTTACATTAAAACCGTCTTGTTAAGATACTGGGACCTCCACGTCTCTTACGAGGGGCATTAAAACTGTCTTATTAAGCTACTGTGACCTCCACCACTCTTCCAAGGGGCATTAAAACCATCTTGTGAAGCTACTGTGACCTCCACCACTTTTCCAAGGGGCATTAAAACCGTCTTGCTAAGCTACTGTGACCTCCACCACTTTTCCAAGGGGCATTAAAACCATCTTGTTAAGCTACTGGGACCTCCACGTCTCTTCTGAGGGGCATTAAAACCGTCTTGTTTATCTACTGTGACCTCCACGTCTCTTTCAAGGGGAATTAAAACCGTCTTGTTAGGCTACTGTGACCTCCACCACTTTTCCAAGGGGCATTAAAACCGTGTTGTTAAGCTACTGTGACCTCCACTTCTCTTCCGAGGGGCATTAAAACCGTCTTGTTAAGATACTGTGACCTCCACATCTCTTCCGAGGGGCATTAAAACCGTCTTGTTAAGCTACTGTGACCTTCACGTCTCTTCCGAGGGGCATTAAACCCGTCTTGTTAAGCTACTGTGACCTCCACGTATCTTTCGAGGGGCATTAAAACCGTCTTGTTAAGCTACTGTGACCTCCACCACTTTTCCAAGGGGCATTAATACTGTCTTGTTAAGCTACTTTGACCTCCACCACTTTTCCAAGGGGCATTAAAACCGTCTTGTTAAGCTACTGTGACCTCCACATCTCTTCCCAGGGACATTAAACCCGTCTTGTTAAGCTACTGTGACCTCCACGTCTCTTTCGAGGGGCATTAAAACCGTCTTGTTAAGCTTCTGTGACCTCCACCACTTTTCCAAGCGGCATTAAAACTGTCTTGTTAAGCTACTGTGACCTCCACCACTTTTCCAAGGGGCATTAAAACCGTCTTGTTAAGCTACTGTGACCTCCACGTCTCTTCAAAAGGGCATTAAAAGCGTCTTCTTAAACCACTCTGAACTCCACAGCTCTTCCAAGGGGCATTGAAATGTTGTTTTTAATTACCTCTAACCTCCACGACTCTTCCAACAGGCATTGCATTTACTCCTAATTTAGTCAGCTTTTGCTTTTCAATGCAGAGGCGAAAATTAAGGGAGACCCACTCCCCAATAATGGGTAGAAGGTTTTTAGTACGCTGTAATCCACGTCTGTATCGAGAGTAATTGCAGTTCCTCATAATTTTTGGAAAGCCTTCCATTCACTGCTTAGGCCAACAGTGTACAGGAGACCCAGTTGCTATAAATGGAAAAAAAGGTTTAGTTAAGGCCCTCTGACCTCCATGTCATTTCCAAGGGGCATTGAAATTTTTGGTAGGCATAGCACTCGCTGTATGCCCTATAACTGTGTAGCCAAACCGCTCCTTTTGTTACAGAAACATATCCTACAAGACATATGTGGTTGACTGGCCTGATATTGTTGTGAATGGTCCCTGTTCCTCCTGCTCTTTCTCCTTTGCCACCACCTCATCCATCATTTATCACCTGAAGCTTTGTTTTAAACGTGAGTCATAGAACTGGGATAGTAGCAGGAAAACATCCAGCAATCCTCGGAGCAGGTAGGATATGCGCCAAAATGCTGACCACCTCAGGCCTAGCTGCTACTACATACATGCGCTTGCATTCCAAGAAAACAAAGCAAATGCTAACTTCTATCATCATCATCATGCTCCTCACCTTGGCACTCTCAACTCCCCTGATGGAGAAGCCAGGGCCCACCGGAGGAGTCTGGTTCTCTGGTGGGCTCGTCCAATGCTGCCCTAAAGCATGCCAGGCTAAGAAAAGTGTGTGGGAAGGAGACCGGAAAAATAGGGGCGGCTGGGGACCGTGTGTGGACACCCGACCGCCCCCAGGTGGCTGGGGACCGTGTGCGGACACACGGCCGCGGGGCGGCTGGGAAACGAGTATGGACACTCGGCCGCCCCCTGGCGGCTGGGGACCGAGTATAGATACCTCGCTGCCGAAGCAGTAATGAGGTAGTGGCCAGCTTCGGCCTAAAAGGCCCCATTTCAAGTGCAAGCTAGCAGTATAGTACTACAGTCTGCGGGTGGGTGGGTGGTTGGCTGCATATTTGCGCTTGCATTGCAAGTAATGGGGGAGGTACAATTGAATACTGCTCTGGGACAAGGACTTGCACGGGGATAGTTGCAAGTCTGCATCTTCTGATGCGGCAAGGATCACTTCTGATGGGCACACTTTTAGGCAGTCACCTGGGTGTCAGAGATGCTTCCAGGGGTCTTCCCCATGCTGTTCCCATGTCTTTTCAGCACTGTATGCATGTGTCACACAGCACATGGCCAGATAAGGTTGTAAAATGTTAAAATGACATTTCCCGGTGAATGCATTTGTCACGTTTGAAAGCAATACAAAAGTGCAAAAACGCATAAAAAATGCTACTTGTGAACATAGCCCAAGGTGTGGAGAAGTATTTTTTTTTTGGTAATTTATTTTACCTTATACACAAGTTTTTACCCTGGAAAGGAACTTCCTTAACATATTTCACAGGAAAGCAGTTTCAGTTTTGTTTTTGAACGTTTTATTGTGAGCCCTTAACAGTGGCTTAATACCTCTGACCACATTGTTTACAGCAGTGACCTCGGGGTCAGATATGCTTCCTGGGGCGATCCCCATGCTGTCCCCATGTCATTTGAGCACTGTCTGTATCGTTTTGGGCACTTGTTAGGCTTTTAAAAGACTGCCGGGGGTGCTGCCGCAAAAATGCTCGGGTCTCCCATAGACTAACATTGGGCTCGTTGCTCGGGTCGAGCACCCGAGTATCACGGCGAGCTCGGCACGAACTTCGAGCACCCGAGCATTTTAATTCTCGCTCAACACTAGTCTACACCCGTCCTCATTACAGAGATGCACATCACCAGATTTACTTAATTGGTAGTTTGCTCTCAAGCCTATGCAGCTTAGAGTAGGACAACAAGTATAAAAAGTATCATGTGAGCAAAATACTCATTTGCCTAATAATTCTGCACACAGTGTATTTCTCTTGTAGGCGCAAGTTAGTTGTAAACTGCACCAATTTAGAGAGTCGTGCGCCTTTTAATGAATGTGGCACATGATTTGGTGCATGTTACTCCATCGTACCTTTCATTAAAACTTATGTGCAAAATGCCAGTCTTAATGGATTGGAGCCAGACTGTAAATTTGAGAGCTACATAAAAGAAATAAAAAAGTAAAAAATAAAAAACTGTTAAATGAAAAAGTGCATACTAACTTTCCATTTGCTTGCATTTTCATTCCTGGCATTGTTAAGAGTGAAATGTTATTTGGATGCATGTAAAGTAATTACGAATATAAAAATAATTACACCCAAGAAATAGCAGGTGTTGGAAGATTTTTTTTTTAATTATGTAGGAGGATAAAAAATATGACCAGGTTTACACATATGGTGCAATTAGCATCAAATGCTGCAACAAACTTAACAGGTTGCTGTCATTAAATAATGTATGAGATTTCTGTATGCATTCTTTTTAATTGTAGAAATAGAAATATACTGAAGGAAGCATAGGAGGAAGTGCTGTTGCTATGAAGCTGAAGAGAGAATTTCACCCACTCCGCAACAGTTACCCAGTAAAATAATAGTTAAAAAAATTATACATCTTTATAAAATGCCAGTGTTTATAAAAATTCACTATAACAGTATGGTTTTGTTATGAATATTTCAACCCAATAGGGCTACGCAGAAAGTCTTTGCACTAACCATTTTGCTTAGCAGGTCCCCAATGTACATCCCTTCACCCTTATACGTTGATCTAACCGTCACTGCAGAAGCCCATAGGTTGTGTCAATGGGCCAAGCTGCATGAAAGTGGAGCAAGCTGATGGAAGAAAAATAAGCAACTGTATTAGAAGCAAAGAATCAGGGGCAGTGACTAAAGGAAATTCCAAAAGCATAGTCAAAATAGAAAATGCAAAAGCGCAATAGGGTCTTATCCAATTAGATAAATTATAGAAGAAAGGCAATAGCACTCACTTTACAAGGTTGTGTGAGACACAACACCAAAAAGCCTGTAATCCAGATGCTGCAGCGAGGAATTAGTGTCCGGAAAATGGAAGTTATTCTGCTCTTACTGGAGTAATGACAATACACTAATGGAAGTGAGATGCAGGTTTCTTGTCAACGCGTTTTAGAATCTCAACGACTCTTTCTTCAGGACAACCATATATGTATGTATGGTTGTTCTGAAGAAGGAGTCGGTGTGACTCTGAAACGTGTTGACAATAAACCTGCATCTCATACCTGCATCTCATTTCTATTAGTGGATTGTCATTACTTCACTAAGTGCAGAATAACTTCCATTTTCCCGACACTAACTAAAAGCATTGTCAATGTATACCTGGGTACAAGTCCAGACGATGGGGTAGACATGTTCACCAAACAAAAGCAAATAGACAGTCTTGAGGTCAAAAAGGGCAATATGTACCTTTTTAGGCTGCTGTACCAGTCGTACTGTTAGTCCACTTGCCAGATTCTGTAACAATAGAGGAGAGTGCTGTTCAAAAGTTTTAGCCAGATGTGGAGAAAATGCTTTTAAAAATATAAGTGTTAATAGTTTATTTTTATTATTTGACAAAATGCAAATGAGTGAACAACTAAAATCTAAATCAAATCAATATGTCACTTCACAACAGCAACACATATTTGTCTTCTAACAGCATCAAAGCTTCAGTTCTTCTAGGTACACTTGCACACAGTTTTTGAAGGAACTCAGAAGGGAGGTTGTTCCAAACATCTTGCAGAACTAACCACAGATCTTACGTACATTCAGGCTTGAGCAGATCTCTCTGTCTCTTCATGTAATCCCACACAGATTTGATGATGTTGAGAACAGGGCTCTGTGGGGGGACATAAAGTCCTGCTTATCGTTATTGGCACCCACGAAGTTTAAATACATAATGTGGAATATCTCCTGAAAAAAAATTAATCAAGTGAAATAGTTTTTTGTATAGAGACTCGTGTTAAATACAAAATAGCAAATAATAAACAATAATTTAAAATAGAAGACATTAATTTAGTACGGAAACACATGTTGACTCGCCTGTGGTAAATCACAAAAGAGATTCACCTGTGATTACTTGTCAGTGCCCATGTGACATGAATTAGCAAATCAATGATGACTTTAGTGTTTTAAAAAGCCACATGGTAGACCCTGCTTCTTTCTCACAATGGTGAAGACAAAGGAGCTGTCTGAGTACATCAGAACTGCTATTATTAGCAAACACAAGACTTCCAAAGGTTATAAGGCCATCTACAAAGACTTTGATATCCCAGTTTCAGCAGTGTGCAATGTTATTAAGAAGTTTGCCAAGTATGGAACCATAAAGAACTTCCCTGGACGTAGGGGAAAGAGGAAAATTGACAAGAGATGTCTTCTAAGGTTGGTGCGAATGGTGGAAAAAACATCACGTCAAACATCCAAAGACCTGAAGGCCAACTTGGAACAGTCTGGGGTCATAGTTACAACAAGTACCATACACCACACACTAAACCAAGCAGAGCTTTAGGGGCGAAGGCCAAAGAAGAAACCAATGCTGAAGAAAAGACATAAAAAGGAACAACTGATCTTTGCCACAGAGTACCTTGACAAACCACAATCCTTTTGGAAAACTGTTCTGTAGACAGATGAAACAAAGATAGAATTTTTTGGCAATGCAAAGCAACAGTTTGTTTACAGACAGAGAAATGAAGCTTATAAGGAAAAGAATGTCTTACCAGAAGTTTAGCATGGTGGAGGATTCATAATGCTGTGGGATTGCTTTGCTGTGTCTGTACTGGAGGCCTTGACCGTATCACAGGAATGATGAAATCAGAGAATCATCAAGAGATTTTTGAGTGAAATGTCCTACCTACCCAGTATAAGAAAACTTGGTTTGAGTTGAAGATCATCGGTCCTTCAGAAAGACAATGACTCAAAGCACACATCCAAAAGTACACAGGAATGATTAAAAAAGAAAAAATGGACTGTTTTAAAATGACCAGCAATCAGTCCTGACTTGGATCCCATTGAAAATCTTTGGGGTGAGCTGAAATCTGGCATTGGGAAAAAGAACCCTGCAAACATTAAAGAGCTTGAACAAACTGCAAAGGAAGAGTGGGAGAAAATTCCAGCTGAGACGTGCAAGAAGCTTATAGATGGCTACAAGAAACATTTGAAGGCTGTGAGCAATGCCAAAAGAGGTGCAGCCAAGTATTATTTAGGGGTACCTTTATTGCTGCACATGCTTTTTATTCTGTTTTTTTTTTTTAAATTGCAACATGGACGTTGAAAAATAATGTTTTTTTGTTGTATTACTTTGGACCACTAATTAAAAAACCCTGAGGATATAACTTTGGTACATTTCCATTTATTTCTGAAGATATTGTACAGTCTATAAAAAAAATTAAGGGGTGCCAATAATGGTGAGCAGCACTGTATAATCACTTCCACGACAGCTAAAGACTTTCTTCAGTGTAAACATGAATAAGGAGTCCTGGAAGTGATGATATAGCCCTAACAGAGCCCTGATCTCAACATCATTAAGTCTGCATAGATTACTTGAAGAAACAGAAGTATTTGCAAAAATCTACATCTACAGATCTGTAGTTAGTTTCTCAAGATGTTTAGAACAACCTCCCTGCCGAGCTCTTTCAAAAACTGTGTGAAAGTGTACCTAGAAGAATTGATGCTTTGATACTGTTTTAAATGCACAGTGTAGTCACACCAAATATAGATATATAGATTTTAGCGGTAAGTAAATATATTCATGTAGAATTGAATTGTACTTGAATTTTACAAAAATCTACATTTGACAAAATTTGTCGCTGGCTGCTATTTTTCTGAAATGTAAAAGGTCATAAAAAGGTTAAAAAATGTAAAAAAAATCCTTATACTCACCTTACCACTCACTCACTTTGCCCTACTGCTCCTTACCATTGCCCATCCAGTCACATCTTATCACTGAAGTTCCTGTGTTTTGCGTATGTGCATCATGACGGTGTAGCCTATCTTGATCAGCTGACACAAGGTGAGGTTTTAATACTAGAGACAATATAGAACCATCCTGATGGGGTACACCTTGTCGCGGTTGGATTGCTTTTACACTTTTTTGATCAAAATAGTGTTAACTAAGAACCCTATGTTATTCACATGTACTATTACTATTTACTTATTTACTTACTACAGTGTATGTGATCATTTTGTTTTTTCTTGGGTTTTGTATGTTTATGTAAAAACAAAAAAGTTATGGCTCTTGGAAGGCAAAAAGGAAAAAACTAAAGCACAAAAATTAAAAATGGCCACATCTTCAAGAGGTTAAAGGGTTTGTCCGATCTTAAGATACAAGTCTGCAATCACTTTATGTGTCTGCAGACTTTTGAATCCTCGCATTGCACGCACTGCCCGCTATGACGATTCTTCGATGCCCGAGTTGGGAGCAGGTGGTCATGTGACTGCTATTATGCTATTGAAACGGAGCCTAAACGACACCGCCGGGCAAGACTCAAATACAGTACAGTAGACGAGGAGGCAGAAACAAAACATCGGCTTTATTAAACATAGAAGATTATATGCCAGAAAATAAGACTAACGGTTCCTGTAATGATAACAGCAATATTAGATACAAAGAGAGATAGCTGGAACGTGTCACATAAGCGGTGCTCCAACTATGGCAATACAAAGTTCAATACAAACAGTATAAACAATTTCTACAGGCTACTCTCTTCTAAATTCCTACCTGGCTTCTGATAATTGGACCACGCTGCTACAGCGTCCTAGTTAGAGAAACCTGCTCTACACCCTAACCCAGTTTAACACCGGTGTCACATTCACTGTTCTGCAGAGAAAGTCTGCAAGCTTCTGCTCAGTTCCAATGTAGTGGAGCCGAGTTTGTTGTGTTGAGCTCTTCCTTCAGGTTATCGAATCCATCTTCTTCCGGGTATGGACAAGCCTCGTCCTCACTTCCAATGCTGAGGGATCACTGGTAACACAGAGCTCTTTTCTCTCTCCAGGTTACAGGTGCTAGGAGAAAACCGCCTTGGCTGTGCTATGCTCCTTCTGAACCGGTCCTGCTAGTCGATCCGAGCACTATCTTCTCCCTTAAAGCCGTTAATTCATTTTACAGTCTCTCAGTGTTAGGACAGTCTTATTGTCCTCTCTTACCTACATCCTGAACAGGCACTTCCTGCTTCTTGCTCAAACCAACCCACAGCAAGTCGCAGGGGCAAAGGACTAGTCCAAGCACACACAAATCAGGGGTGAGCATTGTCTCTCAAAGTCAGAGTGTAATTCAGTTCTTGGCAGGGGTGACCCTCTACACTATATGCATACTCCTGGGAACATTCCAGCCAGACTATTTCCACCCCTAGTACAATACACTTTTACTGAGCGAGGCCGCGCCCATCTAGTAGGAATGTTGCCTGAAGTAAGCATCTCGCATAATTGTGGTCACATCACCGCTGCTTCCGGCACCGGAGAATCCTCACAGCACGTAGTGCAGACGGTGTGAGGATTCCCAAGTCTGAAGTCACATAGAGTAACTTCAGATTGTAGTTTAAAACCGAACTACACCTTTAACCTCTTGAAGATATGGGTATTTTTAATTTTTGTGCTTTCATTTTTTCCTTTTTGCTTTCCAAGAGGCATAACTTTTTTGTTTTTAAATCAACATGCAAAACCTTTATTTTTTTCTGGCAATTCATACATATGGCAAACTTTTGACATTAATTCTTTACAAATTATCAAAACAGGCCAATCTCTGGGGGCCTACATATAAAGGATGTGTGAACGTAGCAGATGCACCAGGGGCCTCAGTGGTTCGGGTCATCAAAGACAACACTATTATATTTAGTACATGATACTTGGGGAGCCCTGGTACGTATCTTGCACTGGAGCTCGGGGTGCTTTAGTTGTGCCTTTTTTTCAGTCCAAGTGGATCAACATGGATGGTGTACATTGGTACAATAACAAGAGTCAAAATAGTTTGTTTCAGCAGCTTTCAGAAGCTGTCACGGAGTAGGATGTGGTTACTTTCATTCTGTCAGTTCAGTGTCTTTGAGGATGAAATGAAAACAGCAGTGATTTAAACATCCTGGGAAACAGTCACCTGTCAAAGTCTGAGGACACACAAAAAATGTAATCAGAAATGCCCTTTAAACATTATTTGTAGCTCTTGTTGTCCCATTTTTATTCACTTAGAATGTCACTATAGACAATGGGCTTTACAAAAAAAGAAAAAAAACAGCATCTAAGAATAACAGCAGTGTCTCCTGGCAGTCACCTACTGTGATTGCCAGTCAATATACATGTAATTACTTGGCTACTGAGGCTTATCATATAGTTTTATAAATAAGGCACCATGCACATAACCATATTACTGCTCCGTTACTGTATAGCTCATATAGGGCTACTTTTGATGTGCATTGAATCTATGCTGCACCTCTGCAGGCACCAGTATACACTACAGGTATACAGAGTTTTTATTTTATTTGTACTATATTTTTTCTTCGGACATATTATATTAGATGCCATAAGACTCTGTGCTAGGGGATCGTACAGCTTTTTTGCACAGCTACATTCACACAGCTAGGATGTGGGAGTGGGACTTAAAGTGACTTATTGGGAAAACTTTGGAAATTGCAGAAGAACGGGGAGCTTGTCAGGGAGTTTGTACGAAGATATGGCTCCAATTTCATGCAAAGATTTTTCTCTCAGATTTATACTGGTTTTGTCATTCATGTCTACTAGTACAGGGCCAAAAACCAACAATTCGCTCAAGAAGAGTACATGGGTTCCTCCTCTCGCCTCCAACTGAAAAGCATTCCTCAAATCTGTTCTTTACTCAACTTTCAATCAACAGCAATTCTAGTGAATGTGTAAGGGTGTGACAGGGACTGTCGTATACCTTCCCCTGAAGACAACAATTGTAGTGTGATACTAATATGCAGTTGTATTGTGTTTTGATGGTATAATGTAAAATGTAAAATGCATAGAGTGTTATAAGCACTGATGCTGCTGTGTGTATACTGTATTGATAATGCCTAAGGTGACTCTGTACACTCAGCTAAGGGCTAGGGACAGCTTAGAACAAAGTTTAGGGCTTAGTTAGTGATAGATAGGAACAGTAGGGCAGTTTGGCAGTGGTGGGCCTATTAATGTATAAGATATAGTGTACAGTATAGGATACAGTTAAATGTTTGGGACCAGCCCAGCATGGGAGGGGAAAGGTCAAGCAAAATGGGGATCATTTTCTGTTGTAATCAGTGTTAGTATGTAAGGTTTGTGTCAAGAGGAAGTTCAAGTGGCAGTAAGCTGAAGGCACATGGAACACATAGCATTCTGACAGCACTAGGGGAATGTACAGCCTTTGTGCACAGCTAATTGCACACAGCTAGGATGTGTGCATGAGACTTCAAGTGACTTATTGGGAGAGCTTTGCAAATTTCAAAATAAGAATGGGAATCTTGTCAGGGAGTTTGTATAGAGATATAGGAAAAAATAGGATATAGGAAAAAAGGGGAGCATTTCCTGGTTGTAGTCGGATAGTGTTAGTATGTGTGTAACGACCGGAACGCCAGTCGAATGTGTATGTATGAGGGATACGGCGCTGCTATGAATGACTCTGACCTCGTATAGTGGCAAATAACTTTCTTTATACTGGTCACATAAATGACAGGGTTAAACGTTTCTACAAAATATGGGCCACAACAGCCACTAACACAAAATACAAGTTATGCAGCCCGAGAGAGCCCATGTGCCAATCTCGCGGGAATGAGCCAAAGTACCCCTGGGCTATGACGCTCCCACCCTTATTCCGTACAGGGACTACCCAGGATGTTACCGCGGACATGGCACGTGGTCCTCCCAGGAATATAACCTTACACCCCCCCCTCCCAAACTAATACAATGGGATCCGGGTACCCTTGTTTTTCCCTTGGAGAACACTCATATATATATTTAGCCAGCGCGTTACCTATACAGTGTACAGTATCTATTCTCACAAGAGCAAAGAGAAATCTCTCAGACTTAATACGTATATAAACAGTTAACAAACAAAACCTTTTATTAGACCCTGATCTCCGGCCACAGGGTTTGATCAGCTTCTCCTTCTCACCAAGCTCTCCAGCACATCCAGGTGTAAGCAGAAATTAGAATCAATCGTAGTCTCAAAGTGTAGTTCACAACAGGTCTCCTTTGTAGTATCCACGTACACAGAGTTTTAGTATACCCGATCCTTCACAATCTCTGGGTCAAGCAAGCCTGATCAGTCCATCAGCAGTGTTATACACCAGACAGTTCTCAGCACTACTGGAATCACTAACTAGCTTTCCCTAACTGACTACACAGTTGGTGACGGTCACATATCTCAGTTACTCACAAGGCAAAGCTTCTTCTTGGACACACCGCCCGGATCCAGTCTGTACAAGCTCCAAACATCCCTGGGCATCAGAAACATCTCATCTCCTCAGAGGACTTCCTGGTTCTCTGTTTCCCGGGCAGTTTACTGATTCCTGGGCTTTTTCTTTACTTGTCTCTTGCTGACCCCTAATGGCCGGACTAAGTCATTGCAGGAGAAGTTTATACTGTCAGTAATATGAACTCATTACTAGAAAGACATGTCAACATGTTACATATGAGGTTTGTGTCAAGTAGAACTTCAAGTGGCAGTAGGCTGGAGGCACGTGGAGCACATAGCGTTCTGACAGCATGATGTTGTACCGAATTTCCTGTGGACAACGTGAGCAGGAGATTGAAATGTGCTGTGTTGATGAAAATGGAACTGGAGGGTGCTGTGCCTGAAACTGCTTGTTAAAGACTCTTGTATCTAAACTGTCCAGTAAAGTTTAATTTGTTATAATGAACCAGGTGTCCCCTGATGTGTGTGAGGCTGGTCCTGGACCTAAGGACATGGATGCAGTGGAGGCCTCCAGCCTAAAAAACTGGGACATTGTGTGTTTGTTGGTGGGTGCCAGGGCGTGGAAAAAGCAGCAGCTCACCCACAGATGCCAACCTGGGCACCTTACATATGCCCTCATCATATTTAAAAAAAACAGAGCGCTTACACCTTAAGTATAAAATTAATATACAGCTGCACAAATACCCTGCTGTGGCCAATGTACAAACATATACACGCACGATGCGTCAGCACACTGTAATTAATGAATACATGAACTCAAATATTGCTGTACACATAAAAACGTGAAGTACTTTGTTTCCTTTTTTTGATCAAAAATCATAAAAGCCATCCAACTAAGTCACAGTGTACCTAATATGGATTGTTCCTAACTCTAGTGACTCACCTCTCCATGTGCCCAGACTGGCTTCATATGAAATTAAAGTTTTCAATACGAGCTGAGCCTGGGTGCTATCTCTTCCTCATTTCATTTCACCTGACAATGGCTCCTGTCCTGAGCCGAAAACCCGTTTGTGATCTAGCAGTTTGTGGAATCTAATGAAGGTAATTCTATTTTCCAATTATTCTGCTCTTAACCTTTTTTGGGAAGCGCACCAAATCTTGCTGAATTCCTATCCTATGTTTACCCGCTCCACTCAAGAGTGCATTCTCCTCTGGTGCTGTCTCCCACTACAAGTGAAACCTACACTCTCAAGTTTCACCACTGTACTATCTGGCAACACCAAAATCTTAATTTTCTATCATTTGATTTGAGTCCTGTCTGGTCTAGAGAAGTGAGTCATTAGAGTTACAGACCATCCATATTAGGCACAATTTGTTATGGTTGGAAAGTAGGAATGAGTGGACCCGTGTAAGTTCGGATTCAGTCGGTTCGACCGAACTTTAGTCCAAAGTTTGGCTCGAGTACCAGAACTCTACCCAAACTTGAACCCGAACCTCACAGAAAACAAAAGGGATCTGAACTTTGGAGCTGGAAAATCCCTCACTCGCTCTCTTTTTCTTTCTCTCTTTCTCTCTCTCCTCCCTGAACCCTCGAACTGTAAAACCGAATTCCAGAAGAAGTCTGTGTTCGGAGTTAAGCACCTTACGGTGCGAACCCCGAACTTTGCAGTTTGGGTTTGCTCATCTCTATTGGATGGCTTTTACGCTTTTTGATCAAAAGTGTAAGGTATGGTAAGTGCCTCATGTTTTTTATATGTACAGAAATAGTGGAGTTCATGTATTCATTCATTGTAGTGTGCTAATGCATAATGTACAAATATGTATATAACTTCATCATGCCTTAGACTACTGCAACATCCTTTTCTGTGGCCTTCCTGCTAATACCATTACACCATTCTAATCCAAAGTCAATTCTGCTGCCCAGTTAATCTACTTCTTCACTTGTTACTTTTCATCCTTCTTCATCTATTCATTACTTAATTATCTGCTGCCCAATGTCCAAAGAATTCACTCAGCACTTGTAAACTTTTATTCTCACAAGGCCTCCTCCTTTGCTCTCCTCTTGCTTGCTCCTCAAAAAACCATGTCCAAGATTTCTCCTCCATACTTTGAAGCTCCCTCCCTCATACAATCAGACTCTCCTATCTTTGAAACCTTAAAAATGAGCTACAATCTGCAATAACCTTGCTGCCATTACACTGCAAAGCGAGCAGCTTCTACCCTCCCCTACTGTTTCCTTCCCCCATTCTTCGTAGTTCATAAAACCCTACATGCAGGGTCTTTTCTCCCGCTGAACCTGCCTGTCACTCAGAAACACACCTGTGATGGCACAGTGGTAATGCTGTGTGAAACCCACTTGACAACTGACAGCTGCTCACCTGACTCGAAAAACACTTATGATGTGACAGTATACACAGAAACACATTTATTTCTATTGCTTATATACGATGGTGCACAAAAGTTTGTGAACCCTTTAAAATTCTTCATTTTTTCTGTATAAATTTGACCTAAAATTACATTAGTTGAAATAATCTGCTAATCCTAAAGCCACATTGAGGCCATGTGAACACATTGGGTATTTGATGAGTATTTTACTTTAGTATTTGTAAGCCAAAATCAGGAGAGGAACAATCAGAGGAAAAGTATAATAGAAACACGTCACCACTTCTGTATTTATCACCCACCACTGGTTTTGCCTTACAAATACTGATGTAAAATACTGACTAAATAATGAACATTTGAGTGTAGCCTAAAGGTTCACATACTTTTGCCACTCACAGATATTTAATATTGGATCATTTTCCTAATTAAAAAAATAACATTTAATATTTTTTATTTGTTTTATTTTGTTCTCTTTATCTACTGTTAGAACTTGTGTGAAAAGCTGATGTTCTTTTATGTCAAATTTATGTAGAGATATGGAAAATTATGAAGGGGTCACAAACTTTCAAGCAGCACTATAACTCCAACATGTAGAACTCACAGTCACAGTACCCTATCAATATGTCTTTGTAGTATAAGAGGAAACAGGATTAGAGATGAGCAAACCTAAACTTAAAAGTTTGAGGTTCATACCAGACAGTTAGTGTCCTATGCTAAACGCCGAACATGGACTTCTCCTGGAAGTCCGTTGCAATGTTCGGGGAAGTCCGTGAGAGAGAGAATATTTTCTAACTCAAACGTTTGGGTCCCCTTTGTTTTCAATTGGGTTCGGGTCCCGATTCAAGTTCGGGTACAGTTCTTGTTTCTGAACCAAACTTTGGAATAAAGTTTGGGTCGGGTACCAGAATCCGAACTTCCACAGGTCCACTCATCCCTACACAGGATAACCTGGAGGAGATCGACGGAAAGACAGGTAGCACATACAAACTCCATTGATCACATTTGAATTCAGAATCCCAGCACTGCTAATTACCAGTTCTACCCATTGAGCCACCATCTTGCCCCCTACACTTATTATGTCGTTGCAACTTACCTGATTGAAACCATACTATAAAAATGCACACTTGTAACAGCACAAACATAAACAGCTGTTTAGCTAAAGGAGTGTAAGTGAGTAGCACAAATTCTCCTCAACATGTATTCTGCATTCTAGAATTATATACAGTTGTGGTCAGTATTATTGGCATCCTTGATTGTTAATTCTAAAAAAGTCAATGCGCCCAATTAATCATTCACATTTTGTTGTCACTATTATTTTTTCTTGTCTTATGCTATTCACTGAAGTTTTTTTTGCATCAAATTCATCAAAATGGCACACACGGTGTATGACTTTTGCAAAGAGATAAAAATCATAGATTTTATTGTTTTTAGACATTTTTGCAACCTTAAAGTGCGAAAAGTCAGGTTTTGCAAAATGTTACAAATTTTGTGCAAAAATTGCAGATGTACATAAAAGTATTCCAGAGGGCACTGGATTACATTTGAGACAACTTTTTTTTTGGAATGTCACAAATGAATCAGATGAAAATCCCCTGCCCAGAGTGACGAATTAAAAGTAAAAAAAAAAAAACGAGCACATATAAAACTTCAAAAGAGGTGGAAATGGTAAGATGGATTTGGTGCAAACAAAAAAAGGTGGAAAATAGTAAAAAGTCAACAAAAACAAGTACAGATGCAGTAATGAATCGGGCCCAATATCTCCAGAAATAAATGGACATGTATCATCTGTGTACCATTAGAATGTATATAATGCATATCCAAATTCAGTAAAAAAAAGTTGACCATTCAAAATGCATGCAGCCATTATAAAAATGAAGGAAAAAAAACATATTATATGACATGGACAGGATTAAAGACTCTCTTTTTTTATACTTAGTTGCACAACCTTTGGCAACACTGATGGCCTCCAAATATTTTTGTAGCTATTTATATGCTTCTTCTACGTTTCTGTTGAGAGTTTCTTCCAATGTAAGGCCTCGTTCACACATCAGTTTTTCTCATATGTGTGCTATCTGTGTTTTCCACGGATAGCACTCATACCTGTGATTGTCTATGAGGCTGTTCACTTCTCCATGATATTTTGCTGACCAAATGGTCAGTAGTGTTGAGCCACCCCCGTAGTGTTCGAGTTCGGTTCGGTTCGTCGAACACCCGTGTGTTCGCCGAACTGTTCGTCGAACACCTTCGAACACCGTTAAAACCAATGGCAGGCAAACAAAAACACATAGAAACACATAGAAAACACCTTCAAAGGTGTCCAAAAGCTGACAAACTGCTCAGAAGACACAACTAACACATGGAAAAGTGACAAGTACATATAGTCATGCGAAAAGAAAAGAGGTGGAGGAGTAAAAGGAGGGGGAGACACAGATATAGGCATGTCATGCCCTTCTAAAATCCAAAAAGTGAGAAGCCGAGACGGCCAGTCCGCTCCTGCCCGTGCCACCTCCGTGTCGCCGGATTTGTGCCAGAGCCGCGGTGAACCCTGACGGCCAGCCCCCCTCTCCCAATACTGGTGCCTGTCCGCTGGTGGGTCGAGAGAGCCCCCCTGTGGTGGAGGCAGCTCTAAGCTTTTTAATTTAAATTGTCCCTCTAATTTGAATGAATACACTTTAAATCCATTTACAAGGATCTATTGGAGGGCAAGTCTCATGCCAGCAGCCGCGTGATTCCAGCTCCAGTAGCGTCCACTAAAGCTGCTGCAGTTAAAAAGCTTTTATAAGGATCGAGCTCGGCTGTCCACCGCAAGGCATCCTAGTGCCAGTCCCAGCCCCTATGCCTTGGGGTGCCTCCTGATGCTCTTCACTGAGTATCCCGTGGTCCCGAAGCATTTCCTTTGAAAAAATTAAGTGTCCAAACTACAGGTGGTGTAGCTTGCTTAACAGCCGCTGACTAGCAGACACTGCTACTAGGCACAAAGTATTTCCTGGGCTAGATGCAGTTAAAAATTTGTAAGTAGATACTCTCGTTGGATGCTGAGAAAGCATTCCATAGAGTCTCCTGGCACGCCATATATGATTCTCTTAAAAAGCTTGGGGTAGGGGTCTAGGGGACCCTTTTATAGCCAAAATCACGGCCCTGTATCACAATACGTCACCTAGGCTGAAGATAAATGGAACTGTAGCACCGAGGGCTCGGTTGCTACAGACGTATTGCACCTCACCCAGAGGTGTGATATCTCACTCTCAGATAAGGATGGAGTGTGGATCAGGACCCGACACCTGCATGCATTACACCACATTGCCGTGGGGCAGGGCGACCAATATGCCCCTGAGATGGGCACGACAGTCCCTGTCCCTGGCTGGAGTGGGGGGAGGGAACACTGAGGAAGGGGAACCCTGCAGTGCAGGAGCAGGGAGGAAGCAGTTCCTGGGTGCATTGAGAAGGGAGTATAAAAGGTGGGCACCATCTTAGTTCAGTGCAGAGAAGTCTGAGCAGAAGTGGAAGGGAGCAGGGGCTCTGCATGAGCTCTGCTCCGGAGGCGGGCCTAGTAACAGAGGCCCAGGCCTGCAAGAGGGAGAAGGAAGGAAGAGGAGCGGAGAAGGCTCCAGGAACGAGGAATGAAGGGATCCCAGGGGTGCGGACGGGCGAGTCGCCACCGCACGCCCGAATCCACCTGCGTGGAGGGGTCAGGCCAAAGGGGGAGACCGGTCCCCGAACTAGTGGAGGCAGGAAACGACCCTCAGCTAGAAACCGGAGGCTCTGACATTTTATGTGGCGCAGCCCCTTGCTCCACCCGCTAGGAAGGCACCACATAGGGTCAGGGAAACTGGCGCCAAGTTTACCAAGAGGAGGCCCGAGGCAGCCGGACAGAAGTGTTGGTAAGAAAGGCCAGACAAAGGACACACAAAGGGGGTCCTGTGAAGCGCTCCAAAGTTATCTGGGAGTTGTCTGAGCCCCTCACCTGGTGAGCACAGTACGACGTGGGCAGCCGTTACCTGCAGACGTGGTCTGGATAATAAGAACTGTGAGTAAAGGCCCTGAACTGCATCACTGACTCCGTGTCGTTACTGCTGCTGCCCTGCACCATCACCCCCATCCTCCGCATACACTGCCCTGAGGCTATACTCCTCCCGTGGGGAGTTATGCTACGCTCTGCTGCACCCACAACACCAGCCTTAGCGGTCTGCCCTGTAGCGGCGGTTCACTCTGACCGCAATCCACGGGTGGCGTAGTCGGACATTTAAACATCAAAACCACATAAATAGTTCCGCCACTGGTTTGACCGCCCTGAGCCACGGAACCGGATGGCCGCCACGAAGACTACAACCACCAGCATCCACCAAAAAGGGTCCGGCTCCGGGTGTCCCAAGGCCCAGGGGGTGCGTCAGAACATTTTCATCACCTTTCACAATCACCAATGGGACAAGGCAGGGATGTCCTCTGTCCCCTCTCTTATACATCCTAGTGACGGAGCACCTGCTCTCATCAATTCGCCATAACCCCAATATTAGGTGGATTGAGGTGGGAGGCACCGAGTACAAGTGCTCTCTATTTGCTGATGATGTCCTAGTATATATCACTCAATCACATATATCCATCCCTGCTGTTATGGCTGAAATAGATCACTTTGTTACATGGTAAAATTTTAAAATCAATGCAGCGAAGTCTGAGGCCCTCGATGTCTCCCTCCCTAAATCCATATAGGATTCCATCCAGTCCAACTTTCCCTTTGCCTGGCCCTCACAGGGTATCAAATACTTAGGAATTCCTATTCATAGAGACCTCTCCCATCTATGTTATCTTAATTTTGGGCCTTTTATTGAACAATTCCATACAGACCACGGTTGGCAAGTTAGAACTGTAAGATTCACTACGTGAACCACTGGTGTTTTGTGGAAAAGCACATGTACACCGCGTTCCAAATTATTATGCAAAAAGTGTTTAGGAGTGATAAGGGAAGAATTTGTTTGTTTGTCAGTTAAACTCATTGATGGTGATGTGTGTCAGGGCTCTTTATATCACTGTAAGCAATTGCAGACACCTGTGCTAATTAGTTTGGCAGGTGTGTCCAATGAAAGGCAAGACTACTTAAGAAGGCTCTCTCACATTATTAAGCAGCCTACATTTTCTGCCAAAATGGGAAAGAAAAAGGATGTGTCGGCTGCTGAGAAGCAACAAATTGTGGAGTGTTTAGGTCAAGGCATGACTACAATCAACATTGTGCGATGATCAGGATGAAGTGTCTTGGCAATCAAGAAGTATGTAGCTGATTCACAGTACACACGTGTGCGTGCTGATAAGGGCAAATTGAGGACTCTTTCCTACAGGCAATTACGTCAGGTTGAAAGAGCAGCGGCAAAAATGCCTTGTCATAGCAGCAGACAAGTTTTTGAAGCTGCTTGTGCCTCCAACATCCCCCGAACAACAAGATGCAGGGTCCTTCAGAGGTTTGCAGCTGTGCATACGCCATCCTGTCGACCTCCTCTATCCACTTCACACAAGCAGAAACGGCTCCAGTGGGCCAAACATTACATGAAGACTGATTTCAAAACTGTTTTGTTCACGGATGAGTGCCGTGCAGCGCTTGATGGTCCAGATGAATGGAGTGGAGGATGGCTGGTTGATGGACACCCCACGCAAACACGGCTACAGCGCCAACAAGGAGGAGGTGGAGTAATGTTTTGGGCTGGAATCATGGGGAGAGAGATTGTCGGCCCCTTTAGGATCCCTGAAGGCGCTAAAGATGAACTCCATAATGTATGTGGATTTTCTCAAACAGCACTTCCTGCCATGGTTCAAGAAGAAGAACCGTGTATTTCACAGCAAGATCATTTTTCTGCATGATAATGCACCATCTCATGCTGCACATAAAACATCTGCATCTCTGGCTGATATGGGCATAAAAGGGGACAAACTTATGGTGTGACCCTCATGCTCCCCTGACCTCTACCCCATTCAGAACCTTTGGAGCATCATTAAAAGGAGTGTCTATGATGGCGGGAGGCAGTTCACATCTAAGCAACAGCTCTGGGAGGGTATTCTGTCCTCATGCAAAACAATTGAAGCAGAAACCATCCAAAACCTGACAAATTCAATGGACGAGAGAGTTCAGAAGCTCCTTTCGAACAAGGGGTCCTATGTGAAAATGTAACATCACCTAGAATAAAGTTTTGAGTTGAAAACTGTTTTCAGTTTCTAACAACCTGCTAATGCTTATAATTTCAAAAATGACCATTTTTTTGGTCTTTATTAAAATGAAAAGGTTGATCGAAAAGTTTGGGGGATCTAAGAGTGTGGCAACCCAGTAGTCATGATTACTTCGAATTCTGACAATATGAGGGTCATGCTGCAGGTAGTGCAGCAAGAAGGCACTTATGTGTCTTGCGCATCTCGGAGCCCCAAAATTATTTTCCGGGCTAGATGCAGCTAAAAATTATTTTTAATTTTAAATCTGGTGAAGCTTATTATAGATGGCCTAATAGGATCAGTGCTGCACACTGCTACAAAGCCCAAATTATTTTCCAGTCAAGATACAGATAAACATGATTAGTAATTTGAAAGCTTAAAACGGTTGGTAGGGTGATTTTAACCAATCATCAAGCTTTTACTCTCCCCAGGATGACACAGGGGTCGAAAAGTCGTTTCGGATCCATGATTTGTTCATCTTTATGAACGTGAGTCTGTCTACATTATCAGTGGAGAGCCGCGTGCGCTTATCTGTCAGCACACCACCAGCAGCGCTGAACACACGTTCAGACAGAACGCTGGCTGCGGGGCATGACAAGATCTCCAAGGCGTAAGTGGCTAGCTCCGGGCATTTATCCAGATTGGAAGCCCAAAAAGAGCAAGGGTCCAGTGACACAGTCGTGGCTTCAATGTTTACTTGGAGATACTCCTGTACCATCGTCTCTAGGCGTTGACGATGTGTCAGACTTCTTGTCTCCTGTGGCCTTGCAAAGGATGGGCTAAAAAAGTGGTGAAATGATTCCGCAAAATTGATGTTACCAGCAGATACTGTGGTTCTGTTACGGTTTGAGTGCTGAACACTTGACGGTCCCACGGTTGGCAAGTTGGAACTGTGAGATTCACTACGTGCACCACTGGTAATTTGTGGAAAAGCACATGTAAGATTCTGCAACAGTCTCTGCTGATACTCCTGCATGCGTGCATCCCTTTCTATGGCAGGAATAATTTCTGCAAATTTACTTTTGTACCGGGGATCTAACAGTGTGGCAACCCAGTAGTCAGGATTATTTCTAATTCTCACAATTCTCACAATTCGAGGGTCATGTTGCAGGTAGTGCAGCAAGAAGGCACTCATGTGTGTTGCGCATCCAGGAGCACCAAGTCCCTGTTGTGTTGGTGGCGAGGTAACAATCATGCTTCCTTCCTCTGTCCTCTCCCCCCAACCTCGCACAACAGAAATGTGATCAAGGTCTCCCTCATCTGATGAGTCTTCCATCAGTTCGTCCTCCACTTCTTCCTGGGCTCCTGCACCTTCCTCACTAGTTTGGCTGCTACCATGCGCCCTGGTAAAATCATCTCCCCCACCCTCACATGCCTGCCGCCTTGGTGCTGCCGACCGTCTGGACCTTGCAGATGTTAGCCCTTCCGCATACAACTCCTCCTCCTCTACTTCCTCCACCTCCTCTTGTGCCACCACCTGACTTCGAATTCTGTTTAACATGTGCTCCAGCATGTAAATCACCGGAATAGTCATGCTGATAATGGCATCGTCAGCACTAAACATCTTCGTCGCCATTTCAAAACTGTGCAGAAGGGTGCATAGGTCCCTGATCTGAGACCACTCCTCCAGCGTGATTTGCCCCACCTCTGAATCTCGTTGGCCCAGGCTATACGTCAGAACGTATTGCACCAGGGCTTGTCGGTGCTGCCACAGTCGCTGCAACATGTGCAGAGTTGAATTCCACCGGGTAGGCACATCGCATTTTAGCCGGTGAAGTGGCAGGCCCAACGACTTCTGTAGAGATGTAAGTCGCTGAGCTGCGGGATGCGAACGGCGGAAGTAAGCACACAGCGACCGTGCCCTCTGCAGAAGGCCATCTAGTCTGGGATAGTGGGCTAAAAATTGCTGGACAACCAGGTTCAACACGTGAGCCATACAAGGCACGTGTGTGACATTGCCCCGGCGAAGGGCCGCACCCAGGTTTGCAGCATTGTCACACACGGCCTTCCCTGGTTTCAGGTCCAGTGGAGACAACCATTCATGAAATTGGTTCTCCAGAGCTGACCACAACTCCTCAGCTGTGTGACTCACATTTCCCAGACATTTCAATGTAAAAACCGCCTGATGACGTTGAGCCCTACTGCCAGCATAGTAAGGAGGTGTGCAGGATCCCTTCTGCGCAGTTAGAAAGCTTGTGGCATGACCAGACAGGCTTTGGGTGCAGGTGGAAGACCGAGAGGAGGTTGAGGAGGCAGAAGCAGTGGAGGAACTTTGACATAAAGAGGATTGACGCACAACTCGTGGGGACGGCAAGACTTGGACAGCAGCCCCTTGTCCTGCTGTCACCATAGTTACCCAGTGCCCAGTCAGCGACATGTAACGCCCCTGTCCATGCCTACTCGTCCAAGTGTCTGTGGTGAAATGCACCCTGTCACACACAGAGTTTCTCAAAGAAGCGGTGATGTTGTGTGCGACATGCTGGTGGAGCGCAGGCACACCTTTCTTTGAGAAGTAGTGCCGACTGGGCATCTGGTACTGGGGCACTGCGACGGACATAAGGTCTCGAAAATCCTCTGTGTCCACCAGGCGGAAAGGCAGCATTTCTGTAGCCAAGAGCTTGCAGATGGTGAAATTCAACCTCTTAGCTTTCTCATGGCTAGGAGGAAATGGTCTTTTACTTGTCCACATCTGAGGGACCGAGGGCTGGCTATTGTGCTTAGACGGGGTTGATAAGGGTGTCCCCGGCAAACTGCCGGTCTGTGAGGAAGATGCAGGTGGACATGTTAGGTTGCCTTGATCCAAAGGTGGTGCTATCGATGTCGGACAGCGCTCAAGACCAGCTGGTGTTACCGCCTCCAAAGAAAATGATGACCTGCCAATCACGCTGGCTGTTGCGGGTAAAGAGGTGGCAGGTCTGCGCCCCAAAACAGGTGTGACTGCTGTCCCCCCAGTCACAGAGGATGAAGAGGCCGCGGATGCACAAGATATGGCAGACGGTGGTTGGCCCGGCCGGCTAGGCCGCATTGTAGCACACTGAGCTTCCCACTGCAACTTATGCTTCATGTCCATGTGCCGGTTCATGCATGAAGTACTCAAACTATGTATTTTTTGGCCTCTACTTAGCTTTTGCTGACAAATGTTACAGATAACACGAGTTGGGTCATCTTTATCGATCTGAAAAAATGCCCAGGCTATGCAAGGCTTAGCACCCATGCGACCTGAAGAGCCACCACGACTTGTGGTGAGAGGCAGAGTTGTGTTTGAGGATGCAGTTGTTGACGTGCTTCCAGTACTACGTCTCTGTCCAGGAAGGCACAACCTGACCTCGTCGTCACTAGCATCTTCCTCCACCTCCTCTGCTGACCTCATCTCTTGGCTGACTGTGGTTTGACAGTAAGTGGGATCTCCGACCTCATCATCATCACCCTGTGCGTTATCACACCCGTCGTCCTCAGAGCCAACCTGTTCCTGCCCTGACAAAAAACTAAAGTTGTCGCTCCAATCAGGTATTTGAGTCTTATCATCGTCTTCCTCATTGTCTCCACCAACAGGAGTTACAGTTTGGGAATGAGGGTCTACATTATGGTCAGAACCTTCTGCGTCTGGTCCTGGATCCGACACATAAAGATTCTGGGCATCAGTGCAGATCATTTCCTCGTCTGGATTCACAGAAGCGCTGGAGTCGACCTCTGATTCCCAGGCTATAGTATGAGTAAACAGCTCTGCAGACTCAACCATCTGTTCTACCTCATACTCAGATGGGCAGCTGGAGATTTGGGAGCTGTGAGGAAGCAAGTGCGATTTGGGTGACACCTTTGAGGACTGGAGTATTTGTGATGTTGAAGTTGATGTGGAGGAGAGCCCACTTAAAGGAGCACTTGATATCCGTTGAAGCACCTGCTGTTTTTGTGCCTCATCTGGAATTTGTAGCGATTGGCGTGGCCGTAAGAAAGGGATCTTATCACATTGTCCGCTAAAAGAAGTAGACATTTTAGTTTGGCTGGAAGATGGTCTTTCTTCTGCACCTACCCCACGGACACAACCTTTTTTCCCCTTCCCAACACGCCTATTCCCCTTTCCACCAGCAGCAGGCCTTTTTCCACTCATTTTGGTGGTTAACTAATTCACAACTCTGGAGTTGTTTGCACAAAAAAACAATGGATGGTAACCGAGCAGAGCTGAGTGGCCAAACTGTGGTATTAGGCCAAAACTATTGGCTGGGTTAGATGCAGAAAAAAATTATTTTTAATTTGCAACCTGATGGAGGTCAGTATAGATGGACTAATAGACCAAGTCCCACACACCGCTAGAAGTCCAAATATTTTTTCAGAGCTAGATGCAGAAAATTTTTTTATTCAATTTGCAACCTGATGGAGGTCAGTATAGATGGACTAATAGACCAAGTCCCACACACTGCTAGAAGCCTAAATATTTTTTCAGAGCTAGATGCAGAAAAAAATTATTTTTAATTTGCAACCTGATGGAGGTCAGTATAGATGGACTAATAGACCAAGTCCCACACACCGCTAGAAGCCCAAATATTTTTTCAGAGCTAGATGCAGAAAAAAATTATATTCAATTTGCAACCTGCTGGAGGTCAGTATAGAAGGACTAATAGAACAAGTCCCACACACTGCTAGAAGCCCAAATATTTTTTCAGAGCTAAATGAAGAAAAAAAATATTTTTAATTTGCAACCTGATGGAGGTCAGTATAGATGGACTAATAGAACAAGTCCCACACGCTGCTAGAAGCCCAAATATTTTTTCAGAGATAAATGAAGAAAAAAAATATTTTTAATTTGCAACCTGATGGAGGTCAGTATAGATGGACTAATAGACCAAGTCCCACACACTGCTAGAAGCCCAAATATTTTTTCAGAGCTAGATGCAGAAAAAAATTATTTTTAATTTGCAACCTGATGGAGGTCAGTATAGATGGACTAATAGAACAAGTCCCACACGCTGCTAGAAGCCCAAATATTTTTTCAGAGATAAATGAAGAAAAAAAATATTTTTAATTTGCAACCTGATGGAGGTCAGTATAGATGGACTAATAGACCAAGTCCCACACACTGCTAGAAGCCCAAATATTTTTTCAGAGCTAGGTGCAGAAAAAAATTATTTTTAATTTGCAACCTGATGGAGGTCAGTATAGATGGACTAATAGAACAAGTCCCACACACTGCTAGAAGCCCAAATATTTTTTCAGAGCTAGATGCAGAAAAAAAATATTTTTAATTTGCAACCTGATGGAGGTCAGTATAGATGGACTAATAGACCAAGTCCCACACAACGCTAGAAGCCCAAATATTTTTTCAGAGCTAGATGCAGAAAAAAATTATATTCAATTTGCAACCTGCTGGAGGTCAGTATAGAAGGACTAATAGAACAAGTCCCACACACTGCTAGAAGCCCAAATATTTTTTCAGAGCTAAATGAAGAAAAAAATTATTTTTAATTTGCAACCTGATGGAGGTCAGTATAGATGGACTAATAGACCAAGTCCCACACACTGCTAGAAGCCCAAATATTTTTTCAGAGCTAGATGCAGAAAAAAATTATTTTTAATTTGCAACCTGATGGAGGTCAGTATAGATGGACTAATAGACCAAGTCCCACACACCGCTAGAAGCCCAAATATTTTTTCAGAGCTAGATGCAGAAATTTTTTTTATTCAATTTGCAACCTGATGGAGGTCAGTATAGATGGACTAATAGACCAAGTCCCACACACTGCTAGAAGCCCAAATATTTTTTCAGAGCTAGATGCAGAAAAAAATTATTTTTAATTTGCAACCTGATGGAGGTCAGTATAGATGGACTAATAGACCAAGTCCCACACACTGCTAGAAGCCCAAATATTTTTTCAGAGCTAGATGCAGAAAAAAATTATTTTTAATTTGCAACCTGATGGAGGTCAGTATAGATGGACTAATAGAATGATGCTATGCCCAAAAGATTTTACTTCACTAGGTGCAGTAAAAAAATTGGTATTCTATACACAGGTGGTATATCTTGCAACACAGATAGGCTACTCCACTGACTAACACACTCTGCAATAGGCCAAAAAGGATTAGCTTTGCTAGATTCAGCCAAATGCTGTGAAAAAAACTTGCACAGCACTGGCACAGACCTGCCTGGCAAAAACTGATAGGAACTGATGTAACCTAGTCCTGAAAAGGACTCCAATTACAATTAGTCTTTACTCCCACAATCTATCTATTTAAGAGCACAGACCTGCTTGATAAAAGTCGTAGGAAATGCTGTAACCTAGTCCTTAAAAGGACTGCAATCACAACTATTCCCTACTCCCAAGCTATCTGTATATTTGTGCGAAAATTGGCTTGAAATTAACAAGGTATAGCGCACACAGCAACAGCGGTGCCGTCTAACACGCAGCTGCAGCAGTGAGAAAATGGTGGCGACGGGGAAAATGGCTTGGTCTTATAGGGCAAGGACATGTGACATACACTGCCAATCACACATGCCCTTGCTTGTGTGAAAAAAAGCACTTCGCTCCGTGTGTGCGCTGCTGATAGGCTGACAGATTGCACCTCCCCACTGCAAATGCGGGAAAGAGAAAAAAAATGGAGATCTTCATTGTTCCTGCAGAGATCCATCCCCTGCCCCTCCCCCCGCCCCGCTGTACACTCAAACTGCGTATTAACATTAATTTTCATCATTACTGAGAAAAAATCCAGTTATGATTTTGGTGCACGAACAGTTATCGAACATAACCTCGAACAGCCGAATTTTTCTCAAATTGTTCGTGTTCGCCGACCGGCTCGAACACCGCCCAAAACAGCTCGAATTTGAGATTGGCGAACAGTTCGAGTAGAACAACGCTCATCTCTAATGGTCAGTGCAAAATTATGAAGTCATGTCCAATGTTGATCTGAGAGTCGAATCAAATTCGGCAATGAAAGTCTATGAACAGATCGGACAGCATTCAGATGCCAGCTAAGTGCTGTTTATTTTCACTGACTGATAGATAGGAAAAGCTGGAGAAACTCAGATGACTGGTGAAAATCTGATGAAATTGTGATAAAAACACTGATGAAATTAGGACCAATTTTCTCATATGAGAATCACTGACATGTGCATGAGCATTTATACTCTCAACCTCTTGAATGTTTGCACTTTCTATTCTTTCCTTCTTAAGTAATTTTGGATGTGTGCCTTGCATCAATACTCTGCTGTATAAACTATTGTATTCAACTCAAACCTAGTTTTCTTACACTTGGAAGCACATGTCACTTTACAATGCTGTAAAAATTTTCCGATTTCATTGTTGTCACATGTTCAAGGCCATCAAGTCCAGCCAGTAATGCTGCCCCACAAGATTATCGATCCTCCATCATGTTTCACTGTAGGATGGGTGCAACTTCCTTCGCAGGCTTCATTTCATCTTCTATAAAAATGCTAACTAGTATGCATTGCCAAGGTGCTCTAGAACATATTCCGAGAAGGATTATGGTTAGGTAACTTTTGGGTCAGTTGCTCTTTTATTTGCCTTTCTTCAGGAATTGACATCCTGCTTGTCTTTAGCCCATAGTCACATCTGCATGATATGGTTCTATCGATCACTCCAGATGTTTCTAGCTCAACCTGAAGTTGTTTGGGTTTTCTATGTGATTTCAAGCCAACTTTCATAAGTTCTCTTTATCAATTTTCCTGTTTATACTATACTACCATGAGTAGCACATTTCTCAATAACATTTTGAACTACTGAAGCTAGGATGCCAAAGTCTTTGGAGATAGTCTTGTACCCTTTAAACTGCTTGTTCTTGGTGATAATAGTATTTCTAGTCTGCTCAGACAGCTGTCTTATCATTACCATTGTGAACAAGGAACAGTAAGTAAAACTGGCTCTTGTAAGAATCAAAGCCACTCACTTCATAGGCTCAGTAAAGTCATATGAGAACTGACAATGTGAGGACAAGTGAGTCTAGTTTCTAATTAATCACTGGTTAATCTGGTTTTGTTCTCTGCAATGTGCTACTGATCATGTCCTGACTTTCTTTTACATTTTGTATCCTTTTTTCCTGTTAAGTTTTTATGCTGTTATTTGTGTGGCCTTGTGATTTTTTATATCAGGCATATGAGTTTATATATATCTAAGCAGTTTCACTAATGGTGTATTTAATATTCAGGGGTGCCATTAACTATCATAAATCTTGTAAGTAACTGTATATTTCTTGTATTATACATTTTTCAAAGAAAAAGAAAGGAATGTAGCAGCGAACGAGTAGAGATGATGTGAATATGAGAGCACAATGTATTTTGTTTTTGTTGACATATTTTTGTATATCAAGGTGCCGCTGTTACTAAATATTCCGGGTTCTATTCAGTGTTCCCTGCATGAAACACTATAGTTATAATAATCACTTCAAAATACAACGAAATAGGGAATTGATTTAATCTCCGAGTCTAAAAATACTCCGTCTTTTCAGATCTGGCTCATATAGTATCTCTGTAGCCATGGAAATTCAGTCTTTAGCTGTCAAACTGTGCTCTCTTTGAAATTACAAAGTTTTTTTTTTTCATTTTAATGTTACTTTAGAGGAAATGTTGTTTGGAGAAAAATACAAGAATTAGAAGACAGCGAAAAAGGGGGAGAAAGTGCTGGACCTTCTGCAAAAACAGTGTTGGACGTGGGAGACGTTGCACACAAATACATACATGCGCACTTTTTCAGCTATATAGATACTCTTTGTTTTCAGACCTTATTAAATACTACTGAAATATGCAAATATCCTTAAGTTTTTTTAATTAACTCATTTACCTCAGATTTTTATTTTTTTTTGTTTCTGGGTTTTAAGTCTTTTTGTTACTTAAACCGAAGCTCAGAATTCTATCTGATCTCCAGACAGGATGTTATAGAGGAGGAGGAGCTGATCAGATTGATAGACATTTTTGTGGTAAAAGTTTTAGTATAACTTGGATTTTATTCATTGAAATCCTTGGTGTTTGTATGCATGAGTCCAGTGGGTGGTTTCTGTATAAGTGTGCAGAATTATTGCACTACTTTTAGTGTGCAGAATTATTATGCAACTAAATTAAAAACGTCAATTTTCTCATCCCAATTCTTTATTTTCATCTCATTAAGTAAGAATAATAACCAAACAGCTCGAAATGAACCAAAAATACATTTCTGACATTTAAAAATATATATATCAGTGACAAATATAGCCCCCAACTTTGTAATTACAGCTATAAGCTCCATCCATAGAATCTGTCAGTTTCTTAATCTGTTGATGATCAACTTTTTGGGCAGCATCAACCACAGCTGTTCAGGGAGGTGACTGTTTTTCTTCAAATCTCCCATTTAAGAAGGGCCCACAAGTTCTCAGTAGGGATTAGGTCATGTGAGGAAAGGGCCATGTCATTATTCTTTAACTTTTAAGGTATTGTCTAGTAGCCAAGCAGTGGAGACTTCAATGCATACACTGGAGCATTGGCCTGCATAAAAATCATGGTTTTCTTGGAAGATGCTGATTTTTTCCTGTACAACTGCTTGAAGAAAGTGTCTTCTAAAAACTGGTAGTATATTTGGGAGTTGATTTTGAGTCCATCGTCAACCATAAAAGGTCCATTTAACTCATCTTTAATAATACCTGCCCATAGCAGTACCTCACTTCCACCTTCACCTTGCTGGTATCTGAGTCGAAGTGTAGGTCTGTGCCCGTTACTGATCCAGCCCCGGGCCCATCCATCTGACGCACCCCCTGGGCCATATTCTTTAGGGGGAATACCCGGAGCCGGATCAGATGGGAGTTGTAGTCGCTGAGTGGCTGTGACCCGGTCCGTGCCCAGGGTGTCAAACTCAGTTGTATGTGGCAGTCCTACAGATGTTATTAAGTTCTTTATTGTCGACTACGCCACCCGTTGTATTGCGGTCACTATGGCCGCCGCTGCAGCAGGGTCCGCTGAGGCTGATGGTGTTGGTGCAGCTTTTGGTAGTATAACCCCCAACGGGTGGGGTATAGCCTCAGGGGGTCAGGTGCAGAGGATGGGGGTTGTGGTGGTGCAGCATAGATGTTAAGTGAAGACAGAGTCGGGTTGTGCAGTTTAGGGTATTTACTCACTGCTGATGTTCCGGTCACTCCAGCTTCAAGTGACCACCCGAGCCGTGCTGCGTCCACCAGGTCCTGGATTCAGCAAACCCCCAAACAAGTCCGGAGCGTGACCCTGAGCTCTCCTTCTGTCCTTTCCTCTGGCCGTCCCCACTAGTGATCCACCTAGGTCCAGCTCCCTCGGGCCTTCTGTTGGGAGACCCTTGGCCTTGGGTTCCCTGACCCTCCACGTGGTTTGCCTTCGGGGTGGATGTGGTGGGTGGCCGTGGCAGACGCTGCCCACGGCCTCCGGTCTCTGGCTAGGGTGTGCTTTTGCCCCCACCAGTTTGGGATCCGGTACCCTATTGCCGACTCTTCACCCGGGGATTGAATTTGGGTTCTCAGAGTCCTTTCTTTTTCCCCCTCTGGGTCTTTCCTTCTCTGCTCCACTCTCTCTCTGCAGGCTCATCTGGACCTCTGCTTCTTACTGACTCTGACAGACTGACCCTGATCTTTGATGGTGCCCACCTTAAATACTCCCTCTATGTGTGAGCTCAGGTGACCAGCACCCAATGAGCTCCTATCTTTACCCAGGCTGCTCCCCCTATCTGCCCCTACACTACTTGGGATGTACCACCCCCCTCCCACTCCAGCCAGGAACAGACTCGGTCGTACCTGCACATTTCTAAGTGGGAGTACCGTTGGTCTGTTCCTCGGAAATGGGATGTGTGTAGTGCATGCAGCCTACCGAGCTCAGGTCCACACTCCATCCTTACCCGGGAGTGGAATATCACACCTCTGGGTTGAGGTGCAATACCCCTGTAGCAGCCGAATCCTCAGGGTGCTACATTCCCCCCTGGTAAATCACAGCACGTCCTCGGGCTGTAAGAACAAAACACCACAAAACATACAAATTTTTGCATAAACATATAAAACATCATACAAAACATTATATATATATATATATCAATAAAACTTTTCATATAAAACATTCTTGTAGACTTTTCCTCGCTTCTAGCTCCTCCTCCGGTCACTGTGCAACGCGTGACCGGGTAAAGTGCGACAGTCTTTTCTTGAAAAATGGTTTTCCTATAAAACCGGTAGGGGGCGCTTTAGGACGCGCAACTATATACAAAAGGGAAGGTGGCCGCTCTCAGTCCTCGGCCAGGTATTAGGGAGGAATGACCGCTCTCAGTCCTCGGTCAGTGGGATTTAAGGGTTAAACGGGTAAACAGTTCACACTTGCTGGTCCCAACGGGGACTATGATAGCAGCAGTAACAGTTCACGGTGCCCCGACGGGCAACTATATACAGCTTCTGCTTCGCTGTACTTAACGACGACGCCCTCCTGCTCTTTCTTTATGGTTTCCTTTAACTTCAGACCCGTCCGGGTCCTCTTGTTCTTCCTCCTCACACCGCAGCTCTTCCTCCGGCAGGCGATGCACATGGAGGGCGTAGGGTCCTTTGGCACACTTGTGCCGGGTGAAGGTGACCTCGTCCCCGATGTAAAGGTCACGACCTCTGTGTCCCTCCGGTAGGTGGGATTCAACGTCTCTCCTGGTTACAAAGACGTCGCCTGGGGTGCGGTGGTCTCGGATGAAGCCCCACCCATGCTGCATGTTAAACTTGATCACAGTCCCGGTGGTGCGGGGACTATGCGCTGCACGGGGGTCTCTCCTGGCCCGGCTCTTCTGCTCCGCGCTCCTTATTTGAGCTTGCTGTTCCCGGACCCGCCTCTCTCTCCGCTCCCTCTCGAAGACCTCGAGCTGTTGGCGGCAGCACTCAGCACGCTCCGCTGCAGCTGCCCGAGTCTCCTGAGTGAACCCCATGAGATCTTCTCCGGTGGGGTCCCACTCAAATTGGGCCTCTTCTAGCGGGGGCGAGATCCTCTTTACGGGCTTTGGAGCCGGGATCAGGGGTGCACACATGGCCCCAGCCTTCCTCTGCCGTTCCAGTTCATGATATTCCTGGGGCCAGATGAAAGGCTGCCCATCCGGGCACGTGTGTTGGGTAAACAGGTCCTCTCCCAGATGCGGCACTCTTGGTCTTATGGGAGCGGTGGTGTTAGCGCCCGGGTTGCCCGGGCCTTGCGGCCAGGCCTGGGGTATCTGGAAGGTGAAGGGCACCGTAAGGACGGCGGCACCCTGGGCTACTTGGCCCTGCGACCAGGCCGGGGGCTCCGCGGAGGTAGGGGGCGCTGTTGGTATTGCGGCGCCCGGGGGTACTAGGCCTTGCGACCAGGCTGGTGGTACTTCCTGCTTGGTCACGCTCGGGGTCGAGGCGTGTGACGTCACAGGGGTCGCGGCTCCCGTTTGAGGCCTAGTCTGCGGCGGTGACGTTGCAGCGACGGGCACGGCAGGATAGACTTCGGGCTCTGCGACGGGGAGCTGGGGCAGGTACGCGGTTTCCCGGTTTGGGGTATAGACGTCCCCTTTACCTGCCTCCACTCGTTCGGCTCCCTTCTCGGCGCCGTCTCCGGCCTTCAGTCCTCCCTCGCCATCCTCAGAGGCGGTCTGTCTCCTCGTCTTGGGTGGCGTGCTCCGCTGACAGGTCTCGGTCTGCTGGGCCATCTCACGGCTCCACTCCGCCAACGTCTCTCGCTGCACCCGGGCCATCCTCCTTGCGAGGCCCTCCAGAGCGGTCTGTGCACACTCCCGGTCTCGGGGGAGCTGTGCTAGGACCTCCACTAGGCCTAGTGGGGTCGTTGTTTCCAGCAGGCTCCTGACCAACGGGTCGGTGCTGCTCTGCTCTCCTTCCGTTGTCTCCAGCAGGCTCCTGGCCAGCGGGCCGGTGCTGCTCTGCTCTCCCTCCTCTGTTTCTAGCAGGCTCCTGGCCAACGGGCCGGTGCTGCTCTGCTTTCTCGCCATCTCCGGGTAAGCTCCTCCGATACTCTTCTCCAGGCTTCTTGCCTCCGGGTGCGCTCGCTCCAGACTGCTCCAGGCGGCACCCATCTTTGTTCTCTTGTTCTCAGTCCTCCCACTTCGAGGGCGGTCCCGGGGCCACTTGGTGATTGTCAGCTCCAGGGGCAGTTCTTTCACGCTGACAGACACCTCTAGCATCACAGTCTCTGTTGGTGGGGGCGGTTTCCACTTTTGGCGCCATTTTCGGTCCTGGCCCACGATGGGAGGCGGCCTCTCACCACCCTCTGGCACGCCCATAATGGCGTCCGCTCTTCCAAGGCGGGAAACCTTTGGAAATGGCGGGAATCGTCTCCCAGTGGCGGGAAACTCCGCAGATGGCGGGAAAAAACTGTTAATGGCGGACAACCGGCGGGAATCGATCTGTGATGGAGTCCGATGGCGGGGACCCTCCGGAACCGGCGGGAGACTTCTTTTTGAGGTAAACTTGTTCTTTTCTTCAGGCACGCAGTACCCGGGTGTTGCGGGCACGTAATCCTGCCGACTACGCCAAAGATGACGCACCCCCTGGGCCATATTCTTTAGGGGGAATGCCCGGAGCCGGATCAGATGGGAGTTGTAGTCGCCGAGTGGCTGTGACCCGGTCCGTGCCCAGGGTGTCAAACTCAGTTGTATGTGGCAGTCCTACAGATGTTATTAATTTCTTTATTGTCGACTACGCCACCCGTTGTATTGCGGTCACTATGGCCGCCGCTGCAGCAGGGTCCGCTGAGGCTGATGGTGTTGGTGCAGCTTTTGGTAGTATAACCCCCAACGGGTGGGGTATAGCCTCAGGGGGTCAGGTGCAGAGGATGGGGGTTGTGGTGGTGCAGCATAGATGTTAAGTGAAGACAGAGTCGGGTTGTGCAGTTTAGGGTATTTACTCACTGCTGATGTTCCGGTCACTCCAGCTTCAAGTGACCACCCGAGCCGTGCTGCGTCCACCAGGTCCTGGATTCAGCAAACCCCCAAACAAGTCCGGAGCGTGACCCTGAGCTCTCCTTCTGTCCTTTCCTCTGGCCGTCCCCACTAGTGATCCACCTAGGTCCAGCTCCCTCGGGCCTTCTGTTGGGAGACCCTTGGCCTTGGGTTCCCTGACCCTCCACGTGGTTTGCCTTCGGGGTGGATGTGGTGGGTGGCCGTGGCAGACGCTGCCCACGGCCTCCGGTCTCTGGCTAGGGTGTGCTTTTGCCCCCACCAGTTTGGGATCCGGTACCCTATTGCCGACTCTTCACCCGGGGATTGAATTTGGGTTCTCAGAGTCCTTTCTTTTTCCCCCTCTGGGTCTTTCCTTCTCTGCTCCACTCTCTCTCTGCAGGCTCATCTGGACCTCTGCTTCTTACTGACTCTGACAGACTGACCCTGATCTTTGATGGTGCCCACCTTAAATACTCCCTCTATGTGTGAGCTCAGGTGACCAGCACCCAATGAGCTCCTATCTTTACCCAGGCTGCTCCCCCTATCTGCCCCTACACTACTTGGGATGTACCACCCCCCTCCCACTCCAGCCAGGAACAGACTCGGTCGTACCTGCACATTTCTAAGTGGGAGTACCGTTGGTCTGTTCCTCGGAAATGGGATGTGTGTAGTGCATGCAGCCTACCGAGCTCAGGTCCACACTCCATCCTTACCCGGGAGTGGAATATCACACCTCTGGGTTGAGGTGCAATACCCCTGTAGCAGCCGAATCCTCAGGGTGCTACACATCTAGTCATCAAGAGCCACTCTCATTACATCAGTCAACAAAACCTCTGAAAAATCAGTTTTAAGATATTTCTTGGCCCAGTAATGACATTTCAACTTATGTGTCTTGTGGTCCGGTTTCAGCCTTCCATACCTCGGCCATGTCTCTGAGCACTGAACACCTTGCACTTCTGGGCCTCCAAGGAGGTTGTAGTTCTGGAATATGACAGCACTGGAGGATAATGGCTTCCTGGTTGCCTCAAATTTGTATCTACTCACATCTTTGGTACTTATAGATTGTAGCTTGCGCGCAGGGTCCTCACTCCTCCAGTAACTGTTGAACTATGTGTTATTTTATATTGTTTTTATTGTCTGTACATGTATCGCTTAATTGCAAAGTGCTGTGGAGCATGGTGGCGCTATATAAATAAAAATTATAATTATTATTATTATTATTATTAATGTGCGTCTTTTTTTTACTCAACACATTCTTTGTGGGCCATGTTGATTATTTGCAACAAAACTTTTGTTGGTTCTGAGATGACGCATCAATATGTTAGCAATCCCAAGGTGCTGCATCCCTTTGTAAAAACTTGTAAAAATTTTTGACTTAAATCTCTTTTTTTTGTCCCATTTTGCCTGAAAAAAATAAGCTGCCAAATAATTCTGCTTACCATGATAAAGTCTGTTATATCCTTAGGCCCCACCATCTCTCATTGCACAAATACACATCACCTGATCTGCTTCCTTCAATAAGTATTCAAGTTTATACAGCTCGGAGTTGGAAAATCTGCATAAAAATGATGAAAATACTCACTTGAATATTTGTGCACACAGTGTAGAACATAAGGACAGGAGTAGAGATGAGCGGTGTTCGACTAGAACGGTTCGCCAATCTCAAATTCGAGCTGTTTTGGGCGGTGTTCGAGTCGTTCGACGAACGTGAACGATTTGCAAAAAATTCGGCTGCTCGAGGTTATGTTCAATAACTGTTCGTGCACCAAAAGCGTGTCCAGCATGTCTGGCGCTATTTAGAGCACCAATCATGCAGGGATTGTCTGCCACTCACTGTAATGCCACAGCCATGGTGGTTGTGGCATTACAGTGGTTGCCCAAATCGATGGGAACAGTGCTCACAGTGAAACATGAAAAGCCGGCAATTCAGCAGCGGCATACACCGGTACCCGACAATTTAGAACAGAAAGAATAGAGCATCACACATAGATTAGATACATAGAAACATGTCAGTCACATATATAAGAAGTGCAGTGATAGTGTTGATTACTGTACTTGTCATTTAGTGTTAAAATAAAGGATTTATTAAAAAAAAAACTGACGTGGGGTTCCCCGTAATTTTAGTCTCTAGCGGAGGTTAAGCAGACGGCTGGGGCAGATGTTTGAAGCCTGGGAAGGGGGTAATACCCATGGAGCTTCCCAGGCTACTAATATCAGCCCCCAGCTGAATACCTAGCCTTTACTAGCTATTAAAATGGGGGACCCCCCAAAAAATGACGTGGAGTCCCCCTTATTTTAATAGCTAGCAAAGGCTAGGCAGGCAGCTGAGGGCTGATATTAATAGCCCAGGAAGGGTGCCATGAATATTGGCCCCCTCCCAGGCTAGAAACACCAGCCGTCAGCCGCCCCAGAAATGGCACATCCATAGGATGCGCCAATTCTGGCACTTAGCCTCGCTCTTCCCACTGCCCTGTAGCGGTGGCAGTGAGGTAATAGGGTTGGGGTTGATGTCAGCTTATAAGGCCAGCTGACATCAAGCCCAGGTTAGTAATGGAGAGGCGTCTATAAGACACCCCCATTACTAACCCCATAGTCAAAGTTACAAAAAAAACACAAACACCCAGAATAAAGTCCTTTAATTGAAATAAACACACAATTCTTTATTGTTCTAAATTAAACCATACTTACCATCACGCCCATTCCAGCTGAAGCCAATGATCTCCTGCAATAAAAGTAAAATAATAAAGCAACATCATATTTACCTTTCCATGGTTCCCACAACAGCTTCAGCTCTGCTACATTCACATGACAGGCTGGACCGCAGCAGAACGCTGCCATCCAGCTTGCCATGCCGTAGACACTGAGAAGCGCAGGCATGCTTGCGCTCTGCAGTGTCTGGCTGTGACAACATAAAGATGAGCCATGTTCATGTCCAATGAACTCAGCTCACCTCATGCACGTCACTGACAGCGTGGGAAAATTCGCCTGCGCTCAGCGCTTGAGCAGGAGAATTCTCCAACGCTGGGATGGCATTGAGATGACAGGCTAGATCGCTGAGCGCTGCCATCCAACTTAACCTTCAGAGACACTGCAGAGCGCAAGTGGGGGTGGTGTGGGGGTGCTTTGCTGGTGACAGTGTTGGGGATTTATTCAAAATTGAAGGCATACTGAACCAGCATGGCTACCACAGCATCTTGCAGCGGCATGCTATTCCATCCGGTTTGTGTTTAGTTGGACCATCAGTTATTTTTCAACAGGACAATGACCCCAAACACACCTCCAGGCTGTGTAAGGGCTATTTGACCAAGAAGGAGAGTGATGTGGTGCTACGCCAGATGACCTCGCCTCCACAGTCACCAGACCTGAACCCAATCGAGATGGTTTGGGGTGAGCTGGACCGCAGAGTCAAGGCAAAAGGGCCAACAAGTGCTAAGCATCTCTGGGAACTCCTTCAAGATTGTTGGAAGACCATTTCCGGTGACTACCTCTTGAAGCTCATCAAGAGAATGCCAAGAGTGTGCAAAGCAGTCATCAAAGCAAAAGGTGGCTACTTTGAAGAACCTAGAATACAAGACATTTTCAGTTGATTCACACTTTTTTGTTAAGTATATAATTCCACATGTGTTAATTTATAGATTTGATGCCTTTAGCGTGAATGTACAATTTTCAAAGTCATGAAAATACAGAAAAAATCTTTAAATGAGAAGGTGTGTCCGAACTTTTGGTCTGTACTGTAGGTCTTTAAAAATATATAGTGAGGTATAAAAGCAGGGTATGAATTTCATTTTTAACTAAACATAAAAGGTAGATTTAAACAAAGGGCCATGTTCTTGTTGTAGATTTCCTGCAATCTGACTTCGACGTGGCGCTTCACTTTGAGTTGTCAGACTTGGTTATTAAGTTAGGCTAAAGTAACGACGTATTTTCAGAAAATGAGAAGGAACCGCACTGATTAAATTCTCATCATTATCAATACATAATCAATTCTCCTAATTTAATTAGAATCTCTTCTGATTTATTTGACTTGACTACATGTTGATCGACATGGGTGGAATGACTTTTCAATTTCTGCAAATCAGTTTAAGGTATTTTGTGCTATAATCATTGTTAAGTTTCTCACAGTAGAAAATGGGTTGAGTTCATTGACATAATAATAATAATGTTTAAATAAATCTGTCATTTAAAATCATGATAAGTAAAATAATAACTTTATATAGTTTTAAACTAGTTTAGAAATATACTGTAAAAAAAACATCAAAGAATACATCCAAACTTAATCTGTCTCAGCATGAAAAATTGACTAAACTTGGCCATAAAAAGTAGAATATTTCACCTTATTTACCAGAACTATTGTGACCTTTCTCCTTTCTCATGAAGGTTGAAAAGATTAGATATTGAATTCCAGAAAAGAGAAGCGCAGGTCAGAGAATTGATATCTGAAATGGCACAACATAAGGCTAGGGCCATACGACTGTATTTTCTCTCATTCGAGAAAATCGATCCGATTATGCTAATCACACTCTGATCACACTCTGATCAGAGTGTGATCAGTGTGATTACAGTGTGATCCGATTTAATTGCACGAGGAGAAGATGGAAAAAAATTCTCCATCTTCTCCATTCTGTCAGTCTGTGAAAATCGAACTGCAGTCAGATGTCATTCGAGTGCAGCCCAATGGTTTCCTCTGACTCTTTGACTTGCATGGCTGAGTGCGATCTGAATATTGGATGCAAAACGTGCAGTCTGCAATTTCTTTCTCGTCCGAGGAAAAAATCTGACCTGTGCACAGCGCCATAGAATAACATTGGTGAGAGTGCCATCCAATGTTTTGACGGTTTGTACTCGGACCGAAAATACAGTCATGTGAACGAGCCCTGCTGGTGAGACATCTCTGTATTGACATTGTGACCAACCATCGACAACCTAAGTAATTGTCCGGCCAGTATTTTTTTTAAATGTGGTCCCTGAGTCCCTGTTGGTCTCTACTCCCTGTTCCTGTCTCAGTACACAGAAATGCTCGCTTGGCTAATCACTAATTCACTGATTGTCATTTCTTTTGTTGACAGGGAAAAGGAATCAGAGACCAGTTGGGAGCAGGGCACATCAGAATGTGAGCAATTGGAGATCAGTGAAGTAATCATTGTTTTTTCTTATTTTATTCCTCTTTCATTCATTTTTATGAAAGAAAAAAGAAAATGTGACAGTCATAATTTGACTGTCCTTCACTTAAAAAACTTTAAAAACTGATGTAGCTTTTTTATAGATGTAGCATATACAGTAAATATAGTCGTCCTATTTTTGACCTAACTAACAATGCATTAATATCCTATACTATGTCATAAAAAGATACTCTGATGCAGAAATATGATGTCACTATTCCTCTGCTCAGTGAGTGATTGTTTTTGCTGTCCTATGGAAACTGGATCATGCTGAGGCTGAGTTGTAAGTGTTTTAATTGAGAGCTCGTCTGTTCAATCTGGGACTGGAAGGTGCGGGACTTTCTCCAGGTGTTCTCTGTTCTGGAGATTGCCCAAGCTATTTTACTGAGCTGTTTGTTTGCCAGACGTAGTTTGTGCTTCCTGGTGAGTGTTTGCCTGATTCTGTTGAGTTCTGATCTTCCGCTGCCTGACCTTGGACGGTGTCTTGTCCTTTTGCTTTGATCTGCTATCTCCTGGTATTTTGACCCCGGACCGTGACCTGACTTTCGCCTTTGTCTTTTCCCTTGTTTTTTTGCGTGCTCTCTTGGTACTGTCCCCGGAAGTTTTGACTTCTCTGCCTCGCGGTCTGTCTGTGAGTAGTGACTAGCGTCACATATGCATTGCTGGATATGTGTCATGTTAGGAAATGTTTCATCCGTAAATAGTAAATACCAGAAGACAAAAAAACTGTTCAGAGTGTTTGTCTGCAAGATATTATACATGCTCCTGAAACAAACAGCCATTGTGCTCTATACAATGGTTTCCTAATGCATCATAGTGAAAAATAAAATAGAAGTTTTTCTAAAAATCGAATGCAGAATAGGTTACATGTGATGTGCGGATACATTTGAATAAGTTGAAGGAGATAACAGATAAATATTGAAAGACAATAGATGCTTTATTCAGGTTTGACACAAATAGGCCACTTGTAAAGGCCAGAAGAAGATTTTTAAAGGAGAATAAATGCGTTGTTAAATGTCATTTACATGGTAACATCTCCCTTGTTAAGAAGTCAAAAAAGCAAGAAATCTCTTTTGTTATTATTGAAAAATATGAACATCATTTACCAAAAATATTTTTAACACATTAACGCTTGGAAATTCAGCTTTAAATTTAATATTATATTTACCTGATCTCTGATCCTTCATATCCAACATGGTATAGTGCATCCAACTTGTTTTCAACAGTACATCCATTTCAAGATTTGACTTTTTTTTAGACTTTCATAAAGTTTTTATTTTCTGCAAAGAACCTTGGTTAAGTCTTTTGGACTTCTTTTCCTACATACTTCAGAAAATTCCCAATACATAAAGCTGTATTGGTGGTGCATGGATTCCTTGTATGGTGCCCATATAGGTCTACATGGCACCTCAATGTTTTTGAGTTTTCATGGACATGAAGGCACAAAGAACTTTTTTTTTTAATCTTAATCAAATGTTGACATAGGATTTCTTCACTACCCTCATTGCTTCTTAGTAGTCGTGTGCAAAAAGAAAAGATACTGTAGTTCCATATCAAAAATCAAACTGCCCAAATATGGTGTATTTACATGAACAATTTTCATGTGTGAGCACCCTCCAAGTGAATATTGGAGAGTACAAAATCCTGATTTAAGCTCACCAACTACAATCAGGTACTGTTGGTTATTGGTATCCTCATTGGCTCCATGATTTGAAATTAGCCTAGAAAATGTACAGTAATTGTTCAGTACATCGAACACAGTTATAAAATCTTTAACTATGTTCAAAATATTCCATTAAAATGTAAGTAGTTAAAAAAATAAAGTTCAGAGTGATGTGCATTCCATACTTTGTGGGTTTTTAGTAGATCGGAAAATGCTTGGACAGGATTTCACCCCACAAACTACTTATATGCACATGTAGCTCTTTTAAAGAAAAGTCCAGCAATACCTTTTCCTAGACAGTCCGTTTCTTCATTACTGAGAAGTAAGCAATTACATTGATATGAAAAGGAGGTTGAAGAACTATTTGTAGATCTGTAGCCTCTGTCACTCCAGCTCTATTCCTGACCATCGCATTCTCCTGCTTGATTGATGACTCCATTGCCTGAAGTCACACAGAATAGAGACTGTCAGTCAAGGAGGAGATGGCAGCGCTGGATGGGGAATGGAGATGGAGTGACTTCAGATCTACAAATAGCACTTCATCCTCATGTGCATCTCAATTCAAACAATGATTTTGCAATAACTTAGGATCGGACTGACCATGTGAAGCTATTGCTGGACTTGTCTTTGAAGGAGCTACTTGTGCATATAAATACTGTAGAATGGAAGGGTGAAATCCTGCTTATAGATTTCCTATGAAAAACTATAGATGTCTCCTATGTGATTTTAGGTCCACTACATTGGTCCTCTTTTGGAATGAGTCTCCCCAAAATAAAGGTAACGGTCAATGAAAAACAGAACACACTTGAACACAAAACTGTTTCAACTCAAATGAAAAATAATTTGTTTTGTACTGATAACACACAAATGCATTTACATTGTTTGTCTGAATTCAGACTTATAGTGCTGAGCCAGTAGTACTATAATCGAGTAAATAAGGTTCCGGCACTCATAAACGATCAAAAAGTCAAATCTTAAATTAAACTCAATTTCTTTTATTGTTTCTCCAGAGAGTGATTTGCCCAATGTTTCAACCTCACCGGGGTTTTCATCAGAGGCTTTAAACAAAATTATACATGTAAATAGAAAACAGACAAAAAGTAATTAGCATTTAGTACTGATTACATGCATAGAAAAAATAACTGAAAAAACAACAAATAGGTGATCGATGCCTCATATGAGGGCCGGTATGTTTATCCGAAGAGAGTTGTAGTTAATCATCAAGGTGCCATAGAATGCGAATGACGTAGCAGAACTAGTATTGGTGACTGAAAAGGTTTGTTCTAGAGAAGTGCTATGGTGTGCATTAAGGAACAATACAAATAAGGCATTTGTGGAAAAAGTCAGATATATGTGAAATAAACAGGTAGAGAATAGCAGAAAAACAGAAAAAGAGAAACAAAAAATAGAGAGCAGTAGATAGTTAAATCCAAGGAGACCTAAATACCCTGAATCAATTGAGTTTGGAGCCATAGGAGGTAAGTATTCCGCAGGATGGATCTCTGACAGCTGGAACGGAGATTAAAATGAATATTCATATACCAGGTGTAATTTAAATGAATAGGAGAAAGAAAAGGAAAACAAGGGTAGAAAATATGGTCAGATATATACCAAATGTGGAGGTTGATTTAGAGTCTCCAGTGATAAGTAGTATGTGGCACATATGGCCACCAGACTCCAGAAGGAGGAAATTACTGCATGCCAACAAGGGTTGTATGGGAGAATAGGCTGCCAGTCTGTTGACAGAGCATGAGGAAAAAACATCAGGCCATTTTGCATAATCTCATGAGTAATGTAGATTCCCTTGCCCCCCTGGTATGGTGGACCTTACCTGTGTCCTATACGAGGTGACCGAGTATGTTCACCCTGTGTGCAACTTGGCTTTAAATAGCCAGTTCGCGCTCTGTTTCCCTACTTTCTGTTTGGTGGAACGCAGGTTCCTGTTGTGTGGAACGCATAATCGCGTATGCGCATGCGCGGGATGCGTACTGGCAAGGAGGAAGTGGTAGTGGAACACAAGTTATGCGTTCCACTGCATGCTGACAGTTTAGATTCCCTTGGTGAAGCACATACTGTGCGTTCTGCTAAATAAATGTGACAGGGAATCATAGTAGAGACCAGATGGAAGGTAAGATAAGAATTATGCAAAAAAGATGCAATAAAGGGAAAATAAGAAAAATAGGAAAAATGAAAAAAAGGGGGGGGGGGAGGGGAGAGAGAAGGGGGAGTATCAAAATAAGTATCCCCTTAAGGGATCAAATGCATACCTGAAATCACAGACATGAATATTAATTAAATGAAACAATAAGCATTGAAAAAGGATATGAAAGAAGTGACATTATAATACTTCGAGGGACGAAACCTATCTATATATGGAGAGTCTGTAAAAGAAGCCGATGATGTTAGTGTCAAACATTTTACATGGGTGATAAAGGAAATGCATGAAGATAAATATCTTGGAAGAAAAGAAGTACATAATTATTTCTAAAGTTACATATATAATGGAAATATTGTCCGAGCAAAAATAGCAAGAGCAAAAGTTGTATGAGGATTAATCTGAGACCTACATACTATACCAAGAATAGGAACAATTAAACATGAATCTCATATTCTCTGTTCAGGCCATGGGGTTCGAGTGTTTTAAGAGAAAAGATCCAGTAAGTCTCTCTCTCTTTAAGTGTTTCTATCCTGTTACCACCCTGTAGTGTTTTTTTATATGATACAAGTATATCTGTTGTTCTTTTTTTAAGACTTTCAAACTGTTCTGTTGAGGAGGTATTGGCTAATTGGTACTCAAGAGAGATAATTTTACCCTCAAGATTAGTAATTTCTTTTTGTATAAATTCAATAGTTAGTACAATAAGGTCCATAGAGCATTTATTAAGGATGCTCTCAAATTTATTGCAATATTCAGAGTCCTCCGAGAAAAGAGTTGGATGTAGGTTAACTCGTAGTCCCCTCGGTATGCGCTTTACACGATGATATTCTGCTAAGGTCGAGAGGTGAAGGTCCAATGCCACTAATTTCTTCCTATCTTTCTCATAATCCTGAGTTTTATGATCTTCCATTGAGGAATGTAGAAAAGAGTTCCTGTCGATCTTCGATAAGATGGCTGCAGTCTCTTCGTCGTTATATGCAAATGTGCTGAACGACATGAAGAAGGAAGTAGGAGCTCCGGTATAAACTCAAATATATTAGAAGAAATCTAAAGACCAGGCTCAACTATATGAGATAGGTGCCAGGAACACAACGTAATTCTTATTTTCCCTTTATTGCATCTTTTTTGCATAATTCTTATCTTACCTTCCATCTGGTCTCTACTATGATTCCCTGTCACATTTATTTAGCAGAACGCACAGTATGTGCTTCACCAAGGGAATCTAAACTGTCAGCACGCAGTGGAACGCATAACTTGCGTTCCACTACCACTTCCTCCTTGCCAGTACGCATCCCGCGCATGCGCATACGCGATTATGCGTTCCACACAACAGGAACCTGCGTTCCACCAAACAGGAAGTAGGGAAACAGAGCACGAACTGGCTATTTAAAGCCAAGTTGCACACATGGTGAACACACTCGGTCACCTCGTATAGGACACAGGTAAGGTCCACCATACCAGGGGGGCAAGGGAATCTACATTACTCATGAGATTATGCAGAATGGCTTGATGTTTTTTCCTCATGCTCTGTCAGCAGACTGGCAGCCTATTCTCCCATACAACCCTTGTTGGCATGCAGTAATTTCCTCCTCCTGGAGTCTGGTGGCCATATGTGCCACATACTACTTATCACTGGGGACTCTAAATCAACCTCCACATTTGGTATATATCTGACCATATTTTCTACCCTTGTTTTCCTTTTCTTTCTCCTATTCATTTAAATTACACCTGGTATATGAATTTTCATTTTAATCTCCGTTCCAGCTGTCAGAGATCCATCCTGCGGAATACTTACCTCCTATGGCTCCAAACTCAATTGATTCAGGGTATTTAGGTCTCCTTGGATTTAACTATCTACTGCTCTCTATTTTTTGTTTCTCTTTTTCTGTTTTTCAGCTATTCTCTACCTGTTTATTTCACATATATCTGACTTTTTCCACAAATGCCTTATTTGTATTGTTCCTTAATGCACACCATAGCACTTCTCTAGAACAAACCTTTTCAGTCACCAATACTAGTTCTGCTACGTCATTCACATTCTATGGTACCTTGATGATTAACTACAACTCTTTTCGGATAAACATACCGGTCCTCATATGAGGCATCGATCACCTATTTGTTGTTTTTTCAGTTATTTTTTCTATGCATGTAATCAGTACTAAATGCTAATTACTTTTTGTCTGTTTTTCTATTTACATGTATAATTTTGTTTAAAGCCTCTGATGAAAACCCCGGTGGGGTTGAAACGTTGGGCAAATCACTCACTGGAGAAACAATAAAAGAAATTGAGTTTAATTTAAAATTTGACTTTTTGATCATTTATGAGTGCCGGAACCTTATTTACTCGATTATTGGAATTACGTTGTGTTCCTGGCACCTATCTCATATAGTTGAGCCTGGTCTTTAGATTTCTTCTAGTAGTACTATAATGACCCTTGGGCCAATCCCCACTTGCATGCTTTCTTACAATTCAATTCTGATACAGAAAGTAGTAAAGGTTGTCATTATTGAAATTTAAAGATGATGCAACCAAATATGAATGGGTTTCCATTTCCAAGTGCATCAAAGCCACCAAATTAGTTGCCTTCAAGGTCCCGTATGACTTTGCATCTAGGTGGGGACGCAGAATGCCTTAGTTTCATGATATGGGAAACAGAACTGTAAAGGGAATAGAGAGCACAGAACATAAAGTAAAACCCTAATAGAGAAGGACAGAGTGACAATTGGTGGTGCTCAACTGGAGGTGTTGTGTGAGACACAACTACTGAATGAGTAATAGAATGCCAGCTGCTGCTGCCCCGTGACTGCCGGAGGACATTCGACCAGAAGAAATTCACCAAGATGGGCAAAACACGCTTAAAATAGACTGTGCTGCTGGAATGAAGTTGTATTGACGTGATTGAATAGAAATTTTTTATTAGCATTTCGACTCCAAACCGGCCCCTTTTCCAAGTGAAAAAAACATTGTGTTATTTGTTGTAACATGTCAAGAAAACGTAATTCCAGCAGAGATAGATAAAATAAGTTACATTTTATTGCACATGCTTAAAAACAGAAAACATGCAACAATGATACACGTATGAGGAATCCAAAGAGGAAGGGTCAAGTAAAAAAGGTGGTGGTAAGTCAGGTTTGACCTGGGTTATATAAGCTATGCTTGAAAAAAATGGCTGCCACACATTGTTATATGTACATGGTCTAGAATTGATCCCATTCAGACAGGTAAATCCATATAAGCAGAGCTAATAGATTATTGCTTACCCATGGTATACAGTAATCAGAGAAAATCCGGACCACCACAACCGTCCCGACACGCGTTTCCCACTGGTGCTTTCTCAAGGAGAGTGTGTTTGCTTTATAATTTGGCATAGTTAATTTAATGGTAAGGTATAAAGCAGACATTCTACTCTCTTTTTTTATTCAAGCATTTTCACGTTTTCATTCAAGTTTAATTATCATTTTGAATTATATTTAATTTTTTTGGAGTTGTATATTACAAATCAACTTGTTATAGTTGAAAAGGAATCAGGCTCAGTAAATGTAGTCTGTTCTCCTCTTTTATGTGTTACATTTTGGCAATCCAGATATTATTTATGTTTGTTGTGGAAGATGAAGCTGAAGGAGTTTTTCTCTGTCCAGATTCTTATGATCAAAAGAATAAAATGATAGCACAAAAATAACAAGAGGCAGCACTTTATCCAACATTAAAAGACTTGCAAGTAACAACTGAGTGGAGTATATATGGTGGCCACTGAGACTCCCTTTATTTTCTAGCCTTTATGTCCTTCATTAAAATCTGCTTTTCAGAAGAATTCTTTGTCTGAAGCAGCGAAGTAATTACTGCAGGTGGAATTGTACACTCAGCTGGTGAATCTGGGAACTTGGCTCTATAAAATTTCCCTTTGCATTCTGCGGGCACATTGCCATTCCTGTATTCTCATTAATTACCCAACAACCTCCGTTATATTTAATGCAGCTATTTATTGCGTTTACTTTTATCACACAGTGGCAGTAAAGCACCATTTCTCCATCTTTTGATGTTTGTTGCATTTTCGGCAAATGTTTTATTCAGCAGGAAAATAGTAAAACTGAAAACTCTGAAATATTTGACTATAGGGAACAGTCAGAATAATAATATACTGCAGCTGCTAACGTGCAGATACTGATGGGCAATGTTTCAGAAATATCCCTTAACCAATTGTGATGTGTCTCTTCAAAATTATTTATGCTTTTCCAATAAATTATCTCTCGTGGCCGGAAACCGTCATTGTATAATGTGATAAGGAAGGAGAAAATATAAAGTGCTTGGAGGATGACATAAGCTGACATCCCAAGGCTCTATGCTGTTGCAGTTTCTTTCTTGAAGAAAGGCTATAGCTTTCCTAGATGATAGTGACTCCTTGTGGTAAGGAATGATTTACCACTGGTCCATTACCATTGTAAGGATCTATTGCTACAAGGGTACAGTCAGATTGCAGTAATACGGGCATATTTTAGTGTTTTTATTATTACTACAACACAATGGTGATCTACAGTAATTCGTTATCCATAGCGTCATAGGTCTGGTAATTGCTCATATTATATCGGCTCATTGTAATCTCTCTTCCTATTGTATTGATCAAGAATAGAACCATCAAATAGGAAAATGTTCACAAACTGTATTTGTGATTGTTTTCCTTCCTTCCTAACTGATTAACTATTACATTTCTTGTTACATCACATAAAATTTTAAAGAAAAAACTCACGTGTCTTGATAATGCTGTTGCATTCTTGTTGTGGTGCCCTCTGCTGTTCTTTTCATTCTTCTTAAGATAGCCTACCTATTCCATGATGAATGCGTAATGAGCTTCTAAGATTAGCCATTGCCAGAGCTGGTAGATTGAGCTCACAACATCATCAGGAGCTCCCTGCCAGGAGAGACAAGTGACTGAGGGAAGAGTGACCTGTCAATCAATGATCAGAGGCTGGCGGTGGGCGGCGAAGTACAGCAGAGCTGAGAAGTGAATTGTCCACCACACAGCAGTTATGCATAAAACTTTAAGAATAGATTTCTAAAAAATTCCCCAATGAAATTCTATTAGTAATGAATGTAATAAGTATTAAATGGCTTTACATTCATATCTTTTGTTAGGGGTTGAATATCCTGCTCTTTATCTTTGCTCTTTAGCAAAGTAGAAAATGCAATTCTCTCATCTCCCCGGCCTTAACTTAGTCTGAGGTTCGGTCTTTACTTACGGATCAACAGTTTTCTTCATATCACAGGTCCCATCGGGTCTTCGGCACTTCTGGTGCACACTAGACCTCATGGCATCTGGCTTGTGTTTGAAGACATGACTGCAGCAACTAGGAAGCTGCACGGACAAGGAGAGGTCCGTGAAGAGGTGAGTATCACAGTTTTTTTTTATTTTTTCACTTTACGGTTATGGTCTGAGGCACGGGCTCAATGATCTGGCTCGTGCGGAAAGGGGGCCCACAAATGTCAGCAACTATTTCAGCTGGATGGGTATCCAAGAATGCACATTCAGCTGAAATGTATTGTGGCACAGAGACCCACCGGGTCCCTGCACTGCAATATACACTGCCGGCAAATCAGAGGCCCAGGATGGAGACATTATACCAGGATGGGGGACATTATTACTGGAAGAGGCCCAGGATAGGGGAGCATTATACAAGGAAAAGGCCCATAATGGAGGACATTATTACAGGAAAGGGGCACGGGAAGAGGGATATTGTTACATGAGAGGGAAAACACATATGTTTTCACAGGATCTGGAATGCTACAAGGGCCCATACATCTGATGAACATGCAGGGGTAAATGCTGTATTCTAATCATCTGTGAATTGTTTATAAAATTATGATAAATTTAAAGGGAAGTTATGTTACAAGGAAAATAAATGTGCAGCACTCACGCTTTAAATCTGATAATTGCTGGAACAAAAACCTTTAAAGGGGCTATCCAGTCCAAACCGATAAGTCTGCAGTTACTCTGTGTGACTGCAGACTTATGAATCCCCCCATCGCAGGCACTCTGTGTTGCGGGGATTCAATGGTTTCAGACCCAGGATGGGAGGGCGTGGCCTCGTTCTCTATACACTTGCATTGAGTGAGGCCGTGTCCTCTAGTCGACCTTGCCCATTGGCCTGCTGCATCACTAGTCAGGGTGTGGCTTTGACTACGTACAAGTGTATGAAGCGGGGCCACGTCCACTGGCCAGGAGCATGTAAAACGCATACGTATTCTCCAGTACCGGGTCTGAAACCGGCGAATCCCCGCAGCGTACAGTGCGTGCGCTGGAGGGATTCATAAGTCTGCAGTCACACAGAGTGACTGCAGACTTATTGGTTTGGACCAGACAACCTCTTTAATATCCATCAACATGTACTGTATAAATAAAACTTTATATACCTCTGGATTAAATCAAAGTAGCCGGCTCATTTACCTCTATTGCTCTGCTATTATGGCCCTTTACAAATAATGCCGTAGTATGCATGGAAGAAGGGAAAGTGTATAGCGTTTAATGCTCATTAAGTTCAATTATGCATCAAACATCACTGTTTTCATCTGAATGTAAGGAATCCAGAGACCACCGACTGCTGAATTATCCTTTCTGTCACCGGTCTACTGTATATTCTGATTTCTTCATCCCACACACTTGTCAACTTTTAATTTATCCTTCACACATGTCTCATTGTGATATCCTGGCAGCTGTAAGCAGAAGATGCAGCATAATAGTTTATTGGTTTATGTGTATGTTGTTATTACAGCCTCTTCTCGCACGCTTCATATACTGTTTTATATTTGATGGCAAATGCAACACGTTTAAAAGAGTTGTCTTGATGTAGCGAGATCACTTTTTTTTTTTTTTTAAGACTGGACAGGAGCAAGCTCTACCGGGAAAAAAGGTAGCCATGGTCCCAGTTGTCTCCAAGATCTACACTGGATGCAATTTTTTTTTAATGCAAACTTGGACACTTTTACTGCTGAGCTTTTAGAAGCGGTAGGGAGACACCTTGTGGCCATATGTAACAAAAAAATAAAAATACAATGATTACAGCTACTTTTACATTACAATGCACCAAATATATTCCTGTCTTCTGCAGGAACTAATTTACATGCACAATAATATACAATGATTTGTGATCTTACATGAAAGTCCATTGAGGGACACCAAATTTTGCAAAATGGCAAAATTTGTGCTACAACCAAACCACCACAGATGATATAAGGACCTCTGACAAGACCTAGTGTTCTTATATAATTAAAGGAGCTTTGCAGGACTATTTAATTTTTTTTCTTATGGGCCTTAGAACTTACAGGCAGATACTTGCTAACTACCTGCCTGTTATGTCCGGCACTGATCTCTGCTGGCACAGAGCAGTCACAAACCACTCCAGCCGGCAATTCCGCATCTTCCGGTGATGTCACATCGACACATCAGTTGCTTCTCTTCCCTCTGCTCTTTTGACCACCAATGTCATGCTGATTGAAAGCCGGCTGCCTACTGCATAACTGCGGTGAGCCATCTATTAATCAGCATGACGTTGGCAGTTGGCCTCATCAAAAGATCAGCTCAGAAGAAGTAGAGCTGCTCTATTGATGTGAAGCCACTGATTCAATGGAAGCAGCGGTCTGTGATCTCTGAACTGGCACCGAGCAGAACATGTAGGTAGCTAGCAACTACCTGCCTGTCAGTTCTTAGCCCCATAGGAAAAAATAAAATAATCCCAGAAAACCCCTATAATTTATCACAGTCAGAAGGGATATTAGCAAAAGACGAAGACTGCTTGGGCTCCTCAGCTAATATGAATGACTCAATAGACCAAGAGCTCCATTTCAAACAAACATAGAGCACAGATCATCCAAGGTTTTGCGTGAAGTAGAAAATGATAAACCTCAGGTACAGCTCTTTCACAGCATTACTGCCCTTATTGGCATATGGGACCCGGTGAGCAAAGGGGGCCCAGTTGGCAGGATTCTGCCGGTTCACTTTCTGTGAACGTGCGTCCGAGGACGCATGTTCACTTTAAATCTATTGCCATGCGGGAAGCTTCCTTTTTTTTAACTATTTTTTAAAGCCGCACCATGGGGGCAGGATGGAAACACGAGTGCAGGATGGAGAGACATGGGGGACACAATGGAGACATGGGGGCAGAATGGAAATATGAGGGCAGGATGGAAACATGGGAGCAGGATGGAAACATGGGGGGCAGGATGGAGAGACATGGGGTGCAGAATGGAAACATGGGGGCAGGATATAAACATGCTGGCAGGATGAAGAGACATGGGGGCAAAATGGAGACATGGGGGCAGAATGTGAGATATTGAGGGCAGAATGGAAACATGGGGGCAGAATGGAGACATGGGGGACAGAATGGAGACATGGGGGCAGAATGGAAACATGGAGGCAGAATATAGACATGGAGGCAGAAAGGTAGACATAGAGGTAGAATTGAGAAATGGGAGAAGAATGGGAGACATAGGGGCAGAATGGAGACATTGGGGCAGAATGGGAGAAATGGGGGCAGAATGGAAACATGGAGGCAGAATGGGAGACATTGAGGGCAGAAGGGAAACATGGGGGACAGGATAGAGAAACATGAGGGGCAGGATGGAGACATTAGGGGCAGAATGGAAGACATTGAGAGCATAATAGAGACATGTAGGAAGAATGGGAGACATTGGGGGAAGAATGGAAACATGAGGGGCAGAATGGAAAGACATGGGGGCAGGATGGAGACATTGGGGGCAGAATGGAGAGACATTGGGGGCAGAATGGAGAGACATTGGAAGCAGAATGGAGAGACATTGGAGGCAGAATGGAGAGACATTGAGGGCAGAATGGAGCCAAATGGAGACATGAGGGCAGGATGGAGACATTGGAGGCAGAATGGAGGCAGGATGGAGACATTGGGGCAGGATGGAGACAATGGGAGCAGGATGGAGACAATGGGGGCAGGATGGATACATTGGGGGCAGGATGGAGACAATGGGGGCAGGATGGAGACAATGGTTGCAGGATGGAGACATGGGGACAGGATGTAGGACATTACTACTGTAGGGGCTAATTAAAGGATATTATTACTGCTGTGATGTATTTTATTTTTGAGGATACTGTTTTCAGTGAGGGGGTCCTGTTACTGTGCAGGGCGGCACTATGTCACTTTTTTTCTTCATCTGGTGAAGTGTAGAAGTTAGGGAAAAATTGGGGAATGTGCTCTGTAAGCTGCTCTACCTAACTATGTTATTTTAAGCGGAGATGAGTTCTGGCTGGAAGAAGTGATGGTGGTCTGCGCTGTATGAAGAGGAAAAGCGAAGATGAAGGACTTCAACTGGAGACGTCACCAGTGAGTCAATGTGTTATCTGCACACTTACACTATACATTGTATATGTAGCACCGCGAGGGCTCGGCTGCTACAGGGGTATTGCACCTCAAACCAGAGGTGTGATATTCCACTCCCGGGTAAGGATGGAGTGTGGACTAGGGCTCGTTAGGCTGCATGCACCACACACACCCCATTTCCAAGGGACAGCTCAACGGTGCTCCCACAGAAGTGCAGGCACGACAGCTTCTGTCCCTGGCTGGAGTGGGGAGGGGGAGGAAAACCCAGTGGTGTAGGAGCAGATAGGGGTGGGTCTCTGGGCATAGGTAGGAGCCCATTGGTTGCTAGTCACCTGGGCTCACACATAGGGAGGTATATAAGGTGGGCACCATCTTAGATCAGTGTGCAGTCAGAGGAGAAGTGGCAGGGAGCAGAGCTGCTGCATGGGCTCTGCTCCACGGGCAGGCCTTGTCAGGAGGCCGGGGCCTGAGAGAGAGAGAGAGGAGAAGGAACAGAAAGGAAAGTAAGAAAGGAAACAGGGAACTGGAACACAGAGAAAGGCCCAGAGACACTAAGGCAGAAGGAACGCCAAAGGCCCAGGAAATTGCGGGTGAAGGGTTGGCAGAGCAGGGTACTGGGACCCAAATTGGTGGAGGCAACAGATTCCTCAGACAAGGACCGGAGGTTGTGACCACATCTTGGTGCGACCCCTCACTACATCCACCAGGAAAGCATACCACATGGGTTCAGGGAAACCGGAGATAGGTTTCGCCAAGAGAAGGCCCGAGGAAGCTGGAAAAAGGTGGGTCACTGGTGAGGACGGCCAGAGAAGGGAAGAGAAGGGAGCCCTGTGCCACGCTCTGGAATTGCCTGGGAGTTGGTCGAGCCCCTTGCCTGGTGAACGCAGCACGGCTCAGGCGGTCCTACCTGCGCACGAGTGACCTGGTGAAGAACTGTGAGTAAAGCATTGGAAACTGCAATTACAAGTCTCTGTGTTTCATCGCCGCACCAGCACCATTAGTACTGGGACGCTCACACCATCACTCCCATCATCCACACTAGCTGCCCTGAGGCAATACTTCTCCCGTGGGGAGTAATCCCATACTTGGCTGCGCATACAACATCAGCCTCAGCGGTCTGCAGCACAGCGGCGGTCCCCACTGACCGCAATCCACGGGTGGTGTAGTCGGACACTTGTTACAACATTAAGACTGCCACTGAATTGACCACCCTGGGCACGGACCGGGTCACAGCCATGGAGGACTACAACCCCCAGCGATCCGGCTCCGGGTATCCCCTGCACAGCACAGGCCCAGGGGGCGCGTCATATACTATGTACATAGATCCTGTGTATAATAATGGCACTTGCGGTAATATTGATATTCTGTTTTTTTATTAATGATCAGTATTGGTCACTATGTAGTGGTAATATGTGATCTGATCATGGTGTGGTGGTATTTGTCCCTTGTATGTGGTATTATTCGGTCATTATGTGGTGGTAATATGTGATCTTGTCATGGTATGGCGGTATTTGTCCCTTGTATATGATATTATTTGGTCACTATGTGGAGTTAATATGTGGTCTGGTCATGGTGTAGCGGTATTTTTCCCTTGTATATGGTATTATTCGGTCACTATGTGGTGGAAATATGTGGTCTGGTCATGGTGTGACGGTATTTGTCCCTTGTATGTGATAATATTGGTCAAACAATGTGTGTGACACGTTCCCATAAATAAAAATACACCTAAAAAGAGTATTGGGTATTATAAGAAATGTTTAATAGGTTAGAGTAGAGTAGAGCCCGGCCAGAAGAGTCTCATTGTTGTGGTGGCGGCTTAAAAAATCTTTTGGCCAAAACAAAAGCTGCTGGCTATGTATGTGATATAATGTTTGATGGGAACTGTTAATGTGAGATTGGTGAGGACATGGTGCAGAAAGTTGACTTTTTCCAAGAGTGGGCGGTGGGACTGTGGAAAGTTCCAGGGATAGAGGTGGAGCTGGGGTGGAGGCGGAGCTGGGGTGGAGCCTGGGCGGTGTCTCAAGGGGGCTTGAAAATTTTGCCAGTATGGGGCCCTGAAATTCCTGGTGGCAGTGTCACGGGTGTGTTGCCACGAAGATCGTCACGAGTACACAGCCTGACTTCTCGCAGCTGACTTGTTGGTGCTTTGTGTCTCTCGGCAGTGAGGGAGTTAATTCTCTCTCTCTCTGGGCTAGATGAGGTCCAGCCTCGCCCAGCTGCAATCAATACTTCTGTAGTGAGACTCCTTCTTATACCTGCTGGTCTGTTTGGGAAGTGTCGGTGAAAGCATTTCATTCAGACTGACAGAGCGGATCGTGGTGTTTGGAGTTGCTGAGATAAGTGTATTTGGAAGTGTTTTTCCCTTTCCTCGCTTTATCATTTATCTCCTTTCCCGTTGGTTTTCCCTCTGTTGTAGTTGAGAAGTTGTTTGTATGCAAGGTGGTTTTGGTTTTTCCCTTGTACTGTCTCGTTCGTCTAAGTATTGTGTTTGGGCATATTATGTCTTGTTCCCTTTGGTTGTGATCGGGGTCCTTCTCAGGACTAGATTACTGTGGTGCAGGGATCTTCAGGAGGTAGGGGTTACGCTGGCGGCCTGGACCTCTGTACCTTTAACAGTACCTCCAGGTTGAGGGATTAGTCAGGGCCCCAGCTTAGGGTCAGCTTAGGCCCCCTACTTCCAGTATACGGAGACAGCGTGACAGGCAGCCCTGGTTGCACTATATATTTGTTAATTGTGTATTTTTTCCAAGTATAGGACATTGAAGGAAGTTTTTTTCTATTTACTTTGTATATCTTTATATTTTGTTATTTTTTTAACCTTTATATTGAATAAGTCTTTCATTCTAAGTCTTGACAAATAGAAACTATTCCAGAAAAGGGTAGTTAGCAGGAAAACACTTTTTAGTCTTGCCTCATTAGCATTTGTGACACTGCAGTATAAAACTTCATTCTTCAAACACTGCAGTGTTAATAATCAAATAAAATACCTATTTAGATTTAATAACTCTGCATCCATACTGCTATAGTAGTGTTTGTGGACAGTCAAGGGACTGGATAGTGTTCTTTAAAAGAAAAAAAAACAATTTCAATCTTTGACTGAGACTTGTTTTGTTCTTGTACTTATTTTTGGATCATTTGTTAGTTTTAAAAAGCATAAAAAGTCTAGCAATGCAGAATGTCATTAAACAGTCTGTTTGATACTACTGGTTGTTACCATCTGTTCACCCATAGCCAGATACTGTACATTGTGGACATTACTAGTAGAGATGAGTGAACCCGAACTTAAAGGTTCAAGTTCCTACCGTAAAGTCAATGTCTGGTGCTAAATGCCGAACATGGACTTCTCCCAGAAGTCCATTGTAATGTTCGGAGTTCCAGGGAAGTCCGTTGCAAAGAGAGAGAGAATTTTCCAGCTCAAAAGTCCAGGTCCCAATTCTTTTGAATTCGGGTTCTGGTTCAAGTTCAATACAGTTCGGGTACCCAAACCGAACTTTAGAATAAAGTTCGGGTCAGGTAACAGAACCCAAACTTCCACGGGTCCGCTCATCCCTAATTACTAAGGTTGGGTTTGCGTTAAAGAGCTGAAAAGGAATACAGTCCTTCATATTGTCATACATTTTTTTTTTTAGGGCAATTGGAGGCTTGGACTGTGTGACCGTGTGGTGCTTGGAGAGTAACAATGTGAATTCTTACATGCTCATTATTGGGCATTTCAGGGAGGAACTCTATAGTAGGTCACAAGAATCTTCTCGAGAGGCGCTGGACAGAACAATGTCTGATGCATTCACTTCAGCATCTTGTAAGAGAGGTACAAATTACAGTTCTGTTTGCCACCAAGATTGTGACGCACATGTGCTAGAAGAGCTGTCAGCAGAAACCTCTCAGGGAGAGAGTGAGAAAGTGACCAAGAAGTGGATAAGAACAGAAGCTTGTCCTGTAGTCACATTACTGTAACCAAGATAGGGCCTGCGATTTAGATGAGAATTGCAGAGAAAGGAAAATGTTAACTATTGCTGTAAAGACCCTGTTACATGTTACAGATAGTATCGATCAGCTGTTCAGTGAGAGGTGACTATTTCCAGCCTACTAAGCTAAGTATCTCATCTGAGTAAAGTTCTTTGTTACTGCTACTAAAATACATATATAAATATATTTTTGAAAGAAAAGCACATTTTTTTTCAATGAAGCTAACATTAAATGAATCAGAAATACACTCTATACATTGTTAATGTGGTAAATGACTATTCTAGCTGCAAACATCTTGTTTTTATTGCAATATCTACATAGGTGTATAGAGGCCCATTTCCAACAACCCCCACTCCAGTGTTTTAATGGTACATTGTGTTTGCTAACTGTGTAAGAAGGCTAATGGATGTTTAGAAAACCCTAGAAAACCCTTGCACAAGTATGTTAGCCCAGCTGAAAACGGTTTGCCTGATTTGAGAAGCGATAAAATTGACCTTCCTTTGAGCTAGTTGAGAATCTGGAGCATTACATTTGTTTGTTCTATGAAACTCTCAAAATGGCCAGAAAAAGAGAACTTTCATGTGAAACTTGACAGTATATTCTTGTTCTTAGAAATGAAGGCTATTCCATTCGAGAACTTGCCAAGAAACTGAAGATTTCCTACAACGGTGTGTACTGCTCCCTTCAGAGGAGAGCACAAACAGGCTCTAACCAGAGTAGAAAGAAGAGTGGGAGGCCCCGCTGCACAAGTGAGCAACAAGACAAGTACATTAGAGTCTCTAGTTTGAGAAATCGACACCTCACAGCTATTCAACTGGCAGCTTCATTAAATAGTACACGCAAAACGCCAGTGTCAACGTCTACAGTGAAGAGGCGACTCCGGGATGCTGGCCTTCAGCGCAAAGTGGCAAAGAAAAAGCCATATCTGAGACTGGCTAATAAAAGAAAAAGATTAATATGGGCAAAAGAACACAGACATTGGACTGAGGAAGATTGGAACAAAGATTTATGGACAGACGAATCAAAGTTTGAGGTGTTTGGATCACACACAAGAACATTTGTGAGACGCAGAACAACTGAAAAGATGCTGGAAGAGTGCCTGACGCCACCTGTCAAGCATGGTGTGTAACTGGTCTGGGAGGCGGAACCTCTGAGCTACTATACAAGGGGGCGGTCCTTGTAAGGGAGCGGGTGGCGACCAGGGAAGGCGGGCAGGCAGTCACCGCAGGTGACCGGGACAGTCTCTGGGTGAACAGGTCACGGCAAGTGACCGGGGCAGTCTCTGGATGAACGGGCAGGAGGTCACGGCAAGTGACCGCGACAGTCTCTGGATGAACGGGCAGGAGGTCACGGCAAGTGACCGGGGCAGTCTCTGGATGAACGGGCAGGAGGTCACAGCAAGTGACCGGGGCAGTCTCTGGATGAACGGGCAGGAGGTCACGGCAAGTGACCGGGGCAGTCTCTGGGTAAAGGGTTGGTACGACCTGTGACGGCTGAGCCTCCAGGTAGGCTAGCAGGCAGATGGTAGACATGAGCACCCAGGTGAGCAGGCGAGAGTCTCTGGATAAGCGGGTGGTCACAGCATGTGACGGCGGAGCCTCCAGGTAGACCAACAGACAGGCAGCAGATGAGCGCTCCCAGGTGAGCGGGCAGGAGTCTCTGGACAGGCGGGTGGTCACAGCACGTGACGGCGGAGCCTCCAGGTAGACTAGCAGACAGGCAGCAGATGAGCGCTCCCAGGTGAGCGGGCAGGAGTCTCTGGACAGGTGGGTGGTCACAGCACGTGACGGCGGGGCCTCCAGGTAGGCTAGCAGGCAGGTAGCAGATGTGCGCTCCCAGTAGAGCGGGCAAGCTGGTCCATAGACAGACTGACAGGAGTTGGAGGGCAGACCGTCGGACCTCAGGCTAGACAGACTGACAGGAGTTGGTAGGCAGACCGTCGGACCTCAGGCTAGCAGGCAGGTAAGCGGAATATCAGGCAGGAATCAGACAGCAAACTGGCAGGAATCTGGCAGGTAACTGGCAACGGGACCTGAGGGCTGAAGCAGAGTAGTGAACAGTGCAACAACATTGCTCGGGCACCTCCATTTTGGAGGAGGTGCCTTATATATGGTGAAGTCCTCCGGCCATTGGCCGGGGACTCCTTAGGACGGCGCGCACGGCCCCTTTAAGAGGGAGGGAGCGCGCGCGCCCTAAGCACAGTGGCCGGGAAGGAGCGCGCGCTGCCAGCAGAGCGGGAGGAGGACGTCGGGCTCGGAGCAGAGGGGTGAGGGGAACAGCGTCCCTGCCTAGCAGAGGGCAGGGACGCCGGCGCTACATGGTGGAGGTAATGTGATGGTCTGGGGTTGCTTTGGTGCTGTTAAAGTGGGAGATTTGTACAAGGTAAATGGGATTTTGAATAAGGAAGGCTATCACTCCATTTTGCAACAGCATGCCATACCCTGTGGACAGCGCTTGATTGGAGCCAATTTCATCCTACAACAGGACAATGACCCAAAGCACACCTCCAAATTATGCATGAACTATTTATGGAAGAAGCAGGCAGCTGGTATTCTATCTGTAATGGAGTGGTCAGCGCAGTCACCAGATCTCAACCCTATTGAGCTGTTGTAGGAACAGCTTGACCGTATGGTACGCAAAAAGTGCCCATCAAGCCAATCCAACTTGGGAGGGGCTTCAGGAAGCATGGGGTGAAATTTCTCATGATTACCTCAGCAAATTAACAGCTAGAATGCCAAAGGTCTGCAATGCTGTATTTGCTGCAAAGAGAGCATTCTTTGATGAAAACAAAGTTTGAAGAAGAAAATTATTCTTTCTAATAAAAATCATTATTTCTAACTTTGTCAATGTCTGGACTACATTTTCTAATCATTTTGCAACTGATTTGATAAATAAAAGTATGAGTTTTCATGGAAAACACAAAATTGTCTGGGTGACCCCAAACTTTTGAACGGTAGTGTATATATATATTTTTTTATTTTATTATACTCAGGTTGTGGCCTAGTACCATTCAAGATCAATGCATGTCTTACATCATCCTAGACAGAGTAAGTGGCATCTATCAAACTACCCACTGTTCCACTTTAGGATGGGTTGAAACCGGCAACTATTAAGGATGCCACCCAACTCATGGTGTACCAGTCGAGTATTGCACAGATTTTGGCAGCAGTGAACAAGTGCTCAATTAGAGAACCACAAAGTTAAGATTAGTAACAATCAATTACAGTGTATTTAATAGAGATGAGCGTTGTTCGACTCGAACTGTTCGCCAATCTCAAATTCGAGCTGTTTTGGGCGGTGTTCGAGCCGTTCGGCGAACACGAACGATTTGAGAAAAATTCGGCTGTTCGAGGTTATGTTCGATAACTGTTCGTGCACCAAAATCATAACTGGATTTTTTCTCAGTAATGATGAAAATTATTGTTAATACGCAGTTTGTGTACAGCGGGGTGGGGGAGGGGCAGGGGATGGATCTCTGCAGGAATAATGAAGATCTCCATTTTTTTTTCTCTTTCCCGCATTTAGAGTGGGGAGGTGCAATCTGTCAGCCTATCAGCAGCGCACACACGGAGCGAAGTGCTTTTTTTCATACAAGCAAGGGCATGTGTCATTGGCAGTGTATGTCACATGTGTTTGCCCTATAAGACCAAGCCATTTTCCCCGTCGCCACCATTTTCTCACTGCTGCAGCTGCGTGTTAGACGGCACCGCTGTTGCTGTGTGCGCTATACCTTGTTAATTTCAAGCCAATTTTCGCACAAATCTACAGATAGCTTGGGAGTAGGGAATAGTTGTGATTGCAGTCCTTTTAAGGACTAGGTTACAGCATTTCCTACAACTTTTATCAGGCAGGTCTGTGCTCTTAAATAGATAGATTGTGGGAGTAAAGACTAATTGTAATTGCAGTCCTTTTCAGGACTAGGTTACATCAGTTCCTCTCAGTTTTTGCCAGGCAGGTCTGTGCCAGTGCTGTGCAAGTTTTTTTCACAGCATTTGGCTGAATCTAGCAAAGCTAATCCTTTTTGGCCTATTGCAGAGTGTGTTAGTCAGTGGAGTAGCCTATCTGTGTTGCAAGATATACCACCTGTGTATAGAATACCAATTTTTTTACTGCACCTAGTGAAGTAAAATCTTTTGGGCATAGCATCATTCTATTAGTCCATCTATACTGACCTCCATCAGGTTGCAAATTGAATATAATTTTTTTCTGCATCTAGCTCTGAAAAAATATTTGGCCTTCTAGCAGTGTGGGGGACTTGTTCTATTAGTCCATCTATACTGACCTCCATCACGCTGCAAATTCAAAATAATATTTTGTCTGCATCTAGCTCTGAAAAAATATTTGGCCTTCTAGCAGTGTGTGGGACTTTCTCTATTAGTCCATCTATACTGACCTCCATCAGGTTGCAAATTAAAAATAATTTTTATCTGCATCTACCTCTGAAAAAATATTTGGGCTTCTAGCTGTGTGTGGACATGTTCTATTAGTCCATCTATACTGACCTCCATCAGGTTGCAAACTGAATATAATTTTTTTCTGCATCTAGCTCTGAAAAAATATTTGGCCTTCTAGCAGTGTGTGGGACTTTCTCTATTAGTCCATCTATACTGACCTCCATCAGGTTGCAAATTAAAAATAATTTTTATCTGCATCTAGCTCTGAAAAAATATTTGGCCTTCTAGCAGTGTGTGGGACTTTCTCTATTAGTCAATCTATACTGACCTCCATCAGGTTGCAAATTCAAAATAATTTTTTGTCTGCATCTACCTCTGAAAAAATATTTGGCCTTCTAGCTGTGTGTGGGACTTGTTCTATTAGTCCATCTATACTGACCTCCATCAGGTTGCAAACTGAATATATTTTTTTTCTGCATCTACCTCTGAAAAAATATTGGGCTTCTAGCTGTGTGTGGGACTTGTTCTATTAATCCATCTATACAGACCTCCATCAGGTTGCAAACTGAATATAATTTTTTTCTGCATCTACCTCTGAAAAAATATTTGGGCTTCTAGCTGTTTGTGGGACTTGTTCTATTAGCCCATCTATACTGACCTCCATCAGGTTGCAAACTGAATATAATTTTTTCTGCATCTAGCTCTGAAAAAATATTTGGCCTTCTAGCAGTGTGTGGGACTTTCTCTATTAGTCCATCTATACTGACCTCCATCAGGTTGCAAATTAAAAATAATTTATATCTGCATCTAGCTCTGAAAAAATATTTGGCCTTCTAGCAGTGTGTGGGACTTTCTCTATTAGTCCATCTATACTGACCTCCAGCAGGTTGCAAACTGAATATAATTTTTTTCTGCATCTAGCTCTGAAAAAATATTTGGCCTTCTAGCAGTGTGTGGGACTTTCTCTATCAGTCCATCTATACTGACCTCCATCAGGTTGCAAATTAAAAATAATTTTTATCTGCATCTAGCTCTGAAAAAATATTTGGCCTTCTAGCAGTGTGTGGGACTTGTTCTATTAGTCCATCTATACTGACCTCCATCAGGTTGCAAACTGAATATAATTTTTTTCTGCATCTAGCTCTGAAAAAATATTTGGCCTTCTAGCAGTGTGTGGGACTTTCTCTATTAGTCCATCTATACTGACCTCCATCAGGTTGCTAATTAAAAATAATTTTTTGTCTGCATCTAGCTCTGAAAAAATATTTGGCCTTCTAGCAGTGTGTGGGACTTTCTCTATTAGTCCATCTATACTGACCTCCATCAGGTTGCAAACTGAATATATTTTTTTTCTGCATCTACCTCTGAAAAAATATTTGGGCTTCTAGCTGTGTGTAGGACTTGTTCTATTAGTCCATCTATACTGACCTCCATCAGGTTGCAAACTGAATACAATTTTTTTCTGCATCTACCTCTGAAAAAATATTTGGGCTTCTAGCTGTGTGTGGGACTTGTTCTATTAGTCCATCTATACTGACCTCCATCAGGTTGCAAATTGAATATAATTTTTTTCTGCATCTAACCCAGCCAATCGTTTTGGCCTAATACCACAGTTTGGCCCTCAGCTCTGCTCGGTTCCCATCCATTGTTTTTTTGTGCAAACAACTCCAGAGTTGTGAATTAGTTAACCACCAAAATGAGTGGAAAAAGGCCTGCTGCTGGTGGAAAGGGGAATAGGCGTGTTGGGAAGGGGAAAAAAGGTTGTGTCCGTGGGGTAGGTGTTAAAGCAACAGTAACATCTGCAGAAGAAAGACCATCTTCCAGCCAAACTAAAATGTCTACTTGTTTTAGCGGACAATGTGATAAGATCCCTTTCTTACGGCCACGCCAATCGCTACAAATTCCAGATGAGGCACAAAAACAGCAGGTGCTTCAACGGATATCAAGTGCTCCTTTAAGTGGGCTCTTCTCCACATCAACTTCAACATCACAAATACTCCAGTCCTCAAAGGTGTCACCCCAATCGCACTTGCTTCCTCACAGCTCCCAAATCTCCAGCTGCCCGTCTGAGTATGAGGTAGAACAGATGGTTGAGTCTGCAGAGCTGTTTACTCATACTATAGCCTGGGAATCAGAGGTCGACTCCAGCGCTTCTGTGAATCCAGACGAGGAAATGATCTGCACTGATGCCCAGAATCTTTATGAGTCGGATCCAGGACCAGACGCAGAAGGTTCTGACCATAATGTAGACCCTCATTCCCAAACTGTAACTCCTGTTGGTGGAGACAATGAGGAAGACGATGATGAGACTCAAATACCTGATTGGAGCGACAACTTTAGTTTTTTGTCAGGGCAGGAACAGGTTGGCTCTGAGGACGACGGGTGTGATAACGCACAGGGTGATGATGATGAGGTTGGAGATCCAACTTACTGTCAACCCACAGTCAGCCAAGAGATGAGGTCAGCAGAGGAGGTGGAGGAAGATGCTAGTGACGACGAGGTCAGGTTGCGCCTTCCTGGACAGAGACGTAGTACTGGAAGCACGTCAACAACTGCATCCTCAAACACAACTCTGCCTCTCACCACAAGTCGTGGTGGCTCTTCAGGTCACATGGATGCTAAGACTTGCATAGCCTGGGCATTTTTTCAGATCGATAAAGATGACCCAACTCGTGTTATCTGTAACATTTGTCAGCAAAAGCTAAGTAGAGGCCAAAAAATACATAGTTTGAGTACTTCATGCATGAACCGGCACATGGACATGAAGCATAAGTTGCAGTGGGAAGCTCAGTGTGCTACAATGTGGCCTAGCCGGCCGGGCCAACCACCGTCTGCCATATCTTGTGCATCCGTGGCCTCTTCATCCTATGTGACTGGGGGGACAGCAGTCACACCTGTTTTGGGGCGCAGACCTGCCACCTCTTTACCCGCAACAGCCAGCGTGATTGGCAGGTCATCATTTTCTTTGGAGGTGGTAACACCAGCTGGTGTTCAGCGCTGTCCGACATCGATAGCACCACCTTTGGATCAAGGCAACCTAACATGTCCGCCTGCATCTTCCTCACAGACCGGCAGTTTGCCGGGGACACCCTTATCAACCCCGTCTAAGCACAATAGCCAGCCCTCGGTCCCTCAGATGTGGACAAGTAAAAGACCATTTCCTCCTAGCCATGAGAAAGCTAAGAGGTTGAATTTCACCATCTGCAAGCTCTTGGCTACAGAAATGCTGCCTTTCCGCCTGGTGGACACAGAGGATTTTCGAGACCTTATGTCCGTCGCAGTGCCCCAGTACCAGATGCCCAGTCGGCACTACTTCTCAAAGAAAGGTGTGCCTGCGCTCCACCAGCATGTCGCACACAACATCACCGCTTCTTTGAGAAACTCTGTGTGTGACAGGGTGCATTTCACCACAGACACTTGGACGAGTAGGCATGGACAGGGGCGTTACATGTCGCTGACTGGGCACTGGGTAACTATGGTGACAGCAGGACAAGGGGCTGCTGTCCAAGTCTTGCCGTCCCCACGAGTTGTGCGTCAATCCTCTTTATGTCAAAGTTCCTCCACTGCTTCTGCCTCCTCAACCTCCTCTCGGTCTTCCACCTGCACCCAAAGCCTGTCTGGTCATGCCACAAGCTTTCTAACTGCGCAGAAGGGATCCTGCACACCTCCTTACTATGCTGGCAGTAGGGCTCAACGTCATCAGGCGGTTTTTACTTTGAAATGTCTGGGAAATGTGAGTCACACAGCTGAGGAGTTGTGGTCAGCTCTGGAGAACCAATTTCATGAATGGTTGTCTCCACTGGACCTGAAACCAGGGAAGGCCGTGTGCGACAATGCTGCAAACCTGGGTGCGGCCCTTTGCCGGGGCAATGTCACACACGTGCCTTGTATGGCTCACGTGTTGAACCTGGTTGTCCAGCAATTTTTAGCCCACTATCCCAGACTAGATGGCCTTCTGCAGAGGGCACGGTCGCTGTGTGCTCACTTTCGCCGTTCGCATCCCGCAGCTCAGCGACTTACATCTCTACAGAAGTCGTTGGGCCTGCCACTTCACCGGCTAAAATGCGATTTGCCTACCTGGTGGAATTCAACTCTGCACATGTTGCAGCGACTGTGGCAGCACCGACAAGCCCTGGTGCAATACGTTCTGACGTAGATCCAGAGGTGGGGCAAATCACGCTGGAGGAGTGGTCTCAGATCAGGGACCTATGCACCCTTCTGCACAGTTTTGAAATGGCGACGAAGATGTTTAGTGCTGACGATGCCATTATCAGCATGACTATTCCGGTGATTTACATGCTGGAGCACATGATAAACAGAATTAGGAGTCAGGTGGTGGCACAAGAGGAGGTGGAGGAAGTAGAGGAGGAGGAGTTGTATGTGGAAGGGCTAACATCTGCAAGGTCCAGACGGTCGGCAGCACCAAGGCGGCAGGCATGTGAGGGTGGGGGAGATGGTTTTACCAGGGCGCATGGTAGCAGCCAAACTAGTGAGGAAGGTGCAGGAGCCCAGGAAGAAGTGGAGGACGAACTGATGGAAGACTCATCAGATGAGGGAGACCTTGATCACATTTCTGTTGTGCGAGGTTGGGGGGAGAGGACAGAGGAAGGAAGCATGATTGTTACCTCGCCACCAACACAACAGGGACTTGGTGCTCCTGGATGCGCAACACACATGAGTGCCTACTTGCTGCACTACCTGCAACATGACCCTCGAATTGTGAGAATTAGAAATAATCCTGGCTACTGGGTTGCCACACTGTTAGATCCCCGGTACAAAAGTAAATTTGCAGAAATTATTCCTGCCATAGAAAGGGATGCACGCATGCAGGAGTATCAGCAGAGACTGTTGCAGAATCTTACATGTGCTTTTCCACAAAACACCAGTGGTGCACGTAGTGAATCTCACAGTTCCAACTTGCCAACCGTGGGACCGTCAAGTGTTCAGCACTCAAACCGTAACAGAACCACAGTATCTGCTGGTAACATCAATTTTGCGGAATCATTTCACCACTTTTTTAGCCCATCCTTTGCAAGGCCACAGGAGACAAGAAGTCTGACACATCGTCAACGCCTAGAGACGATGGTACAGGAGTATCTCCAAGTAAACATTGAAGCCATGACTGTGTCACTGGACCCTTGCTCTTTTTGGGCTTCCAATCTGGATAAATGGCCGGAGCTAGCCACTTACGCCTTGGAGATCTTGTCATGCCCCGCAGCCAGCGTTCTGTCTGAACGTGTGTTCAGCGCTGCTGGTGGTGTTATGTTCTGCTACCAGAGCTAAGGAAAGAGAGGAGATCTGTCCCTACGATAGAACTCAGCTGAATCCCTACGATGTAACAGGGAACCTGATCCTGCGATCAGACCTGCTAAAGTCCTAAGCTAGTCTGTACGGAGACCTATAGATGTGGGGAAGGAATCCCTACAAGTACTAAGGACTGGGAGGAAAATGGGACACCTCCTAACAGAAATAGTAGCAGACAGACGAACAAACAAAATATATAGAACATAGAGGTCCGTAGACCAAGCAAACTAACAGAGTTAGATACAGAGCACAGGCTAGCTAGAAAGTAGTTATACAATGAAGTCCAGCAAAGCCAGAAGGGCGGAGCAGGATTAAATAGGCCAACAAGGTCATGTGACCAGCAAAGGAAAAAACCTAAGAGCAAGGTTCTAACAGTACCCCCCCTTCTAAGAGGATCCTCCGGATCCCCTAGGACCAGGCTTATCAGGAAATCTCCTGTGAAACGCTCTGATAAGTCTGGACGCGGAAACATCATCTGACCTCACCCAAGAGTTATCCTCGGGTCCGAAACCTTTCCAGGCCACAAGATACTGCAAACTACCTCTATACCGTCTAGAGTTAAGGATGCGAGAAATTTCATATTCCCCGTCCTCCACCACCGGAGGAACAGAGGCAGAGGCGTCACCATCCGACACAACAGCTTTTTTTAACAGAGAGACATGAAATACCGGATTAATTCTCCAGGAGGTAGGAACCTCCAACCTAACAGCAGATTGGTTGACAACCTGAAGCACCTTAAAGGGCCCTACAAACTTGGGACCCAATTTCTTAGAAGGAATCCTCAACCGCAGATTCCTAGAGGACAACCAAACCATGTCACCAACAGCGAACAAAACCTCCTGTCGTTTCCTATCAAAGTAGTCTTTAGATTTTCTGTTGGCCTCCTGAAGATTACCACGCACATCCGTCCAAACTCTCTCCAAATCACCGGAAAAATTCTCCTCCTCAGGCACGGCAGATCCCAACTTGGAGAACGACCCAAACGACGGATGTCTCCCAGAACAACAAAAAAAAGGCGAACAACCAGCAGAAGAAGATGTATGATTGTTCAGAGCAAATTCAGCAAGTGGCAGAAACTCAGACCACCCCTCTTGATTGTCTGCCACAAAACAACGCAAGAACTGCTCAACATCCTGGTTTTTCCTTTCTGTCTGGCCATTAGATTCAGGATGATATCCGGACGAGAACGACAAATGAACTCCCAACCTGTCACAAAAGGCACGCCAAAAACGAGCCACGAACTGAGGACCCCTATCAGAAACAATGTCAGTAGGAACGCCATGAAGTCTGACAATTTCCTTGACAAAGGCCTTAGCGTGAGTTTTAGCGCAGGGCAGTTTGACGAAGGGAACCAAGTGACACATCTTGCTAAAACGGTCCACGACCACCCAGATGACAGTAAAACCCTCAGAGGGGGGAAGGTCAGTTATAAAGTCCATAGCCAAATGTGTCCAAGGAGCACTGGGAACCTCCAAAGGACAAAGCAACCCTGCAGCAGGAGTATGTGAGGACTTAGATCTAGCACATATAGTACATTGACGCACCCACTTAATGACCTCCTTCTGCCATCCAGGCCACCAAAAACTGCGACCCACCAGTCTCTTGGTCTCAGAGATTCAGGGATGACCTGCCAACCGAGACTCGTGACACTCAAACAAATCTCTCCTAAAGGTTCCAGGCACAAACAACCTCCCATGAGAAGTGTTAGATGGGGCATTCTCCTGTGCTTTAAGAATCTCATCTTCCAAAACGGAGTCCAAAGCAGCTATCACAACACCTTCTTGTAAAATGTTCTCCTCTTTCTCAGCACCGACTATGGGAGAAAAACTGCGAGACAAGGCATCCGCCTTAACATTCTTAGTACTAGTGATGTAAGTAACGGAGAAATTAAACCGCGAGAAAAACAGTGCCCACCTAGCCTGACGGGCATTCAGGCGCTTGGCAGCATCAAGATATATCAGATTTTTATGATCCGTAAGAACCTGAACGGGAAATTCCGCACCTTCCAAGAAGTGGCGCCAGTGTTCAAATGCGAGTTTAATAGCCAATAATTCCCGATTACCAATATCGTAATTCAGTTCAGTCTCCGAAAATTTTTTTTGAAAAAAAAGCACAGGGATGTAATCCATCCCCGTTATCCTGAGACAATACTGCGCCGACCCCCACAGAGGAAGCATCAACCTCAACCAAAAACGGCTTAGTCACATCAGGCTGCATAAGGATGGGAGCAGAGGTGAACCTCTCCTTGAGATACACAAAAGCTTCAATGGCCTCAGAAGACCACTGAACCGCATCAGCACCTTTCCTGGTGAGATCGGTCAGAGGTTTGACAATACTAGAAAAATTTTTTATGAATTTTCTGTAATAATTGGCGAAACCTAAAAACCTCTGTATCGATTTCAAACCAATAGGCCTAGGCCATTCCTGTACAGCTTGAACTTTCACCGGGTCCATCTCAAAACCATCGCTGGAGATAATGTAACCCAAAAAACTAATTCTCTGTACAGCGAACTCACATTTCTCCAGCTTAGCAAAAAGCGAATTGTCCATTAATAACTGTAATACCTCACGTACGCTCCGCCAATGAGACTCCAGATCCGGCGAATAAATCAAAATGTCATCCAAATACACAACCACATTTTTGCCGATCAAAGGTCTAAGGATGTCATTAATAAGATTCTGAAAAAATGCAGGAGCATTAGTAAGACCAAAAGGCATAACCAGATTCTCAAAATGACCCACAGGAGTGTTAAAAGCAGTCTTCCATTCGTCACCCTCCTTCATGCGCAACAGATTGTATGCCCCCTTAAGGTCAATTTTAGAGAACCACTTGGCCCCCATTAACTGGTTAAACAGATCAGGAATCAATGGCAGTGGGTAAGGATTGCGTACAGTAATTTTGTTAATCTCACGAAAATCCAGACAAGGACGTAAACCGCTGTCCTTTTTTTTTACAAAAAAAAATCCAACCGCCACAGGAGACTTAGAAGGCCTTATGTGACCGGCAGCCAAACTTGTCTGTATGTATTCCTCCAAAGCCTTCCTCTCAGGAATAGTAAGGTTAAATAAACGACTTTTAGGAAGAGTCGCTCCAGGGACAAATTCAATAGAACAATCATAGTCTCTATGGGGAGGCAAAACACGATTCCTTCTCAGAAAAAAACTCTCTAAAAATCCTGAATAGGAACAGGCAATTCTCCCCTATCCAAAGCTGCAATACGCCCGTTACAACACTTGTCATAACATTTATGGCTCCAGGATTTAATTTCACTGGTAGACCAATCCAGTACAGGATTGTGAAATTTTAACCAGGGCAATCCCAATATTACTGGAGAAGGCAAGTTATTCAAAACTACCAAATCCAATTTCTCATGGTGAACATCATTAATAGTGAGAGGAAATTCACAGACCTTGAGAGTAATATTCTTCAAAGGGGAACCATCCACAGAAACCACAGCAATGGGGGATGATAAAGGTTCGGGTTTTAAATTGAGTCTTTCCAAGAATCCCCCATCAATTACATTCAGAGTAGACCCACAATCAACAAACACCCGAAATTCCATTAATTTTTCCTGAGCAATCGTGGAAGCAGCTAAAAATACACCCTTGGAATTTAAACAGGCAATACGGGCATGACTGACCTTTTTTTTTTCTTTCTTCATACGAAGCTCACAGCCTTTAATCAAATGACCAGATTTTCCGCAATAGAAACACAAGCCTTCAAAAAATCTACGGTCTTTTTCTTGAGAGTGAGGTGCCACCGATCCAATCTCCATCGGTTCACCACTGTTAGTACACACATTCTCATAACCAGAAACTGACATAGCAGAGGATTTGCTCTCATTAACCCTTGCACGCAGTCTCCTATCCACCCGTATAGCTAATTGCATAGCCTGTTGCAAATCTTCAGGTGTAGGATAAGCAATTAGCAGGTCTTTAACCCTTTCATTGAGCCCAGCAAGAAATAGACTTTTCAGAGCAGAATCGTTCCACCCTGTTTGAGTAGACCAACGACGGAAATGAGTACAATATTTTTCCACATTACCTGATCCCTGTTTCAAACGTCTCAACTCAGTCTCAGCTGATGCAACACGGTCAGGATCATCATATAATAGTCCCAAAGCAGAAAAAAAACTATCCACTGATCTGAAGCATGTATGAATAGGTTGCAAAGAAAAGGCCCACTCCTGAGGCTCTTTGCGCAAAAGTGACATTATGAACCCTATGCGCTGGGATTCATCCCCAGAGGACTTGGGTCTCAAACGAAAATACAATAAGCAAGCATTTTTAAATGAAAAAAATTCTCGGTGTTCACCAAAAAATAAATCCGGCAAACATACCTTAGGCTCCAAGAAATGTGCTTCAGGACAGTTACTCACGTGCTGACGGAGCTCGGCCACCTCCAGAGAGAGTCCCTGCAGGCGATGAGCCAAATCCTGAACCGACACCATGATGGAACAGAAAAATCTTTCCTTAGAGAATTTGCAGGCTGGACTTACTGTTATGTTCTGCTACCAGAGCTAAGGAAAGAGAGGAGATCTGTCCCTACGATAGAACTCAGCTGAATCCCTACGATGTATCAGGGAACCTGATCCTGCGATCAGACCTGCTAAAGTCCTAAGCTAGTCTGTACGGAGACCTATAGATGTGGGGAAGGAATCACTACAAGTACTAAGGACTGGGAGGAAAATGGGACACCTCCTAACAGAAATAGTAGCAGACAGACGAACAAACAAAATATATAGAACATAGAGGTCCGTAGACCAAGCAAACTAACAGAGTTAGATACAGAGCACAGGCTAGCTAGAAAGTAGTTATACAATGAAGTCCAGCAAAGCCAGAAGGGCGGAGCAGGATTAAATAGGCCAACAAGGTCATGTGACAAGCAAAGGAAAAAACCTAAGAGCAAGGTTCTAACAGGTGGTGTGCTGACAGATAAGCGCACGCGGCTCTCCAGTGATAATGTAGACAGACTCACGTTCATAAAGATGAACAAATCATGGATCCGAAACGACTTTTCTACCCCTGTGTCATCCTGGGGAGAGTAAAAACTTGATGATTGGTTAAAATCACCCTACCAACCGTTTTAAGCTTTCAAATTACTAATCATGTTTATCTGTATCTTGGCTGGAAAATAATTTGGGCTTTGTAGCAGTGTGCAGCACTGATTCTATTAGGCCATCTATAATAAGCTCCACCAGATTTAAAATTACTAATCATGTTTATCTGTGTCTTGACTGGAAAATAATTTGGGCTTTGTAGCAGTGTGCAGCACTGATCCTATTAGGCCATCTATACTAAGCTCCACCAGATTTAAAATTAATAATAATTTTTAGCTGCATCTAGCCCGGAAAATAATTTTGGGGCTCCGAGATGCGCAAGACACATAAGTGCCTTCTTGCTGCACTACCTGCAACATGACCCTCATATTGTCAGAATTCGAAGTAATCATGACTACTGGGTTGCCACACTCTTAGATCCCCCAAACTTTTCGATCAACCTTTTCATTTTAATAAAGACCAAAAAAATGGTCATTTTTGAAATTATAAGCATTAGCAGGTTATTAGAAACTGAAATCAAACAGTTTTCGACTCAAAATTTTATTCTAGGTGATGTTACATTTTCACATAGGACCCCTTGTTCGAAAGGAGCTTCTGAACTCTCTCGTCCATTGAATTTGTCAGGTTTTGGATGGTTTCTGCTTCAATTGTTTTGCATGAGGACAGAATACCCTCCCAGAGCTGTTGCTTAGATGTGAACTGCCTCCCGCCATCATAGACACTCCTTTTGATGATGCTCCAGAGGTTCTGAATGGGGTAGAGGTCAGGGGAGCATGGGGGTCACACCATAAGTTTGTCCCCTTTTATGCCCATATCAGCCAGAGATGCAGATGTTTTATGTGCAGCATGAGATGGTGCATTATCATGCAAAAAAATTATCTTGCTGTGAAATACACGGTTCTTCTTCTTGAACCATGGCAGGAAGTGCTGTTTGAGAAAATCCACATACATTATGGAGTTCATCTTTAGCGCCTTCAGGGATCCTAAAGGGGCCGACAATCTCTCTCCCCATGATTCCAGCCCAAAACATTACTCCACCTCCTCCTTGTTGGCGCTGTAGCCGTGTTTGCGTGGGGTGTCCATCAACCAGCCATCCTCCACTCCATCCATCTGGACCATCGAGCGCTGCACGGCACTCATCCGTGAACAAAACAGTTTTGAAATCAGTCTTCATGTAATGTTTGGCCCACTGGAGCCGTTTCTGCTTGTGTGAAGTGGATAGAGGAGGTCGACAGGATGGCGTATGCACAGCTGCAAACCTCTGAAGGACCCTGCATCTTGTTGTTCGGGGGACGTTGGAGGCACCAGCAGCTTCAAAAACTTGTCTGCTGCTATGACAAGGCTTTTTTGCCGCTGCTCTTTTAACCTGACGTAATTGCCTGTAGGAAAGAGTCCTCAATTTGCCCTTATCAGCACGCACACGTGTGTACTGTGAATCAGCTACATTCTTCTTGATTGCCAAGACACTTCATCCTGATCATCGCACAATGTTGATTGTAGTCATGCCTTGACCTAAACACTCCACAATTTGTTGCTTCTCAGCAGCCGACACATCCTTTTTCTTTCCCATTTTGGCAGAAAATGTAGGCTGCTTAATAATGTGAGACAGCCTTCTTAAGTAGTCTTGCCTTTCATTGGACACACCTGCCAAACTAATTAGCACAGGTGTCTGCAATTGCTTACAGAGATATAAAGAGCCCTGACACACATCACCATCAATGAGTTTAACTGACAAACAAACAAATTCTTCCCTTTTCACTCCTAAACACTTTTTGCATAATAATTTGGAACACAGTGTACATGTGCTTTTCCACAAAACACCAGTGGTTCACGTAGTGAATCTTACAGTTCTAACTTGCCAACCGTGGTCTGTATGGAGTTGTTCAATAAAGGGCCCAAAATTAAGATAACATAGATGGGAGAGGTCTCTATGAATAGGAATTCCTAAGTATTTGATACCCTGTGAGGGCCAGGCAAAGGGAAAGTTGGACTGGATGGAATCCTATATGGATTTGGGGAGGGAGACATCGAGGGCCTCAGACTTCGCTGCATTGATTTTAAAATTTGACCATGCAACAAAGTGATCTATTTCAGCCATAACAGCATGGATGGATATATGTGATTGAGTGATATATACTAGGACATCATCAGCAAATAGAGAGCACTTGTACTCGGTGCCTCCCACCTCAATCCACCTAATATTGGGGTTATGGCGAATTGATGAGAGCAGGTGCTCCGTCACTAGGATGTATAAGAGAGGGGACAGAGGACATCCCTGCCTTGTCCCATTGGTGATTGTGAAAGGCGATGAAAATGTTCTGATGCACCCCTTGGGCCTTGGGACACCCGGAGCCGGACCCTTTTTGGTGGATGCTGGTGGTTGTAGTCTTCGTGGCGGCGACCCGGTTCCGTGGCTCAGGGTGGTCAAACCAGTGGCGGAACTATTTATGTGGTTTTGATGTTTAAATGTCCGACTACGCCACCCGTGGATTGCGGTCAGAGTGAACCGCCGCTGCAGGGCAGACCGCTGAGGCTGGTGTTGTGGGTGCAGCAGAGCGTAGCATAACTCCCCACGGGAGGAGTATAGCCTCAGGGCAGTGTATGCGGAGGATGGGGGTGATGGTGCAGGGCAGCAGCAGTAACGACACGGAGTCAGTGATGCAGTCCAGGGCCTTTACTCACAGTTCTTATTATCCAGACCACGTCTGCAGGTAACGGCTGCCCACGTCGTACTGTGCTCACCAGGTGAGGGGCTCAGACAACTCCCAGATAACATTGGAGCGCTTCACAGGACCCCCTTTGTGTGTCCTTTGTCTGGCCTTTCTTACCAACCCTTCTTTCCGGCGGCCTCGGGCCTCCTCTTGGTAAACTTGGCGCCAGTTTCCCTGTCCCTATGTGGTGCCTTCCTAGCGGGTGTAGCGAGGGGCTGCGCCACATAAAATGTCACAGCCTCCGGTTTCTAGCTGAGGGTCGTTTCCTGCCTCCACTAGTTTCGGGGACCGGTCTCCCCCTTTGGCCTGACCCCTCCAATCAGGTGGATTCGGGCGTGCGGTGGCGACTCGCCCGTCCGCACCCCTGGGATCCCTTCATTCCTCGTTCCTGGAGCCTTCTCCGCTCCTCTTCCTTCCTTCTCCCTCTTCCAGGCCTGGGCCTCTGTTACTAGGCCCGCCTCCGGAGCAGAGCTCATGCAGAGCCCCTGCTCCCTGCCACTTCTGCTCAGACTTCTCTGCACTGAACTAAGATGGTGCCCACCTTTTATACTCCCTTCTCAATGCACCCAGGAACTGCTTCCTCCCTGCTCCTGCACTACAGGGTTCCCCTTCCTCAGTGTTCACTCCCCCCACTCCAGCCAGGGACAGGGACTGTCGTGCCCATCTCAGAGGCATATTGGTCGCCCTGCCCCACGGCAATGTGGTGTAATGCATGCAGGTGTTGGGTCCTGATCCATACTCCATCCTTACCTGAGAGTGAGATATCACACCTCTGGGTGAGGTGCAATACCTCTGTAGCAACCGAGCCCTCAGGGTGCTACAGTTCCATTTATCTTCAGCCTAGGTGACGTATTGTGATACAGGGCCGTGATTTTGTCTATAAAAGGGTCCCCTAGACCCCTACCCCAAGCTTTTTAAGAGAATCATATATGGCGTGCCAGGAGACTCTATGGAATGCTTTCTCAGCATCCAACGAAAGTATCTAATTACAAATTTTTAACTGCATCTAGCCCAGGAAATACTTTGTGCCTAGTAGCAGTGTCTGCTAGTCAGCGGATTATCCCGGCTGTTAAGCAAGCTACACCACCTGTAGTTTGGACACTTAATTTTTTCAAAGGAAATGCTTCGGGACCACGGGATACTCAGTGAAGAGCATCAGGAGGCACCCCAAGGCATAGGGGCTGGGACTGGCAGTAGGATCCCTTGCGGTGGAAAGCCGAGCTCGATCCTTATAAAAGCTTTTTAACTGCAGCAGCTTTAGTGGACGCTACTGGAGCTGGAATTACGTGGCTGCTGGCATGAGACTTGCCCTCCAATAGATCCTTGTAAATGGATTTAAAGTGTATTCATTCAAATTAGAGAGACAATTTAAATTAAAAAGCTTAGAGCTGCCTCCACCACAGGGGGGCTCGCTCGACCCACCAGCGGACAGGCACCAGTATTGGGAGAGGGGGGCTGGCCATCAGGGTTCACCGCGGCTCTGGCACAAACCCGGCGACACGGAGGTGGCACGGGCAGGAGCGGACTGAATGTGTCGGCTTCTCACTTTTTGGATTTTAGAAGGGCATGACATGCCTATATCTGTGTCTCCCCCTCCTTTTACTCCTCCACCTCTTTTCTTTTCGCACGACTATATGTACTTGTCATTTTTCCAAGTGTTAGTTGTGTCTTCTGAGCAGTTTGTCAGCTTTTGGACACCTTTGAAGGTGTTTTCTATGTGTTTCTATGTGTTTTTGTTTGCCTGCCATTGGTTTTAACGGTGTTCGAAGGTGTTCGACGAACAGTTCGACGAACAGTTCGGCGAACACACGGGTGTTCGACGAACCGAACCGAACTCGAACACTACGGGGGTGGCTCAACACTAGTATTTAAGAGTATCCTGCAATTATCAAGCTTATTTTGCTTTTATTGTGGGCTACACATATGGCTTTCCTTTAAAAGAAGGCAAGCGCAGATGAAACAAAAGGAACTAACCAGGATATAAAGTGGTACACAATGCTTTATGGTTCTGTCACCTTAATAGTCACAAGGTGTGTAATAGTTGCAAAACTCAAATCAGGATTTATGTTTTAAATATTGCAGAAAAAAAAATAGAACTGAATAACAATAAATAGATACCAAATAGTAATAAATTCACATTTTGCAACATAATATTTCATTCAAGGCATGTTGCAACAGATTAAGTGATGAATGCAGAATGCTTATCATAGTATTGGCTTCTAGAGTTGAATCATACTTGAGCATCAGTGATGCTAAAATCGCTTTGAAAAGCGCTTGATAACCCGCATGCAGAAATGCATGCAAAAACGCTTGACAAACACTTCTACCTGCGAGGAAAAAGACATGTGAAATCTGCGTGCGTTTTTCCTGCCAGGGAGAAGCGAAAAAAATATGCAGCATTTCTGCATCATGGGCACTTAGCGTAACTCACAGTTTCCCATCAACATCTAGATAGCAGTTCATTTAGATCCTTTCTCTTGTAAGGGCTCTGGCTAATCCATGCTCTGTGTATCCTATACCATCCAGAGTCCAATACGATCTAGGATTCTTCCTTCAGGTCACTTCTCGGACCTAAAGCAATTCTCTTTGCACCTCTACTGCATGTGAATACAACAAGACTCATAAAGCTAATAACATGGTCTGACAATATACTTCAGCCATCATCGCTTAGGTGGCAGCTACTGTCACAGGCTCACCTTATTGTTAGAATCTATGTTGTTTTACTATTGGCCATCTTGTTGTGGTTTGCTGGCTTCTAGTCTTTTCCTCTGGTGCTGGGTGTCTTGGTCACGTGATCTCTTCACTCTTTATTACTCAGCTCAGCACCTGTCTCCCATTCCTTGTTGGACATCAGTGTTTTCGCTTTTGCTCTGGCTAAGTTGCCTTGTTAGTTCTTTGTGTTTAGGACAATTGATATCCTGGGACATCTTGTTCCACCAGTTTTGTTTCCTTTTATCTTCGTTTCTGCAACTTACTTTTCTTTTAGGAGGTCTCCTGTTTTTGCTCCCAGTCCTTAGATCTTTTAGGGACACCCTTTCCCCTTCCTTCAGGTCTTCGTTTGAGTCCAGTGCAGGATCTTTGATGGGGCTATTCACAAGGAATAGGACACCCACCCCAGCGTAGGGTTAAGCTGAATCTCAGTGCAGGTACAGCTTTTCCCTCCTATTCCTTAGTTCTAAGTTGCAGAACATAACACTTATACATTGCAAAACTCTTATCAAACCCAGAACCAGTGGTGTAATTACAGTCTGATGGGCTCCGATGCAAAATTTGGATACCCCTTCCCTGCATGTTGGTCAGATGTATGGGCCCTTGTAGCAATCTAAATCCTATAACGACATAGGTCGCACCCCACCACCATTATTTAGTAATGTCCCCCATTCTGTGCTCTTTCCAGGTATATTTGTCCCCATCCTGAGTTCCTTCCTGGTATATATGCCCCCCATCCTGTTATATATATTTCCCCCATCCTGGCATATGTCCCAATTAGAGATGAATGGTGTTCGACTCGAACTGTTCGCCAATCTCAAATTCGAGCTGTTTTGGGCGGTGTTCGAGCCGTTCGACGAACCTGAACGATTTGCAAAAAATTCGGCTGTTCGAGGTTATGTTCGATAACTGTTCGTGCACCAAAATCGTAACTGGATTTTTACACAGTAATACTGTTAATCAATGTTAATACAAATTTTCAGTGTACAGTGGGCGGGGGGGAGGGGCAGGGGATGGATCTCTGCAGAAATAATGCCGATCTCCATTTTTTTTTTTCTTTCCCGCATTTACAGTGGGGCGGTGCAGTCTGTCAGCCTATCAGCAGCGCACACACGCAGCAAAGTGCTTTTTTTTCACACAAGCAAGGGCATTTGTCATTGGCTGTGTATGTCACATGTCCTTGCCCTATAAGACCCAGCCATTTTCCCCGTCGCCACCATTTTCTCACTGCTGCAGCTGAGTGTTAGACGGCACCGCTGCTGCTGTTAGCGCTATATTGTGTAACTGTGAATTGCAAGCGAATTTTCTCTTAAATAGACAGAAAGGTTTAGGGAGTAGGGACTAGTTTGTAATTGTTTGTAATAGTTTGTAGGGACTCATTTGTAGTTACAAACTGCTGTAACCTAGTTTGTAACTGCTAGGTTACAGCAGTTCCTAGCACTTTTTGCCAGGCAGGTCTGTGCAAGTGCTGTGCAAGTGTTTTTCACAGCATTTGGCTAAATCTAACTAAGCCAATTCTTTTGGGCCTCTAGCAGTGTGTGTTAGTCAGTGGAGTACCTATCTGTGTTGCAAGCTACACCACCTGTGTATCTAATACCATTTTTTTACTGCACCTAACCAAGTAAAACCTTTTGGGCATAGTAGCAGTGTCTGTTACTCATTGTAGTAGCCCATCTGTACCAAGCTACACCACCTTTGAATTTAATAACAATTTTTTACTGCATCTAGCCCAGTAAATTATTTTGGGCCTGTAGCAGTGTCTGTTACTCATTGTAGTAGCCCATCTGTACCAAGCTACACCACCTTTGAATTTAATAACAATTTTTTACTGCATCTAGCCCAGTAAATTATTTTGGGCCTGTAGCAGTGTCTGTTACTCATTGTAGTAGCCCATCTGTACCAAGCTACACCACCATTGAATTTAATAACAATTTTTTACTGCATCTAGTCCAGTAAATAATTTTGGGCCTGTAGCAGTGTCTGTTACTCATTGTAGTAGCCCATCTGTACCAAACTATACCACATTTGAATTTAATAACACTTTTTTACTGCATCTAGCTCAGTCAATAATTTTGGGCCTGTAGCAGTGTCTGTTACTAATTGTAGTAGCCCATCTGAACCAAGCTACACCACCTTTGAATTTAATAACAATTTTTTACTGCATCTAGCCCAGTAAATTATTTTGGGCCTATAGCAGTGTCTGTTACTCATTGTAGTAGCCCATCTGTACCAAGCTACACCACCTTTGAATTTAATAATATTTTTTACTGCATCTAGCCCAGTAAATAATTTTGGTTATAGTAGCAGTGTCTGTTACTCATTGTAGTAGCCCATCTGTACCAAGCTACACCATCTTTGAATTTAATAACAATTTTTTACTGCATCTAGCCCAGTAAATAATTTTGGGCATAGTAGCAGTGTCTGTTACTCATTGTAGTAGCCCATCAGTACCAAGCTACACCACCTTTGAATTTAATAACAATTTTTTACTGCATCTAGCCCAGTAAATCATTTTGGGCATACTAGCAGTGTCTGTTACTCATTGGAGTAGCCCATCTGTAACAAGCTACGCCACCTTTGTATTTAATAACAATTTTTTACTGCATCTAGCCAAGTAAAACCTTTTGGGCCTGTAGCAGTGTCTGTTACTCATTGGAGTAGCCCATGTGTACGGATATGCAGGGATACTAAATAACCAATGGTGCACAAGCTTATGGCCTCCTTATTGGGCAGAACAAGTGCTGACAAAAAAACAGACACTCCTGGAACTCTTCCCAATAGTGGTAGCAATAGAAATATGGGGCGCGTGCCTGGCTAACAAAAATATATGCTTCATAACAAAAAAAAAGCCTAGCGCACTGCATTAATAAGATGGCATCATCGTCTCTCCCAGTGCTAAGCCTACTATGCCGGCTAGCATTCCTGTGCCTAAAACACAATGTATGGGTCCGCGCTAGCCACGATGCTGAGGGGTCTATCGCTGCTGCTAACGCTTTATCACAATTCAATTTGGCAGATTTTCACAGAGCTCCTCCCCAACGCTCACCCATCAGGCAACAGTTGCCCACCCTTCCTATGGGATCTAGTGGTGAATAGTTGATGCCATTAATCAGAGCGTCAGTTGCCCCGTCGACATGGCAAGCATACGGTAAGGCATGGGAAGAGTGGACACAACTAGTAGCAGGCAGACGGGTTGACCAATGTGAACAAGCCAGATTACAAGTCACCATAGAATTTCTCCACCAGCTAATGATGAGGGGCATATCAGGGGCATCAGCGCAGCGGTGTCTGACCGGAGTAGCATTTCACTTCCAACTACTGAATTGGGGAGATGTGACAAAGAGATTCATCATCAGAAAATCCATAAAAGGGTGGAAAAGGGGTCAGCCAAGTCAGGAGTGTAGACGTCCCATCCCGTGTCACTAAAACTGATTTCTCACATCATATCCCTAACACCATTAACATGACACTCACAATTTGAAGCAACACTACTGTCTACTGCATTTGCGATCGCCTTCTTCGGGGCGCTATGCATAAGCGAATTAGTCCCTCAATCCAAAATTACCACCAGTGGAGGCTTATTACACCAGGACGTAGTCATACCCAATAATGCAATACGTCTACGCATACGCAAATCGAAAACGGTTCCAGCGGGCAGGGGCACTTGGGTACTTCTACAACCCACAAACGGTACACTGAGTCGGGTAACAATAGTAAAAACATATATAACCATCAGATCACAAAGTAATTTCTTCCTATCACACATTGATGGAACGCCATTATCAAGATACCAGTTCCAAGCTATATTTAATAAATGCCTAACATCGGCTGGGAACCACCCCAAAGATTACGGGACACACTCATTCCGCATAGGTGCGGCCATGGAAGCAGCAACAGCAGGACTGTCAGAAACGGAAGTTCAGAGGATAGGGAGATGGCGATCCACGTGTTTGGCGAGATACATAAGACCAGACTTGTTATCCTAACGTGGTTTGTTTCTTTTACAGGTGACGCTAAGCCAACAGTGTGGGTGATAGGCCACTCGTATATATATTGGGCAGAAAAAAGGGCGAAAGTCCGCCAAGGTGGGAGGAAATTAGAGTTTCATAACACATATTTCAACTGGAGTGGTATTAGAGGCCTGCAATGGCCACAGGTACTAATGGAGGTAATCAAGGTAGGGAGAGAGGCAAGAGGTCCGGTCATCTTAGTTATACAGGCCGGGGGAAACGACCTAGGTCATCACAAGAGTGCATAACTAATGGCAATAATGAAACTAGACATTGAGCGCTTCAGAGAATTTTTCACAAAACTAATTATAGTATGGTCAGAGATTGTGCCGATAGCGGTATGGCAAGGTGCGCGAGACATCACGGCCATCGAACGCACAAGGCGGCTAATAAATATTCGGATGGCAAAATTTAGAAGAGACAGAGGCGGTGTAGTGATACGACACCGACAACTGGATGGAGATAAAGCAGGCCTCATACGGCCCGACGGTGTTCACTTAATGAATATTGGACTGGACATATTCCTGTCAGGACTCCAGGACGGAGTGGAACAAGCGTTAAGAGTGATGGATGGGGGTCAGAGTCTTGCATATGAGTACGCAGGATCCTTGGTGGCCTGGAAATAGAAAGGACATGTTGGAGAATTACACTTGTTGGCCAACTTGCCGGTGTGGAGACACAGGGCATGCTGCAACAAGCTGAATTATTTTAGAAATAACATGCCTTTCTAATGGAATGAGCATAAAGAATTAATAAAGCTGTGACTGATCCTCACCCATCCAGTTGTAAGAGTTACATTATTGTATTGTCAAGGAAAGGGGGGCGGTAGGGGGGCTGAGCGTCTGGGTTTGGTTGGTGGTCCCCACAGTCCGCCTAGGCTAGATGCAGCTAAAAATTCTTATTAGATACACAGGTGGTGTAGCTTGCTTCAGAGCTGGGCTACTACGCTGACTAGCAGACACTGAAGCTTTGGAGCAGACCTCTGAGTAAACAGCTCTTCAGACTCAACCATCTGTGTTACCCCAAGCCAAAGTGTATGTAGCTTCTTACAGTTAAAAGGGGGGGGGGGAGCGACCCAACCCACCTGGAATTGACGATGCCAACGTCACGTAAAACACAGCAAGGGGACTCCAAAAAGAGTCTCCATTTTTTCCAAAAATTGTGGCACAGACACCACTTCAGTGGCATCAATTGCCCCAGAGCTGCTTAAAACGGTTGGTGAGGTGATTTTACCAAATCCTCAAGCTTTTAGTCTCCCCAGGATGACACATGGATAGAAAAGTCCATGCGGATCCATGATTTGTTCATCTTTATGAACATGAGTCTGTCTACATTCTCAGTGGACAGTCACGTGCGCTTATCTGTCAGCACACCACCAGCAGTGCTGAACACACGTTCAGAGAGAACGCTGGCTGCAGGGCATGACAAGATCTCCAAGGCGTGAGTGGCGAGCTCCGGCCATTTTTCCAGATTGGATGCCCAAAATGAGCAAAGGTCGAGTGACACAGTCATGGCTTCGATGTTCACTTGGAAATACTCCTGTACCATCCTCTCTAGGCATTGACTATGTGTCAGACTTCTTGTCTCCTGTGGCCTTGCAAAGGATGGTCTAAAAAAGTGGTGAAATGATTCCACAAAATTGCTGTTACCAGCAGATACTGTGTTACTGTTACGGTTTGAGTGATGAAGACTCGACAGTCCCACGGTTGGCAAGTTAGAACTGTGAGATTCACTACATGCACCACTGGTGTTTTGTGGAAAAGCACATGTAAGATTCTGCAACAGCCTCTGCTGATACTCCTGCATGCGTGAATCCCTTTCTATGGCAGGAATTATTTTGGCAAATTTACTTTTGTACCGGGGATCTAAGAGTGTGGCACCCAGTAGTCGGGATTACTTCGAATTCTGACAATCCGAGGGTCATGTTGCAGGTAGTGCAGCAAAAAATCACTCATGTGTCTTGCGTATCCAGGAGGACCAAGTCCTTGTTGTGCTGGTAGCGAGGTAAGAATCATGCTTCCTTTCTCTGCCCTCTCCCCCCAACCTAGCACAACAGAAATGTGATCAAGGTCGTCCTCATCTGATGAGCCTTCCATGCCCATCGCCAGTTCGTCCTCCACTTCTTCCTCGGCTCCTGCACCTTCCTCAACAGTTTGGCTGCTACCATGTGCCCTGGTTAATCCCTCTCCCCCACCCTCCCATGCCTGCCGCCTTGGTGCTGCCGACCGTCTGGACCTTGGAGATGTTATCCCTTCCGCATACGACTCCTCCTCTACTTCCTCCACCTCCTCTTGTCTCACCACCTGACTCTGAATTCTGTTTAAAGTGTGCTCCAGCATGTAAATCACCGGAATAGTCATGCTGATAATGGCATCGTCAGCACTAAACATCTTCGTAGCCATTTCAAAACTGTGCAGAAGGGAGCATAGGTCCCTGATCTGAGACCACTCCTGCAGCGTGATTTGCCCCATCTCTGGATCTCGTTGGCCCAGGCTATACGTCAGAACGTATTGCACCAGGGCTTGTCGGTGCTGCCACAGTCGCTGCAACATGTGCAGAATTGAATTCCACCGTGTTGGCACATCGCATTTCAGCCGGTGAACTGGCAGGCCCAACGAATTCTGTAGAGATGTAAGTCGTTGAGCTGCGGCATGCGAACAGCGGAAGTGAGCACACAGCGACCGTGCCCTCTGCAGAAGGCCATCTAGTCAAGGATAGTGGGCTAAAAATTGCTGGACAACCAGGTTCAACACGTGAGCAATACAAGGCACGTGTGTGACCTGGTCCCGGTGAAGGGCCGCACCCAGGTTTGCAGCAATGTCGCACACGGCCTTCAATGGTTGCCGGTCCAGTGGAGACAACCATTCATGAAACTGGGTCCCCAGAGCTGACCACAACTCCTCAGCTGTGTGACTCACATTTCCCAGACATTTCAAAGTAAAAACCGCCTGATGCCGTTGAGCCCTGCTGCCAGCATAGTAAGGAGGGGTGCAGGATTCCTTCTGCGCAGTTAGAAAGCGTGTGGCATTACCAGACAAGCTTTGGGTGCAGGTGGAGGACTGAGAGGAGGTTGAGGAGGCAGAAGCAGTGGAGGAACTTCTAGATAAAGAGGATTGACGCACAACTCGTGGGGACGGCAAGACTTGGACAGCAGCCCCTTGTCCTGCTGTCACCATAGTTACCCAGTGCCCAGTCAGCGACATGTAACGCCCCTGCCCATGCCTACTCGTCCAAGAGTCTGGGATGAAATGCACCCTGTCACACACAGAGTTTCTCAAAGAAGCGGTGATGTTGTGTGCGACATGCTGGTGGAGCGCAGGCACACCTTTCTTTGAGAAGTAGTGCCGACTGGGCATCTGGTACTGGGGCACTGCGACGGACATAAGGTCTCGAAAAACCTCTGTGTCCACCAGGTGGAAAGGCAGCATTTCTGTAGCCAACAGCTTGCAGATGGTGAAATTCAACCTCTTAGCTTTGTCATGGCTAGGAGGAAATGGTCTTTTACTTGTCCACATCTGAGGGACCGAGGGCTGGCTGTTGCGCTTAGACGGGGTTGAGTAGGGTGTCCCTGGCAATCTGCCGGTCTGTGAGGAAGATGCAGGCGGAAAAGTTAGGTTGCCTTGATCCAAAGGTGGTGCTCTCGATGTCGGAGAGCGCTCAACACCAGCTGGTGTTTCCACTTCCAAATGAAATGATGACCTGCCAATCACATTGGCTGTTGCGGGTAAAGAGGTGGCAGGTCTGCGTCCAAAAACATGTGTGACTGCTGTCCCCCAAGCCACAGAGGATGAAGAGGCCACGGATGCACAAGATGGGGCAGACGGTGGTTAGCCCAGCCCGCTAGGCCGCATTGTAGCACAGTGAGCTTCCCACTGCAACTTATGCTTCATATCCATGTGACGGTTCATGCATGAAGTACTCAAACTATGGATTTTTTGGCCTCTACTTAGCTTTTGGTGACAACTATTACAGATAACACTAGTTGAGTCATCCTTATCCATCTGAAAAATGCCCAGGCTATGCAAGGCTGAGAGCCCATGCGACCTGAAGAGCCACCACGACTTGTGGTCAGAGGCAGAGTTGTGGTTGAGGATGCAGTTGTTGACGTGCTTCCAGTACTCCGTCTCTGTCCAGGAAGGCGCAACCTAACCTCATCCTCAATAGCATCCTCCTCCACCTCCTCTGCTGACCTCATCTGGCTGACTGTGGGTTGACAGTAAGTGGGATCTCCAACCTCGTCATCATCACCTTGTGTGTTCTCACACCCGTCGTCCTCAGAGCCAACCTCTTCCTGCCCTGACCGAAAAGTCAAGTTGTCGCTCCAATCAGGTATTTCAGGCTCATCATCGTCTTCATCATTGTCTCCACCAGCAGGAGTTACAGATTGGGAACGAGGGTCTACATTATGCTCAGAACCTTCTTCATCTGGTCCTGGATCCGACTCATAAAGATTCTGGGCATCAGTGCAGATCATTTCCTCGTCTGGATTAACAGAAGCTCTGGAGCAGACCTCCGTTTCTCAGGCTATAGTATGAGTAAACAGCTCTGCAGACTCAACCATCTGTGTTACCCCATACTCAGACTGGCAGCTTGAGACTTGGGAGCTGTGAGGAAGCAAGAGCGATTGGGGTGACACCTCTGAGGACTGGAGTATTTGTGATGTTGAAGTTGAGGTGGAGGAGAGCCCACTTGAAGGAGCACTTGATATCCGTTGAAGCATCTGCTGTTTTTGTGCCTCATCTGGAATTTGTAGTGATGGGTGTGTCCGTAAGAAAGGGATCATATCACATTGTCCATGAAAAGAAGTAGACATCTTAGTTTGGCTGGAAGATGGTCTTTCTTCTGCAGATGTTACTCCCCCCCCACCGTGGGGAGGCTCAACCCACCAGCGGACAGGCACCAGTATTGGGAGAGGGGGGCTGGCCGTCAGTGTCCACCGCGGCTCTTGCACAAACCCGGCGACACGGAGGTTGCACGGGCAGGAACAGACTGGCCATGTCGGCTTGGCACTCCGGCGTAGTCCCTCTGCCCGCTCACGCCCGTAACCTCAAAGGGATGCGCAAGCGGCTTTTCTTCCCAGGGCTGTTCCCCGCCCAGCAGGAACGTGGGGGAGTTCAGGTCGGCCTTCCACTGTACTCCCTTACCTCCCTCACCCTTTTTCCTTCTTCCGTTCTCCATCTAACCCCTCGGCTCTGTGGTGTCCGCTCTCCCTCCCGCTCTCTCCTTCTCACAGGTGGACTACCGCGTGTATTCACACTGTGGCGAATCAATTGGGCCCAGGCATAAGAAGTTGTCGAGGTAATGGATAATATGTGCCACCTTAGAAACGTCCATTACAACCCATTCGAGGAAGCAACTAAACGCCTCAAATATTGAGCAGGACCTGGACCACCCCATGGGCAAACAGCGATCTATATAGTATGCTCCTTCCCAGAAGCAGCCCAATAGGTGGACACTATTCGGAGGCACAGGTAGTAAGTAACCGGAACACCGCATTAATGTCTGTTTTGGCCATTAGGGTGACCCTTCCCAACTTCTTGATCCGCCTGATTGCCTTGTCAAAGGATGTACAGTATACAATATTTTAATTGGTTCCACGTCGATGTTGTCGTTTACTGACCTGCCCCTTGGATATGACAAATGGTGGATTAATCCGAATGTATTGGGTTCCGTTTTTGGCACAACTCACAATGGGGATACCACTACATCTTGTAAGGAAAGTGTTCTGAATGGAACCACCATTCTACCTAAAGATATTTCTTTTTTTAATTTTCTTGTCACGACATCTGGGTGTTGGTAGGCTGATTTTAGATTTTTACTCCAGCCTTTCTTGATTTTAGAAGGGCATGATATGCCTATATCTGTGTCTCCCCCTCCTTTTACTCCTCCACCTCTTTTCTTTTCGCATGACTATATGTACTTGTCACTTTTCCATGTGTTAGTTGTGTCTTCTGAGCAGTTTGTCAGCTTTTGGACACCTTTGAAGGTGTTTTCTATGTGTTTCTATGTGTTTTTGTTTGCCTGCCATTGGTTTTAACGATGTTCGTCGGTGTTCGACGAACAGTTCGGCGAACATACCGGTGTTCGAAGAACCGAACGGAACCCGAACACTACGGGCGTGGCTCAACTCTAGTCCCAATCCTAACATATATGACCCCATTCTTGGGCCCCTTATTGATGTACAGTATATGTCCTCCATCCTGGGTTCCTTCCTGGTATATACAGGATATCCCCCATCCTGGTATATACAGTATATCCCCCATTCTGTCATATATGACTCCCATCTTGGGCCCCTTACTGATACATATGTCCCCCATCCTAGGTACCTTCCTGGTATATACAGTATGTCCCCCATCCTGGTATATATATCCCCCATCTTGGGCCCCTTACTGATGTATATGTCCCCCATACTGGGTTTCTTCCTGGTATATATGTCCCCCATTCTGCCGCTGTTCTTTAATGCATATAAAACCCCAACATTCGACTTACCTTCCCCCACTCCCAAAGGGTGCAGAGTCCTCGTCTGTAGCAGGTGCAGAAGCCGGCAGTTGACATCGGCATGTCTTCTATGGGCGACAAATGATGTCATTGCCATGCGTCACCTGCCAACATCAGCAGAATTCTGCAACTGTTGTAATTGAGGAATCGGCCAGAATATCTGGTAAACAAAAAACACGGCCAACAATGGAAAACATTAAAAAAACAGACAAACAAATATAAAATACACTTTAATAAAGGCGCAAAGTAAAAGAAGAATTTGGCTCAAATATAAAATTTAGACAAAAAACAGTTGCAAATGTAGTAATGAATGGGGTCCAAGCTGTTTTTTTTTCTCTTAAAGACTATCTTCAATAATTATATAGCACCATTCAGTCAATGCTATACGTCTACAAGTGAATTATTGCAACTTCATGAACTCGTTGCATGGGAATTGACCTGTGAAAGTGCTGCTGGCTGAAAAGTTATATTTGCTGTGATAGAAGATAAAAGCAAGGAAGAGTCGCCACAGAAGCATGCGCTGAATATGAATGCAATATTTCATACTTGTCTCAGGCATGTCTATTTCTGTTTATTAGGACCCAAGGGCCATATTAAGATCGCGGTCATTTCTTCCCTCAACTGTAAAGCTCCAGCAGAAGGGAAGATCATAAATATATATGAAGGACAAAGTATTAATTTATTCCTAAAGTAGAAAGACAGTCTGAGACCTGATAAGTATCTCTTGTCTTGTTGTGAATTACATCTTCTTATGCAATGTTATCAGCTACTACTTGTCAACCTGAGTTCATCTACACATTTTCTTTCAGCTTTAAAGGAAATTAGAAACATAAATCAAGTCTGAGGGTTGAAGATATTGTCACATGACAGATGGTGCTAGGATATGCCACCAATGTCCAATTACTGGAGTTCCAAATGTCGTGACCATTGCCAATTGGTACAACAAACTAAAGCTTTCCCACTTTGCTTCCCTCCAACCTTCTTTAGGTTTTTACTGGTGTCCACAGGCAGTTATTAACTATAATACTTCTAAATTTGTTCACGTAAACTTGACTTTGAATATAAGGAAATAACCATTTATTTTTGTATTTTTGTCATAGGGTCAGTAATGTGAACATACAGCAAGAATGATCCTGGAGAAGAAATTACATATAAATGTTATAGATAGGAAGATTAAATGCTCTTATAAACATTCAAGACCCTGATGACGTAAGCCAGAAAATCCTACTTGCTGATAGCTGATTGGCACTTAGTTTTATGGAAGGGGTCATGAAACAGCCCCTAGTAAAAGAAAAGCTGATCAAGTCATAGATGAAGCTAGTGAAGCTTTAGGTTTGGCTTCTCTTGGCCTTGGCCATCAGTAGTTAATCCTTGAGGAACTTGTGGCCAATCACATATTTGCCCTGCAGCATATGTAATGGAGCAATATATGCCAGCAATTCAAAGGAATATTGTAGATGTCTATGTATGTCATGTATGTGCCATACCTTCCAAAGCATCATATACAGTAGGTGGGGTCCCCTCTATGATGTCTATATGTCATTTATACCAACTAAACTCACCTCTTACTGTGGAGAAAGGAAAGGAAAGGAAAGGAAAGGGAAGGGAAGGGAAGGGAAGGGAAGGGAAGGGAAGGGAAGGAAAGGAAAGGAAATCTTACTGTAAGCCAGGGGTGGGGAATCTTTTTTCTGCCAAGGGCCATTTGAACATTTATACCATTTTTCGAGGGCCGCACAAATTGTGCACTAATTCCGCCCACAAAGGGACAGCATCAGGACATAATCATTCATTGCACGCACCTCAGCATTTAGCAGTGAACTCTGCATGCGCGTGCTCACCTAGCAAGAATAAATTAATGGGACGGTGGCTGGTCCCTGGGAATCTGCCAGGGGACGGATAAAATGTCATCGAGGGCTGTAAATGGCCCGTGGGCCTGAGGTACCCCACCCCTGCTATAAACAATGGTGCAGTATGCACCATGGCCTCCAGAAGACAAGTTAGATGAAAGGATACATATAGCTGAATAGCCCATTAACCCTTTCCTGTCTGAACCATTCTTCATGTTTGTATTTTGCTTTTTTTTTCCTTACCTTCTTCCAAAAGCAAGAACTTTAAGTTTTCCATCAACATATCCAAATGAGGGCTTGTTTTTTTGCTGTATATGTTGCAGTTTTGAAGACATCATTGATTTTAAAAACTGAAAAGCTGAAAATAAATCCAATTCTAGCATAAATCGCTTTGAAAAGTTGCATATTTTTGGGCAGCATGGAGTTGCGCAAAAATGTTGAGACTTTTTGCGGTTTCACGTCAGTTTCGCCCGTCTCCTCCAAATTAGATGGAGCTAGAACATGACAGCAGCATGACAGGGGCGTGATGACATAGCTCATCTAATTCATGACGAGCAGTGGCATTTCTTATGCCAAAAATCATGCTCCAGTCTCTGACTGGAGTTAGACTTGTGGTGAAGCATATGGTGGCACACGCCACTTGTCAGATGCTTCTGATACAGAGACATGCACGTTTCAACATACCTCTTCATCAAGACCCGTGTGAACATTGGTGTTCTTGAAGAATTGGTGCCCAACTGTTTTGACATGATGAAAAAACTACATTTTTATCAATATTTTTTGTGTTCCATTTTTATATGATGTTCAGTAAAAATGAAAAAGAAACATTATTCAACTGGTCAGTACAATTAATAAAACGCTTTGATACCAAACTTTATTTTTGTATATGTATATATATTTTAGTGGTTAAGAAAATGGTTTCTATCTCTGTATTGTAAGACTTTTAATTTTTTTATTTTTACAATTGTGTGCGGGCTTGTTTTTTGTGTGGTGACCAGTAGTTTTTATTGGTACTATTTTGTGGTCCGTATAATCTTTTGATCGCTTCTTGTTGCATTTTTAGAGAAGGTGACATGACTCAAAATGGCAGTTCTGACATTTTAATTTTTATCATTACAAGATATGTTGTTGTTTTTTTTTCTAATTCTTTAATTGTATATTATGAAAATGGAGTGATTCAAACATTTATGGGTTTCTTTTCATTTTTTTCATATATTTTAAAACTTTTGTTAGTCTTCCTAGGGGAATTGAACTTGCGATCATTTGATCTATTATACTATACACTGCAATACTTCAGTATCGCAGTATATGGCCACATTCATACGTTCAGTATTTGGTCAGTATTTTCCATCAGTATTTGTAAGTCAAAACCAGGAGTGGAACAATCAGAGGAAAAGTATAATAGAAACACGTCACCAGTTCTGTATTTATTACCCACTCCTGGTTTTGACTTATAAATACTGATGTGAAATACTGAACAAATACTCAACATGTGAAAGTGGCCTATAATGAAACTACTAATCTATGAAGCACAGTCACAGGTTGAGGAGTGACAGTGACAGAGGCCTTGAGCAGGTCCCTAGCAACTATGGTAACCCATTATCACCCATCATTATCACCCCCAGAATGGACAACCAATCCTTATCGCGCCACTTAAATACCACTTTTGGAGATTGCACTGATTGCTGCTTTTAGAGGCAGCTACCAGCTGTATAACACAGCCAGCATATGCAGTGTATGTTATGGGATCAGCTTCTCAGGACAACACATAAGCGCACATCCGAGTTCCGCTATATTTGTATGGTGAATGTCGGGAAGGGATTAATAGGGGCTACTGTGGCGCCCCTGAGGGTTCGACCGCCACAGGGATGCTGCACTTCTCTAATGGAGTGTGGTGTTCCTCCTCTGAGGTAAGAACAGTGCGATGGTCAGGACCCTTCCTTCACATTCAACACCACACTACTCCCACCAGAGGGGGCTAGAAGGCACTAGGTGCTGCCCCTGCTGGAAGTTGGGAGACTGGGGAACCAAGAGATAGGGGAACCAATTAGTGGGTGAGGGTGGAGGATTCACATTTTGGTGACACTGTAAATTTCATATTTAACACACAGCCATTTTGGCTCTTGGTTCTTTGACTGTTCCTTATCGTGATCTCTCCTCCCTGAGCGTGGATCCTGTGTGGACCTGCAGAGGACGGGGACACGGCCCCTCGTACCCTGGCCTTGGGTCGAGGGGCAGGCTGCAGATAATGTATGTCTCAGCCCGGTCAAGGACCATGACCAAGAAGGCCCAGAGCTTAAGAGTGTAGCTTCACCGCAAATGGATCCCAGGGATGATGCAGACGGAGCGGTATACGACACCTGTCCTCACCAACCTGATCTATTCTGAGGGATTCCGGCTGCAAGAGGGGTACTGGCCCCTGACACCCGACCTTGCTACTCCACGTCCTGGTCGGGAAAGCCCGGTAGGCCCTGAGGATCCCACCGGGTATCGGAAGGAGCGGAGCTGCCACCCGTACCCTTTTTCTGAGAGAAGTTCAGAGGGAGACCCGGCCTATCTGCACACACACACATACAGGAAAGGACCCGGTCTGAAGTCTAGGAACACTCTGGTGCGGGGTCCTGATTGAACACTGGACTTACTCGGAGGTTGTCGGACCTTCGTCTCTGGTGACCGCAGAGCTCCGCGAGGAACAGGGAGACGCCTTCCTACTGCCATCTCCATCGTGAGTAAAAACCCTGGAAGTTAACCCCTATGGCCTCCGGACTCTTTATTCTGCACTACACTGCGCTACGCAGCACCAAACCTCCTAGACTACTACCCCCGTCATCCTGTCCTTCTGCCCCGAGGCCCTGCTCCGCCTGTGGGGAGTAGTAACAACGTCGGCAGCCATAACACCATGCCTCGGCAGACTGCAGCAGCGCTGGTGGCCTTCACCAGGTGCCACAGGTGGCGTAGTCGAGATCAGCCACTCAACCCGGATAAGCCCGTACCATCTCTTTGTTTTTTTTAGTGTGACGACCCTGGGCACGGAGTGGGTCCGGGCCACGGCTGCACCCCATCTCTACATCACAGGACCCGACTCCGAGTCCCCCATCTCCCGGGGTAGGGCTTACAGAAGGACGCGCGTGAGTCACACACTACTGTACTCACACTGAAAAACAAAATATGTAAGTATTTTTTAAATGCAGCATGTGTTACTTTCATTTATTTTATTGAAAAAAATGCCTGTTGAAGTCTATCGATAGTTTTCAAAATAAGGTTGCATCCACATGTTATCAATATGGCTTCCATTCTTTTAAAGGGGCCCACAATACAATTTTATGCACAGTTAGAAACTGTGTTGAAAAAAAGCAAAAAGATTATGGCAGAATGATCAATTCTCTCTAATTTTTAAACAGTAAAAACAAAAATTTTATGCTGTTTGATAAATCTGGTGCATCTTTAAGACCGCCTGGTCTTAGTTTACATCTATTAGTTAACGTTCTGTGTGCCAAAAATTTTTGAAAAGTTTTGACACATTTTTTGGCACAATTGGTCATGCCTCTTTATATTATTCTACATCCCTTTCCATGAAGCCACATCCGACTTGTCGGACTATATGCAACAAGTGTCTAAAACAAATAATACATGAAAGACAATTTTTTGTCGCAAGTTGTTTCAGGTTTCTGGCACATTTAGCTTTGTAAGTTTCCCTCATTGTTATAATTTGAGGCATCACAGTCTAATAAGAATAATGAAAAAAAATAAAAAAAGAAGCTTGATCAGAATAGAAGTGTCCCCACTCCAACAACCCTCAGATAGGGCTCATTCAGAAGTTAGTGATTTTTATGGTATGCGGAAAAATGATCAATCTTCATCGGAGAGTTTGTTAAAAAAAACAGCATGTGAATGGCATCTGAGTGCCGTCTGAATTTTTTACAGACCCATGGACTTGCATTGGCGAGTTTGATCCGTGACACCATTGGACGTGTCTCCATGTTTTGGTGCAGACCACCCAGTCCACAAAAATATATGGTCATAGGAACAGCTCCATAGACTATAAATATTTATATCTAGCCGTAAAAAACACAGATAAAACTTATACATGAAAAATCATGTCTGTATGAGCCCTGAAAGTAACAGGAATTATAATAAATAAAATTGAAAAGGCATAGTTTTTTAAGTACTTTATTTCGCTAATAATTTTTTTAAAAAAGTGAAATACTGTTGGTCATAAAAAATTACACAAGAAAATTAAAGCAGAGCATACGAAAAATATGTAAACCGTGTTTAGGTCACACACAAAATACCTTAGAAAATCATAAGGAAAGAAAAGAAATAAGGAGGGAAAAAGTAACATAAAACAATGACTTGCAGATAAGTCTAAACATGCACAGAACAGGAAGCAAAATGTCTTCATTTATATCATTTTCAGCTGAGTGACAACTTTAATAAAACACTTCCACCTCTGTCTCCTCGTCACTGGAATAAGTCAACCACATTTCTCTCTGGGTTGTTCTGCGCCAACTTGCTTAATGGAAGCAGAGGATAGATCAGTGTTAGGACTTGGTAGATGTTCATGGGAAAATTAGTCTACATGTGGTCTCAATCATTCCAGTGGGTAACCTTCACATTACCCTTTCACAGGTCATCTGATAAACATCAGCTTGAAGGCTTCCCATATAAATACAGCACCTTGAAGTGCCCGAGGCTGAAGGAACTGAGCATAAGAAGGTCATTAGATCCAGATAGATTTTAAAGCATTCTTCAGATATTGTTCTTATACAAAATAACCTCTGTAAAAGATCACAGGCATGTGCAACAATCGTAAACAGGAAAGTGTTAATATCTAATTGTACAATATATAACTCTGGTGTCCTGCATCCCGTTTGCATTCTTTATTGTACTATTTACAGGCCGATAAACTTACTTCACAATTCCTTTGGCAATGCATTCAGATATTCCTTATGTACTTCCAAAATAAAGAACAGTATTTCTTCTTTAATGAGGAAGAAATCTAGATTTATACTCTCCATAAACCCTACATCCTCCCTGCTGCTGAAATAAAAAGGTACAGTAAGCATGTAAATAATTCAGTGAGTTTAAGTAGCAATAAAAACGAAATAAAACATAGTCAAAGGTTATTGACTTCTTTTACTTTGTCCCACTAGGTGGCACTGTGTTGATATATAGTGAAGCTGGACTGGAACAACTCAGAGATTCGTGGAAAGTTTTCACTTTTTTTAGTGCAAGTACTGAGTTAAGGGAGAACTATGCAATTTAGTGTAAAACGCAAGTGTCTGTTTTCCAAATGTAAAAAATATATATTTCAATATCTTATTCTTGTCTTGAGTTGAGTTATATTCTGCCTGTGAGAACTATTTTACCTATGACAACACTTCTGGTTCCTGTACTTCAGGCCTTATAAATCAATCTGAACGATCGTTCTGTTCCAATGGAGTTTCATCAGCTTAAGAACAAAGGCCAGTTATTCGGCATCAATCAACTTGTATCTAATCAATCAGCGCTTGTAAATAGGCTGAAATTGGCCACTCTAACTCGGCCAATATAGATGGCACATGTTATGATAGAATCGATCAACTACCTACTGAGATCTGACTGCTTCCAGTCTACTAAGGGTGCTTTTACATTGCATTCAGGCACCCGTTTGGTGGCCCCATCAGGTCTTACATCCGAACAACCTGCAAAACGGGATTCGGACATATGCGCTGACGGGACCATAGACTACAATGGTGCTGGCAGAGCAAATGTGAGATTTGACATTCATCATTTTCATGCATGTACACCTACTGGAGGCAGACACTCAGACGAGGTAGACTCAGTAGGAGTACACGAGTTCGCTCTGTCGGCACCATTATAGTTTATGGCCTCGTTGGCGCATACGTCTGAATACCATTTTGAGGGGGGTTCGGACATAAGCCCCGACGGGGCTACTGAACGGGTGCCTGAACGCAATGTGAATGCACCCTAACACTCATCACACTTGCCACTGCCCCATCTCTATTTCTCGGGGAGTACACTCCTACTTACCTTTTGACTCATGCAGAGGCTGCTGTAATCACAGGTGTCTTTCGTCTACAACCACACAGATTGCAATTTTCTGTTTGAGTAAGATACTCAAGATATGTCAGCTATCTCTCTCCCTCTATCTCCTCCTTTAGCTGATGTTAGTCGGGAGAAAGTACATTTCCTTCTACCCTTTGTCATTTTGAAATTAAGTGTGCGGAACAAATTACTGTACTGATCAGTACTTGTAAAGAGTCAACTGATTGTGTGATTATCACCTGAACACAATAGATTTTTTTATGCACTAAAAGAGTAAAGCCCCCGTCTCACATAGCGAGATCGCTAGCGAGATCGCTGCTGTGTCACGGTTTTGGTGACGCAACAGCGACCTCACCAGCGATGTCACTATGTGTGACATTTTGCAGCGATCAGGCCCCTGCTGTGAGGTCGCTGATCGCTGCAAAATGTCCTGGACCATTTTTTGGTCTTTGCCCTCCCGCTGGTCAGCACACATCGCTGTGTGTGACCAGCGGGACCAGCGATCAGGCTGGTAACCATGATAAACAGCGGGTTACTAGGGGCACATGCGCACTTAGTAACCCGCTGTTTATCATGGTTAGCACTCTGCTACGGTGAGCGGTAACCTCCCGCTCACCGTAGCAGAGTGGTAACCATGATAAACAGTGGGCTACTAGGTGCGCGTGTGCCCCTAGTAACCCGCTGTTTATCATGGTTACTAGCCTGCTCCTGCTTCAGCAGGCTGCTAACCAGGAGCAGGACATCGTGGAAAGATTCTTTCCACGATGTCGCTGCTCCCTTGATCGCTGGTCAGCCTGCCTCTTTGACAGCTCACCAGCGATCACATAGTGACGCAGCAATGATCCCTGACAGGTTGTATCGTTGTCGGGATTGCTGTAGCGTCGCTAAGTGTGACGGGGCCTTAAACTGTGAAGGTTCCTATTAAACAATGGCCCATTTGCACTGTCCACTTTGGGCATATAGCAAATAGTGACTAAACTATATTCAAGTTGTTCTGCCTTATTTTATCCTGTGAAAAAACTTTGATCTTCTCCAGCACGCAATCTCCAAATTTCCAAGTTAAAAAAGATCTTTCTTCATCCATTGTATGGTACTTAGTCATGATATAACTAAGAACAGTACAAATTTCTAGATTCGAAACGCGTAGGTTTTTTTTTCAGGATGTCCTGTTTGTCAACTTGTATGTTTTCTGTATCTTTTAATGTATCAATAATTTTTTTTTCTCTTGGAAATGTGGAGATTGAGTGCTTGTAAAGATGAGATTCAGTGTCCATGCACATCTTGAGAGTTCAAAGCTTTTTTCATCAGGAAAGCTAAATATTTATTTTATGCTGCCATTATATCTTTCTGTTTAAGACAAGCCCGCGAGCAATAATGGGAACAGAATGATTGGGGAAATGTGCAGCCAATATTGGTGATTTTTGTATGCATGCACAAAAATATAAACACTCAATGAAGGAGGGTAATTGCCTTCATGTTTACACCAGCCAATAATTGGGAACAAACATTTTAACAAATGTTCATTCACAGATCAGCTCATGTAAAAAGGCTTTAACTTTAGCAGCTTGTTCCCAGTATCCGCAAAAAGAAATTAAGGCTGTGATTGTGATTATTATTTTACCTAACACTGTAATTGTATACTGTGTGCACAATTAGGCAATTTGTATTTTTGATGATTCATTTTATTATTGAACAACTACAGCGCTGTCGGTCAATCCAAAGGGGTAATAAACCTGACATTTGAATATTTAAGAAAGTAGTGAGGTTTTGTCTTTATTAGGGGACTATTTCTGCGTGCAGAATTATTGGACGACTACTTTTGTGCAGAATTATTGTGTAACCAAATTAAAAAATGTAAATTTTCTCATCTCAGTTTCTTTATTTTCATCTATTAAAGTGAGAACAATAACCACACAACTTAAAGTGTACAAAAATACATTCCTGACAGTTAAAAAAAATATCAGGGACCAATATAGCTGAATTTTCCATACCGGTCATAAGCCAGACTTATTATACTTTGGAGGAGTTACATTGCTGTGCCAGCAGATGGCGATGTTGTAACTGTTGATGCTTGATAATATGTAGTTTATCTGTTTCTCTTGTTTAAACTGTCACTCTCTAGTATAGCAGCCATCTTAGGATAAGTCTAGTTTTTTTCCTGTCCATTGATGATTTGTATAGTTCCTGTATGGAACTTTGGTTTCTCCCACAAATGTCTGATTGCTGTTACTTCTGCTGAAGTCGAACAAACAACTAATAATTTTGCACACTTTGATAAAGGGTGTTGTATCTCTAGGCCTCGCCCTCCCTCATTACACAACCTGATCTGCTTCATCCAACAATAATTCAAGTTTATACAGCTCGGAGATGGAAAATCTGCATAAAAATAATGATTTGGTCAAAATACTCACTTGCCTAATAATTCTGCACCCAGTGTAATCATCATTTTATTTGATAATGTGATTGTAATTGTGATTGTAATTGTCACTTTTCATAAGGTTGCGATTTTAGCTATCATTTTACCCAAGGATATAGTTATCATTTTACATAAATTTGTGATTTTAATTATTATTTTACTTAAGGTTGCGATTGATCGGAGTGATCATTTTAAGTAAAAGTTGTGATTTTAGTTATCATTTTACAGAGCAATATAATTGCTGTTAATGGGTTCATATGACTTTTCTAAACTATTGTCGTGTATTAATTATACACCCCCCTAAGAATCTGTTTTATGAATGTAGCTGAGACCAGTAATAATTTCCAGGGCGCCACTGCTTTTACACTGATAAATCTCTGTCCGGTGGAGCATGTTGGTACATAATATCGAGTAATAATAATTAATGGGCAGGAGGTTTCTCTTTTTGCAGTTATGGTATCTAGCTGAACGCGTCTTAAGAGCCATAATTTGAAGGTGATATGTGGCGTTAGACACTTTTATTTTATATGGTGCGAGAGGAAGCAGATTGTCGGATTTTCTGGTAATTGGTATCTAGCAGACTGGAGAGATCCTGGGAGGCTATCATTACATTATGATTCATGTGTTCAGCATCTGCTTCAGTTTAACATCGGATTGGATGGGTTTGATGTATTTATTGCAGGATTCTGACACAGGATGAGACTTTGGCATCAAACATGAACCTGAAGAATAAAAAGAGCTTTGTGATCTAATACTGCACATCATGTACAATCTCACCAGCTCTAATGGTGTCAATTTAACCACAAGCTCCCAGATCTGAAAGCCATTACAAGAATCAGCAGGTAAAGTGTTTGTCAAGAAAGTTCCATGAAGATCCATTGTAGCCGCTTATAAAAATTGTGGGTGTGCAGACGCTGTGGGGAAAGTGTGTTTCCAATTAGTCGTGCCCTAGAGATCTTATATAATATACAATGGGTTCATATCTATTCATATATATTTACAATGCGTTATTACTAGTGTTGAACGAGCACTAAAATGCTCGGGTGCTCGAAGCTCGGGCCGAGCTCGCCGTGATACTCCGGTGCTCGACCCGAGCAACAAGCCCAATGTTAGTCTATGGGAGACCCGAGCATTTTTGCGGCGGCACCCCCGGGAGTCTTTTAAAAGCCTAACAAGTGCCCAAAACGATAGTGACTGTGCTCAAATGACATGGGGACAGCATGGGGATCGCCCCAGGAAACATTTCTGACCCCCAGGTCACTGCTGTCAAAAACGTGGTCAGAGGTATTAAGCCACTGTTAAGGGCTCACAATAAAACGTTCAAAAACAAAACTGAAAGTGCTTTCCTGTGAAATAAGTTAAGGAAGTTCCTTTCCAGGGTAAAGACTTGTGCATAAGGTAAAATAAATAACCCCCCAAAAAAATACTCCTCCACACCTTGGGCTATGTTGTGACGCTCACAGCCCTCCCTGGGAGATGGGGTACTCGGATGTTGGGGAAGCAGTCGTGGCCTGGACCCGTTCCGTGCCCAGGGCCGTCACATTTAAAAGGGTGTAATGGGCTTTCAGGGTTGAGTGGTTATTAACGACTATGCCACCCGTGGAGTCTAGCGATGGCCACCAGCTACTCCCCACCGGCGGAGCAGGGCCTCATGGCAGAGAGGCGGATGGAGGGAGTTGTAGTGGAGGAATTCTGGTGCTGTGCTGTGCGGTGCAGAAATAAAGAGACCGGAGGCCATAGGGGTAGACTTCTAGGGTTTTTACTCACGCTAGAGCATGCAGCTGCAAGGCTTCTCCCTGCTCCTCATGGGGCTCTGCGGCCGACAACCTCCGAGTAATTCAGGTGCTTTAGCCAGGACCCCGCACCACAGTGTTCCTAGACTTCAAACTAAGTCCTCTCCTATCTGTGTGTGTAGAAAGGCCAGGTCTCCCTCTGGACTATGCACAGAGCAAGGGTACGGGTGGCGACTCCACTCCGTTACCCGGTGGGATACACTGAACCTCCGGGCTTCTCCGACTGATACATAGAGTAACAAAGTCAGATATCGAGGGCCGGTACCCCTTTTGCAGCAGGAATCCCTCTGACTAGGCCAGAGCAGCGAGGACAGGTGGCGTATACTGCTCCGTCTGCATCCCCCTTGGATCCTTTTTTGGTGGAGCTAGACTCCTCAGCTCCAGGCCTTCTTGGGTAGGGACCTTGACCGGGTAGAGACAACCGTTAACTCTTGCCCGCTCCTCGACTCAAGGCCAGAGTACGAGGACCGTGTCCCCATCAACTGCAGGTTCTCACAGAAAGCCACGTTCAGTGATGAAGATCACAATCAAAAGAACATAAGCCCAAGATGGCTGTTTATTAAATATGAATTATTAAGTGTAACCTACATGTGCGTCCTCCACCCTCACCCACTACTTGGTTCCCTCTATCTTTTGGTTCCCCAATCTCCCATTATCCCGGCAGGGGCAGCACACTGGTGCATATTAGCCTCCCTCTGGTGGGAGAAGTGTGGTGTTGGATGCAGAGGTGTGGTCCTGACAGTTGCACCATCCTTACCTCGAAGGAGAGATTCCACACCCCATTAAAGAAGTGCAGCATCCCTGTGGCGGTCAAACCCTCAGGGGCGCCACAATGTTCACAAGTAGCATTTTTTATGCGTTTTTGCACTTTTGTATTGCTTTCAACCTTGACAAATGCATTCACTGGGAAATGTCATTTTAACATTTTACAACCTTATCTGGCCATGTGCTGTGTGACACATGCATACAGTGCTAAAAAGACAATGGAACAGCATGGGGAAGACCCCTGGAAGCATCTCTGACACTCAGGTCACTGTCTAAAAGTGTGCCCTTAAGAAGTCATCCTTGCCGCATCAGAAGATGCAGACTTGCAACTATCCCCGTGCAAGTCCCTTGGCAGTGTTCAAGTTTACCTCCCCCATTCCTTACAATGCAAGCGCAAATATGCAGCCAACCACCCATCCACCCCCAGGCTGCAATACCATACTGCTTGCTTGCTTGCACTTGAAATTGGACCTTTTAGGCAAGTGGAGGCAAAATCTGGCCACCACGTCATGGCTGCGTTGGCGGCCGGGTGTCCATACTCGGTCCCCAGCCGCCCCGCGGCCGGGTGTCCACACACGGTCCCCAGCAGCCTGGGGGCAGCCGGGTGTCCATAAACGGTCCCCAGCCGCCCCTATTTCTCCTGTCAACTTCCCCCCAAAAACTTTTCTTAGCCTGGCCTGCTTTAGGGCAGCATTGGACGAGCCCACCAGAGAACCAGACTCCTCCAGTGGGCCCTGGCTTCTCCATCAGGGGAGTTGAGAGTGACAAGGTGAGGACCATGATTATGATGATAGAAGTTAGCATCTGCTTTGTTTTCTTGGAATGCAAGCGCATGTATGTAGTAGTGGCTAGGCCTGAGGTGGTCAGCGTTTTGGCGCATATCCTACCTCCTCCGAGGATTACTGGATGGTTTCCTGCTACTATCCAAGTTCTATGACTCCCGTTAAAACAAAGCTTCAGGTGATAAATGATGGATGAGGTAGTGGCAAAGGAGAAAGAGCAGGAGGAACAGGGACCATTCACATCAATATCAGGCCAGTCAACCACATATGTCTTGTAGGATATGTTTCTGTAACAAAAGGAGCGGTTCGGCTACACAGTTATAGGGCATACAGTGAGTGCAATGCCTACCAAAATTTTGAGGCACTCCAATGCCCCTTGGAAGTGACATGGAGGTCAGAGGGCTTTAAGTAAACCGATTTTTCCATTTATAGCAACTGGGTCTCCTCTACACTGTTGGCCTAAGCAGTGAATGGAAGGCTTTCCAAAAATTATGAGGAACTGCAATGCCCCTTGAAACAGACGTGGATTACAGTGTACTAAAAACCTTCCACCCATTATTGGGGAGTGGGTCTGCCTTAGTTTTCACCTTTGCATTGAAAAGCAAAAGCTGACTAAAATTAGGAGGAAATACAATGCCCGTTGGAAGAGTCGTGGAGGTTAGAGGTAATTAAAAACAACATTTCAATGCCCCTTGTTGACAAGACACTTTTAATGCCCCTCGGAAAAGTGTTGGAGGTCGCAGTAGCTTAACAAGACGCTTTAATGCCCCTTACAAGAGCCATACAGTACAGCATCTTAAAAATATTATTCACATTATTGGGGAGTGCGTCTCCCACAGTCTTTGCTTATGCCTTCCAAGCAAAAGCTGACAAAAATAAGGACGGTGGAACTTTCAATAATGGCAACACGGACCATGGTCACCCTTGTGGTATAGTGGTGGTGGAGGCTGAGGATAAGGAGAAGAGCATAAAACAGCCGAAATGAGGAAGCATATACCCATGTGTGGGTGTGAAGCGGTGCATGTGAGTACACCTCCCGAAAAAACACAGTGGATTTGACTTTATGTTACTCTGCTGTCATTTGGTGGTGATGAGAAGTCTGGCCCAATCCAGCCCTTGTTCACTTTGATAGGGGTCAGCTTGTCAGCATTGTCAGTTGACAGGTGAGTGCGCTTATCAATTATAATTCCCCCAGCGGCACTAAAAACACGCTCCGATAAAACACTAGCGGCAGGGCAGGCCAGGACCTCCAAGGTGTACAGAGCGAGTTCAATCCAAGTGTCCAGCTTGGATACCCAATAATTAAAAGGCACAGAGGAATCACGGAGGATGCTGGTACGGTCGGCAAGGTACTCCCTCACCATCTTTTGAAACTTTCCACTCCATGTGAGAGAACCCCGCGCCTCAGGGCCTGTAAGCTGGACGGGTCTCAGAAAACTGTCCCAGAATGTTGACAGTGTTCCCTTGCCTCTGCTGTATTGGAGTTACCTCTCTCTCGCTTGTTCGACTTGGTTTGTCAACGAACTGTGACCTCTGCCGCTAGCGTGTTCAGATGGGAACTTTTTTAACAGTTCTGCAGCAAGGGCCTTCTGGTACTGCCCCATTTTTGTAGCCCTCTCCACCTCAGGCATAAGAGAGTGAAAGTTCTCCTTGTAGCGGTGGTCTAAAAGTGTCACCAACCAGTAATGACTGTCACCCAACATTTTGACAACGCGAGGGTCACGGTTAAGGCAGCGTAACATAAAGTCAGCCATGAGTGCCAGACTGGTAACGGGCAAGACTTCCGTGTCCTCACCAAGATGATGACTGACCATGCTCTCCTCCCCCTCCTTCCCCCTGTCCTCAGGCCACCCACGCTGAACCGACGGTATGACAGTTGTACAGCTACTGCCGTCTACAGCGCATGATACAAGCTCCTGTTATTCCTCCTCCTCCTCCTCCTCTCCCTCATTGTCCCCCAATGCACGTTGGGATGAGATGAGGCTGGGCTGTGTGTAATCGACCGCTACGGCTTCTTGATCCATCTGATCATACTCTGGCTGCAATGCCTCCTCTTTAATTCTCTGCAGAGAGCATTGCAAAAGACAGACAAGTGGAATGCTGCCGCTAATGATGGCGTCATCGCCACTCACCATCTGGGTGGACTCCTCAAAGTTTGTCAAGATGGTACAGATGTCAGACATCCAGGTCCACTCCTGAGGTCTTATGTGTGGAGTCTGACCTGAATATCGACGGCCTTGTTGCAGCTGGTACTCCACAACTGCTCTCTTCTGCTCACAAATCCTTTGCAACATTTGGAGGGTAGAGTTCCCACATGTGGGGACATCACACACCAGTCGGTGTGATGGAAGCTGCAAACGCTGCTGCAACACAGCAAGGGCGGCGGAAGCTGTAGCCGACTTGTGAAAATGAGCTGACAGGTGGCGTACTTTGATGAGTAGATCTGGAAACTCGGGGTACGATTTAAGAAACCGCTGAACCACGAGGTTAAGCACATGAGCCAGGCATGGTACGTGTGTGATCTCGCCTCGCCTCAGAGCCGCCACCAGGATACGGCCATTGTCACACACGACCATGCCTGGATGTAGGTTCAACGGTCTTAGCCACAGATCTGCCTGCTCTTTCACAGCTTTCCACAACTCACAAGCAGTGTGAGGTTTCTCACCTAAGCTTATGAGTTTCAGCACAGCCTGTTGCCGCTTGGCGGACGGAGTACTGCAGTGCTTCCAGCTTGTAACTGATGTGCTGATATCTGAGATGGAGGCTGAACATGAGGAGGAGGAGGAGGATGATGCGCAGGAGCTGTACACTGTGGGGGCAACTCTGACTGACATAGGGCCCGCAATCCTCGGTGTGGGGAGGATGAGTTCTGTCCCAAGGTCCGACTGGGTCCCGGCTTCCAGTATGTTTATCCAGTTTGCCATCAGGGAGATGTATCGTCCCTGGCCACAAGCACTTGTCCACGTGTCCGTTGTCAGGTGGACTCTCCAAGTAACTGCACTGTTCAGGGCACGGCAGATGTTTTGGGACACGTGCTTGTGTTGTGCGCGGATGGCAAAATAGTGTCGGCTGGGGACCGATTACCGAGGGACGGCCACCGCAATAAGGTTGCGGAAGGATTCATCTCCACCAGCCTAAAAGGCAGCATTTCCAACACAAGCAGTCGTGAAATGTGCGAATTTAGGACTGTGGCCTGTGGGGCATTAGCTGCGAATTTCCGCTTTCTTTCAAAGGTCTGGGATATGGACAATTGAACGCTGCGGTGAGACGTGGACGTGGACGTTAATGCTGTTTCTTGAGAAACTGCAATAACAAGTGAAGACTGAGAGGAGGGGGCATCTTTGCATGCAGTATGGACAGGGGATTGCCTTGCACACACAACAGGGGGTTCTATTGCACGCACAACAGCGGAAGGAGCAGTGGTGACACCCGCTGACACTGGTCGTGGACCCTGGGGTTCGCCCCACAAAGTCGGGTGCTTTGCTGCCATGTGCCTGCTCATGCTGGTGGTGGTCAGGTTGGTCGTTTTGTCACCCCTCCTTATGCTGGCATGGCAGGTGATACAAATGGCCTTTTTGGGGTTATCAGCAGAGTCTTTAAAAAAATTCCAGACTCTGGAAGACCTACCGCTTGTACTGGCAATGTCCCTCGTGTTGGTGTTACGGGGAACTGTTACCCACCTTCTGTCTGCGGCCACCACACTGCTTCTTCCTGCCTGTTGAGGTACTCTGCCTCCCTCCCCCTGTGTGCTGCTGGCCTCACTCTGCATGTCCTCCTGCCACGTTGGGTCAGTTACTAGATCATCCACCACCTCCTCCTCTTCCACTTGCTCACCACAATCCTCCTCCTCACTTCCTGGCAATTGTGTCTCGTCAACGTCCACCTCTTGTGACAAATTGCCAGCGTCGACTTCCTGTGGCCATGGCTGTTCAAATATTAGGGCATCGCTACATGAGATCTCCTCTTCCACCACTTCAAGCGGAGCAGGCGAGGGGCACAAATCTGGAAATGGACCAGTGAACAGCTCTTCAGAGTGTCCAAGTGTGGGATCAGTTGCTGTCTGACTACACTCGGCATGGTGGGAGGAAGGAGCATCAGGGTGAGGAGGAGTATGCGGTCGAGACTCACGGCTACTAAGAGTCTACCGTGTGGAAGACAGGTTGAAGGTGGTGGTGTCCAGGTAACCGGAAGTGTTATCTGCTATCCAATTAATAACCTTTTCACACTGATCAGTTCGCAATACTGGTGTTGTTCTGTGCTTCCCTAGTAATTCGGCCAAGAAGTGGGAGCGAGAAGATGTGGTTGTTGGTTGTGGCACATTTTCACCTTGCCCACGGCCCCTTCCTCTGAAAGTCCAGTTCCACATCCCTTGCCACGTGCCTTGCCCATTGTAAAGGAAGTAAAATAGCTTACACTCGCACTATCAATGGAAAAAGGGTAATAAAAAGTAGATTAGAACCGTGGAAGAGGAAAACCATAGTTCTATTTCTCTGGCCTACACCCGACTCTTTTAAACAATCTGAACAATCAGGGAGAAACTATTACTGTTTTTCTTTACGGAAAAAATACCAAAAGCTGAATAATAGAGATTTCTTACCGTGGAACAGCAAAACCACACTTGTATTTCTCGGGCCTACACCAGACTATTTTCAACAGATATATTTGTGTCTGAACAATCAGGAGACACTATTATTTATTTTTTACAGCAAAAAATGCCAAAAGCAAGATAATAGAGACTTTTTACCGTGGAACAGCAAAACCACAGTTATAATTTACTGGTGTATACCAGACTTTTTAAAATATATATATTTGCGGCTGAACAGTGAGCAACACACTCAAACTGTTTTTTTAGATACAAATGGCACAAGGAACTGCAAAACCTCACTTCTATTTCTCCGACCAACACCAGACTATTTTCAACAGATATATTTGTGTCTGAAAAATCAGAGACACACTTTTTTTTTGGGGGGGGGGGGCACCAAAAGGTTAATAAGACGGGTATTTGTACAGTGTGAAGGAGGAAAAAAAAAAGAGTATTTAGATGAAAAAAAAAAAGATTTTTCCTGGCCCCTGAGACCTGTAGCTAAGTCCAGCAATTTCAGCAACAGGAGCTCACAGGACTGTAATGCAGCGTTTGCTGGTATAACCACTGCGTCTCCTATACAGCCTGCCTGCTTCCCTGCCTGATATCTGGGATGGATATTAGCCCTGAGAAGGACTGTTTGTTTGATCTGGCAGCCTTTACAGACCCTACACTAACTATTTTGCAGGATATATCTCTCCCTAAATCATCAGCGCTGTCCCTACACTGTCTGATCCGAAGCGACTGTGTCCAAGATGGCGGCGCCCGGTTTTAAATACTCGAGGTGACGCTGTGCGGCCAGCCAATCACTGTAATGCCCACAAACAACATGGCTGCGGCATTACAGTGACTGGCTGGCAATCCCTGCATGTTCTTTGGCTCTGTAAAGAGCGGCAAACATGCAGGGCGGAGACACGAGCTCCCGCCCGAGTAACCCGAAAATTCTCGGTGCTCACCGAACATCCCGAGTAGCGTGATGAGCATGCTCGCTCAACACTAGTTATTACATAGACAGTAAGCATTCTATTACAATTTTTTTAATATATCTTATTTAAGAAATACACTTTTTTCTCCTTCTGGACTTATTTTCAAAATTTTCAATTTGTGGGTGCAAATTGCCTCTTCAGAGAAAAGAGGACTTGTACTCTAGAGCGCCACCTATTGGAAGCAGCAATCCTACAAGTCACAATCAACCCTTTAACGAGTCGCGCAATATGACTTAGGATAAAAGCCAAATCAGAATCTCAATTTGCAGACACGGTGTTTCGGGCTGTTGGCCCTCATCAGTGCAAAGTATGAGAACTGATTTGGCTAGGTGAGAGGCTCTGGACTGAGGTCTAAGGGGTAACGTTTCTCCTTATGGAGAGTGACACACCAAGTCTGGCAAGTCAAGGTAAGGAGGCTTATTCGCCGAGCAATGCTCCTCTGGGAAATTTAATATGCAAATTGCCTCTTCAGAGAAAAAGAGGACTTGTACTCTAGAGCGCCACCTATTGGAAGCAGCAATCCTACAAGTCACAATCAACCCTTTAACGAGTCGTGTAATATGACTTAGGATAAAAGCCAAATCAGAATCTCAATTTGCAGACACGGTGTTTCGGGCTGTTGGCCCTCGTCAGTGCAAAGTATGAGAACTGATTTGTGGGTAAAATCTGTCTTCAGGGAATACAGACTTTCCTATTACTAAGCTAGGACATGGCAGTTGGTGCTCATAAAGTTCTATGTAGAACTGTTATTGTCTAGCTCCTCCCCCTTTCACCTTCATAGAATTTTAAAATCACCAACTGATATCTCTTATCTCAATAATGTGGATATCTGTCTTTACTGAATACAGATTTTACTCTGGAATTGAGAGTATAAAATCAGTACAGGAAGAGAAAAAAGCTGATTTCTTTGATAAGCAATATTACAAAATTGCTTGTTATATTGGGTACTATTGATTTCTGAAATATGAGAGAGAGAGAGAATTATGGGAATGCCCATGCGGCTAAGGAAAATTATATTAGTCCTGATGCTACAGCCGTGTGGAAAATGGTGCCAGACAATTTTTTTTTTCCACCCACAAATCTAATCTCAACATTTTTGAATTTGCACTAAACTACCAATTTTCAAGAAATGGAACTTGATCCTCTGCAGATCTGCTCATCTGTAGAGGTGACTGAAATATTTAGGGAACAAAAGGCCAAGTTTTTGGAATTCTTCAATTTTGGTTGAAAGGAGAGAGCAGCAAGTATTAAAATTAGCTCTTTGCAGGCGGCAGGATAACTTGTGATAAGTAGTGTTGAGCGAGCACTAAAATGCTCGGGTGCTCGAAGCTCGGGCTGAGCTCACCGTGATACTCGGGTGCTCGATCCGAGCAACGAGCCCAATGTTAGTCTATGGGAGACACGAGCATTTTTGCGGTTGCACCCCCGGCAGTCTTTTAAAAGACTAACAAGTGCCCAAAACGATAGTGACAGTGCTCAAATGACATGGGGACAGCATGGGGATCGCCCCAGGAAGCATTTCTGACCCCCAGGTCACTGCTGTCAACAACGTGGTCAGAGGTATTAAGCCACTTTTACGGGCTCACAATAAAACGTTCAAAAACGAAAGTGAAACTTTTTTCCTGTGAAATATGTTAAGGAACATCCTTTCCAGGGAAAAGACTTGTGTATAAGTTAAAATAAATGACCAAAAACAAAAATACTCCTCCACACCTTCGGCTATGTTCACAAGTAGCATTTTTTATGCGTTTTTGCACTTTCGTATTGCTTTCAACCGTGACAAATGCATTCACCGGGAAATGTCATTTTAATATTTTACAACCTTATCTGGCCATGTGCTGTGTGACACATGCATAAAGTGCTGAAAAGACATGAGAACAGCATGGGGAAGACCCCTGGAAGCATCTCTGACTCCCAGGTCACTGTCTAAAAGTGTGCCCATCATAAGTGATCCTTGCCGCATCAGAAGATGCTGACTTGCAACTATCCCCATGCAAGTTCTAGTCCCAGGTTCAATTGTACCTCCCCCATTCCTTGCAATACAAGCGCAAGTATGCAGCCTGCCACCCACCCACCCCCAGGCTGCAATACCATAAAGCTTGCTTGCTTGAACTTGAAATTGGGCCTTTTAGGCATGTGGAGGCAGAATCTGAACACCACGTCATGGCTGTGTTGGTGGCATGGAATCCATACTCAGTCCCCAGCCGCCCGGCGGCCGGGTGTCCATACTCGGTCCCCAGCCGCCCCGCGGCCGGGTGTCCACACACGGTCCCCAGCCGCCTGGGGGCAGCCGGGTGTCCATAAACGGTCCCCAGCCGCCCCTATTTCTCCTTGGAACATCCCTCCACACACTTTTCTTAGCCCTGCCTGCTTTAGGCAGCATTGGACGAGCCCACCAGAGAACCAGACTCCTCCGGTGGGCCCTGACTTCTCCATCGGTGGAGTTGAGAGTGCCAAGGTGAGGAGCATGATGATGATGACAGAAGTTAGCATCTGCTATGTTTTCTTTTAATGCAAGTGTAAGTGAGCAGCCTGCCACCCACCCACCCCCAGACTGCAATTCCATACTGCTAAATTGCACTTGAAATGGGGCCTTTTAGTTTGGAGGAGGCCGAAGCTGGCCACTACCTCATGGCTGCTTCGGCAGCGAGGTATCCATACTCAGTCCCCAGCCGCCCCTATTTGTCCTGGCGTGCCTTATACCTAAGATTAAGCGCGTATACCAAAACATTACCTGTGCCCTCCCCAGTGCATTTAGTGGAGAGCCTATTCCACTGTAGTGTGTGCATGCCAAACCCCTATTCATGGTACATGCGAAGATGCCTCCCACCTTGCACCTGTCGTTGCAGACTTGCAACTATCCCCATTCAAGTCCTTGTCCCAGGGCAGTGTTCAATTGTACCTCTCCCATTCCTTGCAATGCAAGCGCAAGTATGCAGCCTGCCACCCACCCACCCTCAGGCTGCAATACCATACTGCTTGCTTGCTTGCACTTTAAATTGGACCTTTTAGGCATGTGGAGGCGGAATCTGGCCACCACGCCATGGCTGTGTCGGCGGCCTGGTATCCATACTCAGTCCCCAGCCGCCTGGTGGCCGGGTGTCCCCGCTTGCTCCCCAGCCTCCAGGGGGAGGCCGGGTGTCCATACTCGGTCCCCAGCCACCCCTATTTGTCCCGGTAACCTTTCCCACACTTTTCTTAGCCTGGCCTGCTTTAGGGCAGCATTGGCTGAGCCCACCGGACTATCAGACTCCTCCGGTGGGCCCTGGCTTCTCCATCAGGGGAGTTGAGAGTGCCAAGGTGAGGAGCATGATGAGGATGATAGAAGTTAGCATCTGCTTTGTTTTGTTGTAATGCAAGCGCATGTATGTAGTAGCGGCTAGGCCTGAGGTGGTCAGCGTTTTGGCGCATATCCTACCTCCTCCGAGGATTGCTGGATGTTTTCCTGCTACTATCTAAGTTCTATGACTCCCGTTAAAACAAAGCTTCAGGTGATAAATGATGGATGAGGTAGTGGCAAAGGAGAAAGAGCAGGAGGAACAGGGACCATTCACATCAATATCAGGCCAGTCAACCAGATATGTCTTGTAGGATATGTTTCTGTAACAAAAGGAGCGGTTCGGCTACACAGTTATAGGGCATACAGTGAATGCAATGCCTACCAAAAATTTCGAGGCACTCCAATGCCCCTTGGAAATGACATGGAGGTCAGAGGGTGTTAACTAAACCTTTTTTTCCATTTATAGCAACTGGGTCTCCTGTGCAATGTTGTCCTAAGCAGTGAATGGAAGGCTTTCCAAAAATTATGAGGAACTGCAATGCTCCTTACAAGAGCCATGTGTGGCACCCCAGGGGTCTGGTCACCACAGTAATAAAGATATTACGTCGGAGAGCAAGTGGGAGGTTTCCTGGTCAGGATCCCTTAAACATGCAACATCCTCCTGCCCCAGTCCTGGGAGGGGAGAATTCTGCCTTTATAAACTGGATCTGGGGCGGGGTTGAGTGAGTCAGTGAACAGAGAACAGTCAGAGTCAGAGTGAGAGCAAGGGAAAGTAACAGCAAGGAGCTCTGTAGGAGCTAGGAACAAAAGACCAGGGGCTGGAAGCTAAGCAGAGCTCACCCTGGCAGAAGACAATAGGAACTGGACACAGGAGTCCGAGGCTGTGAGGACTTATATATCCAGCAGCAGAAACCAGCCGCCAGGGGATTTCAGGTCCTCTGGTCATAGAAGCCCGGAGGCTCAGTCACAAGCAAGGGACCAGCACCGCCATCGTGGAGCGGAGGCTAACAGAAGGCCCCAAGTCACCAGCCATATGGGTGAGCACTACACGGTACACTCAGGGACGTGGGCTACTTCTACCCGCTTACAGCAAGGTAGCCAGGAAGAGTGCAGACAGACGGGGAGGCCTACAACTCCACCTGGCCAGGGGAACTCCTGCTTGCTCACAGACTGACCAGGCCTCTTATGCTAGCCAGTACTCCCGGGAGGTTCTACCTTATAATCATCAGTAAAGACCCTGAACTGCACTGCAAAGACTCTGAGTCGTTCCTGCTGCGCTTGTGCACCATCACCCCCATCATCCACACTCACTGCCCTGAGGCTATACTCCTCCCGTGGGGAGTTATCCCATTCTCTGCTGCGAACACAACACCAGCCTCAGCGGTCTGCCTCGCAGCGGTGGTACTCCCTGACCACAATCCACGGGTGGCGCAGTCGGACAATTAACCTCAAAACCTAAGAAAGACTGCCACTGGTTTGACCAGCCTGAGCCACGGGATCGGGTCACCGCCACGGAGACTACAGACCCCAGAGACCCGGCACCGGGTATGCCACACACGTGTACACACGGCCCAGGGGGCGCGTCACATGCAGTACAGCATATTACAAACATAAGTCCCATTATTGGGGAGTGGGTCTCCCATAGTATTTGCTTACGCCTTGCAAGCAAAAGCTGCCAAAAATTAGGATGGAGCAACTTGCAATGCCCCTTACAAGAGCCATGCAGTACGGCATATTACAAACATAAGTCCCATTATTGGGGAGTGGGTCTCCCATAGTATTTGCTTATGCCTTGCAAGCAAAAGCTGCCAAAAATTAGGACGGAGCAACTTGCAATGCCCCTTACAAGAGCCATGCAGTACAGCATATTACAAACATAAGTCCCATTATTGGGGAGTGGGTCTCCCATAGTATTTGCTTATGCTTTCCAAGCAAAAGCTGCCAAAAATTAGGACGGAGCAACTTGCAATGCCCCTTACAAGAGCCATGCAGTACAGCATATTACAAACATAAGTCCCATTATTGGGGAGTGGGTGTCCCATAGTATTTGCTTATGCCTTGCAAGCAAAAGCTGCCAAAAATAAGGACTGAGGAACTTGCAATGCTGGCACCCTGGTGGTATAGTGGTGGTGGAGGCTGAGGATAAGGAGAAGAAGATAAAACAGCCAAAACGAGGAAGCGTATACCCATGTGTGGGTGTGAAGCGGTGCATGTGAATACACCTCCCGAAATAACACAGTGGATTTGACTTTATGTTATTCTGCTGTCATTTGGTGGTGATGAGAAGTCTGGCCCAATCCAGCCCTTGTTCATTTTGATAAGGGTCAGCTTGTCAGCATTGTCAGTTGACAGGCGAGTGCGCTTATCAGTTATAATTCCCCCAGCGGCACTAAAAACACGCTCCGATAACACGCTAGCGGCAGGGCAGGCCAGGACATCCAAGGCGTACAGAGCGAGTTCATTCCAAGTGTCCAGCTTGGATACCCAATAATTAAAAGGCAAAGAGGAATCACGGAGGACGCTGGTACGGTCGGCAAGGTACTCCCTCACCATCTTTTGAAACTTTCCACTCCTTGTGAGAGTACCCCGCGCCTCAGGGCCTGTAAGCTGGGCTGGTGTCAGAAAACTGTCCCAGAACGTTGACAGTGTTCCCCTGCCTCTGCTGGATTGGAGTTGCATCTCTCTCGCCTGTACGCCTTGGTTGGGCAACGAACTGTGACCTCTGCTGCTAGCGTGTTCAGATGGGAATTTTTTTACGAGTTCTGCAGCAAGGGCCTTCTGGTATTGCCCCATTTTTGTAGACCTCTCCACCTCAGGAATAAGAGAGTGAAAGTTCTCCTTGTAGCGGGGGTCTACAAGTGTCACCAACCAGTAATGACTGTCACCCAACATTTTGACAACGCGAGAGTCACGGTTAAGGCAGCGTAACATAAAGTCAGCCATGCGTGCCAGACTGGTAACGGGCAAGATTTCCGTGTCCTCACCAAGATGACGACAGACCATGCTCTCCTCCTCCTCCTCCTCCACCTCTTCCTCCTCCCCCCTGTCTTCAGGCCACCCACGCTGAACCGACGGTATGACACTTGTACAGGTACTACCGTCTACAACGCATGATAGCAGCTCCTGTTCTTCCTCCTCCTCGTCTCCCTCATTGCCCCCCAATGCACGTTGGGATGAGATGAGGCTGGGCTGTGTGTAATCGACCGCTACGGCTTCTTGACCCATCTCATCATACTCTGGCTGCAATGCCTCCTCTTTAATTCTCTGCAGAGAGCGTTGCAAAAGACAGACAAGTGGGATGCTGACACTAATGATGGCGTCATCGCCACTCACCATCTTGGTGGCCTCCTCAAAGTTTGTCAGGATGGTACATATGTCAGACATCCAGGTCCACTCCTGAGGTCTTATGTGTGGAGTCTGATCTGAATATCGACGGCCTTGTTGCAGCTGGTACCCCACAACTGCTCTCTTCTGCTCACAAATCCTTTGCAATATGTGGAGGGTAGAGTTCCAACGTGTGGGGACATCACACACCAGTCGGAGTGCCGGAAGAGGCAAACGCTGCTGCAACACAGCAAGGGCGGCAGAAGCTGTAGCCGACTTGCGAAAATGAGCTGACAGGTGACGTACTTTCACGAGCAGATCTGGCAATTCGGGGTACGATTTAAGAAACCGCTGAACCACGAGGTTAAGCACATGAGCCAGGCATGGTACGTGTGTGATCTCACCTCGCCTCAGAGCCGCCACCAGGTTACGGCCATTGTCACGCACGACCATGTTGGGATGTAGGTTCAGCGGTCTCAGCCACAGATCTGCCTGCTCTTTCACAGCTGTCCACAACTCACAAGCAGTGTGAGGTTTATCACCTAAGCTTATGAGTTTCAGCACAGCCTGTTGCCGCTTGGCGGAGGCAGTACTGCAATGCTTCCAGCTTGTAACTGATGTGGTGATATCTGAGATGGAGGCTGAACATGAGGAGGAGGAGGAGGAGGAGGAGGTTGGGCAGGAGCTGTACACTGTGGGAGCAACTCTGACTGACATAGGGCCCGCAATCCTCGATGTAGGGAGGATGTGTTCCGTCCCAAGGTCCGACTGGGTCCCGGCTTCCACTAGGTTTACCCAGTGTGCCGTCAGAGAGATGTACCGTCCCTGGCCACAAGCACTTGTCCATGTGTCCGTTGTCAGGTGGACTCTCCCAGTAACTGCGTTGTTGAGGGCAACATTTCCAACGCAAGCAGTCGTGAAATGTGCAAATTTAGGACTGTGACCTGTGGGGCGTTAGCTGCGAATTTCCGCTTTCGTTCAAAGGTCTGGGATATGGACAATTGAACGCTGCGGTGGGACGTGGACGTGGACGTTGATGCTGTTTCTTGAAAAACTGCCATAACAAGTGAAGACTGAGAGGAGGGGGCGTCTTTACATGCAGTATGGACAGGGGATTGCCTTGCACACACAACAGGGGGTTCTATTGCACGCACAACAGTGGAAGAAGCAGTGGTGACACCAGCTGACACTGGTCGTGGACCCTGGGTTTCGCCCCACAAAGTCGGGTGCTTTGCTGCCTTGTGCCTGATCATGCTGGTGGTGGTCAGACTGGTAGTTTTGTCACCCCTGCTGATGCTGGCATGGCAGGTGGAACATATGGCCTTTTTGGGGTTATCAGCAGAGTCTTTAAAAAAATTCCAGACTCTGGAAGACCTACCGCTTGTACTGGTAACGTCCCTCGTGTTGGTGTTACGGGGAACGGTTGCCTGCCTTCTGTCTGCGGCCACCACACTGCTTCTTCCTGCCTGTTGGGGTACTCTGCCTCCCTCCCCCTGTGTGCTGCTGGCCTCACTCTGCATGTCCTCCTTCCACGTTGGGTCAGTTACTAGATCATCCACCACCTCCTCCTCTTCCACTTGCGCACCACAATCCTCCTCCTCATTCCTGGCAATTGTGTCTCGTCATCGTCCACCTCTTGTGACAGATTGCCAGCGTCGACTTCCTGTGGCCATGGCTGTTCAAATATTTGGGCATCGCAACATGGGATCTCCTCTTCCACCACTTCAAGCGTATCAGGCGAGGGGCCGAAATATGGAAATGGACTAGTGAACAGCTCTTCAGAGTGTCCAAGTGTGGGATCACTTGCTGTCTGACGACACTCGGCATGGTGGGAGGAAGGAGCATCAGGGTGAGGAGGAGTAAGCGATCGAGACTCACGGCTACTAAGAGTTGACCGTGTGGAAGACAGACCAGAGGTGGTGGTGCCCAGGTAACTGGAAGTATTATCTGCTATCCAATTAATAACCTGTTCACACTGATCAGTTCTCAATACTGGTGTTGTTCTGTGCTTCCCTAGTAATTCGGTGAAGAAGTGGGAGCGAGAAGATGTGGCTGTTGGTTGTGGCACATTTTCACCTTGGCCACGGCCCCGTCCTCTGCACGAACCATCACCAGAACGTCCATTTCCACGTCCCTTGCCACGAACCCTTGCCCATTGTAAATGAAGTAAAATAGCTTACACTTGCACTATCAATGGAAAAAGGGTAATAAAGAGTAGATTAGAACCGTGAAAGAGGAAAACCACAGTTATTGTTTAATGGGGTATACCACACTTTTTTAAATAGAGATTAGAGATGAGCGTTGTTCTACTCGAACTGTTCGCCAATGTCAAATTCGAGCTGTTTTGGGCGGTGTTCGAGCCGTTCGGCGAACACGAACAATTTGAGAAAAATTCGGCTGTTCGAGGTTATGTTCGATAACTGTTCGTGCACCAAAATCATAACTGGATTTTTTCTCAGTAATGATGAAAATTAATGTTAATACGCAGTTTGAGTGTACAGCGGGGTGGGGGGAGGGGCAGGGGATGGATCTCTCCAGGAACAATGAAGATCTCCATTTTTTTTTCTCTTTCCCGCATTTGCAGTGGGGAGGTGCAATCTGTCAGCCTATCAGCAGCGCACACACTGAGCGAAGTGCTTTTTTTCACACAAGCAAGGGCATGTGTCATTGGCAGTGTATGTCACATGTCCTTGCCCTATAAGACCAAGCCATTTTCCCCGTCGCCACCATTTTCTCACTGCTGCAGCTGCGTGTTAGACGGCACCGCTGTTGCTGTGTGCGCTATACCTTGTTAATTTCAAGCCAATTTTCGCACAAATATACAGATAGCTTGGGAGTAGGGAATAGTTGTGATTGCAGTCCTTTTAAGGACTAGGTTACAGCATTTCCTACGACTTTTATCAGGGAGGTCTGTGCTCTTAAATAGATAGGTTGTGGGAGTAAAGACTAATTGTAATTGGAGTCCTTTTCAGGACTAGGTTACATGAGTTCCTATCAGTTTTTGCCAGGCAGGTCTGTGCCAGTGCTGTGCAAGTTTTTTTCACAGCATTTGGCTGAACCTAGCAAAGCTAATCCTTTTTGGCCTATTGCAGAGTGTGTTAGTCAGTGGAGTAGCCTATCTGTGTTGCAAGATATAACACCTGTGTATAGAATACCAATTTTTTTACTGCACCTAGTGAAGTAAAATCTTTTGGGCATAGCATCATTCTATTAGTCCATCTATACTGACCTCCATCAGGTTGCAAACTGAATATAATTTTTTTCTGCATCTAGCTCTGAAAAAATATTTGGGCTTCTAGCAGTGTGTGGGACTTGGTCTATTAGTCCATCTATACTGACCTCCATCAGGTTGCAAATTAAAAATATTTTTTTTCTTCATTTAGCTCTGAAAAAATATTTGGGCTTCTAGCAGTGTGTGGGACTTGTTCTATTAGTCCTTCTATACTGACCTCCAGCAGGTTGCAAATTGAATATAATTTTTTTCTGCATCTAGCTCTGAAAAAATAGTTGGGCTTCTAGCGGTGTGTGGGACTTGGTCTATTAGTCCATCTATACTGACCTCCATCAGGTTGCAAATTAAAAATAATTTTTTTCTGCATCTAGCTCTGAAAAAATATTTGGGCTTCTAGCAGTGTGTGGGACTTGGTCTATTAGTCCATCTATACTGACCTCCATCAGGTTGCAAATTAAAAATAATTTTTTTCTGCATCTAGCTCTGAAAAAATATTTGGGCTTCTAGCAGTGTGTGGAACTTGGTCTATTAGTCCATCTATACTGACCTCCATCAGGTTGCAAATTAAAAATAATTTTTTTCTTCATTTAGCTCTGAAAAAATATTTGGGCTTCTAGCAGTGTGTGGGACTTGTTCTATTAGTCCTTCTATACTGACCTCCAGCAGGTTGCAAATTGAATATAATTTTTTTCTGCATCTAGCTCTGAAAAAATAGTTGGGCTTCTAGCGGTGTGTGGGACTTGGTCTATTAGTCCATCTATACTGACCTCCATCAGGTTGCAAATTAAAAATAATTTTTTTCTGCATCTAGCTCTGAAAAAATATTTGGGCTTCTAGCAGTGTGTGGGACTTGGTCTATTAGTCCATCTATACTGACCTCCATCAGGTTGCAAATTAAAAATAAATTTTATCTGCATCTACAGTACCTCTGAAAAAATATTTGGGCTTCTAGCAGTGTGTGGGACTATTTGTATTAGTCCATCTATACTGACCTCCATCAGGTTGCAAATTCAAAATAATTTTTTTCTGCATCTAACCCAGCCAATAGTTTTGGCCTAATACCACAGTTTGGCCACTCAGCTCTGCTCGGTTACCATCCATTGTTTTTTTGTGCAAACAACTCCAGAGTTGTGAATTAGTTAACCACCAAAATGAGTGAAAAAAGGCCTGCTGCTGGTGGAAAGGGGAATAGGCGTGTTGGGAAGGGGAAAAAAGGTTGTGTCCGTGGGGTAGGTGTTAAAGCAACAGTAACATCTGCAGAAGAAAGACCATCTTCCAGCTAAACTAAAATGTCTACTTCTTTTAGCGGACAATGTGATAAGATCCCTTTCTTACGGCCACGCCAATCGCTACAAATTCCAGATGAGGCACAAAAACAGCAGGTGCTTCAACGGATATCAAGTGCTCCTTTAAGTGGGCTCTCCTCCACATCAACTTCAACATCACAAATACTCCAGTCCTCAAAGGTGTCACCCAAATCGCACTTGCTTCCTCACAGCTCCCAAATCTCCAGCTGCCCGTCTGAGTATGAGGTAGAACAGATGGTTGAGTCTGCAGAGCTGTTTACTCATACTATAGCCTGGGAATCAGAGGTCGACTCCAGCGCTTCTGTGAATCCAGACGAGGAAATGATCTGCACTGATGCCCAGAATCTTTATGAGTCGGATCCAGGACCAGACGCAGAAGGTTCTGACCATAATGTAGACCCTCATTCCCAAACTGTAACTCCTGTTGGTGGAGACAATGAGGAAGACGATGATAAGACTCAAATACCTGATTGGAGCGACAACTTTAGTTTTTTTTCAGGGCAGGAACAGGTTGGCTCTGAGGACGACGGGTGTGATAACGCACAGGGTGATGATGATGAGGTCAGAGATCCCACTTACTGTCAACCCACAGTCAGCCAAGAGATGAGGTCAGCAGAGGAGGTGGAGGAAGATGCTAGTGACGACGAGGTCAGGTTGCGCCTTCCTGGACAGAGACGTAGTACTGGAAGCACGTCAACAACTGCATCCTCAAACACAACTCTGCCTCTCACCACAAGTCGTGGTGGCTCTTCAGGTCGCATGGGTGCTAAGCCTTGCATAGCCTGGGCATTTTTTCAGATCGATAAAGATGACCCAACTCGTGTTATCTGTAACATTTGTCAGCAAAAGCTAAGTAGAGGCCAAAAAATACATAGTTTGAGTACTTCATGCATGAACCGGCACATGGACATGAAGCATAAGTTGCAGTGGGAAGCTCAGTGTGCTACAATGCGGCCTAGCCGGCCGGGCCAATCACCGTCTGCCATATCTTGTGCATCCGCGGCCTCTTCATCCTCTGTGACTGGGGGGACAGCAGTCACACCTGTTTTGGGGCGCAGACCTGCCACCTCTTTACCCGCAACAGCCAGCGTGATTGGCAGGTCATAATTTTCTTTGGAGGTGGTAACACCAGCTGGTGTTGAGCTCTGTCCGACATCGATAGCACCACCTTTGGATCAAGGCAACCTAACATGTCCGCCTGCATCTTCCTCACAGACCGGCAGTTTGCCGGGGACACCCATATCAACCCCGTCTAAGCACAATAGCCAGCCCTCGGTCCCTCAGATGTGGACAAGTAAAAGACCATTTCCTCCTAGCCATGAGAAAGCTAAGAGGTTGAATTTCACCATCTGCAAGCTCTTGGCTACAGAAATGCTGCCTTTCCGCCTGGTGGACACAGAGGATTTTCGAGACCTTATGTCCGTCGCAGTGCCCCAGTACCAGATGCCCAGTCGGCACTACTTCTCAAAGAAAGGTGTGCCTGCGCTCCACCAGCATGTCGCACACAACATCACCGCTTCTTTGAGAAACTCTGTGTGTGACAGGGTGCATTTCACCACAGACACTTGGACGAGTAGGCATGGACAGGGGCGTTACATGTCGCTGACTGGGCACTGGGTAACTATGGTGACAGCAGGACAAGGGGCTGCTGTCCAAGTCTTGCCGTCCCCACGAGTTGTGCGTCAATCCTCTTTATGTCAAAGTTCCTCCACTGCTTCTGCCTCCTCAACCTCCTCTCGGTCTTCCACCTGCACCCAAAGCCTGTCTGGTCATGCCACAAGCTTTCTAACTGCGCAGAAGGGATCCTGCACACCTCCTTACTATGCTGGCAGTAGGGCTCAACGTCATCAGGTGGTTTTTACATTGAAATGTCTGGGAAATGTGAGTCACACAGCTGAGGAGTTGTGGTCAGCTCTGGAGAACCAATTTCATGAATGGTTGTCTCCACTGGACCTGAAACCAGGGAAGGCCGTGTGCGACAATGCTGCAAACCTGGGTGCGGCCCTTCGCCGGGGCAATGTCACACACGTGCCTTGTATGGCTCACGTGTTGAACCTGGTTGTCCAGCAATTTTTAGCCCACTATCCCAGACTAGATGGCCTTCTGCAGAGGGCACGGTCGCTGTGTGCTCACTTCCGCCATTCGCATCCCGCAGCTCAGCGACTTACATCTCTACAGAAGTCGTTGGGCCTGCCACTTCACCGGCTAAAATGCGATGTGCCTACCCGGTGGAATTCAACTCTGCACATGTTGCAGCGACTGTGGCAGCACCGACAAGCCCTGGTGCAATACGTTCTGACGTATAGCCTGGGCCAACGAGATTCAGAGGTGGGGCAAATCACGCTGGAGGAGTGGTCTCAGATCAGGGACCTATGCACCCTTCTGCACAGTTTTGAAATGGCGACGAAGATGTTTAGTGCTGACGATGCCATTATCAGCATGACTATTCCGGTGATTTACATGCTGGAGCACATGTTAAACAGAATTCGGAGTCAGGTGGTGGCACAAGAGGAGGTGGAGGAAGTAGAGGAGGAGGAGTTGTATGCGGAAGGGCTAACATCTGCAAGGTCCAGACGGTCGGCAGCACCAAGGCGGCAGGCATGTGAGGGTGGGGGAGATGGTTTTACCAGGGCGCATGGTAGCAGCCAAACTAGTGAGGAAGGTGCAGGAGCCCAGGAAGAAGTGGAGGACGAACTGATGGAAGACTCATCAGATGAGGGAGACCTTGATCACATTTCTGTTGTGCGAGGTTGGGGGGAGAGGACAGAGGAAGGAAGCATGATTGTTACCTCGCCACCAACACAACAGGGACTTGGTGCTCCTGGATGCGCAACACACATGAGTGCCTTCTTGCTGCACTACCTGCAACATGACCCTCGAATTGTGAGAATTAGTAATAATCCTGACTACTGGGTTGCCACACTGTTAGATCCCCGGTACAAAAGTAAATTTGCAGAAATTATTCCTGCCATAGAAAGGGATGCACGCATGCAGGAGTATCAGCAGAGACTGTTGCAGAATCTTACATGTGCTTTTCCACAAAATACCAGTGGTGCACGTAGTGAATCTCACAGTTCCATCTTGCCAACCGTGGGACCGTCAAGTGTTCAGCACTCAAACCGTAACAGAACCACAGTATCTGCTGGTAACATCAATTTTGCGGAATCATTTCACCACTTTTTTAGCCCATCCTTTGCAAGGCCACAGGAGACAAGAAGTCTGACACATAGTCAACGCCTAGAGACGATGGTACAGGAGTATCTCCAAGTAAACATTGAAGCCACGACTGTGTCACTGGACCCTTGCTCTTTTTGGGCTTCCAATCTGGATAGATGGCCGGAGCTAGCCACTTACGCCTTGGAGATCTTGTCATGCCCCGCAGCCAGCGTTCTGTCTGAACGTGTGTTCAGCGCTGCTGGTGGTGTGCTGACAGATAAGCGCACGCGGCTCTCCACTGATAATGTAGACAGACTCACGTTCATAAAGATGAACAAATCATGGATCCGAAACGACTTTTCTACCCCTGTGTCATCCTGGGGAGAGTAAAAGCTTGATGATTGGTTAAAATCACCCTACCAACCGTTTTAAGCTTTCAAATTACTAATCATGTTTATCTGTATCTTGACTGGAAAATAATTTGGGCTTTGTAGCAGTGTGCAGCACTGATCCTATTAGGCCATCTATACTAAAGTGTAACGGGTCCGGGAGGCGGAACCTCTGAGCTACTATACAAGGGGGCGGCCCTTGTAAGGGAGCGGGTGGCAGTCTCTGGGTAAGGGGTAGGTACGACCTGTGATGGCAGAACCTCCGGGTAGGCTAGCAGGCAGATGGTAGACGTGTGCTCCCAGGTGAGCAAGCGAGAGTCTCTGGAATAGCAGGTGGTCACGGCACGTGACGGCGGAACCTCCGGGTAGGCTAGCAGGCAGATGGTAGACGTGTGCTCCCAGGTGAGCAAGCGAGAGTCTCTGGAATAGCAGGTGGTCACGGCACGTGACAACGGGACCTCCGGGCTGGCAAGCAGGCAGGTAACGGAGATGCGCTCCCAGGTGAGCGGGCAAGAGTCTCTGAGATAGCTGGTGGTCACAGCACGTGACAACGGAGCCTCCGGGCTGGCAAGCAGGCAGGTAGCGGAGAAGCGCTCCCAGGTGAGCGGACAAGTTGGTCCTTAGACAGACTGACCGGAGTTGTAAGGCAGACCGTCGGACCTCAGGCAGGCAGGCAGGTAACAAGTATTCAGGCAGGAATCAGGCAGGTAACTAGCAGGAAACTGGCAGGTAACTGGCAGGTAACTGGCAACGGGACCTGAGGGCTGAAGCACAGGTGAGACACAGGTGCAAACAACATTGCTCGGGCACCTCCATTTTGGAGGAGGTGCCTTATATATGATGAAGTCCTCCGGCCATTGGCCGGGGACTCCTTAGGACGGCGCGCGCGGTCCCTTTAAGAGGAGGGGAGCGCGCGCGCGCGCGCCCTAAGCACAGGGGCCGGGAAGGAGCGCGCGCTGAGAGCAGAGCGGGGAGAGGACGCCGGGCACGGAGCAGAGCGGTGAGGGGAGCAGCGTCCCTGCCTAGCAGAGGGCAGGGACGCCAGCGCTACAGTACCCCCCCCTTTAGGCCCCCCCTTTTTTAGGCCAGACAGAAATTTAGCTAGGATGAGAGGGGCATGGATGTTCTCCCGGGGCTCCCACGTTCTCTCCTCAGGACCAAACCCCTTCCAATCTACCAGAAAAAAGGTCTTTCCTCTTACCCTTTTGGTGGCAAGAATGTTCTCTACCTCAAACTCGTCCTCAGCAGAAACCGGAGCAGGAGGCGTACCTGTAGACTTGGAAAAAGAGTTAAGCACTACAGGTTTGAGGAGAGACACATGGAAGGAGTTAGGGATCCGTAAGTTGGCCGGGAGTTTCAATTTATAGGCCACCGGGTTGATCTGACTGATGACCTCCAGTGGGCCGATGAACCGAGGCCCTAACTTATAGGAAGGGATCTTGAGCCGGACATATTTGGACGAGAGCCAGACTTTATCCCCAGGGCGGAATTGAGGAGGGTCCAGACGTTTTTTGTCAGCGTGTCTTTTCATACGCTCGGATGACAGAAGGAGTGCGGACCGGGTACTCTCCCATATGGAGGAAAATTTGTTAACAAGAGATTCCGCAGCCGGATTGTCCGCCGAGGTGGAGACGGGAAACGGGATCCGAGGATGCTGACCGTAGACTACAAAAAACGGGGATTTGGAGGAAGACTCGCTCTCGTGATTGTTGTACGAGAATTCGGCCCATGGCAGGAGATCCACCCAGTCAGAATGGTGGGCATTAACGAAGTGCCGAAGGTAACTGGTCAGGTTCTGATTGATCCGCTCCACTTGACCATTAGACTGTGGGTGGTAAGCGGAGGAGAAGTCCAGGGTGACGTCTAGCAATTTACAAGTGGCTCTCCAGAAACGAGAAGTGAACTGTACCCCACGATCCGACACGATGTGACGGGGCAGGCCATGAAGACGGAAGATGTGGTGGATAAAGTCTTTAGCCAGCTCAGGTGCAGACGGAAGACCTGGCAGTGGAATGAAGTGAGCCATCTTGGAGAAGCGGTCAGCGACCACCCAAATGACCGTACAACCGGCAGAGACGGGTAGATCAGTAATGAAGTCCATCGCTATATGCTGCCAGGGGGCAGCAGGTACTGGCAGAGGTAGGAGGCGGCCGGCCGGCAGGTGTCTCGGAACTTTGTTGCGGGCGCAGGACACACAGGCAGAAACAAAGTCTATTACATCCTTGTGCAGGTTAGGCCACCAGTAGTGCCGGGTAATAAGCTGGAGGGTCTTTTTCTGACCGGCGTGGCCAGCTAGTTTAGACGAATGACCCCAGTGTAGGATCTTCTCCCGATCAGGTACTGGTACGAACGTCTTACCAGGAGGAAGACGATTTAGACTTACGGGAGCCACCTGCATTACTCTGGCGGGATCGATGATATGTTTCGGATCCTCCTCGAGATCAGACACCAGAAAGGACCGAGACAAGGCGTCCGCCTTGACGTTTTTGTCAGCCGGACGAAAATGAAGGACAAAATCAAAACGAGCAAAAAACAAGGACCACCGGGCTTGGCGCGGGTTAAGTCTCTGGGCATGCTGGAGGTAAGCCAAGTTCTTGTGGTCAGTGTAAATTATTACCGGGTGAAGAGCCCCCTCGAGCAGGTAACGCCACTCCTCCAATGCCAGTTTGATGGCCAATAACTCTCGGTCTCCTATGGAATAGTTGCGCTCAGAGGAGGAGAAGAGTTTAGAGAAGAAGCCACAAGTTACCATCCTCCCGGAAGATGATTTTTGAGTAAGTACCGCTCCGGCTCCAGAGGAGGAGGCGTCAACTTCCAGGAAGAACTGTTTGTTGCCATCTGGGCGATGCAGCACCGAGGCGGAAGAGAAGGCCTGTTTAAGGGAAAGAAAGGCCTCCTCTGCTTCGGGTGGCCACTCTTTGGGATTAGTACCTTTACGGGTGAGCGCAGAAATTGGGGCCGTCCGGGAAGAGAAGTGTGGTATGAAGAGGCGGTAGCAGTTGGCGAAGCCCAGGAATCGCTGAATGGCCTTCAACCCCTCCGGTCGGGGCCATTTCTCGATGGCAGACAGTTTCTCAGGATCCATTTGTAGGCCGGTCTGAGAGATAATGTAGCCCAGAAACGGAAGCGAGGTCTGCTCAAAGAGGCACTTCTCAAATTTAGCGTAGAGATGGTTCTGCCTTAGCCTGAGCAGGACCTGACGAACGTCCCTCCGGTGAGTCTGGAGATCCGGAGAGAAGACCAAGATGTCGTCCAGGTACACCACTACGCAGGAGTAGAGAAGGTCCCGGAAGATGTCATTGACCAACTCTTGAAAGACGGCAGGAGCGTTACAGAGACCAAAGGGCATTACCAGGTATTCATAGTGGCCGTCCCGGGTGTTGAATGCCGTCTTCCATTCATCCCCCTGACGAATACGAACCAGGTTGTACGCCCCACGAAGATCCAGTTTGGTGAAGATCCTAGCCCCCCTCAGGCGATCAAATAATTCTGGAATGAGCGGAAGGGGGTACTTATTCTTCACCGTGATCAGGTTTAGGCCTCTATAGTCTATACAGGGACGGAGAGAGCCGTCCTTCTTTTTGACGAAAAAGAAGCCTGCTCCCGCCGGGGAGGTAGATTTCCGGATGAATCCTCTGGCCAGATTCTCCTCAATATATTCGGACATTGACCGGGTCTCAGCAGCGGATAAAGGATAGATACGCCCACGGGGAGGAGTAGTACCGGGTAGCAGATCGATGGGACAGTCGTATGGTCTATGTGGTGGTAATGTCTCTGCCTCCTTTTTATTAAAGACATCTGCATAAGACCAATAAGGAATCGGAAGTCCAGGTAGATTAGCTGGGGTAGGAGAGGGACGGACGGGATGGACGGGAACCAGGCAGGTTTTATGACAGTCTTGTCCTCAGCGAAGGACCTCTCCGGTTTGCCAGTCTAGCACGGGTGCATGTCTCTGGAGCCAGGGCAGACCTAGCAAGAGGGCGTGAGAGAGTCCAGGCAGAACATGAAAGGAGATACTTTCAGAATGCAGCATTCCCACCTGCAGGGTAATGGATTCGGTGATGAGTTGAATGGGGCGAGGTAAGAGGCCCCCATCCACGGCAGCGACAGACAAGGGTACAGCCAGAGGTTTGGTAGGGATGCGGTATTTCTCAACCAGGGACTGTGAAATAAAGTTCCCGGCTGCTCCAGAGTCAAGTTGGGCTAGTTCGAAATAACGGTTCTCCCCGTAGATGATCGAAACTGACAACAGCAGGGATGGAGAGGATTTATTCTTGTCTAGGTGGACCTCTCTGAGCGAACCTAGACACAGGCGTTTCCCGACCTCTCCGGGCAGGCACGGATCCGGTGCTCCTTACTGCCACAGTAGAAGCAGCTCCCCTCGGCACGGCGTGAGTCCTGACGGGTTTTGACCATCTTGGTCTGGTCGACCTGCATAGGCTCAGGAGAGTGTACCTGGGGAGAGATGGAGGGAATGACGGGTTTCTGGGAAGTAGGAGCTAAACGTGGAATCCTTCTCTCACGGGTGACCTCCTTGGCACGCTCCTGGAACCGTAGGTCAATCCGGGTGGCAAGGGTTATTAGATCATCGAGAGAGATAGGAATGTCCCGACCAGCAAGTTCATCTTTAATACGACCGGACAGACCCTCCCAGAAGACGGATACCAGAGCGTCGTTATCCCAGGCCAGCTCCGAGGCAAGGGTGCGGAACCGTATGGCATATTGGCCCACGGTGAGACCCTCCTGACGGAGGCGTAGCAGAGAGGATGCGGATGAGGTCTTCCGTCCGGGTTCGTCGAAGACTTTCCGGAAAGCCGAGAGAAAAGCAGGCAAGTTGGACACCAGGGGGTCTCCTCTCTCCCATAGAGGATTAAGCCAGGCCAGGGCCTCCCCGGTGAGATGGGACATGATAAAGGCAATTTTGGCCCGGTCGGAATTAAACTGATGGGACAAAAGTTCAAAGTGCAGGGTGCACTGATTTATGAAGCCCCGAGCCTGGACGGGGTCGCCTCCGAAGCGAGGAGGTGCAGAAAGCCGGGGTCCGGGGTAGGATACCATAGTATTAGTGGGCAGCGGAGTTGCCGGATTGCAAGATATGGCACTGGCGGAGGTTGTTGGTGGATCAGACAGGGTGTTCAGGCGAGTATTAACATTCCGCAGATGACCCAGGATGGCCTCCTGTTGGGACTTCTGACGGGACAGTTCTAGACAGAGGTCCGAGAGCGAGGGAGCTTGGGTGCCACCGGGTTCCATGGCCCGAGCAAACTGTAACGGGTCCGGGAGGCGGAACCTCTGAGCTACTATACAAGGGGGCGGCCCTTGTAAGGGAGCGGGTGGCAGTCTCTGGGTAAGGGGTAGGTACGACCTGTGATGGCAGAACCTCCGGGTAGGCTAGCAGGCAGATGGTAGACGTGTGCTCCCAGGTGAGCAAGCGAGAGTCTCTGGAATAGCAGGTGGTCACGGCACGTGACGGCGGAACCTCCGGGTAGGCTAGCAGGCAGATGGTAGACGTGTGCTCCCAGGTGAGCAAGCGAGAGTCTCTGGAATAGCAGGTGGTCACGGCACGTGACAACGGGACCTCCGGGCTGGCAAGCAGGCAGGTAACGGAGATGCGCTCCCAGGTGAGCGGGCAAGAGTCTCTGAGATAGCTGGTGGTCACAGCACGTGACAACGGAGCCTCCGGGCTGGCAAGCAGGCAGGTAGCGGAGAAGCGCTCCCAGGTGAGCGGACAAGTTGGTCCTTAGACAGACTGACCGGAGTTGTAAGGCAGACCGTCGGACCTCAGGCAGGCAGGCAGGTAACAAGTATTCAGGCAGGAATCAGGCAGGTAACTAGCAGGAAACTGGCAGGTAACTGGCAGGTAACTGGCAACGGGACCTGAGGGCTGAAGCACAGGTGAGACACAGGTGCAAACAACATTGCTCGGGCACCTCCATTTTGGAGGAGGTGCCTTATATATGATGAAGTCCTCCGGCCATTGGCCGGGGACTCCTTAGGACGGCGCGCGCGGTCCCTTTAAGAGGAGGGGAGCGCGCGCGCGCGCGCCCTAAGCACAGGGGCCGGGAAGGAGCGCGCGCTGAGAGCAGAGCGGGGAGAGGACGCCGGGCACGGAGCAGAGCGGTGAGGGGAGCAGCGTCCCTGCCTAGCAGAGGGCAGGGACGCCAGCGCTACATAAAGCTTCACCAGATTTAAAATTAAAAATAATTTTTAGCTGCATCTAGCCCGGAAAATAATTTTGGGGCTCCGAGATGCGCAAGGCACATAAGTGCCTTCTTGCTGCACTACCTGCAGCATGACCCTCATATTGTCAGAATTCGAAGTAATCATGACTACTGGGTTGCCACACTCTTAGATCCCCCAAACTTTTCGATCAACCTTTTCATTTTAATAAAGACCAAAAAAATGGTCATTTTTGAAATTATAAGCATTAGCAGGTTGTTAGAAACTGAAATCAAACAGTTTTCAACTCAAAACTTTATTCTAGGTGATGTTACATTTTCACATAGGACCCCTTGTTCGAAAGGAGCTTCTGAACTCTCTCGTCCATTGAATTTGTCAGGTTTTGGATGGTTTCTGCTTCAATTGTTTTGCATGAGGACAGAATACCCTCCCAGAGCTGTTGCTTAGATGTGAACTGCCTCCCGCCATCATAGACATTCCTTTTAATGATGCTCCAAAGGTTCTGAATGGGGTAGAGGTCAGGGGAGCATGGGGGTCACACCATAAGTTTGTCCCCTTTTATGCCCATATCAGCCAGAGATGCAGATGTTTTATGTGCAGCATGAGATGGTGCATTATCATGCAGAAAAATGATCTTGCTGTGAAATACACGGTTCTTCTTCTTGAACCATGGCAGGAAGTGCTGTTTGAGAAAATCCACATACATTATGGAGTTCATCTTTAGCGCCTTCAGGGATCCTAAAGGGGCCGACAATCTCTCTCCCCATGATTCCAGCCCAAAACATTACTCCACCTCCTCCTTGTTGGCGCTGTAGCCGTGTTTGCGTGGGGTGTCCATCAACCAGCCATCCTCCACTCCATCCATCTGCACCATCGAGCGCTGCACGGCACTCATCCGTGAACAAAACAGTTTTGAAATCAGTCTTCATGTAATGTTTGGCCCACTGGAGCCGTTTCTGCTTGTGTGAAGTGGATAGAGGAGGTCGACAGGATGGCGCATGCACAGCTGCAAACCTCTGAAGGACCCTGCATCTTGTTGTTCGGGGGACGTTGGAGGCACAAGCAGCTTCAAAAACTTGTCTGCTGCTATGACAAGGCTTTTTTGCCGCTGCTCTTTCAACCTGACGTAATTGCCTGTAGGAAAGAGTCCTCAATTTGCCCTTATCAGCACGCACACGTGTGTACTGTGAATCAGCTACATACTTCTTGATTGCCAAGACACTTCATCCTGATCATCGCACAATGTTGATTGTAGTCATGCCTTGACCTAAACACTCCACAATTTGTTGCTTCTCAGCAGCCGACACATCCTTTTTCTTTCCCATTTTGGCAGAAAATGTAGGCTGCTTAATAATGTGAGAGAGCCTTCTTAAGTAGTCTTGCCTTTCATTGGACACACCTGCCAAACTAATTAGCACAGGTGTCTGCAATTGCTTACAGTGATATAAAGAGCCCTGACACACATCACCATCAATGAGTTTAACTGACAAACAAACAAATTCTTCCCTTATCACTCCTAAACACTTTTTGTATAATAATTTGGAACGCAGTGTACATGTGCTTTTCCACAATACACCAGTGGTTCACGTAGTGAATCTTACAGTTCTAACTTGCCAACCGTGGTCTGTATGGAGTTGTTCAATAAAGGGCCCAAAATTAAGATAACATAGATGGGAGAGGACTCTATGAATAGGAATTCCTAAGTATTTAATACCCTGTGAGGGCCAGGCAAAGGGAAAGTTGGACTGGATGGAATCCTATATGGATTTGGGGAGGGAGACATCGAGGGCCTCAGACTTCGCTGCATTGATTTTAAAATTTTACCATGTAACAAAGTGATCTATTTCAGCCATAACAGCATGGATGGATATATGTGATTGAGTGATATATACTAGGACATCATCAGCAAATAGAGAGCACTTGTACTCGGTGCCTCCCACCTCAATCCACCTAATATTGGGGTTATGGCGAATTGATGAGAGCAGGTGCTCCGTCACTAGGATGTATAAGAGAGGGGACAGAGGACATCACTGCCTTGTCCCATTGGTGATTGTGAAAGGTGATGAAAATGTTCTGACGCACCCCCTGGGCCTTGGGACACCCGGAGCCGGACCCTTTTTGGTGGATGCTGGTGGTTGTAGTCTTCGTGGCGGCGACCCAGTTCCGTGGCTCAGGGCGGTCAAACCAGTGGCGGAACTATTTATGTGGTTTTCATGTTTAAATGTCCGACTACGCCACCCGTGGATTGCGGTCAGAGTGAACCGCCGCTACAGGGCAGACCACTGAGGCTGGTGTTGTGGGTGCAGCAGAGCGTAGCATAACTCCCCACGGGAGGAGTATAGCCTCAGGGCAGTGTATGCGGAGGATGGGGTGATGGTGCAGGGCAGCAGCAGTAACGACACGGAGTCAGTGATGCAGTTCAGGGCCTTTACTCACAGTTCTTATTATCCAGACCACGTCTGCAGGTAACGGCTGCCCACGTCGTACTGTGCTCACCAGGTGAGGGGCTCAGACAACTCCCAGATAACTTTGGAGCACTTCACAGGACCCCCTTTGTGTGTCCTTTGTCTGGCCTTTCTTACCAACACTTCTGTCCTGCTGCCTCGGGCCTCCTCTTGGTAAACTTGGCGCCAGTTTCCCTGACCCTATGTGGTGCCTTCCTAGCGGGTGTAGCGAGGGGCTGCGCCACATAAAATGTCAGAGCCTCCGGTTTCTAGCTGAGGGTCGTTTCCTGCCTCCACTAGTTCGGGGACCGGTCTCCCCCTTTGGCCTGACCCCTCCACGCAGGTGGATTCGGGCGTGCGGTGGCGACTCGCCCGTCCGCACCCCTGGGATCCCTTCATTCCTCGTTCCTGGAGCCTTCTCCGCTCCTCTTCCTTCCTTCTCCCTCTTCCAGGCCTGGGCCTCTGTTACTAGGCCCGCCTCCGGAGCAGAGCTCATGCAGAGCCCCTGCTCCCTGCCACTTCTGCTCAGACTTCTCTGCACTGAACTAAGATGGTGCCCACCTTTTATACTCCCTTCTCAATGCACCCAGGAACTGCTTCCTCCCTGCTCCTGCACTACAGGGTTCCCCTTCCTCAGTGTTCCCTCCCCCCACTCCAGCCAGGGACAGGGACTGTCGTGCCCATCTCAGAGGCATATTGGTCGCCCTGCCCCACGGCAATGTGGTGCAATGCATGCAGGTGTCGGGTCCTGATCCACACTCCATCCTTACCTGAGAGTGAGATATCACACCTCTGGGTGAGGTGCAATACGTCTGTAGCAACCGAGCCCTCAGGGTGCTACAGTTCCATTTATCTTCAGCCTAGGTGACGTATTGCGATACAGGGCCGTGATTTTGGCTATAAAAGGGTCCCCTAGACCCCTACTCCAAGCTTTTTAAGAGAATCATATATGGCGTGCCAGGAGACTCTATGGAATGCTTTCTCAGCATCCAACGAGAGTATCTAATTACAAATTTTTAACTGCATCTAGCCCAGGAAATACTTTGTGCCTAGTAGCAGTGTCTGCTAGTGAGCGGATTATCCCGGCTGTTAAGCAAGCTGCACCACCTGTAGTTTAGACACTTAATTTTTTCAAAGGAAATGCTTCGGGACCATGGGATACTTAGTGAAGAGCATCAGGAGGCACCCCAAGGCATAGGGGCTGGGACTGGCAGTAGGATGCCTTGCGGTGGACAGCCGAGCTCGATCCTTATAAAAGCTTTTTAACTGCAGCAGCTTTAGTGGACGCTACTGGAGCTGGAATTACCGCGGCTGCTGGCATGAGACTTGCCCTCCAATAGATCCTTGTAAATGGATTTAAAGTGTATTCATTCAAATTAGAGAGACAATTTAAATTAAAAAGCTTAGAGCTGCCTCCACCACAGGGGGGCTCGCTCGACTCACCAGCGGACAGGCACCAGTATTGGGAGAGGGGGGCTGGCCGTCAGGGTTCACCGCGGCTCTGGCACAAACCCGGCGACACGGAGGTGGCACGGGCAGGAGCGGACTGGCCGTGTCGGCTTCTCACTTTTTGGATTTTAGAAGGGCATGACATGCCTATATCTGTGTCTCCCCCTCCTTTTACTCCTCCACCTCTTTTATTTTCGCATGACTATATGTACTTGTCACTTTTCCATGTGTTAGTTATGTCTTCTGAGCAGTTTGTCAGCTTTTGGACACCTTTGAAGGTGTTTTCTATGTGTTTCTATGTGTTTTTGTTTGCCTGCCATTGGTTTTAACGGTGTTCGAAGGTGTTCGACGAACAGTTCGACGAACAGTTCGGCGAACACACGGGTGTTCGACGAACCGAACCGAACTCGAACACTACGGGGGTGGCTCAACACTAATAGAGATATTTGCGGCTGAACAGTGAGCGACACACTCAAACTGCTTTTTTTTTAGATACCAAAGGCCCAAAACTGGATAGTACAGCGATTTGACCCGTGGAACTGGGAAACCACACTGGGATGTCGGGCCTACACAAGACTATTTTCAACAGATATATTTTTGTGTCACAACAGTCAGTAGACACTACTGTTTTTCTTTACGGAAAATATACCAAAACCTGAATAATAGAGATTTTTTACCGTGGGATGGCAAAACCACAGTTATTGTTTACTGGGGTATACCAGACTTTTTTAAATATATAGATTTGCGGCTTAACAGTGAGCGACACACTCAAACTGGTTTTTTTTAAGATACAAATGGCCCAAAAAGGATAATACAGAGGTTTGAACCGTGGTAGTGCAAAACAACCCTTCTGTTTCTCTAGCCTACACCAGACTATTTTCAACAGTTATATTTGTGTCTGAAAAATCAGAGACACGCTTTTTTTTGGGGGGGGGACACACCAAAAGGTTAATAAGACGGGTATTTGTACAGTGTGAAGGAGGAAAAAAAAAGGAAGATTTAGATAAAAAAAAAAGGATTTTTCCTGGCCCCCGACACCTGGTGCTAAGTCCAGCAATTTCAGCAACAGGAGCACACAGGACTGTAATTCAGCGTTTGCTGGTATAACCACTGTGTCTCCTATACAGCCTGCCTGCCTGGTATCTGGGATGGATATTAGTCCTGAAAAGGACTGTTTGTTTGTTCTGGCAGCCTTTACAGACCCTACACTAACTATTTCGCAGTTTATATCTCTCCCTAAATCAGCAGCGCTGTCCCTACACTGTCTAATCCAGAGCGACTGTGTCCAAGATGGCGGCGCCCGGTTTTAAATACTCGAGGTGACGCTGTGCGGCCAGCCAATCACTGTAATGCCCACAACCAACATGGCTGCAGCATTACAGTGACTGGCTGGAAATCCCTGCATGTTCATTGGCTCTGTAAAGAGCGCCAAACATGCAGGGCGGAGACCCGAGCTCCCGCCCGAGTAACCCGGAAATGCTCGGTGCTCGCCAAACATCCCGAGTAGCGTGATGCTCGGGCGAGTACCGAGCAGTGTGGAGCATGTTTGCTCAACACTAGTGATAAGCCATAGGGATCTGTAGAATTTGTAGCACATATTACCAGACATGGATTTCCAAGCAAGAATTATTAAAGCAGTGTTATCACTTTATTTGTAAGGCCAAGATACACAAAGATAATATTTCAAGACAGTTACATATTATGGTTGAAAAAAGACAATTGTCCTTTATGTTCAACTGAGGGAAAGGACAAAGCATAGGGTTATTAAAGGGGTTGTCTGGCCCAATCGATAAGTCTGCAGTCATTCTGTGTGATTTTACACATAATCATTTATGTTATTTTCTTGTAAAAAATCATCTAAGCGTTTTTTAAACCATTAACGCTTCCTACTTTGAGCAGCTCCTGAGGTAGACTATTCCACAGATTAAATAGTTCTTATGATAAAAAAAGGCTTGTCTCCTCTGGGGATTGAACCTGTCTTTCTCCCAATGGAGGGAGTGGCCACTTGTCTTTTTAGGGGGTATTACATGAAACAGATTTTGACTATACATTTTATCCTGCTACAGTTTATAAATATTAACAAAAATGTAATTCCGCCTGGCACCACTATGTGTCACTATTTCCATAGTAATTTAAACCCTTTCTAAATTGAACAGCTAGTCAGATGCACTGACTACATAAGACACATGGCTGTTCTGATCACATACCTTGACCATGCTGCTTTTATGCTTTGCGGATTTTCACTCATGTTCATTTTTTCTTTGATTTCACTTTGAATGAATTGCAATTTCAGTTCTCTCCCTGAACATAAAGCCCGATGGTCTGTGAGGTTCATTTGTGAATTCCAAGTGAGTAGAGTTCCTTGGAGATTTAATACCTAAGGAAGAATACCTTACAGAAGTCATAAAAACTTAAAATACCGAGACATTCATGCCGGGATTTACAGTGTCCCCTGTATCTGACATCTATATAATGTCTGCTCTAGCACAGCTTTCTATTTTCGTTTTATCAGCTCCTTTTTCTCCAAAGTGTAATATCACTAATTTATATGTCTGTTCCATGTATCTTTCATTGTAGAGCAACAGGGTAAGGTCTCGAAACTGGCGTAAGGAGAATTATATTGGCCATGTATAATTTCTTCTCTGTGAAATTTAATATGCAAATTGCCTCTTCAGAGAAGAGGACTTGTACTCTAGTACCACCTATTGGAAGTAGCAATCCCAAAAGTCAATACCGATCCTATAATAAACTTTGTCACATGAGTTAGGATATAAGCCAAACTAGACACTCTATTTACAGACACGTGTTTCAGGTTGTTTGCCCCTCATCAGTGCAAAACAAAATGTTTGGTTTGGCCGGATTTAAATGCTTTTGATGAGGGTCTAGGAGGTTACGTCTCTCCTTTGGAGAATTTGAAGCCGACATAAGGAGACTTATAGCCCATGCAGTGCTCTTCTAGGAAATTTATTATGCAAATTGCCTATTAAGAGAGGAAGAGGACTTGAACTTTAGTGCCACCTATTGGAAGTAGAAATCCTAAAAGTCAATATCCACCCTTTAACAAGCCTTCATAAATGACTTAGGATAAATGCCAAACCAAGAACTCTATTTGCACACACGTTTCGGGGTGTTTGATATTCATCAATCAGCAAAGGACGAAGGTCTGGATTTGCTGGATGAGAGGCCTCTGACGCAGGTCTAAGGGGTAACATCTCTCTTTGTGGAGAGTGCAAAGCCGGCACAAGGAGACTTATAGGCCATGCAATGCTTCTCTAGAAAATGAAATATGCAAAATGCCTCTTCAGAGAGGAAGAGTACTTGAACTCTACGGCCTTCTGTTGGAAGTAACAATCCTAAAAGTCAGTATCGACCCTTTAATGAGCTTTGCCACATAATTTAGGATAAAAGCCAATCCAGATACTATTTGCACACATATGTGTCACGGTGTTTGCTCCTTATCATTGTAAAGCAAGAGGTCTGATTTGGCTGGATGAGAGGCCTCAGATGCAGGTAGGTGTAAAGAGTAATATCTCTATTCGTGGAGAGTGCCAAGCTAGTGTAAGGACAATCAGTGAATATGAATAGCGGTACCAGAGCGCCAATAACAGGGCAAAAATATTAAAAGGACTGATTTTCACCTGATGAAGGTGGCTGTGTCCACTGAAACGCGTTGTGTGTGTATTAATAAATCAGTCCTTTTAATATTTTTGCCCTGTTATTGGCGCTCTGGTACCGCTATTCATATTCACTGATTGTCCTTTTCCCCCTGTTGGGGTGCGGTAGAGCTGCCTTTAATCTATTGTTTTTTCACCTGTGGGAGCAATTTAATTAAAATTACTACCCTGGTTTTCCAAGCTGCGCTGCCTTAACCCCTCCGGAGCGCTGCCTGGGGTGTTGGTGAAGCTGGGCGTCTATCTCGGCATTACATGCTACTAACCTGACCACGTGATATACCACCAAGAGATCAGGATCTGTGAACGCCGCTGGAAATAGATGACAGCCACCAACAGAGCGGAGCTTGTGGAGCTTTACACTGGGGTTGTGCAGAGGTGCACAACTTCATAAGGTTAGTAGCCATCCCCACACCCCTCTACAAATTGTAATACTGAGTCACCCATTGCGCCTTGTTCTCTCCTCTCTTTACAAGCTAGTGTAAGGAGACTTATAAGCTATAAAATGCTTTTCTGGGAAATTAAAACATTTATATCCCTTAATTTAATATTTTTGGGGGACTTAACTAGGTTTAATTTGATTCTTTCTAGTACACTTACTCTAATATTTCACTGTTCTTAGATGATAAATCAGTTACATACAAATGCACGTCCGTCCCTTATATTTTTCATTTTTTCTGTAATATTATAAAAACAGAATCTGTTACCAGATTTTTGCTACCTCATCTGAGAGCAGCATGATGTAGGGACAGAGACCCTGAATCCACTGATGTATCACTGGATGCAGCAGTTGTGACGCAATCAGAGTTTTTAGATGTAGCAGAGCTCAGAAAGCTAACCCCGCCCACACCACAGCTTTCTGTGTACATTGTCTATTCTCACTTTGGAGCCTATATGCTCCATCTTCAGAAGTTCTATATACCGGGCATTCTTTAACTCGCACGACAAAAGTTACATCTGGTTACTATGACTATCTTGGTTATGCAGTTTTTCATGTAACTCACATCCATATATGTTGTTATGCCTGTGACTTTTGACTTTGCAGTAAGTAATAAAAAGTAATAAAAATGCCTTAAAACATTCTCTCTCTCTCATTATTCTGGCACTTGGCAAATATTAAAAATCATGCTACTCCTAATTGACCTAAAACTGGAAAGGTTTATTCTGATTTCATGTCAGGTATTGAGAAAAACATGCATGTGTGTCTTTTTATATAGTGTATGTAAACTTCTGGTTTCAACTGTACATGACTGGTTGTTTTGAAGCTTACCAGCCCCATGAGACTTTATGACATATGTGCAGGTTGTTACTATATTTAGTCTCAATCTTTGCTCCACATTTGCATACTAGGCATCCTTCGTGCTATTTTCATGAGCGCATAGAGGGTTGTATATATGCATGAAATATAAGTATGTAGGGAAAATGGAAATATAATAACGTAGGTGCGGTGCACAGAACCTCCAGACCAGCTTCTGGGCAGCAGCAGCAAAGAGAACGAAAAAAAAACAGCATCCGCAGCATGTAGATAGGTATGATCAAAACATGACTTATTGTTACATTAAAACACAAAATAATAAAAAGGCATATAGCACAAAAAGGTAGGGGGAGGACTGGAGAACCGAGAACACATGTCTACGTATTTTGAGCTTGTACGCTCCTAGTCCTGAACTCAGGATTATGTTTTAATCATATCTATCTACATGCTGCGGATGCTGGATTTTTTTCGTTCTCTTTGCTGTATATATGCATATTCAACGTTTATTGGTCATGATGATGGTTGTTTGACATTAATTGTTGCATCACTCCACTCATTGAATGTCTTATGCACTGTTCAGACACTGTTCAGACGGGGATGCGGTCTTGCATTTTTTATTGCATGTTTTTAAATCATTTTACATATGTTTTTGTGTGTCCATTTGTATCAATAAAGGCATACATTCATTCATCTATTAGGTGTGCACATCCCATTGTATTGATTCTTTTCTCTCTTACTCGTTTCTGTTGTCTATTGACAGTAAGCTGCTTATCACAGGAGGGGGAGGAGTCGGAATAGCAGCCGCGCACATCAGACCTGGCAATGATAATGTCCTAGTGAAAATACTTTCACTGTAAGTAAACAGCAGAACACATCACTGATTCAGTGTTTTAACCCCTACCTTATGCTGTCCTCAGATTACCTAGCAAAAACTTGCTGACAGGTTCACTTTAATCATATAAAGAGATACTGTGCTCTGAGAAGTATTGACAGGATGAGTGATAAATGTTGGGACTCCCATCAATTTTGGGAGCAGGGTGCCTAAAGTCAAACATCAATAGAACAGTGCATGTGTGAACACATTTATGTTCACTTCTATGGGTCTACGCGAGTGGCAGTGACGCGCCCAAGGGATGGGGACTCGGCGCCCGGGCCTTGCTGTTTGGTTTTTGGGGGATGCTGCGGTGGCCGGCTCCCGGGGCCGTACCCTAGGGTCACTCTTAAAAAGGAAGGAAGGGAAAATGGGGGGGAAGGTGTATGGAATAGGGGATAGTTCATGATGCCACCCGTGGTGTCTGGTGAGGATCACCAGCGCTGCTACAGTTCTCTGAGGCCGGTGATCAGGCAGCTTAGATGGTGCGGCTCCCCACAGGTGGAGCAGGGCCTCAGGGCAGCGTAGGAGAGGGGGATGCTGGACAGAGGGGACCAAGCCGGTTCAGAGGAAGGATAGGCACACACACGACAGTTCACTTCAGTACCTTTACTGGTGGTGTTTCAGGCACGATCCAGGGCACTGTAGGGTGAAGGGTGCATTTCAGGACTCTCCCCAGTGAGCGGGTGTGGGGCCTCCTGTTTCTTGCCTTCTCCTGATAAGTTTATGACCTGCCTGGAGCTAGGCCTAACTTGGTCTCTGTCTTGCACCAGCTGACCAGGTGGTAGGGCCTTCTGATGGAGTTCACACTCCCTGGTCTCTTGGGCCTCAGTGACTCCTGACCCTGGTATAACGGTCAGCTTTTGGTGTTCCTGGGACATATAGTTCGCCAGGGGTTACGGTTATTTCTGCTGGTCATAGAGATCCTTGCAGACACGGACCCGGTGTTCGGTATATGGTCTTGGGGTGAGCTGGCTAAGCTCCTCTGCCCCCTATGTAGCTCGCTTACTCCACTTGACTTCAGCCGCTCAAGGCCCTCACTAGGCTTCACACTGGCAGTAGGCATCGCTACTCTTCACCGCTCTTATGGCGTCGGCACGTCATTGGCTCACTAGTCTGAGCTCAATGAGTCTGAACTCTCTCTAGAGGGACTGGAACTACCTCTGTCCCCTGAGGAAACTGTTCTCTAGACTGCTTACAGACTTGACTGACTGCCTAGCTCCACCTTCCCTATTTATATCCCTAACGGGCTCCCTCTGGTGGTCTGAGGTGGAAGGTGGAAGTGTGTGTATGCTGTGAGGGCCTCTTGTGGAGGAATCCGTCCATGCACCCCTCTAGGATCTGTGGCACCAATGCACAGCAGGGCGCCACAGCAGCACACCAGAGGAGTACATAGGAATCATGGGGCCCCATAGCAGAAGTTCTAATTGGACCCCCCCCCCAAAAAAAATGTAAAAATGTAAATAATTGTCAGGGTCACAGAAGAGCAGATCTCACAACCTTCCAGACTTTACATAGTAATTTTCCTCCTGCTGAAGTCCTAGATCCCTTTTTCATTGCTGATAAAGTGTGGTGCCAACAAAAGTGCCCCCCAAACACGATATGATACCCCCATGGTGAATTCCTCCACATGCGCAGTATAATGGCCCTACTGTACCCCACCTCAACTCCCAGGGTAAAGTATGATGACACCAACACAGTATGATCCTCCAACTGCCCCACACCTCTCCACACTCCATAGAGTATAATGCACTCGCCATGGTCCTCCACACAGTATAAGACTCTCGCCATGGTCCTCCACACAGTATAAGGCACTCGCCATGGTACTCCACGCAGTATAATACACTCCCCATGGTCCTCCACGCAGTATAATGCACTCCCTCGTGGTCCTCCACGCAGTATAATGCACTCCCTCGTGGTCCTCCACGCAGTATAATGCACTCCCTTGTGGTCCTCCACGTAGTACAATGCACTCCCCGTGGTCCTCCACACAGTAAAATGCACTCCCACATGGTCCTCCACACAGTACAATGCACTCTCCGTGGTTCTCCACACAGTATAATGCACTTCCACATGGTCCTCCACACAGTACAATGCACTCCCCATGGTCCTCCACACAGTACAATGCACTCCCCCATGGTCCTCCACACAGTACAATGCACTCCCCCATGGTCCTCCACACAGTACAATGCACGCCCCCATGGTCCTCCACACAGTATAAGACACTCACCATGGTCCTCTACTCAGTATAATGCATTCCCCCATGGTCCTGTATGCAGTATAATGCAGCCCCCCATAGGGTAAAATGCACCCCCCCCCACCCGTAGGGAAAAATGCAACCCCAGTCCTCCAGTTTTATCAGTACACACTGATTTAAAAATAAATACATACTTACCACTCCTCGTTCCCCGCGACTTCAGTCTTTGCAGCGCGTCTCTGTCATCACCTCAGCAGCTGCCAGCTCCACTGTCTGACAGAGCGTGGCGCGTCATCATGCTGCTGCGTCAGATGCAGAGGAGGAATGATGGGAGAGGGAGTGTCACATGATGCTCCCTCCTCCAGGTTTTCGTGGGCCCTGGGCGAAAGAGTCTCAGTGGCCCCTTTAACACATCCAACCATTCATGATGCACAGATACAGCAGAGAAATTATAGATATAGATATAGTACAATGCCAAAGATTTCACTGACTTCTTACATTTCATGAGTGATATCTATTGTAAATTCTACAATAGCTCAGAAACCGGTGAATCCTCACAGCGCACAGTGCAGACCGGACAGTATAATCCTCCATACAATATTATGGGCACCACATAGTCCTCCATACAGTATTATGAGCCCCATATAATGCTCCATACAAAATACTGGATCCCATATAATGCACCATAGAGAATACTGCCTGGTCCCCATGTAATGCCCCATGCAGGCTGGGCCCCATGTAATGCCATATGCAGGCTGGACCCCATGTAATGCCCCATGCCTCCTGGGCTCCACACAGAGCCCCCACAAGCCCGCTGCATCCCCCCCGGGGCCCCCACAAGCCCGCTGCATCCCTCCGCAGAGCCCCCACAAGCCCACAGTATCCCATCCAGAGCACCCACAAGCCCGCAGCATCCACCCAAGGGCCCCCACAACCACAAGCCCACAGCATCCCCCCCAGGGCCCCACAAGCCCCCAGCATCCCCCCAGGGCCCCACAAGCCCACATCATCCCCCCCAGAGCCCCCACAAGCCTGCTGCATCCCCCCTGGGGCTCCCACAAGCCTGTAGCACCCCCCCAGAGCCCAGAGCCCCCACAAGCCCACAGTATCCCCCCCAGAGCACCCACAAGCCCGCAGCATCCCCCAAGTGCCTCCACAAGCACACAGCATCCCCCCCAGAGCCCCACAAGCCCCCAGCATCCCCCCAGGGCCCCACAAGCCTGCAGTATCCCCCCCAGAGCACCCACAAGCCTCCAGCATCCCCCCAAGGGCCCCCACAAGCCCACAGCATCCCCCCAGGGCCCCACAAGCCCACAGCACTCCCCCCAGGGTCCCACAAGCCCACAGCATCCCCCCCCAGGGCCCCACAAGCCCACAGAATCCCCCCAGGGCCCCCACAAGCCCATAGCACCCCCCCAGGGCCCCACAAGCCTACAGCATCCCCCCCAGAGCACCCACAAGCCCACAGCATCCCCCCCAGGGCCCCACAAGCCCACAGCATCCCCCCAGGGCCCCACAAGCCCGCAGCATCCCCCCAAGGGCCTCACAAGCCCAAAGCATCCCCCCCAGGGCCTCACAAGCCCGCAGCATCCCCCCCCAGACACCCACAATCCCACAGCATCCCCCCCAGGGCTCCACAAGCTCGCAGAATCCCCCGAGAGCCCCCACAAGCCCGCAGCATCCCCCCCAGAGTCCTCACAAGCACGCAGCATCCCCTTAGGGCCCCCGCAAGCACGCATTATCCCTGCATTATTCCCCAGAGCCCCCTAAGATCTCCACAAGCATTAATTAACCCCACAAGACTTCCCTCCAGCATTAACCCCCCAAATCCCTCACTCCCAAGTATCAAGCCCCCTCACCCCAAAAACAACAAGAAAAAAAGACATCAGACCAGCAATTAATAGAACAATCTCCTGTTTCTCTGCTTAGGATACTGACCTCCTCCTGCAGCTTCACCGGAAGCTCTGTCTCTGCATGAGACTCAGGCGTCTGGTGCTGAACTAGAACACGCCCCCGGAAATGACATCATACCTGGAAGGAGCCCATACATTCTAGCGTCTAGGGCTATGAGCCCCCCAGCTCACGGGACCCATAGCAGTCGCTAGCCTGCCGCCATTGGCGGGACGCCACTGCAGCACACATCTGTGACCATGCCTCTCATAAACTGTAAAGCCTCATTCAGATGTCAGTTGTCTTTTTTCACTAACCCATAGACTTAAAATTGCCGATCTTGACCCCAACACTAGCATCAATATCGGATGTCTCCACAATTTTGCATGGACCACTCGGCCCGAGGTAAAAATGTGACATATGAGCAGCCCCATAAACTGTCATAGATACAAGTGTTAAGTGTGAAAAATACATGGAAAACTGATGTGTGAATGAGCCCTGAATGAGTTAGTGGTCATGCGTGTTCACCACTACTCCATTCACATAGGGACACCCAATCTGGACATCCGTGATGGCCTCCCTGTTCAATCCTCCACCAATCCTACATTTATTACCTATACAATGGGTAGGTGTTAAATGATGAGGAGATAATCCTTTTAATCAATTACTTGTGATATACCAGAGAAACTGGGACATTGGTGACCAACTTATTAGACAACCAAAATAGAGGCGCTAGATTATAATGAATCACCTTGTACTTGACAATCCAGTTTTTGGACTTCAAGGGACACCACATAATCTCTTGCATAGGGGCCTACTGATGTAAATGTAAAAGTAGTCTAATTTCCTTAGCATTTCTGCATCTCCTTGGCTGAAAAAACACATGCGGATTTCACATGCGTTTTTTCAGCGTTTTTACACGCGTTTTTTCAGCGTTTTTACTTGCGTTTTCATGCATGCATTTTTTTCAAGCGTTTTGCCAAGCGATTTTGAGCATCACTTGGAAAAAGGCTTGACCAGTTGGTCACACAATATAAATCCATGTAACTGGCATGGATTTATATTATGTGACTAACTTAGAGGAAATTTCTACTTCAAATGCTGCATCTAAAAAGTAAAAAAAAATAATTAAAAAGTTTAAAGGAAAAAAAAAACACTATATTCACATCTCCGACGGCCCCAGGTCTCCTGCCGACCGCGTCCTCTCTCCTCAGCGTCCCTCGGTGTACTGGCAGGACCTGCGGTGACGTCATATATTCAGCTGATGGTCACGTGACCGCTGACGCCAGCAGTCAGGTGATGGTCTTGTGACCATCAGCTGACTAAATGACGTCACCGCAGATCTTGCCAGTACACCGCGGGACACCGAGGAGAGAGGGAGGACACCGGGGGCCGCCGGAGCGGTCAGTATGAATAATTTACTTTTTATTTTTTACTTTATTATTCTCTTTTTACTTGCAGGTACTATGGTACCTGGGTTTGGAGGAGAGTCTCCTCTTCTCCAGACCCGGGTAGCATCCGCACATTGAACTGTATAACATCCGCATGTATACATGCGAATATTATGCGATTCAATGCAAGTCAATGGGCTCGATTTTGTCGCGAAATCATGCTAAAATTGTTTGTGCTGCGGATTTTTCCGTAATGATAATCCGCAGCGGAAATTTCCGCAGCATGTGCACAGCACATGCGGATTGTCAGTGGGATACATCCCAAACCTCTTAACAAGCCGCCGCGGAAACGCATTAAATCCGCATCGTGAGCACTCAGCCTTAGGCTGAAAAAGCTCATGTAAAATCTGCATGCGTTTTTTCTGCCAAGGAAATGCTCAGGAAATTTCTGCTTCAAATCTGCATTGTCGGCACATAGCCATATGCAGAACAGAAAAAGCCCCCAATAATTGTCCATTATAGATGTTGTGAGAAGAACAACATATATTCCACTGTCTATATGGCATGGATAGGGTTTTCTGTAGTTTAGTCGATTTTTGGATGGTTATTATACAACCCCAGGCAAAAATTATGGAATCACCGGGCTCGGAGGATGTTCATTCAGTTGTTTAATGTTGTTGAAAAAAAGCAGATCACAGACATGGCACAAAACTAAAGTCATTTCAAATGGCAACTTTAGGTCTTTAAGAAACACTAAAAGAAATCAAGATTAAAAATGTGGTACTCAGTAAGGGTAATTTTTTTCACACCAAGCAGAGGGAAAAAATTATGGAATCACTCAATTCTGAGGGAAAAAATTATGGAATCACCCTGTAAATTTTCATTTCCAAAACTAACACCTGCATCAAATTAGATCTGCTTGTTAGTCTGCATCTAAAAAGGAGTGATCACACCTTGGAGAGCTGTTGCACCAAATGGACTGACATGAATCATGGCTCCAACACGAGAGATGTCAATTGAAACAAAGGACAGGATTATCAAACTCTTAAAAGAAGGCAAATCATCACGCAATGTTGCAAAAGATGTTGGTTGTTCACAGTCAGCTGTGTCTAAAATCTGGACCAAAAACAAACAACATGGGAAGGTTGTTAAAGGCAAAGATACCTGTAGACCAAGGAAGACATCAAAGCGTCAAGACTGGAAACTTAAAGCAATATGTCTCCAAAACAGGAAACGCACAACAAAACAAATGAGGAACGAATTGAAGGAAACTGGAGTCAATGTCTGTGACCGAACTGTAAGAAACCGCCTAAAGGAAATGGGATTTACATACAGAAAAGTTAAACATAAGCCATCATTAACACCTAAACAGAAAAAAACAAGGTTACAATGGGCTAAGGAAAAGCAATCATTGACTGTGGATGACTGGATGAAAGTCATATTCAGTGTTGAATAGCGAATCTGCATTGGGCAAGGTGATGATGCTGGAACTTTTGTTTGGTGTCATTCCAATGAGATTTATAAAGATGACTGCATGAAGAGAACATGCAAATTTCCACAGTCATTGATGATATGGGGCTGCATGTCAGGTAAAGGCGCTGGGGAGATGGCTGTCATTACATCTTCAATAAATGCCCAAGTTTACATTGATATTTTGGACAGTTTTCTTATCCTATCAATTGAAAGGATGTTTGGGGATGATGACATAATTTTTCAAGATGATAATGCATCCTGCCATAGAGCAAAAACTGTGAAAACATTCCTTGAAAGAAGACACATAAGGTCAATGTCATGGCCTGCAAATAGTTCGGATCTCAATCCAATTGAAAATCTTTGGTGGAAGTTGAAGAAAATGGTCCATGACAAGGCAATTGATGAAGAGTACTGTTTGTCACTCATTAAGTCCATGCCTCAGAGACTGCAAGCTGTTATTAAAGCCAGAGATGGTGCAACAAAATGCTAGTGATGTATTGGAGTGTTCTGTTGTGTGTTTGTTTTTCATGATTCCATAATTTTTTCCTCAGAATTGAGTGATTCCATAATTTTTTCCCCCTGCTTCGTCTGAAAAAATTACCCTTACTGGGTACCAAATTTTTTATCTTGATTTCTTTTAGTGTTTCTTAAAGCCCTAAAGTTGCCATTTGAAATGACTTTAGTTTTGTGCCATGTCTGTGATCTGCTTTTTTTCAACAACATTAAACAACTGAATGAACATCCTCCGAGCCTGGTGATTCCATAATTTTTGCCAGGGGTTGTACATATTCTCTAAGTTTTAGGGCTTTTTTTAAAAATAGACATTCAAATAATTTCATAAATCGGCTTACCTTCTTATGTAGAATCTGTCTTATGTGCTTGTTTTCTCCAGGTGATAATGTACTTATCTCCGTATCTTCTGCTAATGCTGATAATACTGCTATTTAAGTGAGATACAGAAACAATCATAGGTAAATCATAGCAATAACAAACTTACAAAGTATGGGGCTTACAAGTATGGGCTGAAATTTTGGCTACTAAAGTAGTTATCAAGTACTTGATCCAAAGCAGAAAGACCTATGTGAGAGTAATGTATTCCATACGTGAACAGTCAGAAAAAGTTTTGAAAATGTAAGATATGATTTTCTAAAAATTATATATATATTCATAATAGGGAAAGTTTGCATTAGCAGAAAAAAAATTGCCATTTTTCATTCAGAAAAAAACAATGATTTTTCATCTATATTGTCATCAGTATGCTATGTCTGTTTTTTACATCTGTATGGCATCCGTTTTTATGAATCAATATGACCAAATACAGTCTCCTACGTTAATTACAATGCATCCATAAAAATCTCTATGTATGATCCATATGGGATCCAAATTTTTTTATGCATCCATAGTATTTAATAGGCCAGTGTCTTCTGAAAAACAAAAAAGACTAGTACAGGTGTAGGAGTGGTGGAGGCAATGGTTTGCTCCCTGACTGACACTCTAAAGGGTTAAATATTTGTTTCTGAATGTAGAACCCTCTGGAGCTGCAGTTTAGCCTAGGTAGGGTTAACTGTAATGGGCGGCCCAGTTGAGGGAGGGGGGAACTGAGAGTTAGTGTCAAGTTCAGGAAGTGAGTCAGTCGAGAGAGGTGACAAGCAGCAGGCTCAGGTCAAGGGCTGCTAGGGACAGCGTGGGCCTAGAACCTCGGGGCAGTGGATTGTCAGAAAACACCTCCCCATGAGTTCCCTTTGCCGGCCTGGGAACTTCGAGATAGATGTCGAGGCCTGGGGGCAGATACTGCCTGCGAAGCTGCCGGAGAAATTATACTCAAGCTCTCAGAGGCGGAGTGAGATGGAATCTGAATATACTGCTAGTGGTGGAGAAGAATCCCTAGGTCTAGAGAAGTTAGCAAGAGGGATGCTCTACCTATAATGAGAACCAGGCTGAAGTTGTGTCCGGTACCTGTGGGAAAGATGACATCCTATTGGGCCTTATACTTCACACCTGCCTGTAAATACTGCCAGTCATCAAGTAAAAGTTTGATTGTTTTTATGAATCCCGTGTCTCCTGGATAAATTACTGGCCTGGTTCCAGAAGAGGAATTCCTGGAGAAGGAGTAGGCCTGTGGGCCACAACTAAGTGGTAAGCATCACATACACAGCAGCATACTGGGACAGGGACACACTTTGTCTGTAGGGTGGCAGGGCAAGCAGAGGCAGGAGCTCGCCCACGACTACCTCGCTCAGGCACCTTACATTGACTGCAATTTTTTTTACATGTACATTCGGTCCATGTGAAAAAACTGTCATCTGAACAGCCGTTTTGACTAACAATGGTCTGAATGCTGTCTTTGTGAGGTCAATTTTTTCACAGACAGAACTCAAAATATGAAAATACGGTCATGTGAACCTTATTATGTTTTTACTAAAAGAAAAATTGTCTCTAAATATTGGGCCTGATTCAGTAAGACTGGAATTGTGCACATCTGATGTTTCTTCATTAGTGACATTTTTCTTGCGTCCACATTTTGGCAAATTCAACACTGAACCTGTTTCACGAAATTTGGCAAGCAGTTTGCTAACTGTAGCATGGGAGATGGGTGGTCTCATAGGGTGTCTTGCATTGAAATCTGCTGCAATGACCCAGGTACTGCGTTCACCAGACATCAACACAATTTCTATCTTCTCCTCACTTGTTAACCTCTGCGACATGTCAATGGCTGAAAACAAAGAGAAACTTGTAAATAACTAATGAAAGAATAAAGTTACGTTAAAACCAAGCACACCATTGTTTTTCTTATGGAATTCTCAGTAAGTTTCATGTGTCACATGACCTTCTTCCCATTGAAAAAAATAAAGTTGGATCCAAAATGGCCGACTTCAAAAGGGCCGCCATAGTCACCACCCATCTGGAAAAGTTTTCCCCCACCCATATACTAATGTGCCACAAACAGGAAGTTCATATCACCAACCATTCCCATTTTATTTAGGTGTATCCATATAAAAGGCCCACCCTGTATAATAGAAACATGTCACCACTGCTGTATTTTTCACCCACTCCTGGTTTTGGCTTACAAATACTGATGTAAAAAACATATCATATAAAGAACGTGTGAACGTGGCCTTACCGAGAGAAGCAGATTTATTTCTCAGGTGTCATTCTAGTTGCATCTTTTTTTTTTTGTCCACTTTTTTATTGCAGCAGAAAGATTGACTAAACTTTTTTATCCATTGATCAGTTAAAAATGGATGAATCTCGGATGAAACTGTGAGGTATGACAGCCTTGATGAAGGGGGAATGCTAGAGTCAAATCAGGAGTGTTAGACAAGTGGTTTGTACTTCTGTGTTCGCTCCTCGCCAGAAATCCTACTCCAGTGACTGGAGTAAGATTTGTGGTGTAATGAACGCCACCTCTCATCATGAATTTGACGAGCTGTTGTCCAAACATCAGGATGTGGGTTTGAACTTTAAACTAATTTTTGGGATTGACAGCTGCACTACTGCACTTATGGACATGTAACACTTTGAGTAATGCAATCAATGTTCAAGTTTCCATACATACTTAAAGGCACATTCAAAAAATGCATGGTCCCTTTCTTTCAGAAAAACAAAAAAAACAAAACCCTCTTGATCATAGGATGTGTATGAAACTCATTGGAGCTGAGATTCAATATCACACATAGCCCATAGATAAACTGTGAATTAGATGAAAGTAGCACATGTAGTGATGGTTCTGGGCCTAAGCTGATCTGAAAAATGCGTATTACAACATACTTTGGTTATGACCTTAAAGACGGCTAAGCCTGTTATTATGCACAGGTATAATGTAAGGCATAAAAAAATTCCCAGTATATTACAGTTAAAAAAAGGAAAGACCAAACAACACTTTCTCCTTATATCACCCTATTTATATGTGAAAGGAAAACAAAGAGAATAAACCATTACAAACTAAAATCGTATAAAATCATGTTGTATCTCATCATAAAAAAAGTTATAATGAATTTACTTGAAAACAGTACTTTTTTGCCTGTATAGTGTCAGTATAGATCTCAAGCCTCTGTCACTCTAGCTCTATTGCTCGACGAATGCCATCTCCTCCTACTTGACTGATGAATCCTTTGCCTGCAGTCATACAGCATTAGAAATTGTCATTCATGCCGGATAAATAGTCGCTGGGCAGGAAGTAGAGCTGGAGTGACAGAGGCTTCAGATCTACAAATAGTTCTTTAGCCTCATTTGCTTATGAATTTCAAACGCTGATTTCTCTACACAAAATTTGAAACTTCAAAATTGGTTCTGTTCTTAACAAATTAACATAACATTATTATTACAACAAATTATTAGATGTGGATGCAAAATAAGTGCACCATGTCAATGGATTCCTATAACCTCACTGCAAACCTCATCATCACATTATATCCAAGACTTCTTTTGAATTGAACATAAATCATTTATATCTTACATTCTAAAAGATACAGAGATAAATCGGTTTCCAGCTTATGTTACCTTGAGAAGATCTAATGAGCCCATTGCAAAAAAATAAAGTATGTCTCTCCTCTTGAATGCCAAGAATTGTTATGCAGGTATCCATTATTTTCACTATAGTTGTTTCTTTTGGATCTTTCAATTCCAATTCCTGCTCAAAGGATAAAAAGTAGAATTATAGCAAATCCAAGCAAAACAGGGAATAAATCTTGGGAGAATTTGCAAAGTAGAATAATAGTCAAATCTATGATAACATAAAAAGAGAAAATAATTGAAAATAAATATTTTGGTTGCTTCTAAATTGATAGATAAAAATGTTGACGTGGATTTCATAAAATGTTATTATATGTGATAAACCTGTTATGGAAAAGATATAGATAACATGCACTTCATTGTAAATAGCATGCTTCCTATATTTCTAATATTAGGGCTGCATTTTGGCTTCTTTATAGCAGCTGCAATATCCAAACCCCTATGGTCCTACTAACCTACTATTTCTATTGTTATTTAAGCTTGATTCAGTAATTTGTTTTTAGCTTTATGGAACTGTTCTGAGTCTTTGTTTCAATATATATGAGTTTTTGGCACTTGTATCATTAGAAAGGGTTTTTTATCCCTGAATTTTTTTTCAGGTCCCACCCGAAATGTCTGTTGCAGTCTTCAGCTTCTGAACTGAACAGGAAGTTTGGAAACTGGCAGGAAGTCCCATGCAGTGTTAGAAGAGGAACAGCGGTAGATTGGTAGGGTGAGTAATATTTGCTTCTTTTTTTTTTACAACATTCTGGGAGTTTTCTCTTTTAATATAGGGATGGTCAGCCATCTTAAAGATCAACTAAAAAATTTATAAAATAGAGCATTATATATCGTGTCATATTATTCATAATAAATTTCCTATCTACACTAATTAATTTATTTCAAGATTTTTTTCACATCTTAAACATTTTAAATATGTCAAAATAATATTCTAATATCTATTTCAGAGATCAGTTCCCCATAGGTCAATCTTGATATACATTTTTGAAATGTTTATTTAAAATTTTAAATATGTTTTTAGCTGAAGATTTTTAAAAAATTTTCATATTATCTCATCATAATTTAAAAACGATTTTTTTTTTTACTTAATATTTTTGTACTCATTATTTTTCTTTCCATTTAAGAACTAGATGATAGTCGTACTTAAGATTAACATTTACTTTTAACTATTTAAATATTTTGATTTTGTTATTTTACAGTTGTATTAGCGCTTTGTCAGAACTGCCGCTATGTAGCCTAAATTGGATTCTTTCAAAAGGTAAAATGCAATTCTTTGTGTGTTCCGAGTTTATAGATATTGTTCTCACCTTAGGGCCACAAGGTTATAAACTTGTTTCTTGTTCCATTAAACTGCCCTCAACAATGTCAACTTTGTCTGTGTTTTTACAGTGTGGGACTGGTTTTGATGTTAAAGGTCCTCGGAGTTAACTCCAATAGTTTAAAAAAAAATATAAAAAAATAAACACCAGTTTGAATATTTTTTTTTTACTAATTTAGTTTACTCCTTGAAAATGGTAAATTGTCGATGCTACATGTGATCAATAAACATCTAATGTATATTTTTAGTTCACTACAAATAATGGAAGTATTTTCTCAATGTTTACTTTGGATATAGATAATGGCTGTAGAATCCGTTATATTTAGTAAATGTTATTAAAATTTTATAACATAGTAGTATATAATATGTTATACTTAATTTTATACTTAATGTTATAAAGTAACAGAAATCATTAAAGTGGTACAAAAGATAAGAGGGATATCATGGCCTTCAAGAGAAAATAATGAATATGTAATTTCTTTGATTATATAGCCCCAATATGTGGTTGTACAAGATCAAACAGTACTGATATAATATTTGCAATCAAAGTATAAATCAGGTATTCTAAAAAAAAGAAATAATTGTAAAGTAACATCTTAAAAATGGCTCATGTAAAAAGTAACAAATAGTAGAATCAAGTTTTTGGTGGCAGGTATATAATGACTAACAAAAAAAACTAGAAAAAGTTTATAATCACTAACAAAACAAAAGTTGAAAAACAAAGGATACAGAAAAAAAGAGAAAATAGACTGAGGGAAGGTATGAATTAACTGCATGTCAGAGCAACTAGTTAGTATCTTGAGCATCAATTCATCGAAGAGATTTTGCCACTTTTCTGATGTAGAAATCCTTGAAACACATACATTTTTGCTGTGTTTACTCTAGTCCTGACTATCTCTGTTAAGGTGGTGGGAGCCCATCATATTATTCATAATTTGAACCGCAAAATTGGTGTAAATTACACCAGAAATGCACATCATGCTTGGATAGAGTAACATTTCTGGAGAAGGTTCGCTCCAGTTGTAAATGCACCAAATTTATTATGAGATCAAGAAAGTCCACCATTGAAAGTATTCTGCATAAAAAAGAACTCGTCATGATATTAATAAGAATTTAGAAACCTTAATTTAAAATGGAAAAAAAAAAACACTTTTATTGATTACATTTTTTGGGTGTTTAAGTACAGTTTTCCTCTATATTGGTAAAGTATGAGCTAGCAAATTGCAGATGTAGCAGCTGCCAACATGGCGGCTTGTGTGCTACATAATTAGCACAGCAGAGGCACTCTACACTATGCAGAGTAGCCTGATTCTCTATTACTTCAGCGAGCCCCATGGGTCATTTTATGCCTTTTTTGTAATCTAAATGAGGTCAGAAGTTTAGGAAAATTGATTTTTAATACAAATATATTGCAATCCAAGCCTAACGCTGATCATAAGGAGCTCCACTTTCTCTGTATAGACTAATAGTTTTTTTGGAATTGTTACACTCATATGCACTCTTATACCTATATGCGCTGCTATACCCTCCGCATAAGATATAGTAGCGGTTTCTCATTACTTCCTACTTTATGCATACCATCCATGAACCTTTTCTCTCCCTTTGTTCTCCTGGTCTCACTTTTGGTAGATTGGTGCTTTTTTTGTTCTAAATTTTGAGCTCTAAGATTTGACTTTTTACATTAGGGATGGGCAGACCGCTGGAAGTTTGGGTTCTGGTACCTCACCTGAACTTTTGAAAAAGTTTGATTCGTGTACCAGAACAGTACCCGAACTTCCACCAGAACGCTAACCTCATTGAAAATGGTGGAGACCCGAACTTGTAAAAAAATAAAATCAATCTCTCTCTCATTTCTGTTCAGGTTCGCAGATCTCTAATTATAATAACTTTTGTGACATGTCTTTATTAATTTTCATTACTAAGTGATGTATATACTTCTTTCAATAAACTGATGAAGGTCTAGTGTCTGGACTGAAACGTTTTGTCAAATTATGGATTGCTATCATCTAATAAATTTCACCGGTTCATCACACTTGAGTGCCTGGGTCATTTTCATTGATTTGAAGGACAGGATCCTACTTGAGGACCTACTCTCAGAAGTGCTGTGGTTTTCTACAGCTTTTAGAATAAGGTGTCATGTGTGGGCATGTGAGAAATAATAATATTTGTGACCATTAAATAAATGTTATCTGTGACATCTGTATTGGTTCCTGCCCTTCCTGCTGCTGCTACTGTTGCCAGGTGGTGGCGCACTCTTGTTGTGGGCGACGCAGGGCAATAGTTCTAGTTTTGTGTCCTCTGGGACTTTGAGTCCCATCTACACTGAGAGATATAGAGTTAACTGCTGCATGGTTTGGATGGGACTGCAAACTATTTAAGCTCCTGAAATCCTGATGTCCACTGACAGTTATGTTCTGATCTGTATTTTCCCCTTGTAACTTAACTTGCTATTTTCCCAAGTGGACATTCCTGATTTTTGACCTTGGCTTGCTTTATAACTATTCTCCTTCTTTACGATTTTGTCCCTACACCTTCCTCCTTGTTCTGACCCAGCTACCTGACTATTTTCTTGCCTCTGGTTCTCTCATCTGGATAGCAGCTCTTTTGTGGAAGCGTGGTGCCCCTGAGGGTTCACTCGCCACAGAGGTACTACATCTCACCTGGAGGTGTGGTACCTCACTCTCAGGTAAGGAGGGAGTACTACTCGGGACCCACCCACCTACATCCAACACTACACCATTCCAGACCAGCAGGTGGGGCAAGATGCACGAATCCACTGCTGAGCTCTGTCCCTGGTTGGAAGGGGGGGGACCAAGAGAGGGGGAACCATGTAGTGGGTGGGGGTGGAGGAAGCAGAACAGGGGAGCACCATCAGAAAGAGTATAAGAAGAGGGGGAACCATCTAGAAGGAGTTCAGTCAGGGCCAGTCCTGCTCAGGAGAGCAGTGTAGGAGGTCCAGGCTCCTGGCTCCAGTACTTGGAGCAGGAGTTGAGAGGAGAGAGAGGAGTGGGGCCTAGTCTGAGAGGCCCAGGAGAGAGAGGGAGAGAGGACAGGAGCAGAGGGAAGGCTCCAGAGACAGAGGGGATCCCAGGGGCATGGGGAGTGCAGGAAGCCACCCGTGCACCCGAATCTACACAGACGTGGAGGGATCAGGCCGCAAAGGGGACCGGCCCCTAAACTAGTGGAGAATAATCAGGCTCAGCTAGATAACCGGAGGCTACTGTACTTGCAAGGTGCAGCTGCCAACCACCACAATTCCATAGCCGAAAAGGTGGGCACAGAAGGTCCAGGGGACTGCACATCGCCCGACCAGATCCGAGGCTACCGGCTTGGGACACTGATTGTGAGGCGCAGGGCAGGAGGGCGAGAGCCAGTGCAGGGAAGACGACCGAGAAAGGAACATAGAATGGGGTCCCGTTTAAGTACTCCTGAAATACTTGAGAGCTGCTGAACCCCTTCCTTGGTGAATACAGGATGACGTGGGCGGTTATAATCCGGAAAGTGTAACCTGAGGAACTTAACAACTGTGAGTAAAACCTGAAGACTGCACCCCATTGTGTCCTTGAATAATTGCTGCGCCTGTTAGAACTCTCCTGTTAGGTGTTTTCTATCTTGCTGGTCGCATGACCTTTTTGCCTATTTAATCCTGCTCCACCCTTCTGGCCATGCTGGACTTCATTGTAATTTCTACTCTTAAGCGAGCCAGGTGCTTTGTAACCTTTCTCAGTCAGTTTAGCTAGGTCTTTTGACCTTTATGTTCTATGTTGTGTTTTGTCTTTTTACTGCTACAATTTCTGCTAGGAGGTGTCCATCTTTCTCCCAGTCCCTAGTTCTTGTAGGGATCCCTCCCTCACATCTATAGGTCTTCGTTCAGATTAGCTGAGGACATTAGCGGGTCTGATCGCAGGATCAGGTTCCCCGTTACATCGTAGGGATCTAGCTTAGTTCTATTGTAGGGACAGATCTCCTGTCTTTCCTTAGTGCTTGTAGCCTATCATAACAGTAAGTCCAGCCCAAAAATATCTCTAAGGAAAGATCTCCAGTTTCCATCATGGTGTCGGTTCAGGATTTGGCTCAACTCCTGCAGGGACTCTCTCTGGAGGTGGCCGAGCTCCAACAACACGTGAGTAGCTGTTCTGGAGCGCATTTTGTGGAGCCAAAGGTACGATTGCCTGATTTATTTTTTGGTGAACAACAAGAATTTTTTTCCTTTAAAAATGCTTGTTTATTGTATTTTCGTTTGAGACCCAGATCCTCTGGTGATGAATCACAGCGCATAGGGTTCATAATGTCACTTTTGCGCAAAGAACCTCAGGGATGGGCCTTTTCTCTCCAACCTAGTGATCCGTGCTTTAGATCAGTGGATAGTTTTTTTCTGCTTTGGGGTTGTTGTATGATGATCCTGATCGTGTCTCATCAGCTGAGACGGAATTGAGGCTTTTGAGGCAGGGATCAGGTAATGTGGAAAATTATTGTACTCACTTCCGTCGGTGGTCTGCTCAGGTGGGGTGGAACGATTCAGCTCTGAAAAGTTTGTTTCTTGCGGGGCTAGGTGAAAGGGTTAAGGATCTGCTTATTGCTTACCCTACACCTGGAAACTTGCAGGAGGCAATGCAATTAGCTATACGGGTGGACAGGAGACTGCGTGCAAGGGTTAATGAGAGCAAATCCTTTGCCATGTCAGCTCCTAGTCTTGAGAGGGTCTGTACTGACATTGGAGAGCCGATGGAGATTGGGGCAATGTCACCCCGCTCTCAGGAAAAAGACCGCAGGTTTTCTGAAGGTTTGTGCTTTTATTGCGGAAAATCTGACCATTTAATTAAGAACTGTGTGCTTCGTATGAACAAAGAAAAAAAAAAAAGGTCAGTTACGCCCGTGTAGACTGTTTAAATACTAAGGGGGTATTTCTTTCTGCTACTACTGCAGCTCAGGAAGAATTAATTGAATTTTGGGTATTTGTGGATTGTGGTTCTACTCTGAATGTGATTGATGGGGGATTCTTGGAAAAACTTAAATTAAAACCCAAACCTTTGTCATCCCCTATTGCTGTGGTTTCTGTCGATGGCTCTCCCTTGAAATGTGTTACTCACAAGGTTTATGAATTTCCCCTCACTATTAACGGTATTCACCAAGAAAATTTGGATTTGGTGGTATTAAATAATTTGCCTTCTCCAGTAATATTGGGGTTACCCTGGTTAAAATTGCACAATCCTGTACTGGATTGGTCTACTAATGAAATTAAGTCCTGGAGCCCTAAGTGTTATGACAAGTGTTGTAACAGGCGCATTGCTGCTGTGGATAAAGGGGAATTACCTGTACCTATTCAGGATTTTTGGAAAGTTTTTTCTGAGGAGGAGTCGCAAATTTTGCCTCCCCATAGAGACTATGATTGTACCATTGAATTTGTCCCTGGAGCGACTCTTCCTAAAAGTCGTTTATTTAATCTTACTATTCCTGAGAGAAAGGCTTTGGAGGAATACATACAGACGAGCTTGGCCGCCGGTCATATCAGACCCTCTAAGTCACCTGTGGCTTTTGGATTTTTTTTTGCTAACAAAAGGACGGCGGTTTACGTCCTTGTCTGGACTTTCGCGAGATTAATAAAATTAGTGTACGTAATCCCTACCCACTGCCATTGATTCCTGATTTGTTTAACCAGTTAGTGGGGGCCAAGTGGTTCTCTAAAATTGATCTCCGGGGGGCATACAATTTGTTGCGCATGAAGGAGGGTGATGAATGGAAGACTGCTTTTAACACTCCTGTGGGTCATTTTGAGAATCTGGTTATGCCTTTTGGTCTTACCAATGCACCAGCATTTTTTCAGAATCTTATTAATGAGATCCTTAGACCTTTGATCGGCAAAAATATGGTTGTGTATTTGGATGACATTTTGATTTATTCGCCTGATCTGGAGTCTCATTGGCGGAGCGTACGTGAGGTATTACAGTTATTAATTGACAATTCGCTTTTTGCTAAGCTAGAGAAATGTGAGTTCGCTGTACAGAGAATTATTTTTTTGGGCTACATTATCTGCAGCGAGGGCTTTGAGATGGACCCGGTGAAAGTTCAAGCTGTGCAGGAATGGCCTAGGCCTATTGGTTTGAAATCGATACAGAGGTTTTTGGGTTTCGCCAATTATTACAGAAAATTCATTTAAAAAATTTCTATTATTGTTAAATCACTGACCGATCTCACCAGTAAAGGTGCTAATACGGTTCAGTGGACTACTGAGGCCATTGAAGCGTTTGTGTTTCTAAAGGAGAGGTTCAGCTCTGCCCCCATCCTTATGCAGCCTGATGTGACTAAACCGTTTTTGGTTGAGGTTGATGCTTCTTCTGTGGGGGTCGGTGCGATGTTGTCTCAGGAAAACAAGGATGGAGTACATCCCTGTGCCTTTTTTTCAAAAAATTTTTCTGAGACTGAACTTAATTACGATATTGGTAATCGGGAATTGCTGGCTATTAAACTCGCATTTGAACACTGGCGTCATCTCTTGGAAGGTGCTGAATTTCCCATTCAGGTTTTCACTGATCATAAAAATCTGATCTATCTTGATGCTGCCAAGCGCTTGAATGCCCGTCAGGCTAGGTGGGCACTTTTTTTTTCGCGGTTTAATTTTTCCGTTACTTACATCCCGGGTACCAAAAATGTTAAAGCTGATGCGTTGTCTCGCAGCTTTTCTCGTATGGTCGGTGCTGAGGAGGAGGAGAGAATTTTTCAAGAAGGTGTTGTGATTGCTGCATTGGACTCCGTTTTGGATGATGAGATTCTTAAAGCACAGGAGAATGCCCCATCTAACACTCCCCATGGGAGGTTGTTTGTGCCTAGGACCTTTAGGAGAGATTTGTTTGTTGAGTGCCATGAGTCTCGGTTGGCAGGTCATCCAGGAATTTCTGAGACCAAGAGACTTGTGGGTCGCAGTTTTTGGTGGCCTGGATGGCAGAAGGAAGTCATTAAGTGGGTGCGTCAATGTACTGTGTGTGCTAGATCTAAGTCTTCTCATACTCCTGCTGCGGGGTTGCTTTGCCCTCTGGAGGTTCCTAGTGTACCTTGGACACATCTGGCTATGGACTTTATTACTGACCTTCCCTCCTCTGAGGGTTTCACGGTCATCTGGGTGGTCGTGGAAAGTTTTAGCAAGATGTGTCACTTGGTTCCCTTCATCAAACTGCCCTGCGCTAAGACACTCGCTAAGGCCTTTGTCAAGGAAATTGTCAGACTCCATGGTGTTCCTACTGACATTGTTTCTGATAGGGGACTTCAGTTCGTGGCTCGTTTTTGACGTGCCTTTTGTGACAGGTAGGGAGTTCATTTGTCGTTTTCATCTGGATATCATCCTGATTCTAATGGCCAGACAGAAAGGAAGAATCAGGATGTTGAGCAGTTCTTGCGTTGTTTTGTGGCAGACAATCAAGAGGGGTGGTCAGAGTTTCTGCCGCTTGCTGAATTTGCTCTTAACAACCATACATCCTCTTCTGCTGGGTGTTCGCCTTTTTTTTGTTGTTCTGTGAGACATCCGTCTTTTGGGTCATTCTCCAAATTGGTATCGGCTGTGCCTGAGGAGGAGAGTTTTTCCGGTGATTTGGAGAGAGTTTGGACGGATGTGCGTGGTAATCTTCAGGAGGCTAACAAAAAATCTAAGAGGTACTTTGACAGGAAACGTCAAGAGGTTTTGTTTACGGTTGGTGACATGGTTTGGTTGTCCTCTAAGAATCTGCGGTTGAGGATTCCTTCTAAAAAATTGGGTCCCAAGTTTGTAGGGCCCTTTAAAGTGCTTCAGGTAGTTAACCAATCTGCTGTTAGGTTGGAGGTTCTTACCTCCTGGAAGATTAATCCGGTGTTTCATGTTTCTCTATTGAAAAAAGCTGATGTATCAGATAGAGACGCCACTGCCACTGTTCCTCCGGTGGTGGAGAACGGGGAATATGAAATTTCCCGCATCCTTAATTCTAGACGGTATAGGGGGAGTTTGCAGTATCTCGTCGCTTGGAAGGGTTTCGGTCCCAAGGATAACTCATGGGTGAGGGCGGATGATGTTTCTGCTTCCAGACTTGTCAGAGCATTTCACAAGAGGTTTCCTGATAAGCCTGGGCCTAGGGGATCCGGAGGATCCTCATAGAAGAGGGGGTACTGTTAGAACTCTCCAGTTAGGTGTTTTCTATTTTGCTGGTCACATGACCTTTTTGCCTATTTAATCCTGCTCCGCCCTTCTGGCCATGCTAGACTTCATTGTAATTTCTACTCTTAAGCGAGCCAGGTGCTTTGTAACCTTTCTCAGTCAGTTTAGCTAGGTCTTTTGACCTTTATGTTCTATGTTGTGTGTTTGTCTTTTTACTGCTACAATTTCTGCTAGGAGGGGTACATATTTCTCCCAGTCCCTAGTTCTTGTAGGGATCCCTCCCTCACATCTATAGGTCTTCGTTCAGACTAGCTGAGGAATTTAGCGGGTCTGATCGCAGGATCAGGTTCCCCGTTACATCGTAGGGATCTAGCTTAGTTCTATTGTAGGGACAGATCTCCTGTCTTTCCTTAGTGCTTGTAGCCTATCATAACAGCGCCATCACCATCCCTGCATTACACAGCACCGACAACATCTACCTCATAGCATCACTACATCCTGCCCTGGAGCTTAGCTCTGCCTGTGGAGAGCTGAATCAACTCTGCTGCGTCACCATCAGCTCAAGAGGATCTGCACCGCAGCGGCGGCTTCATATAGCCGCATACCACAGGTGGCATCACGAACATTATCTATAAAAACTTTTATTCCCCTTTTACTTTTCCCCTTTAATTGACCGCCCTGGGTCACGGACTGGGTCACTGCCACCGTGACACCCCCCAGCATCGACCAGCCCGGCTACCGAGTACCCCACGGCCCAGGGGGGCACGTCAGAGGCATTTCAGTGGACTCTATTATAAGACCAGATCTTTGTACAGGGGTTAAAGGGTGAAGACCAGGGTTCCTATGGAATCTGCCAGATGGAGTGTTGTGCCCAAGGCTGTAGCCTTTTTGAGCCTGCGGCCTATAACAGACTTAACAGTATCCTGCATTTTTCCCCTTGCACTAGAAGTTTCAGATGTTTTTCTTTGTGTCCTTCTGATTTGGTCTCCATTCCCCTCTCCTTTCTATAGATTTTTATAGGCAAAAGGTGTAATTTGATCCTTCACTGAAGACAAATTGATTGCCAGATTTGAGCAGTTTGTGAGAGTGAATGTTCAGTGCAGGAGACAGGAGAGGGGTATTTTTTTTTCTAAATATATACAGTATATTACAAAACTTTTACTGTTCACATGTACTGTTGATTTATGATGAAAAAAAGCAAAGAAATAAAGGTGCATTTACTTTTTAAATAATAACATTCTGACTTCCTGTCTGCAGCCACCATAAGGGGAAGCTTAGGCATATACTTCTCCAGCTCATTTAATAATTTGCCTGCATTTGAGCTCTCTTCTCTTTACCTTGTACATACTGTATGTTTCGGACTTTAAGATGCACTGGACCATAAGACGCACCAAGGCTTTGGAGGAGGAAAATATAAAAAAAAATTGAAGCAAAAAATGTGGTCATGATGCACTGTTATGGGGACAGGGGGTCTGCTGCTGACACTGTTATAGGGGTAATATCCCCCATCCTGGTATATATATGCCCCCATCCTGGTATATATGGCCCCACCTTCCTGTTATACGTGGTCCCCATCCCCATCCTGGTATACATGGTCCCCCATCCTGGTATGCATTTCATGTGGTTGCTCTGAGAAGAACTATAACTCCAATCATGTCCTGCAGCTCCTATGGCATGCTGGGAGTTACAGTTCACCACATTTATGTCATGTGGTTGCCCTGAAGAGAACTATAACTCCTAGCATGTCCTGCAGCTCCTATGGCATGCTGCGAGCTATAGTTCACCTCGGTTGTACAGTGTTTCACCGTATGTGCTTTGTTTCACTTAAACTACTGTATGCTTGCATCTCCTTTCTAGGCAGAAAGCGGCGCTACGCGGCAGGGAGTGGGGTCGCACGGCCGGGAGTGGGGTCGCACGGCAGGGAATGGGGTCGCATGCGCCGCCATGAATTCATTACGGCAGCGCTGGACAGGAGGAAGTGGAGGGTCTCGCGTCCCAATCACATGCTGCAGTGACGTTACAAAGAGGCGACACAGGGCTGGAGCAACACAGAAGAGCACAACGCACAGTCCCCTCTGGCCATGCCTCCTTGTAACGTCACAGCAATACGTGATCTGGACAGGAGACCACCCACTTCGTCCTTTCTAGAGCGGCCATAGTGAATTCATGGCGGAGCCACTGATCCCTGCCACGCGACCTCGCTCCCTGACGCGCGACCCCACTCCCTGCTGTGCGACCCCGCTCCATCGCCGCCGCCTCACGCCACACCACAGTCAGCATTATAACAGATATATTCCTGCCAAATTTTGGCGAGAAAAAGTGCGTTGTATAGTTCAAAAAATACAGTAATTCTCTTTTGGGATAAATGACCTTTCCTGTGCCCCTCTTTTACCTTATGTCTATTTTTTAAATAAAAAAACAGGTATATTATTTTTGTGCCTGCTCAATGGTGTTCTCTGTGAATGGTGAATGCTGGACATACAGTGCTAATTTACATGAAAATCCACAGGCGTTTCAAAGCACAATACCTCAAAAGTCTCATTATTTTGCAATATTTGTTTAGCCGTTGATTTATTTTACATAAACCTTTTGATTTTGATGGATCGTAGACTGATTACTTCGATATTCATTTTCTTGCCGTTCTCAGATTTTTTAAGCCGTATCTACTGCTTTTGCCAAAACAATTTATGAGACCTCACAACAGATGTGAACTTTTACTTTAGAGCCCACACATCAAGATCACATAACCTGATTTTAAAAATGCTTTGCACTGACTAAGCACAGGAATCACATAAGATGCTTCTGGGAGACTCATTAGGCAGCATATTTCATGGGAAAAATATCAATTCAAGGTTTGCGATTTTCACAGTACATCAAGAAAAATACTAAACAAATGTACTGTGTGGAGTCAATTCATTTTTAGCTCTTGTGGTATAGTACTAGGATTGGAATAAATCATTAAAATTTCATAGACTTTTTTTACTTATTTATAGTATCAAAAACTATGCATAAAAGAAATGCTGACTGACGTTTGTATCAATATCGCTGCGTATTATAATTCTTATTATCATTGTTATCATTATACTTGCTATTATTAGTCCCTGTTGGTTCATTTCGGTACTGTGTAACCCATGATTATTATCTCTTAAAAGTATGACTGGATGGCTCATTGAAGACTATTTAACGGGAATCGGTCAGCAAGTTTTTGCTATGTAATCTGAGGACAGTTTGAGGTAGGGGCTGACACACTGATTTCAGGGATGTGTTGCTTATTAGGCTTTGTGCTGTTGTTTCAATATAATGAATGTTTTTCACCAAGAGATTATGACTGCCTGGAATACAGCTCACATGAGCCCTGGTCTGACCACAGCCTCTCCTCTGATAAGCAGCTTACTGTCAATAGACAATGTACATAGAAAGCTGTGTGTGGGTGGGGGCAGATTTCTGAGCTCTGATACATGATACATCTAAAAACTCTGTGTCCCAACTGGTGCACACAGTAAAATAAGTAATACATTGCTGGAATTAGGGTCTGATTTCCTTCATTATGCTGCTCTCAGATGATGTATCAAAAACCTGATGACCTTTAAGTATCTTTAAGTACCTTTACATTTATTTGATATCTGGTAATAAAAAGAAGGGTGGTCTCACTTTTTGAGGGAATTTTCAAGAACAGGAATAGGATACTGTATGTTTACACATCAGATACAGAATGTTTAAAACATTTCTGTGACTGTTCTCTAAATCTGAATAGGGTTGTAAATATCAAACAGATGATGCAAAAAATAAAATCCAATTTAAACAGTGGGGAAAATAAGTATTTGATACACTATCGATTTTGCACGTTTTCCCACCTACAAAGAATGGAGAGGTCTGTAATTTTTATCTTAGGGACACTTCAACTGTGAGAGACAGAATCTTAAAAAAATCCAGAAAATCACATTGCATGATTTTAACATAATTAATAATTAACATAATTAATTTGCATTTTATTTCATGAAATATACATATATTTGATACAATAGAAAAACAGAGCTTAATACTTGGTACAGAAACCTTTGTTTGCAATAGCAGAGATCAGATGTTTCCTGTAGTTCTTGACCAAGTTTGCATACATTGAAGCAGGGATTTTGGCCCACTCCTCCATACAGATCTTCTCCAGATCTTTCAGGTTTCAGGGCTGTCGCTAGGCAACATTGAGTTTCAGCTCCCACCAAAGATTTTCTATTGGGTTCAGGTCTGGAGACTGGCTAGGACACTCAATGACCTAGAAATGCTTCTTATGGAGCCACTCCTTAGTTACCCTGGCTGTGTGTTTTGGGTCATTATCAGCTGGAAAATACAGCCACGACCCAAGTTCAATGCTCTTACTTAGGGAAGGAGGTTGTTGACCAAAATCTCGTCATACATGACCCCATCTATCCTGCCTTCAATATAATGCAGTCGTCCTGTCCACTTTGTAGAAAAGCACCCCCAAAGTATGATGTTTCTCCCACCATGGTTCACGGTTGGGACGGTGTTCTTCGGGTTGTACTCATTCTTCTTCTTCCTCCAAACACGGCGAATGGAGTTGGTACCAAAAAGTTTTATTTTGGTCTCATCTGACCACATGACCTTCTCCCATGTCTCCACTGGATCATTCAGATGGTCATTGGCAAAATTCAAATGGGCCTGGACATGTGCTGGTGTGAGCAGGGGGACCTTGCGCGCCCTGCAGCATTTTAATCCATGACAGTGTAATGTGTTACTAGCTGTAATGTTTGAGACTGTGGTCCCAGTTCTCTTCAGGTCATTGACCCGGTCCTCCTGTGTAGTTCTGGGCTGATTCCTGACCTTTCTCAGAATCATGCTTACCCCACGAGGTGAGACCTTGCATGGAGCCCCAGACCAAAGAAGGTTGACATTAATCTTGTGCATCTTCCATTTTCTAATAATTGTGCCAACAGTTGTTGCCTTCTCACCAAGCTGCTTGTCTATTGTCCTGTAGCCTATCTCAGCCTTGTGCAGGTCTGCAATTTTGTCCTTGGTGTCCTTAGACAGCTGTTCGGTCTTGGCCATGGTGAAGAGGTTGCAGTGTGATTGACTGAGTGTGTGGACAGGTGTCTTTTATGCAAGTAACGAGGTCAAGAAGGTGCAATTAATACAGGTAATGAGTGCAGAGTAGGAGGGCGTCTTAAAGAAAAACTAACAAGTCTGTGAGAGCCAGAATTCTTGCTGGTTGGTAGGTGATCAAATACTTATTTCATGCAATAAAATGCAATTTAATTATTTAAAAATCAATCTGATTTTCAGTTTTTTTATTTTTAGATTCTGTCTCTCACATGTGAAGTGTACCTATAATAAAAATTACAGAACCTCTCCATTCTTTGTAGGTGGGAAAACTTGCAAAATTGGCAGTGTATCAAATACTTATTTTTCCCATTGCATGTATGTACAGTTTATTTCAGATCTCCAATTATGATTAACAGTTACTGTAATTGACAAAACCTTTTATTTACACCATTTAAGATTGAAAATTGTACATAGACACCAATGTATCTGTCATTCAGGTTTTATTGCGGGTGTGTTGTCATGGAACTACTCGTCTGGCTCACACATGTAGTTTAACAAAGTATGATATTTCTTACTTTTATTCAAAACTTGTAAGAAAGTATAGCCTTGTGGCCCTCATCTTTCACAATAAGGTAAAACTGTTTTTGGTGTAAATACATAATTACATAAGTCTAGTATATCCATGAACTGTCCTGACTCTGATACTCTATAACTTAGCATCCACTGCTTTCCGTGAGGGCTTCAGCATTCTGATGAAGATTAGAATACAGTGAAGGAAATAATTATTTGATCCCTTGCTGTTTTTGTAAGTTTGCCCACTGACAAAGACATGAACAGTCTATAATTTTAAAGGTAGGTTAATTTTAACATTGAGAGATAGAATATCCCAAAAAAATTTAAGAAAATCACATAGCATAAATTAGATACATTTATTTGCATTTTGCAGTGAGAACTAAGTACTTGATCCCCTACAAACCATTATGAGTTCTGGCTTCTACAGACCAGTTATATGCTCCTAATCAACTCGGTACCTGCATTAAAGACAGCTGTCTTGCATAGTCACCTGTATAAAAGACTCCTGTCCACAGACTCAATTAATCAATCAGCCTCTACCCTTACAACATGGGCAAGACCAAAGAGCTTTCTAAGGATGTCAGGGACAAGATCGTAGACCCGCATAAAGCTGGAATGAGCTACAAAACCATAAGTAAGACGCTGGGTGAGAAGGAGACAACTGTTGGTGCAATAGTAAGAAAATGGAAGAAATACAAAATGACTGTCAATCGACATCGATCTGGGGCGCCATGCAAAATCTCACATTGTGGGGTATCCTTGATCATGAGGAAGGTGAGAGATCAACCTAAAACTACACGGGGGGGCTTGTTAATGATCTCAAGGCAGCTGGGACCACAATCACCAAAAAAAGCCTTGGTAACACATTACGCCTTAAAGGTTTAAAATCCTGCAGTGCCCACAAGGTCCCCCTGCTCAAGGAGGCACATGTTCAGGCCCCTCTGAAGTTTTCCAATGAACACCTGGATGATTCTGTGAGTTATTGGGAGAAGGTGCTGTGGTCAGATGAGACAGAAATTGAGCTCTTTGGCATTAACTCAACTCAGTGTGTTTGGAGGAAGAGAAATGCTGCCTATGACCCAAAGAACACCATCCCCACTGTCAAGCATGGAGGTGGAAACATTATGTTTTGGGGGTGTTTCTCTGTTAAGGGCACAGGACTACGTCACCGCAATCAATGGGAGAATGGATGGAGCCATGTACCGTAAAATCCAGAGTGACAACCACCCTCCCTCCGCCAGGACATTAAAAACGGGTTGTGGCTGGGTCTTCCAGCAAGACAATTACCCAAAACATACAGCCAAGACAACAAAGGAGTGGTTCAAAAAGAAGCACATTAAGGTCATGGAGTGGCATAGCCATGCATGCGCAGTGAGGCTGTGCACTTCGCAGCTTCACTGCGCATGCGCTATGACCCGATGCTCCCCGCGTGTGCGCAGTGAGACTGTTTTGTTCACCCATGCAGGGAGCCGCAGGTCATAGCACATGCGCAGTGAAGCTGCAAAGTACATAGCTTCACTGCGCACACGGAGGGATCCAAAGCCGGACATGTAAAACTGTGCTTGCGCCCCATAAATATCAGCACTCCCTGGGAGCAAATTTCAAATACGTGCGCGGTGCCAATATTGACTGAATGCGAAGCCCACCCCTAACTGAATATGAGGATTACACCCCTATGACTGAAAATGAGCAGGTAGGATGTAAGTAATAAAATGTTATAGAATCATTATATTTGCACCAATTTTAATGAAAAATGCTTGTTAGTGAGGCACATTGCCTCACTAACAATGCAATGGGGGCAGTGTAGAGCGTAGATAGGACGTGACAGGTTCCCTTTAACCAACACTATTTATTTCACTAACAGAAAGAAAATCTATTTATAAGTATGTAAAAATATTTTTTAGTATATATTTATAAGTATATACTGTATATATGCAAGTAAGCAATATATGGTGGGCTACAGTAACAGGGTCAATACAGTACATTATGACACAGCAATACAATTGAATACAATATCTAGCAGTTAAATGACTGTTAATGCCTTTATGTCTCAACTTCACGGGTGTCACTCTCAGCACTGGGCCCGTCCCGTCGTAGTCTCTATAAAGACATCTTTTCAATACACTGGCCCTAGTGGGGGTCATCGGTATTTCCCACTAGGCCGCAAGTCCTAGATATGTGAGTCACTGGGAATACAGTGTGCTTGTCGCACTGGCCGTCTCCGTTCTCTGAAGCATGGCCCTAGCCCACTCCCTGTACTGTACATCTATGTTGGAAGTAACGGCCCACAGGAACGCTCGTCTGCTACAGCTGGATCGTATCAGCCTGGTTCAAATCTGGTCATGGACTTCTACTTGCACTGGTCACTCCCGGCTCCCTCTGTCTCAATGGTGGCTGTCAGCCCACCTTGCAGCCACACAACCTGTCCTGGTCCAGCTTCTGGCGCCAACTGCCTATTCTTGGCCAAGCCAGGCCTTTTATAATTAGTAACTGTGACACAGGTGTAACCTGACCTGTTGTGTCATATTTTAAACTCTTCCTGTAGGAACATGAGTTCCCACTATTAAGTTCCTACTACTGTAATTCTTTCTTTACTTCACTTTCGCCTTTGACTAGCAAATGGCGGTGTTTGCTTGCAATTACTCAGCTATACATCAACTTCAACTGTTTTCTTTTCTCTTGTCCACATTCCTACAAGGGCGCATCATTCTATGTGCCAATCTGCACTTATGTGATTGATGGGTTGCTAAGACAGCCTGTTGAAGGCCTCTGTAGCTTTCATTACAGAGCACCTTTGAAAACCTGCGTGTGGCTAGACTTCAAAGAAAACCGTGATTTTTACTGTATGCATGGGTGTGGCCCTATATACAGTGGCATGGCTCCCCCTTTTTTGCCTTGCATCTTGTGTATATAGCTTTCCAGATGCAGCCGGTATATAGCAGGTGCAAAACAGTCAGGTTTGGGTCCTGCTCTGCCTCTGTCTATTTTGAAGCTTGCTGGCACATAGTAAGGTGAATTACAAGAGTTAGGGACTATCCAGATTGGGTACACCTTGTCATGGTGGGATGGCTTTTATGCTTTATTGAGTAAAAAGTACCCTGTGTTATTTACTTACTTCAGGGTATTTGCTCATTGTTTTTATCCTAGGCTTTGCCTGTTAATGGCCACAGTGTGAATGTGCACCTACCTACGCATTGCACTTATACCGAGAGGTATACCGGACCATTTCTTTGGTTTTAATTTCCTAATGTAGTCTAATAGAAATCACAATGAATTCTAATGGAGCAACAAAGTTGGAGATCTGTTCTCCCTCAGCCTCACTGTCAGCAGACTACAGGCTATTTTGTGATAGTCTGTTTCCTGATCTCCTGATGGACACACAGGTCATCATGTAGGTATTTGAGTTCCATAAATCTCTATATCTCTGGTATTACTTGCTTGTCAAGGGAACAATTCCAATACAATAATAAAACTATATTTAGGAGTTAATATGCTGTTCCCTAAAATATTAGAGCAATTTCAGCAAAGGTCAACCAGTATTTTCAGAAAAATGTTGAGGCTTCCAAAATGAATAATGTCATTAGCCATATCTGACACTGAAAGGATTAATTCCATGCGTTCCTCTGATGAGACCTTGGACCACCGCCTGTTCTCCACAGATATGACTGCCCAAGTATCTGTAGTAGCAGGACAAGAATTCTTATATGTACTATAAGTGGTTCACTTACAGAAATATTTTTTTTTGCAATGATTGAGTTACACTGTACCTATATATTATTGTACAGATTTGAAAATACAAAAAATATTGTACATGTTGTCGATGCGAAAGTTGCTTGTTTCATCTGCATTTTTATTTTTTGGACTGAATATCTGCCTCACCCTGATGCGACACACCCAGGCAGGACTGCCAAAATAGTTGTCCAAAATCATGTTCAGTGTAAGACTCTTTTAATTCAGTCATTAAATAAAATATAGGTCACAATACACACAGAAAACATGTTTAAAACAGTCTGAAATAGGGATGGGTGAATGCATTCCTTCAGATGGAAAGGAAAAACACTGTACAATGTCACGTCTCTACTAAATTCGGGAGAAATATTCAGGCTTTGCAGAGAAAGTATCTTGGCTGGGGAAAGGGATTCATTTAATTAAGGCCCACATATAAGTTAAAGGGTATCTGTCAGGTGTTATTTTCATGTAACATTTATTGCTGTACCTTGTCTTATTTTCTTGCTGTAAACTCCGGACAATTCACAGTCGCGCGTCGGCTAGTCAAGTTTTTGCAAATCCAAATTAAATATGCACCCCTACCTACGCCCATAATCCATCCCACCCATCTTCATCGACATCATTGATCATTAGTTGTCCAGGCTAAGACAATACTTCTCATGGGCTTGGATCTCCTTAAAATAAAAAATGCTTCCATACTCATCTGCTATACTATCTGTATCCAGTGCTGGCTGCTCTGTGGTCTATGTTGGCATCAGTAGTGATACCATCACTATTCATCTGTTACAAAGCCAATGCAATCTGTGATTGGCTGCAGATTTCAGGTGGCTTGAACAGAGCATCATCAGAGAAACATCCGATGATCCGCAGTACACGTCACCTGACTGTTATGTGCTCCCCCATCCTGTTATGTGCTCCACCATCCTGGTCCGTGCTCCCCCATCCTGGTCCGTGCTCCCCCATCCTGGTATGTGCTCCCCCATCTTGTTATGTGCCCCCCATCCTTCTCCCCCATCCTGTTATGTGCATCCCATCCTGCTCCCCCATCCTGTTATGCGTGCCCCCATCCTGTTATGCACACCCCCATCCTGGTATGAACTCCCCCATCCTGATTTGTGTGCCCCCATGTTGCTCCCCCATCCTGGTACGTGTTCCCCCATCCTGTTATGTGCGCCCCCATCCTAGTATATGCTCCCCCATCCTGTTATATGCTCCCCCATCCTGCTCCCCCATCCTGTTATGTGCGTCCCCATCCTGGTATATGCTCCCCCATACTGCTCTCCATCCTGTTTAGTGCGCTCCCATCCTGCTTTCTGCTCCCTCATCCTGCTTTGTGCTCCCCATCCTGTTTTGTGCTCCTTCATCATGTTTTGTGCTCCCCATCCTGCTCCCCTATCGTATTATGTGCTCCCTCATCATGTTTTGTGCTCCCCATCCTGCTCCCCTATCCTGGTATGTGCGTCCCCACCCTGTTATGTGCGTCCCCATCCTGTTATGTGCACCCCCATCCTGTTATGTGTGCCCCCATCCTGGTATATGCTCCCCCATACTGCTCTCCATCCTGTTTTGTGCGCTCCCATCCTTCTTTGTGCTCCCACATCCTGTTTTGTGCTCCCCCATCCTGTTTTGCGCTCCTTCATCATGTTTTGTGCTCCCCATCCTGCTCCCCTATCCTATTATGTGCTCCCTCATCATGTCACAATACACACAGAAAACATGTTTAAAACAGTCTGAAATAGGGATGGGTGAATGCATTCCTTCAGATGGAAAGGAAAAACACTGTACAATGTCACGCCTCTACTAAATTCGGGAGAAATATTCAGGCTTTGCAGAGGAAGTGTCTTTGCTGGGGAATGGGATTCATTTAATTAAGACTTACCCTATCCTGGTATGTGCGTCCCCATTCTGTTATGTGCGTCCCCATCCTGTTATGTGCACCCCCATCCTGTTATGTGCTCCTCCATCCTGCTATATATGCTTCCCCATCCTATTTTGTGCTCCCCCATCCTGTTTTGTGCTCCCCATCCTGCTCCCCTATCCTGTTATGTGCGTCCCCATCCTGTTATCTGCACCCCCATCCTATGTGCACCCCTATCCTGTTATGTGTGCCACCATCCTGTTTCGTGTGCCCCCATCCTGCTCCCCCATCCTCTTTTGTGCTGCCCCCATTCTCTTTTGTGCTGCCCCAATCCTCCATCAGTTAAATAAAAAAAACTCTCCTACTCACCTTTCCATCGCTCCCCTGCAGCACGTCGCCTTTGTTATTTTACCAAAATGGTTCCGAAATCAGTGCCTGCATAACGCGATATCCGGCACCATTTTAGTGAAGACACATTTGCAGAGTGCATTCAACAAAATATTGCCGGAGTACGCGCGTGTGCATAACGTGTTGTCAGGCACAATTTTGTTGAATACACATTGCAAATGTGTTTTCACTAAAATGTCGCCGGATAGCGCACTATGCGCATGTGCCTATTCCGACGCCGCACTACTCCCCCGGCCTCAGGCCCAAACAGAGGAGCCCCAGCAACACTCCTCCCAAGCAGATATGTACTTATGATGCCGGAGATCGTGGTATGCGTTCAGTGCCTACGCATACCGCGATCTCCAGCGCCACACTCCTGTCACCTGTAATGGCTGGATGCGTTCTTCTGTGTGAAGCCAGACTGTGCAGGCACATGGCGCTTGCACAGTCTATAGAGGCTTCGGACAGACGGATATATCCCTGATTATATTATAGACGAAACCCAATTCCAAAAATTATTTTAAGCCTAAACATACTCTTTTAAAACAAATAATTGTCCCCAAATTAGGAAAACCCATTTATTGCATAGGCTACTAATAGCTACAAGGCAATGCTCCATGGGAAAAATATACAAAGTAGTTCATACCAGCCAAACCAATGAGCTATTTGTAGACAGCAGTGTTTTGGGGGGTTTTGCCCCTCATTAATACATAGCGGCAAAGTGTGTTTTACCAGCACCTAGGGCAAGGCAAGTTTATCCAACCCTTCCCTCCCCTCCCCAGATTTTAATCTTGGACATGAGGAGGTCCTGATTAGAGATGAGCGTTGTTCGACTCGAACTGTTCGCCAATCTCAAATTCGAGCTGTTTTGGGCGGTGTTCGAGCCGTTCGGCGAACACGAACGATTTGAGAAAAATTCGGCTGTTCGAGGTTATGTTCGATAACTGTTCGTGCACCAAAATCATAACTGGATTTTTTCTCAGTAATGATGAAAATTAATGTTAATACGCAGTTTGAGTGTACAGCGGGGTGGGGGGAGGGGCAGGGGATGGATCTCTGCAGGAATAATGAAGATCTCCATTTTTTTTTCACTTTCCCGCATTTACAGTGGGGAGGTGCAATCTGTCAGCCTATCAGCAGTGCACACACGGAGCGAAGTGCTTTTTTTCACACAAGCAAGGGCATGTGTCATTGGCAGTGTATGTCACATGTCCTTGCCCTATAAGACCAAGCCATTTTCCCCGTCGCCACCATTTTCTCACTGCTGCAGCTGCGTGTTAGACGGCACCGCTGTTGCTGTGTGCGCTATACCTTGTTAATTTCAAGCCAATTTTCGCACAAATCTACAGATAGCTTGGGAGTAGGGAATAGTTGTGATTGCAGTCCTTTTAAGGACTAGGTTACAGCATTTCCTACGACTTTTATCAGGCAGGTCTGTGCTCTTAAATAGATAGATTGTGGGAGTAAAGACTAATTGTAATTGCAGTCCTTTTCAGGACTAGGTTACATCAGTTCCTATCAGTTTTTGCCAGGCAGGTCTGTGCCAGTGCTGTGCAAGTTTTTTTCACAGCATTTGGCTGAATCTAGCAAAGCTAATCCTTTTTGGCCTTTTGCAGAGTGTGTTAGTCAGTGGAGTAGCCTATCTGTGTGGCAAGATATACCACCTGTGTATAGAATACCAATTTTTTTACTGCACCTAGTGAAGTAAAATCTTTTGGGCATAGCATCATTCTATTAGTCCATCTATACTGACCTCCATCAGGTTGCAAATTGAATATAATTTTTTTCTGCATCTAGCTCTGAAAAAATATTTGGGCTTCTAGCAGTGTGTGGGACTTGTTCTATCAGTCCATCTATACTGACCTCCATTAGGTTGCAAACTGAATATAATTTTTTTCTGCATCTAGCTCTGAAAAAATATTTGGCCTTCTAGCAGTGTGTGGGACTTGTTCTATTAGTCCATCTATACTGACCTCCATCACGCTGCAAATTCAAAATAATTTTTTGTCTGCATCTAGCTCTGAAAAAATATTTGGCCTTCTAGCAGTGTGTGGGACTTTCTCTATTAGTCCATCTATACTGACCTCCATCAGGTTGCAAATTAAAAATAATTTTTATCTGCATCTACCTCTGAAAAAATATTTGGGCTTCTAGCTGTGTGTGGGACTTGTTCTATTAGTCCATCTATACTGACCTCCATCAGGTTGCAAACTGAATATAATTTTTTTCTGCATCTAGCTCTGAAAATATATTTGGCCTTCTAGCTGTGTGTGGGACTTGCTCTATTAGTCCATCTATACTGACCTCCATCAGGTTGCAAATTAAAAATAATTTTTATCTGCATCTAGCTCTGAAAAAATATTTGGCCTTCTAGCAGTGTGTGGGACTTTCTCTATTAGTCCATCTATACTGACCTCCATCAGGTTGCAAATTAAAAATATTTTTTTGTCTGCATCTAGCTCTGAAAAAATATTTGACCTTCTAGCAGTGTGTGGGACTTTCTCTATTAGTCCATCTATACTGACCTCCATCAGGTTGCAAATTCAAAATAATTTTTTGTCTGCATCTAGCTCTGAAAAAATATTTGGCCTTCTAGCAGTGTGTGGGACTTTCTCTATTAGTCCATCTATACTGACCTCCATCAGGCTGCAAATTAAAAATAATTTTTATCTGCATCTACCTCTGAAAAAATATTTGGCCTTCTAGCTGTGTGTGGGACTTGCTCTATTAGTCCATCTATACTGACCTCCATCAGGTTGCAAACTGAATATAATTTTTTTCTGCATCTAGCTCTGAAAAAATATTTGGCCTTCTAGTAGTGTGTGGGACTTTCTCTATTAGTCCATCTATGCTGACCTCCATCAGGTTGCAAATTAAAAATAATTTTTATCTGCATCTAGCTCTGAAAAAATATTTGGCCTTCTAGCAGTGTGTGGGACTTTCTCTATTAGTCCATCTATACTGACCTCCATCAGGTTGCAAATTCAAAATAATTTTTTGTCTGCATCTAGCTCTGAAAAAATATTTGGCCTTCTAGCAGTGTGTGGGACTTTCTCTATTAGTCCATCTATACTGACCTTCATCAGGCTGCAAATTAAAAATAATTTTTATCTGCATCTACCTCTGAAAAAATATTTGGCCTTCTAGCAGTGTGTGGGACTTGGTCTATTAGTCCATCTATACTGACCTCCATCAGGTTGCAAACTGAATACATTTTTTTTCTGCATCTACCTCTGAAAAAATATTTGGGCTTCTAGCTGTGTGTGGGACTTGTTCTATTAGTCCATCTATACTGACCTCCATCAGGTTGCAAACTGAATATAATTTTTTTCTGCATCTACCTCTGAAAAAATATTTGGGATTCTAGCTGTGTGTAGGACTTGTTCTTAGCTGTGTGTGGGACTTGTTCTATTAGTCCATCTATACTGACCTCCATCAGGTTGCAAATTGAATATAATTTTTTTCTGCATCTAACCCAGCCAATAGTTTTGGCCTAATACCACAGTTTGGCCACTCAGCTCTGCTCGGTTCCCATCCATTGTTTTTTTGTGCAAACAACTCCAGAGTTGTGAATTAGTTAACCACCAAAATGAGTGGAAAAAGGCCTGCTGCTGGTGGAAAGGGGAATAGGCGTGTTGGGAAGGGGAAAAAAGGTTGTGTCCGTGGGGTAGGTGTTAAAGCAACAGTAACATCTGCAGAAGAAAGACCATCTTCCAGCCAAACTAAAATGTCTACTTCTTTTAGCGGACAATGTGATAAGATCCCTTTCTTACGGCCACGCCAATCGCTACAAATTCCAGATGAGGCACAAAAACAGCAGGTGCTTCAACGGATATCAAGTGCTCCTTTAAGTGGGCTCTCCTCCACATCAACTTCAACATCACAAATACTCCAGTCCTCAAAGGTGTCACCCCAATCGCACTTGCTTCCTCACAGCTCCCAAATCTCCAGCTGCCCGTCTGAGTATGAGGTAGAACAGATGGTTGAGTCTGCAGAGCTGTTTACTCATACTATAGCCTGGGAATCAGAGGTCGACTCCAGCGCTTCTGTGAATCCAGACGAGGAAATGATCTGCACTGATGCCCAGAATCTTTATGAGTCAGATCCAGGACCAGACGCAGAAAGTTCTGACCATAATGTAGACCCTCATTCCCAAACTGTAACTCCTGTTGGTGGAGACAATGAGGAAGACGATGATGAGACTCAAATACCTGATTGGAGCGACAACTTTAGTTTTTTGTCAGGGCAGGAACAGGTTGGCTCTGAGGACGACGGGTGTGATAACGCACAGGGTGATGATGATGAGGTTGGAGATCCCTCTTACTGTCAACCCACAGTCAGCCAAGAGATGAGGTCAGCAGAGGAGGTGGAGGAAGATGCTAGTGACGACGAGGTCAGGTTGCGCCTTCCTGGACAGAGACGTAGTACTGGAAGCACGTCAACAACTGCATCCTCAAACACAACTCTGCCTCTCACCACAAGTCGTGGTGGCTCTTCAGGTCGCATGGGTGCTAAGCCTTGCATAGCCTGGGCATTTTTTCAGATCGATAAAGATGACCCAACTCGTGTTATCTGTAACATTTGTCAGCAAAAGCTAAGTAGAGGCCAAAAAATACTTAGTTTGAGTACTTCATGCATGAACCGGCACATGGACATGAAGCATAAGTTGCAGTGGGAAGCTCAGTGTGCTACAATGCGGCCTAGCCGGCCGGGCCAACCACCGTCTGCCATATCTTGTGCATCCGCGGCCTCTTCATCCTCTGTGACTGGGGGGACAGCAGTCACACCTGTTTTGGGGCGCAGACCTGCCACCTCTTTACCCGCAACAGCCAGCGTGATTGGCAGGTCATCATTTTCTTTGGAGGTGGTAACACCAGCTGGTGTTGAGCGCTGTCCGACATCGATAGCACCACCTTTGGATCAAGGCAACCTAACATGTCCGCCTGCATCTTCCTCACAGACCGGCAGTTTGCCGGGGACACCCTTATCAACCCCGTCTAAGCACAATAGCCAGCCCTCGGTCCCTCAGATGTGGACAAGTAAAAGACCATTTCCTCCTAGCCATGAGAAAGCTAACAGGTTGAATTTCACCATCTGCAAGCTCTTGGCTACAGAAATGCTGCCTTTCCGCCTGGTGGACACAGAGGATTTTTGAGACCTTATGTCCGTCGCAGTGCCCCAGTACCAGATGCCCAGTCGGCACTACTTCTCAAAGAAAGGTGTGCTTGCGCTCCACCAGCATGTCGCACACAACATCACCGCTTCTTTGAGAAACTCTGTGTGTGACAGGGTGCATTTCACCACAGACACTTGGACGAGTAGGCATGGACAGGGGCGTTACATGTCGCTGACTGGGCACTGGGTAACTATGGTGACAGCAGGACAAGGGGCTGCTGTCCAAGTCTTGCCGTCCCCACGAGTTGTGCGTCAATCCTCTTTATGTCAAAGTTCCTCCACTGCTTCTGCCTCCTCAACCTCCTCTCGGTCTTCCACCTGCACCCAAAGCCTGTCTGGTCATGCCACAAGCTTTCTAACTGCGCAGAAGGGATCCTGCACACCTCCTTACTATGCTGGCAGTAGGGCTCAACGTCATCAGGCGGTTTTTACTTTGAAATGTCTGGGAAATGTGAGTCACACAGCTGAGGAGTTGTGGTCAGCTCTGGAGAACAAATTTCATGAATGGTTGTCTCCACTGGACCTGAAACCTGGGAAGGCCATGTGCGACAATGCTGCAAACCTGGGTGCGGCCCTTCGCCGGGGCAATGTCACACACGTGCCTTGTATGGCTCACGTGTTGAACCTGGTTGTCCAGCAATTTTTAGCCCACTATCCCAGACTAGATTGCCTTCTGCAGAGGGCACGGTCGCTGTGTGCTCACTTCCGCCGTTCGCATCCCGCAGCTCAGCGACTTACATCTCTACAGAAGTCGTTGGGCCTGCCACTTCACCGGCTAAAATGCGATGTGCCTACCCGGTGGAATTCAACTCTGAACATGTTGCAGCGACTGTGGCAGCACCGACAAGCCCTGGTGCAATACGTTCTGACGTATAGCCTGGGCCAACGAGATCCAGAGGTGGGGCAAATCACGCTGGAGGAGTGGTCTCAGATCAGGGACCTATGCACCCTTCTGCACAGTTTTGAAATGGCGACGAAGATGTTTAGTGCTGACGATGCCATTATCAGCATGACTATTCCGGTGATTTACATGCTGGAGCACATGTTAATCGGAATTCGGAGTCAGGTGGTGGCACAAGAGGAGGTGGAGGAAGTAGAGGAGGAGGAGTTGTATGCGGAAGGGCTAACATCTGCAAGGTCCAGACGGTCGGCAGCACCAAGGCGGCAGGCATGTGAGGGTGGGGGAGATGGTTTTACCAGGGCGCATGGTAGCAGCCAAACTAGTGAGGAAGGTGCAGGAGCCCAGGAAGAAGTGGAGGACGAACTGATGGAAGACTCATCAGATGAGGGAGACCTTGATCACATTTCTGTTGTGCGAGGTTGGGGGGAGAGGACAGAGGAAGGAAGCATGATTGTTACCTCGCCACCAACACAACAGGGACTTACTAGCGGGGTGCCTCAAGGGTCTGTCTTGGGCCCTATATTATTTAATATATTTATTAATGATCTAGTGGAAGGGTTGCATAGTAAAATAGCAATATTTGCAGATGATACTAAACTTTGTAAAGTAGTTAATACAGATGAGGATAGGGCACAGCTACAGGAGGATTTAGATAAATTAGGGAGTTGGGCCAAAAAATGGCAAATGGGGTTCAATGCCGATAAATGTAAGGTCATGCACATGGGAAAGAAAAACAGCAGTCACCCATACCTATTAAATGGGAAACCGTTGGGGAAATCTGACATGGAGAAGGACCTGGGCGTCTTGGTTAATAGCAAATTAAATTGGAGTGCCCAGTGTCAGGCAGCAGCTGCGAAGGCAAATAGAGTCATGGCATGCATCAGAAGAGGAATAGGAGCATGTGATGAGAACATTGTTCTTCCTCTGTATAAAGCGCTGGTAAGGCCGCACTTAGAATATTGTGCACAGTTCTGGGCTCCGGTGCTCAGGAAAGACATATTGGAGCTAGAGAGGGTACAAAGGAGGGCGACTAAGGTAATAAAGGGAATGGAGGGACTAGAATACCCAGAGAGGTTGTCAAAATTAGGCCTATTTACGTTGGAAAAGAGAAGGCTTAGGGGAGACCTCATAAACATGTATAAATACATCAGGGGGCAGTACAGAGATCTCTCCCATGACCTGTTTATACCAAGGATGGTGACAAAGACGAGAGGGCACACTATGCGTCTGGAGGAAAGGAGGTTCCTGCACCAGCATAGAAGGGGATTCTTTACGCTCAGAGCCGTGAGACTCTGGAACTCTCTGGGAGAGGAAGTGGTGATGTCCAACTCACTTAACGAGTTCAAGAGAGGCCTGGACGCCTTTCTTGAGAACAATAAAATTACATCTTATGCTTAGTTAATTAATCCAGGGATTTAATCTGACTGCCAGATTGGTGTCGGGAAGTGAATTTTTCCTCAATGATGTAAATTGGCCTATACCGCATGTTTTTTTGTTGCCTTCCCCTGGATCAACGCTGCGGAATAGCTGCAGTGCACAAGAAATAGGCTGAACTGGATGGACGATTGTCTTTTTTCGGCCTTATAAACTATGAAACTATGAGACTTGGTGCTCCTGGATGCGCAACACACATGAGTGCCTTCTTGCTGCACTACCTGCAACATGACCCTCGAATTGTGAGAATTTGAAATAATCCTGACTACTGGGTTGCCACACTGTTAGATCCCCGGTACAAAAGTAAATTTGCAGAAATTATTCCTGCCATAGAAAGGGATGCACGCATGCAGGAGTATCAGCAGAGACTGTTGCAGAATCTTACATGTGCTTTTCCACAAAACACCAGTGGTGCACGTAGTGAATCTCACAGTTCCAACTTGCCAACCGTGGGACCGTCAAGTGTTCAGCACTCAAACCGTAACAGAACCACAGTATCTGCTGGTAACATCAATTTTGCGGAATCATTTCACCACTTTTTTAGCCCATCCTTTGCAAGGCCACAGGAGACCAGAAGTCTGACACATAGTCAACGCCTAGAGACGATGGTACAGGAGTATCTCCAAGTAAACATTGAAGCCATGACTGTGTCACTGGACCCTTGCTCTTTTTGGGCTTCCAATCTGGATAAATGGCCGGAGCTAGCCACTTACGCCTTGGAGATCTTGTCATGCCCCGCAGCCAGCGTTCTGTCTGAACGTGTGTTCAGCGCTGCTGGTGGTGTGCTGACAGATAAGCGCACGCGGCTCTCCACTGATAATGTAGACAGACTCACGTTCATAAAGATGAACAAATCATGGATCCGAAACGACTTTTCTACCCCTGTGTCATCCTGGGGAGAGTAAAAGCTTGATGATTGGTTAAAATCACCCTCCAAACCGTTTTAAGCTTTCAAATTACTAATCATGTTTATCTGTATCTTGGCTGGAAAATAATTTGGGCTTTGTAGCAGTGTGCAGCACTGATTCTATTAGGCCATCTATAATAAGCTCCACCAGATTTAAAATTACTAATCATGTTTATCTGTATCTTGACTGGAAAATAATTTGGGCTTTGTAGCAGTGTGCAGCACTGATCCTATTAGGCCATCTATACTAAGCTCCACCAGATTGAAAATTAATAATAATTTTTAGCTGCATCTAGCCCGGAAAATAATTTTGGGGCTCCGAGATGCGCAAGACACATAAGTGCCTTCTTGCTGCACTACCTGCAACATGACCCTCATATTGTCAGAATTCGAAGTAATCATGACTACTGGGTTGCCACACTCGTAGATCCCCCAAACTTTTCGATCAACCTTTTCATTTTAATAAAGACCAAAAAAATGGTCATTTTTGAAATTATAAGCATTAGCAGGTTATTAGAAACTGAAATCAAACAGTTTTCAACTCAAAACTTTATTCTAGGTGATGTTACATTTTCACATAGGACCCCTTGTTCGAAAGGAGCTTCTGAACTCTCTCGTCCATTGAATTTGTCAGGTTTTGGATGGTTTCTGCTTCAATTGTTTTGCATGAGGACAGAATACCCTCCCAGAGCTGTTGCTTAGATGTGAACTGCCTCCCGCCATCATAGACACTCCTTTTGATGATGCTCCAGAGGTTCTGAATGGGGTAGAGGTCAGGGGAGCATGGGGGTCACACCATAAGTTTGTCCCCTTTTATGCCCATATCAGCCAGAGATGCAGATGTTTTATGTGCAGCATGAGATAGTGCATTATCATGCAAAAAAATGATCTTGCTGTGAAATACACGGTTCTTCTTCTTGAACCATGGCAGGAAGTGCTGTTTGAGAAAATCCACATACATTATGGAGTTCATCTTTAGCGCCTTCAGGGATCCTAAAGGGGCCGACAATCTCTCTCCCCATGATTCCAGCCCAAAACATTACTCCACCTCCTCCTTGTTGGCACTGTAGCCGTGTTTGCGTGGGGTGTCCATCAACCAGCCATCCTCCACTCCATCCATCTGGACCATCGAGCGCTGCACGGCACTCATCCGTGAACAAAACAGTTTTGAAATCAGTCTTCATGTAATGTTTGGCCCACTGGAGCCGTTTCTGCTTGTGTGAAGTGAATAGAGGAGGTCAACAGGATGGCATATGCACAGCTGCAAACCTCTGAAGGACCCTGCATCTTGTTGTTCGGGGGACGTTGGAGGCACCAGCAGCTTCAAAAACTTGTCTGCTGCTATGACAAGGCTTTTTTGCCGCTGCTCTTTTAACCTGACGTAATTGCCTGTAGGAAAGAGTCCTCAATTTGCCCTTATCAGCACGCACACGTGTGTACTGTGAATCAGCTACATACTTCTTGATTGCCAAGACAGTTCATCCTGATCATCGCACAATGTTGATTGTAGTCATGCCTTGACCTAAACACTCCACAATTTGTTGCTTCTCAGCAGCCGACACATCCTTTTTCTTTCCCATTTTGGCAGAAAATGTAGGCTGCTTAATAATGTGAGACAGCCTTCTTAAGTAGTCTTGCCTTTCATTGGACACACCTGCCAAACTAATTAGCACAGGTGTCTGCAATTGCTTACAGTGATATAAAGAGCCCTGACACACATCACCATCAATGAGTTTAACTGACAAACAAACAAATTCTTCCCTTATCACTCCTAAACACTTTTTGCATAATAATTTGGAACACAGTGTACATGTGCTTTTCCACAAAACACCAGTGGTTCACGTAGTGAATCTTACAGTTCTAACTTGCCAACCGTGGTCTGTATGGAGTTGTTCAATAAAGGGCCCAAAATTAAGATAACATAGATGGGAGAGGTCTCTATGAATAGGAATTCCTAAGTATTTGATACCCTGTGAGGGCCAGGCAAAGGGAAAGTTGGACTGGATGGAATCCTATATGGATTTGGGGAGGGAGACATCGAGGGCCTCAGACTTCGCTGCATTGATTTTAAAATTTGACCATGTAACAAAGTGATCTATTTGAGCCATAACAGCATGGATGGATATATGTGATTGAGTGATATATACTAGGACATCATCAGCAAATAGAGAGCACTTGTACTCGGTGCCTCCCACCTCAATCCACCTAATATTGGGGTTATGGCGAATTGATGAGAGCACGTGCTCCATCACTAGGATGTATAAGAGAGGGGACAGAGGACATCCCTGCCTTGTCCCATTGGTGATTGTGAAAGGTGATGAAAATGTTCTGATGCACCCCCTGGGCCTTGGGACACCCGGAGCCGGACCCTTTTTGGTGGATGCTGGTGGTTGTAGTCTTCGTGGCAGCGACCCGGTTCCATGGCTCAGGGTGGTCAAACCAGTGGCGGAACTATTTATGTGGTTTTGATGTTTAAATGTCCGACTACGCCACCCGTGGATTGCGGTCAGAGTGAACCGCCGCTGCAGGGCAGACCGCTGAGGCTGGTGTTGTGGGTGCAGCAGAGCGTAGCATAACTCCCCACGGGAGGAGTATAGCCTCAGGGCAGTGTATGCGGAGGATGGGGGTGATGGTGCAGGGCAGCAGCAGTAACGACACGGAGTCAGTGATGCAGTCCAGGGCCTTTACTCACAGTTCTTATTATCCAGACCACGTCTGCAGGTAACGGCTGCCCACGTCGTACTGTGCTCACCAGGTGAGGGGCTCAGACAACTCCCAGATAACTTTGGAGCGCTTCACAGGACCCCCTTTGTGTGTCCTTTGTCTGGCCTTTCTTACCAACCCTTCTGTCCGGCTGCCTCGGGCCTCCTCTTGGTAAACTTGGCGCCAGTTTCCCTGACCCTATGTGGTGCCTTCCTAGCGGGTGTAGCGAGGGGCTGCGCCACATAAAATGTCACAGCCTCCGGTTTCTAGCTGAGGGTCGTTTCCTGCCTCCACTAGTTTCGGGGACCGGTCTCCCCCTTTGGCCTGACCCCTCCACGCAGGTGGATTCGGGCGTGCGGTGGCGACTCGCCGGTCCGCACTCCTGGGATCCCTTCATTCCTCGTTCCTGGAGCCTTCTCCGCTCCTCTTCCTTCCTTCTCCCTCTTCCAGGCCTGGGCCTCTGTTACTAGGCCCGCCTCCGGAGCAGAGCTCATGCAGAGCCCCTGCTCCCTGCCACTTCTGCTCAGACTTCTCTGCACTGAACTAAGATGGTGCCCACCTTTTATACTCCCTTCTCAATGCACCCAGGAACTGCTTCCTCCCTGCTCCTGCACTACAGGGTTCCCCTTCCTCAGTGTTCCCTCCCCCCACTCCAGCCAGGGACAGGGACTGTCGTGCCCATCTCAGAGGCATATTGGTCGACCTGCCCCACGACAATGTGGTGTAATGCATGCAGGTGTCGGGTCCTGATCCACACTCCATCCTTACCTGAGAGTGAGATATCACACCTCTGGGTGAGGTGCAATACCTCTGTAGCAACCGAGCCCTCAGGGTGCTACAGTTCCATTTATCTTCAGCCTAGGTGACGTATTGTGATACAGGGCCGTGATTTTGGCTATAAAAGGGTCCCCTAGACCCCTACCCCAAGCTTTTTAAGAGAATCATATATGGCGTGCCAGGAGACTCTACGGAATGCTTTCTCAGCATCCAACGAGAGTATCTAATTACAAATTTTTAACTGCATCTAGCCCAGGAAATACTTTGTGCCTAGTAGCAGTGTCTGCTAGTCAGCGGATTATCCCGGCTGTTAAGCAAGCTACACCACCTGTAGTTTGGACACTTAATTTTTTCAAAGGAAATGCTTCGGGACCACGGGATACTCAGTGAAGAGCATCAGGAGGCACCCCAAGGCATAGGGGCTGGGACTGGCAGTAGGATGCCTTGCGGTGGACAGCCGAGCTCGATCCTTATAAAAGCTTTTTAACTGCAGCAGCTTTAGTGGACGCTACTGGAGCTGGAATTACGCGGCTGCTGGCATGAGACTTGCCCTCCAATAGATCCTTGTAAATGGATTTAAAGTGTATTCATTCAAATTAGAGAGACAATTTAAATTAAAAAGCTTAGAGCTGCCTCCACCACAGGGGGGCTCGCTCGACCCACCAGCGGACAGGCACCAGTATTGGGAGAGGGGGGCTGGCCGTCAGGGTTCACCGCGGCTCTGGCACAAACCCGGCGACACGGAGGTGGCACGGGCAGAAGCGGACTGAACGTGTCGGCTTCTCACTTTTTGGATTTTAGAAGGGCATGACATGCCTATATCTGTGTCTCCCCCTCCTTTTACTCCTCCACCTCTTTTCTTTTCGCATGACTATATGTACTTGTCACTTTTCCATGTGTTAGTTGTGTCTTCTGAGCAGTTTGTCAGCTTTTGGACACCTTTGAAAGTGTTTTCTATGTGTTTCAATGTGTTTTTGTTTGCCTGCCATTGGTTTTAACTGTGTTCGAAGGTGTTCGATGAACAGTTCGACGAACAGTTCGGCGAACACACGGGTGTTCGACGAACCGAACCAAACTCGAACACTACGGGGGTGGCTCAACACTAGTCCTGATCTGTGTAATATGGTTACAACCACCCAACCTATTCTACGGAGAGAAAATAGCTTACTGCAGTGTTCCCCAACTCTAGTCCTTAAGAGTCACCAACAGATGATTTCATGATTTTGTTAATATTTCCCAGGTGATAACTCCATCACCTGTGCAATACTAAGGTAATCTTGTTAACACGATCTAGTAATGAGGCTTGAGGACTGGAGTTGGGAAACATTGCTGTACTGAATGCCATAGATCTGAACCACACATGTACCCATGAGCAAGGCTCTTGATTTGAGGAACTGGGCTCTGCAGAGCCCCATCTTGCATGGAGCAGAGTTTGCATGCTCAGCCTTCATGACTTACAGTTAAGAGTCCTGTGTGTAAATGCTGCATTCATTTTTCCTCCATGTCTCTATGCAACCTTTAGTTGTGTTCAGTAGCTCCCTACACCAGACTGTAGAGACCCCGGGTACCGCATCGGGGCGCCTTCAACCCCACAACTACTGTATAACAATAAATAATGCAAAGACACAATTTGATGGGTGAAGATCGGTCACAGCTTTATTAGTTTTACTTAATCATCAGAAAGGCACTTAACTATTATAACCACGCTCATCGCCAAATGCTCTTTTGCATATTCACAGGCAAGTCTTCCAACAAGCCGTAACCTATCAATGTGTCCTTTCTTTTCATTTAAATGCTGCTGTGACTTGCAAATCTAGGAGTAATCACAAATTTATTAACAATTGTATAAAAGGGGAGGGAGGATGGGATGAGCACCTCCAGGACCCAAACAGGGGGAAGAGGAGGAGACTGGCACAATGGTGCTCTTTAACCACCAGGAAGGGGCTGTACTAGCCATTCCGAGTTTTCATTGGCCCCAAGAGGAGACCTGCTATCACCACCCAGACAATAGGAGTGGGCAGGAAGGCACCAATGGGATACCTGAACAATAACAAAACTACTGGAACAACATGTCCACTTTGAACTGTCTTGCTACCTCACCATTTCACTGAAACCAACGACCTACTAACTGCCAAATCCAAGCAACACTACTCTGTCCTTCTCCTTCTCGACCTGTCATCTGTCTTTGGCACAGTAGAACATTCCCTCTTACTACAAACTCTCTCATCTCTCGGCATCACAGACTTGGCCCTGTCTTGGATCTCTTCATACCTAACAGATAGGACATTCAGTGTCTCCCACTGTGAAAAGGGAAAAGAAACACCAGCTCACCTGAGTATAAGCGTCCTGGGGCATGGAGTGCAAAGAACCACCTCGGAAATTGTGCAAATGAAAAAAGGAAGGAGCTCCAGCCACAGGTAAGTCCCAAAAAGTCTTCTTTATTAGATTAAAATACAGATGCTACAGCACATGTCCAAAAAAGCCAGTTGGAGCAACGCGTTTCGAACGCCAATAGTGCGTTCTTTGTCCAAGCTTGGACAAAGAACGCACTATTGGCGTTCGAAACGCGTTGCTCTTACGAGCTTTTTTGGACATGTGCTGTAGCATCTGTATTTTAATCTAATAAAGAAGACTTTTTGGGACTTACCTGTGGCTGGAGCTCCTTCCTTTTTTCAGTGTCTCCCACTCACCACCTCCTCATCTCCCTCCCTATCTGGTGGTGTCTCCCAAGGTTCAGTTCTAGGACCCCTGCTCTTCTCCATTTACACCTTTGGCCTGGGACAGCTCATAGAGTCCCACGGCTTTCAGTATCACCTCTATGCTGATGACACACAGATCTACCCCTCTGGACCCGACTCCTCCTCCCTACTAACCAAAATCCCACAATGTCTGTCCCCTATTTCATCCTTCTTCTCCTCTAGATCTCTAAAACCTAACATGGACAAAACAGAATTCATCATCTTTCCACCATCTCATTCACCCCCCCAACTGACCTATCTATCAACGTCAATGCCTGTTCACTCTCCCCAGTCCCGCAAGCTCGGTGCCTTGGGGTAACCCTGGACTCTGATCTCTCCTTCAAACCACATATCCAAGCCCTTTCCATGTCCTGCCGACTCCAACTCAAAAATATCTCCCGCATCCGCACATTCCTCAACCATGAATCTGCAAAAACACTAGTGCACGCCCTCATCATCTCCAGCTTCAACTACTGCAACATCCTGCTCTGTGGCCTCCCTTCCAACACGCTTGCACCCTTCCAATCTCTCCTAAACTCTGCTGCCCAACTAATCCACCTGTCCCCCCGCTATTCCCCAGCCTCTCCTCTCTGTCAATCCCTTCACTGGCTCCCAAACCCTAACCATGGCATACAAAGCCATCCACAACCTGTCTCCTCCATATATCTGTGACCTAGTCTCCCAATACATACCTGCATGCAACCTCCGATCCTCACACGATCTCTTTTTCTACTCCCCTCTTATCCCCTCTTCCCACAATTGCATACAAGATTTCTCCCATGCATCCCCCATACTCTGCAACTCTCTACCCCAACATATCAGACTCTCGCCTACCATAGAAACCTTCAAAAGGAGCCTGAAGACCCACCTCTTCCGACAAGCGTACAACATGCAGTTACCCTCACTCCACCATACCCCTGCGCGACCAGCTCTGCCCTCACCTACTGTATCCTCACCCATTCTTTGTAGACTGTGAGCCCTTGCGGGCAGGGTCCTCGCTCCTCCTCTACCAGTCAACGTAACGTTTTGATCAAGATTATTGTAATTGTTCTTGTATGGATACCCCTTTTTCACATGTAAAGCGCCATGGAATAAATGGCGCTATAATAATAAATAATAATAATAACAACGGGGGAGGGGCACTGCAGTCAGTCACCCTCCTTATTTAGTATGGTGCCTGCCACTCTTGCATATATTTTTACATACTAGAGCTCCCTCCCGTTCCTAACCTAATCTTGGTTAAGTTTTTGTTCATGAGCTCCTCATAGTCATTCTTATCTCTTTCACTGCCGGCCTATGCAGAGTGCAGTAGCGAATGACAGTCATGTCGGCTGCTGCACTTTCCAATAGGCAGAAATGGACTGAGATGACAAAGGTGCTGAGCAGCACATGAATAATAATTGGATAAAGATGACAAAGGCATGGAGCAGAGCATGATTAATAATGCCCTGATAATAAACACACTGAGACCACCTTTATTATACCACTTACAATTATAAGTCTGATTACTTCAAGCAACAATCTCAGTGGCAGCTTACACCTTGAAGAAGTGGTGCTCAATGAGAGCAAAGTTTCCCTAACCAGGCAGTGACAGACCCAGCGACGGTCTGATCTGAGATAATTTGTGTGGCAATGGAGGAGGGGCTTGAACCTGAAATTTGCTCCAATGAAGAATTTGGCACACAGGGTAACTGGAGCCTTGTCCTGCACCTAACTATGCCACTCTCAGTACAGAGCAGGGTACTGGAGTGAGATGCCTCAGGTATGTGCACATGGTCAGGAATGGCTGCGGATTGGACGGAGCACACTTGCGCTGCGTGCAATCCGCAGAGGTCAGATGTTAGAGCATAGTGGATGAGAATTCAAGAAATCCCATGTCCACTATGCATCTCCGTGCTGCAGCTCACCTGCGGAGATGCACATGCCGTGCATCTTCACAGACCGCAGCATGTCAATTTCTTTTGCAGACACGGTAGTCTCCGCAAAAGAAATTATATCAGTGTAATGTATAGGATGTGGTGAATCCCCATGTGTTTAATGAACACATGCGGATTCACCTGCGTGCAGCGCTTTGGACGCAGCATAAAGTATACTGCGTTCAAAGCGCTGCCAGAAAGGATCCTGTGCACATACCCTTAGATGCAGCTCAGAGAGGGTTGGACAATTTTGTCTTTTCCAGTTTGTTCATTTAGATAACTTGTTCTTATTTTTATTCCCTTAAACCCTCAGATTACACAGATTACATATTTTGATTTAATGTTCTCCTTCATTTTGCTATCTTTGTTTTACTCTGTTCATTTATGATGCAAAATAAATGGATTCACAAGCAAAACTCCAAATCTTACTGCTAAAATAACCTCCCTGGAAAATCAACATAACAGTAATCCTACTCAATCAATTCATTATCAGTGTAGAGATCTAAGGCAAGCTGAAAACCAGATTATACAAACAGTAGATACATTATATCTGTAATTACTGTACAATAATATAACAATTCAAGACCCTTAAGACATAGACAATTTATTTGCAAATTACTATGCCCCATTATATAATTTGCAAAAAGATCAAAACAATCCACATCCTGCACTGAATTAATTAGGTCCTGTCTCACACAGTACTTGCTACTTTATCAAACAATAACATTGATTCTTTTATAGGGGATCCCCAAAACATAGACTTTGGCTGCCTATGCCTATCCTTAGGATAAGTAATCATAGTGATGAGCGAGCATACTCACAAGTACTTGGTACTCGCTCCTCCCTGCATGTTTGGCGCTCTTTAGACATGCAGGGATTGCCTGCCACTCACTGTAATGCCGCAGCCATGTTGGTTGTGGCATTACAGTGATTGGCTGGCCGCACAGCATCATCAGCTCTATATCAGACCTGGCGCCGCTGTGCTCATCAGTCTACTCCGAAATCAGACAGTGTAGGGAGAGGTGCTGCTGAGCTAGGGAGAGATTTGACTGTGTATTAGGTAGTGTAGGGAGAAAACAAGTACATTACACATATCCTTCTCAACAAACAGTCCTTCTGAGGACTAATCCATCTGCAGAGATATCAGGCAGGCAGTGTATATAGGCAGGCAGTGTATATAGCAGACTGCAGTGCATATAGCACAAGAGGCTCCATTCCAGTTCTGCCTTCTGCTGCTGTTAGACATTTCTAGAAAAAGGTCCAGGTCTCAGGGGCCAGGAATAATTTTTTTGGATCTTATTCCTCATTATTTGCTTAAAAGGCAATCCAGAGAACACCGTTTTTCTGTGCCATTTGCTTGTTGGCACTGCAGAATACAGCCAGGTCCTTTCCATATTACAGCGCTAGAAATCCAGCAATTTAAAACTGTGGTTTGTCCGTCACACGGATCACATATACGTTTTCTGAAAATTCTGCAATTTCTGGCCTCCATTCAAATTTTTTTTCAATGTGTCAGTGAAGCAATTGACACCAGTTTGCTGATCAAAATAGTTACCTATGGGCCAGGTATTTAAAACTGTGGTTTGTCTGTCACACGGATCACATATAAGTTCGCTCCAAATTCAGTCATTTATAGTGAGTGTGGAAGATATTGTCCTCCATTTAAAATGGGCAAGGCGCGTGGCAAGGGACGGGGAACTGGACGTGATGGTGATGGTGCATGCAGAGGCCGAGGCTGAGGCAGCGGGTGAGCTGAAATTGTGCCACAACAAACACCCACATCTGACCTTTCTGTTCCATTTCCTAGTGGACTGCAGCACACCACTATTGAACCCAGAGCAGTGTCAAAAGGTTGTTGGTTGGATAGCGGATAATGCTTCCAGTCATTAGCCATCACCAGAACCACCACCCTGTCTTCCACATTGTCAAGTGTCAGTAGCCGTGAGTCTGGACAACATATTCCTCACCCTAATCCTCCTTCCTCCCACCATGCCGAGTGCCTGGAAACAACTGATCCCACACTTGGACACTCTAAAGTGCTGTTCACTTTTCCATTTATAGATTCGGGCCTCTCACCCGCTCCACTTGAAGACGATACTACCAGCACAACTGTCATACCATCTGTTCAGCATGGATGGCCAGAGGACAGAGAGGAGGATGAGGATGAGGAGGAGAGCATGGTCAGTCATCCTCGGTGAGTACACGGAAGTCTTGCCTGTTAGCAGTCTGGCACGTATGGCTGAGTTTATGTTACGCTGCCTTTCCCATGACCGTCGCGTTCTCAAAATTTTGGGTGACAGGTTGGAGACACTTCTAGACCCTCGTAACAAAGAGAACTTTATATCTCTTATATCTCTTATTCCTGAGGCGGACAGGTCTACAAAAATGGGGCAGTACCAGAAGGCCCTTGTTGCGGAACTATTAGAAGAATTCCCATCTGAAAATGCTGGCGGCAGAGGGCACACTTCGTTGGACAACCAAGAAGTACAGGCGAGAGAGACACAACGTCAATCCAGCAGAGGCAGTGGAACACTGTCAAAGTTCTGAGAGAATTTTCTCAGCCCCTCCCATCCCACAGGCCCTAAGGCGCGGGGTACTCTCACAAGGAGTGCAAAGTTTGGGAAGATGCTGAGGGAGTACCTTGCCGACTGTACCAACGTCCTCCGTGATTCCTCTGTGCCTTATAATTATTGGGTATCCAAGCTGGATTCGTGGAATGAACTGGCTCTCTACGCCTTGGAGGTCCTGGCCTGCCCTGCCGCTAGCATTTTATCAGAGCGGGTTTTTAGTGCCGCTGGTGGAATTATAGCTGATAAGCGCATCCGCCTATCAACTGAAAATGCTGACAGGCTGACTCTTATAAAAATGAACAAGGGCTGGATTGGGCCAGACTTCTCAACACCACCGAATGATAGCAGCGTAACATAAACTCAAATCCAGTGTCTTTTCTTGGGAGGTATATTCCCATGCACCTTTTCACACCCACACATGGGTATACGTTTCCTGATTTTGACTATTTGCTCTTGTCCTCCTCCTTCTCCTCATCCTCCACCACCATATCACCAGGGTGACCGTGGTCCGTGATGCAACACCCACATAATTTTTTTAAAGGGTGTTTATGATGCCCGTAAAAAAAAAATGTTATACAGTATGTTCATGTATACCCGACAGGGGTAAATGTTTGTCAGCCCATACACTTAGTGCATGGGCATTACAAGTATAGGAGACCCGCTCCTTACTAATGGGAACATTTTTTATAAGGCCCTCCTCCACGTCTCTTCCAAGGGGCATTGGAGTGCCTCCCAATTTTTGGCAACCCTTGCATTCACTGCAAAGACAAACACAATGGGAGACCCACTTCCTAATAATGGGAGCATTGTTTACAGGAGGCCCTCCTCTAAGTCTCTTCAAAGGGATATTGGGGTGCGTCCAAATTTTGGGCAGCCCTGCCACTCACTGCATACATAATAACAGTATAGGAGACCCACTCTTTAGTAATGAGAACAATAAAACATAGCCGGCTGATGTCTCTCTAAGAATAGTGAGGGCCGACTGCTGGCCCTTTAAGAATAATAAAGGCCGCCTGATGGCCCTATAAAAATAGGCTTTGTGACTTTCAGAGTCCTTCCTTCATAAATGAAACACGATGTGTCTGATGATATCTCACACACCACATGGCCAGATAAGGTTGTAAAATGTTAAAATGACATTTCCTGGTGAATACATTTGTCACGGTTGAAAGCAATGCAAAAGTGCAAAAACACATCAAAAATGCAAGGTGTGAACATAGCCTAAGGTGTGGAGGAGTATTTTTGTTTTTGGTTATTTATTTTGCTTTATATACAAGTCATTACCCTGGAAAGGATGTTCCTTAACATATTTCCCAGGAAAATCCATTTTGGTTTCGTTTTTGTATGTTTTATTGTGAGTAGAGATGAGCGGTGTTCGACTAGAACTGTTCGCCAATCTCAAATTCGAGCTGTTTTGGGCGGTGTTCGAGTTGTTCGACGAACCCGAACGATTTGCAAAAAATTCGGCTGTTCGAGGTTATGTTCGATAACTGTTCGTGCACCAAAAGCGTGTCCTGCATGTCTGGCGCTATTTAGAGCACCAATCATGCAGGGATTGTCTGCCACTCACTGTAATGCCACAGCCATGGTGGTTGTGGCATTACAGTGATTGCCCAAATCGATGGGAACAGTGCCAACAGTGAAACATGAAAAGCCGGCAATTCAGCAGCGGCATACACCGGTACCCGACAATTTAGAACCGAAAGAATAGAGCTTCACACATAGATTAGATAGATATAAACATGTCAGCCACATATATACGAAGTACAGTGAAAGTGCTGCTTACTGTACTTGTCATTTAGCGTAAAGGATTTATCAAAAAAAATAATAGTGTTTTCATGCACCGTCTCTTTAAAAAAGCCGGCCGGCAATTCAGCAGCGGTACCCGACAATTTAGAATAGAAAGAATAGAGAATCACACATAGATTAGATAGATAGAAACATGTCAGTCACATATATATGAAGCACAGTGACAGTGTTGCTTACTGTACTTGTCATTTAGCGTAAAGGATTTATCAAAAAAAATAATAGTGTTTTCATGCACCGTCTCTTTAAAAAAGCCGGCCGGCAATTCAGCAGCGGTACCCGACAATTTATAACAGACAGAATAGAGCTTCACACATAGATTAGATAGATAGAAACATGTCAGTCACATATATATGAAGTACAGTGATAGTGTTGGTTACTGTACTTGTCATTTAGTATTAAAATAAAGGATTTATTATTAAAAAAATTGGCGTGGGGTTCCCCTTAATTTTAGGCTCTAGCGGAGGTTAAGCAGACGGCTGGGGCAGATGTTTGAAGCCTGGGAAGGGGGTAATACCCACGGAGCTTCCCAGGCTACTAATATCAGCCCCCAGCTGAATACATAGCCTTTACTAGCTATTAAAATGGGGGACCACCCAAAAAAAATGACGTGGGGTCCCCCCTAATTTAATAGCTAGCAAAGGCTAGGCAGACAGCTAGGGGCTGATATTAATAGCCCAGGAAGGGAGCCATGAATATTGGCCCCCTCCCAGGCTAGAAACACCAGCCGTCAGCCGCCCCAGAAATGGCGCATTCATAGGATGCGCCAATTCTGGCAATTAGCCTCGCTCTTCCAACCTGCCCTGGTGCGGTGGCAGGGGGTAATAGGGTTGGGGTTGATGTCAGCTTATAATGCCAGCTGACATCAAGCCCAGATTAGTAATGGAGAGGCGTCTATAAGACACCCCCATTACTAACCCCATAGTCAAAGTTAAAAAAAACACAAACACCCAGAATAAAGTCCTTTAATTGAAATAAAGACACAATCCTTTATTGTTCTAAATTAAACCATACTTACCGTCACGCCCATTCCAGCTGAAGCCAACGATCTCCTGCAATAAAAGAAAAATAATAAAGCAACCTCATCCTTACCTTTCCATGGTTCCCACGACAGCTTCAGCTCTGCTACATCGAGATGACAGGCTGGACCGCAGCAGAACGCTGCCATCCAGCCTCTCATCCCGCAGACACTGAGAAGCGCAGGCTTGCTTGCGCTGCTCAGCGTCTCTCTGTGACGACATCCAGATGAGCCGAGTTCATGTCCAATGAACTCGGCTCACCTCATGCACGTCACTGACAGCGTGGGAAAATTCTCACGCTGAAGCGGTGAGTGCAGGAGAATTCTCCCACGCTGTCAGTGACGTGCATAAGGTGAGCTCATGTCCAATGAACTCAGCTCACCTCCTGCACGTCACTGACAGCGTGGGAGAATTCTCCTGCACTCAGCGCTTCAGCGTGAGAATTCTCCCACGCTGAAGCGCTGAGTGCAGGAGAATTTTCCCACGCTGTCAGTGACGTGCATAAGGTGAGCTCATGTCCAATGAACTCAGCTCACCTCCTGCACGTCACTGACAGCGTGGGAGAATTCTCCTGCACTCAGCGCTTCAGTGTGAGAATTCTCCCACGCTGAAGCGCTGAGTGCAGGAGAATTTTCCCACGCTGTCAGTGACGTGCATGAGGTGAGCCGAGTTCATTGGACATTAACTCGGCTCATCTGGATGCCCTCACTGAGAGACACTGTGGAGCGCAAGCAAGCCTGCGCTTCTCAGTGTCTGCGGGATGACAGGCTGGATGGCAGCGTTCTGCTGCGGTCCAGCCTGTCATCTCGATGTAGCAGAGCTGAAGCTGTCATGGGAACCATGGAAAGGTAAGGATGATGTTGCTTTATTATTTTTCTTTTATTTCAGGAGATCGTTGGCTTCAGCTGGAATGGGCGTGATGGTAAGTATGGTTTAATTTAGAACAATAAAGAATTGTGTGTTTATTTCAATTAAAGGACTTTTTTCTGGGTGTTGTGTTTTTTTTAAATACTTTACTAGAAATTCATGGTGGTCATGTCTAATATTGGCGTGACCCCATGAATTTCGGGCTTAGGGCCAGCTGATAATGCCAAGCTGGCCCTAACCCCTTTATTACCCAGTGAGCCACCGCATCAGGGCCCTGGATGAGTTGGGTACAGCGCCAGAAGATGGCGCTTCTATGAACGCGCCATTTTCCGGGGTGGCTGCGGACTGCAATTTGCAGCGGGGGTGGCCCAGAAAGCTTGGGCCTCCCTGCGCTGCAGATTCCAGCCCCCAGCTGCCTAGTTGTACCTGGCTGGACACAAAAACAGGGCGAAGCCCCACGTCAATTTTCTTTAAATTATTTCATGAAATAATTAAGAAAAAAAGGGCTTCCCTATATTGTTGTGTCCGGCCAGGTACAAATAGGCAGCTGGTGGTTGGGGGCAGCCCGTTCCTGCCTGCTGTACCTGGCTGGACACAAATATAGTGCGAAGCCCCACGTCAATTTTTTTTAAATTATTTCATGAATTTCCTGAAATAATTTAAAAAAATTGAAGTGGGGCTTCGCACTATATTTGTGTCCAGCCAGGTACAGCAGGCAGGAACGGGCTGCCCCCATCCACCAGCTGCCTATTTGTACCTGGCCGGACACAACAATATAGGGAAGCCCTTTTTTTCTTAATTATTTCATGAATTTCATGAAATAATTAAAAAAAATTGAAGTGGGGCTTCGCACTATATTTGTGTCCAGCCAGGTACAGCAGGCAGGAACGGGCTGCCCCCAACCACCAGCTGCCTATTTGTACCTGGCCGGACACAACAATATAGGGAAGGCCTTTTTTTCTTAATTATTTCATGAATTTCATGAAATAATTAAAAAAAATGTACGTGGGGCTTCGCCCTATTTTTGTGTCCAGCCAGGTACAACTAGGCAGCTGGGGGCTGGAATCTGCAGCGCAGGGAGGCCCAAGCTTTCTGGGCCCCCCCCCCGCTACAAATTGCAGTCCGCAGCCACCCCGGAAAATGGCGCGTTCATAGAAGCGCCATCTTCTGGCGCTGTACCCAACTCATCCAGGGCCCTGGTGCGGTGGCTCACTGGGTAATAAAGGGGTTAGGGCCAGCTTGGTATTATCAGCTGGCCCCAAGCCCAAAATTCATGGGGTCACGCCAGTATTAGACATGACCGCCATGAATTTCTAGTAAAGTATTTAAAAAAAACACAACACCCAGAATAAAGTCCTTTAATTGAAATAAAGACACAATTCTTTATTGTTCTAAATTAAACCATACTTACCATCACACCCATTCCAGCTGAAGCCAACGATCTCCTGCAATAAAAGAAAAATAATAAACCAACCTCATCCTTACCTTTCCATGGTTCCCACGACAGCTTCAGCTCTGCTACATCGAGATGACTGGCTGGACCGCAGCAGAACGCTGCCATCCAGTCTGTCATCCCGCAGACACTGAGAAGCGCAGGCATGCTTGCGCTCCTCACTGTCTCGCTGTGACAGCATCCAGATGAGCCGAGGTCATGTCCAATGAACTCGGCTCACCTCATGTACGTCACTGACAGCGTGGGAAAATTCTCACGCTGAAGTGCTGAGTGCAGGAGAATTCTCCCACGCTGTCAGTGATGTGCATGAGGTGAGCTCATGTCCAATGAACTCAGCTCACCTCCTGCACGTCACTGACAGCGTGGGAAAATTCTCCTGCAATCAGCGCTTCAGCGTGAGAATTTTCCCACGCTGTCAGTGACGTGCATGAGGTGAGCCGAGTTCATTGGACATGAACTCGGCTCATCTGGATGTCGTCACAGAGAGACGCTGAGCAGCGCAAGCAAGCCTGCGCTTCTCAGTGTCTGCGGGATGAGAGGCTGGATGGCAGCGTTCTGCTGCGGTCCAGCCTGTCATCTCGATGTAGCAGAGCTGAAGCTGTCGTGGGAACCATGGAAAGGTAAGGATGAGGTTGCTTTATTATTTTTCTTTTATTGCAGGAGATCGTTGGCTTCAGCTGGAATGGGCGTGATGGTAAGTATGGTTTAATTTAGAACAATAAAGGATTGTGTCTTTATTTCAATTAAAGGACTTTATTCTGGGTGTTTGTGTTTTTTTTAACTTTGACTATGGGGTTAGTAATGGGGGTGTCTTATAGACGCCTCTCCATTACTAACCTGGGCTTGATGTCAGCTGGCATTATAAGCTGACATCAACCCCAACCCTATTACCCCCTGCCACCGCACCAGGGCAGCGTGGAAGAGCGAGGCTAAGTGCCAGAATTGGCGCATCCTATGAATGCGCCATTTCTGGGGCGGCTGACGGCTGGTGTTTCTAGCCTGGGAGGGGGCCAATATTCATGGCTCCCTTCCTGGGCTATTAATATCAGCCCCCAGCTGTCTGCCTAGCCTTTGCTAGCTATTAAATTAGGGGGGACCCCACGTCATTTTTTTTGGGGGGTCCCCCATTTTAATAGCTAGTAAAGGCTATGTATTCAGCTGGGGGCTGATATTAGTAGCCTGGGAAGCTCCGTGGGTATTACCCCCTTCCCAGGCTTCAAACATCTGCCCCAGCCGTCTGCTTAACCTCCGCTAGAGCCTAAAATTAAGGGGAACCCCACGCCAATTTTTTTAATAATAAATCCTTTATTTTAATACTAAATGACAAGTACAGTAACCAACACTATCACTGTACTTCATATATATGTGACTGACATGTTTCTATCTATCTAATCTATGTGTGATGCTCTATCTTTCTGTTCTAAATTGTCGGGTACCGCTGCTGAATTGCCGGCCGGCTTTTTTAAAGAGACAGTGCATGAAAACACTATTATTTTTTTAAATAAATCCTTTACACTAAATGACAAGTACAGTAAGCAACACTATCACTGTACTTATTATATATGTGACTGACATGTTTCTATCTATCTAATCTATGTGTGAAGCTCTATTCTTTCTGTTCTAAATTGTCGGGTACAGATGCTGAATTGCCGGCCGGCTTTTTTAAAGAGACGGTGCATGAAAACACTAATATTTTTTTTAATAAATCCTTTACACTAAATGACAAGTGCAGTAACCAACACTGTCACTGTGCTTCTTATATGTGTGACTGACATGTTTCTATCTATCTAATCTATGTGTGATGCTCTATTCCTTCTTGTCTAAATTGTCGGGTACCGGTGTATGCCGCTGCTGAATTTGCCGGCCGGCTTTTTTAAAGAGAGTGTCTTCTGAGCAGTTTGTCAGCTTTTGGACACCTTTGCAGGTGTTTTCTATGTGTTTCTATGTGTTTTTGTTTGCCTGCCATTGGTTTTAACGGTGTTCGACGGTGTTCTAAGGTGTTCGACGAACAGTTCCTCGAACATCCCGGTGTTCGACGAACCGAACCGAACCCGAACACTACGGGGGTGGCTCAACACTAATTGTGAGTCCGTAAAAGTGGCGTAATACCTCTGACAACGTTGTTGACAGAAGTGACCTGGGAGTCAGAAATGCTTCCAGGTGTCTTCCCCATGCTGTTCCCATGTCATTTAAGCACTGATCCCATCGATTTTGGCAATTTTTAGGCCCTCTGCAAACCGCCACGAGGAGCCGCCTGAAAAATGCTCGAGTTTCCCATAGACTTACATTCGGTTCGTTGTTCGGGTCGATTTTTTTTTATCTCTTTTTCAGTTGTGTTCCAGGCAGAATCCACCTAAAAAAGACATTGTGTGCACCTATCCGTAGGGTTGTTCCCTCCCCCAGGGAAAGGGGCTGTCTAGAACTAATTTTTTACTATGTTACTAAAAACTAACAGGCAGGTAGTTGTAAACTAGCTGCCTGTTCTATCCAGCACCAGCTCAGAATGGTCACCTCTCCATGTCAACAGTTCAGCTGGTCCTCTTTTGGGCAGCTCTGTCAGCGGGGCGTGACTGCTGATGTCATGCTGATTGGAAGCCGGCTCCCTGCAGTTAGGCAACAGGGAGCCAACTGTCAAACAGTATGATATTGGCAGTCACACCACATCAGCAGAGCAGAGCAGAAGAGAAACAGTTGCTCTGTTGATGTGACATCAGCATAAGGAGCTGAATTGCTGGCAGGAGCGGTTAATGACTGCTCTGTGTGTAGAAATTTGCATCGGGCACAACAGGCAGGTAGTTGGCAACTAACTGCCTGTTAGTTCTTAGGCACATTGTAAAAATAATTAAATAGTCCCAGATAACCCCTTTAATTTTGGTCCTCATGATAGAACCCCACAGTGAACACTTACTGTACATATATCCATTTAATGCATATAGAATTCTAATAGCCCGAAGAAACTATGGATTATTCACAGATTATATCATGTTAATCTTCACAAACTCCTCACTAATTCCTCCCTGCAGCTATGCAAATTAAGAACACCAATAATAAAGCCTCCTATTATTAATTAAATATACTGTAACACCAAATGGTAATATTGCAGTTTTACAAATTTGTTTCCCAATAAACATTAAAAATCATTACATTTAAAGGGAACCTGCAGATATGGGATTAATCAGCAGGTTAATAGTGTTCTGAAGCTACCCAGTGCCTGCACTGAGAGCCCCGCTGATGAGACGATGGGCCGACGCGGCTTCAGTCACCCTTTAGTGCATAGTGTGCACAGGCTGTAACCGTGCCCCCGGCATTAACTGACATATTGCAGTCATCATATTATACAGTACTGTGTACTTACAATTGCTCATTTTGCCTTTTCACCCAGCTTATTCTTTTCTTTTCTCTGTTCTATTGTAGAAACAGGAAGTCTCTAGTCCCTGCATTTATCATCCATCTCTTCAACTCCTGACCCAGCTGCTCCCTCCTCCCCCCAGCCAGGGACTTTTGCAGTCTCTCATGACTTATACAGGGAAAATTGACCTCCTGCTTCTACATAGAGATTAGATGGATTCAGCTAGTCAGTTCTTATTCACGTGATGACATAGACCTAATGGAAAACAGCAGACTTAAATGAGTAGAAAGGCAAAATGAGCAATTGTAGGAACACAGTGCTATATAATATAATGACTGCAATATATTAAGGAGATAAAAAATTTGATGGGAGTGCTTCATTAAATACAAGTCAAAGACAAGAGCTAACTGTCAGTTAAAGACTGACAGTGGAGATAGCGCACTGCATGTACTTAAAGTGGATGTGCTTTTAATCTGCAGATATGGAGTTAATCTGCAGGTTAATAGCATTTTCAAGCTGCCTGACACCTGCAGAGTCCCACTGCCAGGAGGAAATGAACTTCATTCCCCATAGCAGCGTTTGGGTTTCAGCTACGGGGGCGCTGCCAGTGTGGGTTCAGTCACCGCTCCATGCATAGGGAGCAGCAGCTGTAATCACACCCTCGGCACTGACTGACAGCCAAATCAGCATAAGCACACAGAGCGGTGACTGAACCCTCGTCGGTGCTGCCCCCTTGACACAAAATGGGAGACGATACACTAGACAAAGTAAGTGGCTTGCGCGTACAAAATGTGAAACCTTTGCTAAGTACTTTTTCCAAAACATCATCTTGATAGAGCATATTGTAGGTAAATATCCTCATATGAATGATGCGCTTAATGGCTGGAAATCCAACACTATAAGTTGATATGAATACAGGAATATGAGAAAAATATTTTGATGTATTGGGCGTATCTCATAATAATACATCCTTTTCTTTTAATGTATAACTAGGGTAACCCTACCTGCCCATTCTAACATTACACATTGCTTTTTCCTCTGTGGAACAATTACCTTCTATTCTAGTTAATTCACCTACTTGAATAGCTTTTATTATTTTGGATGAGAAGAGTGGGCAACAGGAATATCATTACCCACAATGGGAATACAATAAGTGCTAGTTAATATAAAACTAGTTGAACAGTTGGTAATTTCTAGTGTTGAGTGAGCATGCTCGACACTGCTCGTTACTCGCCCGAGCATCTCACTACTCGGGATGTTCGGCGAGCACCGAGCATTTCCGGGTTACTCGGGCGGGAGCTCGGGTCTCCGCCCTGCACGTTTGGCGCTCTGTACAGAGCCAATGAACATGCAGGGATTGCCATCCAGTCATTGTAATGACGCAGCCATGTTGGTCGTGGGAATTACAGTGATTGGCTGGCCGCACTGCGTCACCTCGAGTATTTAAAACCGGGCGCCGCCATCTTGAACACAGTCGCTCCGGATCAGACAGTGTAGGGTCAGTGCTGCAGAGCTAGGGAGAGATTTATACTGCAAAATAGTTAGTGTAGGGTCTCTAAAGCTTGCCAAATCAAACAAACAATCCTTCTCAGGACTAATATCCATCCCAGATATCAGGTAGGCAGGCAGGCAGGCTGTATAGAAGATGCAGTGGTTATACCAGCAAACGCTGCATTACAGTCCTGTGTGCTCCTGTTGGTCAAATTGCTAGACTTAACCCCCGGTCTCAGGGGCCAGGAAAAATCCTTTTTTTTCATCTAAATCCTGTATTTTTTTTCTTCAGTCAGACTGTACAAATACACGTCTTATTAACATTTAGTATTTCCTCCCCCCCCAAAAAAAAAATTGAGTGTGTCTGTGACAGTTCAGACAGCAATATATCTGTTTAAAAGAGTCTGGCGTAGGCCAGAAAACTAGAAATGTAGTTTTGCAGTTCCACGGTTCAAGTCTCTGTATTATTCTGCTTTTGGCATTTTTTACGAAAAAAAACCCCAGTAATAGTGTTTCCCTGACTGTTCAGACACAAATATATCTATTTAAAAGAGTCTGGTGTAGGCCAGATAACTAGAACTGTGGTTTTGCAGTTCCACGTTTCAAATCTCTGTATTATCCTGCTTTTTGCATTTTTTCCGTAAAAAAAAACAGTAATAATGTCTCCCTGACTGTTCAGACTCAAATATATCTGTTTAAAAGAGTCTGGTGTAGGCCAGATAACTAGAACTGTGGTTTTGCAGTTCCACGGGTCAAATCTCTGTATTATCCTGCTTTTGGCATTTTGTTCCGTAAAAAAAAACAGTAATAGTGTCTCCCTGACTGTTCAGACACAAATATATCTGTTTAAAAGAGTCTGGTGTAGGCCAGTTAGCTAGAACTGTGGTTTTGCAGTTCCATGGTTCAAATTTCTGTATTATCCTACTTTTGGCATTTTTTCTGTAAAAAAAAACGGTAAAGGTGTCTTCCTGACTGTTCAGACACCGATATATCTGTATAAAAGAGTCTGGTGTAGGCCAGATAACTAGAACTGTAGTTTTGCAGTTCCATGGTTCAAATTTCTGCATTATCCTGCTTTTGGCATTTTTTCCGTAAAAAAAACAGTAATAGTGTCTCCCTGACTGTTCAGACACAAATATATCTGTTTAAAAGAGTCTGGTATAGGCCAGATAACTAGAACTGTGGTTTTGCAGTACCACGGGTCAAATCTCTGTATTATCCTGCTTTTGGCATTTTTTCCGTAAAAAAAACAGTAATAGTGTCTCCCTGACTGTTCAGACACAAATATATCTGTTTCAAAGAGTCTGGTGTAGGCCAGATAACTACAACTGTGGTTTTGCAGTTCCACGGGTCAAATCTCTTTATTATCCTTCTTTTGACATTTTTTTCTGTAAAAAAAAAACAGTAATAGTGTCTCCCTGACTGTTCAGACACAAATATATCTGTTTAAAAGAGTCTGGTGTAGGCCAGATAACTAGAACTGTGGTTTTGCAGTTCCACGGGTCAAATCTCTGTATTATCCTGCTTTTGGCATTTTTTCCGTAAAAAAAAACAGTAATAGTGTCTCCCTGACTGTTCAGACACAAATATTTCTGTTTCAAAGAGTCTGGTGTAGGCCAGATAACTACAACTGTGGTTTTGCAGTTCCACGGGTCAAATCTCTTTATTATCCTTCTTTTGGCATTTTTTTCCATAAAAAAAAAACAGTAATAGTGTCTCCCTGACTGTTCAGACACAAACATATCTGTTTAAAAGAGTCTGGTGTAGGCCAGATAACTAGAACTTTGGTTTTGCAGTACCACGGGTCAAATCTCTGTATTATCCTGCTTTTGGCATTTTTTCCATAAAAAAAACAGTAATAGTGTCTTGCTGAGTGTTCAGACACAAATATATCTGTTTAAAAGAGTCTGGTGTAGGCCAGATAACTACAACTGTGGTTTTGCAGTTTCAAGGGTCAAATCTCTTTATTATCCTTCTTTTGGCATTTTTTTCCGTTAAAAAAAACATTAATAGTGTCTCCCTGACTGTTCAGACACAAATATATTTGTTTAAAAGAGTCTTGTGTAGGCCAGATAACTAGAACTGTGGTTTTGCAGTTCCATGGTTCAAATCTCTGTATTATCCTGCTTTTGGCATTATTTCCGTAAAAAAAATCCCTGTAAAGGTGTCTCCCTGGCTATTCAGACACCAATATATCTATTTAAAAGAGTCTGGTGTAGGCCCGATAACTAGAACTGTAGTTTTGCAGTACCACGGGTCAAATCTCTGTATTATTCTTATTTTGGCATTTTTTCCATAAAAAAAACAGTAATATTGTCTCCCTGACTGTTCAGACACAAATATATCTGTTTAAAAGAGTCTGGTGTAGGCCAGATAACTAGAATGTGATTTTGCAGTACCACGGTTCAAATCTCTCTATTATCCTGCTTTTGGCATTTTTTCTGTAAAAAAAGCAGTAATAGTGTCTCCCTGACTGTTCAGACACAAAAATATCTGTTTAAAAGAGTCTGGTGTAGGCCATATAACTAGAACTGTGGTTTTGCAGTACCACGGGTCAAATCCCTGTTTTATCCTGCTTTTGGTATTTTTTCCGTAAAAAAACAGTAATAGTGTCTCCCTGACTGTTCAGACACAAATATATCTGTTTAAAAGAGTCTGGTGTAGGCCAGATAACTAGAACGTGGTTTTGCATTTCCACAGGTCAAATCTCTGTATTATCCTGCTTTTGGCTTTTTTTCCGTAAAAAAAAATAGTAATAGTGTCTCCCTGACTGTTCAGACACAAATATATCTGTTTAAAAGAGTCTGGTGTAGACCAGATAACTAGAACTGTGGTTTTGCAGTACCACGGGTCAAATCTCTGTATTATCCTGCTTTTTGCATTTTTTCCTTAAAAAAAAAACAGTAATAATGTCTCCTTGACTGTTCAGACACAAATATATCTGTTTAAAAGAGTCTGGTGTAGGCCAGTTAGCTAGAACTGTGGTGTTGCAGTTCCATGGTTCAAATCTCTGTATTATCCTGCTTTTGACATTTTTTCCGTAAATAAAACCATGTAAAGGTGTCTCCCTAACTGTTCACACACCAATATATCTGTTTAAAAGAGTCTTGTGTAGGCCAGATAACTAGAACTGTGGTTTTGCAGTTCCACGGGTCAAATCTTTGTATTATCCTGCTTTTTGCATTTTTTTCATAAAAAAAAACAGTAATACTGTCTCCCTGACTGTTCAGACACAAATATATCTGTTTAAATGTGTCTGGTGTAGGCCAGATAACTAGAACTGTGGTTTTGCAGTTCCCAGGTTCAAATCACTGTATTATCCTGCTTTTGGCATTTTTTCCGTAAAATAGAACAGTAATAGTGTCTCCTTGACTGTTCCGACACAAGTATATCTGTTTAAAAGAGTCTGGTGTAGGCCAGTTAGCTAGAACTGTGGTGTTGCAGTTCCATGGTTCAAATCTCTGTATTATCCTTCAGACGCAAATATATCTGTTTAAAAGAGTCTGGTGTAGGCCAGGTAACTAGAACTGTGGTGTTGCAGTTCCACTGGTCAAATCTCTGTATTATCCTGCTTTTAGCATTTTTTCCGTAAAAAAAACAGTAATAGTGTCTCCCTGACTGTTCAGACACAAATATATCTGTTTAAAAGAGTCTGGTGTAGGCCAGTTAGCTAGAACTGTGGTTTTGCAGTTCCATAGTTCAAATCTCTGTATTATTCTGCTTTTGGCATTTTTTCCGTAAAAAAAAACCTGTAAAGGTGTCTCCCTGACTGTTCAAACACCAATATATCTGTTTAAAAGAGTCTGGTGTAGGCCAGATAACTAGAACTGTGGTTTTGCAGTACCACGGGTCAAATCTCTGTATTATTCTGCTTTTGGCATTTTTTCCATAAAAAAACAGTAATAGTGTCTCCCTGACTGTTCAGACACAAATATATCTGTTAAAAAGAGTCTGGTGTAGGCCAGTTAGCTAGATCTGTGGTTTTGCAGTTCCACAGTTAAAATTTCTGTATTATCCTGCTTTTGGCATTTTTTCCGCAAAAATAAACAGTAATAGTGTCTCCCTGACTGTTCAGACACAAATATATCTGTTTAAAAGAGTCTGGTGTAGACCAGTTAGCTAGAACTGTGGTTTTGCAGTTCCATGGTTCAAATCTCTGTATTATCCTGCTTTTGGCATTTTTTCCATAAAAAAAGCAGTAATAGTGTCTCCCTGACTGTTCAGACACAAATATATCTGTTTAAATGTGTCTGGTGTAGGTGAGATAACTAGAACTGTGGTTTTGCAGTTCCACAGTTAAAATTTCTGTATTATCCTGCTTTTGGCATTTTTTCCGTAAAAAAAAACAGTAATAGTGTCTCCCTGACTGTTCAGACACAAATATATCTGTTTAAAAGAGTCTGGTGTAGGCCAGATAACTAGAACTGTGGTTTTGCAGTTCCCGGGTTCAAATCGCTGTATTATCCTGCATTTGGCATTTTTTCCGTAAAAAAGAGCAGTAATAGTGTCTCCTTGACTGTTCAGACACAAATATATCTGTTTAAAAGAATCTGGTGTAGGCCAGTTAGCTAGAACTGTGGTGTTGCAGTTCCATGGTTCAAATCTCTGTATTATTCTGTTTTTGACATTTTTTCCATAAAAAAAAACTGTAAAGGTGTCTCCCTGACCGTTCAGACACAAATATATCTGTTTAAAAGAGTCTAGTGTAGGCCAGATAACTAGAACTGTGGCTTTGCAGTACCACGGGTCAAATCTCTGTATTATCCTGCTTTTGGCATTTTTTCCGTAAAAAAAAACAGTAATAGTGTCTCCCTGACTGTTCAGACACAAATATATCTGTTAAAAAGAGTCTGGTGTAGGCCAGTTAGCTAGATCTGTGGTTTTGCAGTTCCATGGTTCAAATCTCTGTATTATCCTGCTTTTGGCATTTTTTCCGTAAAAAAAAACCTGTAAAGGTGTCGCCCTGACTGTTCAAACACCAATATATCTGTTTAAAAGAGTCTGGTGTAGGCCAGATAACTAGAACTGTGGTTTTGCAGTACCATGGGTCAAATCTCTGTATTATTTTGCTTTGGCATTTTTTCCATAAAAAAAACAGTAATAGTGTCTCCCTGACTTTTCAGACGCAAATATATCTGTTTAAAAGAGTCTGGTGTAGGCCAGATAACTAGAACTGTGTTTTTGCAGTTCCACGGGTCAAATCTCTGTATTATCCTGCTTTTGGCATTTTTTCCGTAAAAAAAAACAGTAATAGTGTCTCCCTGACTGTTCAGACACAAATATATCTGTTTAAAAGAGTCTGGTATAGGCCAGTTAGCTAGAACTGTGATTTTGCAGTTGCATGGTTCAAATCTCTGTATTATCCTGCTTTTGGCATTTTTTCCGTAAATAAAACCATGTAAAGGTGTCTCCCTGACTGTTCAAACACCAATATATCTGTTTAAAAGAGTCTGGTGTAGGCCAGATAACTAGAACTGTGGTTTTGCAGTACCATGGGTCAAATCTCTGTATTATTCTACTTTTGGCATTTTTTCCATAAAAAAAACAGTAATAGTGTCTCCCTGACTGTACAGACACAAATATATCTGTTTAAATATGTCTGGTGTAGGCGAGATAACTAGTACTGTGGTTTTGCAGTTCCACAATTAAAATTTCTGTATTATCCTGCTTTTGGCATTTTTTCCGTAAAAAAAAACAGTAATAGTGTCTCCCTGACTGTTCAGACACAAATGTATCTATTTAAAAGAGTCTGGTGTAGGCCAGATAACTAGAACTGTGGTTTTGCAGTTCCCGGGTTCAAATCGCTGTATGATCCTGCTTTTGGCATTTTTTCCGTAAAAAAGATCAGTAATAGTGTCTCCTTGACTGTTCAGACACAAATATATCTGTTTAAAAGAGTCTGGTGTAGGCCAGTTAGCTAGAACTGTGGTTTTGCAGTTCCACGGGTCTAATCTCTGTATTATCCTGCTTTTGGCATTTTTTCCGTAAAAAAAAAAAGTAATAGTGTCTCCCTGACTGTTCAGACACAAATATATCTGTTTAAAAGAGTCTGGTGTAGGCCAGTTAGCTAGAACTGTGGTTTTGCAGTTCCATGGTTCAAATCTCTGTATTATCCTGCTTTTGGCAAATTTTCCGTAAAAAAAAACCTGTAAAGGTGTCTCCCTGACTGTTCAAACACCAATATATCTGTTTAAAAGAGTCTGGTGTAGGCCAGATAACTAGAACTGTGGTTTTGCAGTTCCACGGGTCAAATTTCTGTATTATCCTGCTTTTGGCATTTTTTCCATAAAAAAAAACAGTAATAGTGTCTCCCTGACTGTTCAGACACAAATGTATCTATTTAAAAGAGTCTGGTGTAGGCCAGATAACTAGAACTGTGGTTTTGCAGTTCCCGGGTTCAAATCGCTGTATGATCCTGCTTTTGGCATTTTTTCCGTAAAAAAGATCAGTAATAGTGTCTCCTTGACTGTTCAGACACAAATATATCTGTTTAAAAGAGTCTGGTGTAGGCCAGTTAGCTAGAACTGTGGTTTTGCAGTTCCACGGGTCTAATCTCTGTATTATCCTGCTTTTGGCATTTTTTCCGTAAAAAAAAAAAGTAATAGTGTCTCCCTGACTGTTCAGACACAAATATATCTGTTTAAAAGAGTCTGGTGTAGGCCAGATAACTAGAACTGTGGTTTTGCAGTACCACGGGTCAAATCTCTGTATTATTCTGGTTTGGCATTTTTTCCATAAAAAAAGCAGTAATAGTGTCTCCCTGACTGTTCAGACACAAATATATCTGTTTAAAAGAGTCTGGTGTAGGCCAGATAACTAGAACTGTGGTTTTGCAGTTCCACGGGTCAAATTTCTGTATTATCCTGCTTTTGGCATTTTTTCCATAAAAAAAAACAGTAATAGTGTCTCCCTGACTGTTCAGACACAAATATATCTGTTTAAAAGAGTCTGGTGTAGGCCAGTTAGCTAGAACTGTGGTTTTGCAGTTCCATAGTTCAAATCTCTGTATTATTCTGCTTTTGGCATTTTTTCCATAAAAAAACAGTAATAGTGTCTCCCTGACTGTTCAGACACAAACATATCTGTTTAAATGTGTCTGGTGTAGGTGAGATAACTACAACTGTGGTTTTGCAGTTCCACAGTTAAAATTTCTGTATTATCCTGCTTTTGGCATTTTTTCCGTAAAAAAAAACAGTAATAGTGTCTCCCTGACTGTTCAGACACAAATATATCTGTTTAAAAGAGTCTGGTGTAGACCAGTTAGCTAGAACTGTGGTTTTGCAGTTCCATGGTTCAAATCTCTGTATTATCCTGCTTTTGGCATTTTTTCCATAAAAAAACAGTAATAGTGTCTTCCTGACTGTTCAGACACAAATATATCTGTTTAAATGTGTCTGGTGTAGGTGAGATAACTAGAACTGTGGTTTTGCAGTTCCACAGTTAAAATTTCTGTATTATCCTGCTTTTGGCATTTTTTTCGTAAAAAAAAACAGTAATAGTGTCTCCCTGACTGTTCAGACACAAATATATCTGTTTAAAAGAGTCTGGTATAGGCCAGTTAGCTAGAACTGTGATTTTGCAGTTGCATGGTTCAAATCTCTGTATTATCCTGCTTTTGGCATTTTTTCCGTAAATAAAACCATGTAAAGGTGTCTCCCTGACTGTTCAAACACCAATATATCTGTTTAAAAGAGTCTGGTGTAGGCCAGATAACTAGAACTGTGGTTTTGCAGTTCCCGGGTACAAATCGCTGTATGATCCTGCTTTTGGCATTTTTTCCGTAAAAAAGATCAGTAATAGTGTCTCCTTGACTGTTCAGACACAAATATATCTGTTTAAAAGAGTCTGGTGTAGGCCAGTTAGCTAGAACTGTGGTTTTGCAGTTCCATAGTTCAAATCTCTGTATTATCCTGCTTTTGACATTTTTTCCATAAAAAAAAACAGTAATAGTGTCTCCCTGACTGTTCAGACACAAATATATCTGTTTAAAAGAGTCTGGTGTAGGCCAGTTAGCTAGAACTGTGGTTTTGCAGTTCCATAGTTCAAATCTCTGTATTATTCTGCTTTTGGCATTTTTTCCGTAAAAAAAAACCTGTAAAGGTGTCTCCCTGACTGTTCAAACAGCAATATATCTGTTTAAAAAAGTCTGGTGAAGGCCAGATAACTAGAACTGTGGTTTTGCAGTACCACGGGTCAAATCTCTGTATTATTCTGCTTTGGCATTTTTTCCACAAAAAAAACAGTAATAGTGTCTCCCTGACTGTTCAGACACAAATATATCTGTTTAAAAGAGTCTGGTATAGGCCAGTTAGCTAGAACTGTGATTTTGCAGTTGCATGGTTCAAATCTCTGTATTATCCTGCTTTTGGCATTTTTTCCGTAAATAAAACCATGTAAAGGTGTCTCCCTGACTGTTCAAACACCAATATATCTGTTTAAAAGAGTCTGGTGTAGGCCAGATAACTAGAACTGTGGTTTTGCAGTACCACGGGTCAAATCTCTGTATTATTCTACTTTTGGCATTTTTTCCATAAAAAAAACAGTAATAGTGTCTCCCTGACTGTACAGACACAAATATATCTGTTTAAATATGTCTGGTGTAGGCGAGATAACTAGAACTGTGGTGTTGCAGTTCCACAATTAAAATTTCTGTATTATCCTGCTTTTGGCATTTTTTCCGTAAAAAAAAACAGTAATAGTGTCTCCCTGACTGTTCAGACACAAATGTATCTATTTAAAAGAGTCTGGCGTTGGCCAGATAACTAGAACTGTGGTTTTGCAGTTCCCGGGTTCAAATCGCTGTATGATCCTGCTTTTGGCATTTTTTCCGTAAAAAAGATCAGTAATAGTGTCTCCTTGACTGTTCAGACACAAATATATCTGTTTAAAAGAGTCTGGTGTAGGCCAGTTAGCTAGAACTGTGGTTTTACAGTTCCATGTGTCTAATCTCTGTATTATCCTGCTTTTGGCATTTTTTCCGTAAAAAAAAAAAGTAATAGTGTCTCCCTGACTGTTCAGACACAAATATATCTGTTTAAAAGAGTCTGGTGTAGGCCAGTTAGCTAGAACTGTGGTTTTGCAGTTCCATGGTTCAAATCTCTGTATTATCCTGCTTTTGGCAAATTTTCCGTAAAAAAAAAACCTGTAAAGGTGTCTCCCTGACTGTTCAAACACCAATATATCTGTTTAAAAGAGTCTGGTGTAGGCCAGATAACTAGAACTGTGGTTTTGCAGTACCACGGGTCAAATCTCTGTATTATTCTGGTTTGGCATTTTTTTCCATAAAAAAAGCAGTAATAGTGTCTCCCTGACTGTTCAGACACAAATATATCTGTTTAAAAGAGTCTGGTGTAGGCCAGATAACTAGAACTGTGGTTTGGCAGTTCCACGGGTCAAATTTCTGTATTATCCTGCTTTTGGCATTTTTTCCGTAAAAAAAAACAGTAATAGTGTCTCCCTGACTGTTCAGACACAAATATATCTGTTTAAAAGAGTCTGGTGTAGGCCAGTTAGCTAGAACTGTGGTTTTGCAGTTCCATAGTTCAAATCTCTGTATTATTCTGCTTTTGGCATTTTTTCCATAAAAAAACAGTAATAGTGTCTCCCTGACTGTTCAGACACAAATATATCTGTTTAAATGTGTCTGGTGTAGGTGAGATAACTACAACTGTGGTTTTGCAGTTCCACAGTTAAAATTTCTGTATTATCCTGCTTTTGGCATTTTTTCCGTAAAAAAAAACAGTAATAGTGTCTCCCTGACTGTTCAGACACAAATATATCTGTTTAAAAGAGTCTGGTGTAGACCAGTTAGCTAGAACTGTGGTTTTGCAGTTCCATGGTTCAAATCTCTGTATTATCCTGCTTTTGGCATTTTTTCCATAAAAAACAGTAATAGTGTCTCCCTGACTGTTCAGACACAAATATATCTGTTTAAATGTGTCTGGTGTAGGTGAGATAACTAGAACTGTGGTTTTGCAGTTCCACAGTTAAAATTTCTGTATTATCCTGCTTTTGGCATTTTTTTCGTAAAAAAAAACAGTAATAGTGTCTCCCTGACTGTTCAGACACAAATATATCTGTCTAAAAGAGTCTGGTATAGGCCAGTTAGCTAGAACTGTGAATTTGCAGTTGCATGGTTCAAATCTCTGTATTATCCTGCTTTTGGCATTTTTTCCGTAAATAAAACCATGTAAAGGTGTCTCCCTGACTGTTCAAACACCAATATATCTGTTTAAAAGAGTCTGGTGTTGGCCAGATAACTAGAACTGTGGTTTTGCAGTTCCCGGGTACAAATCGCTGTATGATCCTGCTTTTGGCATTTTTTCCGTAAAAAAGATCAGTAATAGTGTCTCCTTGACTGTTCAGACACAAATATATCTGTTTAAAAGAGTCTGGTGTAGGCCAGTTAGCTAGAACTGTGGTGTTGCAGTTCCATAGTTCATATCTCTGTATTATAATGCTTTTGACATTTTTTCCATAAAAAAAAACTGTAATAGTGTCTCCCTGACTGTTCAGACACAAATATATCTGTTTAAAAGAGTCTGGTGTAGGCCAGTTAGCTAGAACTGTGGTTTTGCAGTTCCATAGTTCAAATCTCTGTATTATTCTGCTTTTGGCATTTTTTCCGTAAAAAAAAACCTGTAAAGGTGTCTCCCTGACTGTTCAAACAGCAATATATCTGTTTAAAAGAGTCTGGTGAAGGCCAGATAACTAGAACTGTGGTTTTGCAGTACCACGGGTCAAATCTCTGTATTATTCTGCTTTTGGCATTTTTTCCATAAAAAAACAGTAATAGTGTCTCCCTGACTGTTCAGACACAAATATATCTGTTTAAATGTGTCTGTTGTAGGTGAGACAACTAGAACTGTGGTTTTGCAGTTCCACAGTTAAAATTTCTGTATTATCCTGCTTTTGGCATTTTTTCCGTAAAAAAAAACAGTAATAGTGTCTCCCTGACTGATCAGACACAAATATATCTGTTTAAAAGAGTCTGGTGTAGGCCAGATAACTAGAACTGTGGTCTTGCAGTTCCCAGATTCAAATCGCTGTATTATCCTGCTTTTGGCATTTTTCCGTAAAAAAGAACAGTAATAGTGTCTCCTTGACTGTTCAGACACAAATATATCTGTTTAAAAGAGTCTGGTCTAGGCCAGTTAGCTAGAACTGTGGTGTTGCAGTTCCATGGTTCAAATCTCTGTATTATCCTGCTTTTGACATTTTTTCCATAAAAAAAAACTGTAAATGTGTCTCCCTGACTGTTCAGACACAAATATATCTGTTTAAAAGAATCTGGTGTAGGCCAGATAACTAGAACTGTGGTTTTGCAGTACCACGGGTCAAATCTCTGTATTATCCTGCTTTTGGCATTTTTTCCATAAAAAAACCCTATAATGATGTCTCCCTGACTGTTCAAACACCAATATATCTGTTTAAAAGAGTCTGGTGTAGGCCAGATAACTAGAATTGTGGTTTTGCAGTACCACGGTTCAAATCTCTGTATTATCCTGCTTTTGGCATTTTTTCCGTAAAAAAAACAGTAATATTGTCTCCCTGACTGTTCAGACACAAATATATTTGTTTAAAAGAGTCTGGTGTAGGCCATATAACTAGAACTGTGGTTTTGCAGTACCATGGGTCAAATATCTGTTTTATCCTGCTTTTGGCATTTTTTCCGTAAAAAAAAACAGTAATAGTGTCTCCCTGACTGTTCAGACACAAATATATCTGTTTAAAAGAGTCTGGTGTAGGCCAGATAACTAGAACTGTGGTTTTGCAGTTCCACGGGTCAAATCTCTGTATTATCCTGCTTTTGGCATTTTTTCCGTAAAAAAAAACAGTAATAGTGTCTCCCTGACTGTTCAGACACAAATATATCTGTTTAAAAGAGTCTGGTGTAGGCCAGTTAGCTAGATCTGTGGTTTTGCAGTTCCATGGTACAAATCTCTGTATTATCCTGCTTTTGGCATTTATTCCGTAAAAAAAACCCTGTAAAGGTGTCTCCCTGACTGTTCAAACACCAATATATCTGTTTAAAAGAGTCTGGTGTAGGCCAGATAACTAGAACTGTGGTTTTGCAGTACCACGGGTCAAATCTCTGTATTATTCTGCTTTGGCATTTTTTCCATAAAAAAAACAGTAATAGTGTCTCCCTGACTTTTCAGACGCAAATATATCTGTTTAAAAGAGTCTGGTGTAGGCCAGATAACTAGAACTGTGTTTTTGCAGTTCCACGGGTCAAATCTCTGTATTATCCTGCTTTTGGCATTCTTTCCGTAAAAAAAAACAGTAATAGTGTCTCCCTGACTGTTCAGACACAAATATATCTGTTTAAAAGAGTCTGGTATAGGCCAGTTAGCTAGAACTGTGATTTTGCAGTTGCATGGTTCAAATCTCTGTATTATCCTGCTTTTGGCATTTTTTCCGTAAATAAAACCATGTAAAGGTGTCTCCCTGACTGTTCAAACACCAATATATCTGTTTAAAAGAGTCTGGTGTAGGCCACATAACTAGAACTGTGGTTTTGCAGTACCACGGGTCAAATCTCTGTATTATTCTACTTTTGGCATTTTTTCCATAAAAAAAACAGTAATAGTGTCTCCCTGACTGTACAGACACAAATATATCTTTTTAAATATGTCTGGTGTAGGCGAGATAACTAGAACTGTGGTTTTCCAGTTCCACGATTAAAATTTCTGTATTATCCTGCTTTTGGCATTTTTTCCGTAAAAAAAAATAGTAATAGTGTCTCCCTGACTGTTCAGACACAAATGTATCTATTTAAAAGAGTCTGGTGTAGGCCAGATAACTAGAACTGTGGTTTTGCAGTTCCCGGGTTCAAATCGCTGTATGATCCTGCTTTTGGCATTTTTTCCGTAAAAAAGATCAGTAATAGTGTCTCCTTGACTGTTCAGGCACAAATATATCTGTTTAAAAGAGTCTTGTGTAGGCCAGTTAGCTAGAACTGTGGTTTTGCAGTTCCACGGGTCTAATCTCTGTATTATCCTGCTTTTGGCATTTTTTCCGTAAAAAAAAAAAGTAATAGTGTCTCCCTGACTGTTCAGACACAAATATATCTGTTTAAAAGAGTCTGGTGTAGACCAGTTAGCTAGAACTGTGGTTTTGCAGTTCCATGGTTCAAATCTCTGTATTATCCTGCTTTTGGCATTTTTTCCATAAAAAAACAGTAATAGTGTCTCCCTGACTGTTCAGACACAAATATATCTGTTTAAATGTGTCTGGTGTAGGTGAGATAACTAGAACTGTGGTTTTGCAGTTCCACAGTTAAAATTTCTGTATTATCCTGCTTTTGGCATTTTTTTCGTAAAAAAAAACAGTAATAGTGTCTCCCTGACTGTTCAGACACAAATATATCTGTTTAAAAGAGTCTGGTATAGGCCAGTTAGCTAGAACTGTGATTTTGCAGTTGCATGGTTCAAATCTCTGTATTATCCTGCTTTTGGCATTTTTTCCGTTATTAAAACCATGTAAAGGTGTCTCCCTGACTGTTCAAACACCAATATATCTGTTTAAAAGAGTCTGGTGTAGGCCAGATAACTAGAACTCTGGTTTTGCAGTTCCCGGGTACAAATCGCTGTATGATCCTGCTTTTGGCATTTTTTCCGTAAAAAAGATCAGTAATAGTGTCTCCTTGACTGTTCAGACACAAATATATTTGTTTAAAAGAGTCTGGTGTAGGCCAGTTAGCTAGAACTGTGGTGTTGCAGTTCCATAGTTCAAATCTCTGTATTATCCTGCTTTTGACATTTTTTCCATAAAAAAAAACAGTAATAGTGTCTCCCGGACTGTTCAGACACAAATATATCTGTTTAAAAGAGTCTGGTGTAGGCCAGTTAGCTAGAACTGTGGTTTTGCAGTTCCATAGTTCAAATCTCTGTATTATTCTGCTTTTGGCATTTTTTCCGTAAAAAAAAACCTGTAAAGGTGTCTCCCTGACTGTTCAAACAGCAATATATCTGTTTAAAAGAGTCTGGTGAAGGCCAGATAACTAGAACTGTGGTTTTGCAGTACCACGGGTCAAATCTCTGTATTATTCTGCTTTTGGCATTTTTTCCATAAAAAAACAGTAATAGTGTCTCCCTGACTGTTCAGACACAAATATATCTGTTTAAATGTGTCTGGTGTAGGTGAGATAACTAGAACTGTGGTTTTGCAGTTCCACAGTTAAAATTTCTGTATTATCCTGCTTTTGGCATTTTTTCCGTAAAAAAAAACAGTAATAGTGTCTCCCTGACTGATCAGACACAAATATATCTGTTTAAAAGAGTCTGGTGTAGGCCAGATAACTAGAACTGTGTTCTTGCAGTTCCCAGGTTCAAATCGCTGTATTATCCTGCTTTTGGCATTTTTCCGTAAAAAAGAACAGTAATAGTGTCTCCTTGACTGTTCAGACACAAATATATTTGTTTAAAAGAGTCTGGTCTAGGCCAGTTGGCTAGAACTGTGGTGTTGCAGTTCCATGGTTCAAATCTCTGTATTATCCTGCTTTTGACATTTTTTCCATAAAAAAAAACTGTAAAGGTGTCTCCCTGACTGTTCAGACACAAATATATCTGTTTAAAAGAATCTGGTGTAGGCCAGATAACTAGAACTGTGGTTTTTCAGTACCACGGGTCAAATCTCTGTATTATCCTGCTTTTGGCATTTTTTCCGTAAAAAAAACAGTAATATTGTCTCCCTGACTGTTCAGACACAAATATATTTGTTTAAAAGAGTCTGGTGTAGGCCATATAACTAGAACTGTGGTTTTGCAGTTCCACGGGTCAAATCTCTGTATTATCCTGCTTTTGGCATTTTTTCCATAAAAAAAAACAGTAATAGTGTCTCCCTGACTGTTCAAACACCAATATATCTGTTTAAAAGAGTCTGGTGTAGGCCAGATAACTAGAACTGTGGTTTTGCAGTACCACGGGTCAAATCTCTGTATTATTCTGCTTTGGCATTTTTTCCATAAAAAAAACAGTAATAGTGTCTCCCTGACTTTTCAGACGCAAATATATCTGTTTAAAAGAGTCTGGTGTAGGCCAGATAACTAGAACTGTGTTTTTGCAGTTCCACGGGTCAAATCTCTGTATTATCCTGCTTTTGGCATTTTTTCCGTAAAAAAAAACAGTAATAGTGTCTCCCTGACTGTTCAGACACAAATATATCTGTTTAAAAGAGTCTGGTATAGGCCAGTTAGCTAGAACTGTGATTTTACAGTTGCATGGTTCAAATCTCTGTATTATCCTGCTTTTGGCATTTTTTCCGTAAATAAAACCATGTAAAGGTGTCTCCCTGACTGTTCAGACACAAATATATCTGTTTAAAAGAGTCTGGTGTAGGCCAGATAACTAGAACTGTGGTTTTGCAGTTCCCGGGTTCAAATCGCTGTATTATCCTGCATTTGGCATTTTTTCCGTAAAAAAGAACAGTAATAGTGTCTCCTTGACTGTTCAGACACAAATATATCTGTTTAAAAGAGTCTGGTGTAGGCCAGTTAGCTAGAACTGTGGTGTTGCAGTTCCATGGTTCAAATCTCTGTATTATCCTGCTTTTGACATTTTTTCCATAAAAAAAAACTGTAAAGGTTTCTCCCTGACCGTTCAGACACAAATATATCTGTTTAAAAGAGTCTAGTGTAGGCCAGATTACTAGAACTGTGGTTTTGCAGTACCACGGGTCAAATCTCTGTATTATCCTGCTTTTGGCATTTTTTCCGTAAAAAAAAACAGTAATACTGTCTCCCTGACTGCTCAGACACAAATATATCTGTTTAAAAGAGTCTGGTGTAGGCCAGTTAGCTAGAACTGTGGTTTTGCAGTTCCATGGTTCAAATCTCTGTATTATCCTGCTTTTGGCATTTTTTCCATAAAAAAACCCTATAATGATGTCTCCCTGACTGTTCAAACACCAATATATCTGTTTAAAAGAGTCTGGTGTAGGCCAGATAACTAGAACTCTGGTTTTGCAGTACCACGGGTCAAATCTCTGTATTATTCTACTTTTGGTATTTTTTCCATAAAAAAAACAGTAATAGTGTCTCCCTGACTGTACAGACACAAATATATCTGTTTAAATATGTCTGGTGTAGGCGAGATAACTAGAACTGTGGTTTTCCAGTTCCACGATTAAAATTTCTGTATTATCCTGCTTTTGGCATTTTTTCCGTAAAAAAAAATAGTAATAGTGTCTCCCTGACTGTTCAGACACAAATGTATCTATTTAAAAGAGTCTGGTGTAGGCCAGATAACGAGAACTGTGGTTTTGCAGTTCCCGGGTTCAAATCGCTGTATGATCCTGGTTTTGGCATTTTTTCCGTAAAAAAGATCAGTAATAGTGTCTCCTTGACTGTTCAGGCACAAATATATCTGTTTAAAAGAGTCTGGTGTAGGCCAGTTAGCTAGAACTGTGGTTTTGCAGTTCCACGGGTCTGATCTCTGTATTATCCTGCTTTTGGCATTTTTTCCGTAAAAAAAAAAAGTAATAGTGTCTCCCTGACTGTTCAGACACAAATATATCTGTTTAAAAGAGTCTGGTGTAGGCCAGTTAGCTAGAACTGTGGTTTTGCAGTTCCATGGTTCAAATCTATGTATTATCCTGCTTTTGGCAAATTTTCCGTAAAAAAAAACCTGTAAAGGTGTCTCCCTGACTGTTCAAACACCAATATATCTGTTTAAAAGAGTCTGGTGTAGGCCAGATAACTAGAACTGTGGTTTTGCAGTACCACGGGTCAAATCTCTTTATTATTCTGGTTTGGCATTTTTTCCATAAAAAAAGCAGTAATAGTGTCTCCCTGACTGTTCAGACACAAATATATCTGTTTAAAAGAGTCTGGTGTAGGCCAGATAACTAGAACTGTGGTTTTGCAGTTCCACAGGTCAAATTTCTGCATTATCCTGCTTTTGGCATTTTTTCCGTAAAAAAAAACAGTAATAGTGTCTCCCTGACTGTTCAGACACAAATATATCTGTTTAAAAGAGTCTGGTGTAGGCCAGTTAGCTAGAACTGTGGTTTTGCAGTTCCATAGTTCAAATCTCTGTATTATTCTGCTTTTGGCATTTTTTCCATAGAAAAACAGTAATAGTGTCTCCCTGACTGTTCAGACACAAACATATCTGTTTAAATGTGTCTGGTGTAGGTGAGATAACTAGAACTGTGGTTTTGCAGTTCCACAGTTAAAATTTCTGTATAATCCTGCTTTTGGCATTTTTTCCGTAAAAAAAAACAGGAATAGTGTCTCCCTGACTGCTCAGACACAAATATATCTGTTTAAAAGAGTCTGGTGTAGACCAGTTAGCTAGAACTGTGGTTTTGCAGTTCCATGGTTCAAATCTCTGTATTATCCTGCTTTTGGCATTTTTTCCATAAAAAAACAGTAATAGTGTCTCCCTGACTGTTCAGACACAAATATATCTGTTTAAATGTGTCTGGTGTAGGTGAGATAACTAGAACTGTGGTTTTGCAGTTCCACAGTTAAAATTTCTGTATTATCCTGCTTTTGGCATTTTTTTCATAAAAAAAAACAGTAATAGTGTCTCCCTGACTGTTCAGACACAAATATATCTGTTTAAAAGAGTCTGGTGTAGGCCAGATAACTAGAACTGTGGTTTTGCAGTTCCCGGGTTCAAATCGCTGTATTATCCTGCATTTGGCATTTTTTCCGTAAAAAAGAACAGTAATAGTGTCTCCTTGACTGTTCAGACACAAATATATCTGTTTAAAAGAGTCTGGTGTAGGCCAGTTAGCTAGAACTGTGGTGTTGCAGTTCCATGGTTCAAATCTCTGTATTATCCTGCTTTTGACATTTTTTCCATAAAAAAAAACTGTAAAGGTTTCTCCCTGACCGTTCAGACACAAATATATCTGTTTAAAAGAGTCTAGTGTAGGCCAGATTACTAGAACTGTGGTTTTGCAGTACCACGGGTCAAATCTCTGTATTATCCTGCTTTTGGCATTTTTTCCGTAAAAAAAAACAGTAATACTGTCTCCCTGACTGCTCAGACACAAATATATCTGTTTAAAAGAGTCTGGTGTAGGCCAGTTAGCTAGAACTGTGGTTTTGCAGTTCCATGGTTCAAATCTCTGTATTATCCTGCTTTTGGCATTTTTTCCATAAAAAAACCCTATAATGATGTCTCCCTGACTGTTCAAACACCAATATATCTGTTTAAAAGAGTCTGGTGTAGGCCAGATAACTAGAACTCTGGTTTTGCAGTACCACGGGTCAAATCTCTGTATTATTCTGCTTTGGCATTTTTTCCATAAAAAAACCAGTAATAGTGTCTACCTGACTTTTCAGACGCAAATATATCTGTTTAAAAGAGTCTGGTGTAGGCCAGATAACTAGAACTGTGTTTTTGCAGTTCCACGAGTCAAATCTCTGTATTATCCTGCTTTTGGCATTTTTTCCATAAAAAAAAACAGTAATAGTGTCTCCCTGACTGTTCAGACACAAATATATCTGTTTAAAAGAGTCTGGTATAGGCCAGTTAGCTAGAACTGTGATTTTGCAGTTGCATGGTTCAAATCTCTGTATTATCCTGCTTTTGGCATTTTTTCTGTAAATAAAACCATGTAAAGGTGTCTCCCTGACTGTTCAAACACCAATGTATCTGTTTAAAAGAGTCTGGTGTAGGCCAGATAACTAGAACTGTGGTTTTGCAGTACCACGGGTCAAATCTCTGTATTATTCTGCTTTTGGCATTTTTTCCATAAAAAAACAGTAATAGTGTCTCCCTGACTGTTCAGACACAAATATATCTGTTTAAATGTGTCTGGTGTAGGTGAGATAACTAGAACTGTGGTTTTGCAGTTCCACAGTTAAAATTTCTGTATTATCCTGCTTTTGGCATTTTTTCCGTAAAAAAAAACAGTAATAGTGTCTCCCTGACTGATCAGACACAAATATATCTGTTTAAAAGAGTCTGGTGTAGGCCAGATAACTAGAACTGTGGTCTTGCAGTTCCCAGGTTCAAATCGCTGTATTATCCTGCTTTTGGCATTTTTCCGTAAAAAAGAACAGTAATAGTGTCTCCTTGACTGTTCAGACACAAATATATCTGTTTAAAAGAGTCTGGTCAAGGCCAGTTAGCTTGAACTGTGGTGTTGCAGTTCCATGGTTCAAATCTCTGTATTATCCTGCTTTTGACATTTTTTCCATAAAAAAAAACTGTAAAGGTGTCTCCCTGACCGTTCAGACACAAATATATCTGTTTAAAAGAGTCTAGTGTAGGCCAGTTAACTAGAACTGTTGTTTTGCAGTACCACGGGTCAAATCTCTGTATTATCCTGCTTTTGCCATTTTTTCCGCAAAAAAAAACAGTAATACGGTCTCCCTGACTGCTCATACACAAATATATCTGTTTAAAAGAGTCTGGTGTAGGCCAGTTAGCTAGAACTGTGGTTTTGCAGTTCCATGGTTCAAATCTCTGTATTATCCTGCTTTTGGCATTTTTTCCATAAAAAAACCCTATAATGATGTCTCCCTGACTGTTCAAACACCAATATATCTGTTTAAAAGAGTCTGGTGTAGGCCAGATAACTAGAACTCTGGTTTTGCAGTACCACGGGTCAAATCTCTGTATTATTCTGCTTTGGCATTTTTTCCATAAAAAAACCAGTAATAGTGTCTACCTGACTTTTCAGACGCAAATATATCTGTTTAAAAGAGTCTGGTGTAGGCCAGATAACTAGAACTGTGTTTTTGCAGTTCCACGAGTCAAATCTCTGTATTATCCTGCTTTTGGCATTTTTTCCATAAAAAAAAACAGTAATAGTGTCTCCCTGACTGTTCAGACACAAATATATCTGTTTAAAAGAGTCTGGTATAGGCCAGTTAGCTAGAACTGTGATTTTGCAGTTGCATGGTTCAAATCTCTGTATTATCCTGCTTTTGGCATTTTTTCTGTAAATAAAACCATGTAAAGGTGTCTCCCTGACTGTTCAAACACCAATGTATCTGTTTAAAAGAGTCTGGTGTAGGCCAGATAACTAGAACTGTGGTTTTGCAGTACCACGGGTCAAATCTCTGTATTATTCTGCTTTTGGCATTTTTTCCATAAAAAAACAGTAATAGTGTCTCCCTGACTGTTCAGACACAAATATATCTGTTTAAATGTGTCTGGTGTAGGTGAGATAACTAGAACTGTGGTTTTGCAGTTCCACAGTTAAAATTTCTGTATTATCCTGCTTTTGGCATTTTTTCCGTAAAAAAAAACAGTAATAGTGTCTCCCTGACTGATCAGACACAAATATATCTGTTTAAAAGAGTCTGGTGTAGGCCAGATAACTAGAACTGTGGTCTTGCAGTTCCCAGGTTCAAATCGCTGTATTATCCTGCTTTTGGCATTTTTCCGTAAAAAAGAACAGTAATAGTGTCTCCTTGACTGTTCAGACACAAATATATCTGTTTAAAAGAGTCTGGTCAAGGCCAGTTAGCTTGAACTGTGGTGTTGCAGTTCCATGGTTCAAATCTCTGTATTATCCTGCTTTTGACATTTTTTCCATAAAAAAAAACTGTAAAGGTGTCTCCCTGACCGTTCAGACACAAATATATCTGTTTAAAAGAGTCTAGTGTAGGCCAGTTAACTAGAACTGTTGTTTTGCAGTACCACGGGTCAAATCTCTGTATTATCCTGCTTTTGCCATTTTTTCCGCAAAAAAAAACAGTAATACGGTCTCCCTGACTGCTCATACACAAATATATCTGTTTAAAAGAGTCTGGTGTAGGCCAGGTAGCTAGAACTGTGGTTTTGCAGTTCCATTGTTCAAATGTCTGTATTATCCTGCTTTTGGCATTTTTTCCATAAAAAAACCCTATAATGGTGTCTCCCTGACTGTTCAAACACCAATATATCTGTTTAAAATAGTCTGGTGTAGGCCAGATAACTAGAACGTGATTTTGCAGTACCACGGTTCAAATCTCTCTATTATCCTGCTTTTGGCATTTTTTACGTAAAAAAACAGTAATATTGTCTCCCTGACTGTTCAGACACAAATATATTTGTTTAAAAGAGTCTGGTGTAGGCCAGATAACTAGAACTGTGGTTTTGCAGTTCCACGGGTCAAATCTCTGTATTATCCTGCTTTTGGCATTTTTTCCGTAAAAAAAAACAGTAATAGTGTCTCCCTGACTGTTCAGACACAAATATATCTGTTTAAAAGAGTCTGGTGTAGGCCAGTTAGCTAGAACGGTGGTTTTGCAGTTCCATGGTTCAAATCTCTGTATTATCCTGCTTTTGGCATTTTTTCCGTAAAAAAAAACCTGGAAAGGTGTCTCCCTGACTGTTCAAACACCAATATATCTGTTTAAAAGAGTCTGGTGTAGACCAGATAACTAGAACTGTGGTTTTGCAGTACCACGGGTCAAATCTCTGTATTATTCTGCTTTGGCATTTTTTCCATAAAAAAAACAGTAATAGTGTCTCCCTGACTTTTCAGACGTAAATATATCTATTTAAAAGAGTCTGGTGTAGGCCAGATAACTAGAACTGTGTTTTTGCAGTTCCATGGGTCAAATCTCTGTATTATCCTGCATTTGGCATTTTTTCCGTAAAAAAGAGCAGTAATAGTGTCTCCTTGACTGTTCAGACACAAATATATCTGTTTAAAAGAGTCTGGTGTAGGCCAGTTAGCTAGAACTGTGGTGTTGCAGTTCCATGGTTCAAATCTCTGTATTATCCTGCTTTTGACATTTTTTCCATAAAAAAAAACTGTAAAGGTGTCTCCCTGACTGTTCAGACACAAATATATCTGTTTAAAAGAATCTGGTGTAGGCCAGATAACTAGAACTGTGGTTTTTCAGTACCACGGGTCAAATCTCTGTATTATCCTGCTTTTGGCATTTTTTCCGTAAAAAAAACAGTAATATTGTCTCCCTGACTGTTCAGACACAAATATATTTGTTTAAAAGAGTCTGGTGTAGGCCATATAACTAGAACTGTGGTTTTGCAGTACCATGGGTCAAATATCTGTTTTATCCTGCTTTTGGCATTTTTTCCGTAAAAAAAAAGAGTAATAGTGTCTCCCTGACTGTTCAGACACAAATATATCTGTTTAAAAAAGTCTGGTGTAGGCCAGATAACTAGAACTGTGGTTTTGCAGTTCCACGGGTCAAATCTCTGTATTATCCTGCTTTTGGCATTTTTTCCGTAAAAAAAAACAGTAATAGTGTCTCCCTGACTGTTCAAACACCAATATATCTGTTTAAAAGAGTCTGGTGTAGGCCAGATAACTAGAACTGTGGTTTTGCAGTACCACGGGTCAAATCTCTGTATTATTCTGCTTTGGCATTTTTTCCATAAAAAAAACAGTAATAGTGTCTCCCTGACTTTTCAGACGCAAATATATCTGTTTAAAAGAGTCTGGTGTAGGCCAGATAACTAGAACTGTGTTTTTGCAGTTCCACGGGTCAAATCTCTGTATTATCCTGCTTTTGGCATTTTTTCCGTAAAAAAAAACAGTAATAGTGTCTCCCTGACTGTTCAGACACAAATACATCTGTTTAAAAGAGTCTGGTATAGGCCAGTTAGCTAGAACTGTGATTTTACAGTTGCATGGTTCAAATCTCTGTATTATCCTGCTTTTGGCATTTTTTCCGTAAATAAAACCATGTAAAGGTGTCTCCCTGACTGTTCAAACACCAATATATCTGTTTAAAAGAGTCTGGTGTAGGCCAGATAACTAGAACTGTGGTTTTGCAGTACCACGGGTCAAATCTCTGTATTATTCTACTTTTGGCATTTTTTCCATAAAAAAAACAGTAATAGTGTCCCCCTGACTGTACAGACACAAATATATCTGTTTAAATATGTCTGGTGTAGGCGAGATAACTAGAACTGTGGTTTTCCAGTTCCACGATTAAAATTTCTGTATTATCCTGCTTTTGGCATTTTTTCCGTAAAAAAAAATAGTAATAGTGTCTCCCTGACTGTTCAGACACAAATGTATCTATTTAAAAGAGTCTGGTGTAGGCCAGATAACGAGAACTGTGGTTTTGCAGTTCCCGGGTTCAAATCGCTGTATGATCCTGGTTTTGGCATTTTTTCCGTAAAAAAAGATCAGTAATAGTGTCTCCTTGACTGTTCAGGCACAAATATATCTGTTTAAAAGAGTCTGGTGTAGGCCAGATTACTAGAACTGTGGTTTTGCAGTTCCACGGGTCAAATCTCTGTATTATCCTGCTTTTGTCATTTTTTCCGTAAAAAAAAACAGTAATAGTGTCTCCCTGACTGTTCAGACACAAATATATCTGTTTAAAAGAGTCTGGTGTAGGCCAGTTAGCTAGAACGGTGGTTTTGCAGTTCCATGGTTCAAATCTCTGTATTATCCTGCTTTTGGCATTTTTTCCGTAAAAAAAAACCTGGAAAGGTGTCTCCCTGACTGTTCAAACACGAATATATCTGTTTAAAAGAGTCTGGTGTAGGCCAGATAACTAGAACTGTGGTTTTGCAGTACCACGGGTCAAATCTCTGTATTATTCTGCTTTGGCATTTTTTCCATAAAAAAAACAGTAATAGTGTCTCCCTGACTTTTCAGACGTAAATATATCTGTTTAAAAGAGTCTGGTGTAGGCCAGATAACTAGAACTGTGTTTTTGCAGTTCCATGGGTCAAATCTCTGTATTATCCTGCATTTGGCATTTTTTCCGTAAAAAAGAGCAGTAATAGTGTCTCCTTGACTGTTCAGACACAAATATATCTGTTTAAAAGAGTCTGGTGTAGGCCAGATAACTAGAACTGTGTTTTTGCAGTTCCATGGGTCAAATCTCTGTATTATCCTGCATTTGGCATTTTTTCCGTAAAAAAGAGCAGTAATAGTGTCTCCTTGACTGTTCAGACACAAATATATCTGTTTAAAAGAGTCTGGTGTAGGCCAGTTAGCTAGAACTGTGGTGTTGCAGTTCCATGGTTCAAATCTCTGTATTATCCTGCTTTTGACATTTTTGCCATAAGAAAAACTGTAAAGGTGTCTCCCTGACCGTTCAGACACAAATATATCTGTTTAAAAGAGTCTAGTGTAGGCCAGATAACTAGAACTGTGGTTTTGCAGTACCACGGGTCAAATCTCTGTATTATCCTGCTTTTGGCATTTTTTCTGTAAAAAAAATCTAATACTGTCTCCCTGACTGTTCAGACACAAATATATCTGTTTAAAAGAGTCTGCTGTAGGCCAGTTAGCTAGAACTGTGGTTTTGCAGTTCCATGGTTCAAATCTCTGTATTATCCTGCTTTTGGCATTTTTTCCATAAAAAACCCTATAATGGTGTCTCCCTGACTGTTCAAACACCAATATATCTGTTTAAAAGAGTCTGGTGTAGGCCAGATAAATAGAACTGTGGTTTTGCAGTACCGCGTGTCAAATCACTGTATTATTCTGCTTTGGCATGTTTTCCATAAAAAAAACAGTAATAGTGTCTCCCTGACTGTTCAGACACAAATATATCTGTTTAAAAGAGTCTGGTGTAGGCCAGATAACTAGAACTGTGGTTTTGCAATTCCATGGTTCAAATTTCTGTATTATCCTGCTTTTGGCATTTTTTTCCGTAAAAAAAAACAGTAATAGTGTCTCCCTGACTGTTCAGACACAAATATATCTGTTTAAAAGAGTCTGGTGTAGGCCAGATAACTAGAACGTGATTTTGCAGTACCACGGTTCAAATCTCTCTATTATCCTGCTTTTGTCATTTTTTACGTAAAAAAAACAGTAATAGTGTCTCCCTGACTGTTCAGACACAAATGTATCTATTTAAAAGAGTCTGGTGTAGGCCAGATAACTAGAACTGTGGTTTTGCAGTTCCCGGGTTCAAATTGCTGTATTATCCTGCTTTTGGCATTTTTTCCGTAAAAAAGATCAGTAATAGTGTCTCCTTGACTGTTCAGACACAAATATATCTGTTTAAAAGAGTCTGGTGTAGGCCAGTTAGCTAGAACTGTGGTGTTGCAGTTCCATGGTTCAAATCTCTGTATTATCCTGCTTTTGACATTTTTTCCATAAAAAAAAACTGTAAAGGTGTCTCCCTGACTGTTCAGAAACAAATATATCTATTTAAAAGAGTCTGGTGTAGGCCAGATAACTAGAACTGTGGTTTTGCAGTTCCCGGGTTCAAATCGCTGTATTATCCTGCTTTTGGCATTTTTTCCGTAAAAAAGATCAGTAATAGTGTCTCCTTGACTGTTCAGACACAAATATATCTGTTTAAAAGAGTCTATTGTAGGCCAGATAACTAGAACTGTGGTTTTGCAGTTCCACAGGTCAAATCGCTGTATTATCCTGCTTTTGGCATTTTTTCCATGAAAAAGATCAGTAATAGTGTCTCCTTGACTGTTCAGACACAAATATATCTGTTTAAAAGAGTCTGGTGTAGGCCAGATAACTAGAACTGTGTTTTTGCAGTTCCATGGGTCAAATCTCTGTATTATCCTGCATTTGGCATTTTTTCCGTAAAAAAGAGCAGTAATAGTGTCTCCTTGACTGTTCAGACACAAATATATCTGTTTAAAAGAGTCTGGTGTAGGCCAGTTAGCTAGAACTGTGGTGTTGCAGTTCCATGGTTCAAATCTCTGTATTATCCTGCTTTTGACATTTTTGCCATAAGAAAAACTGTAAAGGTGTCTCCCTGACCGTTCAGACACAAATATATCTGTTTAAAAGAGTCTAGTGTAGGCCAGATAACTAGAACTGTGGTTTTGCAGTACCATGGGTCAAATCTCTGTATTATCCTGCTTTTGGCATTTTTTCTGTAAAAAAAATCTAATACTGTCTCCCTGACTGTTCAGACACAAATATATCTGTTTAAAAGAGTCTGCTGTAGGCCAGTTAGCTAGAACTGTGGTTTTGCAGTTCCATGGTTCAAATCTCTGTATTATCCTGCTTTTGGCATTTTTTCCATAAAAAACCCTATAATGGTGTCTCCCTGACTGTTCAAACACCAATATATCTGTTTAAAAGAGTCTGGTGTAGGCCAGATAAATAGAACTGTGGTTTTGCAGTACCGCGTGTCAAATCACTGTATTATTCTGCTTTGGCATGTTTTCCATAAAAAAAACAGTAATAGTGTCTCCCTGACTGTTCAGACACAAATATATCTGTTTAAAAGAGTCTGGTGTAGGCCAGATAACTAGAACTGTGGTTTTGCAATTCCATGGTTCAAATTTCTGTATTATCCTGCTTTTGGCATTTTTTTCCGTAAAAAAAAACAGTAATAGTGTCTCCCTGACTGTTCAGACACAAATATATCTGTTTAAAAGAGTCTGGTGTAGGCCAGATAACTAGAACGTGATTTTGCAGTACCACGGTTCAAATCTCTCTATTATCCTGCTTTTGTCATTTTTTACGTAAAAAAAACAGTAATAGTGTCTCCCTGACTGTTCAGACACAAATGTATCTATTTAAAAGAGTCTGGTGTAGGCCAGATAACTAGAACTGTGGTTTTGCAGTTCCCGGGTTCAAATTGCTGTATTATCCTGCTTTTGGCATTTTTTCCGTAAAAAAGATCAGTAATAGTGTCTCCTTGACTGTTCAGACACAAATATATCTGTTTAAAAGAGTCTGGTGTAGGCCAGTTAGCTAGAACTGTGGTGTTGCAGTTCCATGGTTCAAATCTCTGTATTATCCTGCTTTTGACATTTTTTCCATAAAAAAAAACTGTAAAGGTGTCTCCCTGACTGTTCAGAAACAAATATATCTATTTAAAAGAGTCTGGTGTAGGCCAGATAACTAGAACTGTGGTTTTGCAGTTCCCGGGTTCAAATCGCTGTATTATCCTGCTTTTGGCATTTTTTCCGTAAAAAAGATCAGTAATAGTGTCTCCTTGACTGTTCAGACACAAATATATCTGTTTAAAAGAGTCTATTGTAGGCCAGATAACTAGAACTGTGGTTTTGCAGTTCCACAGGTCAAATCGCTGTATTATCCTGCTTTTGGCATTTTTTCCATGAAAAAGATCAGTAATAGTGTCTCCTTGACTGTTCAGACACAAATATATCTGTTTAAAAGAGTCTGGTGTAGGCCAGTTAGCTAGAACTGTGGTTTTGCAGTTCCATGGTTCAAATCTCTGTATTATCCTGCTTTTGGCACTTTTTTCCATAAAAAAAACCTGTAAAGGTGTCTCCCTGACTGTTCAAAAACCAATATATCTGTTTAAAAGAGTCTGGTGTAGGCCAGATAACTAGAACTGTGGTTTTGCAGTACCACGGGTCAAATCTCTGTATTATTCTGCTTTGGCATTTTTTCCATAAAAAAAACAGTAATAGTGTCTCCCTGACTTTTCAGACGCAAATATATCTGTTTAAAAGAGTCTGGTGTAGGCCAGATAACTAGAACTGTGGTTTTGCAATTCCATGGTTCAAATTTCTGTATTATCCTGCTTTTGGCATTTTTTCCGTAAAAAAAACAGTAATAGTGTCTCCCTGACAGTTCAGACACAAATATATCTGTTTAAAAGAGTCTGGTGTAGGCCAGATAACTAGAACGTGATTTTGCAGTACCACGGCTCAAATCTCTATTATCCTGCTTTTGGCATTTTTTCCGTAAAAAAAAAAAGTAATAGTGTCTCCCTGACTGTTCAGACACAAATATATCTGTTTAAAAGAGTCTGGTGTAGGCCAGATAACTAGAACTGTGGTTTTGCAGTTCCAAGGGTCAAATCTCTGTATTATCCTGCTTTTGACATTTTTTCCATAAAAAAAAACTGTAAAGGTGTCTCCCTGACTGTTCAGAAACAAATATATCTGTTTAAAAGAGTCTGGTGTAGGCCAGATAACTAGAACTGTGGTTTTGCAGTACCACGGGTCAAATCTCTGTATTATCCAGCTTTTGGCATTTTTTCCGTAAAAAAAACAGTAATAGTGTCTCCCTGACTGTTCAGACACAAATATATCTGTTTAAAGGAGTCTGGTGTAGGCCAGATAACTAGAACTGTGGTTTTGCAGTTCCACGGGTCAAATCTCTGTATTATCCTGCATTTGGCAATTTTTCCGTAAAAAAGAACAGTAATAGTGTCTCCTTGACTGTTCAGACACAAATATATCTGTTTAAAAGAGTCTGGTGTAGGCCAGTTAGTTAGAACTGTGGTGTTCCAGTTCCATGGTTCAAATCTCTGTAGTATCCTGCTTTTGACATTTTTTCCATAAAAAAAAAACTGTAAAGGTGTCTCCCTGACCGTTCAGACACAAATATATCTGTTTAAAAGAGTCTGGTGTAGGCCAGTTAGTTAGAACTGTGGTGTTCCAGTTCCATGGTTCAAATCTCTGTAGTATCCTGCTTTTGACATTTTTTCCATAAAAAAAAAACTGTAAAGGTGTCTCCCTGACTGTTCAGACACAAATATATCTGTTTAAAAGAGTCTGGTGTAGGCCAGATAACTAGAACTGTGGTTTTGCAGTTCCAAGGGTCAAATCTCTGTATTATCCTGCTTTTGGCATTTTTTCCGTAAAAAAAAACAGTAATAGTGTCTCACTGACTGTTCAGACACAAATATATCTGTTTAAAAGATTCTGGTGTAGGCCAGTTAGCTAGAACTGTGGTTTTGTAGTTCCATGGTTCAAATCTCTGTATTATCCTGCTTTTGGCATTTTTTCCGTAAAAAAAAACCTGTAAAGGTGTCTCCCTGACTGTTCAAACACCAATATATCTGTTTAAAAGAGTCTGGTGTAGGCCAGATAACCAGAACTGTGGTTTTGCAGTTCCAGGGGTCAAATCTCTGTATTATCCTGCTTTTGGCATTTTTTCCGTAAAAAAAAACAGTAATAGTGTCTCCCTGACTGTTCAGACACAAATATATCTGTTTAAAAGAGTCTGGTGTAGGCCAGTTAGCTAGAACTGTGGTTTTGCAGTTCCATGGTTCAAATCTCTGTATTATCCTGCTTTTGGCACTTTTTTCCATAAAAAAAACCTGTAAAAGTGTCTCCCTGACTGTTCAAAAACCAATATATCTGTTTAAAAGAGTCTGGTGTAGGCCAGATAACTAGAACTGTGGTTTTGCAGTACCACGGGTCAAATCTCTGTATTATTCTGCTTTGGCATTTTTTCCATAAAAAAAACAGTAATAGTGTCTCCCTGACTTTTCAGACGCAAATATATCTGTTTAAAAGAGTCTGGTGTAGGCCAGATAACTAGAACTGTGGTTTTGCAGTTCCACGGGTCAAATCTCTGTATTATCCTGCATTTGGCATTTTTTCCGTAAAAAAGAACAGTAATAGTGTCTCCTTGACTGTTCAGACACAAATATATCAGTTTAAAAGAGTCTGGTGTAGGCCAGTTAGCTAGAACTGTGGTGTTGCAGTTCCATGGTTCAAATCTCTGTAGTATCCTGCTTTTGACATTTTTTCCATAAAAAAAAAACTGTAATGGTGTCTCCCTGACCGTTCAGACACAAATATATCTGTTTAAAAGAGTCTAGTGTAGGCCAGATAACTAGAACTGTGGTTTTGTAGTACCACGGGTCAAATCTCTGTATTATCCTGCTTTTGGCATTTTTTCCATAAAAAAACCCTATAATGGTGTCTCCCTGACTGTTCAAACACCAATATATCTGTTTAAAAGAGTCTGGTGTGGGCCAGATAACTAGAACTGTGGTTTTGCAGTACCACGGGTCAAATCTCTGTATTATTCTGCTTTGGCATGTTTTACATAAAAAAACAGTAATAGTGCCTCCCTGACTGTTCAGACACAAATATATCTGTTTAAAAGAGTCTGGTGTAGGCCAGATAACTAGAACTGTGGTTTTGCAATTCCATGGTACAAATTTCTGTATTATCCTGCTTTTGGCAATTTTTCCGTAAAAAAAAACAGTAATAGTGTCTCCCTGACTGTTCAGACACAAATATATCTGTTTAAAAGAGTCTGGTGTAGGCCAGATAACTAGAACGTGATTTTGCAGTTCCAAGGGTCAAATCTCTGTATTATCCTGCTTCTGGCATTTTTTCCGTAAAAAAAAACAGTAATAGTGTCTCACTGACTGTTCAGACACAAATATATCTGTTTAAAAGAGTCTGGTGTAGGCCAGTTAGCTAGAACTGTGGTTTTGCAGTTCCATGGTTCAAATCTCTGTATTATCCTGCTTTTGGCATTTTTTCCGTAAAAAAAAACCTGTAAAGGTGTCTCCCTGACTGTTCAAACACCAATATATCTGTTTAAAAGAGTCTGGTGTAGGCCAGATAACCAGAACTGTGGTTTTGCAGTTCCAGGGTTCAAATCTCTGTATTATCCTGCTTTTGGCATTTTTTCCATAAAAAAAACAGTAATAGTGTCTCCCTGACTGTTCAGACACAAATATATCTGTTTAAAAGAGTCTGGTGTAGGCCAGTTAGCTAGAACTGTGGTTTTGCAGTTCCATGGTTCAAATCTCTGTATTATCCTGCTTTTGGCATTTTTTCCATAAAAAAAACCTGTAAAGGTGTCTCCCTGACTGTTCAAACACCAATATATCTGTTTAAAAGAGTCTGGTGTAGGCCAGATAACTAGAACTGTGGTTTTGGAGTACCACGGGTCAAATCTCTGTATTATTCTGCTTTGGCATTTTTTCCATAAAAAAAACAGTAATAGTGTCTCCCTGACTTTTCAGACGCAAATATATCTGTTTAAAAGTGTCTGGTGTAGGCCAGATAACTAGAACTGTGTCTTTGCAGTTCCATGGGTCAAATCTTTGTATTATTCTGCTTTTGGCATTTTTTCCGTAAAAAAAAACAGTAATAGTGTCTCCCTGACTGTTCAGACACAAATATATCTGTTTAAAAGAGTCTGGTATAGGCCAGTTAGCTAGAACTGTGGTTTTGCAGTTGCATGGTTCAAATCTCTGTATTATCCTGCTTTTGGCATTTTTTCCGTAAATAAAACCATGTAAAGGTGTCTCCCTGACTGTTCAAACACCAATATATCTGTTTAAAAGAGTCTGGTGTAGGCCAGATAACTAGAACTGTGTTTTAGCAGTTCCATGGGTCAAATCTCTCTATTATCCTGCTTTTGTCATTTTTTACGTAAAAAAAACAGTAATAGTGTCTCCTTGACTGTTCAGACACAAATATATCTGTTTAAAAGAGTCTGGTGTAGACCAGTTAGCTAGAACTGTGGTGTTGCAGTTCCATGGTTCAAATCTCTGTTTTATCCTGCTTTTGACATTTTTTCCATATAAAAAAACTGTAAAGGTGTCTCCCTGACTGTTCAGAAACAAATATATCTGTTTAAAAGAGTCTGGTGTAGGCCAGATAACTAGAACTGTGGTTTTGCAGTACCACGGGTAAATCTCTGTATTATCCTGCTTTTGGCATTTTTTCCGGAAAAAAAACAGTAATAGTGTCTCCCTGACTGTTCAGACACAAATATATCTGTTTAAAAGAGTCTGGTGTAGGCCAGATAACTAGAACTGTGGTTTTGCAGTTCCACAGGTCAAATCGCTGTATTATCCTGCTTTTGGCATTTTTTCCATAAAAAAGATCAGTAATAGTGTCTCCTTGACTGTTCAGACACAAATATATCTGTTTAAAAGAGTCTGGTGTAGGCCAGTTAGCTAGAACTGTGGTGTTGCAGTTCCATGGTTCAAATCTCTGTATTATCCTGCTTTTGACATTTTTTCCATAAAAAAAAACTGTAAAGGTGTCTCCCTGACTGTTCAGAAACAAATATATCTGTTTAAAAGAGTCTGGTGTAGGCCAGATAACTAGAACTGTGGTTTTGCAGTACCACGGGTCAAATCTCTGTATTATCCTGCTTTTGGCATTTTTTCCGTAAAAAAAACAGTAATAGTGTCTCCCTGACTGTTCAGACACAAATATATCTGTTTAAAGGAGTCTGGTGTAGGCCAGATAACTAGAACTGTGGTTTTGCACTTCCACGGGTCAAATCTCTGTATTATCCTGCATTTGGCATTTTTTCCGTAAAAAAGAACAGTAATAGTGTCTACTTGACTGTTCAGACACAAATATATCTGTTTAAAAGAGTCTGGTGTAGGCCAGTTAGCTAGAACTGTGGTTTTGCAGTTCCATGGTTCAAATCTCTGTAGTATCCTGCTTTTGACATTTTTTCCATAAAAAAAAAACTGTAGAGGTGTCTCCCTGACCGTTCAGACACAAATATATCTGTTTAAAAGAGTCTAGTGTAGGCCAGATAACTAGAACTGTGGTTTTGTAGTACCACGGGTCAAATCTCTGTATTATTCTGCTTTGGCACGTTTTACATAAAAAAACAGTAATAGTGTCTCCCTGACTGTTCAGACACAAATATATCTGTTTAAAAGAGTCTGGTGTAGGCCAGATAACTAGAACTGTGGTTTTGCAATTCCATGGTTCAAATTTCTGTATTATCCTGCTTCTGGCATTTTTTTCGTAAAAAAAAACAGTAATAGTGTCTCCGTGACTGTTCAGACACAAATATATCTGTTTAAAAGAGTCTGGTGTAGGCCAGATAACTAGAACGTGATTTTGCAGTACCACGGCTCAAATCTCTCTATTATCCTGCTTTTGGCATTTTTTCCGTAAAAAAAACAGTAATAGTGTCTCCCTGACTGTTCAGACACAAATATATCTGTTTAAAAGAGTCTGGTGTAGGCCAGATAACTAGAACTGTGGTTTTGCAGTTCCAAGGGTCAAATCTCTGTATTATCCTGCTTTTGGCATTTTTTCCGTAAAAAAAAACAGTAATAGTGTCTCACTGACTGTTCAGACACAAATATATCTGTTTAAAAGAGTCTGGTGAAGGCCAGTTAGCTAGAACTGTGGTTTTGCAGTTCCATGGATCAAATCTCTGTATTATCCTGCTTTTGGCATTTTTTCGGTAAAAAAAAACCTGTAAAGGTGTCTCCCTGACCGTTCAAACACCAATATATCTGTTTAAAAGAGTCTGGTGTAGGCCAGATAACCAGAACTGTGGTTTTGCAGTTCCAGGGGTCAAATCTCTGTATTATCCTGCTTTTGGCATTTTTTCCGTAAAAAAAAACAGTAATAGTGTCTCCCTGACTGTTCAGACACAAATATATCTGTGTAAAAGAGTCTGGTGTAGGCCAGTTAGCTAGGACTGTGAATTTGCAGTTCCATGGTTCAAATCTCTGTATTATCCTGCTTTTGGCATTTTTTCCATAAAAAAAAACTGTAAAGGTGTCTCCCTGACTGTTCAAACACCAATATATCTGTTTAAAAGAGTCTGGTGTAGGCCAGATAACTAGAACTGTGGTTTTGCAGTACCACGGGTCAAATCTCTGTATTATTCTGCTTTGGCATTTTTTCCATAAAAAAAAACAGTAATAGTGTCTCCCTGACTTTTCAGACGCAAATATATCTGTTTAAAAGAGTCTGGTGTAGGCCAGATAACTAGAACTGTGTTTTTGCAGTTCCATGGGTCAAATCTCTGTATTATTCTGCTTTTGGCATTTTTTCCGTAAAAAAAAACAGTAATAGTGTCTCCCTGACTGTTCAGACACAAATATATCTGTTTAAAAGAGTCTGGTATAGGCCAGTTAGCTAGAACTGTGGTTTTGCAGTTGCATGGTTCAAATCTCTGTATTATCCTGCTTTTGGCATTTTTTCCGTAAATAAAACCATGTAAAGGTGTCTCCCTGACTGATCAAACACCAATATATCTGTTTAAAAGAGTCTGGTGTAGGCCAGATTACTAGAACTGTGGTTTTGCAGTACCACGGGTCAAATCTCTGTATTATTCTGCTTTTGGCATTTTTTCCATTAAAAAAACAGTAATAGTGTCTCCCTGACTGTTCAGACACAAATGTATCTATTTAAAAGAGTCTGGTGTCGGCCAGATAACTAGAACTGTGGTTTTGCAGTTCCCGGGTTCAAATCACTGTATTATCCTGCTTTTGGCATTTTTTCCGTAAAAAATATCAGTAATGGTGTCTCCTTGACTGTTCAGACACAAATATATCTGTTTAAAAGAGTCTGGTGTAGGCCAGTTAGCTAGAACTGTGGTGTTGCAGTTCCATGGTTCAAATCTCTGTATTATCCTGCTTTTGACATTTTTTCCATAAAAAAAAACTGTAAAAGTGTCTACCTGACTGTTCAGAAACAAATATATCTGTTTAAAAGAGTCTGGTGTAGGCTAGATAACTAGAACTGTGGTTTTGCAGTACCACGGGTCAAATCTCTGTATTATCCTGCTTTTGGCATTTTTTCCGTAAAAAAAACAGTAATAGTGTCTCCCTGACTGTTCAGACACAAATATATCTGTTTAAAGGAGTCTGGTGTAGGCCAGATAACTAGAACTGTGGTTTTGCAGTTCCACGGGTCAAATCTCTGTATTATCCTGCATTTGGCATTTTTTCCGTAAAAAAGAACAGTAATAGTGTCTACTTGACTGTTCAGACACAAATATATCTGTTTAAAAGAGTCTGGTGTAGGCCAGTTAGCTAGAACTGTGGTTTTGCAGTTCCATGGTTCAAATCTCTGTAGTATCCTGCTTTTGACATTTTTTCCATAAAAAAAAAACTGTAGAGGTGTCTCCCTGACCGTTCAGACACAAATATATCTGTTTAAAAGAGTCTAGTGTAGGTCAGATAACTAGAACTGTGGTTTTGTAGTACCACGGGTCAAATCTCTGTATTATCCTGCTTTTGGCATTTTTTACATAAAAAACCCTATAATGGTGTCTCCCTGACTGTTCAAACACCAATATATCTGTTTAAAAGAGTCTGGTGTGGGCCAGATAACTAGAACTGTGGTTTTGCAGTACCACGGGTCAAATCTCTGTATTATTCTGCTTTGGCATGTTTTACATAAAAAAACAGTAATAGTGTCTCCGTGACTGTTCAGACACAAATATATCTGTTTAAAAGAGTCTGGTGTAGGCCAGATAACTAGAACGTGATTTTGCAGTACCACGGCTCAAATCTCTCTATTATCCTGCTTTTGGCATTTTTTCCGTAATAAAAAACAGTAATAGTGTCTCCCTGACTGTTCAGACACAAATATATCTGTTTAAAAGAGTCTGGTGTAGGCCAGTTAGCTAGAACTGTGGTGTTGCAGTTCCATGGTTCAAATCTCTGTATTATCCTGCTTTTGACATTTTTTCCATAAAAAAAAACTGTAAAAGTGTCTACCTGACTGTTCAGACACAAATATATCTGTTTCAAAGAGTCTGGTGTAGGCCAGATAACTAGAATTGTGGTTTTGCATTTCCACGGGTCAAATCTCTGTATTATCCTGCTTTTGGCATTTTTTCCATAAAAAAAACAGTAATAGTGTCTCCCTGACTGTTCAGACACAAATATATCTGTTTCAAAGAGTCTGGTGTAGGCCAGATAACTAGAACTGTGGTTTTGCAGTTCCACGGGTCTAATCTCTGTATTATCCTGCTTTTGGCATTTTTTTCGTAAAAAAAACAGTAATATTGTCTCCCTGACTGTTCAAACACCAATATATCTGTTTAAAAGAGTCTGGTGTAGGCCAGATAACTAGAACTGTGGTTTTACAGTACCACAGGTCAAATCTCTGTATTATTCTGCTTTGGCATTTTTTCCATAAAAAATACAGTAATAGTGTCTCCCTGACTTTTCAGACGCAAATATATCTGTTTAAAAGAGTCTGTTGTAGGCCAGATAACTAGAACTGTGTTTTTGCAGTTAAACGGGTCAAATCTCTGTATTATTCTGCTTTTGGCTTTTTTTCCGTAAAAAAAAACAGTAATAGTGTCTCCCTGACTGTTCAGACACAAATATATCTGTTTAAAAGAGTCTGGTGTAGGCCAGTTAGCTAGAACTGTGGTGTTGCAGTTCCATGGTTCAAATTTCTGTATTATCCTGCTTTTGACATTTTTTCCATAAAAAAAAACTGTAAAGGTGTCTCCCTGACTGTTCAGAAACAAATATATCTGTTTAAAAGAGTCTGGTGTAGGCCAGATAACTAGAACTGTGGTTTTGCAGTACCACGGGTCAAATCTCTGTATTATCCTGCTTTTGGCATTTTTTCCGTAAAAAAAAACAGTAATAGTGTCTCCCTGACTGTTCAGACACAAATATATCTGTGTAAAAGAGTCTGGTGTAGGCCAGTTAGCTAGGACTGTGAATTTGCAGTTCCATGGTTCAAATCTCTGTATTATCCTGCTTTTGGCATTTTTTCCATAAAAAAAAACTGTAAAGGTGTCTCCCTGACTGTTCAAACACCAATATATCTGTTTAAAAGAGTCTGGTGTAGGCCAGATAACTAGAACTGTGGTTTTGCAGTACCACGGGTCAAATCTCTGTATTATTCTGCTTTGGCATTTTTTCCATAAAAAAAAACAGTAATAGTGTCTCCCTGACTTTTCAGACGCAAATATATCTGTTTAAAAGAGTCTGGTGTAGGCCAGATAACTAGAACTGTGTTTTTGCAGTTCCATGGGTCAAATCTCTGTATTATTCTGCTTTTGGCATTTTTTCCGTAAAAAAAAACAGTAATAGTGTCTCCCTGACTGTTCAGACACAAATATATCTGTTTAAAAGAGTCTGGTATAGGCCAGTTAGCTAGAACTGTGGTTTTGCAGTTGCATGGTTCAAATCTCTGTATTATCCTGCTTTTGGCATTTTTTCCGTAAATAAAACCATGTAAAGGTGTCTCCCTGACTGATCAAACACCAATATATCTGTTTAAAAGAGTCTGGTGTAGGCCAGATTACTAGAACTGTGGTTTTGCAGTACCACGGGTCAAATCTCTGTATTATTCTGCTTTTGGCATTTTTTCCATTAAAAAAACAGTAATAGTGTCTCCCTGACTGTTCAGACACAAATGTATCTATTTAAAAGAGTCTGGTGTCGGCCAGATAACTAGAACTGTGGTTTTGCAGTTCCCGGGTTCAAATCACTGTATTATCCTGCTTTTGGCATTTTTTCCGTAAAAAATATCAGTAATGGTGTCTCCTTGACTGTTCAGACACAAATATATCTGTTTAAAAGAGTCTGGTGTAGGCCAGTTAGCTAGAACTGTGGTGTTGCAGTTCCATGGTTCAAATCTCTGTATTATCCTGCTTTTGACATTTTTTCCATAAAAAAAAACTGTAAAAGTGTCTACCTGACTGTTCAGAAACAAATATATCTGTTTAAAAGAGTCTGGTGTAGGCTAGATAACTAGAACTGTGGTTTTGCAGTACCACGGGTCAAATCTCTGTATTATCCTGCTTTTGGCATTTTTTCCGTAAAAAAAACAGTAATAGTGTCTCCCTGACTGTTCAGACACAAATATATCTGTTTAAAGGAGTCTGGTGTAGGCCAGATAACTAGAACTGTGGTTTTGCAGTTCCACGGGTCAAATCTCTGTATTATCCTGCATTTGGCATTTTTTCCGTAAAAAAGAACAGTAATAGTGTCTACTTGACTGTTCAGACACAAATATATCTGTTTAAAAGAGTCTGGTGTAGGCCAGTTAGCTAGAACTGTGGTTTTGCAGTTCCATGGTTCAAATCTCTGTAGTATCCTGCTTTTGACATTTTTTCCATAAAAAAAAAACTGTAGAGGTGTCTCCCTGACCGTTCAGACACAAATATATCTGTTTAAAAGAGTCTAGTGTAGGTCAGATAACTAGAACTGTGGTTTTGTAGTACCACGGGTCAAATCTCTGTATTATCCTGCTTTTGGCATTTTTTACATAAAAAACCCTATAATGGTGTCTCCCTGACTGTTCAAACACCAATATATCTGTTTAAAAGAGTCTGGTGTGGGCCAGATAACTAGAACTGTGGTTTTGCAGTACCACGGGTCAAATCTCTGTATTATTCTGCTTTGGCATGTTTTACATAAAAAAACAGTAATAGTGTCTCCGTGACTGTTCAGACACAAATATATCTGTTTAAAAGAGTCTGGTGTAGGCCAGATAACTAGAACGTGATTTTGCAGTACCACGGCTCAAATCTCTCTATTATCCTGCTTTTGGCATTTTTTCCGTAATAAAAAACAGTAATAGTGTCTCCCTGACTGTTCAGACACAAATATATCTGTTTAAAAGAGTCTGGTGTAGGCCAGTTAGCTAGAACTGTGGTGTTGCAGTTCCATGGTTCAAATCTCTGTATTATCCTGCTTTTGACATTTTTTCCATAAAAAAAAACTGTAAAAGTGTCTACCTGACTGTTCAGACACAAATATATCTGTTTCAAAGAGTCTGGTGTAGGCCAGATAACTAGAATTGTGGTTTTGCATTTCCACGGGTCAAATCTCTGTATTATCCTGCTTTTGGCATTTTTTCCATAAAAAAAACAGTAATAGTGTCTCCCTGACTGTTCAGACACAAATATATCTGTTTCAAAGAGTCTGGTGTAGGCCAGGTAACTAGAACTGTGGTTTTGCAGTTCCACGGGTCTAATCTCTGTATTATCCTGCTTTTGGCATTTTTTTCGTAAAAAAAACAGTAATATTGTCTCCCTGACTGTTCAAACACCAATATATCTGTTTAAAAGAGTCTGGTGTAGGCCAGATAACTAGAACTGTGGTTTTACAGTACCACAGGTCAAATCTCTGTATTATTCTGCTTTGGCATTTTTTCCATAAAAAATACAGTAATAGTGTCTCCCTGACTTTTCAGACGCAAATATATCTGTTTAAAAGAGTCTGTTGTAGGCCAGATAACTAGAACTGTGTTTTTGCAGTTAAACGGGTCAAATCTCTGTATTATTCTGCTTTTGGCTTTTTTTCCGTAAAAAAAAACAGTAATAGTGTCTCCCTGACTGTTCAGACACAAATATATCTGTTTAAAAGAGTCTGGTGTAGGCCAGTTAGCTAGAACTGTGGTGTTGCAGTTCCATGGTTCAAATTTCTGTATTATCCTGCTTTTGACATTTTTTCCATAAAAAAAAACTGTAAAGGTGTCTCCCTGACTGTTCAGAAACAAATATATCTGTTTAAAAGAGTCTGGTGTAGGCCAGATAACTAGAACTGTGGTTTTGCAGTACCACGGGTCAAATCTCTGTATTATCCTGCTTTTGGCATTTTTTCCGTAAAAAAAATAGTAATAGTGTCTCCCTGACTGGTCAGACACAAATATATCTGTTTAAAGGAGTCTGGTGTAGGCCAGATAACTAGAACTGTGGTTTTGCAGTTCCACGGGTCAAATCTCTGTATTATCCTGCATTTGGCATTTTTTCCGTAAAAAAGAACAGTAATAGGGTCTCCTTGACTGTTCAGACACAAATATATCTGTTTAAAAGAGTCTGGTGTAGGCCATTTAGCTAGAACTGTGGTGTTGCAGTTCCATGGTTCAAATCTCTGTAGTATCCTGCTTTTGACATTTTTTCCATAAAAAAAAAACTGTAAAGGTGTCTCCCTGACCGTTCAGACACAAATATATCTGTTTAAAAGAGTCTAGTGTAGGCCAGATAACTAGAACTGTAGTTTTGTAGTACCACGGGTCAAATCTCTGTATTATCCTGCTTTTGGCATTTTTTCCATAAAAAAACCCTATAATGGTGTCTCCCTGACTGTTCAAACACCAATATATCTGTTTAAAAGAGTCTGGTGTGGGCCAGATAACTAGAACTGTGGTTTTGCAGTACCACGGGTCAAATCTCTGTATTATTCTGCTTTGGCATGTTTTACATAAAAAAACAGTAATAGTGTCTCCCTGAAAGTTCAGACACAAATATATCTGTTTAAAAGAGTCTGGTGTAGGCCAGTTAATTAGAACTGTGGTTTTGCAATTCCATGGTTCAAATTTCTGTATTATCCTGCTTTTGGCATTTTTTCCATAAAAAAAAACAGTAATAGGGTCTCCCTGACTGTTCAGACACAAATATATCTGTTTAAAAGAGTCTGGTGTAGGCCAGATAACTAGAACGTGATTTTGCAGTACCACGGCTCAAATCTCTCTATTATCCTGCTTTTGGCATTTTTTCCGTAAAATAAAACAGTAATAGTGTCTCCCTGACTGTTCAGACACAAATATATCTGTTTAAAAGAGTCTGGTGTAGGCCAGATAACTAGAACTGTGGTTTTGCAGTTCCAAGGGTCAAATCTCTGTATTATCCTGCTTTTGGCATTTTTTCCGTAAAAAAAAACAGTTATAGTGTCTCACTGACTGTTCAGACACAAATATATCTGTTTAAAAGAGTCTGGTGTAGGCCAGATAACCAGAACTGTGGTTTTGCAGTTCCAGGGGTAAAATCTCTGTATTATCCTGCTTTCGCAATTTTTTCCGTAAAAAAAAACAGTAATAGTGTCTCCCTGACTGTTCAGACACAAATATATCTGTTTAAAAGAGTCTGGTGTAGGCCAGTTAGCTAGAACTGTGGTTTTGCAGTTGCATGGTTCAAATCTCTGTATTATCCTGCTTTTGGCATTTTTTCCGTAAATAAAACCATGTAAAGGTGTCTCCCTGACTGTTCAAACACCAATATATCTGTTTAAAAGAGTCTGGTGTAGGCCAGATAACTAGAACTGTGGTTTTGCAGTACCACGGGTCAAATCTCTGTATTATTCTGCTTTTGGCATTTTTTCCATAAAAAAAACAGTAATAGTGTCTCCCTGACTGTTCAGACACAAATGTATCTATTTAAAAGAGTCTGGTGTCGGCCAGATAACTAGAACTGTGGTTTTGCAGTTCCCGGGTTCAAATCACTGTATTATCCTGCTTTTGGCATTTTTTCTGTAAAAAAGATCAGTAATGGTGTCTCCTTGACTGTTCAGACACAAATATATCTGTTTAAAAGAGTCTGGTGTAGGCCAGTTTGCTAGAACTGTGGTGTTGCAGTTCCATGGTTCAAAGCTCTGTATTATCCTGCTTTTGACATTTTTTCCGTAAAAAAAAACTGTAAAGGTGTCTACCTGACTGTTCAGACACAAATATATCTGTTTCAAAGAGTCTGGTGTAGGCCAGATAACTAGAATTGTGGTTTTGCATTTCCACAGGTCAAATCTCTGTATTATCCTGCTTTTGGCATTTTTTCCATAAAAAAAACAGTAATAGTGTCTCCCTGACTGTTCAGACACAAATATATCTGTTTCAAAGAGTCTGGTGTAGGCCAGATAACTAGAACTGTGGTTTTGCAGTTCCACGGGTCTAATCTCTGTATTATCCTGCTTTTGGCATTTTTTTCGTAAAAAAAACAGTAATATTGTCTCCCTGACTGTTCAGACACAAATATATCTGTTTAAAAGAGTCTGGTGTAGGCCAGATAACTAGAACTGTGGTTTTGCAGTGCCACGGGTCAAATCTCTGTATTATTCTGCTTTGGCATTTTTTCCATAAAAAAAGCAGTAATAGTGTCTCCCTGACTGTTCAGACACAAATATATCTGTTTAAAAGAGTCTGGTGTAGGCCAGTTAGCTAGAACTGTGTTTTTGCAGTTCCACGGGTCAAATCTCTGTATTATTCTGCTTTTGGCATTTTTTCCGTAAAAAAAAACAGTAATAGTGTCTCCCTGACTGTTCAGACACAAATATATCTGTTTAAAACAGTCTGGTATAGGCCAGTTAGCTAGAACTGTGGTTTTGCAGTTGCATGGTTCAAATCTCTGTATTATCCTGCTTTTGGCATTTTTTCCGTAAATAAAACCATGTAAAGTTGTCTCCCTGACTGTTCAAACACCAATATATCTGTTTAAAAGAGTCTGGTGTAGGCCAGATAACTAGAACTGTGGTTTTGCAGTACCACGGGTCAAATCTCTGTATTATTCTGCTTTTGGTATTTTTTCCATAAAAAAAACGGTAATAGTGTCTCCCTGACTGTTCAGACATAAATGTATCTATTTAAAAGAGTCTGGTGTCGGCCAGATAACTAGAACTGTGGTTTTGCAGTTCCCGGGTTCAAATCGCTGTATTATCCTGCTTTTGGCATTTTTTCCGTAAAAAAGATCAGTAATGGTGTCTCCTTGACTGTTCAGACACAAATATATCTGTTTAAAAGAGTCTGGTGTAGGCCAGTTAGCTAGAACTGTGGTGTTGCAGTACCACGGGTCAAATCTCGATATTATCCTGCTTTTGGCATTTTTTCCGTAAAAAAAAACAGTAATACTGTCTCTCTGACTGTTCAGACACAAATATATCTGTTTAAAAGAGTCTGGTGTAAGCCAGTTAGCTAGAACTGTGATTTTGCAGTTCCATGGTTCAAATCTGTGTATTATCCTGCTTTTGGCATATTTTCCATAAAAAAAACCCTGTAAAGGTGTCTCCCTGACTGTACAAACACCAATATATCTGTTTAAAAGAGTCTGGTGTAGGCCAGATAACTAGAACTGTGGTTTTGCAGTACAACGGGTCAAATCTCTGTATTATTCTGCTTTGGCATGTTTTCCATAAAAAAAACAGTAATAGTGTCTCCCTGACTGTTCAGACACAAATATATCTGTTTAAAAGAGTCTGGTGTAGGCCAGATAACTAGAACTGTGGTTTTGCAGTTCCACGGTTCAAATTTCTGTATTATCCTGCTTTTGGCATTTTTTCCGTAAAAAAAAACAGTAATAGTGTCTCCCTGACTGTTCAGACACAAATATATCTGTTTAAAAGAGTCTGGTGTAGGCCAGATAACTAGAACGTGATTTTGCAGTACAACGGTTCAAATCTCTCTATTATCCTGCTTTTGGCATTTTTTCCTTAAAAAAACAGTAATATTGTCTCCCTGACTGTTCAGACACAAACATATCTGTTTAAAAGAGTCTGGTGTAGGCCATATAACTAGAGCTGTGGTTTTGCAGTACCATGGGTCAAATCTCTGTTTTATCCTGCTTTTGGCATTTTTTCCATAAAAAAAAACAGTAATAGTGTCTCCCTGACTGTTAAGACACAAAAATATCTGTTTAAAAGAGTCTGGTGTAGGCCAGATAACTAGAACTGTGGTTTTGCAGTTCCACGGTTCAAATCTCTGTATTATCCTGCTTTTGGCATTTTTTCCGTAAAAAAAAAGTAATAGTGTCTCCTTGACTGTTCAGACACAAATATATCTGTTTAAAAGAGTCTGGTGTAGGCCAGATAACTAGAAGGTGATTTTGCAGTACCACGGTTCAAATCTCTGTATTTTCCTGCTTTTGGCATTTTTTCCGTAAAAAAAACAGTAATAGTGTCTCCCTGACTGTTCAGACACAAATATATCAGTTTAAAAGAGTCTGGTGTAGGCCAGATAACTAGAACGTGGTTTTGCAGTTCCACGGGTCAAATCTGTGTATTATCCTGCTTTTTGCATTTTTTCCGTAAAAAAAAATAGTAATAGTGTCTCCTTGACTGTTCAGTAGAGATGAGCGGTGTTCGACTAGAACTGTTCGCCAATCTCAAATTCGAGCTGTTTTGGGTGGTGTTCGAGTTGTTCGACGAACCCGAACGATTTGCAAAAAATTCGGCTGTTCGAGGTTATGTTCGATAACTGTTCGTGCACCAAAAGCGTGTCCTGCATGTCTGGCGCTATTTAGAGCACCAATCATGCAGGGATTGTCTGCCACTCACTGTAATGCCACAGCCATGGTGGTTGTGGCATTACAGTGATTGCCCAAATCGATGGGAACAGTGCTCACAGTGAAACATGAAAAACCGGCAATTCAGCAGCGGCATACACCGGTACCCGACAATTTAGAACCGAAAGAATAGAGCTTCACACATAGATTAGATACATAGAAACATGTCAGTCACACATATAAGAAGTACAGTGACAGTGTTGCTTACTGTACTTGTCATTTAGTGTAAAGGATTTATCAAAAAAAATAATAGTGTTTTCATGCACCGTCTCTTTAAAAAAGCCGGCCGGCAATTCAGCAGCGGTACCCGACAATTTATAACAGACAGAATAGAGCTTCACACATAGATTAGATAGATAGAAACATGTCAGTCACATATATATGAAGTACTGTGACAGTGTTGCTTACTGTACTTGTCATTTACTGCAAAGGATTTATTAAAAAAAATAATAGTGTTTTCATGCACCGTCTCTTTAAAAAAGCCGGCCGGCAATTCAGCATCTGTACCCGACAATTTATAACAGACAGAATAGAGCTTCACACATAGATTAGATAGATAGAAACATGTCAGTCACATATATATGAAGTACAGTGACAGTGTTGGTTACTGTACTTGTCATTTAGTATTAAAATAAAGGATTTATTATTAAAAAAAATTGGCGTGGGGTTCCCCGTAATTTTAGTCTCTAGCGGAGGTTAAGCAGACAGCTGGGGCAGATGTTTGAAGCCTGGGAAGGGGGTAATACCCACGGAGCTTCCCAGGCTACTAATATCAGCCCCCAGCTGAATACCTAGCCTTTACTAGCTATTAAAATGGAGGACCCCCCCCCAAAAAAATGACGTGGGGTCCCCCCTAATTTAATAGCTAGCAAAGGCTAGGCAGACAGCTGGGGGCTGATATTAATAGCCCAGGAAGGGAGCCATGAATATTGGCCCCCTCCCAGGCTAGAAACACCAGCCGTCAGCCGCCCCAGAAATGGCGCATCCATAGGATGCGCCAATTCTGGCACTTAGCCTCGCTCTTCCACGCTGCCCTGGTGCGGTGGCAGGGGGTAATAGGGTTGGGGTTGATGTCAGCTTATAATGCCAGCTGACATCAAGCCCAGGTTAGTAATGGAGAGGCGTCTATAAGACACCCCCATTACTAACCCCATAGTCAAAGTTAAAAGAAAACACAAACACCCAGAATAAAGTCCTTTAATTGAAATAAACACACAATTCTTTATTGTTCTAAATTAAACCATACTTACCGTCACGCCCATTCCAACTGAAGCCAACGATCTCCTGCAATAAAAGAAAAATAATAAAGCAACCTCATCCTTACCTTTCCATGGTTCCCACGACAGCTTCAGCTCTGCTACATCGAGATAACAGGCTGGACCGCAGCAGAACGCTGCCATCCAGCCTGTCATCCCGCAGACACTGAGAAGCGCAGGCATGCTTGCGCTCTGCAGTGTCTGGCTATGACGGCATAAAGATGAGACGAGTTCATGTCCAATGAACTCGGCGCACCTCATGCACGTCACTGACAGCGTGGGAGAATTCTCCTGCACTCAGCACTTCAGCGTGAGAATTCTCCCACGCTGTCAGTGACGTACATGAGGTCAGCTGAGTTCATTGGACATGAATGAGCTCACCTCATGCACGTCACTGACAGCGTGGGAGAATTCTCACGCTGTAGCGCTGAGTGCAGGAGAATTTTCCCACGCTGTCAGTGAAGTGCATGAGGTGAGCTGAGATCATTGGACATGAATGAGCTCACCTCATGCACGTCACTGACAGCGTGGGACAATTCTCCTGCACTCAGCGCTTCAGCGTGAGAATTTTCCCACGCTGTCAGTGACGTGCATGAGGTGAGCTCATTCATGTCCAATGAACTCAGCTGACCTCATGTACGTCACTGACAGCGTGGGAGAATTTTCACGCTGAAGTGCTGAGTGCAGGAGAATTCTCCCACGCTGTCAGTGACGTGCATGAGGTGCGCCGAGTTCATTGGACATGAGCTTGTCTCATCTTTATGCCGTCACAGCCAGACACTGAGGAGCGCAAGCATGCCTGCGCTTCTGAGTGTCCGCGGGATGACAGGCTGGATGGCAGCTTTCTGCTGCGGTCCAGCCTGTCATCTCGATGTAGCAGAGCTGAAGCTGTCGTGGGAACCATGGAAAGGTAAGGATGAGGTTGCTTAATTATTTTACTTTTATTGCAGAAGACATTGGCTTCAGCTGGAATGGGCGTGACGGTAAGTATGGTTTAATTTAGAACAATAAAGAATTGTGTGTTTATTTCAATTAAAGGACTTTATTCTGGGTGTTGTGTTTTTTTAAATACTTTACTAGAAATTCATGGTGGTCATGTCTAATATTGGCGTGACCCCATGAATTTCGGGCTTAGGGCCAGCTGATAATGCCAAGCTGACCTTAACCCCTTTATTACCCAGTGAGCCACCGCATCAGGGCCCTGGATGAGTTGGGTACAGCGCCAGAAGATGGCGCTTCTATGAACGCGCCATTTTATGGGGCGGCTGCGGACTGCAATTTGCAGCGGGTGGGGCCCAGAAAGCTTGGGCCTCCCTGCGCTGCGGATTCCAGCTCCCAGCTGCCTAGTTGTACCTGGCTGGGCACAAAAATAGGGCGAAGCCCCACGCATTTTTTTTTTTAAATTATTTCATGAAATTCATGGAATAATTAAGAAAAAAAAGGGCTTCCCTATATTGTTGTGTCCAACCAGGTACAAATAGGCAGCTGGTGGTTGGGGGCAGCCCGTCCCTGCCTGCTGTACCTGGCTGGACACAAATATAGTGCGAAGCCCCACGTCAATTTTTTTTTAATTATTTCATGAAATAATTTTTTAGAAAAGGGCTTCCCTATATTGTTGTGTCTGGCCAGGTACAAATAGGCAGCTGGTGGTTGGGGGCAGCCTGTTCCTGCCTGCTGTACCTGACTGGACACAAATATAGTGCGAAGCCCCACGTCAATTTTTTTTTAATTATTTCATGAAATAATTTTTTTAAAAAAGGGCTTCCCTATATTGTTGTGTCCGGCTAGGTACAAATAGGCAGCTGGTGGTTGGGGGCAGCCCGTTCCTGCCTGCTGTACCTGACTGGACACAAATATAGGGCGAAGCCCCACGTCAATTTTTTTTAAATTATTTCAGGAAATTCATGAAATAATGAAAAAAAAATTGATGTGGGGCTTCGCCCTATATTTGTGTCCAGTCAGGTACAGCAGGCAGGAACGGGCTGCTCCCAACCACCAGCTGCCTATTTGTACCTAGCCGGACACAACAATATAGGGAAGCCCTTTTTTTCTTAATTATTCCATGAATTTCATGAATTTAAAAAAAAAATACGTGGAGCTTCGCACTATTTTTGTGTCCAGCCACGTACACCTAGGCAGCTGGGGGCTGGAATCTGCAGCGCAGGGAGGCCCAAGCTTTCTGGGCCCCACCCGCTGCAAATTGCAGTCCGCAGCTGCCCCGGAAAATGGCGCGTTCATAGAAGCGCCATCTTCTGGCGCTGTACCCAACTCATCCAGGGCCCTGGTGCGGTGGCTCACTGGGTAATAAAGGGGTTAAGGCCAGCTTGGCATTATCAGCTGGCCCTAAGCCCGAAATTCATGGGGTCACGCCAATATTAGACATGACCACCATGAATTTCTAGTAAAGTATTTAAAAAAAACACAAACACCCAGAAAAAAGTCCTTTAATTGAAATAAACACACAATTCTTTATTGTTCTAAATTAAACCATACTTACCGCCACGCCCATTCCAGCTGAAGCCAATGATCTCCTGCAATAAAAGTAAAATAATAAAGCAACATCATCCTTACCTTTCCATGGCTCCCACGACAGCTTCAGCTCTGCTACATCGAGATGACAGGCTGGACCGCAGCAGAACGCTGCCATCCAGCCTGTCATCCCGCAGACACTGAGAAGCGCAGGCTTGCTTGCGCTACTCAGTGTCTGGCTGTGACGGCATCCAGATGAGCCGAGGTCATGTCCAATGAACTCGGCTCACCTCATGCACGTCACTGACAGCGTGGGAAAATTCTCACGCTGAAGCGCTGAGTGCAGGAGAATTTTCCCACGCTGTCAGTGACGTACATGAGGTGAGCCGAGTTCATTGTCGGCTCATCTGGATGCCGTCACAGTCAGACACTGAAGAGCGCAAGCATGCCTGCGCTTCTCAGTGTCTGCGGGATGACAGGCTGGATGGCAGCGTTCTGCTGCGGTCCAGCCTGTCATCTCGATGTAGCAGAGCTGAAGCTGTCCTGGGAACCATGGAAAGGTAAGGATGAGGTTGCTTTATTATTTTTCTTTTATTGCAGGAGATCGTTGGCTTCAGCTGGAATGGGCGTGATGGTAAGTATGGTTTAATTTAGAACAATAAAGAATTGTGTCTTTATTTCAATTAAAGGACTTTATTCTGGGTGTTTGTGTTTTTTTTTTAACTTTGACTATGGGGTTAGTAATGGGGGTGTCTTATAGACGCCTCTCCATTACTAACCTGGGCTTGATGTCAGCTGGCATTATAAGCTGACATCAACCCCAACCCTATTACCCCCTGCCACCGCACCAGGGCAGCGTGGAAGAGCGAGGCTAAGTGCCAGAATTGGCGCATCCCATGGATGCGCCATTTCTGGGGCGGCTGACGGCTGGTGTTTCTAGCCTGGGAGAGGGCCAATATTCATGGCTCCCTTCCTGGGCTATTAATATCAGCCCCCAGCTGTCTGCCTGGCCTTTGCTAGCTATTAAATTAGGGGGGACCCCACGTCATTTTTTTGAGGGGGGTCCTCCATTTTAATAGCTAGTAAAGGCTAGGTATTCAGCTGGGGGCTGATATTAGTAGCCTGGGAAGCTTCGTGGGTATTACCCCCTTCCCAGGCTTCAAACATCTGCCCCAGCTGTCTGCTTAACCTCCGCTAGAGACTAAAATTACGGGGAACCCCACGCCCATTTTTTTTAATAATAAATCCTTTATTTTAATACTAAATGACAAGTACAGTAACCAACACTGTCACTGTACTTAATATATATGTGACTGACATGTTTCTATCTATCTAATCTATGTGTGAAGCCCTATTCTGTCTGTTATAAATTGTCGGGTACAGATGCTGAATTGCCGGCCGGCTTTTTTAAAGAGACGGTGCATGAAAACACTATTATTTTTTTTAATAAATCCTTTGCAGTAAATGACAAGTACAGTAAGCAACACTGTCACAGTACTTCAAATATATGTGACTGACATGTTTCTATCTATCTAATCTATGTGTGAAGCTCTATTCTGTCTGTTATAATTTGTCGGGTACAGATGCTGAATTGCCGGCCGGCTTTTTTAAAGAGACGGTGCACGAAAACACTATTATATTTTTTAATAAATCCTTTACACTAAATGACAAGTACAGTAAGCAACACTGTCACTGTACTTCGTATATATGTGGCTGACATGTTTCTATCTATCTAATCTATGTGTGATTCTCTATTCCTTCTATTCTAAATTGTCGGGTACAGATGCTGAATTGCCAGCCGGCTTTTTTAAAGAGACGGTGCATGAAAACACTATTATTTTTTTTAATAAATCCTTTGCAGTAAATGACAAGTACAGTAAGCAACACTGTCACAGTACTTCATATATATGTGACTGACATGTTTCTATCTATCTAATCTATGTGTGAAGCTCTATTCTGTCTGTTATAAATTGTCGGGTACCGCTGCTGAATTGCCGGCCGGCTTTTTTAAAGAGACGGTGCACGAAAACACTATTATATTTTTTAATAAATCCTTTACACTAAATGACAAGTACAGTAAGCAACACTGTCACTGTACTTCATAGATATGTGACTGACATGTTTCTATCTATCTAATCTATGTGTGATGCTCTATTCCTTCATGTCTAAATTGTCGGGTACCGGTGTATGCCGCTGCTGAATTGCCGGCCGGCTTTTTTAAAGAAAGCGTCTTCTGAGCAGTTTGTCAGCTTTTGGACACCTTTGAAGGTGTTTTCTAAGTGTTCCTATGTGTTTTTGTTTGCCTGCCATTGGTTTTAACGGTGTTCGACGGTGTTCTAAGGTGTTCGACGAACAGTTCGACGAACAGTTCCTCGAACATCCCGGTGTTCGACGAACCGAACCGAACCCGAACACTATGGGGTGGCTCAACACTACTGTTCAGACACAAATATATCTGTTTAAAAGAGTCTGGTGTAGGCCAGATAACTAGAACTGTGGTTTTGCAATTCCACGGGTCAAATCTCGGTATCATCCTGCTTTTGGCATTTTTTCCATTATAAAAACAGAAATAGTGTCTCACTGACTGTTCAGACACAAATATTTCTGTTTAAAAGAGTCTGGTGTAGGCCAGATAACTAGAACTGTGGTTTTGCAGTTTCACGGGTCAAATCTCTTTATTATCCTGCTTTTGACATTTTTTTCCGTAAAAAATTCCTGTAATAGTGTCTCCCTGACTGTTCAGACAACAATATATCTGTTTAAAACAGTCTGGTGTAGGCCACATAACTAGAAATGTGGTTTTGCAGTTCCAAGGGTCAAATCTCTGTATTATTTTGCTTTTGGCATTTTTTCCGCAATAAAAACAGAAATAGAGTCTCCCTGACTATTCAGACACAAATATTTCTGTTTAAAAGAGTCTAGTGTAGGCCAGATAACTAGAACTGTGGTTTTGCAGTTCCACGGGTCAAATCTCTTTATTATCCTGCTTTTGACATTTTTTCCGTAAAAAATACCTGTAATAGTGTCTCCCTGACTGTTCAGACACCAATATATCTGTTTAAAAGAGTCTGGTGTAGGCCAGATAACTAGAACTGTGGTTTTGCAGTTCCAAGGGTCAAATCTCTGTATTATCCTGCTTTTGGCATTTTTTCCTTAAAAACAAACAGTAATATTGTCTCCCTGACTGTTCAGACACAAATATATCTGTTTAAAAGAGTCTGGTGTAGGCCAGATAACTAGAACTGTGGTTTTGCAGTTCCACGGTTCAAATCTCTGTATTATCCTGCTTTTGACATTTTTTCCGTAAAAAAACAGTAATAGTGTCTCCTTGACTGTTCAGAAACAAATATATCTGTTTAAAAGAGTCTGGTGTAGGCCAGTTAGCTAGAACTGTGGTGTTGTAGTTCCATGGCTCAAATCTCTGTATTATCCTGCTTTTGGCATTTTTTCCATATAAAAAACTGTAAAGGTGTCTCCCTGACTGTTCAGACACAAATATATCTGTTTAAAAGAGTCTGGTGTAGGCCAGATAACTAGAACTGTGGTTTTGCAGCACCACGGGTCAAATCTCTGTATTATCCTGCTTTTGGCATTTTTTCCATAAAAAAAACAGTAATAGTGTCTCCCTGACTGTTCAGACACAAATATATCTGTTTAACAGAGTCTTATGTAGGCCAGTTAGCTAGAACTGTGGTTTTGCAGTTCCATAGTTCAAATCTCTGTATTATCCTGCTTTTGGCATTTTTTCCGTAAAAAAAAACTGTAAAGGTGTCTCCCTGACTGTTCAAACACCAATATATCTGTTTAAAAGAGTCTGGTGTAGGACAGATAACTACAACTGTGGTTTTGCAGTACCACGAGTCAAATCTCTGTATTATCCTGCTTTTGGCATTTTTTCCGTAAAAAAACACAGTAATAATGTCTCCCTGACTGTTCAGACACAAATATATCTGTTTAAAAGAGTCTGGTGTAGGCCAGATAACTAGAACTGTGATTTTGCAGTTCCCGGGTTCAAATCGCTGTATTATCCTGCTTTTGGCATTTTTTCCGTAAAAAAGAACAGTAATAGTGTCTCCTTGACTGTTCAGACACAAATATATCTGTTTAAAAGAGTCTGGTGTAGGCCAGTTAGCTAGAACTGTGGTGTTGCAGTTCCATGGTTCAAATCTCTGTATTATCCTGCTTTTGGCATTTTTTCCATAAAAAAAACCCTATAAAGGTGTCTCCCTGACTGTTCAAACACCAATATATCTGTTTAAAAGAGTATGGTGCAGGCCAGATAACTAGAACTGTGGTTTTGCAGTACCACGGGTCAAATCTCTGTATTATTCTGCTTTGGCATGTTTTCCATAAAAAAAACAGTAATAGTGTTTCCCTGACTGTTCAGACACAAATATATCTGTTTAAAAGAGTCTGGTGTAGGCCAGATAACTAGAACTGTGGTTTTGCAGTTCCACGGTTCAAATTTCTCTATTATCCTGCTTTTGGCATTTTTTCCGTAAAAAAAAACAGTAATAGTGTCTCCCTAACTGTTCAGACACAAATATATCTGTTTAAAAGAGTCTGGTGTAGGCCAGATAACTAGAACGTGATTTTGCAGTACAATGGTTCAAATCTCTCTATTATCCTGCTTTTGCCATTTTTTCCGTAAAAAAAAACAGTAATATTGTCTCCCTGACTGTTCAGACACAAATATATCTGTTTAAAAGAGTCTGGTGTAGGCCATATAACTAGAACTGTGGTTTTGCAGTACCATGGGTCAAATCTCTGTTTTATCCTGCTTTTGGCATTTTTTCCATAAAAAAAAACAGTAATAGTGTCTCCCTGACTGTTCAGACACAAAAATATCTGTTTAAAAGAGTCTGGTGTAGGCCAGATAACTAGAACTGTGGTTTTGCAGTTCCACGGTTCAAATCTCTGTATTATCCTGCTTTTGGCATTTTTTCCATAAAAAAACAGTAATAGTGTCTCCTTGACTGTTCAGACACAAATATATCTGTTTAAAAGAGTCTGGTGTAGGCCAGATAACTAGAAGGTGGTTTCGCAGTTCCACGGGTCAAATCTGTGTATTATCCTGCTTTTTGCATTTTTTCCGTAAAAAAAAATAGTAATAGTGTCTCCCTGACTATTCAGACACAAATATATCTGTTTAAAAGAGTCTGGTGTAGGCCAGATAACTAGAACTGTGGTTTTGCAATTCCACAGGTCAAATCTCGGTATTATCCTGCTTTTGGCATTTTTTCCATTATAAAAACAGAAATAGTGTCTCCCTGACTGTTCAGACACAAATATTTCTGTTTAAAAGAGTCTGGTGTAGGCCAGATAACTAGAACTGTGGTTTTGCAGTTTCACGGGTCAAATCTCTTTATTATCCTGCTTTTGACATTTTTTTCCGTAAAAAAATCCTGTAATAGTGTCTCCCTGACTGTCCAGACAACAATATATCTGCTTAAAAGAGTTTGGTGTAGGCCAGATAACTAGAAATGTGGTTTTGCAGTTCCAATGGTCAAATCTCTGTATTATCCTGCTTTTGGCATTTTTTCCGCAATAAAAACAGAAATAGAGTCTTCCTGACTGTTCAGACACAAATATTTCTGTTTAAAAGAGTCTGGTGTAGGCCAGATAACTGGAACTGTGGTTTTGCAGTTCCACGGGTCAAATCTCTTTATTATCCTGCTTTTGACATTTTTTCCGCAAAAAATACCTGTAATAGTGTCTCCCTGACTGTTCAGACACCAATATATCTGTTTAAAAGAGTCTGGTGTATGCCAGATAACTAGAACTGTGGTTTTGCAGTTCCAAGGGTCAAATCTCTGTATTATCCTGCTTTTGGCATTTTTTCCTTAAAAATAAACAGTAATAGTGTCTCCCTGACTGTTCAGACACAAATATATCTGTTTAAAAGAGTCTGGTGTAGGCCAGATAACTAGAACTGTGGTTTTGCAGTTCCACGGTTCAAATCTCTGTATTATCCTGCTTTTGACATTTTTTCCGTAAAAAAAACAGTAATAGTGTCTCCTTGACTGTTCAGACACAAATATATCTGTTTAAAAGAGTCAGGTGTAGGCCAGTTAGCTAGAAATGTGGTGTTGTAGTTCCATGGTTCAAATCTCTGTATTATCCTGCTTTTGGCATTTTTTCCATAAAAAAAATTGTAAATGTGTCTCCCTGACTGTTCAGACACAAATATAGCTGTTTAAAAGAGTCTGGTGTAGGCCAGATAACTAGAACTGTGGTTTTGCAGCATCACGGGTCAAATCTCTGTATTATCCTGCTTTTGGCATTTTTTCCATAAAAAAAACAGTTATAGTGTCTCCCTGACTGTTCGTACACAATTATATCTGTTTAAAAGAGTCTGGTATAGGCCTGAAAGCTAGAACTGTGGTTTTGCAGTTCCACGGGTCAAATCTCTGTATTATCCTGCTTTTGGCATTTTTTCCTTAAAAAAAAACAGTAATATTGTCTCCCTGACTGTTCAGACACAAATATATCTGTTTAAAAGAGTCTGGTGTAGGCCAGATAACTAGAACTTTGGTTTTGCAGTTCCACGGTTCAAATTTCTGTGTTATCCTGCTTTTGGCACTTTTTCCGTAAAAAAAAACAGTAATAGTGTCTCCCTGACTGTTCAGACACAAAAATATCTGTTTAAAAGAGTCTGGTGTAGGCCAGATAACTAGAAATGTGGTTTTGCAGTTCCAAGGGTCAAATCTCTGTATTATCCTTCTTTTGGCATTTTTTCCGCAATAAAAACAGAAATAGAGTCTCCTTGACTGTTCAGACACAAATATTTCTGTTTAAAAGAGTCTGGTGTAGGCCAGATAACTAGAACGTGATTTTGCAGTACAACGGTTCAAATCTCTCTATTATCCTGCTTTTGGCATTTTTTCCGTAAAAAAAACAGTAATATTGTCTCCCTGACTGTTCAGACACAAATATATCTGTTTAAAAGAGTCTGGTGTAGGCCATATAACTAGAACTGTGGTTTTGCAGTACCATGGGTCAAATCTCTGTTTTATCCTGCTTTTGGCATTTTTTCCATAAAAAAAACCAGTAATAGTGTCTCCCTGACTGTTCAGACACAAAAATATCTGTTTAAAAGAGTCTGGTGTAGGCCAGATAACTAGAACTGTGGTTTTGCAGTTCCACGGTTCAAATCTCTGTATTATCCTGCTTTTGGCATTTTTTCCGTAAAAAAACAGTAATAGTGTCTCCTTGACTGTTCAGACACAAATATATCTGTTTAAAAGAGTCTGGTGTAGGCCAGATAACTAGAAGGTGATTTTGCAGTACCACGGCTCAAATCTCTCTATTATCCTGCTTTTGGCATTTTTTCTGTAAAAATAAACAGTAATAGTGTCTCCCTGACTGTTCAGACACAAATATATCTGTTTAAAAGAGTCTGGTGTAGGCCATATAACTAGAACTGTGGTTTTGCAGTACCACGGGTCAAATCTCTGTTTTATCCTGCTTTTGGCATTTTTTCCGTAAAAAAAAACAGTATTAGTGTCTCCCTGACTGTTCAGACACAAATATATCTGTTTAAAAGAGTCTGGTGTAAGCCAGATAACTAGAACTGTGGTTTTGCAGTTCCACGGTTCAAATTTCTGTGTGATCCTGCATTTGGCATTTTTTCTGTAAAAAAAAACAGTAATAGTGTCTCCCTGACTGTTCAGACACAAATATATTTGTTTAAAAGAGTCTGGTGTAGGCCAGATAACTAGAACGTGGTTTCGCAGTTCCACGGCTCAAATCTGTGTATTTTCCTGCTTTTTGCATTTTTTCCGTAAAAAAAAATAGTAATAGTGTCTCCCTGACTATTCAGACACAAATAAATCTGTTTAAAAGAGTCTGGTGTAGGCCAGATAACTAGAACTGTGGTTTTGCAATTCCATGGGTCAAATCTCGGTATTATCCTGCTTTTGGCATTTTTTCCATTATAAAAACAGAAATAGTGTCTCCCTGACTGTTCAGACACAAATATTTCTGTTTAAAAGAGTCTGATGTAGGCCAGATAACTAGAACTGTGGTTTTGCAGTTTCACGGGTCAAATCTCTTTATTATCCTGCTTTTGACATTTTTTTCCGTAAAAAATTCCTGTAATAGTGTCTCCCTGACTGTTCAGACAACAATATATCTGCTTAAAAGAGTTTGGTGTAGGCCAGATAACTAGAAATGTGGTTTTGCAGTTCCAATGGTCAAATCTCTGTGTTATCCTGCTTTTGGCATTTTTTCCTTAAAAATAAACAGTAATAGTGTCTCCCTGACTGTTCAGACACAAATATATCTGTTTAAAAGAGTCTGGTGTAGGCCAGATAACTAGAACTGTGGTTTTGCAGTTCCACGGTTCAAATCTCTGTATTATCCTGCTTTTGACATTTTTTCCGTAAAAAAACAGTAATAGTGTCTCCTTGACTGTTCAGACACAAATATATCTGTTTTAAAGAGTCAGGTGTAGGCCAGTTAGCTAGAACTGTGGTGTTGTAGTTCCATGGTTCAAATCTCTGTATTATCCTGCTTTTGGCATTTTTTCCATAAAAAAAACTGTAAATGTGTCTCCCTGACTGTTCAGACACAAATATAGCTGTTTAAAAGAGTCTGGTGTAGGCCAGATAACTAGAACTGTGGTTTTGCAGCACCACGGGTCAAATCTCTGTATTATCCTGCTTTTGGCATTTTTTCCATAAAAAAAACAGTAATAGTGTCTCCCTGACTCTTCAGACACAAATATATCTGTTTAAAAGAGTCTGGTGTAGGCCAGATAACTAGAACTGTGGTTTTGCAATTCCACGGGTCAAATCTCTGTATTATCCTGCTTTTGGCATTTTATCCGTAAAAAAAAAACAGTAATAGTGTCTCCCTGACTGATCGTACACAATTATATCTGTTTAAAAGAGTCTGGTATAGGCCTGAAAACTAGAACTGTGGTTTTGCAGTTCCACGGGTCAAATCTCTGTATTATCCTGCTTTTGGCATTTTTTCCTTAAAAAAAAACAGTAATATTGTCTCCCTGACTGTTCAGACACAAATATATCTGTTTAAAAGAGTCTGGTGTAGGCCAGATAACTAGAACTGTGGTTTTGCAGTTCCACGGTTCAAATTTCTGTGTTATCCTGCTTTTGGCATTTTTTCCGTAAAAAAAAACAGTAATAGTGTCTCCCTGACTGTTCAGACACAAAAATATCTGTTTAAAAGAGTCTGGTGTAGGCCAGATAACAAGAACGTGGTTTTGCAGTTCCACGAGTCAAATCTGTGTATTATCCTGCTTTTTGCATTTTTTCCGTAAAAAAAAATAGTAATAGTGTCTCCCTGACTGTTCAGACACAAATATATCTGTTTAAAAGAGTCTGGTGTAGGCCAGATAACTAGAACTGTGGTTTTGCAATTCCACTGGTCAAATCTCTGTATTATCCTGCTTTTGACATTTTTTCCGTAAAAAATTCCTGTAATAGTGTCTCCCTGACTGTTCAGACAACAATATATCTGTTTAAAAGAGTCTGGTGTAGGCCAGATAACTAGAAATGTGGTTTTGCAGTTCCAAGGGTCAAATCTCTGTATTATCCTTCTTTTGGCATTTTTTCCGCAATAAAAACAGAAATAGAGTCTCCCTGACTGTTCAGACACAAATATTTCTGTTTAAAAGAGTCTGGTGTAGGCCAGATAACTAGAACTGTGGTTTTGCAGTTCCACGGGTCAAATCTCTTTATTATCCTGCTTTTGACATTTTTTCCATAAAAAATACCTTTAATAGTGTCTCCCTGACTGTTCAGACACCAATATATCTGTTTAAAAGAGTCTGGTGTAGGCCAGATAACTAGAACTGTGGTTTTGCAGTTCCAAGGGTCAAATCTCTTTATTATCCTGCTTTTGGCATTTTTTCCTTAAAAATAAACAGTAATAGTGTCTCCCTGACTGTTCAGACTCAAATATATCTGTTTAAAAGAGTCTGGTGTAGGCCAGATAACTAGAACTGTGGTTTTGCAGTTCCACGGTTCAAATCTCTGTATTATCCTGCTTTTGACATTTTTTCCGTAAAAAAACAGTAATAGTGTCTCCTTGACTGTTCAGACACAAATATATCTGTTTAAAAGAGTCAGGTGTAGGCCAGTTAGCTAGAACTGTGGTGTTGTAGTTCCATGGTTCAAATCTCTGTATTATCCTGCTTTTGGCATTTTTTCCATAAAAAAAACTGTAAATGTGTCTCCCTGACTGTTCAGACACAAATATAGCTGTTTAAAAGAGTCTGGTGTAGGCCAGATAACTAGAACTGTGGATTTGCAGCACCACGGGTCAAATCTCTGTATTATCCTGCTTTTGGCATTTTTTCCATAAAAAAAACAGTAATAGTGTCTCCCTGACTCTTCAGACACAAATATATCTGTTTAAAAGAGTCTGGTGTAGGCCAGATAACTAGAACTGTGGTTTTGCAATTCCACGGGTCAAATCTCTGTATTATCCTGCTTTTGGCATTTTTTCCGTAAAAAAAAAACAGTAATAGTGTCTCCCTGACTGATCGTACACAATTATATCTGTTTAAAAGAGTCTGGTATAGGCCTGAAAACTAGAACTGTGGTTTTGCAGTTCCACGGGTCAAATCTCTGTATTATCCTGCTTTTGGCATTTTTTCCTTAAAAAAAAACAGTAATATTGTCTCCCTGACTGTTCAGACACAAATATATCTGTTTAAAAGAGTCTGGTGTAAGCCAGATAACTAGAACTGTGGTTTTGCAGTTCCACGGTTCAAATTTCTGTGTTATCCTGCTTTTGGCATTTTTTCCGTGAAAAAAAATAGTAATAGTGTCTCCTTGACTGTTCAGACACAAAAATATCTCTTTAAAAGAGTCTGGTGTAGGCCAGATAACTAGAACGTGGTTTTGCAGTTCCACGAGTCAAATCTGTGTATTATCCTGCTTTTTGCATTTTTTCCGTAAAAAAAAATAGTAATAGTGTCTCCCTGACTGTTCAGACACAAATATATCTGTTTAAAAGAGTCTGGTGTAGGCCAGATAACTAGAACTGTGGTTTTGCAATTCCACTGGTCAAATCTCTGTATTATCCTGCCTTTGACATTTTTTTCCGTAAAAAATTCCTGTAATAGTGTCTCCCTGACTGTTCAGACAACAATATATCTGTTTAAAAGAGTCTGGTGTAGGCCAGATAACTAGAAATGTGGTTTTGCAGTTCCAAGGGTCAAATCTCTGTATTATCCTTCTTTTGGCATTTTTTCCGCAATAAAAACAGAAATAGAGTCTCCCTGACTGTTCAGACACAAATATTTCTGTTTAAAAGAGTCTGGTGTAGGCCAGATAACTAGAACTGTGGTTTTGCAGTTCCACGGGTCAAATCTCTTTATTATCCTGCTTTTGACATTTTTTCCATAAAAAATACCTGTAATAGTGTCTCCCTGACTGTTCAGACACCAATATATCTGTTTAAAAGAGTCTGGTGTAGGCCAGATAACTAGAACTGTGGTTTTGCAGTTCCAAGGGTCAAATCTCTGTATTATCCTGCTTTTGGCATTTTTTCCTTAAAAATAAACAGTATTAGTGTCTCCCTGACTGTTCAGACACAAATATATCTGTTTAAAAGAGTCTGGTGTAGGCCAGATAACTAGAACTGTGGTTTTGCAGTTCCACGGTTCAAATCTCTGTATTATCCTGCTTTTGACATTTTTTCCGTAAAAAAACAGTAATAGTGTCTCCTTGACTGTTCAGACACAAATATATCTGTTTAAAAGAGTCAGGTGTAGGCCAGTTAGCTAGAACTGTGGTGTTGTAGTTCCATGGTTCAAATCTCTGTATTATCCTGCTTTTGGCATTTTTTCCATAAAAAAAACTGTAAATGTGTCTCCCTGACTGTTCAGACACAAATATAGCTGTTTAAAAGAGTCTGGTGTAGGCCAGATAACTAGAACTGTGGATTTGCAGCACCACGGGTCAAATCTCTGTATTATCCTGCTTTTGGCATTTTTTCCATAAAAAAAACAGTAATAGTGTCTCCCTGACTCTTCAGACACAAATATATCTGTTTAAAAGAGTCTGGTGTAGGCCAGATAACTAGAACTGTGGTTTTGCAATTCCACGGGTCAAATCTCTGTATTATCCTGCTTTTGGCATTTTTTCCGTAAAAAAAAAACAGTAATAGTGTCTCCCTGACTGATCGTACACAATTATATCTTTTTAAAAGAGTCTGGTATAGGCCTGAAAACTAGAACTGTGGTTTTGCAGTTCCACGGGTCAAATCTCTGTATTATCCTGCTTTTGGCATTTTTTCCTTAAAAAAAAACAGTAATATTGTCTCCCTGACTGTTCAGACACAAATATATCTGTTTAAAAGAGTCTGGTGTAAGCCAGATAACTAGAACTGTGGTTTTGCAGTTCCACGGTTCAAATTTCTGTGTTATCCTGCTTTTGGCATTTTTTCCGTGAAAAAAAACAGTAATAGTGTCTCCTTGACTGTTCAGACACAAAAATATCTGTTTAAAAGAGTCTGGTGTAGGCCAGATAACTAGAACGTGGTTTTGCAGTTCCACGAGTCAAATCTGTGTATTATCCTGCTTTTTGCATTTTTTCCGTAAAAAAAAATAGTAATAGTGTCTCCCTGACTGTTCAGACACAAATATATCTGTTTAAAAGAGTCTGGTGTAGGCCAGATAACTAGAACTGTGGTTTTGCAATTCCACTGGTCAAATCTCTGTATTATCCTGCCTTTGACATTTTTTTCCGTAAAAAATTCCTGTAATAGTGTCTCCCTGACTGTTCAGACAACAATATATCTGTTTAAAAGAGTCTGGTGTAGGCCAGATAACTAGAAATGTGGTTTTGCAGTTCCAAGGGTCAAATCTCTGTATTATCCTTCTTTTGGCATTTTTTCCGCAATAAAAACAGAAATAGAGTCTCCCTGACTGTTCAGACACAAATATTTCTGTTTAAAAGAGTCTGGTGTAGGCCAGATAACTAGAACTGTGGTTTTGCAGTTCCACGGGTCAAATCTCTTTATTATCCTGCTTTTGACATTTTTTCCATAAAAAATACCTGTAATAGTGTCTCCCTGACTGTTCAGACACCAATATATCTGTTTAAAAGAGTCTGGTGTAGGCCAGATAACTAGAACTGTGGTTTTGCAGTTCCAAGGGTCAAATCTCTGTATTATCCTGCTTTTGGCATTTTTTCCTTAAAAATAAACAGTATTAGTGTCTCCCTGACTGTTCAGACACAAATATATCTGTTTAAAAGAGTCTGGTGTAGGCCAGATAACTAGAACTGTGGTTTTGCAGTTCCACGGTTCAAATCTCTGTATTATCCTGCTTTTGACATTTTTTCCGTAAAAAAACAGTAATAGTGTCTCCTTGACTGTTCAGACACAAATATATCTGTTTAAAAGAGTCAGGTGTAGGCCAGTTAGCTAGAACTGTGGTGTTGTAGTTCCATGGTTCAAATCTCTGTATTATCCTGCTTTTGGCATTTTTTCCATAAAAAAAACTGTAAATGTGTCTCCCTGACTGTTCAGACACAAATATAGCTGTTTAAAAGAGTCTGGTGTAGGCCAGATAACTAGAACTGTGGATTTGCAGCACCACGGGTCAAATCTCTGTATTATCCTGCTTTTGGCATTTTTTCCATAAAAAAAACAGTAATAGTGTCTCCCTGACTCTTCAGACACAAATATATCTGTTTAAAAGAGTCTGGTGTAGGCCAGATAACTAGAACTGTGGTTTTGCAATTCCACGGGTCAAATCTCTGTATTATCCTGCTTTTGGCATTTTTTCCGTAAAAAAAAAACAGTAATAGTGTCTCCCTGACTGATCGTACACAATTATATCTTTTTAAAAGAGTCTGGTATAGGCCTGAAAACTAGAACTGTGGTTTTGCAGTTCCACGGGTCAAATCTCTGTATTATCCTGCTTTTGACATTTTTTTCCGTAAAAAAATCCTGTAATAGTGTCTCCCTGACTGTTCAGACAACAATATATCTGTTTAAAAGAGTCTGGTGTAGGCCAGATAACTAGAACTGTGGTTTTGCAGTTCCACGGTTCAAATTTCTGTGTTATCCTGCTTTTGGCATTTTTTCCGTAAAAAAAAACAGTAATAGTGTCTCCCTGACTGTTCAGACACAAAAATATCTGTTTAAAAGAGTCTGGTGTAGGCCAGATAACAAGAACATGGTTTTGCAGTTCCACGAGTCAAATCTGTGTATTATCCTGCTTTTTGCATTTTTTCCGTAAAAAAAAATAGTAATAGTGTCTCCCTGACTGTTCAGACACAAATATATCTGTTTAAAAGAGTCTGGTGTAGGCCAGATAACTAGAACTGTGGTTTTGCAATTCCACTGGTCAAATCTCTGTATTATCCTGCTTTTGACATTTTTTTCCGTAAAAAATTCCTGTAATAGTGTCTCCCTGACTGTTCAGACAACAATATATCTGTTTAAAAGAGTCTGGTGTAGGCCAGATAACTAGAAATGTGGTTTTGCAGTTCCAAGGGTCAAATCTCTGTATTATCCTTCTTTTGGCATTTTTTCCGCAATAAAAACAGAAATAGAGTCTCCCTGACTGTTCAGACACAAATATTTCTGTTTAAAAGAGTCTGGTGTAGGCCAGATAACTAGAACTGTGGTTTTGCAGTTCCACGGGTCAAATCTCTTTATTATCCTGCTTTTGACATTTTTTCCATAAAAAATACCTGTAATAGTGTCTCCCTGACTGTTCAGACACCAATATATCTGTTTAAAAGAGTCTGGTGTAGGCCAGATAACTAGAACTGTGGTTTTGCAGTTCCAAGGGTCAAATCTCTTTATTATCCTGCTTTTGGCATTTTTTCCTTAAAAATAAACAGTAATAGTGTCTCCCTGACTGTTCAGACTCAAATATATCTGTTTAAAAGAGTCTGGTGTAGGCCAGATAACTAGAACTGTGGTTTTGCAGTTCCACGGTTCAAATCTCTGTATTATCCTGCTTTTGACATTTTTTCCGTAAAAAAACAGTAATAGTGTCTCCTTGACTGTTCAGACACAAATATATCTGTTTAAAAGAGTCAGGTGTAGGCCAGTTAGCTAGAACTGTGGTGTTGTAGTTCCATGGTTCAAATCTCTGTATTATCCTGCTTTTGGCATTTTTTCCATAAAAAAAACTGTAAATGTGTCTCCCTGACTGTTCAGACACAAATATAGCTGTTTAAAAGAGTCTGGTGTAGGCCAGATAACTAGAACTGTGGATTTGCAGCACCACGGGTCAAATCTCTGTATTATCCTGCTTTTGGCATTTTTTCCATAAAAAAAAACAGTAATAGTGTCTCCCTGACTCTTCAGACACAAATATATCTGTTTAAAAGAGTCTGGTGTAGGCCAGATAACTAGAACTGTGGTTTTGCAATTCCACGGGTCAAATCTCTGTATTATCCTGCTTTTGGCATTTTTTCCGTAAAAAAAAAACAGTAATAGTGTCTCCCTGACTGATCGTACACAATTATATCTGTTTAAAAGAGTCTGGTATAGGCCTGAAAACTAGAACTGTGGTTTTGCAGTTCCACGGGTCAAATCTCTGTATTATCCTGCTTTTGGCATTTTTTCCTTAAAAAAAAACAGTAATATTGTCTCCCTGACTGTTCAGACACAAATATATCTGTTTAAAAGAGTCTGGTGTAAGCCAGATAACTAGAACTGTGGTTTTGCAGTTCCACGGTTCAAATTTCTGTGTTATCCTGCTTTTGGCATTTTTTCCGTGAAAAAAAACAGTAATAGTGTCTCCTTGACTGTTCAGACACAAAAATATCTGTTTAAAAGAGTCTGGTGTAGGCCAGATAACTAGAACGTGGTTTTGCAGTTCCACGAGTCAAATCTGTGTATTATCCTGCTTTTTGCATTTTTTCCGTAAAAAAAAATAGTAATAGTGTCTCCCTGACTGTTCAGACACAAATATATCTGTTTAAAAGAGTCTGGTGTAGGCCAGATAACTAGAACTGTGGTTTTGCAATTCCACTGGTCAAATCTCTGTATTATCCTGCTTTTGACATTTTTTTCCGTAAAAAATTCCTGTAATAGTGTCTCCCTGACTGTTCAGACAACAATATATCTGTTTAAAAGAGTCTGGTGTAGGCCAGATAACTAGAAATGTGGTTTTGCAGTTCCAAGGGTCAAATCTCTGTATTATCCTTCTTTTGGCATTTTTTCCGCAATAAAAACAGAAATAGAGTCTCCCTGACTGTTCAGACACAAATATTTCTGTTTAAAAGAGTCTGGTGTAGGCCAGATAACTAGAACTGTGGTTTTGCAGTTCCACGGGTGAAATCTCTTTATTATCCTGCTTTTGACATTTTTTCCATAAAAAATACCTGTAATAGTGTCTCCCTGACTGTTCAGACACCAATATATCTGTTTAAAAGAGTCTGGTGTAGGCCAGATAACTAGAACTGTGGTTTTGCAGTTCCAAGGGTCAAATCTCTGTATTATCCTGCTTTTGGCATTTTTTCCTTAAAAATAAACAGTAATAGTGTCTCCCTGACTGTTCAGACACAAATATATCTGTTTAAAAGAGTCTGGTGTAGGCCAGATAACTAGAACTGTGGTTTTGCAGTTCCACGGTTCAAATCTCTGTATTATCCTGCTTTTGACATTTTTTCCGTAAAAAAACAGTAATAGTGTCTCCTTGACTGTTCAGACACAAATATATCTGTTTAAAAGAGTCAGGTGTAGGCCAGTTAGCTAGAACTGTGGTGTTGTAGTTCCATGGTTCAAATCTCTGTATTATCCTGCTTTTGGCATTTTTTCCATAAAAAAAACTGTAAATGTGTCTCCCTGACTGTTCAGACACAAATATAGCTGTTTAAAAGAGTCTGGTGTAGGCCAGATAACTAGAACTGTGGATTTGCAGCACCACGGGTCAAATCTCTGTATTATCCTGCTTTTGGCATTTTTTCCATAAAAAAAACAGTAATAGTGTCTCCCTGACTCTTCAGACACAAATATATCTGTTTAAAAGAGTCTGGTGTAGGCCAGATAACTAGAACTGTGGTTTTGCAATTCCACGGGTCAAATCTCTGTATTATCCTGCTTTTGGCATTTTTTCCGTAAAAAAAAAACAGTAATAGTGTCTACCTGACTGATCGTACACAATTATATCTTTTTAAAAGAGTCTGGTATAGGCCTGAAAACTAGAACTGTGGTATTGCAGTTCCACGGGTCAAATCTCTGTATTATCCTGCTTTTGGCATTTTTTCCTTAAAAAAAAACAGTAATATTGTCTCCCTGACTGTTCAGACACAAATATATCTGTTTAAAAGAGTCTGGTGTAGGCCAGATAACTAGAACGTGGTTTTGCAGTTCAACGAGTCAAATCTGTGTATTATCCTGCTTTTTGCATTTTTTCCGTAAAAAAAAATAGTAATAGTGTCTCCCTGACTGTTCAGACACAAATATATCTGTTTAAAAGAGTCTGGTGTAGGCCAGATAACTAGAACTGTGGTTTTGCAATTCCACTGGTCAAATCTCTGTATTATCCTGCTTTTGACATTTTTTTCCGTAAAAAAATCCTGTAATAGTGTCTCCCTGACTGTTCAGACAACAATATATCTGTTTAAAAGAGTCTGGTGTAGGCCAGATAACTAGAAATGTGGTTTTGCAGTTCCACGGTTCAAATTTCTGTGTTATCCTGCTTTTGGCATTTTTTCCGTGAAATAAAACAGTAATAGTGTCTCCTTGACTGTTCAGACACAAAAATATCTGTTTAAAAGAGTCTGGTGTAGGCCAGATAACTAGAACTGTGGTTTTGCAGTTCCACGGTTCAAATCTCTGTATTATCCTGCTTTTGACATTTTTTCCGTAAAAAAAACAGTAATAGTGTCTCCTTGACTGTTCAGACACAAATATATCTGTTTAAAAGAGTCAGGTGTAGGCCAGTTAGCTAGAAATGTGGTGTTGTAGTTCCATGGTTCAAATCTCTGTATTATCCTGCTTTTGGCATTTTTTCCATAAAAAAAATTGTAAATGTGTCTCCCTGACTGTTCAGACACAAATATAGCTGTTTAAAAGAGTCTGGTGTAGGCCAGATAACTAGAACTGTGGTTTTGCAGCATCACGGGTCAAATCTCTGTATTATCCTGCTTTTGGCATTTTTTCCATAAAAAAAACAGTTATAGTGTCTCCCTGACTGTTTGTACACAATTATATCTGTTTAAAAGAGTCTGGTATAGGCCTGAAAGCTAGAACTGTGGTTTTGCAATTCCACTGGTCAAATCTCTGTATTATCCTGCTTTTGACATTTTTTTCCGTAAAAAAATCCTGTAATAGTGTCTCCCTGACTGTTCAGACAACAATATATCTGTTTAAAAGAGTCTGGTGTAGGCCAGATAACTAGAAATGTGGTTTTGCAGTTCCACGGTTCAAATTTCTGTGTTATCCTGCTTTTGGCATTTTTTCCGTGAAATAAAACAGTAATAGTGTCTCCTTGACTGTTCAGACACAAAAATATCTGTTTAAAAGAGTCTGGTGTAGGCCAGATAACTAGAACTGTGGTTTTGCAGTTCCACGGTTCAAATCTCTGTATTATCCTGCTTTTGACATTTTTTCCGTAAAAAAAACAGTAATAGTGTCTCCTTGACTGTTCAGACACAAATATATCTGTTTAAAAGAGTCAGGTGTAGGCCAGTTAGCTAGAAATGTGGTGTTGTAGTTCCATGGTTCAAATCTCTGTATTATCCTGCTTTTGGCATTTTTTCCATAAAAAAAATTGTAAATGTGTCTCCCTGACTGTTCAGACACAAATATAGCTGTTTAAAAGAGTCTGGTGTAGGCCAGATAACTAGAACTGTGGTTTTGCAGCATCACGGGTCAAATCTCTGTATTATCCTGCTTTTGGCATTTTTTCCATAAAAAAAACAGTTATAGTGTCTCCCTGACTGTTTGTACACAATTATATCTGTTTAAAAGAGTCTGGTATAGGCCTGAAAGCTAGAACTGTGGTTTTGCAGTTCCACGGGTCAAATCTCTGTATTATCCTGCTTTTGGCATTTTTTCCTTAAAAAAAAACAGTAATATTGTCTCCCTGACTGTTCAGACACAAATATTTCTGTTTAAAAGAGTCTGGTGTAGGCCAGATAACTAGAACTTTGGTTTTGCAGTTCCACGGTTCAAATTTCTGTGTTATCCTGCTTTTGGCACTTTTTCCGTAAAAAAAAACAGTAATAGTGTCTCCCTGACTGTTCAGACACAAAAATATCTGTTTAAAAGAGTCTGGTGTAGGCCAGATAACTAGAAATGTGGTTTTGCAGTTCCAAGGGTCAAATCTCTGTATTATCCTTCTTTTGGCATTTTTTCCGCAATAAAAACAGAAATAGAGTCTCCCTGACTGTTCAGACACAAATATTTCTGTTTAAAAGAGTCTGGTGTAGGCCAGATAACTAGAACGTGATTTTGCAGTACAACGGTTCAAATCTCTCTATTATCCTGCTTTTGGCATTTTTTCCGTAAAAAAAACAGTAATATTGTCTCCCTGACTGTTCAGACACAAATATATCTGTTTAAAAGAGTCTGGTGTAGGCCATATAACTAGAACTGTGGTTTTGCAGTACCATGGGTCAAATCTCTGTTTTATCCTGCTTTTGGCATTTTTTCCATAAAAAAAACCAGTAATAGTGTCTCCCTGACTGTTCAGACACAAAAAGATCTGTTTAAAAGAGTCTGGTGTAGGCCAGATAACTAGAACTGTGGTTTTGCAGTTCCACGGTTCAAATCTCTGTATTATCCTGCTTTTGGCATTTTTTCCGTAAAAAAACAGTAATAGTGTCTCCTTGACTGTTCAGACACAAATATATCTGTTTAAAAGAGTCTGGTGTAGGCCAGATAACTAGAAGGTGATTTTGCAGTACCACAGTTCAAATCTCTCTATTATCCTGCTTTTGGCATTTTTTCTGTAAAAATAAACAGTAATAGTGTCTCCCTGACTGTTCAGACACAAATATATCTGTTTAAAAGAGTCTGGTGTAGGCCATATAACTAGAACTGTGGTTTTGCAGTACCACGGGTCAAATCTCTGTTTTATCCTGCTTTTGGCATTTTTTCCGTAAAAAAAAACAGTATTAGTGTCTCCCTGACTGTTCAGACACAAATATATCTGTTTAAAAGAGTCTGGTGTAAGCCAGATAACTAGAACTGTGGTTTTGCAGTTCCACGGTTCAAATTTCTGTGTGATCCTGCATTTGGCATTTTTTCTGTAAAAAAAAACAGTAATAGTGTCTCCCTGACTGTTCAGACACAAATATATTTGTTTAAAAGAGTCTGGTGTAGGCCAGATAACTAGAACGTGGTTTCGCAGTTCCACGGGTCAAATCTGTGTATTTTCCTGCTTTTTGCATTTTTTCCGTAAAAAAAAATAGTAATAGTGTCTCCCTGACTATTCAGACACAAATATATCTGTTTAAAAGAGTCTGGTGTAGGCCAGATAACTAGAACTGTGGTTTTGCAATTCCATGGGTCAAATCTCGGTATTATCCTGCTTTTGGCATTTTTTCCATTATAAAAACAGAAATAGTGTCTCCCTGACTGTTCAGACACAAATATTTCTGTTTAAAAGAGTCTGATGTAGGCCAGATAACTAGAACTGTGGTTTTGCAGTTTCACGGGTCAAATCTCTTTATTATCCTGCTTTTGACATTTTTTTCCGTAAAAAATTCCTGTAATAGTGTCTCCCTGACTGTTCAGACAACAATATATCTGCTTAAAAGAGTTTGGTGTAGGCCAGATAACTAGAAATGTGGTTTTGCAGTTCCAATGGTCAAATCTCTGTGTTATCCTGCTTTTGGCATTTTTTCCGCAATAAAAACAGAAATAGAGTCTCCCTGACTGTTCAGACACAAATATTTCTGTTTAAAAGAGTCTGGTGTAGGCCAGATAACTGGAACTGTGGTTTTGCAGTTCCACGGGTCAAATCTCTTTATTATCCTGCTTTTGACATTTTTTACGTAAAAAATACCTGTAATAGTGTCTCCCTGACTGTTCAGACACCAATATATCTGTTTAAAAGAGTCTGGTGTAGGCCAGATAACTAGAACTGTGGTTTTGCAGTTCCAAGGGTCAAATCTCTGTATTATCCTGCTTTTGGCATTTTTTCCTTAAAAATAAACGGTAATAGTGTCTCCCTGACTGTTCAGACACAAATATATCTGTTTAAAAGAGTCTGGTGTAGGCCAGATAACTAGAACTGTGGTTTTGCAGTTCCACGGTTCAAATCTCTGTATTATCCTGCTTTTGACATTTTTTCCGTAAAAAAACAGTAATAGTGTCTCCTTGACTGTTCAGACACAAATATATCTGTTTTAAAGAGTCAGGTGTAGGCCAGTTAGCTAGAACTGTGGTGTTGTAGTTCCATGGTTCAAATCTCTGTATTATCCTGCTTTTGGCATTTTTTCCATAAAAAAAACTGTAAATGTGTCTCCCTGACTGTTCAGACACAAATATAGCTGTTTAAAAGAGTCTGGTGTAGGCCAGATAACTAGAACTGTGGTTTTGCAGCACCACGGGTCAAATCTCTGTATTATCCTGCTTTTGGCATTTTTTCCATAAAAAAAACAGTAATAGTGTCTCCCTGACTCTTCAGACACAAATATATCTGTTTAAAAGAGTCTGGTGTAGGCCAGATAACTAGAACTGTGGTTTTGCAATTCCACGGGTCAAATCTCTGTATTATCCTGCTTTTGGCATTTTATCCGTAAAAAAAAAACAGTAATAGTGTCTCCCTGACTGATCGTACACAATTATATCTGTTTAAAAGAGTCTGGTATAGGCCTGAAAACTAGAACTGTGGTTTTGCAGTTCCACGGGTCAAATCTCTGTATTATCCTGCTTTTGGCATTTTTTCCTTAAAAAAAAACAGTAATATTGTCTCCCTGACTGTTCAGACACAAATATATCTGTTTAAAAGAGTCTGGTGTAGGCCAGATAACTAGAACTGTGGTTTTGCAGTTCCACGGTTCAAATTTCTGTGTTATCCTGCTTTTGGCATTTTTTCCGTAAAAAAAAACAGTAATTGTGTCTCCCTGACTGTTCAGACACAAAAATATCTGTTTAAAAGAGTCTGGTGTAGGCCAGATAACAAGAACGTGGTTTTGCAGTTCCACGAGTCAAATCTGTGTATTATCCTGCTTTTTGCATTTTTTCCGTAAAAAAAAATAGTAATAGTGTCTCCCTGACTGTTCAGACACAAATATATCTGTTTAAAAGAGTCTGGTGTAGGCCAGATAACTAGAACTGTGGTTTTGCAATTCCACTGGTCAAATCTCTGTATTATCCTGCTTTTGACATTTTTTTCCGTAAAAAATTCCTGTAATAGTGTCTCCCTGACTGTTCAGACAACAATATATCTGTTTAAAAGAGTCTGGTGTAGGCCAGATAACTAGAAATGTGGTTTTGCAGTTCCAAGGGTCAAATCTCTGTATTATCCTTCTTTTGGCATTTTTTCCGCAATAAAAACAGAAATAGAGTCTCCCTGACTGTTCAGACACAAATATTTCTGTTTAAAAGAGTCTGGTGTAGGCCAGATAACTAGAACTGTGGTTTTGCAGTTCCACGGGTCAAATCTCTTTATTATCCTGCTTTTGACATTTTTTCCATAAAAAATACCTGTAATAGTGTCTCCCTGACTGTTCAGACACCAATATATCTGTTTAAAAGAGTCTGGTGTAGGCCAGATAACTAGAACTGTGGTTTTGCAGTTCCAAGGGTCAAATCTCTGTATTATCCTGCTTTTGGCATTTTTTCCTTAAAAATAAACAGTAATAGTGTCTCCCTGACTGTTCAGACTCAAATATATCTGTTTAAAAGAGTCTGGTGTAGGCCAGATAACTAGAACTGTGGTTTTGCAGTTCCACGGTTCAAATCTCTGTATTATCCTGCTTTTGACATTTTTTCCGTAAAAAAACAGTAATAGTGTCTCCTTGACTGTTCAGACACAAATATATCTGTTTAAAAGAGTCAGGTGTAGGCCAGTTAGCTAGAACTGTGGTGTTGTAGTTCCATGGTTCAAATCTCTGTATTATCCTGCTTTTGGCATTTTTTCCATAAAAAAAACTGTAAATGTGTCTCCCTGACTGTTCAGACACAAATATAGCTGTTTAAAAGAGTCTGGTGTAGGCCAGATAACTAGAACTGTGGATTTGCAGCACCACGGGTCAAATCTCTGTATTATCCTGCTTTTGGCATTTTTTCCATAAAAAAAACAGTAATAGTGTCTCCCTGACTCTTCAGACACAAATATATCTGTTTAAAAGAGTCTGGTGTAGGCCAGATAACTAGAACTGTGGTTTTGCAATTCCACGGGTCAAATCTCTGTATTATCCTGCTTTTGGCATTTTTTCCGTAAAAAAAAAACAGTAATAGTGTCTCCCTGACTGATCGTACACAATTATATCTGTTTAAAAGAGTCTGGTATAGGCCTGAAAACTAGAACTGTGGTTTTGCAGTTCCACGGGTCAAATCTCTGTATTATCCTGCTTTTGGCATTTTTTCCTTAAAAAAAAACAGTAATATTGTCTCCCTGACTGTTCAGACACAAATATATCTGTTTAAAAGAGTCTGGTGTAAGCCAGATAACTAGAACTGTGGTTTTGCAGTTCCACGGTTCAAATTTCTGTGTTATCCTGCTTTTGGCATTTTTTCCGTGAAAAAAAACAGTAATAGTGTCTCCTTGACTGTTCAGACACAAAAATATCTGTTTAAAAGAGTCTGGTGTAGGCCAGATAACTAGAACGTGGTTTTGCAGTTCCACGAGTCAAATCTGTGTATTATCCTGCTTTTTGCATTTTTTCCGTAAAAAAAAATAGTAATAGTGTCTCCCTGACTGTTCAGACGCAAATATATCTGTTTAAAAGAGTCTGGTGTAGGCCAGATAACTAGAACTGTGGTTTTGCAATTCCACTGGTCAAATCTCTGTATTATCCTGCTTTTGACATTTTTTTCCGTAAAAAATTCCTGTAATAGTGTCTCCCTGACTGTTCAGACAACAATATATCTGTTTAAAAGAGTCTGGTGTAGGCCAGATAACTAGAAATGTGGTTTTGCAGTTCCAAGGGTCAAATCTCTGTATTATCCTTCTTTTGGCATTTTTTCCGCAATAAAAACAGAAATAGAGTCTCCCTGACTGTTCAGACACAAATATTTCTGTTTAAAAGAGTCTGGTGTAGGCCAGATAACTAGAACTGTGGTTTTGCAGTTCCACGGGTCAAATCTCTTTATTATCCTGCTTTTGACATTTTTTCCATAAAAAATACCTGTAATAGTGTCTCCCTGACTGTTCAGACACCAATATATCTGTTTAAAAGAGTCTGGTGTAGGCCAGATAACTAGAACTGTGGTTTTGCAGTTCCAAGGGTCAAATCTCTGTATTATCCTGCTTTTGGCATTTTTTCCTTAAAAATAAACAGTAATTGTGTCTCCCTGACTGTTCAGACACAAATATATCTGTTTAAAAGAGTCTGGTGTAGGCCAGATAACTAGAACTGTGGTTTTGCAGTTCCACGGTTCAAATCTCTGTATTATCCTGCTTTTGACATTTTTTCCGTAAAAAAACAGTAATAGTGTCTCCTTGACTGTTCAGACACAAATATATCTGTTTAAAAGAGTCAGGTGTAGGCCAGTTAGCTAGAACTGTGGTGTTGTAGTTCCATGGTTCAAATCTCTGTATTATCCTGCTTTTGGCATTTTTTCCATAAAAAAAACTGTAAATGTGTCTCCCTGACTGTTCAGACACAAATATAGCTGTTTAAAAGAGTCTGGTGTAGGCCAGATAACTAGAACTGTGGATTTGCAGCACCACGGGTCAAATCTCTGTATTATCCTGCTTTTGGCATTTTTTCCATAAAAAAAACAGTAATAGTGTCTCCCTGACTCTTCAGACACAAATATATCTGTTTAAAAGAGTCTGGTGTAGGCCAGATAACTAGAACTGTGGTTTTGCAATTCCACGGGTCAAATCTCTGTATTATCCTGCTTTTGGCATTTTTTCCGTAAAAAAAAAACAGTAATAGTGTCTCCCTGACTGATCGTACACAATTATATCTTTTTAAAAGAGTCTGGTATAGGCCTGAAAACTAGAACTGTGGTTTTGCAGTTCCACGGGTCAAATCTCTGTATTATCCTGCTTTTGGCATTTTTTCCTTAAAAAAAAACAGTAATATTGTCTCCCTGACTGTTCAGACACAAATATATCTGTTTAAAAGAGTCTGGTGTAGGCCAGATAACTAGAACGTGGTTTTGCAGTTCAACGAGTCAAATCTGTGTATTATCCTGCTTTTTGCATTTTTTCCGTAAAAAAAAATAGTAATAGTGTCTCCCTGACTGTTCAGACACAAATATATCTGTTTAAAAGAGTCTGGTGTAGGCCAGATAACTAGAACTGTGGTTTTGCAATTCCACTGGTCAAATCTCTGTATTATCCTGCTTTTGACATTTTTTTCCGTAAAAAAATCCTGTAATAGTGTCTCCCTGACTGTTCAGACAACAATATATCTGTTTAAAAGAGTCTGGTGTAGGCCAGATAACTAGAAATGTGGTTTTGCAGTTCCACGGTTCAAATTTCTGTGTTATCCTGCTTTTGGCATTTTTTCCGTGAAATAAAACAGTAATAGTGTCTCCTTGACTGTTCAGACACAAAAATATCTGTTTAAAAGAGTCTGGTGTAGGCCAGATAACTAGAACGTGGTTTTGCAGTTCCACGAGTCAAATCTGTGTATTCTCCTGCTATTTGCATTTTTTCCGTAAAAAAAAATAGTAATAGTGTCTCCCTGACTGTTCAGACACAAATATATCTGTTTAAAAGAGTCTGGTGTAGGCCAGATAACTAGAACTGTGGTTTTGCAATTCCACTGGTCAAATCTCTGTATTATCCTGCTTTTGACATTTTTTTCCGTAAAAAATTCCTGTAATAGTGTCTCCCTGACTGTTCAGACAACAATATATCTGTTTAAAAGAGTCTGGTGTAGGCCAGATAACTAGAAATGTGGTTTTGCAGTTCCAAGGGTCAAATCTCTGTATTATCCTTCTTTTGGCATTTTTTCCGCAATAAAAACAGAAATAGAGTCTCCCTGACTGTTCAGACACCAATATATCTGTTTAAAAGAGTCTGGTGTAGGCCAGATAACTAGAACTGTGGTTTTGCAGTTCCAAGGGTCAAATCTCTGTATTATCCTGCTTTTGGCATTTTTTCCGAAAAAAAAATCAGTAATAGTGTCTCCCTGACTGTTCAGACACAAATATATCTCTTTAAAAGAGTCTGGTGTAAGCCACATAACTAGAACTGTGGTTTTGCAGTTCCACGGTTCAAATCTCTGTATTATCCTGCTTTTGACATTTTTTCTGTAAAAAAACAGTAATAGTGTCTCCTTGACTGTTCAGACACAAATATATCTGTTTAAAAGAGTCTGGTGTAGGCCAGTTAGCTAGAACTGTGGTGTTGTAGTTCCATGGTTCAAATCTCTGTATTATCCTGCTTTTGGCATTTTTTCCGTAAAAAAACAGTAAAGGTGTCTCCCTGACTGTTCAGACACAAATATATCTGTTTAAAAGAGTCTGGTGTAGGCCAGATAACTAGAACTGTGATTTTGCAGTACCACGGTTCAAATCTCTCTATTATCCTGCTTTTGGCATTTTTTCCGTAAAAAAAAACAGTAATAGTGTCTCCCTGACTGTTCAGACACAAATATATCTGTTTAAAAGAGTCTGGTGTAGGCCATATAACTAGAACTGTGGTTTTGCAGTACCACGGGTCAAATCTCTGTTTTATCCTGCTTTTGGCATTTTTTCCGTAAAAAAAAACAGTATTAGTGTCTCCCTGACTGTTCAGACACAAATATATCTGTTTAAAAGAGTCTGGTGTAGGCCAGATAACTAGAACTGTGGTTTTGCAGTTCCACGGTTCAAATTTCTGTATTATCCTGCTTTTGGCATTTTTTCCGTAAAAAAAAACAGTAATAGTGTCTCCCTAACTGTTCAGACACAAATATATCTGTTTAAAAGAGTCTGGTGTAGGCCAGATAACTAGAACGTGATTTTGCAGTACAACGGTTCAAATCTCTCTATTATCCTGCTTTTGGCATTTTTTCCGTAAAAAAAACAGTAATATTGTCTCCCTGACTGTTCAGACACAAATATATCTGTTTAAAAGAGTCTGGTGTAGGCCATATAACTAGAACTGTGGTTTTGCAGTACCATGGGTCAAATCTCTGTTTTATCCTGCTTTTGGCATTTTTTCCATAAAAAAAAACAGTAATAGTGTCTCCCTGACTGTTCAGACACAAAAATATCTGTTTAAAAGAGTCTGGTGTAGGCCAGATAACTAGAACTGTGGTTTTGCAGTTCCACGGTTCAAATCTCTGTATTATCCTGCTTTTGGCATTTTTTCCGTAAAAAAACAGTAATAGTGTCTCCTTGACTGTTCAGACACAAATATATCTGTTTAAAAGAGTCTGGTGTAGGCCAGATAACTAGAAGGTGATTTTGCAGTACCACGGTTCAAATCTCTCTATTATCCTGCTTTTGGCATTTTTTCCGTAAAAAAAAACAGTAATAGTGTCTCCCTGACTGTTCAGACACAAATATATCTGTTTAAAAGAGTCTGGTGTAGGCCAGATAACTAGAACTGTGGATTTGCAGCACCACGGGTCAAATCTCTGTATTATCCTGCTTTTGGCATTTTTTCCATAAAAAAAACAGTAATAGTGTCTCCCTGACTCTTCAGACACAAATATATCTGTTTAAAAGAGTCTGGTGTAGGCCAGATAACTAGAACTGTGGTTTTGCAATTCCACGGGTCAAATCTCTGTATTATCCTGCTTTTGGCATTTTTTCCGTAAAAAAAAAACAGTAATAGTGTCTCCCTGACTGATCGTACACAATTATATCTGTTTAAAAGAGTCTGGTATAGGCCTGAAAACTAGAACTGTGGTTTTGCAGTTCCACGGGTCAAATCTCTGTATTATCCTGCTTTTGGCATTTTTTCCTTAAAAAAAAACAGTAATATTGTCTCCCTGACTGTTCAGACACAAATATATCTGTTTAAAAGAGTCTGGTGTAAGCCAGATAACTAGAACTGTGGTTTTGCAGTTCCACGGTTCAAATTTCTGTGTTATCCTGCTTTTGGCATTTTTTCCGTGAAAAAAAACAGTAATAGTGTCTCCTTGACTGTTCAGACACAAAAATATCTGTTTAAAAGAGTCTGGTGTAGGCCAGATAACTAGAACGTGGTTTTGCAGTTCCACGAGTCAAATCTGTGTATTATCCTGCTTTTTGCATTTTTTCCGTAAAAAAAAATAGTAATAGTGTCTCCCTGACTGTTCAGACGCAAATATATCTGTTTAAAAGAGTCTGGTGTAGGCCAGATAACTAGAACTGTGGTTTTGCAATTCCACTGGTCAAATCTCTGTATTATCCTGCTTTTGACATTTTTTTCCGTAAAAAATTCCTGTAATAGTGTCTCCCTGACTGTTCAGACAACAATATATCTGTTTAAAAGAGTCTGGTGTAGGCCAGATAACTAGAAATGTGGTTTTGCAGTTCCAAGGGTCAAATCTCTGTATTATCCTTCTTTTGGCATTTTTTCCGCAATAAAAACAGAAATAGAGTCTCCCTGACTGTTCAGACACAAATATTTCTGTTTAAAAGAGTCTGGTGTAGGCCAGATAACTAGAACTGTGGTTTTGCAGTTCCACGGGTCAAATCTCTTTATTATCCTGCTTTTGACATTTTTTCCATAAAAAATACCTGTAATAGTGTCTCCCTGACTGTTCAGACACCAATATATCTGTTTAAAAGAGTCTGGTGTAGGCCAGATAACTAGAACTGTGGTTTTGCAGTTCCAAGGGTCAAATCTCTGTATTATCCTGCTTTTGGCATTTTTTCCTTAAAAATAAACAGTAATAGTGTCTCCCTGACTGTTCAGACACAAATATATCTGTTTAAAAGAGTCTGGTGTAGGCCAGATAACTAGAACTGTGGTTTTGCAGTTCCACGGTTCAAATCTCTGTATTATCCTGCTTTTGACATTTTTTCCGTAAAAAAACAGTAATAGTGTCTCCTTGACTGTTCAGACACAAATATATCTGTTTAAAAGAGTCAGGTGTAGGCCAGTTAGCTAGAACTGTGGTGTTGTAGTTCCATGGTTCAAATCTCTGTATTATCCTGCTTTTGGCATTTTTTCCATAAAAAAAACTGTAAATGTGTCTCCCTGACTGTTCAGACACAAATATAGCTGTTTAAAAGAGTCTGGTGTAGGCCAGATAACTAGAACTGTGGATTTGCAGCACCACGGGTCAAATCTCTGTATTATCCTGCTTTTGGCATTTTTTCCATAAAAAAAACAGTAATAGTGTCTCCCTGACTCTTCAGACACAAATATATCTGTTTAAAAGAGTCTGGTGTAGGCCAGATAACTAGAACTGTGGTTTTGCAATTCCACGGGTCAAATCTCTGTATTATCCTGCTTTTGGCATTTTTTCCGTAAAAAAAAAACAGTAATAGTGTCTCCCTGACTGATCGTACACAATTATATCTTTTTAAAAGAGTCTGGTATAGGCCTGAAAACTAGAACTGTGGTTTTGCAGTTCCACGGGTCAAATCTCTGTATTATCCTGCTTTTGGCATTTTTTCCTTAAAAAAAAACAGTAATATTGTCTCCCTGACTGTTCAGACACAAATATATCTGTTTAAAAGAGTCTGGTGTAGGCCAGATAACTAGAACGTGGTTTTGCAGTTCAACGAGTCAAATCTGTGTATTATCCTGCTTTTTGCATTTTTTCCGTAAAAAAAAATAGTAATAGTGTCTCCCTGACTGTTCAGACACAAATATATCTGTTTAAAAGAGTCTGGTGTAGGCCAGATAACTAGAACTGTGGTTTTGCAATTCCACTGGTCAAATCTCTGTATTATCCTGCTTTTGACATTTTTTTCCGTAAAAAAATCCTGTAATAGTGTCTCCCTGACTGTTCAGACAACAATATATCTGTTTAAAAGAGTCTGGTGTAGGCCAGATAACTAGAAATGTGGTTTTGCAGTTCCACGGTTCAAATTTCTGTGTTATCCTGCTTTTGGCATTTTTTCCGTGAAATAAAACAGTAATAGTGTCTCCTTGACTGTTCAGACACAAAAATATCTGTTTAAAAGAGTCTGGTGTAGACCAGATAACTAGAACGTGGTTTTGCAGTTCCACGAGTCAAATCTGTGTATTATCCTGCTTTTTGCATTTTTTCCGTAAAAAAAAATAGTAATAGTGTCTCCCTGACTGTTCAGACACAAATATATCTGTTTAAAAGAGTCTGGTGTAGGCCAGATAACTAGAACTGTGGTTTTGCAATTCCACTGGTCAAATCTCTGTATTATCCTGCTTTTGACATTTTTTTCCGTAAAAAATTCCTGTAATAGTGTCTCCCTGACTGTTCAGACAACAATATATCTGTTTAAAAGAGTCTGGTGTAGGCCAGATAACTAGAAATGTGGTTTTGCAGTTCCAAGGGTCAAATCTCTGTATTATCCTTCTTTTGGCATTTTTTCCGCAATAAAAACAGAAATAGAGTCTCCCTGACTGTTCAGACACCAATATATCTGTTTAAAAGAGTCTGGTGTAGGCCAGATAACTAGAACTGTGGTTTTGCAGTTCCAAGGGTCAAATCTCTGTATTATCCTGCTTTTGGCATTTTTTCCGAAAAAAAAATCAGTAATAGTGTCTCCCTGACTGTTCAGACACAAATATATCTCTTTAAAAGAGTCTGGTGTAAGCCACATAACTAGAACTGTGGTTTTGCAGTTCCACGGTTCAAATCTCTGTATTATCCTGCTTTTGACATTTTTTCTGTAAAAAAACAGTAATAGTGTCTCCTTGACTGTTCAGACACAAATATATCTGTTTAAAAGAGTCTGGTGTAGGCCAGTTAGCTAGAACTGTGGTGTTGTAGTTCCATGGTTCAAATCTCTGTATTATCCTGCTTTTGGCATTTTTTCCGTAAAAAAACAGTAAAGGTGTCTCCCTGACTGTTCAGACACAAATATATCTGTTTAAAAGAGTCTGGTGTAGGCCAGATAACTAGAACTGTGATTTTGCAGTACCACGGTTCAAATCTCTCTATTATCCTGCTTTTGGCATTTTTTCCGTAAAAAAAAACAGTAATAGTGTCTCCCTGACTGTTCAGACACAAATATATCTGTTTAAAAGAGTCTGGTGTAGGCCATATAACTAGAACTGTGGTTTTGCAGTACCACGGGTCAAATCTCTGTTTTATCCTGCTTTTGGCATTTTTTCCGTAAAAAAAAACAGTATTAGTGTCTCCCTGACTGTTCAGACACAAATATATCTGTTTAAAAGAGTCTGGTGTAGGCCAGATAACTAGAACTGTGGTTTTGCAGTTCCACGGTTCAAATTTCTGTATTATCCTGCTTTTGGCATTTTTTCCGTAAAAAAAAACAGTAATAGTGTCTCCCTAACTGTTCAGACACAAATATATCTGTTTAAAAGAGTCTGGTGTAGGCCAGATAACTAGAACGTGATTTTGCAGTACAACGGTTCAAATCTCTCTATTATCCTGCTTTTGGCATTTTTTCCGTAAAAAAAACAGTAATATTGTCTCCCTGACTGTTCAGACACAAATATATCTGTTTAAAAGAGTCTGGTGTAGGCCATATAACTAGAACTGTGGTTTTGCAGTACCATGGGTCAAATCTCTGTTTTATCCTGCTTTTGGCATTTTTTCCATAAAAAAAAACAGTAATAGTGTCTCCCTGACTGTTCAGACACAAAAATATCTGTTTAAAAGAGTCTGGTGTAGGCCAGATAACTAGAACTGTGGTTTTGCAGTTCCACGGTTCAAATCTCTGTATTATCCTGCTTTTGGCATTTTTTCCGTAAAAAAACAGTAATAGTGTCTCCTTGACTGTTCAGACACAAATATATCTGTTTAAAAGAGTCTGGTGTAGGCCAGATAACTAGAAGGTGATTTTGCAGTACCACGGTTCAAATCTCTCTATTATCCTGCTTTTGGCATTTTTTCCGTAAAAAAAAACAGTAATAGTGTCTCCCTGACTGTTCAGACACAAATATATCTGTTTAAAAGAGTCTGGTGTAGGCCATATAACTAGAACTGTGGTTTTGCAGTACCACGGGTCAAATCTCTGTTTTATCCTGCTTTTGGCATTTTTTCCGTAAAAAAAAACAGTATTAGTGTCTCCCTGACTGTTCAGACACAAATATATCTGTTTAAAAGAGTCTGGTGTAGGCCAGATAACTAGAACTGTGGTTTTGCAGTTCCACGGTTCAAATTTCTGTATTATCCTGCTTTTGGCATTTTTTCCGTAAAAAAAAACAGTAATAGTGTCTCCCTAACTGTTCAGACACAAATATATCTGTTTAAAAGAGTCTGGTGTAGGCCAGATAACTAGAACGTGATTTTGCAGTACAACGGTTCAAATCTCTCTATTATCCTGCTTTTGGCATTTTTTCCGTAAAAAAAACAGTAATATTGTCTCCCTGACTGTTCAGACACAAATATATCTGTTTAAAAGAGTCTGGTGTAGGCCATATAACTAGAACTGTGGTTTTGCAGTACCATGGGTCAAATCTCTGTTTTATCCTGCTTTTGGCATTTTTTCCATAAAAAAAAACAGTAATAGTGTCTCCCTGACTGTTCAGACACAAAAATATCTGTTTAAAAGAGTCTGGTGTAGGCCAGATAACTAGAACTGTGGTTTTGCAGTTCCACGGTTCAAATCTCTGTATTATCCTGCTTTTGGCATTTTTTCCGTAAAAAAACAGTAATAGTGTCTCCTTGACTGTTCAGACACAAATATATCTGTTTAAAAGAGTCTGGTGTAGGCCAGATAACTAGAAGGTGATTTTGCAGTACCACGGTTCAAATCTCTCTATTATCCTGCTTTTGGCATTTTTTCCGTAAAAAAAAACAGTAATAGTGTCTCCCTGACTGTTCAGACACAAATATATCTGTTTAAAAGAGTCTGGTGTAGGCCATATAACTAGAACTGTGGTTTTGCAGTACCACGGGTCAAATCTCTGCTTTATCCTGCTTTTGGCATTTTTTCCGTAAAAAAAAACAGTATTAGTGTCTCCCTGACTGTTCAGACACAAATATATCTGTTTAAAAGAGTCTGGTGTAAGCCAGATAACTAGAACTGTGGTTTTGCAGTTCCACGGTTCAAATTTCTGTGTGATCCTGCATTTGGCATTTTTTCCGTAGAAAAAAACAGTAATAGTGTCTCCCTGACTGTTCAGACATAAATATATTTGTTTAAAAGAGTCTGGTGTAGGCCAGATAACTAGAACGTGGTTTCGCAGTTCCACGGGTCAAATCTGTGTATTATCCTGCTTTTTGCATTTTTTCCGTAAAAAAAAATAGTAATAGTGTCTCCCTGACTATTCAGACACAAATATATCTGTTTAAAAGAGTCTGGTGTAGGCCAGATAACTAGAACTGTGGTTTTGCAATTCCACGGGTCAAATCTCGGTATTATCCTGCTCTTGGCATTTTTTCCATTATAAAAACAGAAATAGTGTCTCCCTGACTGTTCAGACACAAATATTTCTGTTTAAAAGAGTCTGGTGTAGGCCAGATAACTAGAACTGTGGTTTTGCAGTTTCACGGGTCAAATCTCTTTATTATCCTGCTTTTGACATTTTTTTCCGTAAAAAATTCCTGTAATAGTGTCTCCCTGACTGTTCAGACAACAATATATCTGCTTAAAAGAGTTTGGTGTAGGCCAGATAACTAGAAATGTGGTTTTGCAGTTCCAATGGTCAAATCTCTGTGTTATCCTGCTTTTGGCATTTTTTCCGCAATAAAAACAGAAATAGAGTCTCCCTGACTGTTCAGACACAAATATTTCTGTTTAAAAGAGTCTGGTGTAGGCCAGATAACTGGAACTGTGGTTTTGCAGTTCCACGGGTCAAATCTCTGTATTATCCTGCTTTTGGCATTTTTTCCTTAAAAATAAACAGTAATAGTGTCTCCCTGACTGTTCAGACACAAATATATCTGTTTAAAAGAGTCTGGTGTAGGCCAGATAACTAGAACTGTGGTGTTGTAGATCCATGGTTCAAATCTCTGTATTATCCTGCTTTTGGCATGTTTTCCATAAAAAAAACTGTAAATGTGTCTCCCTGACTGTTCAGACACAAATATAGCTGTTTAAAAGAGTCTGGTGTAGGCCAGAAAACTAGAACTGTGGTTTTGCAGTTCCACGGGTCAAATCTCTGTATTATCCTGCTTTTGGCATTTTTTCCATAAAAAAAACATTAATAGTGTCTCCCTGACTCTTCAGACACAAATATATCTGTTTAAAAGAGTCTGGTGTAGGCCAGATAACTAGAACTGTGGTTTTGCAATTCCACGAGTCAAATCTCTGTATTATCCTGCTTTTGGCATTTTTTCCGTAAAAAAAAAACAGTAATAGTGTCTCCCTGACTGATCTTACACAATTATATCTGTTTAAAAGAGTCTGGTATAGGCCTGAAAACTAGAACTGTGGTTTTGCAGTTCCAAGGGTCAAATCTCTGTATTATCCTTCTTTTGGCATTTTTTCCGCAATAAAAACAGAAATAGAGTCTCCCTGACTGTTCAGACACAAATATTTCTGTTTAAAAGAGTCTGGTGTAGGCCAGATAACTAGAACGTGATTTTGCAGTACAACGGTTCAAATCTCTCTATTATCCTGCTTTTGGCATTTTTTCCGTAAAAAAAACAGTAATATTGTCTCCCTGACTGTTCAGACACAAATATATCTGTTTAAAAGAGTCTGGTGTAGGCCATATAACTAGAACTGTGGTTTTGCAGTACCATGGGTCAAATCTCTGTTTTATCCTGCTTTTGGCATTTTTTCCATAAAAAAAACCAGTAATAGTGTCTCCCTGACTGTTCAGACACAAAAAGATCTGTTTAAAAGAGTCTGGTGTAGGCCAGATAACTAGAACTGTGGTTTTGCAGTTCCACGGTTCAAATCTCTGTATTATCCTGCTTTTGGCATTTTTTCCGTAAAAAAACAGTAATAGTGTCTCCTTGACTGTTCAGACACAAATATATCTGTTTAAAAGAGTCTGGTGTAGGCCAGATAACTAGAAGGTGATTTTGCAGTACCACAGTTCAAATCTCTCTATTATCCTGCTTTTGGCATTTTTTCTGTAAAAATAAACAGTAATAGTGTCTCCCTGACTGTTCAGACACAAATATATCTGTTTAAAAGAGTCTGGTGTAGGCCATATAACTAGAACTGTGGTTTTGCAGTACCACGGGTCAAATCTCTGTTTTATCCTGCTTTTGGCATTTTTTCCGTAAAAAAAAACAGTATTAGTGTCTCCCTGACTGTTCAGACACAAATATATCTGTTTAAAAGAGTCTGGTGTAAGCCAGATAACTAGAACTGTGGTTTTGCAGTTCCACGGTTCAAATTTCTGTGTGATCCTGCATTTGGCATTTTTTCTGTAAAAAAAAACAGTAATAGTGTCTCCCTGACTGTTCAGACACAAATATATTTGTTTAAAAGAGTCTGGTGTAGGCCAGATAACTAGAACGTGGTTTCGCAGTTCCACGGGTCAAATCTGTGTATTTTCCTGCTTTTTGCATTTTTTCCGTAAAAAAAAATAGTAATAGTGTCTCCCTGACTATTCAGACACAAATATATCTGTTTAAAAGAGTCTGGTGTAGGCCAGATAACTAGAACTGTGGTTTTGCAATTCCATGGGTCAAATCTCGGTATTATCCTGCTTTTGGCATTTCTTCCATTATAAAAACAGAAATAGTGTCTCCCTGACTGTTCAGACACAAATATTTCTGTTTAAAAGAGTCTGGTGTAGGCCAGATAACTAGAACTGTGGTTTTGCAGTTTCACGGGTCAAATCTCTTTATTATCCTGCTTTTGACATTTTTTTCCGTAAAAAATTCCTGTAATAGTGTCTCCCTGACTGTTCAGACAACAATATATCTGCTTAAAAGAGTTTGGTGTAGGCCAGATAACTAGAAATGTGGTTTTGCAGTTCCAATGGTCAAATCTCTGTGTTATCCTGCTTTTGGCATTTTTTCCGCAATAAAAACAGAAATAGAGTCTCCCTGACTGTTCAGACACAAATATTTCTGTTTAAAAGAGTCTGGTGTAGGCCAGATAACTGGAACTGTGGTTTTGCAGTTCCACGGGTCAAATCTCTTTATTATCCTGCTTTTGACATTTTTTACGTAAAAAATACCTGTAATAGTGTCTCCCTGACTGTTCAGACACCAATATATCTGTTTAAAAGAGTCTGGTGTAGGCCAGATAACTAGAACTGTGGTTTTGCAGTTCCAAGGGTCAAATCTCTGTATTATCCTGCTTTTGGCATTTTTTCCTTAAAAATAAACAGTAATAGTGTCTCCCTGACTGTTCAGACACAAATATATCTGTTTAAAAGAGTCTGGTGTAGGCCAGATAACTAGAACTGTGGTTTTGCAGTTCCACGGTTCAAATCTCTGTATTATCCTGCTTTTGACATTTTTTCCGTAAAAAAACAGTAATAGTGTCTCCTTGACTGTTCAGACACAAATATATCTGTTTTAAAGAGTCAGGTGTAGGCCAGTTAGCTAGAACTGTGGTGTTGTAGTTCCATGGTTCAAATCTCTGTATTATCCTGCTTTTGGCATTTTTTCCATAAAAAAAACTGTAAATGTGTCTCCCTGACTGTTCAGACACAAATATAGCTGTTTAAAAGAGTCTGGTGTAGGCCAGATAACTAGAACTGTGGTTTTGCAGCACCACGGGTCAAATCTCTGTATTATCCTGCTTTTGGCATTTTTTCCATAAAAAAAACAGTAATAGTGTCTCCCTGACTCTTCAGACACAAATATATCTGTTTAAAAGAGTCTGGTGTAGGCCAGATAACTAGAACTGTGGTTTTGCAATTCCACGGGTCAAATCTCTGTATTATCCTGCTTTTGGCATTTTATCCGTAAAAAAAAAACAGTAATAGTGTCTCCCTGACTGATCGTACACAATTATATCTGTTTAAAAGAGTCTGGTATAGGCCTGAAAACTAGAACTGTGGTTTTGCAGTTCCACGGGTCAAATCTCTGTATTATCCTGCTTTTGGCATTTTTTCCTTAAAAAAAAACAGTAATATTGTCTCCCTGACTGTTCAGACACAAATATATCTGTTTAAAAGAGTCTGGTGTAGGCCAGATAACTAGAACTGTGGTTTTGCAGTTCCACGGTTCAAATTTCTGTGTTATCCTGCTTTTGGCATTTTTTCCGTAAAAAAAAACAGTAATTGTGTCTCCCTGACTGTTCAGACACAAAAATATCTGTTTAAAAGAGTCTGGTGTAGGCCAGATAACAAGAACGTGGTTTTGCAGTTCCACGAGTCAAATCTGTGTATTATCCTGCTTTTTGCATTTTTTCCGTAAAAAAAAATAGTAATAGTGTCTCCCTGACTGTTCAGACACAAATATATCTGTTTAAAAGAGTCTGGTGTAGGCCAGATAACTAGAACTGTGGTTTTGCAATTCCACTGGTCAAATCTCTGTATTATCCTGCTTTTGACATTTTTTTCCGTAAAAAATTCCTGTAATAGTGTCTCCCTGACTGTTCAGACAACAATATATCTGTTTAAAAGAGTCTGGTGTAGGCCAGATAACTAGAAATGTGGTTTTGCAGTTCCAAGGGTCAAATCTCTGTATTATCCTTCTTTTGGCATTTTTTCCGCAATAAAAACAGAAATAGAGTCTCCCTGACTGTTCAGACACAAATATTTCTGTTTAAAAGAGTCTGGTGTAGGCCAGATAACTAGAACTGTGGTTTTGCAGTTCCACGGGTCAAATCTCTTTATTATCCTGCTTTTGACATTTTTTCCATAAAAAATACCTGTAATAGTGTCTCCCTGACTGTTCAGACACCAATATATCTGTTTAAAAGAGTCTGGTGTAGGCCAGATAACTAGAACTGTGGTTTTGCAGTTCCAAGGGTCAAATCTCTGTATTATCCTGCTTTTGGCATTTTTTCCTTAAAAATAAACAGTAATAGTGTCTCCCTGACTGTTCAGACTCAAATATATCTGTTTAAAAGAGTCTGGTGTAGGCCAGATAACTAGAACTGTGGTTTTGCAGTTCCACGGTTCAAATCTCTGTATTATCCTGCTTTTGACATTTTTTCCGTAAAAAAACAGTAATAGTGTCTCCTTGACTGTTCAGACACAAATATATCTGTTTAAAAGAGTCAGGTGTAGGCCAGTTAGCTAGAACTGTGGTGTTGTAGTTCCATGGTTCAAATCTCTGTATTATCCTGCTTTTGGCATTTTTTCCATAAAAAAAACTGTAAATGTGTCTCCCTGACTGTTCAGACACAAATATAGCTGTTTAAAAGAGTCTGGTGTAGGCCAGATAACTAGAACTGTGGATTTGCAGCACCACGGGTCAAATCTCTGTATTATCCTGCTTTTGGCATTTTTTCCATAAAAAAAACAGTAATAGTGTCTCCCTGACTCTTCAGACACAAATATATCTGTTTAAAAGAGTCTGGTGTAGGCCAGATAACTAGAACTGTGGTTTTGCAATTCCACGGGTCAAATCTCTGTATTATCCTGCTTTTGGCATTTTTTCCGTAAAAAAAAAACAGTAATAGTGTCTCCCTGACTGATCGTACACAATTATATCTGTTTAAAAGAGTCTGGTATAGGCCTGAAAACTAGAACTGTGGTTTTGCAGTTCCACGGGTCAAATCTCTGTATTATCCTGCTTTTGGCATTTTTTCCTTAAAAAAAAACAGTAATATTGTCTCCCTGACTGTTCAGACACAAATATATCTGTTTAAAAGAGTCTGGTGTAAGCCAGATAACTAGAACTGTGGTTTTGCAGTTCCACGGTTCAAATTTCTGTGTTATCCTGCTTTTGGCATTTTTTCCGTGAAAAAAAACAGTAATAGTGTCTCCTTGACTGTTCAGACACAAAAATATCTGTTTAAAAGAGTCTGGTGTAGGCCAGATAACTAGAACGTGGTTTTGCAGTTCCACGAGTCAAATCTGTGTATTATCCTGCTTTTTGCATTTTTTCCGTAAAAAAAAATAGTAATAGTGTCTCCCTGACTGTTCAGACGCAAATATATCTGTTTAAAAGAGTCTGGTGTAGGCCAGATAACTAGAACTGTGGTTTTGCAATTCCACTGGTCAAATCTCTGTATTATCCTGCTTTTGACATTTTTTTCCGTAAAAAATTCCTGTAATAGTGTCTCCCTGACTGTTCAGACAACAATATATCTGTTTAAAAGAGTCTGGTGTAGGCCAGATAACTAGAAATGTGGTTTTGCAGTTCCAAGGGTCAAATCTCTGTATTATCCTTCTTTTGGCATTTTTTCCGCAATAAAAACAGAAATAGAGTCTCCCTGACTGTTCAGACACAAATATTTCTGTTTAAAAGAGTCTGGTGTAGGCCAGATAACTAGAACTGTGGTTTTGCAGTTCCACGGGTCAAATCTCTTTATTATCCTGCTTTTGACATTTTTTCCATAAAAAATACCTGTAATAGTGTCTCCCTGACTGTTCAGACACCAATATATCTGTTTAAAAGAGTCTGGTGTAGGCCAGATAACTAGAACTGTGGTTTTGCAGTTCCAAGGGTCAAATCTCTGTATTATCCTGCTTTTGGCATTTTTTCCTTAAAAATAAACAGTAATAGTGTCTCCCTGACTGTTCAGACACAAATATATCTGTTTAAAAGAGTCTGGTGTAGGCCAGATAACTAGAACTGTGGTTTTGCAGTTCCACGGTTCAAATCTCTGTATTATCCTGCTTTTGACATTTTTTCCGTAAAAAAACAGTAATAGTGTCTCCTTGACTGTTCAGACACAAATATATCTGTTTAAAAGAGTCAGGTGTAGGCCAGTTAGCTAGAACTGTGGTGTTGTAGTTCCATGGTTCAAATCTCTGTATTATCCTGCTTTTGGCATTTTTTCCATAAAAAAAACTGTAAATGTGTCTCCCTGACTGTTCAGACACAAATATAGCTGTTTAAAAGAGTCTGGTGTAGGCCAGATAACTAGAACTGTGGATTTGCAGCACCACGGGTCAAATCTCTGTATTATCCTGCTTTTGGCATTTTTTCCATAAAAAAAACAGTAATAGTGTCTCCCTGACTCTTCAGACACAAATATATCTGTTTAAAAGAGTCTGGTGTAGGCCAGATAACTAGAACGTGGTTTTGCAGTTCAACGAGTCAAATCTGTGTATTATCCTGCTTTTTGCATTTTTTCCGTAAAAAAAAATAGTAATAGTGTCTCCCTGACTGTTCAGACACAAATATATCTGTTTAAAAGAGTCTGGTGTAGGCCAGATAACTAGAACTGTGGTTTTGCAATTCCACTGGTCAAATCTCTGTATTATCCTGCTTTTGACATTTTTTTCCGTAAAAAAATCCTGTAATAGTGTCTCCCTGACTGTTCAGACAACAATATATCTGTTTAAAAGAGTCTGGTGTAGGCCAGATAACTAGAAATGTGGTTTTGCAGTTCCACGGTTCAAATTTCTGTGTTATCCTGCTTTTGGCATTTTTTCCGTGAAATAAAACAGTAATAGTGTCTCCTTGACTGTTCAGACACAAAAATATCTGTTTAAAAGAGTCTGGTGTAGGCCAGATAACTAGAACGTGGTTTTGCAGTTCCACGAGTCAAATCTGTGTATTATCCTGCTTTTTGCATTTTTTCCGTAAAAAAAAATAGTAATAGTGTGTCCCTGACTGTTCAGACACAAATATATCTGTTTAAAAGAGTCTGGTGTAGGCCAGATAACTAGAACTGTGGTTTTGCAATTCCACTGGTCAAATCTCTGTATTATCCTGCTTTTGACATTTTTTTCCGTAAAAAATTCCTGTAATAGTGTCTCCCTGACTGTTCAGACAACAATATATCTGTTTAAAAGAGTCTGGTGTAGGCCAGATAACTAGAAATGTGGTTTTGCAGTTCCAAGGGTCAAATCTCTGTATTATCCTTCTTTTGGCATTTTTTCCGCAATAAAAACAGAAATAGAGTCTCCCTGACTGTTCAGACACCAATATATCTGTTTAAAAGAGTCTGGTGTAGGCCAGATAACTAGAACTGTGGTTTTGCAGTTCCAAGGGTCAAATCTCTGTATTATCCTGCTTTTGGCATTTTTTCCGAAAAAAAAATCAGTAATAGTGTCTCCCTGACTGTTCAGACACAAATATATCTCTTTAAAAGAGTCTGGTGTAAGCCACATAACTAGAACTGTGGTTTTGCAGTTCCACGGTTCAAATCTCTGTATTATCCTGCTTTTGACATTTTTTCTGTAAAAAAACAGTAATAGTGTCTCCTTGACTATTCAGACACAAATATATCTGTTTAAAAGAGTCTGGTGTAGGCCAGTTAGCTAGAACTGTGGTGTTGTAGTTCCATGGTTCAAATCTCTGTATTATCCTGCTTTTGGCATTTTTTCCGTAAAAAAACAGTAAAGGTGTCTCCCTGACTGTTCAGACACAAATATATCTGTTTAAAAGAGTCTGGTGTAGGCCAGATAACTAGAACTGTGATTTTGCAGTACCACGGTTCAAATCTCTCTATTATCCTGCTTTTGGCATTTTTTCCGTAAAAAAAAACAGTAATAGTGTCTCCCTGACTGTTCAGACACAAATATATCTGTTTAAAAGAGTCTGGTGTAGGCCATATAACTAGAACTGTGGTTTTGCAGTACCACGGGTCAAATCTCTGTTTTATCCTGCTTTTGGCATTTTTTCCGTAAAAAAAAACAGTATTAGTGTCTCCCTGACTGTTCAGACACAAATATATCTGTTTAAAAGAGTCTGGTGTAGGCCAGATAACTAGAACTGTGGTTTTGCAGTTCCACGGTTCAAATTTCTGTATTATCCTGCTTTTGGCATTTTTTCCGTAAAAAAAAACAGTAATAGTGTCTCCCTAACTGTTCAGACACAAATATATCTGTTTAAAAGAGTCTGGTGTAGGCCAGATAACTAGAACGTGATTTTGCAGTACAACGGTTCAAATCTCTCTATTATCCTGCTTTTGGCATTTTTTCCGTAAAAAAAACAGTAATATTGTCTCCCTGACTGTTCAGACACAAATATATCTGTTTAAAAGAGTCTGGTGTAGGCCATATAACTAGAACTGTGGTTTTGCAGTACCATGGGTCAAATCTCTGTTTTATCCTGCTTTTGGCATTTTTTCCATAAAAAAAAACAGTAATAGTGTCTCCCTGACTGTTCAGACACAAAAATATCTGTTTAAAAGAGTCTGGTGTAGGCCAGATAACTAGAACTGTGGTTTTGCAGTTCCACGGTTCAAATCTCTGTATTATCCTGCTTTTGGCATTTTTTCCGTAAAAAAACAGTAATAGTGTCTCCTTGACTGTTCAGACACAAATATATCTGTTTAAAAGAGTCTGGTGTAGGCCAGATAACTAGAAGGTGATTTTGCAGTACCACGGTTCAAATCTCTCTATTATCCTGCTTTTGGCATTTTTTCCGTAAAAAAAAACAGTAATAGTGTCTCCCTGACTGTTCAGACACAAATATATCTGTTTAAAAGAGTCTGGTGTAGGCCATATAACTAGAACTGTGGTTTTGCAGTACCACGGGTCAAATCTCTGTTTTATCCTGCTTTTGGCATTTTTTCCGTAAAAAAAAACAGTATTAGTGTCTCCCTGACTGTTCAGACACAAATATATCTGTTTAAAAGAGTCTGGTGTAGGCCAGATAACTAGAACTGTGGTTTTGCAGTTCCACGGTTCAAATTTCTGCATTATCCTGCTTTTGGCATTTTTTCCGTAAAAAAAAACAGTAATAGTGTCTCCCTAACTGTTCAGACACAAATATATCTGTTTAAAAGAGTCTGGTGTAGGCCAGATAACTAGAACGTGATTTTGCAGTACAACGGTTCAAATCTCTCTATTATCCTGCTTTTGGCATTTTTTCCGTAAAAAAAACAGTAATATTGTCTCCCTGACTGTTCAGACACAAATATATCTGTTTAAAAGAGTCTGGTGTAGGCCATATAACTAGAACTGTGGTTTTGCAGTACCATGGGTCAAATCTCTGTTTTATCCTGCTTTTGGCATTTTTTCCATAAAAAAAAACAGTAATAGTGTCTCCCTGACTGTTCAGACACAAAAATATCTGTTTAAAAGAGTCTGGTGTAGGCCAGATAACTAGAACTGTGGTTTTGCAGTTCCACGGTTCAAATCTCTGTATTATCCTGCTTTTGGCATTTTTTCCGTAAAAAAACAGTAATAGTGTCTCCTTGACTGTTCAGACACAAATATATCTGTTTAAAAGAGTCTGGTGTAGGCCAGATAACTAGAAGGTGATTTTGCAGTACCACGGTTCAAATCTCTCTATTATCCTGCTTTTGGCATTTTTTCCGTAAAAAAAAACAGTAATAGTGTCTCCCTGACTGTTCAGACACAAATATATCTGTTTAAAAGAGTCTGGTGTAGGCCATATAACTAGAACTGTGGTTTTGCAGTACCACGGGTCAAATCTCTGCTTTATCCTGCTTTTGGCATTTTTTCCGTAAAAAAAAACAGTATTAGTGTCTCCCTGACTGTTCAGACACAAATATATCTGTTTAAAAGAGTCTGGTGTAAGCCAGATAACTAGAACTGTGGTTTTGCAGTTCCACGGTTCAAATTTCTGTGTGATCCTGCATTTGGCATTTTTTCCGTAGAAAAAAACAGTAATAGTGTCTCCCTGACTGTTCAGACATAAATATATTTGTTTAAAAGAGTCTGGTGTAGGCCAGATAACTAGAACGTGGTTTCGCAGTTCCACGGGTCAAATCTGTGTATTATCCTGCTTTTTGCATTTTTTCCGTAAAAAAAAATAGTAATAGTGTCTCCCTGACTATTCAGACACAAATATATCTGTTTAAAAGAGTCTGGTGTAGGCCAGATAACTAGAACTGTGGTTTTGCAATTCCACGGGTCAAATCTCGGTATTATCCTGCTCTTGGCATTTTTTCCATTATAAAAACAGAAATAGTGTCTCCCTGACTGTTCAGACACAAATATTTCTGTTTAAAAGAGTCTGGTGTAGGCCAGATAACTAGAACTGTGGTTTTGCAGTTTCACGGGTCAAATCTCTTTATTATCCTGCTTTTGACATTTTTTTCCGTAAAAAATTCCTGTAATAGTGTCTCCCTGACTGTTCAGACAACAATATATCTGCTTAAAAGAGTTTGGTGTAGGCCAGATAACTAGAAATGTGGTTTTGCAGTTCCAATGGTCAAATCTCTGTGTTATCCTGCTTTTGGCATTTTTTCCGCAATAAAAACAGAAATAGAGTCTCCCTGACTGTTCAGACACAAATATTTCTGTTTAAAAGAGTCTGGTGTAGGCCAGATAACTGGAACTGTGGTTTTGCAGTTCCACGGGTCAAATCTCTGTATTATCCTGCTTTTGGCATTTTTTCCTTAAAAATAAACAGTAATAGTGTCTCCCTGACTGTTCAGACACAAATATATCTGTTTAAAAGAGTCTGGTGTAGGCCAGATAACTAGAACTGTGGTGTTGTAGATCCATGGTTCAAATCTCTGTATTATCCTGCTTTTGGCATGTTTTCCATAAAAAAAACTGTAAATGTGTCTCCCTGACTGTTCAGACACAAATATAGCTGTTTAAAAGAGTCTGGTGTAGGCCAGATAACTAGAACTGTGGTTTTGCAGTTCCACGGGTCAAATCTCTGTATTATCCTGCTTTTGGCATTTTTTCCATAAAAAAAACATTAATAGTGTCTCCCTGACTCTTCAGACACAAATATATCTGTTTAAAAGAGTCTGGTGTAGGCCAGATAACTAGAACTGTGGTTTTGCAATTCCACGAGTCAAATCTCTGTATTATCCTGCTTTTGGCATTTTTTCCGTAAAAAAAAAACAGTAATAGTGTCTCCCTGACTGATCTTACACAATTATATCTGTTTAAAAGAGTCTGGTATAGGCCTGAAAACTAGAACTGTGGTTTTGCAGTTCCACGGGTCAAATCTCTGTATTATCCTGCTTTTGGCATTTTTTCCTTAAAAAAAAAACAGTAATATTGTCTCCCTGACTGTTCAGACACAAATATATCTGTTTAAAAGAGTCTGGTGTAGGCCAGATAACTAGAACTGTGGTTTTGCAGTTCCACGGTTCAAATTTCTGTGTTATCCTGCTTTTGGCATTTTTTCCGTAAAAAAAAACAGTAATAGTGTCTCCCTGACTGTTCAGACACAAATATATCTGTTTAAAAGAGTCTGGTGTAGGCCAGATAACTAGAACGTGGTTTTGCAGTTCCACGAGTCAAATCTGTGTATTATCCTGCTTTTTGCATTTTTTCCGTAAAAAATTCCTGTAATAGTGTCTCCCTGACTGTTCAGACAACAGTATATCTGTTTAAAAGAGTCTGGTGTAGGCCAGATAACTAGAAATGTGGTTTTGCAGTTCCAAGGGTCAAATCTCTTTTTTTTCCTTCTTTTGGCATTTTTTCCGCAATAAAAACAGAAATAGAGTCTCCCTGACTGTTCAGACACAAATATTTCTGTTTAAAAGAGTCTGGTGTAGGCCAGATAACTAGAACTGTGGTTTTGCAGTTCCACGGGTCAAATCTCTTTATTATCCTGCTTTTGACATTTTTTCTGTAAAAAATACCTGTAATAGTGTCTCCCTGACTGTTCAGACACCAATATATCTGTTTAAAAGAGTCTGGTGTAGGCCAGATAACTAGAACTGTGGTTTTGCAGTTCCAAGGGTCAAATCTCTGTATTATCCTGCTTTTGGCATTTTTTCCGAAAAAAAAATCAGTAATAGTGTCTCCCTGACTGTTCAGACACAAATATATCTGTTTAAAAGAGTCTGGTGTAAGCCAGATAACTAGAACTGTGGTTTTGCAGTTCCCCGGTTCAAATCTCTGTATTATCCTGCTTTTGACATTTTTTCTGTAAAAAAACAGTAATAGTGTCTCCTTGACTGTTCAGACACAAATATATCTGTTTAAAAGAGTCTGGTGTAGGCCAGTTAGCTAGAACTGTGGTGTTGTAGTTACATGGTTCAAATCTCTGTATTATCCTGCTTTTGGCATTTTTTCCATATAAAAACTGTAAAGGTGTCTCCCTGACTGTTCAGACACAAATATATCTGTTTAAAAGAGTCTGGTGTAGGCCAGATAACTAGAACTGTGGTTTTGCAGCACCACGGGTCAAATCTCTGTATTATTCTGCTTTGGCATGTTTTCCATAAAAAAAACAGTAATAGTGTCTTCCTGACTGTTCAGACACAAATATATCTGTTTAAAAGAGTCTGGTGTAGGCCAGATAACTAGAACGTGGTTTTGCAGTTCCACCAGTCAAATCTGTGTATTATCCTGCTTTTTGCATTTTTTCCGTAAAAAAAATAGTAATAGTGTCTCCCTGACTGTTCAGACACAAATATATCTGTTTAAAAGAGTCTGGTGTAGGCCAGATAACTAGAACTGTGGTTTTGCAATCCCATGGGTCAAATCTCTGTATTATCCTGCTTTTGACATTTTTTTCCGTAAAAAATTCCTGTAATAGTGTCTCCCTGACTGTTCAGACAACAATATATCTGCTTAAAAGAGTTTGGTGTAGGCCAGATAACTAGAAATGTGGTTTTGCAGTTCCAATGGTCAAATCTCTGTGTTATCCTGCTTTTGGCATTTTTTCCGCAATAAAAACAGAAATAGAGTCTCCCTGACTGTTCAGACACAAATATTTCTGTTTAAAAGAGTCTGGTGTAGGCCAGATAACTGGAACTGTGGTTTTGCAGTTCCACGGGTCAAATCTCTTTATTATCCTGCTTTTGACATTTTACCTTAAAAAAAAACCTGTAGTAGTGTCTCCCTGACTGTTCAGACACCAATATATCTGTTTAAAAGAGTCTGGTGTAGGCCAGATAACTAGAGCTGTGGTTTTGCAGTTCCAAGGGTCAAATCTCTGTATTATCCTGCTTTTGGCATTTTACCTTAAAAATAAACAGTAATAGTGTCTCCCTGACTGTTCAGACACAAATATATCTGTTTAAAAGAGTCTGGTGTAGGCCAGATAACTAGAACTGTGGTGTTGTAGTTCCATGGTTCAAATCTCTGTATTATCCTGCTTTTGGCATTTTTTCCATAAAAAAAACAGTAATAGTGTCTCCCTGACTGATCGTACACAATTATATCTGTTTAAAAGAGTCTGGTATAGGCCTGAAAACTAGAACTGTGGTTTTGCAGTTCCACGGGTCAAATCTCTGTATTATCCTGCTTTTGGCATTTTTTCCTTAAAAAAAAACAGTAATATTGTCTCCCTGACTGTTCAGACACAAATATATCTGTTTAAAAGAGTCTGGTGTAGGCCAGATAACTAGAACTGTGGTTTTGCAGTTCCACGGTTCAAATTTCTGTGTTATCCTGCTTTTGGCATTTTTTCCGTAAAAAAAAACAGTAATAGTGTCTCCCTGACTGTTCAGACACAAATATATCTGTTTAAAAGAGTCTGGTGTAGGCCAAATCACTAGAACTGTGGTTTTGCAGTTCCACGAGTCAAATCTGTGTATTATCCTGCTTTTTGCATTTTTTCCGTAAAAAATTCCTGTAATAGTGTCTCCCTGACTGTTCAGACAACAATATATCTGTTTAAAAGAGTCTGGTGTAGGCCAGATAACTAGAAATGTGGTTTTGCAGTTCCAAGGGTCAAATCTCTGTATTTTCCTTCTTTTGGCATTTTTTCCGCAATAAAAACAGAAATAGAGTCTCCCTGACTGTTCAGACACAAATATTTCTGTTTAAAAGAGTCTGGTGTAGGCCAGATAACTAGAACTGTGGTTTTGCAGTTCCACGGGTCAAATCTCTTTATTATCCTGCTTTTGACATTTTTTCCGTAAAAAATACCTGTAATAGTGTCTCCCTGACTGTTCAGACACCAATACATCTGTTTAAAAGAGTCTGGTGTAGGCCAGATAACTAGAACTGTGGTTTTGCAGTTCCAAGGGTCAAATCTCTGTATTATCCTGCTTTTGGCATTTTTTCCGAAAAAAAAATCAGTAATAGTGTCTCCCTGACTGTTCAGACACAAATATATCTGTTTAAAAGATTCTGGTGTAAGCCAGATAACTAGAACTGTGGTTTTGCAGTTCCACGGTTCAAATCTCTGTATTATCCTGCTTTTGACATTTTTTCTGTAAAAAAACAGTAATAGTGTCTCCTTGACTGTTCAGACACAAATATATCTGTTTAAAAGAGTCTGGTGTAGGCCAGTTAGCTAGAACTGTGGTGTTGTAGTTCCATGGTTAAATTTCTCTGTATTAGCCTTCTTTTGGCATTTTTTCCATATAAAAACTGTAAAGGTGTCTCCCTGACTGTTCAGACACAAATATATCTGTTTAAAAGAGTCTGGTGTAGGCCAGATAACTAGAACTGTGGTTTTGCAGCACCACGGGTCAAATCTCTGTATTATTCTGCTTTGGCATGTTTTCCATAAAAAAAACAGTAATAGTGTCTCCCTGACTGTTCAGACACAAATATATCTGTTTAAAAGAGTCTGGTGTAGGCCAGATAACTAGAACGTGGTTTTGCAGTTCCACCAGTCAAATCTGTGTATTATCCTGCTTTTTGCATTTTTTCCGTAAAAAAAATAGTAATAGTGTCTCCCTGACTGTTCAGACACAAATATATCTGTTTAAAAGAGTCTGGTGTAGGCCAGATAACTAGAACTGTGGTTTTGCAATCCCATGGGTCAAATCTCTGTATTATCCTGCTTTTGACATTTTTTTCCGTAAAAAAATCCTGTAATAGTGTCTCCCTGACTGTTCAGACAACAATATATCTGTTTAAAAGAGTCTGGTGTAGGCCATATAACTAGAACTGTGGTTTTGCAGTACCATGGGTCAAATCTCTGTTTTATCCTGCTTTTGGCATTTTTTCCATAAAAAAAAACAGTAATAGTGTCTCCCTGACTGTTCAGACACAAAAATATCTGTTTAAAAGAGTCTGGTGTAGGCCAGATAACTAGAACTGTGGTTTTGCAGTTCCACGGTTCAAAACTCTGTATTATCCTGCTTTTGGTACTTTTTCCGTAAAAAAACAGTAATAGTGTCTCCTTGACTGTTCAGACACAAATATATCTGTTTAAAAGAGTCTGGTGTAGGCCAGATAACTAGAAGGTGATTTTGCAGTATCACGGTTCAAATCTCTCTATTATCCTGCTTTTGGCATTTTTTCTGTAAAAAAAACAGTAATAGTGTCTCCCTGACTGTTCAGACACAAATATATCTGTTTAAAAGAGTCTGGTGTAGGCGATATAACTAGAACTGTGGTTTTGCAGTACCACGGGTCAAATCTCTGTTTTATCCTGCTTTTGGCATTTTTTCCGTAAAAAAAAACAGTAATAGTGTCTCCCTGACTGTTCAGACACAAATATATCTGTTTAAAAGAGTCTGGTGTAAGCCAGATAACTAGAACTGTGGTTTTGCAGTTCCACGGTTCAAATTTCTGTGTGATCCTGCATTTGGCATTTTTTCCGTAAAAAAAAAAGTAATAGTGTCTCCCTGACTATTCAGTCACAAATATATCTGTTTAAAAGAGTCTGGTGTAGGCCAGATAACTAGAACTGTGGTTTTGCAATTCCACGGGTCAAATCTCGGTATTATCCTGCTTTTGGCATTTTTTCTATTATAAAAACAGAAATAGTGTCTCCCTGACTGTTCAGACACAAATATTTCTGTTTAAAAGAGTCTGGTGTAGGCCAGATAACTAGAACTGTGGTTTTGCAGTTTCACGGGTCAAATCTCTTTATTATCCTGCTTTTGACATTTTTTTCCGTAAAAAATTCCTGTAATAGTGTCTCACTGACTGTTCAGACAACAATATATCTGCTTAAAAGAGTTTGGTGTAGGCCAGATAACTAGAAATGTGGTTTTGCAGTTCCAATGGTCAAATCTCTGTATTATCCTGCTTTTGGCATTTTTTCCGCAATAAAAACAGAAACAGAGTCTCCCTGACTGTTCAGACACAAATATTTCTGTTTAAAAGAGTCTGGTGTAGGCCAGATAACTGGAACTGTGGTTTTGCAGTTCCACGGGTCAAATCTCTTTATTATCCTGCTTTTGACATTTTTTCCGTAAAATATACCTGTAATAGTGTCTCCCTGACTGTTTAGACACCAATATATCTGTTTAAAAGAGTCTGGTGTAGGCCAGATAACTAGAACTGTGGTTTTGCAGTTCCAAGGGTCAAATCTCTGTATTATCCTGCTTTTGGCATTTTTTCCTTAAAAATAAACAGTAATAGTGTCTCCCTGACTGTTCAGACACAAATATATCAGTTTAAAAGAGTCAGGTGTAGGCCAGTTAGCTAGAACTGTGGTGTTGTAGTTCCATGGTTCAAATCTCTGTATTATCCTGCTTTTGGCATTTTTTCCATAAAAAAAACAGTAATAGTGTCTCCCTGACTCTTCAGACACAAAAATATCTGTTTAAAAGAGTCTGGTGTAGGCCAGATAACTAGAACTGTGGTTTTGCAATTCCACGGGTCAAATCTCTGTATTATCCTGCTTTTGGCATTTTTTCCGTAAAAAAAAAACAGTAATAGTGTCTCCCTGACTGTTCGTACACAATTATATCTGTTTAAAAGAGTCTGGTATAGGCCTGAAAACTAGAACTGTGGTTTTGCAGTTCCACGGGTCAAATCTCTGTATTATCCTGCTTTTGGCATTTTTTCCTTAAAAAAAAAAAACAGTAATATTGTCTCCCTGACTGTTCAGACACAAATATATCTGTTTAAAAGAGTCTGGTGTAGGCCAGATAACTAGAACTGTGGTTTTGCAGTTCCACGGTTCAAATTTCTGTGTTATCCTGCTTTTGGCATTTTTTCCGTAAAAAAAAACAGTAATAGTGTCTCCCTGACTGTTCAGACACATATATAGCTGTTTAAAAGAGTCTGGTGTAGGCCATATAACTAGAACTGTGGTTTTGCAGCACCACGGGTCAAATCTCTGTATTATCCTGCTTTTGGCATTTTTTCCATAAAAAAAACAGTAATAGTGTCTCCCTGACTCTTCAGACACAAATATATCTGTTTAAAAGAGTCTGGTGTAGGCCAGATAACTAGAACTGTGGTTTTGCAATCCCATGGGTCAAATCTCTGTATTATCCTGCTTTTGACATTTTTTTCCGTAAAAAAATCCTGTAATAGTGTCTCCCTGACTGTTCAGACAACAATATATCTGTTTAAAAGAGTCTGGTGTAGGCCAGATAACTAGAAATGAGGTTTTGCAGTTCCAATGGTCAAATCTCTGTATTATCCTTCTTTTGGCATTTTTTCCGTCAAAAAAACAGTAATATTGTCTCCCTGACTGTTCAGACACAAATATATCTGTTTAAAAGAGTCTGGTGTAGGCCATATAACTAGAACTGTGGTTTTGCAGTACCATGGGTCAAATCTCTGTTTTATCCTGCTTTTGGCATTTTTTCCATAAAAAAAAACAGTAATAGTGTCTCCCTGACTGTTCAGACACAAAAATATCTGTTTAAAAGAGTCTGGTGTAGGCCAAATAACTAGAACTGTGGTTTTGCAGTTCCACGGTTCAAAACTCTGCATTATCCTGCTTTTGGTACTTTTTCCGTAAAAAAACAGTAATAGTGTCTCCTTGACTGTTCAGACACAAATATATCTGTTTAAAAGAGTCTGGTGTAGGCCAGATAACTAGAAGGTGTTTTTGCAGTATCACGGTTCAAATCTCTCTATTATCCTGCTTTTGGCATTTTTTCCGTAAAAAAAACAGTAATAGTGTCTCCCTGACTGTTCAGACACAAATATATCTGTTTAAAAGAGTCTGGTGTAGGCCATATAACTAGAACTGTGGTTTTGCAATTCCACGGGTCAAATTTCGGTATTATCCTGCTTTTGGCATTTTTTCCATTATAAAAACAGAAATAGTGTCTCCCTGACTGTTCAGACACAAATATTTCTGTTTAAAAGAGTCTGGTGTAGGCCAGATAACTAGAACTGTGGTTTTGCAGTTTCACGGGTCAAATCTCTTTATTATCCTGCTTTTGACATTTTTTTCCGTAACAAATTCCTGTAATAGTGTCTCACTGACTGTTCAGACAACAATATATCTGCTTAAAAGAGTTTGGTGTAGGCCAGATAACTAGAAATGTAGTTTTGCAGTTCCAATGGTCAAATCTCTGTATTATCCTGCTTTTGGCATTTTTTCCACAATAAAAACAGAAATAGAGTCTCCCTGACTGTTCAGTCACAAATATTTCTGTTTAAAAGAGTCTGGTGTAGGCCAGATAACTGGAACTGTGGTTTTGCAGTTCCACGGGTCAAATCTCTTTATTATCCTGCTTTTGACATTTTTTCCGTAAAATATACCTGTAATAGTGTCTCCCTGACTGTTCAGACACCAATATATCTGTTTAAAAGAGTCAGGTGTAGGCCAGTTAGCTAGAACTGTGGTGTTGTAGTTCCATGGTTCAAATCTCTGTATTATCCTGCTTTTGGCATTTTTTCCATAAAGAAAACTGTAAATGTGTCTCCCTGACTGTTCAGACACAAATATATCTGTTTAAAAGAGTCTGGTGTAGGCCAGATAACTAGAACTGTGGTTTTGCAATTCCACGGGTCAAATCTCTGTATTATCCTGCTTTTGGCATTTTTTCCGTAAAAAAAAAACAGTAATAGTGTCTCCCTGACTGTTCGTACACAATTATATCTGTTTAAAAGAGTCTGGTATAGGCCTGAAAACTAGAACTGTGGTTTTGCAGTTCCACGGGTCAAATCTCTGTATTATCCTGCTTTTGGCATTTTTTCCTTAAAAAAAAAAACAGTAATATTGTCTCCCTGACTGTTCAGACACAAATATATCTGTTTAAAAGAGTCTGGTGTAGGCCAGATAACTAGAACTGTGGTTTTGCAGTTCCACGGTTCAAATTTCTGTGTTATCCTGCTTTTGGCATTTTTTCCATAAAAAAAAACAGTTATAGTGTCTCCCTGACTGTTCAGACACATATATAGCTGTTTAAAAGAGTCTGGTGTAGGCCAGATAACTAGAACTGTGGTTTTGCAGCACCACGGGTCAAATCTCTGTATTATCCTGCTTTTGGCATTTTTTCCATAAAAAAAACAGTAATAGTGTCTCCCTGACTCTTCAGACACAAATATATCTGTTTAAAATAGTCTGGTGTAGGCCAGATAACTAGAACTGTGGTTTTGCAATTCCACGGGTCAAATCTCTGTATTATCCTGCTTTTGTCATTTTTTCCGTAAAAAAAAAACAGTAATAGTGTCTCCCTGACTGTTCGTACACAATTATATCTGTTTAAAAGAGTCTGGTATAGGCCTGAAAACTAGAACTGTGGTTTTGCAGTTCCACGGTTCAAATTTCTGTGTTATCCTGCTTTTGGCATTTTTTCCGTAAAAAAAAAACAGTAATAGTGTCTCCCTGACTGTTCAGACACAAATATATCTGTTTAAAAGAGTCTGGTGTAGGCCAGATAACTAGAACGTGGTTTTGCAGTTCCACGAGTCAAATCTGTGTATTATCCTGCTTTTTGCATTTTTTCCGTAAAAAAATTCCTGTAATAGTGTCTCCCTGACTGTTCAGACAACAATATATCTGTTTAAAAGAGTCTGGTGTAGGCCAGATAACTAGAAATGTGGTTTTGCAGTTCCAAGGGTCAAATCTCTGTATTTTCCTTCTTTTGGCATTTTTTCCGCAATAAAAACAGAAATAGAGTCTCCCTGACTGTTCAGACACAAATATTTCTGTTTAAAAGAGTCTGGTGTAGGCCAGATAACTAGAACTGTGGTTTTGCAGTTCCACGGGTCAAATCTCTGTATTATCCTGCTTTTGGCATTTTTTCCGAAAAAAAAATCAGTAATAGTGTCTCCCTGACTGTTCAGACACAAATATATCTGTTTAAAAGAGTCTGGTGTAAGCCAGATAACTAGAACTGTGGTTTTGCAGTTCCACGGTTCAAATCTCTGTATTATCCTGCTTTTGACATTTTTTCTGTAAAAAAACAGTAATAGTGTCTCCTTGACTGTTCAGACACAAATATATCTGTTTAAAAGAGTCTGGTGTAGGCCAGTTAGCTAGAACTGTGGTGTTGTAGTTCCATGGTTCAAATCTCTGTATTATCCTGCTTTTGGCATTTTTTCCATATAAAAACTGTAAAGGTGTCTCCCTGACTGTTCAGACACAAATATATCTGTTTAAAAGAGTCTGGTGTAGGCCAGATAACTAGAACTGTGGTTTTGCAGCACCACGGGTCAAATCTCTGTATTATTCTGCTTTGGCATGTTTTCCATAAAAAAAACAGTAATAGTGTCTCCCTGACTGTTCAGACACAAATATATCTGTTTAAAAGAGTCTGGTGTAGGCCAGATAACTAGAACGTGGTTTTGCAGTTCCACGAGTCAAATCTGTGTATTATCCTGCTTTTTGCATTTTTTCCGTAAAAAAAAATAGTAATAGTGTCTCCCTGACTGTTCAGACACAAATATATCTGTTTAAAAGAGTCTGGTGTAGGCCAGATAACTAGAACTGTGGTTTTGCAATCCCATGGGTCAAATCTCTGTATTATCCTGCTTTTGACATTTTTTTCCGTAAAAAAATCCTGTAATAGTGTCTCCCTGACTGTTCAGACAACAATATATCTGTTTAAAAGAGTCTGGTGTAGGCCAGATAACTAGAAATGAGGTTTTGCAGTTCCAATGGTCAAATCTCTGTATTATCCTTCTTTTGGCATTTTTTCCGTAAAAAAAACAGTAATATTGTCTCCCTGACTGTTCAGACACAAATATATCTGTTTAAAAGAGTCTGGTGTAGGCCATATAACTAGAACTGTGGTTTTGCAGTACCATGGGTCAAATCTCTGTTTTATCCTGCTTTTGGCATTTTTTCCATAAAAAAAAACAGTAATAGTGTCTCCCTGACTGTTCAGACACAAAAATATCTGTTTAAAAGAGTCTGGTGTAGGCCAAATAACTAGAACTGTGGTTTTGCAGTTCCACGGTTCAAAACTCTGCATTGTCCTGCTTTTGGTACTTTTTCCGTAAAAAAACAGTAATAGTGTCTCCTTGACTGTTCAGACACAAATATATCTGTTTAAAAGAGTCTGGTGTAGGCCAGATAACTAGAAGGTGTTTTTGCAGTATCACGGTTCAAATCTCTCTATTATCCTGCTTTTGGCATTTTTTCCGTAAAAAAAACAGTAATAGTGTCTCCCTGACTGTTCAGACACAAATATATCTGTTTAAAAGAGTCTGGTGTAGGCCATATAACTGGAACTGTGGTTTTGCAATTCCACGGGTCAAATTTCGGTATTATCCTGCTTTTGGCATTTTTTCCATTATAAAAACAGAAATAGTGTCTCCCTGACTGTTCAGACACAAATATTTCTGTTTAAAAGAGTCTGGTGTAGGCCAGATAACTAGAACTGTGGTTTTGCAGTTTCACGGGTCAAATCTCTTTATTATCCTGCTTTTGACATTTTTTTCCGTAACAAATTCCTGTAATAGTGTCTCACTGACTGTTCAGACAACAATATATCTGCTTAAAAGAGTTTGGTGTAGGCCAGATAACTAGAAATGTAGTTTTGCAGTTCCAATGGTCAAATCTCTGTATTATCCTGCTTTTGGCATTTTTTCCACAATAAAAACAGAAATAGAGTCTCCCTGACTGTTCAGTCACAAATATTTCTGTTTAAAAGAGTCTGGTGTAGGCCAGATAACTGGAACTGTGGTTTTGCAGTTCCACGGGTCAAATCTCTTTATTATCCTGCTTTTGACATTTTTTCTGTAAAATATACCTGTAATAGTGTCTCCCTGACTGTTCAGACACCAATATATCTGTTTAAAAGAGTCAGGTGTAGGCCAGTTAGCTAGAACTGTGGTGTTGTAGTTCCATGGTTCAAATCTCTGTATTATCCTGCTTTTGGCATTTTTTCCATAAAGAAAACTGTAAATGTGTCTCCCTGACTGTTCAGACACAAATATATCTGTTTAAAAGAGTCTGGTGTAGGCCAGATAACTAGAACTGTGGTTTTGCAATTCCACGGGTCAAATCTCTGTATTATCCTGCTTTTGGCATTTTTTCCGTAAAAAAAAAACAGTAATAGTGTCTCCCTGACTGTTCGTACACAATTATATCTGTTTAAAAGAGTCTGGTATAGGCCTGAAAACTAGAACTGTGGTTTTGCAGTTCCACGGGTCAAATCTCTGTATTATCCTGCTTTTGGCATTTTGTCCTTAAAAAAAAACAGTAATATTGTCTCCCTGACTGTTCAGACACAAATATATCTGTTTAAAAGAGTCTGGTGTAGGCCAGATAACTAGAACTGTGGTTTTGCAGTTCCACGGT